>NC_060123.1:356910843-358290343 GCF_021461395.2 Schistocerca americana
CCTTTGGTTAACTCTTTTCACCTATCCGGTCCCTCCTCAGGATTTAACAGTCGAATTTCTGTTGCACACTTAATGTTACCTCCCTTGCTTTTAATCTCACCGAAGGTTGTTTTGAGACTTCTACACGCTGAGTGAGCCTTTGCTACAGTTATTTCATCCTCGATTTCTTCACATTTCTCATGCTGCCATTTCAACTTAGATTCCCTGCACTTCATATTTATCTGTTTATTTCATTCCTAAGTGCCTTACATTTCTGTATTCCTAAATGTCCCTGATCATTTTTGCATTTCCTTCCTTCATTGATCAAGTAAAGTATTTCTTCTGTTACCCACGGTTGCAGTTGCCTTCTTTGTAGGTATGTTATTCTTCCCAGAGTTAGTGAGTGCCCTTTTCAGAGATGTCTATTCCTCTTCAACTGAACTGCCTACTGAGCTGTTGCTTATTGCAGTGTCTATAGCCTCACAGAACTTCAAGCGTATCTGTTCATTTCTTAGTATTTCCATATCGCAACTTCTTTGCGGACAGATTCTTCCTGGCTAGTCTCTTAAACTTCAGCCTACTCATCATCATTACTAAATTATGATCTGAGTGTCTATTTGATCATGGGTACACCTAATAATCCAGTATGTGATTTCGGTCTGTCTGCCTGACCGTGATGTAACGTAAAACTTTCACTTATTTCCCTGCACTTGTTGATGAACAGTGCAAATGGTTCAAATGGCTCTGAGCACTATGGGACTTAACATCTATGGTCATCAGTCCCCTAGAACTTATAACTACTTAAACCTAACTAACCTAAGGACATCACACACATCCATGCCCGAGGCAGGATTCGAACCTGCGACCGTAACAATCGCGCGGCTCCGGACTGAGCGCCTAGAACCGCTACACCTCCGCGGCCGGCTGAACAGTGCATTCTCTATGAAATATTGCGGAATTCAGTTAGTCTCTCTCATATCTCATTCGTAGTATCAAGCCCATATTATCTCATAGAAATTTCTTTTACTCCTTCCACTACAACCGCATTCCAGTGCTCCTTGACTATCAGATTTTCATCTCCCTCTACGTACTGTGGTACCTATTCGGTCTCTCATATAATTTCTCTTTCTGCAACGTCTACTTGAGATATAGGCATGTAAATGTCACCTATCGTTGTCGGTATTGGTTAGCTGCCGGTCATGGTGACAACAACCCTATCCCTAAACTGTTAACACTAACTCACTCTCTGCCCTACGTTCCTATTAATAACGAATCCTACTCCCTTTATACCCTTTTCTGCTGCTGGTGATTTTGTCCTGTACTCATTTGACCAGAAATTCTTGTCTACTTTCCACTTCACTGGCACCCAATGTTGTTTGTGCCTCATGTTTAAGAATTTCTAGATTCCCTTCTATATTCACATTCTGACATACCATTCCCCGACTCATAGAACATTACCTTTTCGTCGTTTAATCAATATTTTTCTGATTGTAACCTCCCCTTTGGAAGTCCTTTCGTAGAGATCCAGACTGGGGAGTACACCGAAACCTTTCCCCACTGGAGCGATCATCACGACACACATTATATGCCTTTAATGCAGTCATTTACATTGCCTCACTCCGCTGATCATTGCTGATTCTTCTACCTTTAGGGGCAGATTGCCACCCCAAAGACAAGGCAGTTTCGTGAACCTCTGTCTGCTCCCTCACCCTCCTTGACAAGGCCGTTGGCTGAATGAGTATTACTTATTCAGCCACCACTGTTGATGATTTTTATTCAGAATTAGCTAACTTCGAATCCACGACTGATGACGTTTTGATTGCTAAACAAAGACATGTTCCCTAGACCATGGATGCACGACGTGAACGATATATGGCTTCAAATCAAAGATACCAATTTGCGTGGAGAGCCAATCCTCAAATGAATTTTTGGAAGGAAAAGGTAGTTGTAGAACAGGGGGGAGGTGGTCTTGGGATTCGTGCACTATGCAAAATTTACAAAGGGCTCTTCTCTCTCCTCCCCTCGACTCCCCTACCCTCCTTGACCTGCGCACGTGTTAGGATGACGTAATTCTTGTAAGGAGGTTAGTGATAAGGAAGTACTGATGCTGCTTTCAGCGAAATATAACATTAGCATTTGCTTTAGCTGTAGCATAAAGTCATAGATAAGAATGTTCTGATGCTGATGTCAGCACATTCTTTGCCACAACCCCAGTGTTCTACGACTTACATACATGTTTCTGCACCTCGGTTAGGCAGTTCTGAATCTGTGGTGACAGTCCCCATGACGGTTGAGTAATTGTATAATATTGTTGTTAGTAAAAGCTATAAAAATCATCTCCAGAGGTCACTGCTTGATTTTCACATCTACACCAATACACTCGGAAATCCACCTGCGGTGTATGGAGGGGGATGCTTCTGGTACTCCTATCTGATCCCCCTTCATTGTTCCATTTGCATATGGCACGTAGCTCGAATGACTGTTGGTAGTTCTTATTAGCAAAACTTTCTCAGATTTTGGAGCTGTAGTCCCACGCGTGACGTATGTTGAAGGAAGTAATACATGGAAGTAATATATAGTCCTGCTCTTCCCGGAAAGTTTTCACTCGGAATGTTAACAGTAAACCTCTCCGTGACACCCAAAGCCTCTTTTGCAGTGTTCCACCCTGGAGTTCTCAGTAACGTTGGCGTGTTAATTTCTGACGAAACGTGCCTTTCTTCTTTCAATGTTCCTTATCTCTCTAATAATCCAACCCAATCCTTTCCATACTGATAAACAGTATTCAAAAATATGTCGAACAAGCGATTTGTAATCTACTTCCTTCTTGGAAGAGTTATATTTCCTTAAGATTATTCTTATGAATCTCTCTGGCAATAGCTTTTCCTAAATTTCGTTTTATGTGGTCATCCTTCTTGAGATTGCTCGAGATGGTTGCTCCCAAATACTTTACCGTACAGTTCTAGCAACTTGTCGCCAATAGAGTAATTGTACAGTACTGTACGATGTGTTATATTTATTTACATTCAGGGGCAAATGCCAGTAAATGCACAACTCTTCTGTCCTCTGCAGGTCTTCCTACAGTTCCTCAAAGAGCTTCCTACGTTATTCATTAGATCAGTGGTTTCCAGTATGTAGGTAATGACCCTCTAGGGAAATAAAATGTGAATTTCTGAAGGGTAAAAACAAGTAACGAAAGTAAATTATTTTTAAAATATCATTACTACCTTCCCCTTTTTTGTAATACTGTAATATCGATTACATAAGTTCAAAAAATAACATTATTTTCGAGAACAGTAGAGTTCCGATATTTCGATTCTCGGAATTGCGAGTGTCCCATAAATTCGAGTTACGTTTAAACAAAAAACAAAGAAACAAACAATTAAGGAAAACGTACTGTACAGCTTATTGATACTAGATCTGTTTTCCCCAGCCTCTACTGGCACAACCCCTGTGCAACACCACACATATGCATCTCCTTGTTTTTAATTGTTTATATAATCATATCTTTTGGTGAAAGTGGTGTTTAAGGTTTATCATCATCGGTGAAGTACAGTGTTATGTTTCGTTTCCTTTGTTGACCGTTGCTGCAACATAGAAAAGCAATTTTTTTTTCTTAGGTGTGAAGTTAGAAGCATTGGAATGAGCTGACAAAGAGGAAACAGTAAAAACAAACTTGCTCTCGAATATGGTGTCAACGAAATGACTGTTGTTAACTGGCCAGTTTTCTTGAAAGAAATGTTGTGAAGAATCTCTTAACCAAAAAACTACAAAGAAGTCAGCGTTTGAAAGAAAAAAAAGGAGCAAGTCAGATGTTGCCCACGTGGTTTATTCTTTTAAACATAGTTTTATTTCTTTCCCCACAAACATTTTTATAGTCCTATTTCCAATAGTTCGTAATTGTAGGTGTCCCATTCACCTCAGTTATCAAGACTATACTGTGTTTGCACTAATGTATGACAATATTGTGGAAGTTACAGCTTGTGAAAGTAACATATGAACATCTTCCACACACAGACCACCCACTACACACGTAGTTTGTGCCGTGCATCTATGAGACAGGTGCATCACATATGCTTAAATATCTCACGAAAATGCCTTCTCCGTGTTGTAAGTGTAAAGGGCAGTCAAGTGAAAACGAGACGGATGGCAAAAACGTAAATAAACTGTTTATAATCTCAAAAATCTTCCCTCTGTGGGACAAGGCGGTCAATGCCTTCATGGTAAAACGTTTGCGATTGCCTGTGAAATTAACTATTGTAACCAGGTATGACCTTTTTCATTCTAGGCAAATCGGAAGTCACGAATGCCTTTTTCGAGGGCTTCAAAAATAAGTAAATCGCATTGTGAGAGATCGGGCCTGTATGAAGGATGTGTGAATACTTTCCAGTGAAACGTTTGCATCGTAGTCGAAACCACCTTGACAACATGTGGGCGGGCATTATCCTGCAACAGAGTTATGCAGACCGTAAACATTCCTGGGGGTCTGGACTCGACGGGAAGCTTCAATTTTTCAAAGTTCTCACGTACTGCTGTGCCTTAATTATGGTGCATTGTTCCAGAAAATCAAGGAGCAGCAGACGGCCCTTGCTGTCAAAGAGACATGTCATCAGGCCTCCCGGGAGCTGGCGTGCCTGTTGTTTCGATTAAGCTGATGAAATTCCTCCTGGATGCTGAGTCACATCCTCTGTACAGCCCTGATTTCTCTCCACGCGATCACGCAGAATTGCCGCAAAACGACGTGACATGGACTCCTCTAATGTGTGAAGTAGAGCTGGATGGAACTGACACCATGAGTCCTGCAGAGAAGTGTATAAATCCGTAAGAGTACGAGGGGGTGCAGATCTCTTCTGAACGGTATGTTGCAAGGCATGCTTGATGTGCTCAATAATGTTCATGTCTGGGGAGTCCGGTGGCCAGCCGAGGTGTTTAAACTGATAAGATAGTTCCTAGACCCACTGTGCAGTAATCCTGGAAGTGTGAGGTGTCGCAATCTCCTGCTGGAGTTGCCCAAGTCCGTCAGAATGGACGGTGGACATAAATAGATGCAGGTGATCAGACAGGATGCTTATGTATGTATTAACTGCCAGAGATATATCAGAGGCCCCATATCACACCATCTGCACACGCCCCATGCCACTACAGAGCCGCCACCAGCTTCAACAATACCCTCATGACGTACAGGGTCCACGTATTGATAAGGTTGTCTCCATATCCGTACACGTCCATCTGCTCGATACAGTTTCAAACACGACTGGTCCGACCAGGCAACATGTTTCCAGTCATCAACAGACCAATGTCGGTGTTGGCGGTCCCAGGCGAAGGCGTAAAGCTTTGTGACGTGCAGTCATCGAGGATACACCAGTGGGCCTTCGGCTTCGGAAGTCCATATCTACAATGTTTCGTGGAATGGTTCACGCCGCGTGGGGTAGCGTGCGGTCTAGGGGCCTTGCCGCGGTTCGCGTGGCTCTCCCCGTCGGAGATTCGATTCCTTTCTCGGGCATGGGTGTGTTTGTTATCCTTAGCATAAGTTAGTTTAATTACATTAAGTAGTGTATAAGCCTAGAGACCAATGACCTTAGCAGTTTGGTCCTATGGAACTTACCACAAAAATTGAATGTTTCACACGCTGACACTTTTTGATCGCCCAGCATTGAAATCTGCAGCAATTTGCGGAAGGGTGGCACTTCTGTCACGCTGAATGATTCTCATCATTCGTCGTGGTCCCTGCAGGATCATTTCCGGCAGCATCGATGTCGGAGATTTGATGTTTTACCTGATTCCTGATATTCACGGTAGACTCATGAAATAGTCGCACGGGAAACTCCCCATTTTACGGCTAAATCTAAGATGCTGGGTCCCATTGTTCGTGCACCAACTACAACACCACGTTCAAACTCACTTAAATCTTGATAACGTGCCATAGTAGCAGCAATAACCGATCTCGCAATTGCGACATACAATTGTCAAATATCGGCGTTGCCGACCGTAGCGCCGTATCCTGCCCGTTTATATACTGTATCTCCGTATCTGAATACGGGTGCCTATACCAGTTTTCTTTGACGCTTCAGTGTATATTTCAGTACCTCTTTGTACCATTCACAGGTTTTCACCTGATGCCCAAAATTAAAACTAACTTTCTTCCAGCGTAATTGGGTTGCACGTTAACGCATTAGCATATGTACTAAGCTTCGTTGCCATACGCTTATTACAGCCCATACTGGACCTCTGTGAGTAACTGCACATTAATTACAACTACCCGGTATTTGATGGTCTTTATTCCAACGCAACGTTATGTCTCCCCACACCACAACTCCTGTGATCCGTGTGGATTTGAATTAATCTTTTCTTCCCTCTCCATTTGCTGGCGCCCCGCTAGGTGGCATGATTTACTCTCAGCCTTCTGTGTGTCTTCGCTGGCGCTCAATTTTGAAAACACTCTGGAACGTTTGGAGTTGGGAAGTGTCTGGGTACTTGGCAAGAGTTCAACATGAACAGTGGTTGGCCCGTGGTTGTGTGGG
This sequence comes from Schistocerca americana, assembly GCF_021461395.2. NCBI lineage: Eukaryota > Metazoa > Arthropoda > Insecta > Orthoptera > Acrididae > Schistocerca > Schistocerca americana. The sequence goes on from NC_060123.1 coordinate 356,917,341, forward strand.
CCGTTGGCTCTGTTTGCGAGGAGACTGATTGTTTACGAGTGTACTAATAGCTGCATCGAAGTTTTTACCAAGCCCTTCAGTGCGCTTCAGGTGAATTGTCTTCCCGTATGTGCCTGCTGCGCACTTTTGGATGCTGGCGTTTTGCGTTGAACCTAAGTCATGGAATAACGACTTCTTGATGTAGCAATGGTTTCTACCGCTAGCATTATGTTATGCCCACCTGTGTGACTCTCCCTTTATGGATCTTTAAAAAATTGTTCACCCATTGTACTTATTGTTAGCTACAACTTGTCTGTTTCAGTTTGATCCATTTAATGGTTATTGCTTGTGTCACATGTATGACGGTGGCTGCTTGTTATTATATGCGGTACATGAAATTTTGCCCTACGGTTACTTGTGTCCGCCCCCGGTAGCTGAGTGGTCAGAGCGACAGAATGTCAATCCAAAGGGCACGGGCTGGATTCACGTAGGGGTCGGAGATTTTCTCCGCTCGGGGAGTGGGTGTTGTGTTGTCCTAATCATCATCATTTCATCCCCATCGACGCGCAAGTTGCCGAAATGGAATCAAATCGAAAGACTTGCACCAGGCGAACGGTCTACCCGACGGGAGGCCCTCGTCACACGACCAAAAAAAAGAAGGAACTGTTACTTGTTTACGCCACAAGCTGTCTAGTAGTTACAGCCGTCTCTTTTAGTTTTTGGTCCTTTGTACATAGCATTTAGGGGACAAAAAAATAAGCTTTATTTTCAATTCAGCTACGAATTTCTGTATGGTATTACCTGTTAATGTCTTCTCTACACATATACTTGAGATGAGCTTCATAATTTTGCGACTTGCTTTTCCAGAATCTGCTTAAATAGGCGAAACAAGCCTGGAAATCAGTGATGTTCGTCTCCCTTGTAATTGAGAGCAGCCAGAATCGTAGACCTCCCTCAGTAATGGTGCATTGACTCTCACTGGCAGTTCTAAACCTTTCGAATATTTGCGAGTTTCATATTTTTCCCGGATGTTGTACTTCATATGAAGCCTTCTTCCATTCACACAATTCATGTTGAGATTTTACGAAACGGAAAGACATTATGGCAGGAAACGTTCGCAGTATGTTGTGTGTCAGTTTTCTCCAAGCACACTAACAACTATTTCGATCCCATTTCGCAATTCTTGAATATCATGCTGTCATTAGTATAAAATTCCTTAGAAAGTCAGAAACAGAACGCAGTACACTGCAGCCTGTTGTAGTGTGAAGCAAGTGACTCAAAACGGAAGCAGACAAACTCGACTGCTGGTCAGCGAGGAGAAGTGATACGGGCGACTCCATAGTAGATGCGATCGAAGATTGGAAAGAGCATTATTTATTTTCTGCACCCAAATACGGTTATACGATGCCATAGGATGTAGGAAAATCATACTAAAGGCCCAGAGCAGAAGTAAAATTCCAGAGCAAACAGTGGGACAGAGCAGCAGATGTGATGATCCGTCGGTGGCCACAAAATGAAAGCAAAGCGAGCGACGGCAGGCTGCGTGCCGGGACACGGCTCCCCCTGCAGGGAGAGACGTTTGTTGGTCAAAGGGCAAGGCGGGGTGAGGCCGGTCCAGAGCAGGAGCGCTGGCGCGGTTGTCTTTGTGCGGTGCAGCCGCCGGCCACATCCTCCCTTCATGCCAGGCCGCTCGGGCTCATCCGGGGAATTCATGAAAGGAGGACACGCTGTTTTTTGACGGTGGGCCGCCTCTGCAAGTTTCATACAGGTATTGACGGCAGTGGCTGAGATGACGTGTAGTCGTATAACGTCAGGTAAGTGAACCTGAAATAAAGAAATATATTTTATTAAGTTACTGAAACGGCGGCTACTATTTTACCGCTACGGTCGCAGGTTCGAATCCTGCCTCGGGCATGGATGTTTGTGATGTCCTTAGGTTAGTTAGGTTGAAGTAGTTCTAAGTTCTAGGGGACTGATGACCACAGCAGTTAAGTTCCATAGTGCTCAGAGCCATTTGAACCATACTATTTTACAGATTCCTCTGCAATACTAAAGCTGTGGCGTTATTCATTAATATACTAACGTGGCATAATGCCTAATGTATTCTCCTTTGGTGGTGTGTTTTTTCTTAATGTATTACTTTGTGATTGTTGAGATCTGGTTAGTATCCTAAATATATGTTGGCACAAACTGGACCTTGTTATTCACAAGGAAATGTTCAGCAATGGAGATGTAGGGCTTACAGGTTACCAAAATCATTCATAAATAGTGAAGTACGTACAGCATTGTAAGCGAGGAGCATCATTTAGTAGTTACTGTCCACATGGGAATGGGTTCACAATAAGTAATCATTCGTCTGGTATATTCTCTGACACATAGTGAGGTATACAGTTTTTCAAGATAGACAGGAAACATGTTTCTTTTTTTAAAAAAAGGTTTCGACATGGTTAATATTCCCATGTGAGAAGTCGTTTCATTGTCTTTATTTGTCCTTTTGCGTGCGGTAATATTTTGGGGGTCATCGTGTTTGACTGACGACTGTGCAAACGTAATTAGAGAGGTTGCTCAGGCCACCATGATTCGAAAGGAATGATGTATTATGCTTTCTTGAGTGTACCCTGTCACTGAGTTTTCGACACGGAAATTCAGGTGAAGTTTCCACAAGACTAGAAACCCAATGACCGGTAGCTTTCGCAATGGTGCACCCACTTACACACTGTATTCGTGACTCATCGTTCAAGGCCACTGGCTATGAAATAACTGCTGACTGTTATAAATGAAAAGCATATATTATTGGATGTTTTGCGATATTAATTGATTCATTTTACTGCTTTTCGGATTACACGGTCTCTGTTGTATTCCAACAGAACACGGTACTGGTGAACAATTTCGAAGAAGGCATTGCACATGGAAAATTAATATTACCTCTAACATATCAATAGTGACTTCCTATCCTAAACTTCACTCAAGTACTACATTTCTCGAGTCCTTCCCAAACTGTTTGCCACATTATATTCCTCCGTTTGTCTCGTATTTACCAAATTCTTATGTATTCCACTATCATTTCATACATGCGTATTTTCAGACGTGGAATCGTGTTCAAAAGTATCCGAACGACCTGAATTTCATTTCGATTGATTCGCATGCAACCCAAATAACGCAGCTGTCTAGCAGGTCCACCAATCGCTGCTTGGTACAGTCGTTTGACTATTGAAAATGATTCCAAGTCACCACTAGAAAACACGGCTCTGTATCGCAATAACTCAATATGTAAAGTAATACCACGATACTAGATATATCAGAGAACACCTTATCACAGATAAGACTGTCCTTAAGGCTTGTAAGCTCACATTTATTACAATAAATGACATACCTGAAATGTTACCACTCTCGTTATTACGGCGGATAGGTAATGCAAGTAGTAGGTTCGTCGTATTCATGATTTCCTCTTCAAAGTAACATACCGAACTTGTTATTTAACACAAAATGACATTAAAAATTTAAGTTATTCACGAGCAACTAGTTGAGAATATGTATGAACTTCAAATGACACGACGAACCGCCCCGCTGTGCAAAGGGATTCAAACCCTGGTCATGCAGACTAAGATTTCGTGACCGACGAAAACTAACAACCATTCCTGAATAGGCATACAGAGTGTAGACAGTATCAGTTAGCAAATATCAACTTTAAATTACATAACGTAAACATTTTTAACGGACGCGAATTCCTACCCAGCATCTATTGTTCCTGTTAACGAACTACGAGAGATGTAAAATATTGCTTCTTCACAAGTAACTTACTTGAAATGCCGTGAGGTAAAGCTTTGTGTTGGACAGGGATTCGAACCCATAACCGAATAGGATTGTTATCGAAGCACAATCAACTGTGACATATCGAATTTCTTCGGCAGTACCTACATGTTTTCAGTGAAATGACGAGACGAAACATTAACTTTTTCCCTTCCCAGGACTCCAACCCGGCACCTATTGCTGTTGTATTCTAGAGATAACTAACGTTAAATATGGGTTTGTTACACCAGCAGCGACATGTGAGCATGTTTGAACTCGAAATATTATAACGAAGAGTTCAGTGCTGACTGGGAATCGAACCCCACACATATCGTTGTTGACTACACACTAAGAGATGTCAGCTACCGAATTTTTCTCCACCAGCAGCTCGGAATAACATCCATGAACTTACAATGATCTCCCAAACAGTTCTGTGTCTCACTGGGAGTCAAAAACGTCAGATATCGTTAGTGTTGACATCGAATGAAAATGCATTAAAAATCAAAATTAATATCCTAAAGCAGATAGGGTTTCTCATGATACAGCTTGATAATACATAACGAAAAGTTTAGTGCCGGCCCAGGATTCGAACCCATTCACGTGCAGTATGTGGAGGTGTTGAGGAATCTGCAGTTTTGAACAAACAACAAATAGTAGTCGAGCTGTATTGTCACAGAGGGATCAAATTCCGCGTTAAAGGCGGTATGACTTGCATTCCCAGTTCAGAACCAATTTTATTGACATCCTGAAGCTCAAATAAATGATGTAACAAGTGTTCTGTGACCCTACATAGCGTTTGTTTCGTCACTAAAAATAAATACCTAGCATAAGAAAGGTTACGGGTGATCGAGTTCCCACATTTCGCCACTCCTGACGTTATTGTGGTTCAACCTAACGTCTACTTGGTACAGAAGGAATATCATGTTTAATGTGAATTTCGGACCACAAAGCCATTATACCTTCTTCACTTGGCTTGACCAGAAGAGAATAGAATCTGTCTCTCCCTATTAAAAATCATTAGTAGAAGTTGAAATCGAACCCAGACCATCATCATAGGAATCTATCATCAAGCCAACAGACCTCCAACTCCTCTTCTCTGACACTCATTTTTCTATTATAACACCATTGCGGCCCACTCGATGAGAATTCTGACAGTGGTTTGCAGCATGTTCACTACATTCATTTACTTGGTTGACCGAATCGCCATGAACTGGCTGCCTCGGCTACCCGGTGCATACATTCGACTCCATTTTGTAATCACCGAAATAAAATCACGTAACTGCCACATACACAGAACTGCCAACAGTGAAGGATGCAGAAATTTAAATAGGAAACGTTCCTTTCGATTTGAGGTACTCTACTGCGCTATCTGATTGTTGAAAACGTCGTGCAGTGCAAAAGAAAAGCTGTAACTGTCCGTCTCTCAGAAGTCTATATCCGGCCATATGCATTAACTCACATCACTGTGGATAGCGGAAGCTCTGGAGGAACTGTAGTTGACTTCTAGAGCCACTGTCACTACATGACAGCCAGTAGCGTGATGGTAATTGTCGCGCACTGTAGATAAGACCTCCAGAGTTCTATTACATTCGCTGCTATATTATTTTAAATGCAGTTCTGCTGTTTGCTGAAGTTATCAATTTAATGGAACTTTGAACATAATTCCCTTCACTTCTCAACCCAAAATAGCCGCTTGTGGAAAAAGGTCTAACTTCTGTGACATTTTGTTGTTGTCAGGTTTAATAGATGGCCAGGCAGCAGATGCATCTCGGAGTTTTGTATTATGTATGGGGAGAGCACATGGTTCCAAAATAGTCAGAAAAGTAATTTCTACATTAGCTGTCGTCTGGTAGTGGAGCAAAATGGTTCAAATGGCTCTGAACACTATGGGACTTGACATCTATGGTCATCAGTCCCCTAGAACTTAGAACTACCTAAAACCTAAATAACCTAAGGACATCAGACAACACCCAGTCATCACGAGGCAGAGAAAATCCTTGACCCCGCCGGCAATCGAACCCGGGAACCCAGGCGCGAGGAGCGAGAACGCTACCGCAGGAGCACGAGCTGCGGACTCTGGTAGTGGCATTGAATTGTTCTTCAAACCTTGGTTGACAGCTTTCTCTCAGAACAAGTTTTCTACATGCATGTAATCAATAAACTGCATGTGCATGGTCACACTGTTATAGATAGCATCAGAGATTTCGCATATGTCGTTGATGATTAATTAATCTCTCATGTTTAGTATTATTTTAACAACACAAAAGAAAACCTTACGAAAATTGTGCACTGTATTATAAGAAATGAAATAAAAGTATCCACGAAAACCTTATGACGAAAGTCTGTGTTAATAAAATAGAGTATCTGCACACAAGCGTGCCTCTGTCGTAACGAATTAGTAAAATACTGCTCACTAAGATTTCGATTGGGTCTGTGTTTAATTGGTATACTGTCTCACACTCAACAGGTATGCAAATGTGTATTCCTAGAAACCCAAAATTTGCTTGTCAGCAGCGGAAAGAGGCGTTACCTGTTGTGCAGCTTGGTAAGTTTTCCAACATTGCACTATGAGCTGAAAGTATTTTCTTGCGATTTCCTTATCGATGTTTGATCTGACTGCTTGTAGCTCTTTTACAGAAGGGATAAAAACTTTACAGTTAGCGGAACTGGAACCATGAAAGATAACGGACGGATTTTTGCATGTCAGCACGTCACCACAAAGCTAGCGAAGAGGTACGTATTGTGCCTTCCTCTCACGAGACCAGTAGTGGCTAGAACTCGTAAACCGCTATTTAGAGGACGAGATTGGTTGCTATTTCCACGTGAAACGACTTTCCTGGGCTGAAAACAGTGAATTTACAATCTTTTGGTACACCTCAAGGGATAATAACTGAGATTATTCAGTGGAAATGACAGGAAAAATTAAGAGGACTTTGAGGCTTGATTCCATGCACACCAGGAAGTAACTCGTCGATCACAGAGTTGCCAAACATACCTTGCCTTCTTGCCAAATCTCAGTTACGGTACCAGCAGGAAGAAGACGAACTGATGTGGTCCTACAGTGGGCTGGGATTTGAGCATAGCTGGCATCTCAAAGATGCGGCTGCTACGGCCTGGAATACGTAATGCGTCTGATTCGCATTTTTGTAACTAGGTTTAGGGACTGGAGCGTAGTTGCTAATAATACTCAGAACTGACTGCAAACTAAGCATCATAAGTCAGTAACTCTCATAGTTGCCTTTATATTTCTTTCGTAACTTTACTCAAAACTAAGAAAATCATTCACGGACGTTTTCGTGCTTCGCCGATAGTCGAGCACACCAAACGAATAAAAATAAAAAATGAACATGTGTGGGTGTGTGTGCGTGTGTGAGAGAGAGAGAGAGAGAGAGAGAAGAGAGAGAGAGAGAGAGAGAGAGAGAGAGAGAGAGATAGAAAGAGAGGGAGAGATAAAAATAAAAAAGAATGTGAGAGAGGGTAAAAAACTGATGTAAAGAAATTGGATACCGGTTAGTAAAAAAATCTTTCATTAAAATTACACGGTCCACATCATTACAAAATGTCGTATTCATGATCTATGGAACAAGTATTAATCTAATCTAATCTAATCATATAATCATATCATATTGCTGACTAGCCGTGAAGAGTCATGAATTACCGAAATTTTCGCCTATATCAGTAACCAAATCTAAATTTGAAAAAAAAAAGAAGACCGTTTTTGCAATAAACCGTGACTAATATCAAGAACCTTTCATCCCTGTTAACTAACCATGAAAGATGTCTAATATACCTCCATTATGAAGTAACAAAGTATGTATGCATTTAAAGATGAAGCGCATGATGTGAAGTTCTGTAACAGAGATACGAACCCAACACGTATTCGGATTGTTAACTAAGTAAAATCAAATGTTACGTATCGGTCTTCTTACCAGCTGCTAGGTGTTTGAATCTAAAACAAGAAACAAATTTTTGTGTCTGAGCGACAATCGATCCGCACAGCTAGCGTTCTTATTTATCGTCCACGATTGATCGATAGTGTTCAGAGAGATTCAGATCCTCAAAAGAGGAGATACGAACTCGAATCACAGTCCAGCACCAAATATTTCAACGTCTCTAGTTCAATCAAGTACAAGTAAAATAAGAGCCTTGTTCCTTTAAATGGCCATCGGTTCAACAAGTAAAATAAAATGTTCTAATGCAAGTAAGTTTACTGGCGACAGTGTTTCTGTTTGTTATGACCTCCACCTATGTCATTTCCCAAAGTAAAACGGCTCTGTCCAGTTGGGAATGAAAGAACGTGATGTTTAATGCGGATTCTGGATTATAACATCTTTCTCTTGGGGTTACCAGAAGTAAAGTAAATCTATTTGTGCCACTTAAAAGTAAATGCTTGAACCCACGCATTGCACTTGTGATAGTTCGATAAACCAGATCATTGTGGCCACATTTCCCAGCCCCAGGAGTGTGCTGTAACGGATGATGTGCTTAGCTTACAGAATTAGTCACAGTGGAAAAAAGCGAGTCTATTAAATGGTTAAGTCGAAGCAAGTTTGTGACGAGGAGATTATGCTATTCTCACGTCAGCAGGATTTAAAGTCTCTTCTAGGCATCATAGCCTCGATGTGAAGCCATTTTGAAATTTTCACTAATTAAAGAAATTTCTTAGCTCGAGAGAATCCACTGTGAAGTGTGAAGTTACCGGATAATTCGATTATTACCGTCATTATTACTATCATATCCTTCATACCGCTGCTGGAACACATTTGCTTGAAGATCATTTAAGGCCTTTTGGTCATTACAAAACTTTTACTTTACATGACGAGTCGAATATGGCGTCACCGAGCTGATATTTGAAATAAATTTCTGTTTTCTCTCTCTGTCTGTCTCTTTCTGTCTTTATTTTAATTTTTTGAAGTGGCCGAGTGGTTCTGGGCGCTACAGTCTGGAACCGCGTGACCGCTAAAGTCGCAGGTTCGAATCCTGCCTCGGGCATGGATGTGTGTGATGTCCTTAGCTTAGTTAGGTTTAAGTAGTTCTAAGTGCTAGGGAACTGATGACCTCAGAAGTTAATTCCCATAGTGCTCAGAGCCATTTGAACCATTTGATTTTTTGAGGAAAGCAGCGAGAAGCGTGAATAATACACAAGTAGGCATATAACCTGTTTACAATTATTTTCATTGGGATGCATAATGCGAAAATACAACTTTTAAGTGTATTATTGCGTAATTCCAGTTATGGAAAAGCTATTCGTGAGATTTCTCGCATTCAGTGAGGTGAAACCTTTCACAGAAGGAAGCAAAATGCTTGAAGATCATTTAAGGCCTTCTGTTCATTACAGAAGTTGTTGCCCAAGAACACGTTCTTTCCCTGTCTACGGAATCCTTTTCATGTTAATATCAAACATGAGCAATTACTCGTAGATTACATTAAAACTAAAGTAATTGATGAAGACGTTACTTGATAACAAAAACGAGCTGCCTTTCTTCATTTATTTGCGCCTAGAAATGGCTTTCGAATACTGCCAAACCAAAAGCCAAGCAAGCAAAATGCAAATATTTCTTGCACCATGCGCAACACACAAACGAAATCTAGCTGCACTGACGTGTTGTCCGGTATATTGCACGGAGAACATATCTGATTCATGTTGCTAAATACAGCTCTATCAGATATCAATTTGGATGCGTACCAAGTGTATAAAAGTATATCTTGAAATACGCAGAAACTCACATAGAGGTATTCGACTGAAACATAGCAAGACCAAGATTGTAACTGGGTCGACAGAATCGTCGACTACCACCTTGATATCTCGAACGGTGACAGCGCTCGGCCGGTTACTTACGTTTACTGGTATCAAAGCTACAGCATGAAAGTACAAACATGTTAATAACCCGAAGATCATTGACTTTGGAACTCATAACAAGTAAAACAGTCATCAGTCGGAAGAGTGGTTTGAACAGCACAGTGCTTTAATAGGCACGGTCTTGTTGGAGGTGGTATGCCATTGCTTTCCTCCGATGTTAATAGGGGAACCTACAGCTTAACGTGGCTTTCGGACCACAGTGCAACTAGGCATTTTTCACATCAACAAACACTGCCCGAGGGGAAATAAGTGTAAAATTACACATAAAAATCGTGGGCCCGATGATTGGTTGAACCTGCGACCTTGGCATCCGTAGTCTTGCCCTGCATCACAGTGCCACCAGGCAGCAGCTACTGTGGTTTCTGCTTGGCACTAAAATTAATGATCTCCCATTTGTGCCTGCGTTGGCACGTGCGTGTCCCTTAGGAGACCTTACATTTGGGATTACCCTCGTATACATGTGTGTAAACGTCTTCCGATGCCCACTCTAGGAAGACACGAATACACAGTCTAGCTTCAATATTATAAATACGCCTCAGTTTGTGGATGAACTCAGGTTGATAATCATTTTGAATATTTAGCAGTGCTGTACCCATTGGTGTTAAACTCGTTTTCAACCAATCATTCCCACAGCTACAGGAACACTACTTGTGATACCTCTTAGACAAAATGCTATCAAACGAAAAGATCAACCTGACACAAACTGTGGGAAGTTTGTTTTACAGCCTTCGTACCTGGATAAAGAGCTTTTCCTATTTGAGATATCTCTGAACGTTGCTGCATAATACGATTTAAGAAGAAAGTTAATTCCTTCAGCTACGCCAATGTTTAAAGAAATTGTCTTAATGGCACTAAATCGTGGTTTGTGAATCGTTTACTGGCCGTACTCTGCCGCATTTTACTGGTTGGAAGGCAAAAAGGTTACCGACAATTTCACAGAAGGAAAAGGGGGACGAAATGTCTCCCACTGAAAGGTCATTTTGTTTTATTTAAATGATTACAAAATCAGGTAAAACGAACAGTGAGGTTGTCAATACAAGCACATTACTGTTGTCAGTATGATGTTGCACCGCCGAGGGACTGTAATGATAAAGGGCCCGTTTAGGTCTGGCATATTGTATACAGAAGTGGGAGAGAGAGCACCACTAAATTCTACAATCCGTTTGCATTGCATAAACACAGAAATTACTGTTACAGTGTACTTATGGAGCCCAATGAGTGAAATGCGTATTTTACGGTGGGAAAGAGCACTGGTAAACGGTCTTCGCTACATTAAGTTACTTAAACTGGTGTCACTCTGAGCTAGAATTTATCGTCAGCGACTAACTGTAAGGACAATGAGTCGGATGCGGGTTTTGCAACTGTGATACACTTTCCTACATTATAGAAGCGAATTTTAAATTTGAACTAAAATTGCGAAAATTTTGAACTTGAATAGCTTAGAATGAAATTCTTCCAGTCTATTGCAATGGAAAACAATTCATTTTCTAAAAGATTCTCTGTCATTTACAACTTGAAACAGGTCATGTCGACCAAATCATATGGAAGAACTAACAGCGAGGTATATCGGAAGGCAGTAAAATCCCACGGATTTTATTTTGGCAGTATTCGACAGCCATTTCTAGGCGCAAGTAAATGACGAAAGGCAGCTCGTTTTTGTTATCAAGTAATGTCTTCATCAATTACTTTAGTTTTAGTTTAATCTACGAGTATTTCCTGATGTTTGATATTAACATGAAACCGATTCCCTAGACAGGGAAAGAACCTGTTCTTGGGCGACAACTTCTGTAATGGCCAAAAGGCCTTAAATGATCTTCAAGCACATGTGTTCCAGCAGCAGTATGAAGGAAATGATAGTAATAATGAGGATAATAATCGAATTATCAGGTAACTTCACACTTCACAGTGGATTTTCTCGAACTAAGAAATTTATTTAATTAGTGAAAATTTCAAAATGGCTTCACATCGAGGCTATGATGCCTAGAAGAGTCTTTAAATCCTGCTGACGTGAGAATAGCATAATCTCCCCGTCACAAGCTTGCTTCTACTTAACGATTTAATAGACTCGTTTTTTTTCCACTGTGACAAATACTGTAAGCTAAGCACATCATTCGTTACAGCACACTTCTGGGGCTGGGAAATGTGGCCAAAATGGTCTGGTATAACGAACTATCACAAGTGCAATGCGTGGGTTCAGGCATTTACTTTTAAGTGGCACAAATAGATTTACTTTACTTCTGGTAACCCCAAGAGAAAGATGTTATAATCCAGAATCCGCATTAAACATCACGTTCCTTCATTCCCAACTGGACAGAGCCGGTTTACTTTGGGAAATGACATAGTGGAGGTCATAACAAACAGAAATACTGTCGCCAGTAAACTTACTTGCATTAGAACATTTTATTTTACTTGTTGAACCGATGGACATTTAAAGGAACAGGGCTCTTATTTTACTTGTACTTGATTGAACTAGAGACGTTGAAATATTTGGCGCTGGACTGTGATTCGAGTTCGTATCTCCTCTTTTGAGGATCTGAATCTCTCCGAACACTATAGTTCAATCGTGGACGATAAATAAGAACGCAGCAGTGCGGTTCGATTGTCGCTCAGGCACAAAAATTTGTATTCTTATTTTAGATTCAAACACCTAGCAGCTGGTAAGAAAATCATACGTAACATTTGATTTTACTTAGTTAACAATCCGATTACGTGTTGGGTTCGTATGTCTGTCACAGAACTTCACGTCATGCGCTTCATCTTTAAATGCATACATACTTTGTTACTTCATAATGGAGGTATATTAGACACCTTTCATGGTTAGTTAACAGGGATCAAAGGTTCTTGATATTAGTCACGGTTTATTACAAAAACGGTCGTCTTTTATTTTCAAATTTAGATTTGGTTACTGATATTGGCGAAAATTTCGGTAATTCATGAGTCTTCACGGCTAGTCAGCAATATGATATGATTAGATTAGATTAATACTTGTTCCATAGATCATGAATACGACATTTTGTAATGATGTGGACCGTGCCATTTTAATGAAAGATTTTTTTACATACTGGTCTTCAATTTCTTTACACCAGTTTTTTACCCTCTCTCTCATTCTTTTTTATTTTTATCTATTCATCTCTCTGTCTCTCTCACTCTCTCTCTCTTCTCTCTTCTCTCTCCGTCTCTATCTCTCTCTCACACACAACACACACACACACACACACACACACACACACACACACACACACATATATATATATATATATATATATATATATATATATATATATATATATATTCTTTTTCTTATTTTTATTCGTTTTTTGTGCTCGACCATCGGCGAAGCACGAAAACGTCCGTGAATGACTTTCTTAGTTTGAGTACAACTACGAAAGAAATATAAAAGCAACTATGAGAGTTACTGATTTATGATACTTAGTTAGCAGTCAGTTCTGAGTATTATTAGTAACTAAGCTCCAGTACCTATACCTAATTACAGAAATGCGAATCAGACGCATTACGTATTCCAGGCCGTAGTGCCGCTCACTTCCCAGCTATGCTCACTTCCCAGCCCACTGTAGGATCACATCAGTTCGTCTTCTTCCTGCTGGTACCGTAACTGAGATTTGGCAAGAAGGCAAGGTATGTTTGGCAACTCTGTGATCGACGAGTTACTTCCTGGTGTGCACGGAATTAAGCCTCAAAGTCCACTTGATTTTTCCTGTCACTTCCATTGAATAATCTGAGTTATTATCCCTTGAGGTGTACCAAAAGATTCTAAATTTACGGTTTTCAGCCCAGGAAAGTCGTTTCACGTGGAAATAGCAACCAATCTCGTCCTCTAAATAGCGGTTTACGAGTTCTAGCCACTACTGGTCTCGTGAGAGGAAGGCACAATACGTACCTCTTCGCTAGCTTTGTGGTGACGTGCTGACATGTAAAAAACCGTCCGTTATGGTTCATGGTTCCAGTTCCGCTAACTGTAACGTTTTTATCCCTTCTGTAAAAGAGCTACAAGCAGTCACATCAAACATCGATAAGGAAATCGCAAGATAATACATTCAGCTTGTAAGGTGTATGCTTCGCCGGCGATGGGCGAGGCATGACAGAATCTCTGACCAGAGAGTAGTTTATCGTTAGTTGTTGCTTGTCGCGAGTCTGCGCTAGTCTGCGCGAGTCTGCAGTAGAAGTCGGATACAGTAGTAGTCAGTCGACAGGAGTAGTCAGTTGTCTGCAGCAGTAGTCGGATACGGTAGTAGGGAGTCGGCATGCGTCGGCTGTGTGCTCTGGTCGCGACTCTGGTCAGGATCCTGGACGATGAATATTGTTGTAGAAGGTAAAGAAGCAGCCTTGCGCATATTTAATAATGTGTGTCAATTGTAATTTAATTTTTTCAGAAAAAATCCCCCAATAATAATTTTTTTATAAAGTAACTCTTTTAAAGAAAAGTATTCATTTCAATTTAAAGAATTTATCCACTCTTTTGAAGAAAAAGCATTCATTTCAATTTAAAGCATTTTTCCTATGCATTCCTTCCAAGAATAAAAAAAAAAAAAAACGCCAGCATTGCACGAAGCTGTGTCGTTAAATAAGAGCAGATATAGTTGCAGTTTTTATTGAGGTAAGAATTTCGCTTTTGTTATTCAGAATACAGGGCCGAAGGTCAACGCTGCTGTCCTTATTAAATTTACCAGATATTATTATTTCTTTTGGGAGGTTAAATTTCGTTCATGGTTCATTATTCAATTCATATTATTGTGTGGGTTCATGGCTCCATGATCATTCTTTTAATTTTTGTGTAAGGATGTTACGCATGGTTCCATTTTGCATTATTATTAAAAATTATATTTGTTGGGAGGTTACACATGGCTCCATTTCAAATTAACATTTCCATTTATAAATTTCTGCGGGGAGGTTACAAGCTCATAGTGCAATGGAGAAAAATTTACCAAGCTGCACAACAGGTAACGCCTCTTTCCGCTGCTGACAAGCAAATTTTGGGTTTCTAGGAATACATAACTTTATTTATGAAATGCCACATTTGCATATTTGTTTAGTATGACACAGCATACCAATTAAACACAGATCCAATAGAAATCTAAGTGAGTAGTATTTTACTAATTCGTGCGGACAGAGGCACTCTTGTGTACAGATACTCAATTTTATTAACACAAACTTTCGTCATAAGGTTTCGTGGATAGTTTTATTTCATTCCTTATATTTCAGTTCACAATTTTCGTAAGGTTTCATTTAGTGTTGTTATAACAATACTAAACATGAGAGAATAATTAATCATCAACGATATATGCAAATTATCTGATGTTATCTATAACAGTGTGACAATGCACATGCAGTTAATTGATTACATGCATGTAGAAAACTTGTACTGAGTGAAAGGTGTCAAGGTTTGAATAAGAATAAATTGCCACTACCAGACGTGTGCTCTCCCCATACATAATACAAAACTCCGAGATGCATCTGCTGCCTGGCCATCTATTAAACCTGACAACAACAAAATGTCGCAGAAGTTAGACCTTTCTCCACAAGTGGCTATTTTGGGTTGAGAAGTGAAGGAAATTATGTTCAAAGTTCCATTAAATTGGTAACTTCAGCAGACAGCAGAATTCCATTAAAAAATGTATCAGCGAAAGTAATAGAACTCTGGAGGTCTTATCTACAGTGCGCGACAATTACCATCACGCTACTGGCTGTCGTGTAGTGACAGAGGCCCCAGAAGTCAACAACAGTTCCTCCAGAACTTCCGCTATCCACAGTGATGTGAGGTAATTCATATGGCCGGATATAGACTTCTGAGAGACGGACAGTTACAGCTTTTCTTTTGCACTGCACGACGATTTCAACAATCAGATAGCGCAGTAGAGTACCTCAAATGGAAAGGAACGTTTCCTATTTCTGCATCCTTCACTGTTGGCAGTTCTGTTTATGTGGCAGTTGCGTGATTTTATTTCGGTGATTACAAAATGGAGTCGAATGCACACAGCGGGCAGCTGAGGCTGGTAGTTCATGGCTATTCGGTCAACCAAGTAAATGAATGTACTGTACATGCTGCAAACCACTACAGGGAGCCTGTGTGACAGAATTCTCATCGAGTGGGCCGCAGTGGTGTTATAATTGAAAAATGTGTGTCAGAGGAGAGGAGTTGGTGGTCTGTTGGCTTGATGATAGATTCCTATGATGATGGTCTGTGTTCGATTTTAGCTTCAACTGATGATTTTTAATAGGGAGAGACAGATTCTATTCCCTTCTGGTCAAGCCAAGTGAAGAAGGTATGATGGCTTTCTGGTCTGAAATTCACATTAAACATGATATTCCTTCTGTACCAAGTAGACGTTAGGTTGAACCACAATAACGTCAGGAGTGGCGAAATGTGGGAACTCGATCACCCGTAACCTTTCTTATGCTAGGTATTTATTTCTAGTGACGAAACAAACGCTATGTAGGGTCACAGAACACTTATTCCATCATTTATTTGAGCTTCAGGATGTCAATAAAATTGGTTCTGAAGTGGGAATGCAAGTCATATCGCCTTAACGCGGAATTTGATCCCTCTGTGACAATACAGCTCGACTACTATTTGTTGTTTGTTCAAAACTGCAGATTCCTCAACACCTCCACATACTGCACGTGAATGGGTTCGAATCCTGGGCCGGCACCAAATTTCGCATTATGTATTATCAAGCTGTAGCATGAGAAAACCTATCTGCATTTGGATAATAATTTTGATTTTTAATGCATTTTCATTCGATGTCAACACTAACGATATCTGACGTTTTTGACTCCCAGTGAGACACAGAACTGTTTGGGAGATCATTGTAAGTTCATGGATGTTATTCCGAGCTGCTGGTGGAGAAAAATTCGGTAGCTGACATCTCTTAGTGTGTGGTCACCAACGATATGCGTGGGGTTCGATTCCCAGTCAGCATTGAAGTCTTCGTTATAATATTTCTAGTTCAAACATGCTCACATGTCGCTACTGGTGTAACAAACCCATATTTTACGTGTTAGTTATCTCTACAATATAACAGCGATAGGTGCCAGTTTGGAGACCTGGGAAGGAAAAAAATTAATGTTTCGTCTCGTCACTTCACTTAAAACATCTAGGTACTGCCGAAAAAATTCGATATGTCACAGTTGATTGTGCTTCGATAACAATCCTATTCGGTTATGGGTTCGAATCCCTGTCCAACACAAAGCTTTACCTCACGGCATTTCAAGTAAGTTACTTGTGAAGAAGCAATATTTTACATCTCTCGTAGTTCGTTAACAGGAACAATAGATGCTGGGTAGGAATTCGCGTCCATTAAAAATGTTTACGTTATGTAATTTAAAGTTGATATTTGCTAACTGATACTGTCTGAAATCGAGGTATATCACACTCTGTATGCCTATCCAGGAATAGTTGTTAGTTTTCGTCCGTCACGAAATCTTAGTCTGCATGACCAGGGTTTGATTCCCTGTGCAGAACGGGGTGGTTCGTCGTGTCAGTTGAAGTTCATACATATTCTAACTAGTTGCTCGTGAATAACTTAAATTTTTAAGGTCATTTTGTGTCAAATAACAAGTACGGTATGTTACTTTGAAGAGGAAATCATGAATACAGCGAACTTACTACTTGCATTACCTACCTGCCGTAATAATGAGAGTGGTAACATTTCAGGTATGTCATTTATTGCAATAAATGTGAACTTACAAGCCTTAAGGACAGTCTTATCTATGATAAGGTGTTCCCTGATATTTCTAGTATCGTGTTATTACTTTACATGTTGAGTTATTGCGATACAGAGCAGTGTTTTCTAGTGGTGACTTGGAACCATTTTCAATAGTCAAACGACTGTACCAAGGAGCGATTACAGGACCTGCTAGACAGGTGCGTTATTTGGGTTGCATGCGAATCAGGCGAATTGCAGTTCAGATCGTTCGGATACTTTTGAGCATGACTGTATCTGTAAGTCCTCATACTTCCTGTTGAACTTAACTTACGTATTTCCATCCATGTTACAGGCTGCAGGGAGCGAGGTTGGAATGGTAAGGTGTTGTTACCCCATATGAAACACTTTAGTATATAATGTGAATTTCTTAAAGAAACTCGATATCTCAACAAATTACAGAGGTCTGTGATGAAACGGTTTTGATCGACACATGACTCGGAACCAATGAAAGTGTAACAAAATTTACTCTACTCATTAGTCTAGAGTCATCAAGCAGAGATTACACAAACGTAAGAGATCAACAGCTGCAGGTGCTTTAAACTCTACACCAAGACAGACATTCCATTAAATTCAAAAAGGAAGAAATAATTTTTCAAATAAGTGAAAGGATCATTAAGCGAAACGAAACTTAGAATACTTAAAAGGATTCAGAAATATTCTGTTGCTGCCTGCTCCGAACGTTACATCAAGTTTTTAGTCAAAGATATTAATATCATAGTAGCCGATAGTCGAAGATTTACTAGTTAAATGAACAACAAAACCAAAATGTCTTAATGTACAAAATGGAGACACTAAATATTCGTAAGTTCTGGCAGCAGCAGCTGTTTCAGAGCTAAGAGTACGCAACAAGAATTTACACTCACCAAGTTTTTCAGGTAAATCAGGCAAGACAATTATTCAAAGAATCTGAAATCACTTCAGCTTTACAGTGCTCGATCTATGAGACTGTTTCAAGTAACAAATCAGTACCCAAAATCACGACAAGTCACTCAATTCTAACTGACGATTTAGCGGCTCAGTTTATTAACACAGACACGAGCTTAAGGGGTGGAAGGCTCCACCCAAACATATCAGACTGGCACGCTCAAAGGCGCCAAGTCCCTACAGTAATTAATCTTGCTCCCAGAGCACAACGGAAAAGTTTTCTGATGCAGAGAGTAAAGCAGTGCACCAACAAATTTACCGTTTCTGACACGGGCTAGCACGCCATGGGACAAATTTTTTACCCTCTCTCGGATTCACGCCATTTAGGTAATCAAACATCGACACCAAGGCAGTTGTCTACCGTACTACATTTACAACAACTTTGCCATGACTGAAACATACCGCTGAGCAATTACCAAACTATCCAAAATACAACGTTACGTAAAAATCCAAAGGTAGAATTTAACATCAATCTGTCAAATAATGAAGCCTTAACACCACAATAACAACTAAGGCTTTTTTTCCAAGTACAGGAACTGAACAAGTCTTCAATCTGGACCTTGATTTCTCATATCGTGTACCAAAACCTTTGACTAACAGACAATATACAGATTGTCAGATCCAATGGCGCGACCCACGTGACATTACACAGTGTAATTTAGAAACTTTAACCGGAAGACAGTTTGCCTACAACAGAAATAGAACATTGAAGTGCAGTAGTACAATATAGAAATTAAAATGCGCAATGGCAAGAACTATGCCTGAACTGCCTCTGACATAAATCAGCCCAGACGGTTTCATAGTAACATCGCCACAAGACAACAAGACAATATTAAGTGTTAACTGCTCTCTGAGCTAACAGAAAATTCATGTATCACAATAATTACAAAATACAAATCCGAACGCTCATCGGATATTATTATAACAACCGCAACCTGCCGGCACATTAATTTGGATCATACTGCATAAACGTTCTGTAGGCATGTGGTAGTTAAACAGGTACGGCCAATGGCTTAAGTAGACCCAGCTGAACTCACAGCCAAACGAACACAATTCAACACAGTTGCTGTAGCAAAAGAAACATCAAAACCTGCTTAATACCAGACGCTATGATGCTCAGCCGCTGTCTGTGCAATTGCAAAGGCTGTCCAGTGTGACTGGCACGGCTAGACAACCCTCCATTCTAGCAGCTGGAGCCTCCTTACAGCCTTGCGTGGCCGATTACAGCAGCGCCGCGCTCTGCCCGTCACGCTACAGTGGGCCTCCATACCGTCTTCAGACGTAAACACAACTCCCCTCTGCTCACGCTGCACGGTCCTCTATATCAATGTTATAAGCAATTGTCGACCTGGCAAATTCCCAACCCAAAATCAGCAAACAGCGCTAGATAGAAAGATCACCGGGAGTTTGTCCGAAAACTTGTGTGCATGGCACATTTATTTGTATATTTTATATTGTTTCTCCATTATTTGTCACACATAACACATTTTCGTGGTATTCTCTAATAGCACATGCTTCGTATTTTTACTGAGACTGTCTGGTTAACTGATATTTTTGTACAGTGTATAGGTCAGAGTTGTGTAGAGCTGCTGGTGGAAAGGTGATGAGCCGTTCCTTTGTTAGTTTCTCCCCAGGCCGGATTTCCACTTTCCAATGGCGTTCGTCGTGGTCAGATTCCAATAAACACGACATTGGCAGACTAGACAAAAGGTTTTTGTTAATGACAAGCTGTCCAGTATATAATCGGAGACAAGCGTGTGTCCATCACCTGTGAGTGTGGTCTGGTACCGACTCTGGACTCTACGGTCATAGAGCATAACAGATGTGCGCTGTGTTGGCAGTCTCGGGTGGTAGCAAATTTTCGTATATGCCTTATAAAGAACATTCTTTGAATTTAGTAAATGATGAAGGCCTTTGAACAATCAAATGGATAAGAAAATCACTGTGTATACCTGGGCTCCAGATTAAAGTAAGTCACTCACAAGTAATCAGCTCCTGTGAGGGAATATAAAACCAGAAAGTACCTACTTCCATTATCTTAAAGTTATGTTAGAAAAGATGCCAAGATACATAATTCTTAACCCATAACACTATAAAGTGAAATGTAATAGACCTGAGGACTACACTGAAATGACACCTCAAATGATGAACACATGTAACTTAAACTGTAGCCATAATTATTTAAGTACCAAATGGATACAACCATCATTCTATTGGACCACTAGCTCAGACGTAAATTTATAGATGCTTACTTCCTTAGAATAATGTTTATTCAAGTTGCAACGTATCTACGATATTCTCAAGGAAATTTTCATTTTTTTAAATCATTTTGTTCATGTAATATGTTAGGTGTAATTCGAAATATCCCCACTCGCTTCCAGTAGAGTTATGTAGCTGCTTTTACTAAGCTTACATTGTAATGTCACATTATTCTCTAATTGGACTCTTATGTCTGCAGCATTTCTGATGGGAAATTAAAGCTGTTGCTCTTGGCCAGAGATTGGTGAAGATGTTCTTCAAATGCAGTCCAAAAGGTTACCACCAGTACGAACAATGTGGAACTTTCCAAAATGTTCACAGTTAATTTTCTAAGCTCATGTTTGTTCATTCATTGGTTTCTTTTCTACGTTTTTTAAAATCAAGTTGTAATGTTATTCTCAGTCTTGAAAGGTTCTATGACATTAGTACACCTAATATTCCGGCGAATTTGATCAGAAATCGTGTATACATACGGAAATATGACTATTTACTTTTCTTTCTGTATTTAGCTTTTATGTGCTTATTTACATGGCTATTGTGAATTTGCTTTATTGTAACTTTGTTTTCAGCATTCTGTCAACAAATTTGGCATCATAATACTGAAACATTTCTTATTAAAACAAATCCTGTTGCTATTAGGTTGGTACAGAAGTTCGTAGCATTTTGTTTTTCAAGTTGATATTCCGGCTTGTAGGGGCTCATTTACCCACTGTCATTTTTTGTTTGTAGTTCACTGTTGCTATTACAGTTTACATATTATAATTTCGTCATTTGGAGATAGTGAGTGGAGCTGTAAACCCTGAAAAATGGAGTGTCAGGTGGAGAACCGGGAACATTTCTGACATATTCTGCTGTTCGAATTCCGTAGAGGGGTGATAGTAAAGAAGGTGGTCAGAAATATTTCCAACGAGTATGGGGATAATATTATAGGACAGGACACGGGCAGAAAATGGTTTTCTCATTTTACGGAGAATCGTTTTGATGTTAGTGCCTCTTCACGTTCAGGATGACTTTTGGGGTTTAAATGCATTAACGCACAATTATCCAAGTCAGTGTACTCGAGAACTGCGAAATGTGATGATCCGTTATCAGTCCACCATCATGAGACACTTACATGCAATGGGGAAAGTTCAAAAATTGCATCTATGGGTACTGAAGCCTCCAAGCCAAAATCACGAAAATAAGCTGTCTACTATATGTGCGTATCAGCTTGCTCGTCATCAACTGGCTTATTAACAACACCGACCATTCCTGTATCGTTACTGCTAACAGGAAATGGTGTATTTATGCGAACATGAAGGGGAAAAATAGACGGCTGTGCGCAAAAAAGCAGGAACGTCCCATACAAACACCTTCACACATCAACAATGATAATGTTATATATCAAGGGGAACAGCAGCGGTGTGGCGCTCTACAATTAGCTTTTCCGAGGTGTAGACATCACTACTACATTAATTGTCAACAACTGGGACGTCTTGCAGGCTCAGTCCAATAACAATGACCGGGAAGATTGGATTAAGTGACGCTACTCCACGATAACTCCCGCCTGCATTCTATTAGTATGACAAATAACACTATACAGGAGTTGAGTTGGGAAATCGTTCCACACCCAACTGATTCACCCCATATTGTGCGCTCAGATTTTTACCTTTTCTGCTCTCTTTTGGAAGAACTTCAAGGAACTTCCATTGCGTATGAAAATACGCACCGAACGTGGCTCAACAAGTTATTAGCATCAAAAACACGTGAACTCTATAGTCGCGGTATAGAAAAGTTACCCCAGCGTTAGCAGACTTTTGCAAAGGAGAATATATTATCGATGATTATAGTCTTTGCTATGTGTACCTGATGTTTTTTTAAGCTTATGAACCACCCAGTACATAATCAGCACATATTTGGAACTGTAAGTAAACTTTCATTGACCATCGTGTTTATATCGCATAGATTGAGATGTTTTGTGAATAATTACATCTGCGCTGGTAGATTTTCTAAATACGTTAAATTACTGTGCGTTATTTTCTTTCGAAATTGTCAAGTCAAGAAAGTTAACGCTGCCACCTCCCTCATTTGACAGAGTAAATTTGAAGTTTGGCTTGCATTATTCAACAACTTATACAGCCTATGTATGCCTTCTTCATTTCCAATTATTAAAATATTTTATCATCTACTTATCTTTTGTAGTATAGCATTTTCTAAACAACATCTGAACCACTTTTCGTGATTTTACTTTTAACAAAACCATTGAAAATGTAGGTGAAGTATCAGCCAAACAACAAACCATGGCCAATTACGTGTTTGTGTATATAATTGTTAGATGTGAAACAGTTTTGGAAAAGTGTTCGGTAATTGTAGGAATGTTGTTACTTCTTTGTGTGTTTAAGTTCCTCCTTATCAACTCAATGCATTCTCTTGCTCATACATAGGAACAATGATTTCCAACATCAAGGCAAAGGAAAGATGCTTAGCTCTGTCAGGTTTGTACCGGTCTTTGACAGCCACAGTGTTCTCCTCAAACATATTCTCTACCATGCAATCGTTAATGAAAAAGATTTTTTACTAACTCTCTGGGTTATCTTGTGCCTATAAGCCTTGCAGTCAGTCTCTACTAGAAGTATATTTCTTGTGAATCGGATGTCAAGCACAACCTCTAGGGGCTACTGGATTTGTAACTAAATAATAGTTTTCTCCAACTTATTTAATAAGAAACTGCGTCTTTTAACAAAGACTCCTTCTTGAGATCGGAATGTTGGGTCCTTATATTTTCTGCCACATTGTTATCATTAAAGAATTTTATTCTTGTCTTAGCATAATCTTCAAAATACGTAAATACAGTACCGTTTCCTTAATTTGATATTAATATAATCTCTTTACATTCACCAAATTCCTTTTTAATTGTATGTTTTAGCAAGATGTAATTCATTCTATAAGTATTAATTACACTCACTTTATTTCCTTATGTGTATTTATCAAGTGTCTAACAACCTTATTTGTGACATTATTCTTGTGAGTTGTTGACCTGAAAACTTGGTCAATAGCAATTTCAGTATGAGCAACCAAACATTTCACACACTTATCTTCTTTTCTGCTACTTGGATTAAAATTTAGAACCTTTTTCTGAAAACTATATTTTTCCATTAGAAAACTCTATACTTGTAAGATTAACTACCTTGACATAAGATTGGAGTTTTGCAGCATATGTTTTAGAAAATGGTTTCACATTTAATCCAAATAACAGATGTGTACAAACGCTGATATGAGGCACTACAATAGCTATTGACCAACTGAGGGGAGCACCAGCTTGTAAGAGTGAAGTGGCAAATGCAATGGTTTCAGTATTTGATAATTATTCACGTGGAAATAAACTGAGTATCGGTAATACTTCTACAAAGAATCATAGATTATTAATACAAAAAATTAAAAAGAAACTTGATGAACGAATCTCTACCATAATTACGTACTCTCTAGACTGAATTGAGAAAACAATACAATTCTTTAATGAAAATGATATTATAGAAACATATAAGGTCCAAATATCGATATTTCAAGACTGTAGTCATGTCTTTGTAAAAACCTGCAATATATTCTTGAAGAAGTGGGGGATGAATGTTGTATCATTATAAATCTTGTGGCCCCCACACTAGTGGTTAAACCTAAGATTCATAAGAAATACATTTAATTAAGAGCGATATTCAATAATGTAGGTAGTCCAGGCTCTCACCTTAGTCAGACACTAAATCAAATAATTAATAAGAATGTATTTTCCATAATAATTACATGCTAAAGAATACATATTAGTACACTGAGGCTGTCAGTGACACATACATCCCTTACAGAGCTAGATTTATTTCCCTTAATGTTACAAAACGTTACACAAATATACCTATAAGAGAATCCATTAAGTCAGTTAGGAGAAACACAATGACACATAATATTATGCCCATTCCTATGATTACTGAACTCAAATATGTTCTTAAAGTCACACTTTCCGAGGATTATGTCTCATTCAATAATTTATGTTATAAGTAAACACAGGTGTAGACCATGGACTGTTGTCTTGTAGGTACTTTAGCTAAGTTCTCATATATTTTCTAGAAAACAAAATAATTAAAAGTGGTTAAATGTTGTAAAGACATTATTATATTACACAAGATATGATGATGATGCAATAAATTTGATAAATAGAAATGAAGAAGACATACATGAATTGTATAACTACTTCAATAATGTACATCAAAACTTAAATTTTTCAGCGTAAAATGAGAAGGGCGTAAGATTAATTTTCTTATCTTGACAACTTCCAGAGAAAAAAACAATCATTTTTTAAGAGTATATAGAAAACCTACCACCACTGATGTAACAGTTCTTGAATCATCTTGTCACTCCATCTGATATCATTGTGCCTAGTGATACGCAATAATGGAAAGAGTACTTAAGATTTGTGGTGTAACATGGGGATCTCCGCAATAATGAGTTCCATTTTTATCCTCTGAGAACGACAAAATGTGTTCATGAAGCTGGAAATGCGGTTTAGGTAGTGATTATAAGTATAGAACATATCATTGTGTGCACTCTCGTTTTATGTATGTGCAGATGAAGTGTAAATCGCATCAGGTCTGGACGACGGCAGGGCATGACTGCGAGAAAACCTCTCCATCTACTGTGGTGAAGTGTTTGTTCTTCGGGCGTCTTGGCTTGACGGTACCTTAGAGGTCAAGGAGCGAAGCGCGAACGTCCAAGAATGTAAATGTTTAAAAATAACTATACAATCGTTATAAGAAGTGGCATTCGTTCGGTTGTTAATGTCAAAGCGAAACACATGTATGTTTTAATAGCCAGTCATGAGCTGCTCGATCTGTGATCCGATCGCTGTAATTGAAGCTGTATATACGAAACGCATTGGACGTAAAAGGCACAAAAAACGTCGGTAAGCTGTGTATATCATTTATTAACCTGAACGGAATGGAGCTCCTTTCCAGAATTCGTACATCGCAGCAAGCTGAAAATTTCCACACAAATGTTCATGTGACACTGCAGAGCAGGACCAAAAATTAATTAGCTATGAGAACGGCGACTACAAAGTATTTTCAAGATGAAGTTGATGAAGCTGAAACACACGCATCAGGGTGGCGCTCTATTCGCGGAGTTACAAATTCATCGCAAAACTTTCCCGGCTTCAGTGAGTGCTGGTAATATAGCTACAGAATAAGATGTCATAAGGTATATGGAAGTATGTAGTGGATATGATGCCAATATTGCTGACTGAAAATTTAAAAAGAGTAAAACAAATCAACAACAACGTAAAAATGTTCAAATGCGTGTGAAATCTTATGGGACTTAACTGCTAAGGTCATCAGTCCCTAATCTTACACAATACTTAAGGAAACACACACACCCATGCCCGAGGGAGGACTCGAACCTCCGCCGGGACCAGCCGCACAGTCCATGACTGCAGCGCCTAAGACCGCTCGGCTAATCCTGCGCGGCAACAACAACTTAGTTACTGCACTCATAGAGGATAAAGAAAGGGAAAATAAATATGTCACATTTCCCTACATAGTCAAAATTTCTCATAAAATGACCCAGATTTTTTAAAAGTTCTAATGTCACAGTAGCTTTCCAAACTAAGTATGACATTAGAAACATACCCAAAATCATAAAAGACACCAAGATAATAACAGGAAGGAGTTTCCAAAATTGTGGTAAGAATCACTAATTAGAGGATACTGTGGTCAGTAACAGGTCACTAGATAAGTAGTCACGTGGCCGGTTTGTGAAGGTGAAGATGCTTTAGCTCATTGTTCTAAGGTCGTTGGAGGCCTAGATAATTTCTTCGATTTTTCTCTCCTCTGATTGAGTTACAAGCTTCCCATTCTAATACGAGACAGGAAAGCTTAATTCCTCGACATTAAGTTCTTCTCTAAGTCTTGTTTACTATCTCTTAGAGCTAAAGCTCAAAAATTCAAGATAACTTTACCGTTCCTACATAAAGATCATCATTCATATCCCATTACAACATCGGAATTTAGTGTGAGCAAAGGTAAGAACAGTCATACTTCGTGAAATTCCTTTTGTGATTTGTTTGGGAATTTCAAATGGCCTACTGTTTGTTTCTGAGAATACAACAAACTGAGTGCCTAATCATCATCCGTCAGATTCTTTACCTGCAATAGGCACACTGTGTAAAGTGTTCCATCCAGACACAGATGAAGCCATCCTTTGGAGATGGTAATCAGTGCTGTTATGACTTGCAATAGCCGGAAATGACTGATTATCCGCCACTGATATTTTTTTCTAGTGTTGTACTTTTAATTGTTGCACAAAAGTACTCAACAGATTTTCCAACATTTAAAAGCTGTGAAATCTCTGTCTTCCTCTTAGCACATTAAATTCAGTTACAGAGGAGATTCAATGTCATTTACTGTAAATTTACGACTACCCTTTTAACTTTGTGAATATATTTTCCATCCTTCTTTTTGATCGCAGCTTCTGACAGGCACTGGCGAAGTTCCAAATATATTTTGTTTTGTATTTTGCTTTCTTGTATTTTTTCGTTTTCGAAGTTTTTTCTGATTGCATTGTTGTATTCGTGCTGTGCTGCTATTAGTAATTCGATTTTGCGTGGTAATCCTTAAAACAGGATCCTCACACAATGGTACCTTGAAAGGCTTAGATTCGTACCTGCAACCTCGACGTACTTTCTGTTTCACTTGTTCTAATTTTTGGAAAACGCCTTCCTTCAAACCTTAGAGGATTATTACCTGAACACTTTACCCTTTCAGCCATTCTGCGCCCTGATGCATACGTTTCCGTAAGTTCCCTTACCAGCGAGGGACGAAACTCTGCTATCGACATTTTACGACCAGTTAGTGAGCTGTGTAAAACAAGAGCGTTTAAGACACACAGATCGAGAACATGAAAAAATAACTTCTTGTACCTCTTCATTGTTTAGTATATACATCCGACAGAGCTAAGCAGCATATCCGAACCGTCAACTGCTTCCATATTCAAGTAATAAACTACAATATTTTGTGGTTTCTTAACTTTCTCTCAAGTATTCCTGTCAGTCCTACCCGTGTAAACCATTTCTGTGGTGTTACGTGTGGTCAACATCCACACTTCAGTTTTCTCACACCACTTTATAGCAAGCACTGTATTAGTGCACATAAATTGAATATCTCTTCGTTCCAGTTTCGTCTAAAGTTTCGGCATGTTGCATCTGTTCTTACGGACAGTACCGCATGCGTTCGTCACATGACTATGAAGACAGGAAAATATATCTGTGCTTGAGTACCAATTATCGAGGTAGAAGATTTGTTGACGATCTAAATATGTCTTTATTAGTGTAGCCACTACGTCCCCACCCTTTCCCAAATTGTGGAACTAAGTTTCTGTTGATTTCCCTGTATAGACAATGAAATCTAAGACATAGCCAGCCTTACAATCACACAACACATATGTTTTTATTTGGAATCTACTTCGTTTCGATGCAATGAATTGTCTGAGAGATAAGTGTCCTTTGAATAACAGCAAACTTTGATCAATGCAGAGTTTCTGATGTGGATTACATGCACAACGCAAAGCACTACGAACTTTATCGACATTGTACCTAATTTGGAATAATCTGCCTCCTCCAGTACTGTCAGAGTTGTCACTGAAATGTAACATTCTCATAAGTAACAAAAAGCGTTCTCTTGATATAAGTTCACTAAAATTGGGAGTATTTAGAAGGACATTTCTGGTCCAGTATTCGCTAATTTTCAGTTCTTTCACTCGAGGCATCAGAAGATAAACAGCTAGGAAACAATACATTTCTTCGTATCAAGTATCATTCCACTTTGATATTCGAGAATGCACTGATTCTTGAGTATTCTCCTTCTTGAGTAAACAAAACCCATTCATCATCTATATATTTCATCAGTTCATCTGTAAGTAATAACATGAAAACTGACAGAATACTTGGCGCATTCCCTATTTGACACACATATGCCCGTAGCGTATCATCGAATGCGTGATTAACCGGTCGAAAATCATTTTATTTACAAATTTATCGCTAAGACGTGATTTCTTCGCAGGCGTTTCACTATCACTTTCTGAGTCTTCAGATTCAGATCAACTAACATCTCTTGTTGAAATACGAGACTGTACCGACACCCCTGCTGACGTGGATGGTTTATGACTCCAGCTACCCGGTTCTATCGAAATGCTATCACTTTCGTTAAAAACAAGTAGCTCATCCTCGCAAGAATCTCCATGATTTCTTCCTCAGTGCACACACGACGTCTTGTCATTTTCTTTGTAAAATGCAGGATGCGAAGAAAACTGAAGTAAACTCTGATGAACAGTGAACTGTAGAGCGGAGCCTAGTCTCACAACAAACAGAGAATCAGACGACAAGTTAGCGGCCAGAGCTCGAAAGGCTACAGAGCGTGGTGGGAAGTACACATTGCGCGTTACCTCATTATCAGCTGACAGGTAGAGGCGCGTCGATAGTCGTCACCAGTGCTCAGGGACTGACAAACAGGTGCGGCTTAACTCGTCAGTAGCGCTCATGGGAAAACCGTCGCCGGCGACTATACTCGTCATTAGCAGCCAGGGAGTACACTCGTCAGCAGCAGTCACAGGGTGAAATTATAGTCACAAGGTTACCTTTTTATGTTGTAATTCATTCTACTAGGAAAGTGATATTTTAATAGTGTTCCTCATTGGTTCACTGAATGCAACAGAAAAATTAACCAAGAACAAGATATTCTCTCACATAACCCAAAACAGTTTGATAATGATTGGGAGCTTGTAGTCACCAACCCTATAGAAGCTATTAATTCAGACATAATGATGTAGTAACGTGCAGTTTCTTCCACAAAAACAATTTCTTCGTGGTTGTTCGATGTGGAGCTAGAAAGGCCAACGTCTGAGGTCGCAAGATTGCGTGTAGTTTGGGTCTGCTTTCGAGTAAAGCTGCTGGATAAGTTCTTTAGTGCAGTCAGTAGAGTATTGACATGCGTTCTCGTCCGACGACAACACCTGACGCAGTTTTCTTGGTCGCATTTCTTCATGGCGACCACCACATTTAAATTTTTCATTATTTCGGTGAATCCATTAAGACAAATGCTGCGATATATCCTTTGAAATGGCACAGTCTACTTCCTTCCCCGTTCTTCCTAGTCCTAGCTTCTGCTTTGTCACAAAACACCTCATAGTCGGTGGCTGTTTAATCCTAAACATTCTACTTCTCGGTCTTGCCCACCATTGTCCTCTGAATGCCAGTGTCTCATGAAGGTTACATGGTCGTCACATTGGCCAATAATGAGATGGACTGTAGTGGCAAGCCGTAAAAAAGATCATTCATCAAAGCGCGTTGATCTATTGTAAATTTATGTCAGTTCCTGCCAGAAATACGCACTGGTTAGCCAAGACAGCTGGTGGATTGCAATGCATATGGGCAAGAAGATGAATGTTTTGAGCGGTCTGCAATCCACGTCCATGGCAGGGGGGAGGGTGACGGAATTTTCATCCACTCTGGAGCAATGCTCATTGTGACAAAATCATGTGCCTGCCATCTGCATTGATCTGTGGTGTTTTGAAACGATTTTGCCTCCCTCGTTTCATCCGTGGGCTCTATATCTCTTTTACTAAGTTATTTTTAATTTCCTTTTCCTTAGTAATGGATGTCACTCATTTCTGTAATTACCTTCATCCTTGTTCCAAGAGCTCAGCGTATATATAAAATGTACCATCAATGGAACTCCCATTCTGCTCTTAATGTTACCATCTTTGTTTTTAATTTCACAGAAGGTTTATTTGAGTTTCCTATATGCTGCGTCAGTCCTACGTATCATTTATTTTTCGATTCCTTTACATTTTCCATGCACCCATTTCGTCTTAGGTTCCCCCCGTACTTCCGATTTATTTCATTCCTCGGCGACTTTTAGTTTTGTATTCCCGAATTTTGATAATTTTTTTGTACATCTTTCTCCCATCGATCAGCTGAAGTATTTCTTCTATTTCCTACGGTATCTTTGGAGTTACCTTCTTATTACCTATGTTTTTCTTTCCAGATTTTGTGACTGCTCTTTTTGGAAATATCCATACCTTTCAAGTGTACTGCCTACTGGACTGTTCTTTATTGCTGTATATACAGCCTTAGAGAGCTTCATGTGTATCTCGTCATTGGTTAGTATTTCCGTATCCCCCTTCTTTGAATATTGATTCTTCGTGACTAATCTCTTAAATTTCAGCCTAGTCTTCCTCACTACTACACTGTGATCTGAGTTTATATCTGCTTTTGCGTACGTCATACAATCCAGAATCTGATTTCGGAATCTCTGGTCGACCATGATTTCATCTAACTGAAATCTTCCCATATCAGCCGGCCTTTTACAGGTATATCTCCTGCTCTTGTGACTATTGAACAGGGTATTTGCTATTACTTTCTGAAATTCATTATAGAACTCAGTTAGCCTTACTCCTCTCTTATTCCTTGTCCCAAGCCCATATCCTCTTGTAACATTTTCTTCTACTCCTTCCCCTACAACTGCATGCCAGTCCCCCATTGACTATTAGATATTCATCTCCCCTTGTGTATTGTATCACCATTTCAATAACCTCATATACTTTCTCTATCTCTTCATCTTCATCTTGCCACGTCGGCATATATACCTAAACAATCGTTGGCGGTGTGGTTTTGCTATCGATTCTGATATGAACAACCCTATCACTGAATGGTTCACAGTAACCCACTCTCTGCCCTACTTTCCTATTCATAACGAATCCTACATCCGTTATAACGTTTTCTGCTGCTGTTGATATCAGCCTATACACGTCTGAGCAGAAATTCTTGTCTTCTTTCTATTTTACTTCACTGACCCCTATTACATCTAGATTGAGCCTTTGAGTTTCCCAATTCAGTTTTTCTAGTTTCCCTACCACATTACAGCTTTGGACATTCCACGCCTCGACTTGTAGAACGTTATCGTTTCGTTGAATATTCAGAGTTTTTCTCATGGTCACCTTCCCCTAGGCTGTCAACTCCAAGTGATCCGAATGGTGGACTATTCCGGAAAGCTTCACCAATGGAGAGATCACCATGACACTTCTTGAATTACAGGCCACATGACCTGGGGATACACATCATGAGTCTTTAATGTAGTGGTTTCCAATGTCTTCTGCATCATCATGCCGTTGATCATGACTGATTCTTAGTCCTTTAGGGGCAGTTTCCCACCCCAAAGGCAAGAGAGAGTCCTGAACCTCTTTCCACTCCTCTTTGAAAAGCCGTTGGAAAATGAGGGTGATTTCTTATGCCAGAAGTCCTCAGAAACCAATGATGATTATTAATCAAAATTTAATCGGTGGCCTGTTTCGAATCCGGACCCGAGAATGTTTTGATTATGAATTAAAGACGCTACCCCTACATCACGTCCCTCTGTACGTACTAATCTCATAACTTGATTAGCATGTACCTTAGATCTTCTTTGTCATCACTGTTCAGTGCTCTACCCCCTCCCCCCCCTCCCCGCCTCAGTAATCGGAACAGCTTGACTCCTCATGTCCGTAACATCTTTCCCCTGCGTTTTATCACTAATTCTCCTTTTACATTTTCGAATTCATCTTCACTCAACTCATTATACTCTTCTTCCATTAGATCTAACACCATATCTATCCACTCTCACAAGTCAGAAATAGGTTGAATATTTTACCAGTGAGCCGTTTGCCGCTCATTTCTACGCCGTTTATTGCTTCACACCTTGTCGTTGCGGTACTGCCGTCCCATTTCTTATTCGATTTACTGGCGTCACTATCTTGCTGGCTTGAATGCCCGTGAGATTCAGCAGCAGCGCTTATCGATATATCGTACTATCCCTGGAATGACCACTAGTATTTGTGGGTCGTCGTGTGTCGGGAGTTCAGTCGGGATGGAGCAACAGCGAGGTATAGACAGCCATGACTAGAATGGGAACGACTTTGGTTGGTCGTTCGGTCAGTCGTCTCATGAGACGACGTGTTTTGATTGCTGACCGCTTCTGGGTTCTCCGTGTGTGTCGACTTGTGGTGCGTCCTTGTTGTTCCACAGTCACTGGTATTAGTATTGTTTGAGTTGTTTGAGAAAGTTTTTTCGTGGAACCGTGTGTAGCTTGTGTGGTTTTGACTGAGCAACTATTTTAATGCTGTTTCTGTGCTGCATGTAGTCAGTCGGTTGGGATGGAGCAGTGAGGAAGTCTCTGTGGGGCGATGCCAAGCCGGACCGCGGGCAGCATGCACATGCTGTCGGATCGTGAGGCACTAGCTGTGAGAGCGACAAAGTTCGTTGCCCACCGAACTTGGACGCTGAAGTTGAGTGATCAGTTAACCTGTTATGAAATCTCACATATTGTGACATCTCTTCGTTCACTTGTGTGTTGTTGCTCCCTGGGCCGTTCGGGCTAGCAGGAACGTATTTTGTACCCTGCGGCTTTTAACGCCCCAAATAATGGCACTGATAGTGAGTGTAGTTTTCCGGCAGTGTGCCTTTCCTCGTTATGTAGATGCTGTCTGGCATGGCGTGTAGTTCGACAGCCTTCTAAGTTGTTTCGTTCATGTTTTGCTTATAGTGATTATTGTTCCCTTGGTTGTTTTTAGACTCCAATTTCTGAAGATGTAGTGCTGTTCGTACCCTCGTCTTCGCCTGATATTTTCCATCGTTGCACCGTTGGTCGGATGGTAGGAAATTGGTTAAATTCTTGATTGATCCTCGAGCCGTCCCTAGTTTGAGTTACCATCCGATTATTTAACTTCAACTCTTGGCTGCCTGTCTCACCTCACCTTACGTTTGAGCTACCTTCTCAGGCCGACCCTTGGAACACTTCTGTTGAAGTACTGTGAAAGGCCCTCGGCCATGTATTAATTCAGTTGTTTTTGAAATTTTACACAAAGGCCTTCAGCCGTGTTGAATAAAAATTTTGAAGATGGATTTTATTTTAAAAAAGTAAAACAATATTTTTGTAAAATTACTTCTGTCTGAAATTGCTTGTAATCCGTGCCCACTGTATCATGTGTGGCCTTCAGCCGAGGATTTAGGTGAACCCCTTTTAATAAGGCCTTCAGCTGTATGTATTCTTTAAAGGATTTTTTTTTTCTTTAAGAAGGATGGGGTTTATGTTAAATTGTTTGTCTGACGTGTTGTTACGGCCATCAGCCGTTGTTTCAAATTTGTTTGTGGCCTTGAGCCGTGCAATGAGTTACTATTTCTTCAATTAGGCTTTCGCCCATTCTGTTGTATGTTTGAAATGATATTTCTTTGTTGGAGAAATTTTTATTAATGTGTTTTAATTATAGTTATCCTTCAGACGTGTAGTGTAGGCCTTCAGCCGCTATTTGTTTTCAATTGCATGTTTTTTTAGAAGGGAAAAATTTTAGCTTATATTTTTAATTGCTTCTGATTTCTAAGCCAGGCCTTCAGCCGTTCTTGTTTTGGTGTGGTTTTGGGCCTTCAGCCCAGAAAGCATCTCAAGTTCTTTAACTAGACCCTCAGCCGTATTGTTTGGTTGTGATCTTTTAAAGCAAGCCGGCCGGAGTGGCCGTGCGGTTCTAGGCGCTACAGTCTGGAGCCGAGCGACCGCTACTGTCGCAGGTTCGAATCCTGCCTCGGGCATGGATGTGTGTGATGTCCTGTGGTTAGTTAGGTTTAATTAGTTTTAAGTTGTAGGCGACTGATGACCTCAGAAGTCAAGTCGCATAGTGCTCAGAGCCATTTGAACCATTTTAAAGCAATGTGTAAACGGGGGGTTCTCAGAAAAATAAAGTTGTGTGTTTGATTGCGCAACTCACAGTAACTGTTTACGTCCCTATCCAGAATCATAACCTTATCCTGTGCGCCCTCTGAGTACCTACTAACCTGGTTTCATCCAGGGTCTTCTTAGATATTGCATAGTAAGTATCGGCACTTTGCCTCTTTGTGTTCAATATCTTCCTCTGCCATCAAAATACCCGAAGAATGAACTTCATTACATTTTCCATACTCTTAGTTTAAAGCCTCATCAGCTATGTCCATGAATCACTCATCCTCACTTTGTGGTAGCCATCTTCCCCCAGGAGTATGTATTATCTCTTTAAGTACACTTTATTTCTTTAGCAGCCAGATGCTTCAGGTCCAGTATTTACTCTTTAAAATTCCAATAAGTCATGTTCCAGTATAACCTTCATATTCAGGTTCTTCATAATTAAGAAATTAGCACTGTGTGTGTGTGTGTGTGTGTGTGTGTGTGTGTGTGTGTGTGTGTGTGTGTGATTCACAAGCGAACTCGACAATGACTTGCTCTCTGACTTGTGTACATTTCCTCTCTTATGCACCATGCACCGTCATCTGCTACATTTCAAACATTGGCCACTGCTTTTAGTTATCACACATTTCGTAAACCTCGTTGTCAACAACCAAACCTTAACTGTCTAAGTCCAGGATGTGTGGCACAATTACTTAGGCAATATCCTCCATTCAGTTGTGGAACTTTGTGACACATTTTGATAATTTATTCATCGCAAATGAGAAATACTTTCACAGCAATTCTATGCCTTCTAACCGCGATGTTGGAGCCTCAGATGCTACTGACTTACCCTGGTTATTCCTATCGCTGTCATTCCAGTGATTCTGCATGGACCAGGGCAGCTACTGAACGTGCTAAATATCTACACCTTGTCTCTGCTGGTCACTGCATCCTCCATCGCTAACTTCTGCTACATCTCTGCAAAATTTTCCTAATTTTCTTTGAAATATACCTTTGTCGCCTTCGACTGCAAGTTCTACTCCAGCTTCTCTAAATTGCCTATATTTTCCATAAAATGTTTCTTTCTTTATGTGAAGCTGATCGTAGTTCTCGTCTTGTTATTTATCAACGGTATTGCTGCAACCTTTTTCTTTATTTTTTGCCTTTTCATAACGCTCGTTTTTTTTCTTGTACACTGCAGTGAAATTTTCAATCAGAAATTGCCGGTGATGATCAAATGGTACCAGAATAGGAAGGATTGGCACTCTATCTTTTTTTCCCTGCAATCAGTAGCTGCGGAGTTTCCCGTTCTTGTAATATTGTCAGATTTTCTCCACATATGGACTCAGCTTGAGATTGGTCCATACTATCTTGCGTATTACTTGATTCGCTCTCCATTAACCCAGCTAATTATAAATCTGACTTTCAGATGTTTCTACCTCTTACTAACTGTCCTGTTGGACTGCTATAGTTAACTCAATATCTGCGGTTACTGATCCTACCAACCGGTGTGCATTAACACAGCTTAATTTCTACATCCGTGGATGCTGCCACAACCGAAATACTTCTCGCCTACTAAAAAATTTCTACCCTACACACAGAAGATTTTGGAGGCAAGCTGTTCATGAATTCACAAGGCAAATCTTGGGAGTGAGGCTCTGAGATGTTAATATTATAAATTAACTTTATCGTAATGTAACTGTCAGTGATTGAAAACGAAAGTCTGCTGGAACACAAACACAAATAAATCAATCCCCTAAACTTCAGCAGTGAGACTCAGGACAACGACTGGCTATAAACAACTTTTTTCTTCTTGCTGTTTGGGGAGCATAAATTACCACAGTGAATTAGGCCTGTTAGTGTTGGCGGTGAGTCGTGGGGGGAGGCGGCGGGATTACACACTTATCCTGGTTACTATTTTTCATATCAGATTTTAGACAGTTCAACATTAACAAAAGCTGAACCTTTATAAAATAGGATTACTGAAGCTAATACATAGGACTACTGGAGGCAATAAGTCAAACCGGTGCAGATTTTGGAGGCAAACTGTTCATGAATTCACAAGGCAAATCTTGGGAGTAAGGCTCTGAGATGGTAATATTATAAATTAACTTTATCGTAACTGTCAGTGATTGAAGCACTGTGACGGCAGTCAGCGGCCCTCGCCTGCCAGTGCCAATGCCCCTCGCCTGCGGCTAGTTGTAGGATAGACCAAATATTTTCGGAGTCCCTTAAAGGCATCCGATCAGTTGCTGGCTGATACTGACAAAGATGTGCTGATCGGCAGTTAAATTTGTGAAGTAGAAGTTACGACTTGAAGTTACAAGACGAAGAGATCTCTGTGTGACTGAGTCCGATAAGAAAACCTCGCATTGCCACGTTTTTCGGTATAAGGCTCTAAATCTTCTAAGCGTCGATCGGTCACAGTTACCCAGAGAGAGCTCGGGTCACAATGATGTCTATACGCTTATTCTCTTCAGAAAAGTCGTTTCCCGCTATCGCTGTCTCTCTGCCCGCCAAATAAGGTTGCTCCCTTCCACCACTGTTACGATTGTTGTCTGTCTGGAAAAAGTTTAGATGAACCAATGTTCTGAGTTTTTACTTCCGCAAACAATGGTCTTTGTAAGAGCTATGCATTTTGCGACGTCTGGCGCTTTTCAGAGGCTTAGCTTGAGATTCTCTTTCCACCTCTAAGATACTGTTCTCCGGCGTCTGTTCCGAGAACTGGCTGTCTACGTTCGGCGCCAAATAGCGCTCCTCTCTAAAAATTCTTGGTTACTCCACCTCATAAACTGTTTGCGTGGGCGGTCGCTGGACGACTTCCTACCTGTTCTCTGTCTGCATGGCAACGCTATAGGCGTCCCAGGGGATCATCAAGGCCGGCAGCGGCAATGACCGCTTTCCGTCGCTGGCCTTATCAGAAAAATGCAGCAGGGCGCCCGACCGTTCCGGCGCTCGGTTCGGCGCCTGTGTCGGCCAGTATGCCTCCAAAACGTTTCTCTTAGTTCCAGCTAGTATACAAATCAATTCTAGGTTATTACAAAAATTGACAATAAATTGTACATTTGATACTGAAGTCATTTCTCCAATTACGGTCAATTCCACAACTTCAGTTACGTGGAGTTTGTTACTATAATGCTGTTTGCATGCAGCCTATTTTTCTGGTATTTTTAGCAAAATAAAGTGTTAAATTACTAAAAATGTGAACGATTGTGCATCAGAAAATCGGCAGTTCCCTGGCAGGATTACAAAATTCTTATGTAAGGTGTCAATCAAGCATTTAACTTACCCTTGAGAAAATGAGACTGGAACCCGGTACTCTATACTGTTAACTCACTGCTCCCCATCATATCACTGAAACAAAAAGCACAGTAAATAGTGATGGCTCAATTACTATGAAGTATGAGTACTAAAACATATCAATTACGGTTTTCGTCAAGCTACTAAATGATTCTAAAACTCCTTATAACAATCCGATCTATGGACAGAAGCTTTTACATGACTCTAATTACTGCGTGAGTAATAAATATTATTGTAAAAGGGCATGAGAATGCAGAAACATATACGGAAGACCTTGGCACGGATGCGTGCGTTTGAGATAGAACGATACAAAACCTCTGTTAACATCGCCAATGATTGGTGAATAATTTGATATCACAAGGAAAAGACGAGAAAACAGAACAATCGTCAGTTCTCTCCCCTAAACGTCTATCGAGTGCAGCTAGCTGGCTGTGGGGTAATGCAGAAGAACGAGATTTTGACTTCAAATAACTAACTTCGCAGGCCCCCTTCTTCACGACATACGCAAAAGAGGCTCATTCTTACCACTATGATGATACTCAGCTGCTCAATATGGCTGCAGTAGTGGGTGAGAATCTACACTGGTTCCTGTCGTCTATGATCACCTCTAAAATGTCCCTCTGTAGAACTAAGATGGAGTGTCTACAACCTCACGGCTTAAGGGGAAGACTCTTTTCTCCTCCATAAAATCTAGCCTGCTCTACAGTCTCCTGAATCTCAGTATCTGTAGTTAACCACTACTGATCATTTCTCTTATAGAGTGGGACAGTAGACAGAAATTCTCTGCCGCTTTGTCAATGTTTTCACGTTTCTCCCAGTGAAAACACTTGCACGTATGCATTCGTAAGTCTACATCATCATTGCGAAATTGATTGTTAAGAGCTAAGTGTAGTCCTCTTAATAAAATTGAAACATGAACTCCTGTGACTTTCTTCAGTCCAGAACTGCTGTCTCCCAGACTGAAAGTTGTATTTTTCTTTGCTATAGGGGATTTTATATTTTCTGAGAGTAGTTTTTAAGCTACTCGCTTTCTGGATCCTGTCTCTTGCCTTGCCGCCCGTTTGGAAACTCCTTGGTGTTTTTTTGCATCTGCCAAAAAACATCTCTGCACTGAGATAAAGTATACTGCTTATATCGGCAATCATTAGTACAAGATTCAATTTCATAGGTGTCTTCGTGCAGCGTTGCTAATTTAAATGGTTTACGTGTCCTCATCTAGCTGTGCCAAGTCTCTAAGAATATTTTTCGTTGCAAATAGACGCTTCCAGTTCAGGTGTCACAGCCATCCACCTTCAAGAGAAGGAGGGAGAGAGGAGGTTATCACTTATGCCCCCAAGTCATTATCAAAGGCGGAGAGCAAGTACTTCGTATACAAATTAGAAGTGCTAGCAGTATTATTTCGGTTGGAGCGATTCAGGTTTTACCTAGAGTTAAGCTATTCCTTGTCGAGGAAGAACCATGTATTAACATGAGCACTAGTTAAGCCACGGAAGATAGGAAGAATAGCCGGCTGGGCAGTGCGAATATCTGTCTTCCGTGTTAACGTTCATTATGTGTGGGGTACGAATAACTGCGTGGCTGACGACCTTAGCTGAATGTTTTATCACGAATATGAGGCTGCGTATGTCACAAAAGGCAAGGAAGAAACTACTTGTTTGGGGTAATTTTTTGGAAACATTCTTGGGCTGTTCGGGAGGTTAACTGAAATACAGTACCCTGATCCTCGATAATGGAAAATAAGAGAACAGCATAAAAAAGGCTAAGGAGTACGACGGAAGGCTAGAATGTGCCTGCTCCAGCAGCTGATACCCCTGGTGTTTAGGTACTTTCATCTCTCGTGTGGAGGGCGCTTTGGGGTATACGAGTATAAGACCATTCTGAGCATTAAAGAACACTTCATTTAGCTAGTAGGCCAGAGCGAGGAATGCTTGAGAGCAAAACATAACCCCAACACTTTGGTAGGAAAATTAGTTGTGAGAGGGCGGAGAACCTATGGGCAAGTGTTCATAGATAGCCGAAGCCACGTACCCCATATTAAACAAAGCAACTGGTAAATGTTATTGGTGGTACGCGCCTTCTCCAGGTTTGTTTGGCTATTGCCGAGAAGGGCAGGTCTACTAGCCTAATCATCTTACTCTTACTTTCTGTATGTTTGGGACTTCGAAAGTTCTGGTTAGTGACGAGGCGCCAGCTTTTGTGTACTGTAAATTTGACAGGTTTTGCTTTACCGGCCGTCACGTTCTACTACTGACAACCTTACTTCGATCACCCACCACAGGAAGTCGCAGATGAAGCAGGATGAATCCTGTAGGTGGCTTAATTTTACATTCAAAACGGCTGTGCATGTGATCTATAGGACCACTCCCTCCAAACTTATGTTTGTGTTCTTTATCATCAACAGCAACAGAAAAGGTACGAGAAATATGACTGTGATGCTGTCGATGTCGAGCTTGACAGGTAACTGTGGGTGAAATTAAATAGAATCCTCTCTGGATGTCATCGGTTTCCGAGTTGTGACATGTAGGAGAGGAGTGCATCCTACGACGCTACAACTCGTATTATTTTATGAATGCCAATGCTGCAGCAGTGGAATTGATTAGAAATCTAGGTATTAATATTTCCCCGATCTATTTTTGTTTTATGCAATGACGTTTATTAGGTGTAATAAATGTACTGCATATGGGTGCCATAAAGAATGATGATAATTATGGACCTTATGGTGAGCCGTGTTCTATATCGGACCCACTGCATCCTGGTTACTTTAGGATCTAGCTGCTATTTGTGGACTTTTGTCCGATATTCTGATGTGAACAAAAGCTCTCTTTTGAATTTTTCTACCAGGCTGCGTTCAGCAGGTTTTCTGGACACGTATTCGCGATTTGTGGCGAACTTAGATCGTAATTCGAATTTTGATTCCTACTTACCACGTCACCGGGCAGGGTGGCTTGCTTGATTGTGTACGAAAGCCCGTTTTTAATATTAAAACTTTTTGCCACCTTTTCGTCTGTCATATAACTTATTCAGTGCTTGCCACTTTTGATTTACTTGTTGGTGTTTTGCATTTTATTTGAATACAGTTTAATTCCGCTTTCGTGTACGTGTCACTGTACAGTTTAGTTATTATTTAATACACCGAACTCAAATGTATGCCCGGAAAGGGACATCACTGTACGTTTTAGTTGGTTTTGTAGCTTTCGTCATATCCTTTCTGATAATGTAAATTCCTCGTACATCTGTGGAAATAGTATCTATTTGGGTAAAACAGGTGGGTAGCTGATTCTTTTAAACCCGCAGTAAGTTTTACTAGCTCTTTGCCAAATTAGCCCATAGCATGATAATTATATTGCGATTTGTTTGTTTACCGATTCTGCCCACCTCTCCTAGCCAATTGTTTCTGTATATTTTGTCTGTTAATGCCGTTGGTTGCTTGGCTATAACCCCCTGAGATTAAATACGAGGGTTGGAACTTAAATAGTGGCAACTCTTCACACTGCCTGTCGAGTATCTGGAACAGTTCTGACGTGAATGCCACAGAGTGGTTCCTTCATCTTCGGAATCAAATCAAATCACAGTGACTTTTGTCCTGGGAGTATGGTGGATGGTACAGTACTTCCCAGTCCCATCGACTGAATAGAGCAGGCACAGCTCGCGCTGCATGCGTTCGCGCATTGTCGTGCAAAATGCTGGGTGAGTTGCGCAGAAAGTGTCACCATCAGATGATGCTCCAAACACGAACAGTAATACTGTGCATTGACGGTCTGCCGTGGAGGAACGTAAGGCGTTACGATAACATCGTCACAGTCGTACACGAGGATCACCATAACTTTAGACCGCTCCATTCGCACCATCAACAGAACAGGCTCTGCTAACGGTACACTGCGCCTTCCACGTAGCTGGCAACGAGTTCTACACAGCGCAGGTGACAGATTTGAAGGACACTAACCGGTGCAAACATATAACTCTTTTGTATCGGTTGTGAATAAATAGTTGCCATTATTTAAGTATTTGCCTTACTTGGAGATCTTGTTCGTCAATTGTATATTTTATACTGGGACCTCTATATTTGTAACTAATTTTACTTATTGTTTACTACAGTGATTCCTGGTAAATCCCGCTTAAGTAACTATGTTTGTAAGCCTGATAGCCTTCCAGCCTGTGGTGGGATGTTTATACATAAGGTTAACATGCGTTAAAATAAATACTAATAGGCTTCATGTATTCTTAACCGAATTTTGTGTAAATGCTAAAACTGCTTCGCTCATTGTAAAACACTTTTTCATGGCTGCTAGTCGTTGATTCCGTTATCCTGTATCTGTCTTAAATATTATCAAAAGTTTTTGTTCACTTAAGAATGGTCAGTGTTGCCATCAGATGGTTTTTTGGGAGAGGTGTCTTGTTCCTTAATGAAATATGTATGTAGAATTTAATTACGTCAAAGGGTTCGCCGTTGTAGGTATTTACCACTGGGTCTTTTGCTGTTTGTGCATTTGCTAAGTGTAGCTGTTTCTTTGATCAGTCGCAGTTCTAGATTTGTAACTATATTTTAACGAGCAATTCTGTATGGAAATTAGTAAGTCTCGCTGCTCCCGGTAAGCAATTTAAATTGTTCTGGTCAGAAAAGGAAAGGAAGGAGACTTTATTTTGCACTTGCCAACGTGCGGCGACCTTTGTTTGTTTTAAATTATCACCTTGCTCCCATGCATTTGAAGAATTATATTTCCAAATGTTCTGAGCTTTGGGCTTAACTGCTTTATTTACTATTCATCTGTGCTCCCACTGACAAATTGTGTATTTTACCAATTGTGAAGTGTTCGATTGTTTTTCATTTGTAATAAACAACAGTTTCCATCTATACAGAGTTGTTAACCTA
Source organism: Schistocerca americana (assembly GCF_021461395.2). NCBI lineage: Eukaryota > Metazoa > Arthropoda > Insecta > Orthoptera > Acrididae > Schistocerca > Schistocerca americana. Next base: position 356,959,782 of record NC_060123.1, read on the forward strand.
GCAACTAACCATTCCCAAACTAGCTTGTTACCACTTGAGGAGTCGGACAAGTACCCAAACGTGGTGAAAATTTCTATTAGTTTCCGACTTGTGGATTTGTTAGGGATAAACCAAATTCGGCCTCCAGCCTATCTACTAGGATCATAGCATATGGCTTAAAACGTAGATCAAATTGAGTTGAATCTATTGTATACCAACGTATATGAATAACTTTTGTAATTTACATTTCCTTTAAGTATTTCAGAAAGTGCATATATCACCCACCACCGACCATCTGTCTTGAGTACCCCCCCAAATGACATTCCGACGACACATCTCATTCATATGCCAGAATCTGTACACTTCTTTGCTCTTTGTTTTAAATCTTGTTAGTAACAATTTTTTTACACCTCATCCTACCGTTTAATGCAGTGTCAATGATCTAGTAAGCATCTCTTATTTAACGCAGACGATATCCACCATTAAGCATTCCTAAATTTCCTTTGACGCTTCTTTTCTTCCACGCAGATTTTCAACCGCAATTGCATGTGTCATCTCTTGAACTTTTCACTCTTCCCTCTATACATTTTACATCCGCATTCCACCACTAAACGTTTCCTGATTTCCTTTGGCTCTTCTCTTCTTGCTAGAGGATTTTCAGCGGCAAATTTCTCTGTCCACCCTTTAACATTTCACGCTTCCTGCCGTACGTAGGTTTCCCTTGTGCATATTTTAAAACGATAGTTCAGTATAAAGTTGACGAAGCCAGTGTAATGCATCCCCATTACACAATGATACGTCTGTCACTGCACTTACCTCCTGTCAGGATGGAAGGGGATTGGTATTTGAAGGGAGGTGAAAAATAGGTTAAATACACGACTCAGGAGTATTATAGGTACGCGGAACACCGAAGGCCTGCCGGGGCCTAATTGAGAGTATTCCCGCTAGAATAGATGTAAACGTAAGAGTTAAGAGAAGACGTTTCGTAGGTGGTGGGTAATCGAGATGAACACAGCCAAAGATGGATGGTCTAAGCCATATACTCTGTAGCAAAGTTGTAGTACGAGAGATCGACCGTAATAGCTCTGCAAGGCGTCTCCAGTAACCGCCGCGTGACTTCATCCTCGTACCTCCTATTGGCTAGCCGTAGGGAAGTGTGTAGCTAATTTTGTCAGCGAAGTGAACGAAATGCTATCGTCTGCTAATGGCACAATTACACCAAGCAGGAAGCCTCTGTGGGAACTTAATGCTGGACACTTAGCTCAACGGTGTATGAAGAAAATTAAGAATAAACTTTTATATAAGAATCCTAAAATATTGCAAGACCAACTAGGCTTCCTGTAGACAATACGGTCAAAGTGAACTGCGTGAGACAGTTAAAGGATCGCTTTTTCGAAACCCAGTAATTATTTTACATTGCGACATATGTTTGAAATTTGGCTGAATAGATGGCTACGATCTTCCTCGGTGAAGAAGCGCGGACTGTGACTTCACATTCGGCCCTGGCGACGCTTCTAATAGCAAAGTGTTGTCACTTGAGGATAAAAGTGAATGCGAGAACTCAGACTTCTATGTGAGTTGTAAACTGAGTTAATGATGTCCCAAAAACTAAGCCCAACGCCACCATGGTCGTGTTAGACAATGGGGAAGTCGTCGCACCCCATCTTACATATATTTCACTCCTTCTTCTTATGCCTCCGCGATTGAGGTTAGAACTATAACGTCCAGCGTCGAAATCACTTGGTTTTCTTAGGCGTGACTGAGGAAAACGTTTCAGGCGGACACACTAAGAATCGACAACAAAACGCCTCAGAGGGTGCCATAAAGTGCATCAATAAAACCATCCTTTCTCTTTAGGCGTTGATTTCCCACACATTTGGCTGTCGCAAAACCACAGTTCGTAGTACGGTGAACAACAGGACGACGTTCTCGACAATCTTTGATACTGACAGCACCCCACGGACGCTTCAACTCTTGTGAAAGGACATCGTGAGGCAAGCAGCCACAGTGAATGTGACCACGCCCCTTTGTCAGTGCCACCTAGCAACGTTTGTCGAGCACTTTAAAAGCTTGCCTGCACAGAGAAAACCTGTAAGAGAATTATGGCCGCCTGCTAGTATGGAGGAGTCAAGCGGCTGTCTACGTGCAGAATCCTAGGACTCTCTCACATGTGATCTCTGTACAGGTACATTTATAAAGCGCTCGAATAACGGTTGTAGGTGCCATTGGTGGTTTTGACGAACTGGACATCTGAGGCGAACATGTTGCTGTCTTATTGACGTATACGTTAATGTAAAATGGCTCTGAGCACTATGGGACTCAACTGCTGTGGTCATAAGTCCCCTAGAACTTAGAACAACTTAAACCTAACTAACCTAAGGACGGCACACAACACCCAGCCATCACGAGGGAGAGAAAATCCCTGACCCCGCCGGGAATCGAACCCGGGCGTGGGAAGCGAGAACGCTACCGCACGACCACGAGATGCGGGCTACGTTAATGTAGCACCCGTCTATGAGCACACCACAGGAGGACACAAAACAGGAGGGCTGATAAAGCCTGACCACCATTTGCTGCGACGGATCGCATTCAAATTTCATCGAATGGTTTGGGATGGTTCCTTATGATTACACACTATACACCAGGGTAAAAATTGCAGCCGCACTGCACTCAAAATGAGTTGCTGGACCACGATGTCTTTGAGATGGTTTGGAGCGTCTGCGGACTGTCAGTAGAGTCGAAGATTGTCAAGAGCGTCGTTCCGTAGCTGGTAGCTATGTGAATTGTTGATTTCGACTGCAAAAAAGTACGTGAATGAAAGTGTCAAGGGAGTGAGTTGTTTGTTGACTCCCTTTACGCCATCCTCTGAGGAACTGTCGGGTCCATTCCGACCCGTGATGTGTCTGAAATGTTTCCCCGGCCACACATAAGGGAACTGCGTCATTTGAACACTAGGCATCGCGGTTCTGACTTCCGTCACGGAGGGGTCAAAACAAAGCGTGAAATATGTATAAGAGAGGATGCGACGGCCTCCCATGGTGGGACAAGTCCGCTGTGGTGTTGGTAGAGTTATGGCGAAATTTGGTGTAAGTGTGACATCATTAACCTACATTACACCTCACATGAGCTTCTGTGCTCCGGCGCATTTTCCGCTTTTTCAACATCTGTTTGAAGAGACAATAACCTCGAGAGTGACGTCGCAGGGCTCCAAGCTTTGGCCTCGTTATATAGGAGTGTTGTGATCATCTTTGAGACAAATTTCAGACTTATTCGTCACAATGGGAAATAATTACGACGCTTCGAAAAAGTTATTCTATAAAAGTGTCGTACAGTGTACTTCTTCATAAATCACAGTCCAAATGCCACTTCGAAACAGTTCCTCCTTACTGTATCTCATAAACCTGCCACACCATTCACTCCTACAATCTCGGTCATCAACCTTCTAAGATATCCTGGTGGCATTTATTACTTACTGGACTTAACAGATGAATAAATTAACAACAAGTTTTAGATAATTCAGTTTCACGTAACAGAAAATATGTTAATAAACAACACATACTTGTGAAAATATATCAACAAATATGGAAAAAATTATCCTAAAATGAACAAATGGATAATCGAGAACAGTATACAAACATAACAGCTAAATTATTAGCAGTCCGTGACACCAATTTTCTTGCTATGGAACTGGAAGAGTTTTGTTATTTAAACTTACCAGATTCAGGATTCAAGTGGTGTCATTCTGAATGTCATGTCCTAAAATTACATCCAACAACTACTCGGAGAACCAACCCTTGAGGTGAACGTCTTACACGTCCTAATAGCTGACAGTCCCACGCTTATTAAATCAGTTGATTTAGAGAGGGGAATCAGTGATTATAAGGTTGTTATAGCATCAGAATTTTTAACAAAAGCAGGAAAATGCTTTTGCTTAGCAAGAGTCATGTTCTCTGAGCTCGTCAGTACAAAAAATTCGGCTCTGAGGAAGAACGTATTGAGCAATAGTCTATGAAATTCAAAAGCAATGCACGTCATAACCCAAATCACATATGTGCGTGGCAAAATTGTGAGCGACGGTAAAGATCTACCATCGTTAAATAGCAGAGTTTAATTACGCGCTTTGACTGGTGCCAGAGTCCGTTTGATAAAACAAAAGCTGAATGAACCAATGAGCGTAAGATAGCAATAGAACAATCGCTATATGAACTCGAAAGTAAAATTTTATCAACCGATATTTTGTCAATGGATCTGACTGAAAATAATGATGGTGCTATGAGTACCCTCCGCCAGGCACTGTAGGGTAACTTTTGGAGCTTATATGTAGATGAAAATGACAGACAAATAAAAGCAGAATGGCCTTCGACCATTATTCAGCATATGGTGCAAGTCATCTCTACATGGAACATAGCTTTGAATATGGAAACAATGCCTGTCCTTGATATTACAAATTTTAGGATACCTCTAAAAATCGCTATCGTAACTGCTTTTAATTATAAGAAAGAGTTTCTAACATTAATTATTTTATGGACAGAGACACATGTCATCTTACATCATTCACTTTAACGAGAGTAGTGTCTTTGAAAGCATCTCCGTTTGAAAGGTAATATATTATGGAATCGAGGTGTAAGTTTTCTTTGCGTGGGAAAAGACTCAGATTAGCCCTTTTTGACAAAAGGAAGACTTCAGGTTTATGTTAGGGTGTTTAAAAAAGTTGAAATATGAATATTCTGCTCTTCCTCGTGCGCTGTTTAAAATGCAGAAAACCACGCAGCGAGGAAATTTTCGTCAAAAACATCTGGCGCAAAAGGTTATAACCCATCTGCCTCATGCAAAAAGGGGAAAAAAGGAGCAACCGTTGTTCCTTTGATGCTGCACCCTTTGTCCGCAAAATTTCGTTGTAAACAACAAAAGCTCTCTCGCTTCACCGTGCCAATTGAACTGACGGCAGGAGAACTTCTAACGGGTTGTACGAATAGTTCCTCATACCTGCTTTAGCATAAATTTACATTTACCCGTATAAAGTGTATTGTTAGTTGCTAGTGCGTGAATGCGTGAACTGAGAGCCTAGACTGTATGTGGGTACAGTTGTACAGTCTAAGAGGAAGACAAGGCGGTCCACGAAGTAATAATGCGAATAGGACGAAAATCAGTACATTATTATGCGAATAGGACGAAAATCAGTACATTTGCTATACGTTTACAGATGAACAAATTATTCCAGTTTCATAAAAATCGAATGATTTATTGAAGAGAAGGAGCTCCACAAACTGAGCAAGTCAGCATCGCGTTGGTTCACCTCTGGCCCTTACGCAAGCATTTATTCGACTTCGCATTGATTGATATAGTAGCTACATGTTCTCCTGAGGGATATCACGCTAAATTCTGTCCAATTGGCGCATTACAACATCAAAATCCCGAGTTGGTTGGAGGGTCATGCCCGTAATTTCCAGATCAGTTACAGGGTTAACGCAGAAGGTTTAGGTTAATATGAAGGCAATATCAAATGTCTGTATACTTTGAGGACAGCGTGATCTGACTAAAAAGGTGTAGAGACACGAAGAGAACCGTAATTTTCAGATAACAGTTGGCACCATTATTTAAAAGGACAAATAGAACATGTTGTATGGGACAGCGGATCAAAATACCAACTGTTCTGTCGGTGGTATGGTAGGATCATTCCAATACAATTAGGGGATGGATGTAGCGAACAGAAGTTTTGAAGCAAAAGCTTCTCCCTACTTGACGTATCGTTCACCTACACTGAAGAGGATGAAACCTTGGCAGTATCAAACTTCAACAGAAAGACCCAAAACCCATAATGTTTCGAGTATCAAGGGGTACGTGGTATTATGCAACAGATCGTTTTCTTCCTGACGACTGTACTGTTGGAAGCCCTTAGAATTTGAAGAGCTTTGGAGATCCAGAAGTCTCATACGACAGACATTACAAAAAATACAGGCCAGTTTTCTTAATTAATGTGTTTCGCAAGTTAGATGAGAAACCTAGGCACGAGTACTTAGGATACCTAACACATCTCCCAGTAAATCTGTAGTTTCTATCATGGTGGACATCGTAAACGCATCTGATAATATCTTGCAGTTTCCGAAACCAACGCACAGGTGGAGAATGGTACAACGAATAGCGGAAGATCGTAGAATAACACAACGAATTGCGAAACCTTGCTTAAGGGGTGGTTTAAGATATATCAAGATATAAATTCACTGAAGTCACCCCAGATCCATATCTTGCCCATGAAGTACTTGAAGGAGTAATGGTCGCCAGAATTAGAATGATGGAGGTATTTTTTTAAAGTCATCACTATTTTTACAATTTTAACGGGAACCGTTACGAATTGCTCTCCTGTTCCAAACTTTCCTCTCGAAATACCGCTTTCAAGCTATACAAGGTGAGTCACCTAACGTCACCGCTGGTTATATTTCGTAAACGACATCAAATACTGACGAATCGATTCCACAGACCGAACGTGAGGAGAGGGGCTAGTGTAAATGGTTAATACAAACCATAAAAAAATGCACGGAAGTATGTTTTTTAACACAAACCTACGTTTTTTTAAATGGAACCCCGTTAGTTTTGTTAGCACATCTGAACATATAAACAAATACGTAATCAGTACCGTTTGTTGCATTGTAAAATGTTAATTACTTTCGGAGATATTGTAACCTAAAGTTGACGCTTGAGTACCACTCCTCCGCTGTTCGATCGTGTGTATCGGAGAGCACCGAATTACGTAGGGATCCAAAGGGAACGGTGATGGACCTTAGGTACAGAGGAGACTGGAACAACACATTACGTCCACATGCTAACACCTTTTTATTGGTCTTTTTCACTGACGCACATGTACATTACCATGAGGGGTGAGGTACACGTGTACACGTGGTTTCCGTTTTCAATTACGGAGTGGAATAGAGTGTGTCCCGACATGTCAGGCCAATAGATGTTTAATGTGGTGGCCATCATTTGCTGCACACAATTGCAATCTCTGGCGTAATGAATGTCGTACACGCCGCAGTTCATCTGGTGTAATGTCGCCGCTGGCTGCCACAATACGTTGTTTCATATCATCTGGGGTTGTGGGCACATCACGGTACACATTCTCTTTTAACGTACCCCACAGAAAGAAGTCCAGAGGTGTAAGATCAGGAGAACAGGCTGGCCAATTTATGCGTCCTCCACGTCCTATGAAACGCCCGTCGATCACAATCAGTTTTGAATTTTGAGGCCACGTCAGAAACTCTGTTTTTCATTACGGTTCCTGTTTGGGATATATTTTTGCCTAAGAGAAGCTCAGTTGCCTTAATGCCTGTAAAAAACCTGTCACTCTATATTACAAGCTGTCCATTTTTTGGAACTGTCACAGTCAAAAATTTAATTACACTTGCGCCTAAACCTGTTCCTTTTAATTCAGTGTCAGGCACTGTTCCTTAGGCAGTATACAGGGTGTTACAAAAAGGTACGGCCAAACTTTCAGGAAACATTCCTCACACACAAAAAAAGAAAATATGTCATGTGCACATGTGTCCGGAAACGCTTACTTTCCATGTTAGAGCTCATTTTATTACTTCCCTTCAAATCACATTAATCATGGAATGGAAACACGCAGGAACAGAACGTAGCAGGGTGACTTCAAACACTTTGTTACAGGAAATGTTCAAAATATCCTCCGTTAGCGAGGATACATGCATCCACCCTCCGTCGCATGGAATCCCTGATGCGCTGATGCAGCCCTGGAGAATGGCGTATTGTATGACAGCCGTCCACAATACGAGCACGAAGAGTCTCTACATTTGGTACCGGGGTTGCGTAGACAAGAGCTTTCAAATGCCCCCATAAATGAAAGTCAAGAGGGTTGAGGTCAGGAGAGGGTGCGGGCCATGGAATTGGTCCGCCACTACCAATCCATCGGTCACCGAAACCGTTGTTGAGAAGCGTACGAACATTTCGACTGAAATGTGCAGGAGCTCCGTCGTGCATGAACCACATGTTGTGTCGTACTTGTAAAGGCACATGTTCTAGCAGCACAGGTGGAGTATCCCGTATGAATTCATGATAACGTGCTCCATTGAGCGTAGGTGGAAGAACATACTGACGAAACTAAAATGAACTCTAACATGGAAATTAAGCGTTTCCGGACACATGTCCACATAACATCTTTTCTTTATTTGTGTGTGAGGAATGTTTCCTGAAAGTTTGGCCGTACCTTTTTGTAACACCTTGCATAATATGAATACAAGAACTACACCATCTGAATATGCCAAAATAGAGGTCTTCAACCTTAGAGGTTTACGCTTAGATGGCACATAAGTTCTCATTGCATATCTGCCAGAGAATGGAATCATCTGCTCATCAGTTGGGAGATGTTTAGATCGTCGCAAGGCGAGACACGTATTCCTGAAAAAATTAATCGCAGCCCTCACTTTCCGAAGTTTGTCCTCCAATCATGTTTGAGTAAACTATTTACGAAATGTAAATCACTTCGTAACTTGAAATACCTGTCCCGAGTCATAGTATCACTGATGAAAGGCAGATCAAGTAGCCTACTCAAGTACACCTTGACTTGTGATAGCTTGGTGTACTCATTAGAATTTCAGCCCTAAGAAAGGAAAGAATGGCGTTCACATTTGTGTTTAAATTCTGCACATTCCAAAAGTTGTTATCACAATATTGAAAAAAGTATTAGTAAGTCCATTGTAACTTACGTTTACGTCCACCGTCATGCGACCTATCAGGTGTAGAGTCTTCTGTTTCGATTTCTGCGTGTTCAGTAATGACGGCAGATTCAGGGACAGCCTTCTCTTCCGAAAATTGTTGACTCTCATCGTCCGAAAGTGAACTGAAGTTACCCTCCTCGAACATCCGAAGTATTTCTTGATCGTTGATTATTGAAAACAAGGCCATAAATTAATTGTTGACGTTTAAACAAACGAGATCCTAAATATTATATAACATTTTGCCACAACTGGTTAATTATAAGGATATCCTCACACAATACTATAACACAATGAATAAGGTAAAATGAAAAACTTTGAGGTTGAGACCTGAAGCACACATATATGTACATCGATTTTCGATGTCCACTGTATTCACAATACAGATTGGGAATAACATATATCCATCACATTTGTGACTATTTTCACATATGTAAAGCAAAAAATAAAGTAAATTTAGCATATAAAATAAGGTATTATTTTGAATTACCCTCAGAGCGCGCCGTGTGTAGCCATTTCGCCGACCTGTATCTTCAAAACATCACAGTGGGCACTGAAACCCGATTGTGGTGCAATCTAGTGGCATGGACTGAAACAAAGAAACTTCCAAAACTCGTGCTAGAGGTCCTTAGTCGAGATAAACTGCTCATAAGCTTTACGAAATAAAACCGTGTGGACCCACGGACTGAGGAGGTTAGAATGACAATTTAAAATACACTCCTGGAAATTGAAATAAGAACACCGTGAATTCATTGTCCCAGGAAGGGGAAACTTTATTGACACATTCCTGGGGTCAGATACATCACATGATCACACTGACAGAACCACAGGCACATACACACAGGCAACAGAGCATGCACAATGTCGGCACTAGTACAGTGTATATCCACCTTTCGCAGCAATGCAGGCTGCTGTTCTCCCATGGAGACGATCGTAGAGATGCTGGATGTAGTCCTGTGGAACGGCTTGCCATGCCATTTCCACCTGGCGCCTCAGTTGGACCAGCGTTCGTGCTGGACGTGCAGACCGCGTGAGACGACGCTTCATCCAGTCCCAAACATGCTCAATGGGGGACAGATCCGGAGATCTTGCTGGCCAGGGTAGTTGACTTACACCTTCTAGAGCACGTTGGGTGGCACGGGATACATGCGGACGTGCATTGTCCTGTTGGAATAGCAAGTTCCCTTGCCGGTCTAGGAATGGTAGAACGATGGGTTCGATGACGGTTTGGATGTACCGTGCACTATTCAGTGTCCCCTCGACGATCACCAGTGGTGTACGGCCAGTGTAGGAGATCGCTCCCCACACCATGATGCCGGGTGTTGGCCCTGTGTGCCTCGGTCGTATGCAGTCCTGATTGTGGCGCTCACCTGCACGGCGCCAAACACGCATACGACCATCATTGGCACCAAGGCAGAAGCGACTCTCATCGCTGAAGACGACACGTCTCCATTCGTCCCTCCATTCACGCCTGTCGCGACACCACTGGAGGCGGGCTGCACGATGTTGGGGCGTGAGCGGAAGACGGCCTAACGGTGTGCGGGACCGTAGCCCAGCTTCATGGAGACGGTTGCGAATGGTCCTCGCCGATACCCCAGGAGCAACAGTGTCTCTAAGTTTCTGGGAAGTGGCGGTGCGGTCCCCTACGGCACTGCGTAGGATCCTACGGTCTTGGCGTGCATCCGTGCGTCGCTGCGGTCCGGTCCCAGGTCGACGGGCACGTGCACCTTCCGCCGACCACTGGCGACAACATCGATGTACTGTGGAGACCTCACGCCCCACGTGTTGAGCAATTCGGCGGTACGTCCACCCGGCCTCCCGCATGCCCACTATATGCCCTCGCTCAAAGTCCGTCAACTGCACATACGATTCACGTCCACGCTGTCGCGGCATGCTACCAGTGTTAAAGACTGCGATGGAGCTCCGTATGCCACGGCAAACTGGCTGACATTGACGGTGGCGGTGCACAAATGCTGCGCAGCTAGCGCCATTCGACGGCCAACACCGCGGTTCCTGGTGTGTCCGCTGTGCCGTGCGTGTGATCATTGCTTGTACAGCCCTCTCGCAGTGTCCGGAGCAAGTATGGTGGGTCTGACACACCGGTGTCAATGTGTTCTTTTTTCCATTTCCAGGAGTGTATTTCTTGCCGACATAAGAAGGTTAAAGCATAAGGGGTAGGCAACAGTCCATCAGAACTTCTAAAATCATTGCGGGTACTGACAACAAGCGCTTACTCTAGTAGGTGTGTAATACGTATGACACTAGCGACACACCAGTATCCTTTCGGAAAGATATCATCCACACAATTCCGTAAATTGCTGAAGCCGACACGTGCAACAATAATCACACAACCAGCTTAAGCTCATGCATCCAAGTTGCTGACAGAATTAATTTATGGAAGAATGGAGAAGATAATTCAGGTTGTGTTATATGACGATCAGCCTAGCTTTATGAAAGATATAAGCACGAGAGGCAGTTCTGACGTTGTGGTGGATAATCGATGAAAGCCTGAATAAAAATCAAGGCATGTTCGTAAGATCTGTCGACTTGGAAAAAGAGTTCGACAATGTAAAATGGTCCAAGTTGTTTGAAATTCTGAGATAAATAGGGCTAGGTCATAGGGAGAATAGATAATACATAATACGTTGAAGAACGAAGAGGGAACAGTACGAGTGGGGAGCAAGAACCAAGCTCTCGGACTAAAAAGGGCATAAGACAGGGGTGTAGTCTTCCGCCCCTACTGTTCAGGGTGAAAGAATATCAATGATAAGTTTCACGGATGACATTGATATCCTCACTGAGTGGGAGTGGAGTGAATAGTTTAGTGAACTGAGAGTAATTCGAAGAAATATGAAAGCAATAAAACGTAGCAGAAATCAGAACAACGAGCAACTTAATATCAGAACTGAGGCTCACGAAGTAGATGAACTTAAGAAATTTTACTATCTAGGCAGCAAAATACCCCATGACGGACATAAAAAGCAGACTGTCACTGGCAAAAGGGGCATTCCTGGCCAAGAGAAAGCTTCTAGTATCAAACATAGGGCTTAATTCCAGCAAAAAGTTCTGGGAATTTGGAGCACAGCCAGTGTATGGCAGTGAAACATGAATTATGGGAAAACTGGAATAGAATCATTTGAGATGTGATGCTACAGGTGAGTATTGCAAATAAAGTACAGTGATTAGGTAGTTAACGAGAAGGTTCTCGGTCGAATCAGGGAGGAAAAGAATGCATGGAATACTTTGACAAGAAGGGACATTATGATAGAGCAACTTGTTAAGACAATCAGGGAATAACTTCCATGGTACAAGAGCGAGCTGTAGAGGGTGAAAACTGTACTGTAAGACAGACATTAAAGTACATCTATCAAATAACTGAGGATGTACGTTGCAAGTGCTACTCTAGAGAGGTTAACACAAAAGAGAAATTTGTGGCTGGCAGCATCATGTATCTTAACGGATACTACCATCGCACTCCGTCTTCTTGTCGGTGTATTCCATGTACGCCTTTCCTCAGCGATTGCACTCCCTACTTTTCTTATCAATCCACCTAATTTTTAACGTTATTGTCTTGCATCACATCACGGTTGCTCCGATTCTCTTCTGTCACAGTTTTCCCACAGTCCATGTTTCTATACCATAAAACGCTGTTCTCCAAATGTACATTCTCAGAAATTTTTTCCTTTGTGGCTAGGAATGAGTAAACTGATGGTCTTCGCATATGCTGCAGCCTACAATATACACTGACGAGCCAAAACATCACGACTACTGCCAGCCACGAGGTTGTGTGCCGCCTGGTAGCGTTGCAGGTTAGTGGCACGAAAAGTAATATAAAGGGTGCAAAGACGATTAAAGATGCACTCTAGCGACGATACTGGCCGCAAATAGGGAAATCCATTCTGAAAAGTGGCTGACTATAGTGTCCAGCTCTTGAGAACGAGCATGTAGGAAAGAGGGAAGCTGGTCTGCAGATTCAATACTATTGTGGTCACCATATATGGAAAATAATTGAAACCAAGAGTTGGCGACAAAACGTTGGGTGCCCGCGCATCGTCATGGAACTTCGATGTCGGAGGATTGAGGTATAACGCCGTGTAAGTGGCGATGTTTGGCAAATCTGAAGCCATGTTGCCACAGTGCGAGTGCTATGGGAAAAGAATCATGAAGACTGGACCACCAACCAGTAGGAACGTGTTGCCTAGTTGAATCACGTTTCTTGTTCCTCCATATATGCCGTCTTAAAGTCGATGACTTGGAACTGTATAAGTGCAACTCCCTAAATGTTAGCACCCATTCTAACGATATCCTACTGATATTTGCACATGTCTGGACGCTTTCATTCTCATACTTGTTCATACAGATTATGATTCACTCACTATATATCATTTTTGAGCTCAGAAACTAAAGTATGATCACTCACATTTTTACCCAACTGCAGTATTCCTCTTTTTTTTTTTGAATCCTCAAGCTTTTCATTGATTGACTGGTACGCCCAACTCTTCTTCTCAGAATAGCACGTCCTCAGTTATTTGAGGGATCTGTTCCAATCTCTGTCTTGCTCTATAGTTTTTACCCCTTACAGCTTGTGAGTTAACGAGCGAATTGTTGCGCCCTGAAAATATTCTAAGTTTGGAGTTGCTGTGGCCGTTTGGGCCGCTCGGCGGGCACGGGCCACTCTCGGAAGGTCGACCACGTGGTGCCGGACGTTGGCCGAAGCAAGAGGGGTCCAGACCGAGCGCCTTGTTGTGAATTCCACGGTGAAACTGTGTCGCTGAAAGAGACTTGTATGCCGAGAGTGCCAAAGATGGCGAACATTGTGCAATCATCATGGCAGACATTTCACAGTTTGTATAGAAATTAATAGTAGCCAGATAAATCTCGATACCTCAAAAAGAAACATGTACATTACTATTACTTGCACGACGATTCTGATGGTGTAACCAGATTTTCAATATCTTTATTAGTTTATAGTATCTGACAATAAATTGTACAAGTAACACCCAGAAATGAATTTCCAAAATCCAAGCGGTTCATCCGATTTCGTTGATCGATGTGACCTTAGAAAGGTATCGGTGTAAACCTAAATTGGTATAAATTACAGGCATGTAACTTCAATAGTACATGAGTTGTTGGAGTGCAAAGTGGCCGATTACTATCGATGACGTTAGGCCATAAGTACTCCACAGTTGCACGAAAATACGTTAAGAGCATGCTTATAAATATATTTATTTATCTATTTCTCTGTTTATATCCGATATATTATATTCATGAAGAAATTGATTAAATGTTTACTGTGTTTTAGGAAGCACAGAGACATGAAGCTACTGGCCTACCTTTGCTTGCTATTCCTTTGATATATGTTTACTTAATTTGTATATGTATTTAATAATGGGTGTTAGAGCGTGTTTATGGTCCAGTCTTAGGAATAGTTATTTTATTTCAAGTTATATAAATGTAAATCCAGTACTTCGAATGTGTTTCAATACGTTCGTGTGTGTGTGTGTGTGTGTGTGTGTGTGTGTGTGTGTGTGTGTGTGTGTGTGTGTGTTGGCTTGAAGATAGGGTGAGAGCCCTCTAGCCAATCACAGTGATCGTTGCCAAAGGACACGTGGAGAGACAGTATGGAAGTGGGGGAGGAGGACGGTTTTCTAAAGAGGACAGGGGAGTTCTTAACAGTGCGGCGTAAGGTACAGTCGCACAGGACAGGACACAGAAGTGCTGGACGCGATGGCGCGATAGACGCACGGTCGCGGGAGATACTTGGAGTGGAGCAGTTTGCACGTGGTTGTGAGAGATAGAAACATTTCATAGTGCCGACTTGTGTACTTGTGATATTTCTGTGGCTTCTGCAGTGAAGAAGTACTACGAGTTTGGAAGTGAATATCTCGTGAGCTATGTTGTTGTTCATAACTAATTACGTCGAGTAGGCATCTATTGTATCCCTGTTATTCAACTTATATTTTATTTCATTTCTGGACCATCGACACCAATAGGTGGTCTGCAGAAACATACCACATTCTCAAAAGTACTTCTGCTATCTTACTCATCATTTAAAGTCGTTAAGATAGTACCTACTGATTTTATTTAATTGCCATATTTCATTCATATATTTCTACTTCACATTCGCAATTGCCGAGTGATAAGGAACCTTCGATCATCTTATTCATGTACATATTCATATTGTATGCTGTAGACGCAACAGTATTTGCCTTGTAATGCGGCAACTACATATCCCAGCCCCTAGGCCACGAAACCAGCCAAAACTTTTAATATTTCAGCTTTGAGGGTACGTAGTTGATGGCCACCACCCCACATCAGTTTAATTTTGAAAGCCCGCAATTGGGGGCTTCTTCGGGATTTGGGTCCTGCAAAGTTGCAACTCCTTTTCTCTCTGCTATTCAGCGTACTATGCGAAGTGTAAATAACTTTGCAAAACCAGTAGAGAATTCTGTAGTGTGAACCTCCACAAAACACAGTTTGAGATGGTTTTTCTTTCCGCAAGTAGATTTCTGGAAATAGTGAAATTACGCCGTAATTTTCACAAGTAACACACGCTTGCGATAGAGGTTCTTATCTATCACGTTAAAGGCAATTTTTGTGGTATCTCAGAGTCTAAAGAAGTTGAGTGCAGGGAATCGTAGCGCTTAGCGCGTTTAACAGAGAGTGGTATCGGAGACGGTTGAAAAGCGCTGTAACCTGCAGCAGTTACGTCAGGCTCTCTCTCCAGTGGCTGACGCAGATGAACAGCAGTATGACGGCAGCTCCTTCGAGTACTCCAGGGCAGTCTTCAGTGTCGACTTCCACTACGACTGACGGCATCACCATGGCAGAGTGAACCATCTCAGATCAGATAAGTGCCTGCGCAAATAGTGAGATAGTGTTTGACTCTGAAGTTCAAGCTCCACTTATAGATCTCGCGAATATAAAACAGTCACCTAGTATGTGTAATTCTACAAACAGAAGTGAGCCGCTTTGTTCGAAATCAGAGCGCAAAGATCTAAGTAGTAGGAATTCAGGTAAGGGGAATGAATGTGGGGGAGATATGATGTCTCAGCTAATGCAAATGATCCAGAGAATGGGAGACAATGAGTACAATTAGGACTGATATGGGTACAATGCGAACTGAAATAGGCTCCGCTGTGAAAGAGGAAGTTGAAAAAATTGTGGGTAATTTTGAAAAAGCAATTGATGAAGTTATGAATGTGTAATGAATGAGTGTGTGAATGGGGATAAATGGAGAGATTCAGTGGTTCAAAAAGATGTTAAAGAGGAGAAGAATTTTGTGAAAGCAGAGCGTGTGGAGAATTCTGAAGAGGTATTAGCAAATAGTAGCAATTGCAGTAAGGAAGGTGTTGTGAGTCGGCGAAAAGCGTCGATATTAGTGAAGGCGGCGTAGCTTTTGTCTCGCAAGCTGCAAGAGAGCGTGATTGTGTTCCAGCGGGCGGCGTCGATATTACTAAGTTAGGTTCAGCGTTGGTCCCATCAGCAGTTGCAGTTAAAAATGTATCGGCGGAGGTGATTGATTTCTGTTTAAAGGACCAGAGTAATGGGTATTTATGTAATGATGTAAAAGCTACTGGTATTGATACTTCGGAGGAAGGAATTTATGTGCTTCTAGTCACAAATGAAGGCTAAATGAAACTTATTGATGAATGTGTGGATCTAAAACTTTTGTGAGAGTGTGAATGTGAGAACGTATGTAAAGTAGGATAGGTGGTTAATCTGGATGAAAAGTGTGTGCTGATTTTTGTCTGATCACAGCAGAATGTAGGAAGTTTGGAAGTCCCAAAATTGTACGACAAGATAGCAGCAATTTGTGTAATGTAGCGGCGGAGGATAAAATTGTGTGCGATTCACGTAAAGTTAATTTGTCGACGGAGGAAAGTAAGGTGCTGATGTGAATTTATGTAGTGATTTAAATGGTGTATCAACAGATAAGTTTGCTGAAATGAATATTAATGGTGATGATGGCTTAGCCATCGTTGTATTATTTCAGGAAGATATTGTGCTTAACAGTGAATTGATGTGTAATTTTGTTGAAGCTGCAAGTGTCGATATTTTGGAGGGTGAGAAACAGTAAAGTTGCGCATACTGTGGGTAATGAATAGGCGAAATGTGTGGAAGAACTAACAGAAAATTTAGAGTGGGCTGAAGTGAATAGTGTGGATGGGGATAGTTTGTGTAATGAAGTTTGTACAAGTTGGTTTATGAAGGAGGAGTGTGATTCCAGTGTGACTGATTGGGATTGGTACGGTAGAACGTTACGGTCGTTACTACCGCATATGTGGAAACGAGGGAAGTTTGAAGTTGCTAGGGGTTTAGAAAAGGGAAGGAATGACTTTGGTGTGAAGGAAATATTTAATGAATTGTTTTTGGATGAACATGAGTTTGAGGGATGGATAGAACAGGATATGTGTACGCTAGAATTGGAAGAGAAAGGGGAGAAATAAATAGCTGTTCTAATTTGTAATTAGTGGTAGTAATTTTGGAGGAATAATTTTATATGTTTACTTGGGACTCATTAGTAATTTGTTAGTTTATTGTGGCTCTGTACATGCGCAAAAGGGGGAAGTTTAGGCGCTGATGGAGCGTGGAGGTCAGTGACGTCGTGGAGTTAAGTAAAATATGTATTGATTTATGCTTTACGTAAGAATGTGGCAAAAAATTTAGTGGTCAGTTTGAAGGGTATTAAAATTGTAATTATAAGTGCAAGCAGTTTTTCGTGCGTGGAGGAACGAAGGATTTATTTAAGTCAACAAAATAGAACTTGTTGGAATTTGGGCTTACTGGGAGTCAGCCATTTGCCTAGTTACATTGTTCCTAATGTATCATTTTCCACTGGAGGAAATCTTCAGCGAGGATCCTGGCTCATTTAGGAAAATGGTTTGTTGAGGTGTTTCTACTTTTGGTTCCGTTGTAGACAGAGTTGTCACAATAAACGGTGGAGCTAGGAAAGGTTTGGTTAGGTTCAGGGGCAGACACTTGGTCAAAAGACTGATGTGAGTAGATCAATACTTCATGCTAAAATCCGTGTGACAGTGTGAACTGCGACGAAAAAAATTTGTGCATGAAGGAGCCTTAGTGCTGATTGAGTGGCCCAAGAAGTGCTTCTTACAAAATCGCACTTAAGGGCCTTTAAAAATTTTAATTCGTGTCCAAAAATTTATTTATGAGAAACTGAAATACCGGCATTTATTTAATATGCCGTTTCGTTCATAATTTGTGTTAGTTTAAGTTTATTTAGAAATCATCATCATCATCATCATCACGCGATCAGGCCCAGAGGACCGCGTGCCACCACAGTTAGAGCTCTCCATCCGTCTCTGTCTTCTGCTATCTGTCTCCAGTTATCCGTGACTCCCAGATGCAACAGGTCTTCTCTCACTCCACCGATCCACCTCTTTCTAGGTCTTCCCACTGGTCTGCTGCCTGACGGGATCCAGTCCATTGTGATTTTGGGCCATCTTGTTGCCTCCATTCTAACACCATGTCCAGCCCATTGCAGTCTTTTGCATCTCATCACTCCCAAGATGTTAGGCTCCTTGTACAGCTCTTCTAATTCAGTGTTATGGCGTCTTCACCATTCTCCAGTAGACTGATCTCTGACTGGTCCAAATATTTTCCTGAGGCCTTTCCTTTCAAATGTTAGCAGTCGCTTAAGGTCTTGTTTTCGAGTGCATTATTAATGTCTAATACAACCGTAGCTTTAGTTGTTGCGAGACACTTCTACATTTTAATACAGGGTCTAGAGAGTGATAGTATCTGTTTCCCGCCTGCAGTCGTGCTTTTATCTCTGCTTCAGTTGATGTTACTTCTGTAAAAAATGATCCAAGGTATTTGAACTCTTTCACATGTTTATACCTGGTGTTGTTCACAATTAAATCTTGAGAGTTCTGGATCTTTCTTCCTATGGTCATATACTCTGTCTTTTCAGAGCTAATTTGTAGACCGATCCTAGCTGCCAATAACTCCAAGGTCTGGATACTTCTCTTCAGATCTTCTTGTGTGCATGCTAATAGTGCAATGACGTCTGCATAGGCCAGATAAGTAATGTGTTCATTACCAATTTGAATGCCCTTGATGTTTTCTTTGTTGAAATCCCGCATTACCTTCTCAAGTGCCAGGTTGAAGAGGACAGGTGATAGCCCATCTCCTTGGCGTAATCCTGTTACAACTTGGAAGCTTTCTGTCATTTGACTGCCTACCTTAACCTTAAGTTTTGTGTCATTTAGGCATACCTCTACAAGTTTGACCAACTTCTTTGGTATACCAAACTCTGTCATAGTTATATTCAGGCTAGGTCTATGTATACTGTCGTAAGCCTTCTTGAAGTCTACAAACAGGAGATGTATCTCTCGTCCGTATTCGTACATTTTTTCACAGACCTGTTTTAGGACAAAAATCTGGTCCGTGGTTGATCGCCCTGCCTGGAAACCTCCTTGGTATTCTCCAATTATGTCCGTTGCTATAGGTTTTATTCGTTCTAATAGGCAGTTGGAGAAGATCTTATAACAGGTGTTGAGTAGCGCTATGCCCCTGTAGTTGTCACATACGGATTTGTCTTTCTTTTTATATATGGGGCATATCACAGCTACCTTCCATTCCTCTGGTATTTCATGTTTTACCCAAATTTGCTCGATTAGCTTGTGGATTTTGAAACATAGGATTTCGTCTCCAGCCATGAGAAGTTCAGCAGGAATACCGTCCTCACCTGGACTTTTACCATTCTTAAGGTTTTTAATCTGGTTCCTTATCTCTCCAATGGTGGGTGGAGGATATTCTTGGTCTACTGTTACTGGTTCATCAAACTCGAGTAGTTCGGTTGGTTCATCTGAGTTTAGTAATTCTCTGAAGTATTCCATCCATCTTCTTCCAATTTTTTGATCTTCTGTTAACATTCTTCCATTGGCACTTTTTATAAATCTGTGTTGATGGTATGTCCCTCCTTTGAAACTTTTCACTTTTCTATAAAGTTCTTTATACCTATTTCCATGAAAGTCTTGTTCAGCTTCCTCCATGATACTTTTAACGTATTTTTATAACATTTTTTTTTTATTTAGAAATACATGCTTGTTTATGCAGGTCTGAAATGCAGGCATTTATTTGATATGCCGTTATGTTGATAATTTCTGTTAGTTTATTTCGAAATTCATGCTGCTCCCACACCACCACAAAAATTTTGTAAACACTACTTGCCTGCCGTTTTAATCGTCTAATGTTGTTCTTTGTAATTTCTTTATATGTACTACACTCACGCTCATAAATTAAGGATAATACTGATACATGGTGAAACAAAGCACTGGTGGGCGGTTTGCGGGTTTAAATCACCCTGGGATATAACAATGCGGTGCATCTGACATGCAGTCGTCGCACAGTGACGCTGGCAGCAATCCACATACGCAGAGGTGTGTTGGTGCATGTCAGAGTAAGTGTGCAGCGAGTAAGTGTGCAGACATTTTCAGACGTGCTAATGGTGACTGTGTGTTGAAAATAGTTCAAAGAACACATATTGATGCCGTTATGAGGGGTAGAATACTACGGCGACTGGAGGCTGGTCAAACACAGCAGGTCATAGCACGGACCCTCTGTGTGCCACAAGGTGTGATCTCAAGATTATGGCAAAGATTCCAGCAGACAGGAAACATGTCCAGGCGCTACAGTAGGGGACGTCCACAGTGTGGTGGTGGTGGTGGTGGTTAGTGTTTAACGTCCCGTCGACAACGAGGTCATTAGAGACGGAGCGCAAGCTCGGGTTAGGGAAGGATTGGGAAGGAAATCGGCCGTGCCCTTTCAAAGGAACCATCCCGGCATTTGCCTGAAACGATTTAGGGAAATCACGGAAAACCTAAATCAGGATGGCCGGACACGGGATTGAACCGTCGTCCTCCCGAATGCGAGTCCAGTGTGCTAACCACTGCGCCACCTCGCTCGGTCATCCACAGTGTACAACACCACAAGAAGACCAATATCTCACCATCAGTGCCCGCAGACGGCCACGGAGTACTGCAGGTAGCCTTGCTTGGGACCTTACTGCCGCCACTGAATTAGTTGTCTTCACAGTCAACAGACGACTGAACAGAAATTGTTTATTCGCCTGGAGACCTGCAAGGTGCATTCCACGGACCCCTGGTCACAGGAGAGCCCGTAAAGCCCGGTGAGAAGAACACAGTACGAGGTTATGTTCACGGACGAGTCCAGGTATAGTCTGAACATTGATTCTCACCGGGTTTTCATCTGACGTGAACCAGGAACCAGATCCAAACTCTTTAATGCCCTTGTAAGGGACCTGTATGGAGGTCATGGTTTGATGGTGTGGGGTAAGATTATGATTGGTGCACATACACCACTGCATGTCTTTGACAGAGGAACTGTAAAGGTCAGCTGTATCTGGAGGTCATTTTGCACCAGTATGTCCGCCTTTTCAGGAGCGCAGTGGGTCCCAGCTTCCTCCTGATGGATGATAACGCACGGCCCCTCCGAGCTGCCATAGTGGAGGAGTACCTTGAAACAGAAGATATCAGGCTAATGGAGTGCCTTGCCTGTTCTCCAGACCTAAATCCCATCAAGCTCTTCTGGGATGCTCTCGGTCGACGTATCACTGCACGTCTTCAAACTCCTATTCACTTCAGGACCTCCGACAGCACTGGTGCAAGAATGGGAGGCTATACCCCAGCAACTGCTCGACCACCTTATCGAGAGTATGCTAACCCGTTGTTTGGCCCGTGTACGTGTGCATGGTGATCATACACCACAATGTTGTCGGGGTAAATGCGCAGGAAAGAGTGGCGTTTTGTAGCACATGTGTTTCGGGACAACTTTCTGATCTTATCACGAATACCAAGGACTTACAGATCTGTGTCGTGTGTGTTCCCTATGTGCCTATGCTATTAGCACCAGTTCTGTGTAGTGCCACATTGTGTGGCACCACATTCTGCAATTATCGTTAATTTATGAGCATGAGTGTAGTATGAACTGAAGGGTGCTACTTCTGAACATTCTGGTAAGCCAGAATGTTAGTAAGTGGAGGTGTGTGAGACAAAGGGCGAATTGTGGTGAACTGAAAATATTCTAAGTTAGGAGTGGCTGTGGACGCACGGGCAGCTCGGCGGGCGTGGGCCACTCTCGGCATGCCGACCACGTGTTACCGGACGTCCGCCGAAGCAAGAGGGGTCCACCCCAAACGCATGGCTGGGAATTCCACGGTGACACTGTGTCGATGAAAGAGACTTGTATGCCGAGAGTGCCAAAGATGGCGGACATTGTGAAATCATCATGGCAGACAGTTCGTATAGAGATTGATAGGAGCCACATGAAGCCCCATAATTCAAAAAGAAACATGCACATTACTATTATTGCACGATGATTCTGATGGTGTAACCAGATTTTCAATATAAGTTCAAAGTTTAGTATCTGACGGTAAATTATACAAGTAACACCCAGAAACGAATTTCCAACGATTCATCCGACTTCGTCGATCGACGTGCCTTTAGAAAGCTATTTGTGTAAACATAAATTGGTATAAATTACAGGCATGTAACGTCTATAGTACATGAGTTTTTGGAGGTCAAAGTGGTCGATTACTATCGATGACATCAGGCCATAAGTACTCTACAGTTATATGAAAAAACGGTAGCAGCATGCTTCTAAATACATTTATTCATCTATGTCTTTCTTTATATCCGATATATGCTATTCATGAAGAAATTGGTAAAATATTTACTGTATTTTAGAAAGCACAGAGACATTAGGCCTCTGGCCTAGCTTTGCTTGCTATTATTTGATATATGTTTATTTAATTTGTTTGTGTATTTGATAACGTGTGTTAGAGCGGTTTTATGGTCCAGATCATTATAAAGTGTTTCACAAGCCTAAGTTACAGCAAATGCACAGAAGTAAAAATTTGTAAGAGACAAGGCTTAATTTCTAGACCATATAATTTCGTCCCTAGCGATAACGCCAGATACAGACAAAATCAGTGCCACAAAGAATTTTCCTTATCCGAAAACTAAAAAACAAATGAAGGGTTTTTTAGGATTATGCTCATTTTCAGGACTATTTGTGTGTGATCAATCCTTCGATAGCACCACGTTAATGAACCTGTCAACAAAAATGCATTGTGGGTAAGGCCAAGGCATTATCAGGAAGATTTTGAATCAGCCAAGTACGCTTCATTCAACTCTAGAATTTCATGTAATCCGAATACTCATACATTCAAGATATCTCTGTTGTTACTCGTACCTCAGTCGGTGGTTTGGGAACATAGTTACTTCATATTAACAAAGCAGATGGTAAGACTGATATTCGTGTTATAAATTTTGATACCTGCACGCTGTCATAAAGAGGATAACCCCTCTCTGCTACTTGTTAGGAAGCACCTATAATTTGGGAGTTTAAGGTCAGTTACTATAATAATATTGCAAAAACGTTTGATTATCAAGTAATGGGTTGTTGCATATGTTCATAACCTTTCCCATAAGTTTGTTGAAGACAACAGATACAGTTGACAGAGATTTTAGGAATCAATTATATATTCTGCTTCACTAGTTACAACAGTCTGGCAAAGCTGCGATGATTTTTGGATTCAGTGACTTTAGAAATCAGCTGAGTTTATGGTGAAGAACCTGTCGAGCCGTACTCAGAGGGTATTTTCATCCGGAAAGGAGGTTTCCTGAAGACTGTTTGATAGGGAGAGGAAAACGTGAAAATCTTGAGGTGCAACATCAGGTGAATAAGTTGGGTAGAGAATGACTTCCCGACCTAACTCCCGTGTAGTGTTTTTTGTCAGTCTAGCAGAATGCAGGTGGGCATTCTCGTGTAGTAGCAATACTTGTCGCTGTCTTAGATTGCCTGCGCAAAACATTTTAGTTTTAGACAACAAACGTCTGCAGTAATATTTACACTTTGAAGAAGTAATTCATCGTTTACCACACTGTTCCTGTTCCGCCAGGTGCATAACATTATATTTCGCGGATGCATGATGGTCTTTGCACCAGAAGTTACTGCTTTGTTTGGGCCCAACCACCCTTTCTTTTCCTTTTGTTAGCATAAGGGAACAGTTGACAGGAATGGGGGAAAGAAATACAGTAGAAGAAGAATGGGTAGCTTTGAGAGCTGAAGTAGTGATGGAAGCAGAGGATCTAGTAGGTAAAAAGATGTGGGCTAGTAGAAATCCTTGGGTAACAGAAGAAATATTGAATTTACTTGATGAAAGGAGAAAATATAAAAATGCAGTAAATGAAGCAGGCAAAAAGGAATACAAACGTCTCAAAAATGAGATCGACAGGAAGTGCAAAATGGCTAAGCAGGGATGGCTAAAGGACAAATGTAAGAATGTAGAGGCTTATCTCACTAGGGGTAAGACAGATACCGCCTACAGGATAATTAAAGAGACCTTTGCAGAAAAGAGAACCACTTGAATGAATATCAAGAGCTCAGATGGAAACCCAGTTCTAAGCAAAGAAGGGAAAGCAGAAAGATGGAAGGTGTATATAGAGGGTCTATACAAGGGCAATATTCTTGAGGACAATATTATGGAAATGGAAGAGGATGTAGGTGAAGATGAAATGGGAGATATGATACTAAGTGAAGAGTTTGACAGAGCAGTGAAAGACCTGAGTCGAAACAAGGCCCTGGGAGTAGACAACATTCCATTAGAACTACTAACGGCTTTGGGAGAGCCAGTCCTGACCAACCTCTACCATCTGGCGAGCAAGATTTATGAGACAGGCGATATACCCTCAGACTTCAAGAAGAATA
The DNA here is from genome assembly GCF_021461395.2 of Schistocerca americana. Lineage (NCBI taxonomy): Eukaryota > Metazoa > Arthropoda > Insecta > Orthoptera > Acrididae > Schistocerca > Schistocerca americana. The sequence continues at coordinate 356,984,243 of NC_060123.1, forward strand.
TAATAATTCCAAACCCAAAGAAAGCTGACTGATGTGAAAATTACCAACAGACGAATGGAAAAACTGTTAGAAGCCGACTTTGGGGAGGATCAGTTTGGATTCCGTAGAAATGTTGGAATACGTGAGGCAATACTGACCCTACAACTTATCTTAGAAGCTAGATTAAGGAAAGGCAAACCTACGTTTCTAGCATTTGTAGACTTAGAGAAAGCTTTTGACAATGTTGACTGGAATACTCTCTTTCAAATTCTGAAGGTGGCAGGGGTAAAATACAGGGAGAGAAAGGCTATTTACAATTTGTGCAGAAACCAGATGGCAGTTATAAGAGTCGTGGGGCATGAAAGGGAAGCAGTGGTTGGGATGGGTGTGAGACAGGGTTGTAGCCTATCCCCGATGTTATGCAATCTGTATATTGAGCAAGCAGTAAAGGAAACAAAAGAAAAATTCGGAGTAGGTATTAAAATCCATGGTGAAAAATAAAACTTTGAGGGTCACCGATGACATTGTAATTCTGTCAGAGACAGCAAAGGACTTCGAAGAGCAGTTGAATGGAATGGACAGTGTCATGAAAGGAGGGTATAAGATGAACGTCAAAAAAAGCAAAACGAGGATAATGGAATGTAGTCCAATGAAGTCGGGTGATGCTGAGGGAATTAGATTAGGAAATGAGACACTGAAAGTAGTAAAGGAGTTTTGCTACTTGGGGAGCAAAATAACTGATGATGGTCGAAGTAGAGAGGATATAAAATGTATACTGGCAATGGCAATGAAAACGTTTGTGAAGAAGAGAAATTTGTTAACATCGAGTATAGATTTAAGTGTCAGGAAGACGTTTCTGAAAGTATTTGTATGGAGCGTAGCCATGTATGGAAGTGAAACATTGACGATAACTAGTTTGGACAAGAAGAGAATAGAAGCTTTCGAAATGTAGTTCTACAGAAGAATGCTGAAGAGTAGATGGGTAGATCAAATAACTAATGACGATGTATTGAATAGGACTGTGGAGAAGAGAAGTTTATGGCACAACTTGACTAGAAGAAGGGATCGGTTGGTAGGACATGTTCTGGGGCATGAAGGGATCACCAATTTAGTATTGGAGGGCAACGTGGAGGGTAAAAATCGTAGAGGGAGACCAAGAGATGAATACACTAAACAGATTCAGAAGGATGTAGGTTGCAGTAGGTACTGGGAGATGAAGAAGCTTGCACAGGATTGAGTAGCATGGAGAGCTGCATCAAACCAGTCTCAGGACTGAAGACCACAACAACAACAACAGCATAAAGTCACCACTTCCCGTTACCACTAGCGGTACTGGATAGGAATGGTCGGTGCAGTTCAAGTACCAATTGGTGCTGCACAAAGGGCCACCAGCTGATTTTATTGATTTTACTTTTGAACATGTGGTTCCCAGACACACGACTTTTGAACTTTCTCCACCGCATGCAAATGTTGCGCAATGGTGGAATGATCACAGTTCATCACATTCGCTAGTTCTCGAGTACATTCGCTAGTTCTCCAGTACACTGAACTTGAACATTGTAGATTAAGGAGATTTAAATTAACGTCATCAAATTCGTAAGGTTTTCATGAATGTGGAGACTCACTAAGGTCAGTACGATCCTCCTTATATCGAGAGAACCATTTTCTTGCCGTTATCTGTCCCGTGTATTATCCCTTCGTACACAGCACAAGTGTTTCTGGTTGCCTTCATTGCAAACACCCCGCTGTTGAACTGAAAGAGAAGGAGAAGTCGGAAATACTTCGAGTTATCCACTTGGCTCTTTATTTTGTACTGTCTACTGCTCCACTAATTTTCTCCAGATGACAATATGATAACATGTCAATTCAAACAGCAAAAGTTAACTACAAATGAAAAACGGTAATCGACAACCAAACCAACAGCAACCGGAATACGAACACGCAAAGAAGAAAAGGAAAAAAGAGTAGAACATTAGTAATCTGTACACCAACCTAATATTACGTTTCTGTTGACATGCCTGTTGCATGGGGGCTTAATTATTATTAAATTTGAAAATCATTTTTATTTTTCGTAGCTGTATGTCCGATTACGCTGTTTCGTAAACGGTTGGCCCTGACTAGTATTATTACGCAATCTGACTGCATAGAACAACAACAAAGAATGAAATCAAAATTTTCGTTAACACAATTAATTAATTAAGTCCCCAGCAACTATAAAACCTACGAAAGCAAAGCACAAGTGTAATTGTTCTGTGTGTGGGAGTGTGAATCAACGTACACATCTGGCACGGTTCTTCTTCAACAAGTCAAGAAATTTTAAATACCATTTATACTGAAGTAACTAAAAAATAGAAATACTATAATTGCGTAAGGAAAGCAGAATTACACTCTAATACAAGAACACAAGCCAGATGCTTTGTTGACTGAACCTGTAATAATGCATTATTTAAGACATTGAGATAATAAAAAGAAAAGGAATTTTTTTTTTCTTTTACCTTCATATATTAACGAAAAGCACTCTAATCATTACAATATATCTCCACACCGACTTGCTACTAGCACATCTCAACAAGAACTCTCCACCACGACCTCTCGACAAGCACTCTTCACTACGACATCTCAGCAAGTACTTTTCACTAGCACATCTCAACAAGCACTGACTACTACGAGTTCTCCCCAAGCACTGACTACTACGAGCTCTCCCCAAGCACTGCCAGTGGAGGCGGCTGAATAATACTCTTTGGCGCAATCTCTGGCGGTGTGGCTCAGTGTAGCCACCTTTCATATGCCCCTCCTCCACGGGCCAGAATTTGATGGTATTTTTGCCAGCATTGGTGGTGAAAATGCCACCAAATTCGTCCACAACATTACAGACAAAAATAAAAGATAATATTAATACCCGAATATCACATAATTAGTTAAGATTTTGGCTTTTCACTGACCTTTCAATAACCTAATATATGAAATACAGTAAGCAATACAAATTCTTTCATACATGTGACTTTACATAATAGTTTACACAATACACAAAAAATCAGTTTATACAAATGTTCACATAAAATGCTTTCAATGATTAGTTCCAGCAGTAGCACCCAGCAATGGTCAAAAGGTGCAGACACCAACAAGTGACATCATTTTAGTAGATACAGTCCTTCAGTGGCACCCAGTAATGTTGAGCAGGTGCAGACACCAACAAGTGACATCTTCTCAGTGAAGCAATTCCATCAGTGGCACCCAGCAATGTTGAACAGGTGCAGAAACCAACAAGTGACATTATTTCAGTAGAAGCAGTCCATCAGTGGCACCCAGCAATGTTGAGCAGGTGCAGACAGCAACAAGTGACATCACTCAGCAGAAACAGTTCCATTAGCGGCACCCAGCAATGTTGAACAGGTGCAGACACCAACAACTGACATCATTTCAGTAGAAGCAGTCCATCCGTGGCACCCAGCAATGATGAACAGGTGCAGACACCAACAAGTGACATTATTTCAGTAGAAGCAGTTCCATCTGTGGCACCCAGCAATGTTGAACAGGTACACACAGCAACAAGTCACATTTCTCGGCAGAAGCAGTTCCATTAGTGACATCCAGCATTGTTGAACAGGTGCAGACACCAACAAGTGACATTATTTCAGTAGAAGCAGTTCCATCTGTGGCACCCAGCAATGTTGAACAGGTGCAGACACCAACAAGTGACATCATTTCAGTAGAAGCAGTCCATCAGTGGCACCTAGCAATGATGAGCAGGTCCAGAGAGCAGTCCAAGATATTCACTATCCTAATCACACAGTTCATCAGCAGAAATTAAACATTTCTAAGTGTCGCACATCAATGTTGAACAAGTGCAGGTAACAGTTCATAATATTCACCATCACTAATCAGACAGTTCAGGTATCAACAATAGCTTGAATACACATACAAATGCTTTTACACACTAAACATATCAATTCTAATAAACACACAAATGATATCAGATAATTGTCATATTAACTATTACAAATACTCAAATATCAGTAACCTATAATATTTATGGGTGTCAGTGCAAGCCACTACAAACAAATAATATAATATTTAGGAGATAGGTGGGTAGGATTAGGAAAGGAAAACACTCAAAACACACTCACTCATCTTTCATCCACATTAAGTACTACTGTGTAATTGAATAGTGTTAACAGTGTAAATACAATTCTGTCAAAATTTGATGTTCATTTTGTGTATCAAGTAGTAGTGGCAGCAATGTATAACAGTCAATAATAGTTAAGTCAACGTAATAGTCACCATGTCAAGACCAATGTTTGCCAAGCCAAATCAAATGTACTGTTGCTGAACAACTGTCAGTGAGCCAAGATATGCAAATACTTCCTCTCTCCAAAAAAAAAAAAAAGTATATACTGCTTAGTGATTTAACAAAGTGTGTGTGTAGGCAATCTTCTTTCCACTTGAGTGTTCTAGTCTGCCATCTTCATCCTCCTTGTTCCATATAGACCAACAAAAACAAAAAATATGCTCCTCACCTACTTTACCTCTTATCCACCAAAACTCCAATAATCATCAGCATCACATAATCTCAATACTTCAATAATACCTCTTACGTCGATACATATAAACCTTATCATTAATAGCATTTACCTTACCTCTTGTCCACCAAAACTCCAATAATCATCAACTTCACATAGTCTCAATAATACCTCAATAATACCTCTTCAATACGTCGATACATATAAATCTTATTACCAATATCATTTCACTTCCATAACAACTCTTTCCTCTAGTCAGTCTCCTCGAACAAGTACAGATAAAATCCTAATGCAAACCTCATCATCCCATACAATCAGAAGACACATTGTCAACACACAACCTCTGTGTAATCCATCTGACCCAAATCTTCTACTCATTATGAATTATAAACAAAAAAAATGCATACATGACCTCTAACAGACTTAGATCGAATAACTCTCAGTAATTAAGTACGATTACGGAGTGTGAATGATCATAATATTTCACAGTGTGTACACCACTTCAAGAATTATGGCAAACAGAAGCAAACATGTGGAGTATTTCTTGTGTCAAGTGTCACTTCCTATTTCAATTGCTCACGAAAAATGCAGTGTAATAACTGTCAATGGTCTAAACCTAGTTTTGGTATGTCCTGTCGTTAGCTTCCTTCCTATTAGCATACATTTATACAGCTTTCATAAAACCTCCAGCTCATGTGACTTCTGTGAAGTTTCTTGTACTAATGTCGTTTATGTCGAATTATAGCAGTTCATTTTCCTATCTTAAAAATATAAGGCACTGAGCGTAAGCAAAACAAGCAATAGCGAGTAAATATATCAGTAGAGAACAGAATGTCAACAAGTGGATGCAACCCAATTCTTACAACGAGGCTCTGCCAAGCGAACAATCTATAATTAATACGATAGTGTGACCTAAACTCTATGTTCATACACAGTATATCAGCATTTCTGTATACCAAATTAAAGAGTAGTTATGACAACAAAACAGAAATGTGTAAATATGCAATCCATAAGCGAGGCAGGAAATATGTTATCTAACATAATAAACAGGTCATTAGCATCATATCAGCATAAGCAAATAAATGTTCATATGTAATCTTAATAAGTAAACATGAAGGCGCAAGCAGATAAATCACAAAGTATAACTTACAAACATATCAGCACAACTAATTAGGTGACAATTATAATTTAAATAAATAAGCACAGCAGGCACATAATAAAAAAAAATGACATCAGTGAAAAAGCAGTGCAGCCAAGCGATGCATAATATACACAAGTTACAACCCAGTTCATTAATAATCATTGTCAAAATCAGTTAACGTACGCAAGCACGTCGCTTCACAAGTAATTTCATAGAACATGAAATTAGCACAAAGTATGGATCACGTAATTGCGAGCAGCAAATTACGTCTAAAGTACGTACCTAAGTGGAAATATGTTACCTGAAAAATAAACTCAATTAAAAGTTACCTTTATTAGTTTATTAGTTTCTTCTTCGAAATCACATTCTTCCTGAAATTTTCTCGATAGCAAGTCGTCTTAACGTCGGACACGCACAGAATTTACCTGAAGTTCTTAAATATTTTATACAACCGTATCCTGAAAAATACTGAACGTTAATAACATAATTCATCAAGTCACTATAGCTTTATACTGAATTTAATCGGAGAAATTAGACTGTGTATTTGTTTACGGCTGTCAGTGCATTCGCACTGAGCACTTGATCAGCTGTAGGCACGTGACGTAGGAAGCAATTGTTTGCGGTCAACGACTGCCTTGTGCGGCGCGCATACTTGACTGTTGCTTTGAGTATATGCCGCCGCCAAAACACAGCGTGGTATCCTTGCATTCTCTGCATGTTTACATGTAGCTGTTAGTTTCTCAAAAGTATGTCATTCCACAAAAATGTTAACGTTCGATTTATGATGTATTCCCTTAGAGCGTTGAGATTTAAGAGTTTCTACTTCAACAGTGTTATCATGAATAATTTTGCGAATTCTATATGAACCGTTATAAAGCAGAAAAAATTTGCGACACAAGCCCTTTCCTTTGTGAGACCAACGGTGAGACTTAATTAACACGTTTTGGCCAACTGAAAAAGTTTTTAAACGACCAGGACGCTTAGCTGATTTCTCTATTCTAGCAGCCGCAGACGCAATATTTTGTAGAGCCAGGTTCACAACTTCAGAATGCCGCAGTTTCCGTGTAGGCAGAGAAGGAACGATTTCTGAAATGCGATTTGTCGGTGCTTTGTTTTTTTAATATCAGTATTGGCGGTAAAGAAGTTGAGTCATTAAGAAGTTCATTCAGAATGTTTTGAAAAATATGAAGATACTGATCCCACGTTCTGTGATTCTGATGACAATAAGGACGACACAATTTATTGATTTCCTTCATCCATCTCTCAGAAGCGTTAGATTGAGGGTGAAAAAGTGAAATGAAAATTGGTTTAATCTTATGACGCCGTAGAGTACGAAGCCAAATTTTAGAGCGAAACTGTGATCCATTATCTGATATAACCTTATCAACATGACCAACTACCTTAAGAAAATGTTTGATGAAAGCGTTAGATACTGAACGAGCTGTTGCTTTGCGTAACGGTGTAAAACACACATATTTTGATGTCAACTCCACTGCTACGAAAATGTACGCAAAACCATTAGTAGAACGAACCACTGGACCGCACAAATCGACTGCAGCCATGTCCTTTAATTTCGCTGGAATGATAGGAAACAACGGTGCTCTGTGAGAAATTCTTGGTGGCTTAGTCTTTTGACATAATTTGCATTTGGCAAGAACAGATCGAATACGTTTTTCCATATTACTGAAGTAGCAATTTTTCCGTAATTTATGAAAGCATTTTCTGGGACCAAAGTGTGCGTAACTGAAATGCGTGTACCAAATCAGCTTATTAACCCACTCATCAGGAATACAAACTAACCAAACAGAGTTGTCGACCGATTTTCGTTTAAAAAGAATGTCATTGCGAACTGAATAGCATCTAGTTTCTCTGGATCAGGAAGAATACCTTCTGTAGAAATAATGTGACCGAGAAATTTCACCTGAGAACGACCAAATTCAGATTTTTCCAAGTTCTCTGTAATGCCAACTCTTGCAAAAATACGTAATAATGAATCCCAAATTTTGTTGTGCTCACTCCAAGAACGTTTAGCAATAAGAATGTCGTCAACATATGAAGTAATATTGTCACGAAGATAAACAGGTAAAATTTCCTTTAAACTAGGAATGAATGCTGCTGAAGGTACAGTAAGTCCAAACGGTAATTTCCGAAATCTCTTTTGGGTAAAATAGTCATATCAGGTTATTGTTTACTTACTCTCTAGATAGATTGATAGTCGAAGAGTCGTTTTGACAGATGCAAAGAATAGTATAAGAGTAGGCAGCGGTGCAGAAAACTAAAAGAGAAATAGCACCACTACAGCTCGGGGCCCTATGCACGCTACTGCACGCATTCACTTAGTGTAGTGAATCCCCCGAGGACATTAACAGCCGCACATAATTTCCAATTTGTGACTTAGTGGCAAATTTGGCGGGAGTGCGTACATAAATTGATCTAACCATGAACATGGATGTATGTCATTCCTAGAATTGCGGAAGATCTTAAATTTCCGAACAGTCAAAAAGTGTTTATAATCAAAGTTTTCACCTCGTGGCGACAAAGAACTACCGCGACTGTTTCTGTCCCATTGTCGATTATTGTCAAGTTCGCGCGACTGGCGCTCTCTTGTTGCATCCCGTAAATGAAACAAATTACTTTCTTCAAACCCCTCTGCTATCTGAGATTCTAAATATCTTTTGCTGTCTTTTCCTACGATTTCGCCTTCAATTTGTTTGACTTGCTTTTTTAATGCCTCAAATTCCCTCTTTACGCGTTCATTAAATTTTCCCTGATTTTCAACATGCTTATTTGTGTTCTGGTACTCTTCGGTTTCTGCAAATGGTAATGGAGCTGTATCATCCGAATCTCTGTCCCCATTTAAGCTAAGACTTGTCAATTTATCTGAAATCTCCTCAACTCTTTCCAATAAGTTTACGTCTTCCGTAAGTGTCGCAACTCGGGTTTCGGTATTGTCACATTTAGTAGTTGACTGTTCACACTGTTGCGTTAAGTCATTTGGTACGGATTCCTCGATTCTTTCAAATATTTCTTCCTTATCGTGTGCACGTTGTAAATTTAACTCTGAAAATTTTTGTACTATCACGCTATCTCTTTCTTCCTGTTCTCTATCCTGTTCCATTTGTCTATCTCTACTGTAAGTAATCTATTATTGTGAGAATTCAAAATCGGTTGTACTTCTTCTCTGATTTCTTTCTTTAATTCATCTTTCATATTTTTGAAACATGTCCCTATTCGTGAGTCTAACCGTGTTTCCATTGTTCCCATCTCAGTTCTAATTGTTCCTATTTGTGATCCCACTGAGTCTAACCGTGTTTCCATCGTTCCCATCCCAGTTGTAATTGTTCCTATTTGTGATCCCACTGAGTCTAACCGTGTTTCCATCGTTCCCATACCAGCTGTAATTGTTCCTATTTGTGTTTTTAATTCAGATCTTCACTGTGTTTCCATTGTTCTATCTGTTTTTAATTCAGATCGTAAATTTAATATTGCATTCATCAACTGCTCCATATTAACTTGTTCGAAATTCTTTTCGCCCCTAACATTTCCCGCAAAACCAGTTTCCTTCGTCATAGCCGTAAAGCTATCTGTGTTCGATACTATTCCAGAATCTTCTATCGTTAATCTCGTACTCTGTGAATTTTCTGATTGAGAAAAATTTTGAAATGGTTCCGGACTATCTTCCCGATTTATTAAATTGTTTCCCACTTCATTATTCATCATACTGTTCTCCTGTGTTGGCGAGTTCGCCATGTTAACAATTTCGTCATTCTCACTATTCATCATTTTTGCCATTTTCATTGATCGCGTAATCATTTACAAAATATACAAAACTCATCACTATATGAAAATTGCACACAATGTCACTTTATCTCCAACAATACCATTCACACGAAATGTTCCCCTCAAACACGATTAACGAACAATTGAAATAATTGTACTAAATTGTCAAACGCGTATACAAGACAACAAATCAAATTCTGAGAAAAAAATACCATTAGAAGAATGACAATTACCGAATCTACACATGCAAAATAGACTACAATTACTAAACTACAAATTACTACAACAATACTACTGTCTACTATTTTTACAATCAGAAGATTCCAAGGGACGATCCGATGCAGCGGTCGCCACGTGCATGGGGGCTTAATTATTATTAAATTTGAAAATCATTTTTATTTTTCGTAGCCGTATGTCCGATTACGCTGTTTCGTAAACGGTTGGCCCTGACTAGTGTTATTACACAATCTGACTGCATAGAACAACAACAAAGAATGAAATTAATTAATTAAGTCCACAGCAACTATAAAACCTATGAAACCAAAGCACAAGTGTAATTGTTCTGTGTGTGGGAGTGTGACTCAACGTACACATCTGGCACGGTTCTTCTTCAACAAGTCAAGAAATTTTAAATACCATTTATACTGAAGTAACTAAAAAATAGAAATACTATAATTGCGTAAGGAAAGCAGAATTACACTCTAATACAAGAACACAAGCCAGATGCTTTGATGACTGAACCTGTAATGATTCATTATTTAAGACATTGAGAAAATAAAAAGAAAAGGAAATTTTTTTTTTCTTTTACCTCCATGTATTAACGAAAAGCACTCTAATCATTACAATATATCTCCACACCGACTTGCTACTAGCACATCTCAACAAGAATTCTCCACCACGACCTCTCGACAAGCACTCTTCACTACGACATCTCAGCAAGCACTTTTCACTAGCACATCCCAACAAGCACTGACTACTACGAGTTCTCCCCAAGCACTGACTACTACGAGTTCTCCCCAAGCACTGCCAGTGGAGGCGGCTGAATAATACTCTTTGGCGCAATCTCTGGCGGTGTGGCTCAGTGTAGCCACCTTTCAATGTTACTCCATGCATACTTGGTATGCTGGTCACTTTTTCTACAAATGTACTGGTTGTGAGATAAAACAATATTCTGCGAAAGATAAGATAGTAGCAGATGCTTTGTGTCATCTTCCACAAGCTTTGCTTGAGTGACGACAGCTTTCAGAACACACCATAGATTATCGGATACTGTTACTAAAACCTTGTAATTTCAGTCAGTATTTCATAGACAGTTTAAAAATAAGACTGATTTTGAGAATTCTGAGCAGCGCAGATGGGATGTTAAAACACCCATTCACAACGTCCTTTTCCAAAATTAAAACAACATTTCAAAGCGTGTAATGTTTGTGATCATAGACAAAATGTACGATCTGGCGCATCCTATTTCTGTATTTCAGCGACACGTGAGGATGCTTTGGTTTGGTACATGCGTCATGTGCAGGGGCATTATACTGCAACTAAATGTACAAGAAGGATAAGGCTTTACTGAAACTTTCTGGCGGCTTAAAACTGTGTGCCAGACCGAGACTCGAAATCGGGACGTATGTCTTTCGCGGGCAAGTGCTCGCAAGAGATCTGTTGGGTTGGGGTTAGTCGGGTTGTTTGGGGGACGAGACCAAACAGCGACGTCATCGGTCTCATCATATTAAGGAAGGACGGGGAAGGCATTCAGCCGTGCCCTGTCAAAGGAACCACCGCGGCAGTTGCCTGGAGCGATTTAGGGAAATCAGGGAAAACCTAAATCAGGATGGCCGGACGCGGGATTCAGCCGTCGTTCTCCCGAATGCGAATCCAGTGTGCTAACCACTGCGCCACCTCGCTCGGTTCTCGCAGGAGAACTTCTGTGAAGTTTGGAAGGTAGGAGACGAGATACTGGCAGAAGTAAAGCTTTGAGGACGGGGCGTGAGTCGTGCCTGGGTAGCTCAGATGGTAGAGCACTTGCCCGCGAAAGGCAAAGTTCCCGAGTTCGAGTCTCGGTCCGGCACACACTTTCATATCAGCGCACACTCCGCTGCAGAGCAAAAATCTCATTCAGGCTTCACTGCTAGTTTCCCAACACAAGGAGACATATATAACAGTCAATGTAAACTGTTGTCGTATGTCAGAAAACAAAACCGTCAGAACAACGTCGTTGTGCAGATCTCAATCCTGTCTTGTCAACAAAACGATTACAGATCGTTTCAGTTGTTAGAGGCGAACATTTGTCTTCGGCTAGAAGGACATTTAAATATATAGTAGTTTCGCATGTTGCTTTTACGAATTTTTGAATTGTAGAAAGGTCTACGACAGCATGTTTGTTTATTAAAGGAATTGTAAATGCTTATGTACTGACAGTTGGTGAGGCTATTTCTTCTTGTCTGACAATGCATCACATTTCATCACCCGAGTATAGTAAACATTCCCACATGATCACAAGTTTAAAAAAAACAGTAATATTTAAATTTCAGCCGAAAACATCCCACAAGAAATATTTTCACTGAATTAATTAGATTTATTCAGACATATGCTGGTAACTGGTAAACTTGTATTCAGTACCTGGAAATGTTTGATAAAATAATAAATGATCTACCAGTACACACACCGCCATACTTCCAGATAAACTTATATGAAATTTAAAACAACAAAATTAACGGATAGATCCCCTTCCTCTCCTCCCTAAAATTTTTTCTTGGGAGGACGAGGTACGGCAAACCTAGAATACTCTTACTCGATAAGCACAATTAATGAAAAGCTATTCTGACAAGAAACTAAATCGCATACAAAGGTTTAAGGAAGGTGAAAATATACAGTTTCAAACTTGCCCAAAATCTTCACTAATACACTGTAAAAGTCGTAAATTACTTCATACACGTCCATAAAAAATAATGAAGATTCCACATGAAGAATGTTACTTTCTGGCCTATACTGGAACCCACAAAATAAATTGTTTGTACTTGTAACACGACCTTAAAAAATATTTTCAGTCATTATGTTACTTTTAATTTGTTAATGTTTGTAACAAAAGTAAATGAGTAATTAATTGTCTTTTAGTAGATATGATAACCCGTGAATCATGAAGAAAGATCATAATATTAAGTTTAAATGTGGTACACACGTAGTTTGGAAGTTGTCTACGTAAGTAATGTTATTTAGGTTTTGACGCTTATCTTGAGAGGAAACTTTCTACTCCTACTCCTTAGGTTAAGTAAGACCTACCACCCAATACACAAATATTGGAGAAACTGAATGCTGGGAACTTCTGTGGATATGTCCCAAATAATTAGATTTTATATGTGTATATATTTATGCAAAAGTTATTAGAAATAAAGAACAATAAAAAATTTTTGCGTTAGTGAACCTCATGTATAGAGTTGGAAAAATATGAAAATGGAGGCTACACACTGAACTGCTATACAAGCTCTTGTACTAAAGCATGAAAGTGAACAAAAAGTATCGCGGCCTGTGTTAATTTCACCGAAATAGTGCTATCCTATTTGAGATGACTGTCCCTGTATTCAAAAGGGAAAGAAAGACGCTTGTACAAGTAAAGCAGGATGTTTTTTTACGCAAGCAACCTAGTATATTTTGGTGTACACCAATAAGCAGTTAGATGCACGAAAAATCTATATTTTTCCAGCATTTCTGTGCGTAATGAAATCGAAGATTGGCATGTGTAAGCAATGATTTCGTTTCTGATTGTTTATACATGTATAACGTGTTACTATTGTAGGTATATAAGAAACGGCCTTGGCGCATTGGTAACGCCGGTTCCCGCCAGATCACCGAAGTTAAGGCGCTGTCGGGCTGGGCTAGCATTCGCGTGGGTGACCATCCAGTCTGCCGAGCGCTGTTGGCAAGTGGGGTGCAATCACGCCTTGTGAAGCAAACTGAGGAACTATATTATTGAGAACTAGCGGCTCCGGTCTCGTAAACTGACATACGGCCGGGAGAGTGGTGCACTGACCACAAGTCCCTCCATATCCGCATCCAGTGTCGTCAGAGGCCGGAGGATGACACGACGGCTGGTTGATACCGTTGGGCCTTCATGGCCTGTTCGGGAGGAGTTTAGTTTAGTTATATGAGAATGTGAGTATGTGTTAGCAGAATTCCCCATGAATAATAACTTCACTATATATGGGTGAAATTTTAATGGATATATTGCATTTCGCACCTTGCAAATTCAAAAGTTGTTATTCATCTCTGCTTTGGGCTTGTTTTTTGCATTTTTACCTTTTGGTGAGTTTTTGCGTTTTGGATTTGACTTAAGGGAAATACGAACTGGAAAAAATTAATCCCATGAATGTATAGATGGTGTTGTCCTTCTCTCTGCGTATGATGAAATGCCAAAGAATCTCAAGATTTAACTACTGCAGGCTATAATTGTGGAAGAAGATCTGGCTTTGTATGAAACACTACGTTATTAAGGATAACAGGATAAGTCCCCACAAATTATATGCTTAGTTATCCTGTAAATATTTTACTTGCATTTTACTTCAACAGAATATTCATATCTAACGAGATATCACAGAGACACATGTTATAAATATTATGTGCTGATAGAGTGTAGTAGAGTGAACCAAATTTCAGAAATGTTATTGTGTTAGAGGCCATGCAATGAGACTAAACTATCGCTGTGTAGTACATTAGTATAAGCCATTAAAGGGGACAATGTAGTGAACTGCTAGACTAGTCTAAGGTCAGACTCCTCTAAGGTTGGCTATTTGCCAAATTCAAAGCTTATTTTTATGTCACAATTAATATCTCTTTGTAATTTCAACTTGTCCATTGTTCTGGAAAAGGTGAAGTGCCCATCTTCATCATCTTTCTTTTTCCTTCTTGCTTCTTGTTCAGGCTGTCATTGTTAAATTTCTTGTATATTATATTGTTCTAACTTCGTTGTGAATAACAACGTATTCAGTGAGGTCTGTCTTCTTATTCATTAGTAATTTATCTGTCCATGTTTCTTACTAGACATTCGGCCTGTTGTATATTTATGAAAATGTTAAGTACATTGGAAATGTTTGGCCTTGTGACACAACGATGGGGCAATGTCAGTGTTATCATTAAGCAAATCATTTAGTTGCATTTAAACACAGCATTAAGACCATTCTGTATCACATAGGACCCACTTTACGAAAACGATCTCTGGTAGTGAACGGTTTCGCAGCAAGATAATTAGGGAGCAGGAGAGAGAGAATTTTTCTATTTGCAACCCGGAATTGCTGAAGCACAAAGAGTACCTGAACAAGTCATCTGCTAAGTTAGACGTTTCGCCACAGTTAGTCAGTTAGCAAGAGTGCGACATGAACACTTCTGTGTGTCAGTATTAGCAAAGTCAGTGGAAAAGTGTAAGACAAGTGCAGAGCAGCCTGCCACCGTTATTCTCTTGGGACTACGATAGAATCAGCCTTTGAGGGATTTGATGAAACAGTTACGATACTGAAACAAGAAGATTAACTCAATAAATCAAAAATGAAGACCACTGATGAATCGTAGAGACTAAATTGGTCATAATAAATGACGTCATACGGTAAAGCCATTCTTCGGTGCTGTAAATTCTCCATGCCCAAACTCAGAGGCAGTCGATCAGTAGGATTAATGTCTTTCTCATCGTTTGCACTCGATTCTCGGATTCTTGTATTGAAACAACTTTGTGAGATTGTGCCAGTATTGCTCTTTAAACGCTTATTAAAATACAAGGTTGCCCAGTAAATGCTGTAATGCCGCTACTTGCGCACTGCTAACACACTGCTCGGCGGCGGAAGGAGACTACGCGATTTTACACAATTCAGGTACTAAAACACGATGCTACAACTCTCAAATACTATAATACGCTTGAAATTTATGAATTAAACAATGCAAATACAAAAAACACGCAAAGAAATTAAGAATTAAACTATGTAACAAACAAGTGAGCTAGGAGTATACGACTTGCTGCTGCAGCTGCTTATCCAACGGCGGCAGGGAGCACTTTTACTTTCATATATGATACCTTAACACCAAACTAGGGAGCTAGCACTATACCCATCAGCAAAGTAACTACGGTGGCATCTTTAAATAACGACTATAAAGAATAGATGGGTAAACATTAGATTGACATTCAACCAGTCAGTTACGAGAAGGCACTGTTATGTAGGCCATGTGCGGCCATAGAACGTCAACATTCTTGTGTCAGAAATCGTAATGAAGTAACATCACTGAATCAAGTATTCAAGACATCCGTCAGAACGTTTTGAAGTAGAGAGAAATGAGTGCTAAGGTTGACACCATAATTCCCGAAGCAGGTGAATCACACTTGGGGATCTGTCGTAAACTGATTCAAATGCAAAAAGCGGCAATTTTTTTTTCTGGAAAGAATCATCACAAGTGATGAAACGTGCTATCGATAGGAAGCTTGCACAAAACAAAGAAGTTGTGAATTTCTGATTATGAGTCATCGCTATAACAACATAACCGACGTTCAATTCAGACTGACGCACGAGTTGAACGAGAACCCAAAGAATGTTTTTCCAGGCGTCTTCACGTGGATGTATGAATGTTCAGTGCGTTGTACTAACAAAGAAAACTATGTACAATCCTTGTAGTATTAAAGTCTCGAACTTAACTTTTCTCTCTTTTTCTAAATTTAGCGTCGAAATATCTTAGACTGACGGGTTAAAATAAATATGATTTCAGACAATTTTTGCCGTATGCTAATAACGAAAAGCTCTCTGGTTTGCTGTGTGGTGGCAGCATTAGATCCTGTGGCGAAGATGATGATGAGTATGGCATCCCTCGATACCTCGCAGTTTCTTAACTGTGAAACACGGTTGGAAACACGAGAGCCTTTCATTGAAATAGGATAAGCTACTAGTTCCTTCAAACCTCACTCTGAGATAAGAATGTTGCATGGGTTTTTAATTACTAGAAGTCGCAATTACTTCATACATTACAAGTAGTTTAATAGAGTGTTCGGAAAGAATAGGGCAGAGAATTGCAGTTGTTGGAAACACAGTGACACATAAGTTGGATGTAGAAGGTGCGGAGGTGACGGTGTAGCTGGTAGAGACGCTGCCTGCAGGAGACTAAATTGAACGCGCCGGTGACAGCCGGGCTGTCGTTGTGTCCCGAGTTGGCGGGCCGGCCACGCCGTGCCGTGCCGGCTGTTTGCCGTAACGAGCTACGAGAGGCCCGGCAGTCAGTCTGGTGACATCACGGGCCTCCTTCCACTCGCCGGCAGCCGGCAGCACTTCCGCCCAAAAGAGGCGCGCCCCACTTCAGTCGGGAGCCGCTGCTCCGCTGTTCCTTGTCTCGAGCTAGCACTCCCCTCACAGTTTAACAATATCTCTCTTTACTGCCGTTCAGAGATTTTATTATTTGTTACTGTACCAGATTCCAACATGTCTGCCACAAACCGTCATGTCAAGGAGATTAAGGATATAGAATACGGATTTAATAGTGTCCATTTAGATCAAAAGACGTGGACCTTATTTCCTTTCTTTTATTTGTCCATATAATCGACTCTCTGCCATTCCGTCAGTACTATTTCAATATCAGAGATATTCAGATTTAGGTCACATCTGTTGATAACAGGAGACACTGAGGGGGAAACAGCAGCTATGGACCTTGCAGGTGATGAAGGTCAAACGCACATTATCGAAATGTACTGACTAATTTGATGCGCCTTGCTACCAATTACTTCGATGAGTTAGCCTTTTGATCTCAGAGTAGCCTTTGCACCCTACGTCCTCAATTATTTTCTGGATGTAGCCGAAGCTATCTCTTCGTCTAAGGTTTTTATCCTCTACTACTCTCTCTAACACGATGGATGTCATTCCCTTATGTCTTAAGGAATGTTGTGTCGTCATGTTCCTTCTTCTTGTGTTTTCCGTACATTCTTTTCCTTGCTAATTCTGCGGAGAATTTTCTACATTCTTCTGTAGTATCACGTCGCAATTGCTATGATTTAGTTCTGTTTTAGTTTTCCCACACTACATGTTTTACTATGAGACAATTCTGTGCTCGAAACGTACTTCCTCATGAATTTCTTCCTCAAATTAACACCCATGTTTGATTCTAGTAAATTTTCTCTTGGTCAGGAATGCCCGTTTAATCGGTGCTAGTCTGCTTTTTGTGTCCTTGCGTTATTCTGCTATCCAGGTAGCAGAATTCCTTAACTTCATCTACCTCGTGATCACTAGTTATGATATTCAGCATCTCGTTATTCTTATTGCTGCCACTTCTCGTTGCTTTCTTCTTCCCTTGATTTAGTCTTAATCCATTCTCTGTACTCGTACTCCTTAGACAGCTCGTTCCATTGAACACATCCTCAAATTATTTTTCCTTTTCACTGAGGACGTCATCAGCGAATCTTAACATTGATATTCTTTCTCCTTGAATTTTAATCCCTCTTGAAGCTTCATGTCCGTCATTGATTCTTCGACAAATAGACTGAACAGATGGGGAGAATGACTACAACCAGGTCTTACATCCTTTTTAATCAGTGTACTTCGTCCTTGGTCTTCTGTTCTTATTGTTAACTTCTAGGTCTTGTTGATGTTGTATATTGCCCACTCTTCCCTATTGCTTAACCCTATTTTTCTAAGGGTTTCGAACATCTTGCACCTTACGCCGTACTGTACTGAAATATTACAACTGGCAATATCTTGCTACCACAGCTTGCAACGATTCTTCTGTAAGCAACGTTGAAAAGTCATCTTCTTCTTCTTCGATTTGAAGACATACTTATTAATATTCCCTAATAGATATGCATCTATACATGTAATCCACAAGTCATTGTCCACTGCATTGTAGAGAGTACTTAGAACCAATAACACTGTATATCTGTCCTGTTCCGTTAAAGTATTGATCGACGGAAAAACGACTGTCTGTATGTTTCTGAACGCACACTAATCCTTCTAACACTCACGATCCCTACGCGGGATAAAAGATGGTGCGGTTTAATGGTCACACAGTTCTAATATTTCACAAATTTACCGAACAGAGTTTCTCGAAAACTGCGTCATCTTTCTCCCAAGGATTCGCATATACAGCGGTTCGACAGAACTCTGGAAACACCACGAGAAATGCATCCTCGAACATAAAGTCCGATGGTAGTCATGCACGCAGACTGTGATGTTTTTGTCGGTAATCAAAGCAGGCGAACTGTTTGGTGTGTCAAGAGACATCGTGTCGTAGATTTATACCGGAGCAATGGTAGCAATCATTTGGTCAGGTAAACCTACTTGCTCACAGTTTCCAACATCTGATGAGCCTACGCCTCAAGAGTTAAAAATTTCGGGGTTTCAGGGATGATTTGGGAAGCCATATCGTCATATTCCATGGACCCCATGGTTACCATGGTTACTCTGCAAGTTCGTATTACTGCCAAGGATTAGGCGACCGTTTTGGCTACGAAGGTCCCCCCTTGGTAGAATGTTGTTCCCGAATGATGACGCAGTGTTCTGAGGCGAGACGGCCAGTTTCCTCACAGCTCGCATCGTCCAGGACTGGCTTCTTGACTAATAGGATGGATTATCGTATCTCCTCTGGCCACCACAGTTAACAGATCGCAGTGTAATTGAGTTTTTGCACCCTGCTTTGAAGAGAAGAAGAGATTGGTATCCACCCGCTTCATTGTTACCTAAACTTGCTACTATTTTGCAGGTAGAGTGTTGAAAGCTTACAGGGTGTGTATTTATCCAATCCGAGAAGACTCAAAGCTGTTTTGAAAGCCTGCGCTTTCTCTAGTGTCTTGTGTTGTTAGCGTTTCCATATTTTTGTCCACCTCTGTTAGTTCGCCGAAAACTCCTCTTACAGTAACATATAGGCTATACCGTCGTCTTGCGATCCTAGCAGCGAGACTCTGAACTTGTTCGAGGTCTATTCCTATCCTGCTTCATATGGATTCCAAACAGTGGAACGGTACTCCAGAAATCGTGTCACTAACAACTTCCAGAAACCTAAGTAAAACAAATCTGCATGCTCACTTGCATTTGTTGTTTCCAGTATGTTCGGTACGATAGGAGCAAACTGTGCTACACATGAGTCGTTTTGCCATAATCCATGATGTTTCTTTGAGAGAAGCTACTTTTTGTTCTGGAATGTCATACTGTCAGAAGTAGAACATTTTTATGGGTCCTGCAAGAGAAGGGCGGCAGCAGGAATGGCCTGCAATTTTGTGTGTCTGATCGTTTAGTCGTTTAGAAAAGAGGACTCATTTTTGAAAACAGAAGCGTCCTCTGGTCTTTTCCAGTCAGGCAGGACAATCGCTGGGCAAGAGTTTTGTCGGTAAACAGGAGCTACGTTGATTCCCGTCGAATTCAGCATACTAACTTCCTTTCGCAGTCCTATTATTGGTTTAAACACGTCGATAAAATGTATATAGTGAATTTAGAATGTTGAATTTAATCAGTGTGAAACATTTTTCCATTCCCGCGTGGTAGGATGCTACAGCAATCGGCTTTAAAATGCTCCAGAAAAAAAAAGTGTTCGTTGTGGAATTATTTAAAATCAGCAACGCTTCTCACTCTTTTGGGACAACGTCAGGTTGTGTAAAAGTAGGTGGAAATGTAGCCCATCCGTCATGAAGCCATGCAAAATGGAAACAGGACGCATTACACATTAAGATACTTTTGCTAATACTTTCCATTGGTAAGGAAATTCTGATGTTGGGGTTCGTAACAGAAACGAGACTGAAGAAAAATTAAAGACGTGTTCATAGGATTTGTCGACCTCGAAAAAGCGCTCGACAATATAAAATGGTGGAAGGTATTCTGCATGAAGAGAAAAATAAGGATAATCTGAAGGGAAAGACAGGTAATATACGATGTGTACGAGAACCAAGAGTGAATAACAAGATTGGCAGAACATGAACGATGTGCTCGGACTAAAAGGAGTGTAATACAGAGACATAGTCTTTAGCCGCTTCTATTCAATCTACACAGCGAAGAAGCAATGACGGAGGTAAAAGAAAGGTTCCAGATGGGGTTTAATATTCAAGGTGAGAGGATGTCAACGTTAACAATCGTTGACGACGTTGCAAACCTTTGTGAAAGTGAATGAGAAATACAGGAGCTGTTGAATGGAAGTACAGCTTAATGAGTGCAGAATATGGATTGAGACCGAATCGCAGAGAGACGAAAGTAACGAGAAGTAGCAAAAATGACAACAGCGAGAAACTTAACATCAGAATTGGGGACTGCGGCAATAGACGTAGTTACGGAATCCTGATATCTAGGCAGCAAAGTAATCTTTGATGGACGGAGAAATAAGGACGTAAAAAGCAACCTACACTGGCAAAAAGAGCATTTTCGGCCAAGAGAAATCTACTGGTATCAATTACAATGCTCAATTTGAGGAAGAAATTTTTGTGGATGTATGTTTGGAGCACAGCATTGTCTAGTAATGAAACATGTAGTGTGAGAAAACCGGAACAGAAGAGAATCGAAGTATTTGAGATGGGGGCCTATCGACAAATGTTGAATATTAGGTGGGCAGATAAGGTGAGGGATGAGGAGATTCTTCGTAGAATCAGAGAGGAAAGAAATATATGGGGAACAGAGACATGAAGAAGTGATAGAATGATAGGACATGTGTTAAGACATCAGGGAAAATGTTCCATGGTACTTGAGGGAGCTCTAGAGTGTAAGAACTGTAGTGGAAGACAGGACAGGAATGTACCCTGCAAATAATTCAGGACGTAGGTTTCAGTTGCTACTATGACACGAAAAGGAATTCGTGGCGGCCGCATCAAACCTCTCAGAAGACTGATGACCCAAGAAATAAAAAAAAAAACAGCTTTTGCTGGATGGGTTACATTTCCAACTACTTTTACAGAACATAATGATGCCCCAATAAGTTGCAAAACTATACTGATATTAAATAATTTAGCAACAAGACAATTTTTATACTGGAATACCCAGTCGGAATTATTTAATCCATCCTTGCTGAGGCTAGTTCCCTTGTTGAAAGTTGATGGGTGATTCACCACTGGAGGGAAGGAAGAACAAGGCCTTCACACTGTTTTTCTGAAAAAGGACCGCATTGAGGAAAGAGGAATATAATAGAGCCAAGAAAGAAGAAAATATGACATTGGCTAAGGAGAGAAGAGAGTGGACGGAAGAAGCGTAAAGATGATGCAGGAAGAAAGCAGAACAAATAAGAAAGGTAATTGTTAAAAGTAAGGTTGGAGAGAGCTTGCAACAATGATGAATGGAAGTGAGAAAGAGATTAATATCAAAGAGACACTGAAGATAGTGCGGAGGGATTACTTTGAACACTTGCTAAATCCTAACGGACTTGGAGATGAGGATAAAAGACTAAAAGAGGTAGAAGTAAACGCTTGGGCGGTGGTGGGGAAGGAGGGAAGGACCTGACGGGAAAATAATGGAAAGGGTAATGACAAGATGAAAGGACTAAAGGCCAGCAAGGGAGGTTGAGTAACAATGGTTGTATCGTGTGATGAATGTGGAGCGGAGTGAAAAAGACTCCAAAAGACTGAAGGAGGGTATTAATTGTCCCTATATCGAATATAGGTCGTAGGAAGGATTGTAGATACTGCAGGGGAGACACTCTGATACCACACTGGGCCAAGGCATATGAACAGATCCTGGTGGACAGAACCCGAACAGAATTGAGAGAGGAACAGCTTGGCTGTAGACCTGGGAGGTTAACAGTTGCCTCATATTCGCAGTGAGGCGTCTCCAGGAGGAATACCATGAATTTGTATAAGACCTTGTGTGGTGTTTCTCTATATAGGAAAGGAGTTTCATAGCGTCTATAGGAGAAAGGGTTGTTAAGCACTAGGAGGAAAAGAGTGGAAAAAGAGACAACAAGCAGAGAGGAAGGAATGTACTGTGGAAGTGTCTGTGATGGGATATGAGACAACGGATTGCTCCAAATAAACAAATGGTGTGGAACATGGCAATGAAGGATAGAAACATCAGGACTTATGTGGTATGCCCACTAAAGAGAATGGAAAACAAGAGGATTCCCAAGAAGATACATGAAATGGAGATGCGAAGAAAACAACCAATTGGAAGACCGAGGGACAGATAGGTGAAAGTTGATGGAGGAGGGTCTTGAAAAATACGGTGAGGACTGGACTAGGATGAAGAAAGGGAGATTGTGTGAAAACGGACTAGATAACGTGCCTTATGTTGCAAACAGACCCAACCTTGGGTTGGAAGCTATCCAAGATGACAACAATGATGAGTTAGAAATTTTTAAATTAATTTTTGTTGAAGGCGCCAAAATTTTTCTTTGCGAGTGTGCTGTTTTTGTCTGTTTGTTCAACTGCTAAATGCCTCAGTCTCAATTTTCTTTAATGTGACTAACGGTCACTGAGGATAAATAATCAAGGATAACGTCGTGCTGATAGACTTGATGACAAAGAAAGTGAAAATTTAGTTTCCGTAACTTTTTCAAGGAAATAACCCCCGTTTTTGACTGCAGGATTTAGGGAATCACAAGATGGATCTGAACTACACTCCTGCCGAATGAGAATTTAGTACTGGATCATCTCACCTATTACCATTACGAACACCAGAATGGACACTGATAGATTTCCCTCACGGTAGTTTAGGAACAATTACATTTGCGTTATTCGATATGTTACTTTTCATTAGATTCTGGTTGGCGAATACAACCAAACTTTAATTACACTCACGCACACAGAATAAAAGAACTTCATACAAAGAATAAATTAAAAACAATGATTGTAGAGGCAGTATCATTACATTTTTCTCATCCAAATCTTAGTTAACTGTTTGCATGCAGTAATGATTATTTTCTCTGGTGATCTTTTAAGCCGCTGGCAACCTAGGAAAGAGAAAGACACAAGTTCGCAGATAAACAGGTAGGTTCTCAGCGACTTGGGAAGATGGATTTCTGAAAACTGAACTGAGAACGGCCTGGGGACACTACGAACCATAGGGAGACTCGGCAAGAAGACGACGTCCTTAAGGCTCGAACGAGCAGTTTTCTGGATTTGACGCACCAGAGAAATGTAGAAATGCAAGCTTTTTCTGCCGAATGAGGGAGTCTGAGAACGAGAGGCGAGAGATCGGCCCTTATCAAAAGGCAACATTCAACAGACATATGTCTCCCGGCCATCCTAAAATTTACCAAACAGATGCCGAAAATTTTTGTTGCGAAGTAGGAGGCCTATACCAGCTAATAGATTATTTTTTCCTTTTTTCTTTTCACAGTAAGAGAAAACCGCGCTGATCGCTCTAAAAAGAGGAGATTGTCAGATATTTTGGTGATGCAAGAACGATGTAGTCTTTGAGTCAACGATTTCTAAGACAGCGGGGCCGAAGTCTAGCTCATAGGAGTTGTAGTTTTACTCAACCTCTGGTGGTAGATTTGTGACAACTGAACAATTTATGCCATTGGCTGCAAATTATGGCATTTTTTTCTGAATAGGTGGACAGAGCTGTTAGGTGCAAAACAAGAGACAGAGCAAACTGTCTTCGTTTTTACTCTTCGACTGCAAACTCTGAGGTGGCAGCAACTCTGATTTAGGACTCTGCACTGGACGCACTTTAACGGGGGCTCTCGGCTTCGGAGGCAACTTTGGGGGATCTGATGGTTAAGTCCGCAGCACAGCAAAATTAGGCGCACTCTTGGTGGCAGCCTGTCACGCCATCAGCAGTCAGTTCACACACTGTCGGCACGTATGGTATGGATATCTTACAACTCCATCACGTTAGGACGAACCCGTGAAGTTACCATTACTGAGAAATTATGCTTCCCATGATTGCAGGACGAGCATTGCAGCGTGTGTAACTTCACTGACAGGCGAACAATCACTGTTATGTTGTACCTAATATCTTCTACTAGGGTGTTGACGTTTCCAAAATTCCACTTCCCTACCTGCTATCTTTCCCAACCATCATCTGCTATACCTTAATTTTTTTTGAAACTGATGTCCTTTATCTTGTGCGAGTTATTTTCATTGAATGCCTTGTGCTCTTAATTTTACACATCAACGTTTACAATAAGTTTGGTGTTTTACATTTTACATGTTAGTTTCTTATATTTTCGATCTTTTCTCAGGCAGTGGTTTGAAATGAAAATTTGTGAATAGCCCCGCTCAGGATACAGCGTCAAGCGTTGAAATTCATTTATAGCGTTAATCAGTCCGTTGTGTAGCTTACAATTATCACTCCAACCTGAGTAACAAGCTGTCTGGTTGCAGAAATTCAAGACACATATCGCAAAAACAGTCACTTCACGTAAGGTAACGCAGCAACTCGACTAAAAATAGGGATCGTATGATAGGGCAAGCCCTAACGCGTGTAATAATTGCCAATTTGTTGGTGGAGGTAGATGATTGGGGAAAAGGGGGGGGGGGAGTTCAGTGGACGGGCAGAACGTTTGACGAAGTTTTCTAAGCAGTTCGAGGTGGATGCAGGTTGTGGTGGTTACGTAGTGATAAACTGAGTGGACATTTTGCATAAGCTTAGAGAGCTGCTTCAATTCGATCTTAGGAATGAAGACCGCAACAACAAAAGCAACAATATGCTTAATTCTCTAATGTAGATTTATTTTTCTCCAGTCGTATAATTTCTCTAAAGCAGTTTGTGTCCTCTGTGCTAACCTCTTCACCTGCAATAAACCTTTTCAGTTGTATGACAAATGTGTCCTCCAGCACCGCATTTGCCTTCTACGGCTCTCTCTAGTTCCATGGGTATTTCTTTCCTTATTCTGTTACTCGGTGTTAATATTTTACATGTATACCTTTCGATCTCTATACGCAGGAAGTTTTCTTTTATTTCTTATATTAGCAGAAACTTAATTTCCACCACTCTTCTGTAAATCCATACCTCAAATGGAACGACTCTGTTCGGGTTTTCAAACGAAAATACGAAGGCTATTCGGAAAGTAAGTTCCGATAAGTCGTGAAATAGAAACCGCTGTGAAAATCAAGACAGTTTTACTTTCAATAGTTAACTGCACCTGGCAGCTAATTCCCTATCTAGCCACCGCTCCAACTTAAACATTTGTAGTAAAGTTGTATCAACTTTCCAATGCCATCGTCATAGACGGCAGCCGTCATGGATGTCCGCCAATTCTCCACGGTCGTCTACAGCGTTGTCTGTGCCAAAATGTTGTCTTCATAGCCAGCGGTTCATATGAACAGAGACGAAACTCAGGACGAGACAATTACGGCTTGTGTTGTGAGTGATCGAACAGTTCCCGTAGAAAACGCTGCAGGAGCATCTTCATTGTGAGAATTGTCATGAAAACAGAAACGCATGACAGTTACATTATGTGGACAGGACGACATCAGGCGAAATATTTCACGACTCCCTCATACTTTTCGGGAGACACTATTTTCTGGGCATCTTTACGTGCTCTCTGTGCGCTCAGAACTGTAAAGAGCGATGTGCCGCAATCGACAGGCATACTAGAGACACTAACCAACATATCTGCACAAAAGTCTTCGAATTATCACAGTGGTTTCCATGTCGCGACCGATCGGAACTTACTTTCAGAGTAGCCCTGGTATAACTGAGTCACAAATATTTTCGAAAGTGAAAGTTTCTATGTGGAAGTGTTAAAAAGCCATTCTGATACTTAGAATAGGCATTTCGCTAGTACGATAAGACATTGAGGAGCAGTCAGCATCTCGGTTTTGTGTTGAAATTTTGCAAGGAATTGATAGCTTGTGAAGTGGAGCTAGTGCATCGAAATTGTGATAGAAGGGGTGCAGTATACAATGATACATGGTACTCTTACTAACATTCATGTAGGACATCTACATCTACATCTACATCTACATTTATACTCCGCAAGCCACCCAACGGTGTGTGGCGGAGGGCACTTTACGTGCCACTGTCATTACCTCCCTTTCCTGTTCCAGTCGCGTATGGTTCGCGGGAAGAACGACTGTCTGAAAGCCTCCGTGGGCGCTCTAATCTCTCTAATTTTACATTCGTGATCTCCTCGGGAGGTATAAGTAGGGGGAAGCAATATATTCGATACCTCATCCAGAAACGCAGCCTCTCGAAACCTGGCCAGCAAGCTACACCGCGATGCAGAGCGCCTCTCTTGCAGAGTCTGCAACTTGAGTTTGTTAAACATCTCCGTAACGCTATCACGGTAACCAAATAACCCTGTGACGAAACGCGCCGCTCTTCTTTGGATCTTCTCTATCTCCTCTGTCAACCCGATCTGGTACGTATCCCACACTGATGAGCAATACTCAAGTATAGGTCGAACGAGTTTTTTGTAAGCCATCTCCTTTGTTGATGGACTACATTTTCTAAGGACTCTCCCAATGAATCTCAACCTGGTACCTGCCTTACCAACAACTAATTTTATATGATCATTCCACTTCAAATCGTTCCGCACGCATACTCCCAGACATTTTACAGAAGTAACCGCTACCAGTGTTTGTTCCGCTACCATATAATCATACAATAAAGGGTCCTTCGTTCTATGTATTCGCAATACATTACATTTGTCTATGTTAAGGGTCAGTTGCCACTCCCTGCACCAAGTGCCTATCCGCTGCAGATCTCCCTGCATTTCGCTACAATTTTCTAATGCTGCAACTTCTCTGTATACTACAGCATCATCCGCGAAAAGCCACATGGGACTTCCGACACTATCTACTAGGTCATTTATATATATTGTGAAAAGCAATGGTCCCATAACACTCCCCTGTGGCACGCCAGAGGTTACTTTAACGTCTGTAGACGTCTCTCCATTGATAACAACATTCTGTGTCCAGTTTACTCTTCAATCCAGCCACACAACTGGTCTGATATTCCGTAGGCTCTCACTTTGTTTATCAGGCGATAGTGCGGAACTGTATCGAACGCCTTCCGGAAGTCAAGAAAAATAGCATCTACCTGGGAGCCTGTATCTAATATTTTCTGGGTCTCATGAACAAATAAAGCGAGTTGGGTCTCACGCGATCGCTGTTTCCGGAATCCATGTTGATTCCTACATAGTAGATTCTGGGTTTCCAAAAACGACATGATACTCGAGCAAAAACATGTTCTAAAATTCTACAACAGATCGACGTCAGAGATGTAGGTCTATAGTTGTCCGCATCTGCTCCACGACCCTTCTTGAAGACTGGGACTACCTGTGCTCTTTTCCACTCATTTGGAACCTTCCGTTCCTCTAGAAACTTGCGGTACACGGCTGTTAGAAGGGGGGCAAGTTCTTTCGCGTACTCTGTGTAGAATAGAATTGGTATCCCGTCAGGTCCTATAGACTTTTCTCTGTTGAGTGAGTCCAGTTGCTATTCTATTCCTTGGACACTTATTTCGATGTCAGCCATATTTTCGTTTGTGCGAGGATTTAGAGAAGGAACTGCAGTGCGGTCTTCCTCTGTGAAACAGCTTTGGAAAAAGGTGCTTAGTATTTCAGCTTTCAATAAAAATGAGAACGGTAGAAGATCGGTGAGAGTGAACATTATTTGTAAAATTGTAACATGTAGAACACTTGAGCACCAAATGATAATATCTGATATGCAAATTAGTTATGGAACTAACAAAATAACTGAAGTAAGCAACGAATTACTATAGTGGGCAACAAATTGCTAAGATAAAATCTCATGCAACATGGAAGAATTTTACTTATATCTGCAACCAGTTCTGACCGTCGTCCGATTCTTCACTGTCTTGGCGACGTCCACAAGAGAAGTTCGGACCCACTCAACAACTAATCGGCAGATGAAATGAAATGAAAAACAGCATCATCAACTAAGTCATATTCAGCTACAAGAAATATTTATCGTACTAGACTCTTTTGACAATTTAGTTTCGATATTTAACATATGAAGAATCCGGTAGCCGAGGTGCTTCGCTACCCTGATAGAGTGAGAAACGATTTGAGCGGGAAACATCGCCTATTAGGAGACACTGAATAGAAACTCCATCCCATATCTTGGTGGAGACCTGACATTTTGGTTTCCATCTCTTAGAAGTTTACAGCAGATTGAAACGCCCATTCATAAGACGTATATCGCTTTCCGGACAAAGCAATGTCAGCGATTACTTTGAAATCATACGAACAGAAGATATATTTGTTCTTTTGATAATTGTAGACTGAAAGCTAATTTACTTAATGAAAACAAATTCGAGACAACAGTGTCAGCGTTCTGTATTACTTTTTACACGTTCTGAAGACGACTGCTCCTTCTTTCGCGTCACCAGATGTCGGAATGGAATTCGCACTGCACAGACTCCATGGGTTCATTTCTTAGCGAGTTTCAAACCCCGATTTACTTTCCTGTTCTCTTCGAGGACGGTTCTATTCGAGGTAATTCATAACGTTCAAACACAATATATGTTCCAAAATCCTGCTGCAAATCGAGGTTAATGATATGGGCCTGTAATTTAGTTGATTAATTCTACTGCCAATATTGAAGAAATTGAATATTGGTGTCACCTGTGCAACTTTCCAGTCTTATGTGCGGATCTTTCATCGAGCGAGCGTTTGTATATGGTTGTTAAGTATGGAGCTATCGCACAAGCATACTCTGAAAGGAATCTAACTGGTATGCATTCTGAAGCGGGAGAGTTGCTTGTATCAAGTGACTGAAGTTGTTTCATTACTCCGGTGATATCTATATCTAGGTTACTCACGGTGGCAGTTGTTCTTTATTCGAATTCTGGAATATTTACTTCGCCTTATTTGGTGAAGGAATTTCGGATTGCTGTGTTTAATAACTCTGCTTTAGCAGTACTGTCGTAGATAGTATCTCCATTTCTATCGCACAGAGAAGGCATTGACGGTGGCGTGGAAAGGCGAAAATGACTGTTGTTGTGGACCCAGGCGGCGAGCTAAGTCTGTAGGCCAAAATTCTGTCGCACTTAGTTCTCGTGAGGCAAGCGCAACCAAGGGGAGCCTTGAATGATGGAAGAGGAACGACCTAAGACTTGCGTGACGGCACCATGCTCCTAACACTGTTTCTTGGCAAAACTCCAAAAAGATCTTCGTCGGTCGGCTGAAACTTTGTCGGTATAAGCGAAATTAATTGATTCGACAGTAACAGCTAAGATCTCAACAGAGCACGATGGAGACGCCGTGTAATGATTCTGCTGGCAACTTCCCATAATGTAGGAAAGAGCGGTAGGAGGACAGAAAGACCCTTAAAACTTCCTCCCACGTGTAGGAGAAACAAAGTTTCTCCATTTGACTTTTGAACGTTTGACTGCACGTCAGCTACGTAATGTACGCCGTTGTTGACGGTACAAAACTACTGAAAATCGGATGACGTGAATTGTTGTGCACTGTTCGAGACAAGTACCTCAGAAAGACTTCCACACAAAATATGGAAGATAGACCTGATACAGTACTAGCAGTAGTGGTACATGTCATGCGGGCTACAAACAGAAATTTGCTGAATGCGTCTACCACCAACAACCATGCTTGTTCTAGAGTGGAGCTGCGAAATCAATGTGTATACATTACCACGGTCAGGACGGACGTAGTGACTGAAAAAAAGCGTTTGCCATGAGCATATTGACGATCCGTGCACCCATTTCAACGAGAAGTCGTTAGCTGGATCTGGACGTCCATGCTCTGTCGGGCTAGTTCCACTGTGTGAAGTACGTTCCAATCACCTTAATGCAACATTGACAAAGTTTACCGTAAGAGGGATGAAGAAACCCCAATCCGTGCATCGTCATTCTTTGTATTCAGCAGTATAACACCTGGATAACGCATAACGATGCGAAAATTAGTGACATGATATTTTGGTGAATTTCTTTCAAATTACACAGCCACTCATGTTGCACATATTACGGAACTACACCAAGGGCCGTGGCGGAAGCTGTCGCTATGTTATTACCCTGAAATTCAAGAGGAAACTTTTGAAGAATTCCAAAATCGACAATGTCCTGCAGCTGTCGTAGCACCGGTTCCCGTCAGATCAAGGAAAACAAGCGCTGTAGTGCGTAGCTAGCACTTGGATGGGCGACGGAGCAACGGCCGCACTCAGCCCTTGTGGGGCAAATTGAAGAGCTATTTGACTGAGAAGTAGCGGTGCTGACCCCGAAAACTGACAGCGGCCGGGAGAGCTTTGTGCTGACCACATACTCCTCCATATCTGCATCCAGTGACGCCTATCGGCTTTGAAAGACGCGGCTGTCGGTCGGTACATACGGGTCTTCCGCGGGCCTTTTCGGATGCAGAGAGAGAGGAACAGAGAGAGTGAGAGAGAGACTCTCAGTTGCATAACGTGATTCCTTAGGCGAATGAAACGCTGTGTCGGTATCGATCGGTAACTAGGACAACGTGTCAGCGTTCGAATGTTGGGCAAAATCACTCTGGAAAATTTCATCTCAGTTTAGCAAATTATAGGCAACCTATAAAAGCATTGAGTTTGAAACCTCGTTACATCTGCAACACCTGTTTTCTTATCTCCTGTGTACTTGTATTTCGTCGCAGGAATGTATCTGACACATTCATGCAAATCAAGCAATTTTAGAAAAGTCATTCTGACTCACATTACTGAAAAGATAATTCGAGGAACTCAAAATATAATTAATTGAGTCAAAGAATACTAAACATTCTTTAGTCAGAAGAGAAAATTTTGCAGAAGCTGTTTATCATCATGGTCTCCAGTAACAAGCTGAAAAAGAAATTATTTTTAGTTTCGTCTTTTGTGAGAATGTTATTGTAGTCCACAATGATTTTGACACATATTTCTGCAACATTATTCACAATGATATTGATGAGGTCCCATACTCCGAGGAACGTAACGATGTCTTGAATGTTCTGAACTGCACTTTTGTAATAGGAGTCATCTTTCCATGTTGAAGATTCTTTATGGAGAAAATGGTAACTGGCAGTAAACCTCATTAAGAAAGTTTCCATAAGTGATGTTACAAAAGGTGAGTAGTCAATAATAGTAAAACAAGAAAGATAATTTTTATATACAGTGTAACTTTCCACTCTTAATTTTATCTTCTTCCTCTTCTCATCTGTTTTTCAAACTACAGGGTAACGAAAGCTATTTTTGCTTCAGTCTTTGTTGGAACATTGAATAGGCACAGTTTGTGGAGCAAAGTACCAGGAATGATTCGAAAATCTTTGCAGCAGTCTTACTGATTACTGGATCGGTATCCAGATATTTTGTCAGTTGACCCATGCATAGAAAATCATGGTAAACTGCATTAATTGTTTCTGTTGATTGAAACCGGTCTCGCACATATACATGCACATGATACATATTCTTGTTAATGAGTTCTTCTTCATATTAGATGAACGAAATTGATGTTGAAACACGTGTAACAAGACAGCATATATGCCCTTTGGCATCCACCTAGAATGAATTACATTTCCTTAGATTCAAATTGATATCACATTCCTTGCGAATCCGTGAAGAAAGATCATCGTTAACCCCAGCAGTTCTTGGTTATCATCTTTTGCTGTTTCTGCGTAGGAAGTTGGTTTCCAAGAAATACCTGTTATGTAAGCGCCCTTGTCGAGTTTCGACCAAGTTACTCTAAATGTATTGGAAATTTCCGTATCTGAATTTGAATTCCCTACATCAGTGAGTCGAAACAAGTCTTCTACAAAAATTCAAAAGTGTGATGACGGAAAGGGAGGCCACGACTTAAATGAAGCGTGCAAGAAAGTACTGTGAGCTTGTACCATTTGTAGAGGATGCCAAAAATACAAAAGAACAAAGTGTTATATAGAACTGGCATACATTTCGGTAAATGTTTGGAGTGAAATACAGCCGGCCGGAGTGACCGTGCGGTTCTAGGCGCTACAGTCTGGAACCGAGAGACCGCTACGGTCGCAAGTTCGAATCCTGCCTCGGGCATGAATGTGTGTGATGTCCTTAGGTTAGTTAGGTTTAATTAGTTCTAAGTTCCGGGCGACTGATGACTTCAGATGTTAAGTCGCATAGTGCTAAGAGCCATTTGTGTTAGTTACACCCTCCACGCTACTGCCTAGTAAACAGCCATGACTTCATCTTCCCCAGAAGATGCTGGGATTTTAGGGACTCCCAGTGATTATCCGTTACCTTGATAGGTTACTAATATTGCCAGTTTATCTGCCTTTCAACAGTTCTGAGCGTTGGAAGCAACATAAACAATAACACATCAGACGACCACGTGCAACAATTGCAGGGAAACTCGCTGATGATAACAAATTACTGTCTTTCTTTGGTTTTAAGTGTTCTCCGCTAGGCCGCAAGACTCACCAAATCAATAAAAATTAGTGGCCACTTCCACCCCCTCCCCCCTCGCTTCTGCTTTATTAATATTTTACTGTTAGTATGATGGTGGTACTTATTGAATATTATAATCTTAGCAATAAAGTATTAAAACACAATTATTCGAAGTTATTGTCTCTAATAATAAGTCTTTATTTAATAACAATAATTTTCATTATTTAGTGGCTCATTAACTACTATGATATGAGTGACCACGCTCACCTTACTCTTTTGACGAAATTAATATTGGCATATTACATTATTTAGTTTAGACTGGCTTTAAAATGTTTATCTCTAATGTGGTGGAAAAATTGTGTATAGGGCAGTTGTTTGAATCTATTAAAGATGTTTGACCAAAGATTAGCTGCACAGCTTCACCACTCATATATGAACGAAAAAATTTGTGAAGTGGGCACTTTTTGATGTGATCCAGAAGTAAACATGCTGATTTTATTCATTAAAAAGGGTTTTAAACTATTTGTTGCGGCCAGATGTAATAAGCATTGCTTCACACAATGGATAATGGCAAAACAGAGACACGCCGGCGACCGAGGCATTGCGAAATAAGCACGCATAGACAGCCTTGCTGACAGAGCAGTCTACCAACCGACTGACGCAAGGATGCACACAGACCGAGAGTACAGCGAAGCCTGGAGAGTGCTAAGTAAGGGGAAGTACGGCCAGCACGCTAAATTATGCTGCAGTATACTGCAGGAGTAATAACAAACAGCTACCATCGAGGGTAAAAAACGTCCTCCTGTCAGGTAGCAACAGACAGGAGCCATTTGGAAGCAGTTCGGATCTGAGGACGGATGAGGCGCAAGTCCGAATGTTCAATCTTCGTAGGTGACGATTCTCGAAGACTGTTGCAGCTCGTAGGAGTCATCTGTTCGCCGCCAGATGTCAGCTTCAGCTCTGGAGGTCGGGTAGAGTTCGGTGGGCACCATGGCTGACTAAGTACAGCGAGAACTTCCAGCAGGACCGGCCGCAGCACGGTCTTGGCCACATGCGACGCCGGGGACTGAAGCCCAGACTTCATGGCAACCCAGCCCCACCGCCCATGGTCCGCCCATGACAGGACCTCGTCGACATTACGACTGACGGCTTCCCAGCTTCCGGTGCAGCAGGCTTCAGCAGCTGACCTCACGGCGACGAGTTCATCTCAACCACAGGGCATCCTGGCTTCAGAGCAGCACCAGTGGCCTGAGGCACCTGAGTGCGACCAGTGGCATGCGTTGCGCGCATTGTTGGAGAATCTACACAGCAGCAGCCAGGCAGAGGGATGCACAGGGCTGGGCAGCGACGACGAGGGAGAAATTGTAAAGAAATCTCAATAAATAACTGTAAAACTCCACGCCGTCGCAGGCTTTGGCGCAGCCACTGTGTCTGCTGCTAACAAGTGGTGTCAGGCGCACCCACGCCACGACTTTGACTAGCACCGTGCGGAGCAACCGAGAAACACCGAATAGGGTAAGTCCAGCAACTGCCTTCCCTATATGTTTTCTGTGTAGCTAGACATGTCGAGGTTAACGTTAAGGGATGTGAGAGTGGCATTTGCAAGGCCTAGCAGCCCTGTAGACTTACCGCAGCTTCATGGGAATGATAGTCACATTAACGTAGTACCATCTAAATGTGTAGTGTGTGGATTAACAGGTCACGTCACTCCTTGCGATAAATTTGTACCAAGCACTTGTGATGTGTGTGGCTCTTATGGTCATGTAACGGGGCAATGTGGTAAGTCAAGATGGCTTGCCATTAGACGTGCTAGGAATTAACTTGCTCTGGGTAATACATTTTATTTTTGTGAGGTGAGGTATACTACCCGGAAAATGCCAGAGACATGTGCAACCGGGACAAGTGACGCCGTAGTCGCATTGACAGGGCAAGTTAAGAAACTGATTGAAGGAAATAACTTGCAAAAGCAACACATGCAGAGGATGGAGCAACAACTGTTGCAAAATACTCAATCAGGCTTGGGAAGCGATAGTATAGAATGCAAGGGTACTGTCTTTTCCGGTATGACAGATTGTTCAGCGGCTAATTTGATACCTTCCCTCTCGGGTAAAACGTCAGAGGATGTGAATGTTTCCATTAGTGACGTACGTACATAGTACGGTTAGACTGTGTGGCTGGTCGGATGAAATGTGTTTGCAAATGGCGAGATTACGGTTAGTAGGTGACACAAAGACTTATGTGGCATACTACGAAGGGTTAAAGGATGCTACTACGTTCACAGAGTTGGCTGAGGGATTATTGCAAAAGTTTTGGAAACAAAATAGTGCCAGATATTTTAGAGAAAAATTGGGGAGGATGATGCAAAAAACGGGTGAAACGGTAGCTGAATTTTCAGACAGAATTAGGAGAACGAATGCGCACACGTGTGAGTTAACGCAAGATGCGAGTGCAAACAATGTTATGTTGAAAGAAGCAGAGAATAGAGCTTTAGACGCATTCTTGCGAGGGTTCTCGCCGGATTTTTCACGCGGATTCAGTTGGAAAATCCAAGTGACTTAGCAGCAGCATTGCGCGTAGCTACACATTTGCAGGAAGAGGATAGCGCCACTAGAAGTCGCAATGACAATAAAATTTTTTCTTCTTCCAAAGAGTGTTACCGTTGTGGGAAGCAAGGTCATTTTAAGGGACAATATCTGCAACTGCAGTGTTTCAATGGTCAGAAAATAGGGCATAAGGCACGGCAGTGTAAAGCCAAGAAACTTGTCAATGATACAGCAGGTAATAAACTGTTAAACGAAAAAGGGAGTGTTCCTGCTGTCGGGAGGCATTCCCAGTAAAAAGAGGTAATTAGAGAGTGCACGAAGAGGCGGATTGTAGTTTGATGGTTTGGATGAAAGATAAGTGGCGAAGAGCTTTAGTGGATACTGGAGCGCATGTATCAGTTGTTAGTGTGGACCTCATGGGCAAGAAAGGATTGGAAGCTCCGAGATACAGATTGCGCGCAATAGGTGATAAAAAATTAGATGCACTAGGGACAGCACAGTTAAAGTTTAAGATAGGGAACGTGTGGTTCCGTGAGCAAATGGAGTTGTTGGGGACAGGGATTTTCAGCGATACTTGGGTTGGACCTTCTGATTTAACATCACGCCAAAACTGACCTTTCGCAACATACGTTGGAACTCGATGGGAACTTCTTCTCAATAGGTACAGCCGTTGCAGATGTTTCAGAGTCGTGAGGTGCACCGATAGCTAAGGTGATACCAACTAAACTGCGTACAAGTGCATTAAAGGTGATTTCGTGTGACAAAGTACGAACAGGTACAGGGAAGTTGATCGGGGTACCGGTGGATGTCGATGTGCCACAGC
Source organism: Schistocerca americana (assembly GCF_021461395.2). NCBI lineage: Eukaryota > Metazoa > Arthropoda > Insecta > Orthoptera > Acrididae > Schistocerca > Schistocerca americana. The sequence continues at coordinate 357,020,220 of NC_060123.1, forward strand.
AGGAGTTATTCTTGGTAGAGCCACTACCGAGTAATGAGGATTTAGACGAAAAGCATTGCTTTATTCGTAGGAGTGTATCACGGGTAACGGACATGAACAGGCAGTTTATGGTTCCGGTGAGTTTAGATAACTTCGGGCGGGATGATGTCGATCTGCCGAAGGGATTAGTAATAACCAGAGTAGAGTTCATGGATGAAGAGGACATTGATAGTTCGAGGCTAGTCTATGATGCAAAGCAAACCGTCAGCACGTCTGCACTTCGTGACAAGGTAAATCATTTGAGAGGAAATGATCGTTCGGGTATGGAAGCCTTATTACTAAAGTATAAAGCATTGTTTGAAGCACAGGGTACGTTACCTGCTACACAGATAACACAACATCGTATTCTGACAAGGAATCACGCTCCGGTGTATCGTAAGCCATACAGACTACCGATAAAATTACAACCAGTAGTAGAACAATTAATAAAGCAACAACTGGAAGATGGGATAATGCAGCACAGTAATAGTCCTTCGTCTAGTAGCGAGGTCCTAGCTCCTAAGAAGACACCGGACGGGTCGAAAAAATTTCGCTTTTGTTGCGATTACAGACATTTGAATGAACGGACAGTGGCAGACGTATATCCGATTCTGAATATCACAGAAACGTTAGACAACCTAGGGCAGTGTAAATTTTTCTCCACTATGGATTTGCGAAGCGGTTATCACCAGATTGAAGTAAGTCCGGAGGAGAGGCCAAACATTTACAACGCATTGTGGTCACTTCGAATACAAAAGAATGCCGTTTGGACTAAAAAACGCTCCATCAACATTTCAGAGGTGTCTCGATGGAGTCCTTCGTGGGTTGAAACCGAAAAAATACATGTGGTATCTGGATGACACTATAGTTTTTTCAAAAGATATAGAGCAGCATGTGGAACGGTTAGAGGAGGTGTTTAAAAGATTAGAGGCAGCACAGCTAACATTAAGTTTGGACAAATGCCGTTTTGTGCAAGCACAAGTGAGTTATCTCGCCCATGTTATCAGTCAGGATGGGGTACGGACATATCCTCGTCTCACTTCTGCAGTACGAGGTTTTCCGGTTACGCAAATGGTTAAACAACTGCAATCGTATATTGATCTTGCGAGCTATTATCGATAATTCGTACAGGGGTTCCCAGAAATAGCGATGCCACTTACTAAGTTGCTAAGAATAGGTGTTACCTTCCAGTGGACGTCAGAGTACGAGAAAGCATTTCAAGAGTTGAAACGGATACTGACATCAGATCCAGTTTTGAAGTTTCCAGACTTTTCGAAGGAGTTTATACTACAATATGACGCGTCTAATCACGCTCTTGGGGTAGTACTTGGGCAAGAAATTGATGGCAAAGAACATCCGATTGCGTTAGCGTCTCGTCAACTTAACAAGGCGGAACAAAATTACTCCACGACGGAGAGGAAATTGTTAGCGGTAATATACGGGATTTCGTACATTTGACGTTTTCTGTACGGTAAAGGTTCAAGGTTGTGACGGATCATTCAGCTCTGAATCGGTTATTAGGTATGAAAGACCCAGCGAGTAGGCTAGTGAGAAGGGCGCTGAAACTCAGTGAGTTCGATTGTGAGGTAATACACAAGCCAGGTGTGAAACAAGCCAATGCTGACGCATTGAGCACGAAAGTGGCAGTATTACAAGTAACAGGGGGGACTGAAGATAAGTGGAAAAGGGCAAAAGCAGTGGATAGTGATTGCCAGTTGTTCAGAAAGTAATCGCAGTTCCTAGTACAGGACGGGTTACTTTGCATGTCGACCAAATGCGGGCCGCTCGTCGTCGTACCAGCAGCGTTAAGATCTGAAGTTTTGCAACAGGCGCATGACCATTTTCTTTCAGTACATGGCGGGAGAAGAGCTACGGGGTAAGCGGAGAAGTTTTGGTGGAGAACACGACGTCAAGACGTGGACGAGTATGTCAGGAATTGTGTGCCATGGGCACAGCGTGCGGACTCGAGCCATCAAAAGATTCGGCTTCAAAGATTACTAGAGGCAGACAGACCTTTCCAATAAATCACAATTGATGTGTTAGGCCCACGTAATAGGACTGCAGCAGGGAATAAGTATGTGTTAACAGTGATTGACCACTTTTCTAGGTATTTTGTTATGGTTGCATTACCAGATCAGAAAGCAAGCTTTAGTAAATAATTGGTTACTCAGGTATGGGATACCTCAGTCCTTGATCTAGGATCAACGTACTAATTTCACGTGTGACCTGATGAAGCAACTGTGTAAGTTACTGAAGGTAAAGAAACTACGGAGTAGTCCATTCCATCCGGAAGCAAACGGACGATCGCTTAGATGTTGAGTCACTATGTAAGTAGTCAACACACCGACTGGGATATGTACTTGCAATTCGTAACCAGTGCATATAATAGTAAGGTACATATGTCGACAGTATTGTCGCTGTATGAAGTGGTGTATGGGCGGAAGATGCCATCACCTTTTGACATACTTCGTCCAAGGCTGGGAGCGGAGGGCTAGCATGTAAGGCAATTTGCGAAAACCATTAAGGAAGTATGACAGTGAGTTAGGCGAGCTAACACTAAAGCGGTGGAACGACAAGAACGCATGGGAGGTACAACGAGGAAGTGGCCAAAGTAAGCCAATGGGTGGTACTAGCTAATCCATATGTTCCAAAAGGGAGAACCAAAAAGTTCACAAACAATTTCCAGGGACCGTACCAGGTAGTGGAAATGACATCACCTGTCAATGTAAAATTACAATTGCCCACCGAGACAACAGTGGTTCACGTTAGTAGAGTTAAGCCGTTCCAGGTGGTAGTAGATCCATGTATATGTACTTCTCCTTCTAGCAGAAAGCGAAAAGAAGCGCCAGAAGCAGACAGTAAACCGGGTATTAAGCATAAGTTGCGTTCGAGGCATGTGTAGTTAGCAGTCATTATCATGTGTGTATTATTTTTGTGCACGGACTAGGGTTATTTTATTGGTATTAAGGTGTAGTGATGGAGTTTCTTCCTTCTCTCTCCATTCTGTAGGTGACACAGGATGGGGTAGAAATGGATAGTATGGGCGTAGTCTTCTGGCAGCTGACACAAGCTGGCCAGGTACAGTATATGCCGTTGCAAAGTGGGGTGTTGTTCGGGAAACAACCGGATGTGGTCCTCACGAGTCACGAGTGGACGCTTTGTCTGGCACTCAACATCCTGCAGGTAAGGAACGAGATGCGGCAGCTACAGGAGGTGTTATCGAGTGTGGATACGGTTGCATCTAAGAATGGAGTATTACGGGACGTGCAAGAGGAGTACAAGGCTTTGGATAGGTCATGTATGGATATAAGGGAAAAACTGCGCCAAGTTGTGAGGATGGTTCCAAGGAGGAGAAAGAGTGTAAAGAGGGGCTCGTTGAATGCAGGTGGGAAGTTGGTGTAATCTATTTTTGGAACAGCAGATAGAAGCGATATTGAGGTTTTGAACAATTCTTTAACAGTTACTCGCCACAGGGAGTAAAGCATAGGGAAGTTGGAGGAAATACACACAACAGAGATACGGAGATTAGGTACAGAGTTGTTGAATGTGGCACGTTTGGTGCGTGGGACGGCTACAGAGTTACGGGCATATATAGAACAAGCACAGAAATTATTGAATACGGATCTGGAACAGGTACAAACGCGATTGGATATAGTGGAAATGAAGTTGGAAATGGCTAAATTGCTGCTGGATCTGGTTAACAGTATTGGTGAGGCACGAGTGAGGATGGATTAATTGCAAGAGGCAGTACATCACGCATTGCACGGGCTGCAGAGTGTGACGTTGATGTCACCAGAATAATTCAGATGGAGTCTGAAGCAGGCAGAGGGAGTGTTTCCAGATGGGGTAGAGCACTTAGTGCCGATAATTGAAGCGAGTATGTCACTTTTTTATCATATGTCTAGGATTAAGGTAACAACAGATCTAGTTAAGATGTATATAGAGATTAGATTTCCAGTTGCTAGTGTGGGGAGAGAGTGTCACTGTTACACAGTGCAGCCTTATCCGGTCAGATAGGAGCGCATGGGGAAGGGTGTACAGTTAAGGACACAGGAGGTTTTATTAATTTCTAAGGAGGGGGGATACTCATGCTACTATATCGAGTTTAGATTTGAGTAGATGTCTAACGGAGTCAGTTTCCATTTGTCCATCACAGGTTGTTTTCACGGGCAAGGGCTCATGTGAGATCCAATTATTCAGGGCAGAAGCAGAAGCTTCGGAGTGTCGGAGAATAATAGTGAAGCCTACGCCACATTTTCAGCAAGTTGGGATGCATTGGTTGTATTCAGTATTCGCTACGGAGAGGATATTAGCCAAGTGTTATGACAATGGAAATTGGACAGCAACCACGGAGATTGAATTATGGGACAGTGGTTTGCTAATCAATGGGACAAATTGTGAAATAGTAGGGGATCGTTTCAGCTTACCAGCGACAGTCAGGGGAGTCACCAAGGTTACAGATACTCATCTGACGTTGTACTGGCCAGATGCGTCAGTCAGCATCGCTCCAGGAGAAAATTTGACGTATATTTACAACACCTTGGATGTTACACTATTGCAAACGATGGATAAACTAGCAGATTCGGAGAAAGGGCAAATTTCAATGCAGCAATTATTAAGGCATGTGGAGGAGTACGATACCAGGCGGAAACGTAGCATAGTGACCTTTGGTATTTCAACCAGTACTATTACCGTGTTCATTGTATTTATCGGTGTGGTATATGTCTTACTAAAACGAAGGATTCAGCATGTTAATGCAAGACCTCTCCATGAGATTCCTGTAGAATGGATTACCAGTAGAGCATGAGTCAGGGCAACCTGGATGTATATAGGGAAGAAGTAGAATATAGGATAGAACTAGAGTTAACGTGTATGGTAACTTTGGGGATGAATTTAAGTTTTAGGAGGAGGCAGTGCTGCGACCACATGTAGTAAGCGTTGCTCCACACAGTGGAGAATGGGAAAACAGAGGCACGCCGGCGACCGAGGCATTGCGAAATAAGCACGCACAGATAGCCTTGCTGACAGAGCAGTCTACCAACAGACTGACGTAAGGACGCACACAGATCGAGCGCCAATCGAAGCCCGGAGAATGCTGAGTGAGGGGAAGTGAGGCAAGCACGTTAAGTTATGCTGCAATATACGGCGGGAGTAATAACAAAAAGCTACCACTGTGGGTAAAAAACGTCCTCCTGCCAGATATAAATAGTGGAGCCCAGGCAGCAACAGACAGAATCCATTAGGAAGCAGTTCGGATCTGAGGACGGACGTGGTCCGTTGCGCGCATTGTCGGAGAATCTACACAGCACCAGCCAGGCGGAGTGATCCAGAAGGCTGGGCAGCGACGACGAGGGAGAATTTGTAAAGAAAGCTCAATAAATAATTCTAAAACTCCACGCTGTCTCAGGCTTTGGCGCAGCCACTGTGTCTGCTGCTAACAATTGGTGCAGACGTCTCAATATATTGTATTGGAATGAAACATGGTTAGTTACTTTTGTTTTATAGAGGGTATTACTTAGTCTAAAGGACGCAAATTGAGGCTTCTGTACTTGCTGTGACGCTACTGTACTTGTTGTAAACAACTATCGTAATTTCGGTCTTCCTATTGACCTAAAAAGGTATGTACTTCTGCGAGTTTACTGTTCAATAAAGTGGTGTTTTACTTATTGTTTTGTAAATTAGATCTGATTCTTTAACTCCCTTGTATTATAGCACTCAAGATATTTGTAACTAAAATCTGGATACGCTAGAATAATAAAGAAGCAGTGAGATGGCGACTAACAGCTATGTGCCTAACCTTTCTTACAAAAGTTTGACGTCACTGTGCACAACAGTTCTTTATGGAATCAAAGATGAGTTATTATCGCTTTATGGTCAGTAGAATCAGCTAAATGATATTTTATGCTTGAGTAGTTGTGAAGTATATAACTGTAAAATCACTGTTGACACTAAAAGGTCGACCATTATTCATTCATTCATTTTTTGATGCTACTGACTACGTACATGTCACTAAGAAAGATTAAATTCGTGGATAGAGAACGAATGAGGGTGTTATTAACCATTACTGGCACTTTACTGTTTGGAGTTATTTGTTTAAATGTAAATTCGTGTAGTAATTATGAACTCTGCTGCGAAGTAAAGTTGCTACTTCCTCAGATGTGTTAAACAACTGTTTCTCTCATATTACTATATTAATATTTACTTAGCTAGAATCATATTTCTGAAGAAAATACACAGATATCTAACAGGGGCAAATTTATAATACACTACCATGTCATACAACTTTACAATGAATGCTGCCACCGATAATATAGCTAACAAGACTTCAACTCAGATATCCAGATTGTTTATAGAAGCATTGTTTAACGATACATGTTATTAATTTTCTTTTGATTTGATCTCTAAAGTCCATCTTATACTATTATGTTCAGTAGAGATTCAAGACTTACTTTGCAAATGTCATAAGTACCTGCAGCGATCTTTTTGCAGGAGATTGTCTCACACCTTGATATTAAATAAGAAGAACATATCTAATTACCATTTCGCGGTTATCATTTGTGCTTATCTGAAATTATCATGTTTGCTTCGGCTATCACTCTCGTTCAAAGAAAAATTGTGTAAATGATGTTCCAGCTTACAAAAGGATTTTAGAATACAAATTCGCTTCACATACCTATATAATTGTCATGTCTCAGTCCATTTGGTTCCTTATTTTGTAGCTATAAACCTCTCGTGTTTACGGAGACATTTATACACAGTTTTCATAACAAAACTGACAAAACTGCGTGACATCACAGCGTGTGGAATGGAGGTCTCCTCAAACCCCGAATTTTTAGCGACTGATCTGCAATTCCACTTTATAATAGTAGGCTATTTCACAAAATACTAGTTTTTAGCTATGCAGTTGCTGTTCGACATCAACTACTTTATATTAGACAACTTTAATACACATGCCATTATTTGTAAAAGACTTTGATTTGACTTGAGTGGCACCAAAGCCTACGTTATAAAAATAGTTTTTTTCGAGAGTAGAATTTTAGTTACATATTACCACTGAGAGAAATTACTTATAGTAAAAGTCTTACAATCTACAATTTTAAAGTATAAAATCTGTTCGAAATTTCCCGTAAAACATTGGTTAAACGGTACACAGATTAACAGTTTCCATGTCAGACCGATTCCAATGATATCTAGTAATAGAGCAAATACGACGCTTTTCATTGCATACGTCACAAGGAAATTATCAGAAGTGTACTCGTATTTCAATACTAAGCCAAACTGTCAACAATTTATCAAGGAAGTCAAACAAATTCTTAAAAGTACTTAACAGACAAAATAGCACATAAAATAAGCTTAGTTCAAGAGATCAAGTACTGATAATTAATAGAGACTTGAAGAAGAGAGTTGTACATTAAAGTGAATATCATTCAATGTCCAGTCACATTACCATGTAGGTGTTGTTGTGGACCTGAGACTGGTTTGATGCAGCTCTCCATGCTACTCTATTCTGTTCAAGCTTCTTCATCTCCCAGTACTTACTGCAACCTACATCCTTCTGAATCTGCTTAGTGTATTTATCTCTTGGTCTCCCTCTACGATTTTTACCCTCCACGCTGCCCTCCAATACTAAATTGGTGATTCCTTGATGCCTCAGAACATGTCCTACCAACCGATCCCTTCTTCTAGTCAAGTTGTGCCACAAACTCCTCTTCTCCCCAATCCTATTCAATACCTCCTCATTAGTTATGTGATCTACCCACCTAATCTTCAGCCTTCTTCTATAGCACCACATTTCGAAAGCTTCTATTCTCTTCGTGTCCAAACTATTTATCGTCCATGTTTCACTTCCATACATGGCTACACTCCATACAAAGACTTTCAGAAATAACTTCCTGACATTTAAATCTATACTCGATGTTAACAAATTCTTCTTTTTCAAAATCGCTTTTCTTGCCATTGCCGGTCTGCATTTTATTTCCTCTCTACTTCGACCATCATCAGTTATTTTGCTCGCCAAATATCAAAACTCCTTTATTACTTTAAGTGTCTCATTTCCTAATCTAATTCCCACAGCACCATCCGACTTAATTCGACTACATTCCATGATCCTCGTTTTGCTTTTGTTGATGTTCATCTTATACCCTCCTTTCAATACACTGTCCATTCCGTTCAACGGCTCTTCCAAGTCCTTTACTGTCTCTGACAGAATTACAATGTCATCGGCGAACCTCAAAGTTTCTAAATCTTCTCCCTGGAACTTAATACCTACTCCGAAATTTTCTTTTGTTTCCTTTACTGCTTGCTCAATATACAGATTGAATAACATCGGGGAGAGGCTACAACCCTTTCTCACTCCCTTCTCAACCACTGCTTCCCTTTCATGTCCCTCGACTGTTTTAAGTGCCTTCTGGTTTCTGTACAAATTATAAGTAGCCTTTCGCTCCCTGTATTTTACTCCTGCCACCTTCAGAATTTGAAAGAGAGTATTCCAGTCAACATTGTCAAAAGCTTTCTCTAAGTCTACAAATGCTAGAAACGTATGTTTGCCTTTCCTTAATCTTTCTTCTAAGATAAGTCTTAGGGTCAGTATTGCGTCACGTGTTCCATCATTTCTACGGAATCAAACTGATCTTTCTCGAGGCCGGCATCTACCAGTTTTTCCAGTCGTCTGTAAACAATTTGCGTTAGTATTTTGCATCTGTGACTTATTAAACTGATAGTTCCGTAATTTTCACATCTGTCAACACCTGCTTTCTTTGGAATTGGAATTACTATATTCCTCTTGAAGTCTGAGGGAATTTCGCCTGTATCATACATCTTGCTCACCAGATGGTAGAGTTTTGTCAGGACTGGCTCTGCCAAGGCTGTCAGTAGTTTTAATGGAATGTTGTCTACTCCCGGGGCCTTGTTTCGACTCAGGTCTTTCAGTGCTCCGTCAAACTCTTCATGCAGTATCATATCTCCCATTTCATTTTCATCTACATTCTCTTCCATTTCCATAATATTGTCCTCAAATACATCGCCCTTGTATAGACGCTCTATATACTCCTTCCACCTTTTTGCTTTTCTTTCTTTGCTTAGAACTGGGTTTCCTCACAGATAGATATTTTCTCCTTTTTATTATTTTATGCAAGATGATGACTTGTTTACACCCTACACTCTGAGCCCTATGTAAGGACATATAACCAGAGGAAAGTAATGGTGTTATTATGAAAAGTGGCATAAGAGTTGGACGTTACCATTATCAGCATTCTAAAACACAAAGGTATACATCCACTATGAAGTAAATGGAAGAATACTGCATCCTTAAAGAGGTGTCAAGATAATGTGACGTTTTTTACGTAAAAGTAATTCTTATGTCAGCTTCTTCTTCTACAGTTTTTGCCCTCTACAGCTCCCTTTAGTACCATTCCCTGATGTCTTAATAAATATCCTATCATTGTGTACCTTCTACTTGCCAGTGTTTTCCACATATTTCTTTCATCTACGATTCTGCGCAGAAGCTCCTTATTCCTTACCTTATCGGGCCACTTAATTTTCAATATTCGTCTGTAAGAATACATTTCAAATGCTTGGATTCTCTTCTGTTCCAGTTTTCCCAAAGTCTATGTTTCACTACCTTACAATGCCGTACTCCAAACGTACATTCTCAGGAATTAATTCCTCAAATTAAGGCCTGTATTTGATAGTACTAGATTTCTCTTGGCCAGGAATGCCCTTTATGCCAGTGCTAGTCTGCTTTCGATGTTCTCTTTGCTCCGTCCGTCACTGGTTATTTTGCGGTCGAAGTAGCCAAATTCCTCAACTTCGTCTACTTCGTAACCATCAATCCTGATGCTAAGTTTCTCGCCGTCCTTATTTCTGCTACTTCTCATTACTTTCATATTTCTTCGATTTACTCTGAATCAATATTTGTGCTCATTAGACTATCCATTCCGTTCAGCAGATCATGTAATTCTTCTTCATTTTCAGTCGGTATAGAAAACCAATCAGCGAATTGTATCATAAATACTTTTTCACCTTGAATTTTAATTCTGCTCCTGAATCTCCCTTTTATGTCCACCCTTGGTTCTTCGATATACAGATTGAACAGTAGGGCCGAAAGACTGCATCCCTGTCTTACACCTTTTTAAATCCGAGAACTTCCATCTTGGTCGTCCACTTTTATTAGTCCATCTTGGCTCTTCAACATATCGTGCACTACCCGTCGATCCTTATAGCTCAGCCCTATTTTGCTCAGAATTTCGAATATGTTACACCATTTTACAAAGTCGAACCCCTCTTCCAGGTCGACAAATCCATGACCGTGTCTTGAATTTTCTTTCGTCCTGCTTCCACTATCAACTGCAACGTCAGAATTGCCTCTCTGGTGTCATTACCTTTCCTAAAGCCAAACTGATCGTCATCTAACACCTTCTCAATTCTTTTCTCCATTCTTCTGAATAATATTCTTGTCAGTACCTTGGATGAGCTGTTAAGCTGATTGTGCGATAATTCTTACACTTGTCAGGTGTTGCAATCTTCGGAATTGTGTAGATGATATTTCCCGAAAGTCAAATGGTATGTCGGCAGACTCATACATTCTGAACAACAATTTGAATAGTTGTTTCGTTGCCACGTCCCCAAATGACTTTAGAAGTTCTCATGAAATGTTGTCTATCCCTTCTGCCTTGTTTTATCTTAAGTCCTCCAAAGCTCTCTTAAATTCGGAGTCTAATAGTGGATCCCCTATGTCTTCTAAATCGACTCCTGTTTTTTCTTCTATCATATCAGACGTATCTTCCCCCTGATACTGGCCTTGGATGTTCTCTTTCCACCTCTCCGCTCTCCTCTCTGCATTTAGCAGTGGAATTCCCGTTACGCTTTTAATGTTACCAACCTTGCTTTTAATTTCAACGAAGGTTATTTTGACTGTCCTGCATGTTGAGTAGGTCCTCTCTTTTTTGATTTCTTCGCATTTTTCACGCTGCCATTTCACGTTAGCCTTTCTGCACATCCTATTCATTTAGTTCCTCAGCGACTTGTTTTTCGGTATTCCTTAATTTCCTTCATCATTTTCGTGCTTCCTTCTTTTATCGATGAACTGCAGTGTATCTTCCATTACCCATGGTTTCTCCGCAGTTACCATTTCTGCACCTAAGTTTTCGATTCCAACTTCTGTGATTGCCCTTTTTAGCGACATCCATTCCTCTTCAAATGTAGTATCTAGGGAGCCTTTCTTTATTGCTGTATCTATAGCCTCAGAGAACTTCAAGCGTTTCTCGTAATTCCTAAGCACTTTCGTACCCCACTTCCCTGCGTATTGATTCTTGCCGACTAGTCTCTTAAATTCCAGCTACTTCCACCTTGTGATATGAGTCTATATCTACTCCTGGGTACGCCTTACAACACTGTATCTGATATGAATTTCTGTCTGACCATGATGTAACCTAACTGAAATCGTCACCTATCACTGACCCTGTTACGGGTATACCTCCTCCTCTAGTGATCCTTGAACAGAGCTCAATTAGTCTTTCCCCTCTCTCTTTCCTTGAACACAGCCCATATTTACGCGTAGCCTTTTCTTCTACTCCTTTCCCTACAACTGCGTTTCAGTCCCCCATGACTATTAGATTTTCATCTAACTTTACCTACTGTATTACCCATTCAGTATCCTTATATACTTTCTCTCTCTCTTCATCTTCAGCTTGCGACATCGGCATGTATACGTGAACTATTGTTGTTGATTTTGGTTGGCTGTCGATTCTGGTACGAACAATCTTATCACTGAACCGCTCACAGTAACACACTTTATGCCCTGCCTTCCTGCTCTTAACGAATCCTACTCTGTTATTCCATTTTCTGCTGCTGTTGATACTGCCCCATACTCATTTGACCAACAATCTTTGTCTTCTTTCCATTTCACTTCACGGAATCATGTCATATTTAGATTGGGCCTTTGCATTTCCCTTTCTTGATTTTCTAGCTTTCCTACCACATTCAGGCTTCTGACATTCCACGTCCCGACTTGTAGAAAATTATTCTTTCGTTGGTTATTCAATATTTTTCCCATGGTCACCACAGCCTTTGCAGTTCCCTTTCCGGAGATCCGAATGGGGAACTATTGTGCAATCTTTTGCCAATGGAGGGATCATCATGGCACTTTCCGAATTATATGTCACATGTCCTGTGGATACACGTTATGTCTTTAATGTAGTGTTTACCATTGCCTTCTGCATCCTCATGCCGTTGATCATTGCTGATTCTTCCGCCTTTAGGGGTTGTTTCGCACCCTGAGGACAAGAGAGTGCCCCAGACCTTTGTCTGCCCCTTCACCCTCTTTGACAAGGCCGTTGGCAGAATGAGGGTGGCTTCTTGTGTCAGAAGTCTTTGGCCGCAAATGGTGATCATTGATCAAAAGCTCTACGCCAGAAGATAATCCCATACTACGTCAGGCTAGTGATATTATGTAAATAGACCAACGCTGATGTCCTTACGTAACCATCATGAGAGATAGTTGTAAGAGTTCTTGAGTAATTTATCTGTTTCCGGACTTGATTTTAAACCGTTACCCCGTGGAACGTGCACGAATTTTCCAGAACGTTTCACTTAGTGTAGGACCATTAAAGTATACCACTTGTGTGAGCAGGTCAATATTTCCACATTCAGTTTCACAACTTTTAAGACAAGATATAAAAAACTTACAATCACTAAAATTGCATTTTATCACTTGAGGTCCTAAAGTTATAACTTTTTATCTGGTATGCTATCAGATTACATATAGGAATAAGAATGAGAACTGGATGTCTATTACGGGAGTGACAATAAAACTGAGCCGCGCTGCAGCTAGCGTTGGTGCTGTTTGTAGGTTTCTGTCCTCTGTTGGAGGACATGGTTGCGGTTGTTTGTCTTATTCTCGTGTTGACTGGAGCCACTTGGATCGCAAGTGTTGCCTGTCCACTAGTGGTAGCAGCGGCAGTTATTGATATGTAGTTACTGTGGCTCTACTTTTGAGGCTACGTCATGGTTCTTCGGGGTTGTGTCAGTGCGCATATCGGTTGGGGACTCAGGAGGAGGCAGGTCCACGCAGTGCTACAATGCGCCAGAACCGCTGGCGGCAGGCATGGACTGCCGGATCGAACACCTGTGCTCACGAAGGTGCACGACCTCGTCGTAAACCGGATCCTGCAAATTTCAAGTTAAGTGCATTTGGATTCACGTAGAGGAACCTCCACCATTGTGAGATCTTGCGATTCTCCAGTGACTTGGGTTCCTGTTACTGCTCATAGTGTTTCCGAGGCAAAGAGCAGTGATTGGAGTGCTTGGGGCAATAATTACTATTTATTACGTACGGGAGGTGTTATTGTATGTCACAGCAGTGTACGTTTCCTCGCCTTGTCGCTGCTGTCCGGTGAGACGTGTAGATTTGACAGCTTTCTTTATTGTAGATTGGTTGGCGATTCTTCTACTCTGGTGCTAGTGATTCCCTTCTCGTTCTGGGCGTTCTGAGCATAGTATTCTTCGGGCAGAGTCCAGACGGCCGGGTCCGGTTTTTGGCGTATTTTTACATCTTTGCATTTGGCTTACTGGACGTCAGGTTGCCTCAGCAATAGTACCATTAGTCATACGTTAGACTGCCACTAGTCTGAGTTACCATCTTATGAAATGACTGCAACTCTTGGCTGCCTATCTAATCACTCGCAAGTGTTTTTTGCCGGACCTATTCAGAGGTCGATTACTGGTGCACCGTCTGTGACTGGCCCTTGTGTTTCATTAATTTATTTGCTGTTTTATGGTATGTTTCTAAGTTTTTTATATAATTGCCATTCTTGGCTTTACAGTAGGTTTAAATGGTTGTGCTACCAAGTTTACCATCATTTGTCTCACCCGTTTGGTGATCAGTTGCCTGTCTATTTAAATTAACCTTGATAGCGCATTGCTGTTTTACAGTATGTTTGTTAATTTTGTTATAATATCAATTCTTCACGTTAAAGGCCTTCAGTCGTATCTGTGGTTACTTGCCTTAAAATTGCAACTGGGATCACAATGGCTTGTTTTTGAAACATTATTTGCTGTGTCTGTATTTTATGCTGATTTGGTAAATTGTAACGTACTGAAAGCACTATTAATTACACAGTTGTTTATTCCTTCATTAATCACGTGTGATATCTTTATTTATTGCCGAGTTTGGATTTACCGTTTTAAAATAAATGGGTGTAATTGCTAAAGGGAACCAAAAGTATTTGATTACGGCCCAGTCCACAATCGTAACCGAATCCTGCCTTCCTTAACTATCGGGTTTCAAAAACATGATATTCAGTATGTGGTCTTTGTTATGTATGTAGGCACCGTAATTGAAAGAAATATACGGCAAGCAACGGTAAAGCGGAGTCTCACTGAAAGCAGCGCATACAAAAGCGCGCGAATTATGTAGCACTACCTTTGAGCGACAATGTTTACGTTCCCGCCAACACTGCCACAGCCTCAGTCATGAACCAATCCCACCACATCGCCACACCCAGCTTTAGCTCGGGATTAATTTTCAGGCTGCTGATGAGTCGACGTAAGCCACGCAGAAAGTAAACAAGGCGCCGCCACTTTCCGGCTTCGGCTGCTGATGAGTGATGTCAGAGATTACCCTCCAGCCTCTAGACTGTAAACAAACCGCAACGCTCAGGAAGGTCCGGGCTCTACAAAGCCTCAGGAAGTACACGGGTGTCTACATTAACAATTCGCTCACAAGTAAGAGCCTCCCCCCCCCCCCCCCCCCCCCCCGCCCGTCATTCAGGCATCCTGAAATTGCACGAGGCCTTCTTAGTCTTTACGAAATCTTATATTGTTACTGTAACTTACTTTACTTTGGAATTCAGTTATTAAAATTACAACACTAATGTTCTTAATTCACAAGGTCAAGTTTATAGTAAACAATTATACTACTGAAAGTAATAACTATATCCTTTTTACATACGTTAATGGATATTAGAACATTAGGATTTGTCATTAATTCGTGCAGCAATGTTTGACGTGTTCTCATGGGTGTTCTTATAAATACAAAAATAGGGAAATGGAGTCTTAGGCTGGCCGCAAAGTGATTGACGAAATATCTGCTTCTATGATAAGGGTGTAAGTGAGCATGTTTGTGCAGTGTGGAGTCACATTTTTGTTATTATTTCCAGTAACTGTAGGGGCAACGTTCTGGATTACTGAGTGATCTGGCCTTGTAACATTTGCCATCGTGATCTTGTTATGTTTGTACCGAGAACAAGTGAGAGTTAGAGGAAACTATAGCCGTACTTTATTGGAGAACACGCAGCACTGCTCTGGCTTGATGATAGCACCATCTTGGGTACAGTACTACAGAAGTAAAATAATCCCCCATTCGGATCTCTGGGCGGGGAATATTCATAACGATGTTGACGTCACCAAAAGTTAAACTGCCGTCCTACGGATCAAATCCCTTAATGGGCAAGGTACGTTGGGGAAAGTACAATTTGAAATGCATAGGCTGGAGTTATAAACAGTGGAGGTTATTGAAGTGCTGTGACAAGAAGAATAGGATTTCTGTTCAGTTGAATACAGCGTTATCAACAAAAAGCAGTGGTAATGCAGGGGTAGGTCTAATGACGAACAGGATAAGTGGAAATTGGTAAACTGCTATGAAAAACAGAGTGGACGAATTTTTGTAGCCGATATAGATGTAGGCCGACGCTCACCTCTTAAGTGCAAGTTTATATGCGTACAAGTTCAGCAAAGGACGAAGAAACGGAAGAATGTATAATGATATAAAGCATCCTATTCACATAGTCAAGGGAGAAGTAAGTTTAAATGTGACAGGCAATTGGAATTAGAGAGTGTGGAAAGAAATAGAAAGAAAAATAAGAGGACAATAAGGACGGAGTGTGAGAAATGAGAGGAGAAGCAGCATTATGGAAAGGCACAGAGAGCAGAATAATGTAAATGCGAACTGTTGGTTTAATAATCATGAAAAGAGGGTGTATAAGTGGGAGAGGCGAGGAGACACTGGACTGTTTCACATTGATTATGAAATGGTAAAACACAAATTTGAAAGCTACACTTACAAAACGTTTCCTGCAGAAACGTGTACTCTAACCATTCTTCATGGGTTCCAGCAGCTTATAACAAAAGAAATTTCAGAAAGGTAGTAAAACTAGGAGCTGGCAACTAACTAAACTTAAGGAATGGAATGTTGGTGAATATTTAAAAGGGAGCGTTAGGCAGCTATTAACTGAAACAGACTAAAGGAATACAACGAAGACGAATGGGTAGCTTTGTGAACAGCGAAGCCAGTGCTGGATAAAACACGCAAAAAGACAACTTGAAGTAAGAATCGTTGCTTAAGACGCCTGTCATTGAATTTAATTCAAGAAAGGAGAAAATATAATAATAACTGAAGCAAGCATACTGAAACACAGGAGTCTTAAAATGAGACTGACAGGAAATGGAAAACGAAAATTGAAATGGCCGAAGGAGAAACACATAGTCCTGATATCATGAATGACTATCTGAAATACCCTCCCTGAATTTGTGAAGATAAAAGGAAAAAAATACAGCGAGTGAAAAGTTTCAGAAACTTTTACAGAAGCAAAACTCAGTTATATGTGCCGAAGGGCTTGGAAGAGTAGCTGTAGTTCAGAAGAGAGCTACTAACAGCATGTCGTCGCATTGAGTCAGACGATACTAAAGTAATTAAACAAGTAAACGAAATACCAATAGCAATGAAAGACCTTTGTTATTTGGCAGTAGAATAAATGACGACAACGAAGACGATTATAAATGCAGACTGCCAAAAGCAATAGAAAAATTTCCCAAAAAGGTGAATCAGTTGACTTCGAAAATAAATATAAGTTGCGAGATATTTTTCTGAAGTAATTTCCATGGAGTGTAGCCTTCTACTAATGTCGACGATAAACAGTTCGCACAAGAATAGAAACTTATCAGGTGATAAGTTTCAGAATCGTGCTGGCGGTTGGGCTGGTAGATCGGACCACTAATGCGGACGTACTAAATCGAACTGCGAAGAAGAAGTTACGGGACAACTTGTCTAAAGAGAGGATCGATTCATAGGACTCATCCTGAAACATCAAAGGGGACTGGATGTATTTATGGGTGTGAGGCTGTGTTTATGTCTGTGTTGGAGCGAGACTTGGCCTTTCCTGTAATATAGCCCTGGAATTCTCCTGAAATGATTAGATCAAAGGAAGGCAATCTTAATCTGATTGACTTCAAATAGATCTAATATCTACTCTCCCCATCGAGCGTGTAATGTCTTAACCAAATCAATAGTCCGTACGGTATCACTGGCACATTTGAGAAGCGAACGGTGAGCGTACGTCTTTTTCTGGAGTGCCTCTTACTGTTTGTGATCTCTGATTACATTTGACTGAAGACTCCACACACACTCACACACACACACATAAATCGGACACGGACACGGACACAGACACACACGAATACGAACACGAACGCACACACTAATAGTTACTGCACTATCACATACAGAGAAATAGGTAATCAATCACCAGAACTTGCTCTTTTGCTTTCATAATGCTGTCGCAATATGCGGCATATCTCGCAACATACTTGTACAGAGAAATGTCACAACGTTTTGAATTACTGCCAAGGTGCTAAGTTATATAGTTCTGTGTTTTCGTGCAACAACAACAACGTAACCAACGAGTGCGAGTACATAACAGATCACATTGTAACCTAGTGCCAGCCAAATTTCTACTCACACCACTAAATTAATTACCAATAGTTTGACGTTAACGTATGTAAGCTCAGATTTGCAAGTATTTCATTAATAACAGCCGCTCATACCTTTGCAGAAGACATACTGTGGCCCCAACAAGCGGTAACAGATGTAGAAAATACTCCGAGAAAATAGCAAAAAATATAGAATTCATGAACAGCCTCAAAAGAAAAAAGGTATTACAAAACTATCATCAAAATATACTGTTTGGTACCAAAACGTAATGATGCAATATCGTTTTTGTAGTGTTTAGTAAAGACGTTAACGTTGGATCAACATCTCGTTGTATCGATACTTTGTGAATAATTTTATGACACCAGTAATTCGTATGCTAATATTACTATTAACTTTGGAATTTTTGTAGGCAACTAATATATGTAGGAATCATATATCCACCTTGATGTAAAGAAGTTCTGCTTAATTTGTTCTCCTGACTACTTTCAACGAAAATTTCGTCATAATTAGTGGGTTTCTTTATGATATGAGGATTACGAAATTCGAATGGCGTTTGGTTCTTCTCAGGGATAACAGATACAGTATTTAAGACACTTTTGTAACACCACGAAATAACTACAGTCGTTCCCCTATTCTGATATTCGGTGGGATTACATTTCCGTCTGCTGAGTGCACTTAGGGACGTCACGCTGATGATGGTGTGAAACTTACAGCCAAAGGTGGAAGATAATCTCTATTTTCCCTAGACAGCGTCCAACGGTTCTTTATGAACGGATTTTGTGAGGCAAATTTAATTTATTTTCATGGACTAAAACGATGAAACAAATGTGAACTCGTTCTTGACAGCCCATACCCCGAAGAACTGGGCGGGGTGACGTGTGCCTAAACCTGTCAACACATCTGTTATGACCTCCCTCACTTACATACACTTTCATTCACACTTTTCTCAGCTGAGGACTCAGCTAATGCGATTAAGGTTAGATTATTCTACCTTCATCCAACTGTGCAGGTAAGCCATTTCTGTAACTGCACTTGGAAACATAACCTACATTTTTTACAGGAGAAAGCAAAGTAATATTACAGTAAGGCATGAAACGTACATCACGAAATTCATAGTACGTTGAGAGACTTAGTGTCGTAAAACAAAATTTAGTAGTCCAAGGAAGGAAGGTCTTTCAAAGTTTGAAAACTGCGAGTAGTATATATGTCTGTATTGTTTAACTCGTGTACTTGGGTTTACAGAAACAGAAATGAGTATGAAATTTACAATAATAAGGTTTAACGTGTCTGAGTAGTAACGAAGTTGTAAAGAGGTAGCTCCGTAAATGGGAAAAGAGTTTTAGTGCAATTTTACAACACAGGAACACGACACGAACAGAACACTCTTTCACTTCTCAGCTGATAGGTTTCCAACAGTGAACATCAATATCTATTAGCGATTTATAGTTTGTACGAAGTATTGATTAGCAAATCAAGCAGTCCAGTGGTAAATTTCACCACACCCTGCGTTCTCACACACAGCATATTCATCTGTGGTCCCACTTTTACACACACATTGCTCCCCAAGCAAAGCGCGTGTCAGCGATATCTAGAATTATGATATACATCTAAACAACAATCTCTTCTGTTGCAGAGTACTTCATTTCTTGGCCCTTGAATCCCAACCATGGTGAAACGGCCGCAAATGTTTCTCATGAACTACTGGAACATTAATGAATAGGCTTGTACCGGAGACGTAGAAGTAGAGAACGCTAGCTTAAGGAGTTTCCAAGTCTGTAAGTTACGCGAACTTTTACTGCTATCTTAGAAAAATGTTTCAAATCTCTTATTTTGTAACTGCCTTTAAATCTTCAGCATGAACATTCTCATCTACGGCTACCCTTTAAATCATAGTCTAGGATAATATCTTTGACATGGTACATACGTGACCTACACGCTTGTGAAGTAATTGTATCTGTACAGCCATTCAGTGTGAAAGTAAATTCATGATTTCCCATATCTAAATAAACAGGGAAATATCGTTACTTGCCTTATACTATATAAGTCACTCGCGATGTAATCATCCTCTAGTACATTATAATTATTTTTGCAGAAATAGTTTAAATATAAATCACGGCGCGACTGTTTTTGCTTGTTACACAAAAGCATATGCCCACTACTATGGGAGATTTCTGGCATTTTTTCTCTCATTTTTCATGCAACATCATGAAATGTGGAGATGATGTTGTTGCACACCTGCGGATCCTTTATGAAATGCCAAATATTTTTTCCAAAGAAGTAAAAAACCAATTATTTAAGAGCAAGTAAGCTTATCGAGGATTGTACAGAGATTTTGCTTCGGTACTAACTAAAAGATCAGGAAACGCGGACTGCTCTTATGAGTCATGGTTAAATATTTTTCTGCGGTTAACCATGTTCACAGTACATGAGTGCGAGAAAAAAAGAAATAAAATAATACCTAAATGCTGACCTCCAGCCAAACAATATTTCTGAAAAGGTTTACATATGTTTTTTAATATTTATGGGACATGAATTAGGATGCTGTTGCAGTTATATGTAAGGTGGAAGACAAGAAGCAACATGTTATTTAATAATGCTAACTTCCGTTACATACAGCAATTTTTTTCATTTAAGATGTTAGTTTCAGGCAGTTGGTTCACTGGATTACCAAGTGTTATGACAGTGCATGACATTAGTCTTTACATGGCGTTAGTTTTAATCCTCGGAATTAGCGGAAAAAATGCAGAAATTTAAATTTTAGTTAAGTTCAATCCTAATCTTCTAAAGATAGTTATACTACAGCTCTAATGTTAAGTACAGTATATGCTAAAGTAGATGAAGGGTATGTGTGAGGATCCCCTCAAGTCAATAAAACAAGTTGCCGAGAAAAACATTATTGAAAGCAGAGCGGAACGCCTCGATTCAGTTTGAGTTGTTTCATGAATGCCTTCCTCTTTTCTTAAGAATGCATTCAGGCTTTCTTCGTGAAATCTCATTTACTGTCTATCTATACAGTCTACCTCTGCATCTAGGTCTACATGGCTATGCTGCAAATCACATGTCAGGGCCTGACAGAGGGCGCATCGAACAACTTTCACAATAGTTCTCTGTTATTCCATTCTCGAACAGACGTCAGAAAAAAACGAATATTTGTATCTTTCCGTGTGAGTTCTGATTTCCCTTATTTTATTTTGATGATCGATTCTTCCTGTGTGGGTCGACATCAACGAAATATTTTAGCATTCGGCGGAGAAATTTGGTGACTAAAATTTCGTCAGAAGATTCCGCCCCAAAGAAACCGCATTTGTTTTAGTTATGTCCACCTCAGTTCCTGTATCATGTCAGTGGCACTCTTTCCCCTGCATTTTGATAACACATAATGCGCAGCGCTTCATTGAACTTTCTCGATCTATTCCGTTAATCCTATCTGGCAAGGATCCTAAACAGCTCGGGATGGACAAGCGTAGTGTAGGTAGTCTATTTTGTACATTTTTTGATCTTCTAAGTGTTCTGCCAATAAAACGGCGTCTTTGGTTCCCCTTAGCGACAAAACTTTCTGCTTTATTTAAGTGAACCTGTTCGCAATTGTAATTCCAAGCCATTTAGTTGAATTTACTGCCGTTACATTCTTTTGATTCATAGTATATTAGCACTCATGAGATTAGCCTCACACTTCTCATTATTAAGTCCAATTCTGAATTTTCTCACCAAACAGATGTATTATCTAAACCATTTTGCAATTGGTTTTGATGCTCTGAAGGCTTTGCTAGACGATAAACGACAGCATTATCTGCAAACAACCTAAGATGACTGCTGAGTGTGTCTCCTAAATCGTTTATATAATAACTGTGGATTTGAGTCAGAGTGTTTTTGATCTTTCAGGTTAATCATTGAGTAACGATCGGCCAACATTTGCTTAGAATCATCATCATCATCAAAGTTACTTAATTATCGAAACTGTAATTGCGTCCCTTCAAAACATTGATTCGTTATGAGCATAAACCCATATCCAATTTCTGCACTCTACTTTTTAAAAATGTGTGCAGTCAGAAGAAGGATTGGTGGTGATAAATGACAACATATCGTTTGATTACACCAGTCGAGCCACAAGCATCGTATTCATGTTTCTGGGTATCACATGATTACATTTTATATAAGATTTGGACTTCCAATCACCTGATTTCTCAACCATGTAGAAATTTCGTGACGAATACTGCTTTATTTTAGAGAATATAGCCTATTTTCAGGTTTACAACCTCCACATCTTCTTTTCCGTTAAAGCTGGGTTGTGGCACCAACGACTCTGAAATACCTGAGACATTCGAAAACTTAAGAATTATTCTAAGCTCAGTTTTAAACATTTTGTTAGTAGATTAACGCAGACTCATGAGAACTTTACATGCATACCCAATTAGTTCAATCCTTACAGTTTTCGGAGACCTTTTATATAAAAATGACGTATTTTGCTTTATTCCTATCGATACGTTATTTAGTAAATGACTACATTTGATAAGTACATTTTACAAAGTCTTTCTCGACCTGTAATCATGCCAAAATGAAAAATTTTGCAAATTTATAAATCCGACAATTGTGCTGGAATCTACTTCGCAAAAAATATTTATGTCTCACAATGCAGAAATTAGTTGATCTTACAGGATGAAGAAAAACCGTCTTCTCTTCAGGAAATATATGACTGTAGAGCATAGATTAGTGTAATATATGTGGGAGGCAGCAGAGGCAGCTAATGAATATAAATAGATTCTCTTTAGTGGGCTTAAAAACACTCTCGCGCACTAAACCTACTTTGAGCGTCAGTAACTGAATACAGATAGTAACGGAATTAGTAGACAGCCACCTACAGCATTACAAGTCATAAAAATGTGTAGGACGAAAAAATAGTAGGGCACTTCACCTCCTTAATGGAAGACGCAGTGCGCGGCTTTTCAGTGCGTGTATGATGTAGAGCACATTTTGCATCGACGGAGTGGGGTCCCAACCGAAATGATTTCCTAAACTGCGGGGCAGACCCGGGAAACTGCCGGCGGTAAGTGCTCTTCCATTCAGGAGTAATCGATATTCATGGCGCGTTATTCATCCGCTCCGGCCGTCGCCCAGGTTGTCGGCATGAAGCATCGCAAACTTTTACCTGCTGCAACACGGACTCCAGCACACACACATACACACATACACAAACACATACAGACACACTCATACACACAAAAACACACACACACACACACAGAGAGAGAGAGAGAGAGAGAGAGAGAGAGAGAGAGAGAGAGAGGGAAGGTGAGAGGGAGAGAAAGAGAGATAGATAGATAGACGGAGAGAGAGAAAGAGAGAGAGAGAGAAAGACAAAGTTTTGTTTACAAAAATTTTTATATAGCATGGAAAGACACTAACCGTTAGGTGAGTATGCCATAACAAATTAACGAAATTATGGCAACGAAGTAGTATGTATAACGCAACAGCATCAGTCCTACCATAAATAACTAGAGGGGATACCTCTATACGGTATTTTTGCCGTAGCATTTCCTATAATTCTTATAAGATCCTATTTTATTGGTGCAAATAATCTAATTAATTTATGCTGATCTGAAGGAGACGCAACATTATCTAAAAAGATTAAAAGTTCGATTACTTTTCTTAGTACTCTCAGATTTTAATGCTATAAAGCTACACTTAGCATTATATCACACAGACAATTTTTGGTGTAAATTTTACTAAACGTATTCGCTTTCATGACTGCCACTCTGCTTGAGGCTGTACTTAAGTTTTCATACAAGATTCAATAAGGTGTCGTGTTGTCGTTCATTATGTTTTGTGTGGAGGAAATGATGATCTGATGCTTAACTGAAAATAATGAAAATTTAAATTTACTATATATTTTAAACAAATGTAGTTACAGAGTTCTTATTTACAACATTAGTCATTTTAATAATGCGCTTCTGTATTAGATGTTGATCGTTAAGGTCGAAAAAATAGTTCAGATTTTGGCATTCTGGTCTTTGTTTGAAAACTTGTTAATTTCACCGTAACAGTAAATCCCAAACTATTGTAGATATGATCAGTATTCAAGTTTTATTGGGATCACAATGAAAATTTATTAAGGATGGTAGATTAAATTACTATGACCTCATTCCCTAAATTACTGCACAACTAAATAGTTTTCATAAATGTTTTCCTTTATGGCCGATCTTACGTCCACCATATTTGACACTGCTACGTCTCCCTGGTCACAAACAGCTTCTACTGGGTTTCCCTATGGCGTAGGTACTCGTCTGTCTTACTAGCGTGCTACAGCGCCTAGGCCTCATTCAGCATAATAGATTAATGTAAATTTTCCCAACTCGTGGCGAATCTGTGCTCTTTGTAGCACACGGTGATGGACGACAGGGTTTGTTTCACAATTCCTGAAGGCTGTCTCTTTCGACCATATACTTAAATGAGAGCAAAATGCTCGTTAACTAACAGAGTGTAGTCATTTACATGCCTACAAACACATACACAGACACACACACACACTCAGAACTACGACAAATTGTGTGAGAATGAGAGAACACCGATCCCATCCACACAAATGAACCGTGTGTCACCATGGTGCTATCGGCTGACTTTCAGTAGCAGCACTGTATGAACATCATGGCCTCATGACCAGAGGCCTACGTGATGCACCACTTGCAGAGATGCATCATCACAAAGCAGACACACCTGGTGATCTTCAATTGCAAGAGACTGTGAGGCCGCACAATGTACTCCCATAACCTGACTCTGAATGGTAACAGCATCTATACGCCAGGCACAAATTCTTGATCTGAGCCCCATAAACTCCACAATCTGCAAGCCAATCGTTTCGTCTTTCATCAGACATTTAACCTTTCTGTTCTGAGGTGTTATGCTGTAAGGATTATCGGCTGCATATCCAGACCAGTCTAATTCCTAGAAATTGTTCCTACTTACTTCTACTGGATCACAGTCTTCCAACCAGAAAATGGAACTTCCATATGAAGTAAATTGTTGTCAGCGAAGTTTATTTTTACAAACTCACATTGGCGCCGATACAAATGGAGTGTGTAGAGATCGAGAATACACATAGTAATACAGACACGCTTCTTGAAGTCCACTTCAACTTCAGCCATCTGCACAGCGATTTGTCCTTCATTGAACTTAAAATTTGGATTCGAGATGAAATATGTTACACCATAACGCCCATCTCAGTGCTAAACTACATTAATTTCGCTATGATTTCAGATATTCTTTGTGGTTTTATTGTAAACGAGATTAGTTATCAATTTATAAAGATCTTTTTCAAAATAAAATGTCGTGAGAGCCATCATTTCGGTATTACCATTAGTGTGTTCCACCTGCCAGAGTCGCTGTTCGAAGGAGATACTGCAGGTTTTTCGCGGAGTTTCAACCCCAATGTGAAATACTGCTGGAGGTTTCTATAGAGTAGAATTTATCTCTGTTTTTTTCCTTAGCGTTGTTATCAGCTGGCGGAGGTAGGGACCATTTCGTGTGACTAGACGTTCCAGGCACAGTGGCAAGACTCTGAGCTCATCTCGTAGGTTAGTTGTATATTGCAGGCTTGCCTCCAGGACGTATGACACATCAGCAGCCACACAATTAATCTCTTATTCAGTGTGACAATTACATCTTTGGAGGGCGACCAGAACTGTCGAAACGGCTGAGACTGTTGCCCAGGATGCTTGTAGAGATCGTTTACATCAAAGGAAAGCATGTAACTCAAATTGATAGATGACCAGTAGCCCTCCCTCACTCGTTCATGGTTTATTCACCTTGGTGTACATATGGACGAGAAAAGCCACATATCAGCATCAGTTTATGTTTCAATGTTGAAATTTGTCAATTTAGCAATGGAAATGAAATGAGCTTTTGGCGTCATTGGCCGGGAGGCCCCTTACGGGGCAGGTCCTGACACCTTGATGTAGGTCTTATGACATTCGACGCCACATTGGGCGACCTGCGCTCCGGATGGGGATGAAATGATGATAAGGACAACACAACACCCAGTCCCTGAGCGGAGAAAGTCCCTGAAGCAGGTGGGAATCGAACCCGGGCCTGTAGGACGGAAATCCGTTACGCTTACCACTCAGCTATCGGGGCGGACATTTTGGCAAAGATTCTGATGAAAGGCCTGGTGTGTCAAAATAGACAGCAGCATCCTGTGTGTATGGCCAAGAGATGCACTGTAGAATAACTCAAAAATGTCAGAAAGCAAGTGCACATCTGTCTCCATATACAGTTTAGCATACCACTCTAAATCAGAGAAATTCAGCTCCTGCCAAAAACTGAACACATGTCTACACTCCAAATCTATTGTATGAATGCCTGTAAAATAGCTGATAAATGCAGTTATATCAGGCACAGTGGTTTCGAATAGTGCCTGCATTGAATTTAGATATTTGGATGGAAGGTCTCCCTTCTTCAGCACAAGCTGAAACATTGCATCCTCAGTATAAGTGGCTCTGGTGATTCGTGTTTCCTCCCAACGCATTCTCTAAGTAAGTTTCTGAAGATATGTATTCATGAATTGTAATGAACCCAGGAAGTGGATTGATGTTTTCGATGTGATTAGTTTGGAAGATGTAATGTATTTTCATAAATTGTAAAGTTTCACTCTGACCACATCTTTCTACAAGCTGAAGTCATCCAAGTACTCAAGAAGTAGGTGAGGACATCATTCCCATCCAAATTACAGAAGAAGATGGATATATGTATTGCAGTTTCAGCTACAAGTTTCTTGTATTGTGAGCTGCATCTTTGTTAGATGACAATGGTCTGTACATTGAATTTTCGCTTGTCTACCAAATGTCAGCCCACACATATGACTTTCAGCTGCTTGCTTGTAAAGAGTACCACTCTTCTGGGAGTTGGTCATTGGTTGTAGCTACAAAAAGGGTCAACACTCAGAGCAATCTTTTCGACCATGGAGATCAACCATCTCGCACGATTATCCCTCATGTATGCATCGAATTTGTTGTGACTGGAATGGAAAGAGCATACAACTTGATACACTGCCAGACATGGTACATGTCATTCTTTGAAATTGGCGAGAGAGGGTGTGGGTATCCCCAACATGTCATTTGAATTTGTTACAACTGGAAGTATACGGGCATATGCTGCCTATTATGGTACACGTTGTTCTGTGAAAGCGGTATAGATTCTGTGGGATCACCTGGATGATGTGACACAGAAATTAGTTAGAAGTCAAAATCTGCATTTACAACAAAGGAAGATCTTTCCTAGTGGTAGGTATCTTATCTGCAGTGGACATTACCACAGGTACTTGTTCCTGACTCGAGCAATCAATCATATATCTTCATAAATATTTGTTTTTAAGTACAACTTTGGGCTGCGCGGTTTGTTTATTTATGCTTGGTAAGAGAGCTTAGGCATCTGTGACAAAATTAACATTTATGTCCATTTTTACTGAGTTGAACGGAGAGTAGACAGGACACGTTCTTAATCCAAATGAAGTAATGCTTCTCACCTTCAGAGAACAGCAGTAAATGAACGGGACTGGGATGGTGGCCCGCTAATTTGGGAAAGTAGATGGGTCCCACAGCTTTATGCTTATTATCTTCTGACCTACTTTTGTTCTCAGCTTCATCCAGACTGTAAACGTAAAGCAAATGATTAGGGTTCTGCCTGTCAAATTCTGGCAAGACTCGGATTCTCAAGGGGAATGAGAAGTTTTCGAAGTTATAATGCCCAAAGAGATTAGTTGTATCATATGTGTATGAACTACATGCAACTTTTGAGTAATTTCTATTGCTAGGCAGAAGCGATCATGAAAAGCAATATTCAGCCTTCTCATCTTCATTCGTCACTTAAACGCATCATTTCAGATGAGGGAGGAAGATGGACCCAAAACCAGCAGGATCGAAAACATTACAATACACATAAGCTTAGAGTACACAGCGGGGCTCCTTAACAAGCACTCTTTCCATCATATCAGAAAAACGCCTCAGTATTGCACCCTTGCTAAAAGTTCCATATTTATCAGCAGTTGACTCAATTGACTCATCTCATAATACTACCCCAACCTTCACACAAATTTCCGTGTTGCTTTCCTCTTCAGCAGCTTTACTGCCTTCTTTGTGGGGGGGGGATGTGTTACCTCACAGTGGATAACTGCTTTGCATGTGATAGTGAAAGCCAGAGTGATGTGATATCAGGTAACTTCTCTTTCAATATTGCACGGCAAGCATGAAGGAAGGTAGCCAGATTTGATCCTCCACATTGGTGTTATGAATATGAGATTGCAAGAGCCTATCCTTGTAAACACTGTCAACCACAGAGCAGTCTAATGCAGCTGTTTGATTTACCGGGTGTTCATTAACAAGCCTTGCTCGGAGGTGTTATGAATGGAGGCAACAGAGATAGTACTTCATACTTTCTAAGCAGCTGTAGAAACACTGCAATGTCGTCATCAGGGTCACACATTTGTCACACTAGGACACACAGGATGCCTGTCAAGTACACATGGAACAGAAGCACTTCGCAAATATGTGTAAAACACACACATACATACACACAAATATATATATATATATATATATATATATATATATATATATTACATACTGTTATTATCAGTGGTAGATATCTGGGATGGTATGAACAACATACCAATACATGGACTTGCATGAATAAGCCAGCCCTCTGATTCTTTGATTGATGATGACTGATTATCAACAACGGATTATAAAACAGCAAGGAAATAAAACTGGCTAAACATTAGAAAAACAGACACTCACACGTGTATAGAGGTATGTTACATAGTGGGACAAGCTACATCTGGTTCTTACATAACGTCTCTGACTCATATCTGTGAGGTTCATAGAAAAATCATCAATGAAACCTAAGACACAATATAACAGTCAATAAATACACATATATATATATACAAAATAACTGTTATTTACTTGCAACACCCTCGTCGTGCAACGACTCTATATATAATTCATCATTGAGAAGGGGTGATAGTGGAGTCCCACCATCATGGTGCCCCTCACGAAACACGGAGCACTTACTTGTTGCATCTGCATCAGCATGTGCTAATTGTTTCATGATGCTAGTCAGACAGAAAAGCGCAGAAGCTGATTATATATACACAGCAGCCAGTACATACGTGTATCAAGTTCTGTGTGCACGACTGCTGAGAGAAATTATTTCATCATGAGGCACTTCTGGCAGGGCCTTTTAGTGGAAATCGATTTGCTGTGCATCGTTATATTTTTCTTGCATTTTTTTATCTGGATATATATTGCCGTTCTTGGTGTGTCTGAAAGCTGTCAGGTATTCGCACAGTTGTGTGGAAAATGATTCTCCTAAAAAACAGTGATGTCATGTATTCATCCACAATTACATGGCAGCATATACTACCTTCCTGCCGTGTATACTATTTACCTCACACATGCCACCAACTCCGTTGAAACAATGATGTCGTACTTGACCATCAATGTCACTACATACGTGAAATTACCAAATTACCAAGTGCACAAGCAGCAGTGCTGCATTAGTGCAGACAACAGCACTGCCCCAGTGCACAGGGACCAGGGGTCGTATGCAAAACCTCCGTGTAGGGCAGTTCTACAGCCCCCCCCTCCCCCCTCCCCAACTACAAAACTGTCTATACACCATCGTCAGGTTGAAATGTATTCTCATTTTCGTCACTGACAAACTACCAATAGAGCAGATATACTGTTGCGATAGGGGAATAATTACTCTGAGAAGGAATCTTAAAAGTTGTGGTAAGTACTAAAATGTTAATAAAATAAAGTAACTTAGCCATGGGAATGCTTCCAGTATAATAAAATTCAAAATCAAATAAGATTCAGAAGTGTTGTTCAGCATATACGCTTAAATGCTTTCATCACTCGACCGTGCTATATATTTACAACAAAATAAAAGCGCATTAAGGAAACTTTCTTCATGGAAATTCTCACCAAACTTCACTAGACCTGAGAGCAACTTAGTTGCTACTTTCATGTCCATGCTTTCTGCTTGAAGTGCCTTAGTTGCTGCGTTAATGGCAAGAAGATCATTCCATATGAAAAAGCCTACAATAAACTCGAAGTTTTCTAATTCGTTCACAGCAAGCTAGTGTGCTCCGCTCTTTGTTTTCGATTCAGCATTGTTGTCGTTCACTTCAAGAAGGGCATCTCTGACTTCTCTTGTCTGATACCTTATAGCACTCCCCACCCTACTTTCCCAACGCATATCTAAAAGCTTTTCCACTGTTAAAGATGTTACTCTGTTCAATAAGATATCCGATCTCGGAGTGGATGCACTGAAAACAATGTATATTCTTTGAACTACACTTACTTGCTGTACATGTTGCAATATCTGACGACACAAGACTAAGACTGGGATGGCACTTGGCACATAAAATGCTCTTAGATTGCACTTTAGGGCTCTGGCTGTAACATCACCTCGATAATCATAGCTAGGACGTCTAAAATCGTGAATATTGGGTCCTAATTCATCCAGTGTCGAAAAATTTGTTTCAGTCAAATTTTCTCATAACGTTGCACTGTCGTTCAGAAAGTCGAAGAAGTATTCTTCTACAGTCACAGCGTCTTTTTACACATTTACAAACCTAACTCTCAGTATCGTTCGTTCATTGCAGCTTGTGTCATGAGGTCAATCAAGCATGATAGAACAATATTTACTTCCCTTTAAAAAATTAGCAATGCTGTTTTTCACTTTGTTGGTAAGAAAATTTATGGGTTCATGATGAATGTTTCTCTCAAAATAATGCTCGTGAAGTCTTGACTTTTTAACTGCCTTAAATGTTCCTGCAAAACAGGGTAACATTCTGCTGTCATCCAGGTCAAACCAAGAAAATTACTATTGTTTTCTTGATAGAGCTTGTCGCTGGTTAACGTTAAGGTCATATGTTGTTGAGCTAGGTACCGTATGGTGAGTATAATACTTTTTAGAACCTGACGCCAATGTTCCTTCCCTTTTACGAGTAGTTCACTGTCAGTTTAATCAATATCATTTCTTGTTCCAAACGAATATCTCATTCTATCCATTTTTTGTACAGTTTACATGGTTAAATGATTGTTCAAATTCTTGAAACCGAATTCCCAAGCGAAACCAATCACAAAGTCCATCACTTGGAAACTGGTTTGAAGGATATCCAAACAGTTTGCTACAAAAGCAAAACGTTTTGTCGGTTGATTTCGAATACACAAGCCATTTGCGATCCCTTTTTTTTCCATTTGGTTAATTTCTTCGTAAAATTAGTTGACGGTTTTCTTCTTTTTTCATTTAAGGGACACTCAGAATTTTCAATTTTAGTAGAGCCTTTTGTAGAATTTCATTTACCATGGAGGATTTTAAAATTCACGGAGAAGAAATAAAAGCTTTGAGGTTCATTAATGACATTGTAATTCTGTCAGAGATAGCAAAGGACTTGGAAGAGCAGTTGAACGGAATGGACAGTGTCTTGAAAGTAGGATATAAGATGAACATCAACAAAAACAAAACGAGGATAATGGAATGTAGTCGAATTAAGTCGGGTGATGCTGAGGGTATTAGATTAGGAATTGAGACACTTAATGTAGTAAAGGAGTTTCGATATTTGGGGAGCAAAATAACATGATGGTCGAAGTAGGGAGGATATAAAATATAGAGTGGCAATGGCAAGAAAAGCGTCTCTGAAGAAGAGAAATGTTATTCCATGAAGTATAGATTTAAGTGTCAGAAAGTCGTTTCTGTAAGTATTTGTATGGAGTATAGCCATGTCTGGAAGTGAAACATGGACGATAAATAGTTTGGACAAGAAGAGAATAGAAGCTTTCGAAATATGGTGCTACAGAAGAATGCTGAAGATTAGATAGGTGGATCACATAACTAATGAGGAGGTATTGAATAGGATTGGGAAGAAGATAAGTTTGTTTCTCAACTTGACTAGAAGAAGGGATCGGTTGGTAGGTCATGTTCTGAGGCATCAAGGGATCACAAATTTTGTATTGGAGGGCAGCGTGGAGAGTAAAATTCGTAGAGGGAGACCAAGAGATGGATACACTAAGCAGATTCAGAAGCATGTAGGTTGCAGTAGGTATTGGGAGATGAAGAAGCTTGCACAGAATAGAGTAGCATGGAGAGCTGCATCAAACTGGTCTCAGGACTGAAGACAACAACAACAACATGAAGGATCTTAGAGTATAAGGTCAAGTGCCTGGACACGAATTTGTGATTACAGCACAATTGCTGCTACTAGGCCTACCTCAGTGTTGGATAGCAGGATGTCCCCATTCCAAAGCTTCATGTTAGCTTATATCTAATGCATCTGATGGCAGGCGACTGTGAATGCCATCGTCCTTTAAGCACACTGTAGCCTCACTGTTTGTAGTTGCTGGTCGACGAACTTTTCGGAAGCTCCTTTTTGTGAGTTATAAACCATGTTGCAGCTTTCCCTTCATCTGTCGAGCACCTGAATCGTATTTTCTAGATCTGTCCCTTTCACAAGACATCTCCTTGTAGGGACTTTGAATTTCACAGGACAGGCAAAACACTGTATCTTCACGCAGAGTGCCCACACAACACGTGAAACGGCGTGAAATGGAAAATCATCGTACGTTCAAACTGACGACAATGAAGAAATCATCCTGTGGAAACATCTGCAGGCGGAAGAATGTAATGATTGTTAGCCAGTGAGTAAAAAGGGCGTGGAGAGGTACCAACAAAAAATGAATCGTGTACATCTTTATTTACGCATGACTAATAGTCATGTGTTGAAAATGTGTATAAATAAAGCGCATCAGTGACACAGCTCCTGGTTTCCTCGACTCCGGTGCTGGCATAATTTTCTGAGACGTATTGCAGTGTCCATAGTCGTGT
The DNA here is from genome assembly GCF_021461395.2 of Schistocerca americana. Taxonomy (NCBI): domain Eukaryota; kingdom Metazoa; phylum Arthropoda; class Insecta; order Orthoptera; family Acrididae; genus Schistocerca; species Schistocerca americana. The sequence goes on from NC_060123.1 coordinate 357,052,822, forward strand.
CACAGTGGGTATGCAATTGAATTACGTTAGATTAAAAGTAGTTTTAGGAACAACTTACTTAATTTTTTTCAACTAAACTGTAATATCCAAGTTACAGGTGACAGTTTTCAAATCACCTTCTAATGATTCAAGCAGTGCCCCTATCACAGATGCATCATGTTAGCTTGGACCTGGTGGCGCAAGAGACATGGATGTTGGAAAATGTATTACTTTACAGAAGATTTATGGAGATCACTTCACCTAATGGATGGCTGGCATTTTATCGTCTACAGAAGGGGTCGCAAGGTCCGTTGAATACAAGTAGAATCTAACTCCTGCCGCTGCCGCTTCCGTTGACATGTAGAGGAAGTATCCAAAATTATTCCTCCTGTTCTCAATGAGGAGCACAGACAATGTATGTATGTGTGTATGAATCCTCTAAAGGAGGAGGTGGAATATACGAAGTAAATGAATATCTACTTTAAATATTTATTTATTGGTAAACCAATGCAATAGTACTGTACTGACTCAGTCATCAGTAGTTTGAAGCGATGACCCCATACCTTCATAAACCATTCCATCATCATCCCAGCCCTTTCATGACAAAATCCTGTTAGCCACACTGTTAATTTTTTATTTATAGCAAACACACTGTACTAAACGGTGTGAGTTAAACGACGATTGTGGTTCATCTCATTAATAGTTGTTCATTGTTAGAGAATGCAATGAATGGAACTGTCTTAAACACAAATTGTCCACATTCATTGCAAAACCTGTGTGTGTCAGTGATGATGCTTGCACATTGGGGCATAACAGTACATTTCTCCACACGCTAAGTACTACCTCTAATCTATAGTATGTAATGTAAATTCTTCTTAAGGGTGAGTAGTTTACAAGTTGGTCCTATCGCAATAGTGCACATGTTCCTTACCTGAAGGGAAGTTTAGTGATGATTCTGATTCAGTATGTACATCAAAAGTTCCAGTTTAACTTCCTCGCATTGCCTTGAACAACCTAGCTCCACTATGGGTTGCAAACCCTCGAACTTCTCTGGGCTGAGTGTGCATCCAAAACCATTATCAGTGTCATAACAACATAGCTAAAGCCTTGAATACATGTCATATAGTAGTCCACACAAGTTTCTTGCACAGTCATGCTGTCAGTTATTATATGGAAAAACTGGGAGTTCAGGTAAACTAGTGCATTGATTATTTTACAAGTATCACATACGCTTGAATTCTGTTGCATATTTCCCTTCCTGGTTGTTTGCAGCACGAGAATAACAAAGCAAGGCGTTTCTAGCTAAACAAATATGGTGAGATGACTGTGAAGCGACTGGAAATTCAAATAGCTCCCATTGATGGAAAGTTAATTTTATACGAACTTAAAATTTAGTACACATAAAACTGTGATATTCTCTTTGTCTGAGTGAGATATACGCGATAGAGTCCACACCAATTAATCCAGATCAATTTCATGCTTTCTTCTTCAGTTCCTAGAATGTAGAAGTTATTACAAGTAGTATTATCTCCTGTTTAAGGCATAATAACACTTTTAATATCTTCATTCTCAGTGGGATACTCATATTAAAGGAGTTATCTATCTATCCACTTATGAAACATTTCACACATGAACCATTTCCCTCAGTGTCTTATGACCCGCTGTACAGGGAACACATCCAGATGAGAGCATTTTTGTCATTCTTCTGTGTAGACACGCCCTGCAACTTCATCGTGCTGTTATTTATTATCTAATTTCTCAGTTTTTTGTGCTGCATTTTGGAAGCTGTAAATATCTTCATTGCGGAATTTGTTAGGCAAGATTCCTTAAACGTAGTTTTCTTTCTAAATATACACCGAATCACATACATTGAACTTCTGCCTGAATGGATCTACCACCTTAAAACAGTTGTACATTGTATTTAGAAGGTCACTATAATGGAGACCAATATCCCTCATCTTAATGACATATGAGTACGCCGATTATATCATCAGTCGTCATTAACCATGGACCTTGCTAGCTGGTTGCTAGCGTGAATCAGCGATACAGATAACGTATCTTAGGTACAACCACAACAGAGGGGTATCTGTTGAGACGGCAGACAAACGTGTTATTCCTGAAGAGGGGCATCAGCCTTATTAGGAGTTGCAGTGGCAACCGTCTGTATGATTGACTTATCTGGCCTTGTAACACACAGAACCAAATTGGCCTTGCTGTACTGGTACTGCGAACGACTGAAACCAAAGGGAGACTGCAGCGGAACTTTTTCCCGAGGACATGCAGCTCTACTGTAGGATTAAATGATGATAGAGTCCTCTTGGGTAAAATATTTGGAAGGCAAAATAGTCCCCCATTAGGATCTCGGGGCAGGACCTATTCAGGAGGACGTCACCATATGGAGAAACAATACTATCATTCTACGTATAAGAGCGTTGAATATCAGACCTCTTAGTTGGGCAATTAGCTTAGAAAATTTGAAAAGAGAAATCGATAGGTTGTAGTTAGATATAATGGGAATTAGTGAAGTTCGGTGGCTGCAAGAACAGGACTTCTGGCCGGGTGAATACAGGTTTATACATGTAAGTCAACTAGGGGTAATGTAGAAGTGGATTTAATAAAAAATAAGAGAGTAGGAATGAGAGTAAGCATAGTGAACGCATTATCGTAGCCAAGATAGAGAAGAAACCCACCTCTAACACAGCAGTATAAGTTTACGTGCCAACTAGCTCTGAAGATGGTGAGGAGATAGAAGAAATGTAACATGAGCTAAAAGAAATTATTCAGAAGTTGACAGATATGAAAATTTAATAGTGATGGGGAACTGGAATTCGACAATAGGAAATGGAGGAGAAGGAAAAATATGTGGGCTGCAGGAAATGTATGAAAGAGAAAACCACTTGGAAAGTTTTGCACAGAGCATAATTTAATCATCTCCAGCTCTTGGTTTAAGAATCATTAAAGGAGGTTGTACACTTTTTAGAAACTTGGAGTTACCAGAAGATTTAAGGATTATTATATTTTCCGTTAGACAGAGATTTAGGAAATATAACTGTAGGTTAAAGTTAAATTGGGAGAAGCTTGGAAATTAAGGAGATGGAATTTGATTAAATTGAAAGAACCAGAGGTTAATGAGAACTTCAGAGGGAGTATCAGGCAACTGTTTATTGGAATATGGAAAAGGAATACAGTGGAAGATGGATGGATAACTTCAATAGGTAAAATAGTGATAGTGGCAGAGAATCGGGTAGGTAAAAAGACAAGGCCTAGTAGTAGTCCTTGGATAACACGAGATGAAATTCGACTGACGAAAGATGAAAATTTAAAAATGCAGCAAATGAAGCAGGTGAAAGGGAATACAAATCTCTAAATAATGTGATTGACAGGGAGTGCAAAATTGCTAACCTGGAATGGCTAGAGCACAAATGTAAGGGTTTAGTAGCACATTCCACTAGGGGAGAGACAGGAAGATCAAAGAGGCCTGTAAAGAAACGAGAAGCAGCTCTATTACTATCAAGTGCTCAAATGGTAAACCAGCCCTAAGCAAAGAAGGGGAAGCTGAAAAATGGGGGGGTGTACACTGAGGGTCTATACAAGAGAATTGAACTTGAAAGAATAGTATAGACAGGGAAGTAGACGTATATTAAAATGAGATGGGTGGTACGATACTCTGAGAAGAATTTGACAAAGTAATGAAAGACCTAAGTCACCACAAGGTTCCGGGAGTAGACGGCATTTAGTCAGAACATTAATGGCCCTAGTACAGCTAGCGATTACAAAACTCTTCCATATGGAGTGCAAAATGTATGACACAGGCAAATTCCCTCAGACTTCAAGAGGAATGTAGCAATTCCAGCTTTAAAGGAAGCAGTTGCAGATATTCGTGAAAATTACCGAACTGTTAGTTTAATAATTCATGGTTGCAAGATATTAACTTTAAATCTTTACAGAATAATGGAAAAACTTGTAGAAGCCGACCTCAGGGAAGATCAGTTTGGATTACAGAGAAATCGTGGAACAAGCTGTAGCGGGCTTTGAATTTCGCCGCGCTACATTCGTTCCCTCAGATAAAAAAATATCCCGTCGCAGCGGTAAGAGCGCTCGACGGCAGAGAAAATACTAAAATGGTAACACCTTTTTTGTTTTCTATCCGTTTTCAACTGTCTCTTGATAGCGGTAGCTTAAGGCAGGCGTGATCGGATGCTGACGTAAAAACTTAATGGCTAATCTTGATCTGATTGTAATGTGTAGACATTGTGGAGGTTATTAAGAAATTCGGTGGATGGAAGTAGCAAAGTGAATTAAATGGCATACAGTATCAAGATGATTTTAATTGGTATAAATTAGTGATCCCTGGACTATTACAAGATTTCGGAGCAGATTCTTTCACGCTGAAATGAAGGAGATTTTTGAAGACGTGGACGCCGCCCGAAAGAAGATAAGTTAATCTGGTAAAGGATGATCTCTCGTCTACGCCAGTTCCCCCTGTCAGTTACATTCTGTTATTCTCTGTTTCTTTTCAATAACTTTTGTAGTGAAAATTGGTTTAACTTTTGCTCAAAAACGCCACAAGGACCACCCCAACAATAGCTTTTCCGAATAACGAAGTCCGATAGCTTTTCTGTAATACAAAGTCCGATTTGCTTTTCATTCTTTCCCTTTTTCACGGTCTCTCTTCTCCCATTTTTTTTATTAACCTTTACAACTTGCTCCCGCCACAGGACGCAATTTTCGGATGTGTCGTTTTTGAGCAAATTTGAAACTTTAATTTGTATTTTTTCCGAACAGAGAATAACCAAAAATCCTGAAGTTTAAAGGGTAACGAAAACACCAACTTTATTGTACCTCAGCAAATGATTATACAACAATATTGTAAAGAATTTTTGTAACTAATTCAATGTGTTTTACTTTTCATGGCATATATTGATGCAAAACTGTTATTTTGAGACCTTTTGGGGATTATCCGTTGGAGATGTATTAAGAAAATCCATATTTTAACGAATACGATTTACGCAGAAGTGATTGACCAGCCGCTGCAGCGCAGAAAATTTAATGGTGAGTCACACAATTGTGTTTCATTCAAACATTCAATAGCCAACTGCAGAATCCATTTTTCCTTTTCCACACGTCCTGTAGTTCTCTTCTAGATTTTTACAAAATTATCTGTCTCTATTGTAGTTTGTGGTAATTATAGTATTGTTGTAGCTGCATATGAAGATCGTGAATTTGACCGCCAAACAGTCATTTGTTACGAAAAATTTTGTACGCCCTGCTGCTTCTTTCTCAACCATTGTTTGCAATAGAGCAATCATTTACATTGACGAGAAAATATTTCAACCTAAATTTAAGTCAAATCTTTATTAATCAGACTCATATTATTCCCTTTTGACTTACCATTATACATCCTATTACAATGGAACGTGGTAAGGTAGAGATAGTTACGGCAGATGACTTAAGTGAACTAGATTCATCGTGCAACCAACAAGGAAGTCCGCGTTTCCTCAACCAACAAGAAAGTCCGCGTTTCCCTCCATGGACGAGTTCACAGATCAATGCAATGATTTTGCCTCAAACTCGCAACATTTGTGATAATACACAGATGGCGACTTTAAATGACGAAATGTGGAATGGACCCGAGACTAGACCGTCAGCGCCATTGTTAACATCAATGTCAGAACCGAATATGAGACAAATTCAGCAATGTGACACAAATCGGACACAGGAAACTGACAAACTGGACCGACTATTAGAGTTATTTGCAGACATGAAACGAGACGTTAGTCAGAAAATTGACATATTAAACCATACTATGACCGAAAATTTTGAACGGGCGGCAAAAGAGATGACAGAATTAAATAACACCACTCAACAGCTCAGCCAGCGATTTGAGACATTGTCCGATCGAGTCACTAAACAGGAAGAAACTTTGGTTACATTCACACACGAAACAAAAAACAATATCACCCGATGTGAGAATCAGTTAACTCAAATAGTTAATGTGCAGCAGGAAGTGAACACTCGTGTGGAAGAGTTAGCTCAGTCCCACACTTCAGCTTGCTCCACCCAAGAAAAGCTGACTGAAGAAGTGGGAAATATTACCCAACAACTCACAATGGTAGTTCTTGAACAGACCCACTTCAAAGAAAAGATAGAAAAATTAGAAGACCGAGCGGACCTCGCGTCACTAAACAACGACACCAACATGGCCGAAAGAATTGTACATGAATGTAAATTGTGTGACGACTATCTGGACAAAAAACTTGAAACAATTACACAGGACATACTTTCAAAAGCAAAGACACATGTTAAAGACGAGACAAAACACACAGAAGACGAAGTGACAAAATTACGAGACAATGTTGTGCCGTGTTTGGCGATTGGTGCAAACGCATTGCTAGGAAACGACAAAACAGCTAAAACCATGGCTAATGACACAGACAGAACACCTATTGTGGAATCACCTATTCCCAATACAATCAAAATTACAATGTGTCGCTTTCTTTTCCACCGAACGATCAATATTACGGTACCACACCTAGAGTAGCAAGTGACCTAAATCACATCAATACAGTTATGCCAACCGGCATGGCCGATGACACGTTTCTAAGACATGGGTATTTCCAGACATTTTCCAGTGAGGACAAGCACAAAGTCCACCCTATTGTGTTTATTAGATCATTTGACGGTGTTTTTCCACGTAGTTGGTCAGAAGTCGATAAAATCAGATACGTCACCAATCTCATGAGAGGACGTGCAGCTAAGTGGGGTGCCGCTATGAAGCGGCGGTGCCTTACGTTTGAACAGTTAGAACAAGCCTTCTTGGACGAATTCTGGTCCGAGAATGAGCAACAGAGTCTAAGGAGAGAAGTGTGCAACCCCGAGACCTATGACCCTAAAAAAGAGACATTAAGACAATACTTTGAGAGGTACCTAGACAAGACACTGTACTGGTCCAAACCAGCCGACTTGCCAGCGATAATTGACACTTTAAAGAGCCACTTACCCTTTCCATACCGAGACAGATTAATAGGAATACCGGAGAATGACGTTAAGACTTTCTTAAACTTCTTAGATCAAATGGACGTAGTTTACAGAGGCGATTCACGCCATTCAAATTTTACGCATGTTAGTAAACAAAGTCAGTACCCACCCCAAAGGAACCGTAGTGACGGTGGTTGGTGGAACCATCCGCCTGCGCGCGAAATATATTCAAATGGAAACGTGTATGACAGTAGGAACAACCGCAGAAATTCGTGGAATAATAACAACAATAATTATCACCCATATCAAAATGGTAACAACAAGCAAAATGATAATTACAGACGGTACAACAACAACAACAACAGGAGACGTGAGAATAACCGGTACAACCCGGGCTACTTTGACAGGAACATGACATATAACAGACATAATTACCACCAAAACAATACCAATCCCAACAATCACCGACTGAATATGTGGAACACACAAAATTCACGCATGACAAATCATAACTCTCCACGGAATCCGCCCCCGTTCCCCAGTACAGTTTTGCACTCCCCGCCACGAAGTAGCAATAACAATTGCGGCGCGCCATCAGCTGACGCGTGGGCGCCAACCGGCCGGAATGTAAACATAGTGGAGCTGGTCAATGAACCCGGCCAAACACGGCAGACGACGGAAAACAGTCGACGACCGAGCTAAGCGCTCGTGCTTTGGTCGTGAGATGTTGTAAGAGCGCAACGGCTGAGATGGTTTGTTTCCTCAGGTAAACTGACAGCAAAACAGGAAATACACAAATCTTTCAGGTTGATGACCTTGTTCTGTTGCGTTCGCATACCAAGTCTACAAAATTAAAACAACTGAACAGAAAATGGAAGCTATTAAATTCAGGTCCTTTCAGAATAGCAAGCATACCTCACCCAGGTTGTTACTCCCTAGAATACCCGTTATCTCACAAGCCCAAGGGGCTGCATCCCCACAGACATTTGAAACCCTTTGTGCACTAAAGCAACATAATATAATGATAACTAAGTTGAACATGAGCAAGTTGCTGTGAAAACGAGATCATAAATATTTGTATTGAATACACGAACATTAAGTTATACAGCCTAAGAACACAAACATTCATTTATGGAAATTATATACTGCAGTTACACTTGCACAGATAACTATGAAGAGAAGGTAAACCCAGGCGAGTACACTTACTAAATGAGAAAAGATATTCATATAGGAATGAGATCTACACAGGTTACATTTGTTGTTAACCGTAAATCATAAGGTGAATCAACAATTAGTTAGTTATTTCAAGGCACTCTAATGACAGGAGATAATAGCTGTTGAAATCAGTAATGACATAGGTATGTAGCAGAATGAATGAGGATGTAAGAATGAATGATCAGTATGAATGAGTTAATATTTAAGTTAATATAAGAAGATAAGTTACTGTGAAGTAGTTGATGGAGACATATTATTTGAGGAAAATACTATTGGAGTTTTATGAGAATGGAAGTGCCAAATGGCCCCACGTATGTGATACGAGGTGCGGCTAGAAAAAAACCGGACTGATACTGGAAAAAAACATTTATTTGCAATTATTTACAATTTCATGTTATCTCCTTCAATGTACTCTCCTCCTCGGTCTCTACACCGCTCCATACGAATTTTCCACTGTTCATAGCAATGCTGCAGATCATTTCCGGTAAGTCCATACATTACTTCCGTCGCTTTTTCTTTTACTGCTTCAACAGTCTCAAATCTAGTTCCTTTCAAAGCTGACTTGACTTTAGGGAAAAGAAAAAAGTCACAGGGGGCGAAATCAGGTGAGTAGGGTGGATGATCTAAGATGGGAATGTTGTGTTTTGCCAAAAACGTCTTCACTGACAACGCACTGTGAGCTGGGGCATTGTCTTGGTGAAGGATCCATGACTTTTTTCTCCACAAATCGTTCCGTTTTCTCCGTACTCGCTCACGTAGGGTAGCCAGGACGCTAATGTAGTAATGCTGATTCACTGTTTGTCCCTCTGGTACCCAATCAATGTGCACAATCCCTTTGATGTCAAAAAAAACGATCATCATTGCCTTGAATTTCGATTTTGACATTCGTGCTTTTTTTTGTCGTGGAGAACCAGGAGTTCTCCAATGCATCGATTGGCGTTTAGTTTCGGGATCGTAAGTAAAAAACCACGATTCATCGCAAGTAATAACATTTTGTAAGAAGGTGGGATCACTTTCAATGTTTTCCAGGATGTCAGAACAAATCATTCTTCGGCGTTCCTTCTGTTCAATTGTGAGACACTTTGGAACTAGTTTTGAACACATTTTGTTCATGTTGAAAATTTCATGAAGAATCTGCCTAACACATTCCTTGTCAACTCCTGTTAACTCAGACACTGCTCTGATTGTTAAACGGCGATCTTGTCGAACAAGTTTACCGAATTTTTCAATGTTTGCATCAGTTTTTGCTGACAATGGTCTGCCAGCGCGAGTGTCATCACTGGTGTCTTCGCGGCCATCTTTAAATCGTTTAAACCACTCAAACACTTGTGTTCGCGATAAACAATCATCGCCGTACACTTGTTGTAACATTACAAACGTTTCACTTGCAGATTTTCCTAGTTTGAAACAAAATTTGATGTTAACACGCTGTTATTTCTGTACACTCAACATTTTCCGACGCACAGACAAAACGTCAACTACTTAAAACAGACGCCACGGGCAGACTGAGTGCAGGAGGCAGATGAAACTCGAGCAGTAGGCGGAGCGAGAGTCACGTGACAGGCCACGCGACTTTCAGCCTTATTGCATTCGTTTTATTGTTTCACCAGTACTAGTCCGGTTTTTTTCAAGCCACACCTCGTATATTAATGTTTGTTGAGGAATCTGTTTAATGTATAAGGATATATATATATATTATGATGAATATGTGAATAAGGAATGAGTGAGAATGTTTGGTAATATTGTGCTACATAGAGAAGTGAGTAAACAGTCTACATCTTTAAGATTACGTAAGAATTTCAGTTTGAAAGAAAACATTTGTGATGAGTTAGAACATGTGAGTACAAGGCGTTAAAGGTGAATCTATTTACAGTGCCATTGAAAATGAACGAATGCAAGAAAAGCAGAGTGAACATAATGATGATTACAGCTGTTGAAAGAAATGTAACAAGAAGGTAACTTGGAAACACATTAGCTTTAATTTATTTCAGAAGTGTAACATAGTAACCTTTCGTTAAGTTTTGTTAAGCCACTGTGTGGAAGAAAACATTTATATTTCGTGTTCAGACAGGAGAATGATATTTTAAGGAACTTAAGTTGAAATATAGTTTTTACACAGCCCTCATGTGAATGCATTTGTATAAAATTTTTTTTTACGAAAGTGAGATTTAGTGCCATGTTAGCCTTTATTGTACTTATACCTACATATGACAGAAAACCCTGAGGAAGCAAAAGATGGGAGAGTTATTAAGGCCCTTTTGCGATTCGTACAACACCTCCACTTAAGCGAACAGATGACAAAATTACATCTACGTTGAAGACATTTGACTTTTTAGGCTATGCAAGGTAAGTGCAAAGGAGCAGTGACCATCCGTGCAACCGACGTCGAGCAACGGACAGTGAGAAAGAGACATTTTACTGTCAATTATAATTATATGTTCTCTATTTATAATTTATAGATAGAAATGATATATATATATATATATATATATATATATATATATATATATATATACTACATACATGATGTTTAACCTTCACTAAAGTAGAAGAAAGTTCATGGTTGAACTCTTGAGAGGAAATTTGATATGTTATCATATAATACACATTATGAGGGAGACAATCTCTGAGATACATTTTCCATTTGTATAGACGGTATCCACAAGAAGTGGAGATATTGAGGAAGTACTGAGCAGACATGCGATTCACTCATGCAAGGATTTGTTAAGGTATAATACACTAAGTCATATGAACAGTCAGAACACAAACAGAGAATCTGTCATGATGTTACACTACACAGACTTGACGTAAGGACACTTACATTTACCATGATTTGGTAAACTGTAAGCACCTCCTTTCACACACCCCTTGAAGGTGATGCAAACGTTATAATGTATTATGTTCTCTTTCTTTTTGTATTAGCAGTAGGATTCGGCAGTTTTTAGGTAGTGAATAGTTTCTTCCAGTCTATCTTTCTTTCTTTCTCCATTATCCTACCACATACTGCAGCTGGGTATTGTTTGTTTATGGAATGTAAGAATATAATGTGTGACAGTAAACTTTCAGGTATGAATAAAAAGACATGAATATTAATTGCATTACAAGCCTGGTTAACCACTAGCCAGCCAAGATATGGAATCAAAAGAAAGAAAGAAATAATAAATGAAGGAAAGCCCATACTTTAAACATTAAGTCTTATATCCCTTGGCACTTCCAAACCTTAATAAAGAAAATCAAAATGACCGTAAACCCCAATAAAAGAAAGCCAATGGGACTTAGTATAATTTTTTTTTTAGTGTAAATATTTCACATGCATATTCTTGTAAATTTATATGTATTTGTATATGTGTTAAAACTTTGCATATTGTCAACATATTTTGAAATGTGACCACGAAATGTAAGCTTTCATAATTAACTATGTAAACTTGCTGGGACACCGTGAACTTTGTTAAAATGTAAATGTGGCAAAAAGTGTTGGAAACTGTGTTAAACAGTGAACGTTATAAACGACGAATTTTGTGTTGTTTGTGAAACTTATGGCGCATAAACCAAATAACTCTTTGTAAATCGATATAAACTGCAATTTACTTCGACGATAATGAGGATTTTCACACTGCAAATGAACGTTTGTTGGCAAGTGTAAACAATGTGGTGAAACACCTACCTTTGCGAACATCGACGCCGTTGTTCCTGGCCGGCCTTCAGATGCTTGGAGACAATAAACTCAGCACCTGTCGTAGGCGATGTGGAGGCTAAAAACTACATCGACCATATATGCCCCGGGAACAATAGTCATGAAAACGCACAAGGACCTGGAGTGTTGTGTCGTAACAGAAGACAGACATTGCTTCAGATCACGCACACGCTCAATCTTATGGTGTCACCGGACTTAACACGTCATTTATGCTGGAATAACAACTTGTAATGAACACTATGTGAGAGCGAATACTGTTGAAGACTGTCGTAACACAGCGATTTAGAAACTGCAGCACGCGAAATTCAGTGATGCTACTGCGCATGCGCAAAGACTACGTGCTGCCAGAGGTGCATTGGGAAACCAACGCTGGGAGCACACAACATTAACTGCTCTGGCGAACAGCTTGTTCACACAAACAGTATGTACATATGTATTAATTGGGTAAAAAGGATCCAAACTGTAATAATTGTATTTAGTATATAGGTTTAGATAGTAAGTGTTGGTTAAGATTATCCCCTATGGATGCACGTGGCCTTTCCAATGAAAATATACATGTATTGACCTTTAGGTTTGCTAGCCTGCCACGCTAAGTGTTTTAGCGTGACAGTCGAGGGGGCGATGTAGCGGGGCTTTGAATTTCGCCGCGCTACATTCGTTCCCTCAGATAAAAAATATCCCGTCGCAGTGGTATGAGCGCTTGACGGCAGAGAAAATACTAAAATGGTAACACTTTTTTTTTTGTTTTCTATCCGTTTTCAATTGTCTCTTGATAGCGGTAGCTTAAGGCAGGCGTGATCGGATGCTGACGTAAAAACTTAATGGCTGATCTTGATCTGATTGTAATGTGTAGACATTGTGGAAGTTATTAAGAAATTCAGTGGATGGAAGTAGCAAAGTGAATTAAATTGCATACAGTATCAAGATGATTTTAATTGGTATAAATTAGTGATCCCTGGACTATTACAAGATTTCGGAGCAGATTTTTTCACGCTGAAATGAAGGATATTTTTGAAGACGTGGACGCCGCCCGAAAGAAGATAAGTTAATCTGGTAAAGGATGATCTCTCGTCTAAGCCAGTTCCCCCTGTCAGTTACATTCTGTTATTCTCTGTTTCTTTTCAATAACTTTTGTAGTGAAAATTGGTTTAACTTTTGCTCAAAAACGCCACAAGGACCACCCCAACAATAGCTTTTCCGAATAACGAAGTCCGATAGCTTTTCTGTAATACAAAGTCCGATTTGCTTTTCATTCTTTCCCTTTTTCACGGTCTCTCTTCTCCCATTTTTTTTTTACTAACCACTACAAAGCGAGGCAATACTGACTCTACGGCTTATCTGAAAAGGAAGGTTGAGGAATGGGAAACCTACATTTATAGCCTATGTGGACTTAGAGATAGCTTTATTTCTTAACCTGCACAGAAACCATAAAGCAGTAATATGAGTCGTGTGGCAACAAAGGGAAGCAGTGGTTGAGATGGGAGTATGACAGGGTTGTAGCCTATCTCCAATGTTATTCATTCTGTATACTGAACAAGCAGTAAAGGAAACCAAAGAAAAATTTGGAGTAGGAACTAAAGTTCAGGGAGAAGAAATAAAAACTTCAGATCTGTCGATGACAATATAATTCTTTCAGAGACAGCACGGGGATTGGAAGAGTAGCTGAATGGAATCTGTAGTGTTTAGATGAACATTAACAAAAATAAAAAAGGGCAATGGAATGTGAAACTTCTTTGTTAAATAAATTTTTATTTTTTTAAATAGCAATAGCTGAGAAGGTGAAACTTCTCCGTTATTTAATTCTGAAACTGCTGAGTGAAACTGAACGTACTGACCCTACTTTCTCTTTACTTATTCTTATCATTTCAGCACTAACCCACAATATTCGAGCGCAACGCAATCTGACAGCTCAAAAAATGCTAGCCTGACTTCAAATAATTAATACAAAGGAAAGGCTCTGAATAAGAAGAAATCCTAACAATAATCCATACTAATCATAGCTCACTTACCCCTCAGAAAATCTTCATTACCTGAACTACAGCAATGCAGAAAACACCAATAAAGCCAGCTAAATGAAAGATTCTAACTACTGAAGGCTCTAACTACTAATAACAAAGGAAAGGTTTTGTTACAGAGCAAACAATGTATTTAGCAGATTTTACCATAATCAAGTGACAACCAGTTCAAGAAAATTATATAATCATCAGTAATAAGTCTCCATGACGGATACACATGCAGACCGTCCGCTCTCGCTAATACTGCAAACCTCCAACACTGCTAATTATTAACCTGTAATTTCCATCACTGCTGACTACTCACTCCCAACTTCCGTCACTGATGACTGTTCATCTCTAACAGCGAGTCCAACCAGCCACAGATTCTCTTACAGAGAACACACAGCTCTGTCACAGTTATTAATGCAGAGCGCTATATAGCACTGCCAACATACAAGCACATAAGCAGCCTACTTACAAATGTTATGGAATTATCTGGCGATGCTAAGGGAATTAAGTTAGGAAATGAATACTACGAGGGTTGTTCAATAAAGAATGATGATAATTTTTATGGTCATAATTTCTAGCGCAAAAATTTAATATTATGATATCTGTTAGGTTAATGTGCAACAAATACTCCGTAGTAGTTTCATTGTTGAGACTCTTGGTTGCTGCCTGTGAGAGATAGGCAAGGTCAGAGATGTTCAGTGTCGCCTGCCGCTGCGATGGAGGTAACACGCAAGGAACAGTATACGGCATTCAAATTCTCCTTTCGTCTCAAACAATCTGCAGCTGAGGCCTATACATTGTTACAGAAGGCCTATGGAGGGTCTGTTCTTCCCTACAGCACAGCTCTAGTGTGGTATAAAATGTTTAAAGAGGGGAGAGAATAAATTTCAATGGAAGGTGGACCCGGTGCTCCAGTTACTGCTCTTACGGAAGAAAACATCAACACTGCTACTATCATTGTGAGAGAGGATGGACGATTTTCCATAAGATCACTTTCTGAAATACTGAACATTTCAGTGGGTGCCACCCACAGGATGCTGACAGAAAAGTTACACATGACACATGTTGTGCGCGATAGGTTCTAAGACTGTTGATTAGCGAACAAAAGGACATTAGATTGCAGATCTGCATGCAGTTAAAGTGTATGATAGAGGAAGATTCGGAGTTTCTTTCAAATGTAATCACTGCTGATGAAACTTAGCTATATCATTTTGATACTGAGAGCAAACAGCAAAGCTCAGTGTGGAAAGCTCCTTCATGACCAACCCCCAAATAAGCAAAACTGGTTGCTTCTGCTGGGAAATCCTTTGATATTCACGGGATGGTTTATCAGCATGTTGTACCTACTCACACTTACGTCAGTAACTGGAAAATACTATAGGGATGTCATGAAACATTGCAAGTCCATATCAGGCGCAAAAGACCGCACTTCAGTGAAGCAGGCTGGATGCTACACTACAATTATGCGCAGACACATATTGCCAATGTTGTTGCTGAATATGTTACAAAAATCAACGTGAAGTGCACCCCCTCACCCTCCATATTTTCCGGATTTAACCCCATGGGACTTTTTTCTATTCGCTAACATGAAGAAACGCCTTCTTGGGAGGCATTATCAGTCATCAGAAGCAGTGGTCTAGGCTGCTGAGGTGATTTTGAAGGACATCTCAAAAAAATGTTTCCAGCATGTATTTGAAGACAGGCAGAAACGCTGGGGCAAGTGCATCGCATTCATGGAAGACTTCTTTTTTGAGAAGGACCATCGGAATTATGAGGATGACTAAAGGTAAGTTGTCAACAAAAAATTATGATCATTCTTTGTTGAAGATACCTCGTAGAAGAGTTTTGCTATTAGGGCAGCAAAATAACTGATGATGGCCGGAGGACGGAGGATGTAAAATGTAGGCTGACAATGGCAAGAAAAGCGTTTCTGAAGAAGAAGTATGTTTTAACATCGAACAGAGATTTAAGTGTTAGGAAGTCTTTTCTGAAGTTTTTTGTCTGGAGTGTAGTCATGTAAGGAAGTGAAACATTGACAATAAACAGTTCAGATTAAAAGAGAATTGAAGTTTTCGAAATTTGGTGCTACAGAAGAATACTGAAGATCAGGTTTGTTAATCACGTTACTAGTGAGGAAGTACAGTACAGAATTTGAGAAACAAGAAATTTGTGGCACATCCTGAGAAAAACAAGGGATAGGTTGACAGGACCTCAAGGGATCATCAGTTTAGTATTGGAGGGAAGTGTTGGGAAAACAGTATAGAGAGACCAAAAGATGAATACAGTAAGCAGATTAGAAAAGTTGGAGGTTGCAGTAATTATTCAAAGATGAAGAGGCCCACACGAGATAAAATTGTATGGAGAGCTGCACCAAAAAAGTTTTCGAACTGAACAACACAACAACAACAACAATTTGAAATAGAATGTCTAGCCATACAGAGATTAAATAGTCCTGTTCAACCATTCAGCAATACAAGCTTACAAATAGGACAATGTTGACCAGTGGTTCATTCAATATAATTACATGACTGCTTAGGGATGCTACTGAACAGATCGCTTCCATGGTCAGTTCGAACTTTATCAGTTCATTCCATTAGGCAGTAGCTTTTCAAACTCCTCTGAAACTTTCTTCGCCGTATTTAACTTCATTGGTAGAGGATACGTGAATTTCGATTATAAGTCTGTGGTCATTAAAATGTACTTGGAACGCTTATTCAAACCTGAATAATATCGCATATTTAATATTTTCAATTATTTACGAGACCAGCCTGCCATAAATCATTCACTGTGGGAATGTCTACCACACTGACAAGGAGAGCTCATGAACATCCATCTTCATAATTACACAATTCTATGTCTTTCTCGAAGCTCTAACATGACTGATATGATTTCGTTTATGTGACCTGTATTCCCTGTGGTAATTCTGTGAGTAGTTATCATTCCATAACTTCGATGAAGTCAAATTTGTGGCACATCCTGAGAAAAACAAGGGATAGGTTGACAGGACATCAAGGGATCACCAGTTTAGTATTGGAGGGAAGTGTGGGGAAAACAGTATAGAGAGACCAAAGGATGAATACAGTAAGCAGATTAGAAAAGTTGGAGGTTGCAGTAGTTATTCAAAGATGAAGAGGCCCACACGAGATAAAGTTGTATGGAGAGCTGCTCCAAAAAAGTCTTCAAACTGAACAACACAACAACAACGTTTGAAATAGAATGTCTAGCCATACAGAGATTAAATAGTCCTGTTCAACCATTCAGCAATACAAGCTTACAAATAAGACAATGTTGACTAGTGGTTCATTCAATATAATTACATGACTGCTTAGGGATGCTACTGAACAGATCGCTTCCATGGTCAGTTCGAACTTTATCAGTTCATTCCACTAGGCAGTAGCTTTTCAAACTCCTCTGAAACTTTCTTCGCCGTATTTAACTTCATTGGTAGAGAATACGTGAATTTCGAGTATAAGTCTGTGGTCATTAAAATGTACTTGGAACGCTTATTCAAACCTGAATATTATCGCATATTTAATATTTTCGATTATTTACGAGACCAGCCTGCCATAAATCATTCACTGTGGGAATGTCTATCACACTGACCAGGAGGGCTCATGAACATCCATCTTCATAATTACACAATTCTATGTCTTTCTCGAAGCTCTAACAAGACTGATATGATTTCGTTTATGTGACCTGTATTCCCTGTGGTAATTCTGTAAGTAGTTATCATTCCATAACTTCGATGAAGTCCTGTAATTTATATACTCCAGAGGTAGATGTTTCAGTCCTTTATGCGGAATTTTAATGCATTTTATGGAGCTATGTGCAGCTACTAGTACGAGTTTAATGATAGTGTTGAATTTGTCACTCTTTGAGATTTTCATTCGTTATTTTGAGATGTTGCCTTTTCAGTACATGTTCCGCATTCGTAATATGTAGCAACACACTTTTGTCCTTCTATGGAAAAACTTTTTGACATTCGATAATTTTAAGATTATTAGCTCCAATAAGCAAGGGAGGTAGGGCAGAGAGTGTGATAATGTGAACAGTTCACAGATAGGGATGCTATTATCAGAGTCGACAGCAAGCGAACACCGACAACGATACCTGAGGTATACATTCGACGTCGGAGGCTGAAGATGAAGAGATAGAGAAAGTATGTGAGGACATAGAAAGGGTAATGCAGCACGTAAAGGGAGATGAAAATATAATAGTCATGGGGGACAGGAATGCATTTCTAGGGTAATTAGCAGAAGGAAAGGTAACAGGAGAGTATGGGCTTGGGACAAGGAATGAGAGTGGAGAAAGACTAATTGAGTGCTGCAATAAATTTCAGCTAGTAATAGCGAATACTCTGCTCAAGAATCTCAAGAAGAGGTGGTATACTTGGATAACCGCGGGTGAAACGGGAAGAAACGTGGTTAAAATTTCTCTGAGTGTTATGGAACTTAACTTCTGAGGCCATCAGTTCTCTGTAACTTAGAACTACTTAAACCTGACTAACCTAAGGACGTCACACACACCAGGCGAGGCAGGATTCGAACATGCGACCTTAACGGTCACGTGGTTCCAGACTGAAGCGCCTAGAACCGCTCGGCCACTCCGGCCGGCTACAGGAAGATTTCAGTTATATTACATCATGGTCAGGCAGAGATTCCGAAATAAGATACTGGATTGCAAGGCGTACGCAAGGCAGATATGGACGCAGATCATAATGTAGTGGTGACAAAGAGTAGGCCGAAGTTTTAGAGACTAGTCACGAAGAATAAAATGACAAAGTAGTGGCATAAGGAAGTACTAAGGAACGACGGGATAAGCATGAAGTTCTCTAAAGCTATAGACACAGTAATGAGGAATACCTCGTAACCAATACAGGAACTGACGTCTAAAAAAAAAAAAAAAGAGCAATCACGCAATCACAGAATTTGGAAAGGAAAACATAGGTACAAATAACGTACCTGCGTAATACCCTTGAGTGACAGAAGAAATACCTCAGTGGATCGATGAAAGAAGGAAATAGAAAAATGTTCAGGGAAATTCAGGAATACAAAAATACAAGTTGCTGAGCAATGAAATAAATAGGGCGAGCAAGGAAGCTAAGATGAAATGGCTGCATGAAAAATGTGAATAAATCGAAAAAGAAATATTGTCGGAAGTTCATACTCAGTATAAAGGAAAGTCAAAACTACTTTCGGAAAAATTAAAAACATCGACTGTAACATTAAGAGCGCAACGGCAGTTCCATTGTTAAATGCAGAGGAGAGAGCGGAAAGGTGGAAAGAGTACACTGATGGCCTCTATGAGAGAGAAGGTTTGTCTAGTGAGATAGAAGAAACAGGAGTCCATTTAGAACTGACAGGGTATCCAGTATTTAGAATCAGAATTTAAGAGAGCTTCGAAAGACTTATGATCTAATAAGGCAGAAGGGATAGGTAACATTCCATTACAGGTCCTTAAATTATTGAGGGATGTGGCATAAAAACGACTATTCACGTTGGTGTATAGAACGTATGTGTCTAGAGACATACCATCTAACTTGCGGAAAAATATCATCCACACAGTTCAAAAATCGCAAGAACAGACAAGTGCGAGACTTATCGCACAATCAACTTAACAGCTCATGTATACCGGTTGCTTAGAAGAATAGTGTACAGAAGAATGGAAAAGAAAATTGAGAGTGCGTTAAATGATGAGCAGTTTGGCTTTAGGACAGGTAAATACATCATAGTAGCGATTCTGACGTTGCTGTTGATAATGGAAGAAGGACTGAAAAAAAAAGAAACCAGACGTGTTTATAGGATTTGTCGGCCTGGAAAATGCGTTCGACAATGCAAAATGTTGCAAGAAGTTACAAATTCCGAAAAAGTTACGGATCCACTATAGGGAGAGAAGTATAATACACAATATGTTCAAGAGCTAAAAGGGAATTATAAGAGTGGTCGACCAAGAACCAAGTGTTTGTATTAAAAAGAGTGTTACAAAAGGATGTACTCGTTGGCCCCTACTGTTCAATCTCTACATCAAAGAAGCAACAAAAGGAAGGTTTAGGAGTGGAATCAAAAGCCAAGGTGAAAGGATATGATATGATTAGCTGATAACATTAATATCCTGAGTGAAAGTGAAGCAGAATTACATGACCTGATGAATGGAATGAACACTCTAAAGAGTCCAGAATATGGATTGAGAATAAATGGAACAAAGAGTGAGAAGAAGCAGCAGAAAAGGTAACAGCGAGAAACTTAACATCAATATTGATGCCCACGAAGTAGATGGAGTTAAGTAATTCTGGTACCTAGGCAGCAAAATTACCAATGACAGATGGAGCATGGAGGACATCAAAAGCAGACTAGCACGGGCAGAAAAGGCATTTCTGTCCATCGGAAGTCTACTAGTGTCAAAAATATGCCTAGATTTGAGGAAGAAATTTCTGATAATGGGTGTTTGGAGCTCAGCATCATACGGATGTGAAACATGGACTGTTGGAAATCAAGAACAGAAGAGAAACAAAGCATTTGAGATATTATGCTACAAACGAATGCTGAATATTAGGTAGGGTAAGCAATTAGGAGGTTCTACACAGAATCAGAGAGGAAAGGAATATGTGGAAAACACTGACAAGGAGACGGGACAGGATGATTGGACATCTGTTAAGACATCAGGCAATAACTTCCATTTTACTAGAAGGTGCTATAGAGATCACAAACTATAGGGGAAGACAGAGATTGGAATGTATACAGCAGGTGATTGAGGACGTAGGTTGCAAGTGCTACTCTGAGATGAAGATGAAGCCACAGGAGATAAATTCGTGGTGGGCCACATCTAACCAATCAGAAAAAAAGAAAGATACAAGCTGTTGTTCGAAATTTGTTGTTCCCAACTGGTACTGCATTAGCAGTTAATCGTATAGGGTGATTACCTATATGGTATCTGCTTGCCAACCCCATATGATCTGTCTAGCTGATCATCACTCTGATGGTTAATGAAAGTGGTAATAACACATATTTCCTCTTCCTCTTCTTCTTCTTCTTCTTATTATTATTATTCCTCTTTTTTATGCGTACATCCGTAGTGCGTGAGAGCCTTTTCAGAATTTCAGTTACTGGTTTATTTCTGAGAGAGATTGATCATGTTGCAAGTGCCCAAACTTTGATAACCGTCGTTTCTGACGAACAGCTTTCCACTCATTAATAACTTTATGCGCTGCGAATAACATGATACTATATACTAAGTCAGTATTGTGATGCTTTAAACTACTGGTGGCTAAGGCAGACTAGTGCCCTCGCTATCGCTTTCACACATCAATGCATATCTGTTAGTTCTTTGTTGTATTTTGCACTTTTGTCGTTGATGTATAATTCACATCACGTTCTAGCATTTATTCTCTCCAGCACCTCACCCTTTATAGTTACCACCTTGATAACAGTTTACAGTTGCGTTAATCTAGTTCTGATTGCCTCGATTTTTCTGTCAACATCCACTGTCTGCTTCACAAACTGGAATAAGTATGTGACACACATGCAAATTTGTCCATAGTCTACAATATACTGATACATTTGCATATTGGTACACAACCTTTTATGCAGGAACTTTTGGAAGGATCGTTTACATGAACAATCTTTCACTTTTCTTGCATTAATAATACCACGGCGCGTGTTTCCGTCAATCCCCTCACATACATCATGAAATGCTGTCCTGTTAGAATGTCGTAATAAGCCCATAATAAGGTTCACATTGTCCGCAACCAACTGCTTTGGAATCCTGGAATATGCAGGGCTGAACGCATGTTTTCATATGATAGCTGAAATAAAATATTTTCGTATCGGATTCCAGTATTGGACTACGACTTCATCAAATATGAATACACTATTTGGTTACTGTATCTCAGGTGGTAGAATATCGCTTCTGGTTGGTTACTCGATCAATGCTACGAAACATTTCTTGTAATAACTGAAGTTAGGGTTGAAATACGGGTTTTCAAAATTATGTACGTGCTGGAATTATTTCACTCAGTATGTGTTAGCAGCAACAGAAGAAGATTTGCCTGTCTGCAATTAGATCGTCTGACAATCAAAGGACGTATATTATCATCGAGTAGAGAACTATTCCGGTTCTCCATCTCATCGTTTCAGTATCATCACAGAACGAGTCGCTTATTACATAACCCTTTTGGTTGGGTTGCTTCGATAACCTTTGTCATGGTGGCAAGTCTTACATTACGAGGCAGGGGAATTTATAGGGAAATAAACATCACATAAATAGCTCTTAATCTTTTTTTAAAATATTTATAAACACTCACATGCTGGTGGCTATATAAAAAACCTTAATTAATATCGTATGTCTGCACCCACATCTGCAAACTGATTCGTCGATGCACAGAGTTGAATTATGGTTTATCCCGAGAGGTGAAGAGTATGGCGAGCTAATTGCTGTAGATTACTCAACAGTGTCTCATAGAATTGGTTTATAAATAGTTGCCATCTTAGTTGACAAACTGACTGAAGCTGTGTTGCACACCTGATATACAATACGTTCCTAAATGTCTTTTTCGGTAGGTGTAATACATTCGCTGTTGTTAAATATTTTGACTGTTCCAGGAATGCCCCCTGTACAGATTGTATCATCATCCAGTATCATCAACGAAGAGTGAATTGTTTCTGTGGA
This sequence comes from Schistocerca americana, assembly GCF_021461395.2. Classification (NCBI taxonomy): domain Eukaryota; kingdom Metazoa; phylum Arthropoda; class Insecta; order Orthoptera; family Acrididae; genus Schistocerca; species Schistocerca americana. The sequence continues at coordinate 357,075,355 of NC_060123.1, forward strand.
AGAAAGCTGTAAACTACATTAACACAATGCGTAATTGACACCATTCATCCATGGGTAATATTACTTTGATGTCACTAACCAGAGGGTATTCAAATATCACCAATCTGTGGAACGTCTGGTTCATTGTCATACTACAATGACTTCACCTTGACTGCAAGGCAAATAATTATTAGTGAGGGATATTTCTTGTTTCGTCTGCATTACTACTCATTACCTCCGGCATTAATACTAACACTGCCTTTAAGCGGGGAGTGTTGATATATATCTTGACAACTTCACCATTTGACCGTTCTCTCACAGGTGGTTGAACAATTTACAGATCACTGGAAAAATGTATAATTTGTGAGTTGAAATTAGTGTGCCAACTCCTACTGCGGGTTCTCCTTCATCATCAACAAAATGAATAGGGTCATTATTGTCTTTTATACTAAACGCAGAGTGAAGGTTGTGTTTACTATCTTACATATGAATAGTAGCAAATATTCTGGGGCCATTTATATCTTTGCGCAAGTTGTTAAAACATTTTTAAGAGGGAAAGTATTCCAGGCGGGTTGTGTATGTTATGAAGCAGCATGCTGAAGTCACAGCTGCAGCTGCTGCCAAAAAGTGATTACTTGTGCTGAGTATTGAATATCATGCCTCAGATTCAGAGACATCGCATTCACACAGCGTGCGCTGCACTCCATCTGCTCAGCACTACAAATCTTGAGTTATTATTACATCATCACAAGCATGATGTTGCACATCTAGCATTAGTCATACAGTATCCACCAGTAAACACACCATATATTTATATGTTCATCGGAAAGACTCTGCAGCCAGTTCAGTTGTTGGCCCTTGATAAACAGTAGGTGTGTGTGCTGCTACTGATAGACTGGGTTGGAAAAAAAATTGTAGGATGTTTTTGCTTAGCAAGACTCATTTAAGATGCCTCCTGACTGCTATACACACCTGTGGACTGTTGCTGCTCCTGTAACACGTGGAACACTTTCATTCAGATGTAGCTCTACTAGGAGTCTCACAGTTACAAAATTCTAACATCATACGATAATATTAATTATTATTGTTATTATTATTATTATTATTATATGTGGATGAATACTTACCGACAGTGTAGCGAGGTTCCACCCAGTTATTATTCTATTACTACTACGTCTTGTGAGATGGAAGGCAGGATAGACAGTTTAAACAGTGTATCCAATTTCAACATAGGCAGGACGTCCTATCGGTGGACTCAGTAACGTAATGCTTTTTCTTACCATTCAATTGTATTTACATTGTTTGTTGAGCAACGTTCCTCTTGAATGAGATTTTCACTCTGCAGCGGAGTGTGCGCTGATATGAAACTTCCTGGCAGATTAAAACTGTGTGCCTGACCGAGACTCGAACTCGGGACCTTTGCCTTTCGCGGGCAAGTGCTCTATCAACTGAGCTACCGAAGCACGACTCACGTCCGGTACCCACAGCTTTACTTCTGCCAGTATCTCGTCTCCTACCTTCAAAACTTTGCAGAAGTTCTCCTGCGAACCTTGCAGAACTAGCACTCCTGAAAGAAAGGATATAGCGGAGACATGGCTTAGCCACAGCCTGGTGGACGTTTCCAGAATGAGATTTTCACTCTGCAGCGGAGTGTGCGCTGATATGAAACTTCCTGGCAGATTAAAACTGTGTGCCCGACCGAGACTCGAACTCGGGACCTTTGCCTTTCGCGGGCAAGTGCTCTACCAACTGAGCTACCGAAGCACGACTCACGCCCGGTACTCACAGCTTTACTTCTGCCAGTATCTCGTCTCCCACCTTCCAAACTTTGCAGAAGTTCTCCTGCGAACCTTGCAGAACTAGCACTCCTGAAAGAAAGGATATAGTGGAGACATGGCTTAGCCACAGCCTGGGGGACATTTCCAGAATGAGATTTTCACTCTGCAGCGGAGTGTGCGCTGATATGAAACTTCCTGGCAGATTAAAACTGTGTGCCCGACCGAGACTCGAACTCGGCACCTTTGCCTTTCGCGGGCAAGTGCTCTACCAACTGAGCTACCGTAGCACGACTCACGCCCAGCACTCACAGCTTTACTTCTGCCAGTATCTCGTCTCCTACCTTCCAAACTTTGCAGAAGTTCTCCTGCGAAGCTTGCAGAACTAGCACTCCTGAAAGAAAGGATGTAGCGGAGACATGGCTTAGCCACAGACTGGGGGACGTTTCCAGAATGAGATTTTCACTCTGCAGCGGAGTGTGCGCTGATATGAAACTTCCTGGCAGATTAAAACTGTGTGCCCGACCGAGACTCGAACTCGGGACCTTTGCCTTTCGCGGGCAAGTGGTCTACCAACTGAGCTACCGAAGCACGACTCACGCCCGGTACTCACAGCTTTACTTCTGCCAGTATCTCGTCTCCTACCTTCCAAACTTTGCAGAAGTTCTCCTGCGAACCTTGCAGAACTAGCACTCCTGAAAGAAAGGATAAAGCGGACACATGGGTTAGCCACAGCCTGGGGGACGTTTCCAGAATGAGATTTTCACTCTGCAGCGGAGTGTGCGCTGATATGAAACTTCCTGGCAGATTAAAACTGTGTGCCCGACCGAGCCTCGAACTCGGCACCTTTGCCTTTCGCGGGCAAGTGCTCTACCAACTGAGCTACCGTAGCACGACTCACGCCCAGCACTCACAGCTTTACTTCTGCCAGTATCTCGTCTCCTACCTTCCAAACTTTGCAGAAGTTCTCCTGCGAAGCTTGCAGAACTAGCACTCCTGAAAGAAAGGATGTAGCGGAGACATGGCTTAGCCACAGACTGGGGGACGTTTCCAGAATGAGATTTTCACTCTGCAGCGGATTGTGCGCTGATATGAAACTTCCTGGCAGATTAAAACTGTGTGCCCGACCGAGACTCGAATTCGGGACCTTTGCCTTTCGCGGGCAAGTGCTCTACCAACTGAGCTACCGAACCACGACTCACGCCCGGTACTCACAGCTTTACTTCTGCCAGTATCTCGTCTCCTACCTTCCAAACTTTGCAGAAGTTCTCCTGCGAACCTTGCAGAACTAGCACTCCTGAAAGAAAGGATATAGCGGAGACATGGCTTAGCCACAGCCTGGGGGACGTTTCCAGAATGAGATTTTCACTCTGCAGCGGAGTGTGCGCTGATATGAAACTTCCTGGCAGATTAAAACTGTGTGCCCGACCGAGACTCGAACTCGGGACCTTTGCCTTTCGCGGGCAAGTGGTCTACCAACTGAGCTACCAAAGCACGACTCACGCCCGGTACTCACAGCTTTACTTCTGCCAGTATCTCGTCTCCTACCTTCTAAACTTTGCAGAAGTTCTCCTGCGAACCTTGCAGAACCAGCACTCCTGAAAGAAAGGATGTAGCGGAGACATGGCTTAGCCACAGACTGGGGGACGTTTCCAGAATGAGATTTTCACTCTGCAGCGGAGTGTGCGCTGATATGAAACTTCCTGGCAGATTAGAACTGTGTGCCCGACCGAGACTCGAACTCGGGACCTTTGCCTTTCGCGGGCAAGTGCTCTACCAACTGAGCTACCGAAGCACGACTCACGCCCGGTACTCACAGCTTTACTTCTGCCAGTATCTCGTCTCCTACCTTCCAAACTTTGCAGAAGTTCTCCTGCGAACCTTGCAGAACTAGCACTCCTGAAAGAAAGGATATAGCGGAGACATGGCTTAGCCACAGCCTGGGGGACGTTTCCAGAAAGAGATTTTCACACTGCAGCGGAGTGTGCGCTGATATGAAACTTCCTGGCAGATAAAAACTGTGTGCCCGACCGAGACTCGAACTCGGGACCTTTGCCTTTCGCGGGCAAGTGCTCTACCAACTGAGCTACCGAAGCACGACTCACGGCCGGTACTCACAGCTTTACTTCTGCCAGTATCTCGTCTCCTACCTTCTAAACTTTGCAGAAGTTCTCCAGCGAACCTTGCAGAAGTAGCAATCCTGAAAGAAAGGATATAGCGGAGACTTGGCTTAGCCACAGCCTGGGGGACGTTTCCAGAATGAGATTTTCACTCTGCAGCGGAGTGTGCGCTGATATGAAACTTCCTGGCAGATTAAAACTGTGTGCCCGACCCAGACTCGAACTCGGGACCTTTGCCTTTCGCGGGTAAGTGCTCTACCAACTGAGCTACCGAAGCACGACTCACCCCCGGTACTCACAGCTTTACTTCTGCCAGTATCTCGTCTCCTACCTTCCAAACTTTGCAGAAGTTCTCCTGCGAACCTTGCAGAACTAGCACTCCTGAAAGAAAGGATATAGCGGAGACATGGCTTAGCCACAGACTGGGGGACGTTTCCAGAATGAGATTTTCACTCTGCAGCGGAGTGTGCGCTGATATGAAACTTCCTGGCAGATTAAAACTGTGTGCCCGACCGAGCCTCGAACTCGGGACCTTTGCCTTTCGCGGGCAAGTGCTCTACCAACTGAGCTACCGAAGCACGACTCACGCCCGGTACTCACAGCTTTACTTCTGCCAGTATCTCGTCTCCTACCTTCCAAACTTTGCAGAAGTTCTCCTGCAAACCGTGCAGAACTAGCACTCCTGAAAGAAAGGATGTAGCGGAGACATGGCTTAGCCACAGACTGGGGGACGTTTCCAGAATGAGATTTTCACTCTGCAGCGGAGTGTGCGCTGATATGAAACTTCCTGGCAGATTAAAACTGTGTGCCCGACCGAGACTCGAACTCGGGACCTTTGCCTTTCGCGGGCAAGTGCTCTATCAACTGAGCTACCGTAGCACGACTCACGCCCAGCACTCACAGCTTTACTTCTGCCAGTATCTCGTCTCCTACCTTCTAAACTTTGCAGAAGTTCACCTGCGAACCTTGCAGAACTAGCACTCGTGAAAGAAAGGATGTAGCGGAGACATGGCTTAGCCACAGACTGGGGGACGTTTCCAGAATGAGATTTTCACTCTGCAGCGGAGTGTGCGCTGATATGAAACTTCCTGGCAGATTAAAACTGTGTGCCCGACCGAGACCCGAACTCGGGACCTTTGCCTTTCGCGGGCAAGTGCTCTACCAACTGAGCTACCGAAGCACGACTCACGCCCAGTACTCACAGCTTTACTTCTGCCAGTATCTCGTCTCCTACCTTCCAAACTTTGCAGAAGTTCTCCTGCGAACCTTGCTGAACTAGCACTCCTGAAAGAAAGGATTTAGCGGAGACATGGCTTAGCCACAGCCTGGGGGCGTTTCCAGAATGAGATTTTCACTCTGCAGCGGAGTGTGCGCTGATATGAAACTTCCTGGCAGATTAAAACTGTGTGCCCGACCGAGACTCGAACTCGGGACCTTTGCCTTTCGCGGGCAAGTGCTCTACCAACTGAGCTACTGAAGCACGACTCGCGCCCGGTACTCACAGCTTTACTTCTGCCAGTATCTCGTTTCCTACCTTCCAAACTTTGCAGAAGTTCTCCTGCGAACCTTGCAGAACTAGCACTCCTGAAAGAAAGGATATAGTGGAGACATGGCTTAGCCACAGCCTGGGGGACGTTTCCAGAATGAGATTTTCACTCTGCAGCGGAGTGTGCGCTGATATGAAACTTCCTGGCAGATTAAAAGTGTGTGCCTGACCGAGATTTGAACTCGGCACCTTTGCCATTCGCGGGCAAGTGCTCTACCAACTGAGCTACCGTAGCACGACTCACGCCTAGTACTCACAGCTTTACTTCTGCCAGTATCTCGTCTCCTACCTTCAAAACTTTGCAGAAGTACTCCTGCGAACCTTGCAGAACTAGAACTCCTGAAAGAAAGGATATAGCGGGGACATGGCTTAGCCACAGCCTGGGGGACGTTTCCAGAATGAGATTTTCACTCTGCAGTGGAGTGTGCGCTGATATGAAACTTCCTGGCAGATTAAAACTGTGTGCCCGACCGAGACTCGAACTCGGGACCTTTGCCTTTCGCGGGCAAGTGCTCTGCCAACTGAGCTACCGAAGCACAACTCACGCCCGGTACTCACAGCTTTACTTCTGCCAGTATCTCGTCTCCTACCTTCTAAACTTTGCAGAAGTTCTCCTGCGAACCTTGCAGAACTAGCACTCCTGAAAGAAAGGATATAGCGGAGACTTGGCTTAGCCACAGCCTGGGGGACGTTTCCAGAATGAGATTTTCACTCTGCAGCGGAGTGTGCGCTGATATGAAACTTCCTGGCAGATTAAAACTGTGTGCCCGACCGAGACTCGAACTCGGGACCTTTGCCTTTCGCGGGTAAGTGCTCTACCAACTGAGCTACCGAAGCACGACTCACCCCCGGTACTCACAGCTTTACTTCTGCCAGTATCTCGTCTCCTACCTTCCAAACTTTGCAGAAGTTCTCCTGCGAACCTTGCAGAACTAACACTCGTGAAAGAAAGGATGTAGCGGAGACATGGCTTAGCCACAGACTGGGGGACGTTTCCAGAATGAGATTTTCACTCTGCAGCGGAGTGTGCGCTGATATGAAACTTCCTGGCATATTAAAACTGTGTGCCCGACCGAGACTCGAACTCGGGACCTTTGCCTTTCGCGGACAATTGCTCTACCAACTGAGCTACCGAAGCACGACTCACGCCCGGTACTCACAGCTTTACTTCTGCCAGTATCTCGTCTCCTACCTTCCAAACTTTGCAGAAGATCTCCTGCGAACCTTGCAGAACTAGCACTCCTGAAAGAAAGGATATAGCGGAGACTTGGCTTAGCCAAAGCCTGGGGGACGTTTCCAGAATGAGATTTTCACTCTGCAGCGGAGTGTGCGCTGATATGAAACTTCCTGGCAGATTAAAACTGCGTGCCCGACCGAGACTCGAACTCGGGACCTTTGCCTTTCGCGGGCAAGTGCTCTACCAACTGAGCTACCGAAGCACGACTCACGCCCGGTACTCACAGCTTTACTTCTGCCAGTATCTCGTCTCCTACCTTCCAAACTTTGCAGAAGTTCTCCTGCGAACCTTGCAGAACTAGCACTCCTGAAAGAAAGGATATAGTGGAGACATGGCTTAGCCACAGCCTGGGGACGTTTCCAGAATGAGATTTTCACTCTGCAGCGGAGTGTGCGCTGATATGAAACTTCCTGGCAGATAAAAACTGTGTGCCTGACCGAGATTTGAACTCGGCACCTTTGCCTTTCGCGGGCAAGTGCTCTACCAACTGAGCTACCGTAGCACGACTCACGCCTAGTACTCACAGCTTTACTTCTGCCAGTATCTCGTCTCCTACCTTCCAAACTTTGCAGGAGTACTCCTGCGAACCTTGCAGAACTAGCACTCCTGAAAGAAAGGATGTAGCGGAGACATGGCTTAGCCACAGCCTGGGGGACGTTTCCAGAATGAGATTTTCACTCTGCAGCGGAGTGTGCGCTGATATGAAACTTCCTGGCAGATTAAAACTGTGTGCCCGACCGAGACTCGAACTCGGGACCTTTGCCTTTCCGGGCAAGTGCTCTACCAACTGAGCTACCGTAGCACGACTCACGCCTAGTACTCACAGCTTTACTTCTGCCAGTATCTCGTCTCCTACCTTCCAAACTTTGCAGAAGTACTCCTGCGAACCTTGCAGAACTAGCACTCCTGAAAGAAAGGATGTAGCGGAGACATGGCTTAGCCACAGCCTGGGGGACGTTTCCAGAATGAGATTTTCACTCTGCAGCGGAGTGTGCGCTGATATGAAACTTCCTGGCAGATTAAAACTGTGTGCCCGACCGAGACTCGAACTCGGGACCTTTGCCTTTCCGGGCAAGTGCTCTACCAACTGAGCTACCGTAGCACGACTCACGCCTAGTACTCACAGCTTTACTTCTGCCAGTATCTCGTCTCCTACCTTCCAAACTTTGCAGAAGTACTCCTGCGAACCTTGCAGAACTAGCACTCCTGAAAGAAAGGATGTAGCGGAGACATGGCTTAGCCACAGCCTGGGGGACGTTTCCAGAATGAGATTTTCACTCTGCAGCGGAGTGTGCGCTGATATGAAACTTCCTGGCAGATTAAAACTGTGTGCCCGACCGAGACTCGAACTCGGGACCTTTGCCTTTCCGGTCAAGTGCTCTACCAACTGAGCTACCGTAGCACGACTCACGCCTAGTACTCACAGCTTTACTTCTGCCAGTATCTCGTCTCCTACCTTCCAAACTTTGCAGAAGTACTCCTGCGAACCTTGCAGAACTAGCACTCCTGAAAGAAAGGATGTAGCGGAGACATGGCTTAGCCACAGCCTGGGGGACCTTTCCAGAATGAGATTTTCACTCTGCAGCGGAGTGTGCGCTGATATGAAACTTCCTGGCAGATTAAAACTGTGTGCCTGACCGAGATTTGAACTCGGCACCTTTGCCTTTCGCGGGCAAGTGCTCTACCAACTGAGCTACCGTAGCACGACTCACGTCTAGTACTCACAGCTTTACTTCTGCCAGTATCTCGTCTCCTACCTTCCAAACTTTGCAGAAGTACTCCTGCGAACCTTGCAGAACTAGCACTCCTGAAAGAAAGGATGTAGCGGAGACATGGCTTAGCCACAGCCTGGGGGACGTTTCCAGAATGAGATTTTCACTCTGCAGCGGAGTGTGCGCTGATATGAAACTTCCTGGCAGATTAAAACTGTGTGCCCGACCGAGACTCGAACTCGGGACCTTTGCCTTTCGCGGGCAAGTGCTCTACCAACTGAGCTACCGAAGCACGACTCACGCCCGGTACTCACAGCTTTACTTCTGCCAGTATATCGTCTCCTACCTTCCAAACTTTGCAGAAGTTCTCCTGCGAACCTTGCAGAACTAGCACTCCTGAAAGAAAGGATATAGCAGAGACATGGCTTAGCCACAGCCTGGGGGACGTTTCCAGAATGAGATTTTCACTCTGCAGCGGAGTGTGCGCTGATATGAAACTTCCTGGCAGATTAAAACTGTGTGCCCGACCGAGACTCGAACTCGGGACCTTTGCCTTTCGCGGGCAAGTGCTCTACCAACTGAGCTACCGAAGCACAACTCACGCCCGGTACTCACAGCTTTACTTCTGCCAGTATCTCGTCTCCTACCTTCTAAACTTTGCAGAAGTTCTCCTGCGAACCTTGCAGAACTAGCACTCCTGAAAGAAAGGATATAGCGGAGACTTGGCTTAGCCACAGCCTGGGGGACGTTTCCAGAATGAGATTTTCACTCTGCAGCGGAGTGTGCGCTGATATGAAACTTCCTGGCAGATTAAAACTGTGTGCCCGACCGAGACTCGAACTCGGGACCTTCGCCTTTCGCGGGTAAGTGCTCTACCAACTGAGCTACCGAAGCACGACTCACGCCCGGTACTCACAGCTTTACTTCTGCCAGTATCTCGTCTCCTACCTTCCAAACTTTGCAGAAGTTCTCCTGCGAACCTTGCAGAACTAGCACTCCAGAAAGAAAGGATATAGCGGAGACATGGCTTAGCCACAGACTGGGGGACGTTTCCAGAATGAGATTTTCACTCTGCAGCGGAGTGTGCGCTGATATGAAACTTCCTGGCAGATAAAAACTGTGTGCCTGACCGAGATTTGAACTCGGCACCTTTGCCTTTCGCGGGCAAGTGCTCTACCAACTGAGCTACCGAAGCACGACTCACGCCCGGTACTCACAGCTTTACTTCTGCCAGTATCTCGTCTCCTACCTTCCAAACTTTGCAGAAGTTCTCCTGCGAACCTTGCAGAACTAGCACTCCTGAAAGAAAGGATATAGCGGAGACATGGCTTACCCACAGCCTGGGGGACGTTTCCAGAATGAGATTCTCGTTCTGCAGCGGAGTGTGCGCTGTTATGAAACTTCCTGGCAGATTAAAACTGTGTGCCCGACCGAGACTCGAACTCGGCACCTTTGCCTTTTGCGGGCAAGTGCTCTACCAACTGAGCTACCGTAGCACGACACACGCCCAGTACTCACAGCTTTACTTCTGCCAGTATCTCGTCTCCTACCTTCCAAACTTTGCAGGAGTTCTCCTGCGAAGCTTGCAGAACTAGCACTCCTGAAAGAAAGGATATAGCGGAGACATGGCTTAGACACAGCCTGGGGGACGTTTCCAGAATGAGGTTTTCACTCTGCAGCGGAGTGTGCGCTGATATGAAGTAACGCTGTGTGTACCGGGCGTGAGTCTGCTTCGGTAGCTCAGTTGGTAGAGCACTTGCACACGAAAGGCAAAGGTCCCAAGTTCGAGTCTAGGTCGGGCACACAGTTTTAATCTGCCAGGAAGTTTCATATCAGCGCACACTCTGCTGCAGTGTGAAAATCTCATTCTGGAAACGTCCCCCTGGCTGTGGCTAAGCCATGTCTCCGCTATATCCTTTCTTTCAGGAGTGCTAGTTCTGCAAGGTTCGCAGGAGAACTTCTGCAAAGTTTGGAAGGTAGGAGACGAGATACTGGCAGAAGTAAAGCTGTGAGTACCGGGCATGAGTCGTGCTTCGGTAGCTCAGTTGGTAGAGCGCTTACCCGCGAAAGGCAACGGTCCCGAATTAGAGTCTCGGTTGGGCACACAGTTTTAATCTGCCAGGAAGTTTCATATCAGCGCACACTCCGCTGCAGAGTGAAAATCTCATTCTGGAAACGTCCCCCAGGCTGTGGCTAAGCCATGTCTCCGCTATATCCTTTCTTTCAGGAGTGCTAGTTCTGCAAGGTTCGCAGGAGAACTTCTGCAAAGTTTGGAAGGTAGGAGACGAGATACTGGCAGAAGTAAAGCTGTGTGTACCAGGCGTGAGTCGTGCTTCGGTAGCTCAGTTGGTAGAGCACTTGCCCGGGAAATGCAAAGTTCCCGAGTTCGAGTCTCGGTCGAGCACACAGTTTTAATCTGCCTGGAAGTTTCATATCCCCGCACACTCCGCTGCAGAGTGAAAATCTCATTCTGGAAACGTCCCCCAGGCTGTGGCTAAGCCATGTCTCCGCTATATCCTTTCTTTCATGAGTGCTAGTTCTGCAAGGTTCGCAGGAGAACTTCTGCAAAGTTTGGAAGGTAGGAGACGAGATACTGGCAGAAGTAAAGCTGTGAGTACCGGGAGTGAGTCTTGCTTCGGTAGCTCAGTTGGTAGAGCATTTGCGCGCGAAAGGCAAAGGTCCCGAGTTCGAGTCTCTGTCGGGCATACACTTTTAATCTGCCAGGAAGTTTCATATCAGCGCACACTCCGCTGCAGAGTGAAAATCTCATTCTGGAAACGTCCCCCAGGCTGTGGCTAAGCCATGTCTCCGCTATATCCTTTCTTTCAGGAGTTCTAGTTCTGCAAGGTTTGCAGGAGAACTTCTGCAAAGTTTGGAAGGTAGGAGACGAGATACTGGCAGAAGTAAAGCTGTGAGTACCGGGCGTGAGTCGTGCTTCGGTAGCTCAGTTGGTAGAACACTTGCCTGCGAAAGGCAAAGGTCCCGAGTTCGAGTCTCGGTCGGGCACACAGTTTTAATCTGCCAGGAAGTTTCATAACGTTCCTCTTGTGTACAGTCATACGCTCCTCAGTTTACATGCCTTCCCATTATTGGGGCAGAAAGCCGAGAGTACGTTTCTGTGATAGATGTTTACAACAGAAAGACTTGTAAGAGTCTTCTGTGCATGATGCAAGCATCTCATTATTTCAACACGAGATCTTTACATATGTATAGACTTTTCTGTGCGTCTTTACATACACCTACATGTTAAAGTAAAATACGCAGTGTGTCACAGTCGTAGTCTTTAACCGCTCACAGATTCTTTACAATAGAGCGGGGGGAAAGATCACCACAGTGAGATTAATTCTGCTGATTTTGGTAGTGCGGGTGCATGTAAAGTGGGTCCAGTAAGCACTGGGAAGGGGGCGGCTGGAGGCTGGAATGGCCTTCACATGGCAGTGACACGATGTCAGAAATCACGGAGCATTGATGTTGGCAGGGCCTTGAAGCATGTGGCCAGGTGTGATGTCAAAATTCTACTAACGATACGCATGTTGCATGTGGTTAGGTGCAATGATGTCTGAATTCCACGAACGTCAAAATGTGATTACAAGATGAAAGTTATGGATAAAGACGATCATGGAATTAGAACATTCAACAACTCCCTCGAACAATATGGCAGAAAAGTACATAAATTTACAAACTGTAGATAGACAGTCCCGTGAACGAGAGAATTTGTTTCTAATCCACTTTCAATTACAAATGATTTACTGAATACAGATACAGAGCACTATATGTCACGATGCAATCGAAAATGAGAACAAAGGCACAACGTTATCCTTCGCAAGTGCCAATGAAAAAATTACGCAAGAAGGCCACAATTTTACATCACTTCAGCACTCGCATTATTTCCAGGCACGTGAATCCAATCAGAGAGTTCGCAGCGTGCTGCAATGACACCACTGCGTTGGAAGAGGCTGATCGACTGCGACCGGATTAGATATACAAATCGAAAGTCTGAATCACTTCTACTCCACTGTGCTACCGAGGACGAGAGAAATGTGTTTTGTGCTTCAAACTGCATGAGGCGAGCAACCGAGATATAAGTGCTCTGCACTCTCATTGGCAGACAACAGCCTTTCTCTAGCTTGCGATGTGCCAATTGTTGTTTGCATACCGCCCTCGCGGACAGGGATGGCTGGTGACTCATTGTGTCGACAGTGGATTTTAGCACGAATCGCGCGTGTTTGAAAGGCGCTCGCGACAGATGGGTGCCCTCCAGTCTGCCTGACAGTTACTTTCCCAATATTATGAAGTATTTCTGTAATAAAAATGTGTTGGAGGTTATACACTCGTTGTCAAAAGGTCCAGTGACATCTGAAAAATCCTAACATTATATATAATGTTTTTTATATTTAATTTTTGTCGAATAGACTCGAATTCTGCACGCAGTATGCAATTATCGGTGCCTTCACCACAGCTATAGGCTCAACCGTTGCAGCATTAGACTGAGCAACAGGTTCAGGTTCGGCAGCAAGCCACACAACAACCTGTCTTCGAGCAACGAGCACAGCGGGCTACCTTTCCGGTGCAGCAGCCACTTATCATTTCACCCCTCAAACCTGAGGAAGAAGACTGGAACGCTTTCCATTATTGACTTCCCCTTCACTTTGTGGCATGTAGTATCACAGGTGTTTCCATTAAATGAGTTTTTCTTCTAGCTGATAATTTCAATTTGCTTTCTGTAGTTGTAAATTACATTTTTTTGTAGAGTCTGGGAAGTTAGCTTTTGTAGAAATTTTCATTCTGTTACCTTACTACTATGATCAAAAGTATCACCTGATCGTGATCGTTTTTTCAGTTTCGCAAGCAATCGCCATAAACTTATGTAGCATCTGCGACAAGTTTGAAACGTAGCCACTGCAAGTTCCACCTCACTTGTGAAAACCCTATGTATGCACAATTGTACAAAGAGTCCTTAGTGCGCGATGTCATAATTCGTTTCGCTTCATATCGAGAAATATTCTGCAAGCGTTGACACTGTACGACCCTACGCTAGACGAAGTGTTTGTTACCCTTAAAGCTTCTGAAATCTCCAGGTCATCTCACCATTCGTTCGACTAAAAATCCGTGTCGAGTGTGTCTCAGTGTCCCCACTTTAGTGAAACAGTTCTGGTTGGAAGTCGGCAGACAGGTCATTAGACAGCGGTTTGAGTCCGGGCAGGTCCGCGCGTGGTCGAAATTGAGAGACTTCGTCAATGGATAGCGTTGGAGCAAGTCGTTTTGTTAATATGACCTGTTATGCAAGCAGAGTAAGTACCTTGTCACGTGATTAAGATGCTGCACAACGACCTGCTCTTCCAGGTTGCCGACGTTGTTTCTCTACACATTTTGATGCCCAGTGCCCTTTTCACGACAAGGAACGTTATCAGGGTAGCAGAACTGGACATAAGTCTAACGTTTGTGGTAGCACACTCAGAGAATGTTGAAACTCTGTGGCCCTCGCGGCCAACTGGCGCTTGGAATAAACAGTTCGAACACCTGCGTCTAAGCGCGGCAACCACGTTTTCAGTCAGTTCCATCCTTTCATATTCTGCTCCAGACTTTCTTTCTCATTTTACATTGTATTTCTCCTTATCACATTTCTTACAACTGATCTGGTATTCATTGTAACAGTTTTTGTTTTGTAATTAGATCTGTCGTAGAATATTGTGAAATTGAACATATGAAGTAGCATGCGCTACAGCTTTGCTTCGTTAATTTGTTGTACCAGCCACTTATGGAACGTACTCTGTAACATGTGTATACTACGTGAGAATAAGTTGTCATCCGTCGTTCTAATGGTCACACGCCCTTAGGCGCTAAAACATTTACTGCTATTTCGCATGTGTGAGACTGTGAAGATATCATATGCGGTATGTGGATCTCCATGTCATAAATTGACATGCCCTGTAAGTAATATTAATTCCTTGTAAATATTATTTCATATACTGCCTACGTGAAAACATGTGCATTCATCTAGTTGATTTTGTTTTGTTTTGGTAGATACAGATATCGCAAACTGTTGCAATACCGAAATTGGTTGTAATGAAAGAATGTATTAATGCATTCCTGAGTCACGCATTTAAAAAGTCTAAATTATCACTCTACAGTCACCACAGGTATCTAAGATTATTAAACCTCAAACAATTTCCGTTAACAGTCGCTATTTTTCATTCGACAACGTCTTTGAGGCAGCATTTGGAGCCCTAAAAAACCCTAAAAAAGTTCCCCGCTAATCTACTCGTACTTGTTATCTAATTCAAATTGTCATCTTAGGTATCAACGTATCATGGAAATTCATTTTAGTAGTTCTGTACGACAAATATCCCGGGGGGTCTGCTGTGCATCCCGTTGCTTATACTTCAAAAATTGTGACCCAGCTGAGGTGAACTATAGTCCAGAAAGAAGTTCTTGGCGCACTGTTTACCTATTTTCTCCGTTGTCATTCCATTATATTGCTGATGACTGTCCGAATTTGCAACTGCGAATACATTTCATGTATTTCATAACAGCTGTAGTCGCTCCAGTGACTATTCTTTCGGACACTCATGCATATCCGAAGGGATATTGTACTTCTTAACAACACAGAGACTGCAATATCGTATTACTTTTTAGGTTCACAAACATATTCTAACACGGAACCAAGTTTCACTGTATCACTGGCCACGAAACACACGTTCCTCTTTTTGGACCTAAATCCCCGATGGGAGGTAAAGGTCCTGCAGCTTCCGGCCTATCCAGATATAGGTTTCCCGTGATTTCCCTAAATCGCTCCAGGCAAATGTCGGAATGGTTCCTTTGAAAGGACACGACAGATTTCCTTCCCCATCGTTGATAAAATCCGAGCTTGTGTTCCGTCTCTAATGACCTCGATGTCGACGGGATGTACCTACGCGGAGGCTTTGGGAAACTAATTTATCTTCCCTGAAGCTTGAACATAAGCTCCACATCAACGAACTAGGGGCGACCGATGGCGGATACCAAGTTAGTCACCAAAACTATTAATAAAAGTAAAGAGATTGTAAGGATTTTATGGTCATACATTTAAGGGAAAGTGTGTAGGATATGTGGTTCTGATATTACGAACAAATTATACTGTCTCCGTATTTGTTGTTTGCAAAAGAAAGCTCTGGGTGTGAATCCACTTGAAGCTAAGAGGCGTCAACGATCTGGGACATTTATCAACAAGATAAGAAACGTGAGCGGTCTAAATAAAATACAACCTCACAGCTGCAGCTTAATCATTGAGTGAAACAAAATATTAGAGAACATCTGATTTTAGACCAAGCAACGATTATCAATACAACATTAGAATTTATTTTACTGACTGCAGTGTGATTACCAGTTTCGTTATCATAGTTCGTTACTGTCTACAATGATGTTGAATGACAGTGAACAGGAAAGTACCAAATGTTTCTAACGCGAGAGTGTGTAAGTTGAATAAGATAACAGAAACTCGCTTGTAGAATGCCTTGAGCAAATTGAGCTTACATCTCAGCAATTTCTGAAGTGAGGGGGCTCCAACTGAGCACCCAACATTTCAGTTTTAGTTACCTATATCCAGTCATATTATGTCAAACGTTGACACAGTGCATGGTCAGTAACAAAAACGAGCAGTTCACCCACTGATTGTACAACAAAGGGTAGTAGAGGCGTAGAGTATGTGCAAGATATTGTCACCGACACGATTTTCTGGGGTAGGGAGCTGCGAAGAGACACAGACAGAAAATCGAATTTGCAAAATTTGTAGTTGCAAAAGAAATGTGTATTACAATTACCTCTCAAGTGGCTGAACACCTAAACCGCACAGAGCATCTCATCGCTGCCGCCTTATTTAATTCTGAAAAGTTTGTTTCGTACGCAAGCTAATTTCCGCAAATGTTGGCTGCAGATGTCTTGTGAAATATATTCTTTCCTTGAATGCTATAAACTGGAAGCGGAGTTTCAGATACTACATACGAGGAATGAGTTAGTAATTGTCATGGGTACTGTTCCACTTCTGCAATTCCTGCTCGAAAATAATTAGTAGGAGCCTTTTAGTGAATCAATTAAATTCCTTTAAGTAGTTGCTACCATACCGAGGACAACAAACAAGGTGGAACTATCTTTCTCTACCCCGAAGAGAATTAAAACTTTTCTGAAAAGTACACGGGTTTATAAATTAGTTATAAAAAGTAAACAATAATTGTAAAAAGGTAGATAACCTACAGAAATGATTGATACAGCACTGAATGCACTGTATCTTCAAGTTTTTCTTTTTTACAAATTTTCAGTATGGCTATCTTTCCCAATACGACAAATGTCCCGTCAGTAATCACTTTCCTACCAAACCCTACGAAGAAAGTATTGATGTATAGTGGCAACTGCTTGCGCCATCCTTTGCTACAGCTCATCAACATTTCCTGAAGGCGGAGAAACAATAACTCTGTTTTTAACGCAGTCCCATAAACAGAAATACCTTGGGGTTATATCAAGTGATCGTGGTGGCTATGATATTGTTCCAGCACGCCCAATTCATGTCGCCATACACCTATGGAGATTAGCGACAACTTCACGAGCATAATGTGGTAGTACGCCATACTGTTGGAAAATAGGTACTGGGCACATTACCTGTTGTGAGACATCAGATAATAAGGATGTCCAGGTACGATATGCTGATTACAGTTGATTATGCAAAAAAGAATGGTCCGTATATCTTGTTACAGATTACAGCGCAAAACGCATTTATTTCTGGCGAGTCTCGTACATGTTCTGTTAACAGACGTGTTTTCTGCTCGCCCCATGTCTGAGCATTATGCCTATTCACTTTGCTGCAAGTATGGAAAGGTGGCTTCGTCACTGAACTCAATTTTATTAAGAAAATAATCTCCAGTCCGAATTTTCTTAAACATCTGTACACATAACTCAGGCCGTTTTCTGTCACCTTTTTTAGAGCTTGCAGCAGTTCCACATATTAGGGTTTGAATGAGAGGCTTTTCCTTATACTTTCTGCTCTGTAACACTAAGCATATTCTCATGTGAAAGAAAAAGGGAAATTTATGTTAAGGCCACAGTAAGTCAAGATCCAACTTTAAGAGCACACATCAAGCAATACTGTATTATTTAAAGACAGTCATTGAAATGTCCATATGTGAGTATGTCCTGACAGAGATAAATAATGCATACAATAAAATTACAACTATATGGAACACTGTCGAATAGGAGACAGGACATCCAAACATTATATAAGATTCCATAACAATTATGCTAAATGACAGCGTCATAACTGATAATTCATACGTTGCAAGTACTTTTAAAAATCTTTTTTCTAAAAGTAGCAGCAAATATAGGATGAAATGGTTTAGTTGAGGAAGCAACATAATACATTAAAAATTTCATTCCACAAAACTTTAAGAAGCCAGAATTAGCACCAACAGCCTTCAATGAAATTAACATATTTATAAAATTTATGCAAATCATATGTTCTTGTGGGCTTGATGGAATTCAAACAGAATTCTGAAAAGCTTTGCAACATTATAAGTAATGTCCTTAGTGATACATGCGTGATTGGCCTGGGAACTTTACACACAGGGTAAAATATGTAATTATTAAACCACTTCACAGGATAGGTGCCAAGACGGACTTAAACAATAATCATCCAGTTTCCTTACTGACATCTTTCACAAAATATTCGAAACAGTTGAACAATTAAGCGGAAACGGTATATTCAGCATACGACATTTTGGATTACAGAAGGTGTGCCTGACTGAGAATGCGGTTCATACATTCACTCATCTAACTGTACAAGCCTTAAATAATAATTTGTAGCCTTTTGGTAGGTTTTGTGATGTTTCCAGGGGGTTTGATTGTGTAGATCGTGTACCTCTAAGAAAAACTCAAGTTCTATGGTATTGTTGGCTTGACAAACAGATTTTTAATACTTTGTGCCGAAAAATTCAGAAAATATCGGAACGGTTGAAAATTTTTGTGACTGGAAAAGAATCACAAAGGGAATGCCACAAGATTAAATCTTGGAACCATTCCTATCCCTTCTACATGTAAATGACCTTCCACTTAACGTTCAAAAAGGAAAATTGGTACTTTTTTCAGACAATACTTGTGTCATAATAAATCTCATTAGACATAAACTAACATAAAAGTTGATAAACCATATTTTACAAAGAATGATTAAGGAGTTCTCTGAAAATTGACTCTCCCTAAGTTTGGAAAGAATCACAGTACATTCAGTTCTGTACAACAAACAGTCATACCAACAAACGATGTAGCTCATGAACACGGGTCAGTACATACTGAGGAAAACTTAAACTAAGCGGATAATCGGACTTTTCAAACAGAAGTTCAGCTACTTTTACTCTTCGTATAACTGTGAAACTTGGAAACAAACGTATCAACTTTCTGACATGTTTTACGCTTTTTCGTTCTGTGATGTTGTACAGAATGATTTTGTGGAGTAACTCATCACTTAGAAAGAAAGTATTGACTGCACGAAAGCAAGTAGTACGAATAATATTTGGTGTTCCCACGGACTTCATGTAGGTATCTCTTCAAGGAACAAGACATTTTAAGAGGAGCACCGTTACAGTACATATATTCACTAACGAGATTCTGCATTAAAAATCCGTCATAACTTGAGAAGATCTGTGATGTCCACACCTGCAACACTAGAGGAAAGAAAGATAACTAATACACATTATTAAAGCTGTCGGTGGCTCAGAAAGGAGTTCTGTATGCAGCAACCATAATTTTTGATCATTTGTCGAGTGACATAAAATGTCTAACCGTTAGTGAAGGATGTTTTAAATCTAATTTAAAAACATTTCTCTTGAACAACTCATATATTCCATGACACATTTCTATTTAAAAACACTATAAAAAGAAAAAAATTAATGTAGTAGCGTGAGTAGAGCTAATAATAATGTGTTCATTAATGACGAGAAGGATCATGTGTACGTATCCTGTAAACTGACTCGTTACATACCATTTAGGTAAACGTATCGCTCAGATGACCTATGGGACATGTACAGCCGTGCTCAAAAGTATCCGAACAACCTGAATTGCATTTCGCCTGATTCGCATACTACCCTCATAACGCCGCTATCTAGCAGGTCCTCTAATCGCTCCTCGGTACAGTCGTTTGACTATTGAAAATGGTTTAAGTAAATCATCACTAGAAAACACTGCTCTATATTGCAGTAACTCAAGATGTAAAGTAATACCACAATACTACAAATATCAGGGAATACCTTATGACAGATAAGACTGTCATTAATTCTTGTAAGCGCACATTTATTCCAATAAATGACATACTTGAAATGTTACCACTCTCATTATTTCGTCACATAGGTAATGCAGGTAGCAAGTTCGTCGTATTCATGATTTCCTCTTCAAAGTAGCATACCGTACTAATTATATGACACAAAATGGCATTAAAAATTTAAGTTATTCATGAGCTGCTAGTTGAGAATATGTATGTACTTCAAATGACACGACGAACCGTCTCGTTCTGCATATGGATTCAAACCAAGGTCATGCAGACTAAGGTAAGTTCGTGACTGACAGAAACTAACAGTCATTCCTGACTAGGCATACAGAGAGTGATATACCTCGATTTCAGACAGTATCAGTTAGGAAATGTCAGCTTTAAATTACATAACGTAAAGATTTTTAAGGGACGCGAATCCCTACCCAGCATCTATGGTCCCTGTTAACGAACTACGAGAGATGTTAAATATTGCTTCTTCACAGGTAACTTACTTGAAATGCCGTAAGGTAAAGCTTTGTGCTGGACAGGGATTCTAACCCAGAACCTAATCGGATTGTTATAGAAGCACAATTAAATGTGACATATCGCATTTTCTCGGCAGTAGCAAGATGTTTTAGCTGAAATGATGAGACGAAACATTAATTTTTTCCTTCACACGACACCAACCTGGCACCTATCGCTATTATATTCTAAAGAAAACGAACGATAAATATGGGTTTGTTACACCAGCAGCGAATTTTTCTCCACCAGCAGCTCGGAATAACATCCTTGAAGTTACAGTGATCTCGCAAATAGTTCTGTGTCTCACTGGGAGTAAAAAACGTCAGATATCGATAGTGTTGACGGCGAATGAAAATACATTAAAAATCAAAATTATTATCCACCAGCAGATAGGTGTTCTGATGCTAGATCTTGATAGTACATAATGAAAGCTTTAGTGCCGGGTTAGAATTCGAACACATTCACATGCAACATGTGGAGATGTTGAGGAATCTGAAGTTTTGAACAGACAACAAATTAGAGTCGAGCTGTATTGTCAAGAAGGGACCACATTCTGCATTAATAACCAATTTTATTGAGATACAGAATCTCAAATAAAAGATGGAATAGGTGTCGTCACTAGAAATAAATAACTAGTATAAGGAAGGTTACTGGTCATAGAGTTTCTACATGTCGCCACTCTTGACTTTATTGTGGTTCAACCTAATGCGTGTTTGCTAGAGAAGGAATACCATGTTTAATGTGAATTTCAGATCACAATGCCAGAAGAGAATACAATCTGTCTCTCCCTATAAAAAATCATCGGCAAAAGTTGGAATCGAACACAGACCATGGGTAGTATGTATCTATCAGCAATCCGAGAGACCACCAAACACTCTTCTTTGGGGCTCCTTTCTCTACTGTAACGCCGTTGCGCCACATTGGATGAGAATTCTGACACACAGGCTCCCAGTAGTGGTTTGCAGCATGATCAGTAGATTCATTTAATTGGTTGACCGAATCGCCATGAACTAGCTGCTTCGGCTACCCAGTGCATACATTTGGCCAATTTTGTGATCACCGAAATACAATCACGTAACTGCCACCTACACAGAACTGCCAACAGTGCAGTGTGCAGAAATTTAAATAGGAAGTGTCCCTTTCCACTTGAGCTACTGTATTGCGCTATCTGTTTGTTGAAAACGTAGTGCAGTGCAAAAGAAAAGCAGCAACTGTCTGTCTCTCAGAAGTCTACAGCCGGCCTTATGCATTATCTCACAACACTGTGGAATGCGGATGTTCTGGAGGAATTGTTGACTTATGGAGCTGTTGTGCCAATGATACAGATAGCAGTGTAACGGTAAGTGTGGTGCACAGTAGACAAAACTTCGAGAGTTTAAATACATTCACTACTACGTTTTTAAACGGAGTTCTGCTGTGTACTGAAGTTATCAATCTAATGGAACTTTGAACATAATTCCCTTCAGTTCTCATTCCAAAATACTTGCATGTGGGGAAAAGGGCCAACTATTGCGACCTTTTGTTCAATTCAGGTTTAAAAGATGGCCAGGCAGCAGATGCATCCCGAAACTTTCGTGTTATGTATGGGGAGAGCGCATCGTGCCAAAATACGTTAGAAAAGTATTTTCTACATTATCTTTCGTGTGGTAGTGGCATTTTATTCTTCTTCAAACCTTGTTAGAAAGCTTTAACTCAGAACAATTTTTCTACATGCATGTAATCAATAAACAACATGTGCATTGTCAGACTGTTATAGACGACATCAGAGAATTCGCATATGTCGTTGATGATTAATTTCTCTCTCATGTCTACTATTGTTTAAACAACACTAAAAGAAATCTTACGAAAATTGTGCACTGTACTATAAGAAATGAACTAAAACTACCCACGATAACATTACAACGAAAGTCGGATTTTAATAAAGCTGAGTATCTGTACACAAGCGTGCCTTTGTCGGTCCGAATTAGTAAAATATTACTCACTTAGATGTCGATATGGTCTGTGTTTAATTGGTACGCTATGTCACATTCAAGAGGTATGCAAATGTAGCATATCATAAATAAAGTTATGTATTCCATTGTATGATTATATGATAGCGGAACAAACACTGGTAGCAGTTACTTCTGTAAAATATCTGGGAGTATGCGTGCGGAACGATTTGAAGTGGAATGATCATATAAAATTAATTGTTGGTAAGGCGGGTACCAGGTTGAGATTCATTGGGAGAGTGCTTAGAAAATGTAGTCCATCAACAAAGGAGGTGGCTTACAAAACACTCGTTCGACCTATACTTGAGTATTGCTCATCAGTGTGGGATCCGTACCAGATCGGTTTGACGGAGGAGATAGAGAAGATCCAAAGACGAGCGGCGCGTTTCGTCACAGGGTTATTTAGTAACCGTGATAGCGTTACGGAGATGTTTAATAAACTCAAGTGGCAGACTCTGCAAGAGAGGCGCTCTGCATCGCGGTGTAGATTGCTCGCCAGGTTTCGAGAGGGTGCGTTTCTGGATGAGGTATCGAATATATTGCTTCCCCCTACTTATACCTCCCGAGGAGATCACGAATGTAAAATTAGAGAGATTAGAGCGCGCACGGAGGCTTTCAGACAGTCGTTCTTCCCGCGAACCATACGCGACTGGAACAGGAAAGGGAGGTAATGACAGTGGCACGTAAAGTGCCCTCCGCCACACACCGGTGGGTGGCTTGCGGAGTATAAATGTAGATGTAGATGTAGATGCTTGTCAACAACAGAAAGAGGCATTACCTGTTGTGCATCATTGTAAGTTTTTCACCATTGCACTATGAGCAGAAATATTTCCTTGCGTTTTCCTTATCGATGTTTGATCTGACTGCTTGCAACTGTTACATAGAAGGAATTAAAACTTTACTATCAGCGAGACTGGAATCACGAACCAGAACATACGCTCTTTTTTACAGGACAGCGCGTACCACATAGCTAGCGCTGAGGTACGTGTCTGGGTTTCCGATTACGAGGCTAATAGTGGATAGAACTCGCAAATAGCTATTTAAAGAGCAAGATTAATTGCAATTTCCACGTGCAACGACTTTCCTGGTCAGAAAACCGTAAATTTACAATCTTTTGTTACACTTCAAGCGATAATAACTCAAATTTATTCAATGGAAATGATAGGAAAAATAAAGTGAACTTTGAGGCTTAATTCCGTGCACACCAGGAAGTAACTCGTCGATCACAGAGTTGCCAAACGTACATTGCCTTGTTACCAAATCTTAGTTACAGTACCAGCAGGAAGAAGATGAACCGATGTGTTCCTACAGAGCGTTGGGAAGTGGTCATAGCAAGCATCCCAAAGGCGTGGCTGGCACGGCCTGGAATACGTAATGCGTCAGATTCGCATTTCTGTAACTAGGTTTAGGGATAGGAGCGTAGTTACTAATAATACTCAGAACAGACAGTAAACTAAGCATCATAAATCAGTAACTCTCATAGCTGTTTTATATTCCTTTCGTAAGTGTACTCAAAACTAAGAAACTCATTGATGGGCGTTTCTGTGCCTGGCCGATTGTCGAGCACAACAAGCAAATAAAAATAAAAAAACAATGTTTGTGTGTGTGTGTGTGTGTGTGTGTGTGAAACAGAGAATGGAGAGAGAGAGAGAGAGGGAGAGAGAGAGATAAAGATAAAAGAGAATGAGAGAGGAGGAAATAATTATTGTAAAGAATTTGGATCATGGTATGTATAAAAATCTTTCATTAAAATGACTCGTTCCACATCATTGCAAAATGTGTATTCATGATCTATGGAACAAATATTAATCGAATCAAATTTAATATTGCGAACTAGCCATGAAGTGTCATGAATTACTGAAATTTTCGCCAATATCAGCAGCCAAATCTTAACTTGAAAATAAAAAACCACAGTTTTTGTAATAAACTTGGACTCCTATCAGGACCTTTTCGTTCCTGCAAAATAACCACGAAAGATGTTCGATGTACCTCCATTCAGAAGTAACACAGTGTGCATGCATTTGAAGATGAAGCGCATGATGTGAAGTTCTGTTGCGGAGATACGAACCCAACACGTAATCGGATTGTTAACTAAGTAAAATCATATGTTATGTATCGGTTTTTCTTACCATCTGCTAGGTGTTCGAATCTAAAATAAGGATACAAGTTTTTGTGCCTGAGCGACAATCGAACCGCACACCTACCGTCGTCCTTCTTTATCATCCACGAATATAGCTTAAGTATCAATTGGTTACTCGCCAACAGTTGAGATGTGTGCGTGTTTGACCAGAAATAACGACACCTATTGCGAATGTTGGCAACACATGAACAGATATTAAAAATGATTGTTAATTTTCACTAGCAGGCCGGTGTGCTCGTGATGAGGCTTGAAATGAAATTATGAATATTTTTGAAGTGGATCAGTATTCGGACCTACATACTTACCTTTGAAGGAGACCTAGGGAAGATTGCAGTCTTGGGAAAAGGAACTAAATGATTGAACTATACTGTTCCGAGAGATTCAGATCCTCGAAAGAGGAGATTCGAATTCAAATCACAGTCCAGCACCAAGTTTTTCAACGTCTGTAGTTCAATCAAGTAAAAGTAAAAGAAGAGCCCTGTTCCTTTAAATGGCTATCGGTTCATAATATAAAATAAAATATTCTAATGTAAGTAAGTTTACCGGCGACAGTATTTCCGTTTACCATGACTTCCGCCTATGTCATTTCCCAACGTAAACCGGCTCTGCCCAGTTGGTAATGAAGGAACGTTGCGTTTGATGCGGATTCTGAATTGTAACGTCTTTCTCTTGATGTTACTAGAGGTAAAGTAAATCTGTTTGTGCCTCTTAAAAGTAAGTGCCTGAATCCACGCATTGCACCTGTGAAAGCTCGTTCCACCAGACCATTGTGGCCACATTTCCAAGCCCCAGGAGTGGGCTGTAACGGATCATATGCTTAGATTACAAAATGAGTCACGGTGGAAAAGTGCGAGTCTTTTAAACGGTTAAGTAGAAGCAAGATTTTGGCGTGGAGATTATGCTACTTTAATGTCAGCAGGATGTAAAGACTCTTCTAGGCATCATAGTCTCGATATGTGGCCATTATGAAATTTTCACTAATTCAGCAAATTTCTTAGTTCGAGAAAATCCACAGTTAAGTGTGAAGTTACCGGATAATGCGATTATTACCGTCATTATTACTAACACTTTCTTCATGCTTCTGCTGGAACACATGTGCTTGGACATCATTTAATGCCTTTTGGTCATTACAGAAGTAGTTGCCCAAGAACAGGTTCTTTCTCTGTCTATGGAATTCTTTTCATGTTAATATCGAACATCAGCAATTACTCGTAAATTACATTGAAACTGAAGTAATTAATGAAGACCTCACTTGATAAAGAAAATGTGTCTTCATTTACTTGCGCCTAGAAATGGCTGTCGAATACGGCTAAACCAAAACCCAAGCGATCTTACTGCCTTCCGATATACGTCTCTGTCAGTCCTTCCATATGATTTAGGCGACGTGACCAGTTTCAAGTTGTGTATGATAGAGAATGTTTTCGAAAATCAGTTGTTTTCCTTTGCAACAAAACAGAAACATTTTCAATCTAAGCTATCCAAGTTCAAAATTTTCGCAATGTTGTTGTTGTTGTGATCTTCAGTCCTGAGACTGGTTTGATGCAGCTCTCCATGCTACTCTATCCTGTGCAAGGTTCTTCATCTCCCAGTACCTACTGCAGCCTACATCCTTCTGCTTCTGCTTAGTGTATTCATCTCTTGGTCTCCCTCTACGATTTTTACTCTCCACGCTGCCCTCCAATACTAAATTGGTGATCCCTCGATGTCTCAGAACATGTCCTACCAACCGATCCCTTCTTCTAGTCAAGTTGTGCCACAAACTCCTCTTCTCCCCAATTCAATTGAATATCTCCTCATTAGTTATGCGATCTACCCATCTAATCTTCAGCATTCTTCTGTAGCACCACATTTCGAAAGCTTCTATTCTCTTTTTGTCTGAACTATTTACCGTCCACGTTTCACTTCCATACATGGTTACAATCCATACAAATACATTCAGAAACGACTTCCTGGCATTTAAATCTATACTCGATGTTAACGAAATTTCTTCTTCACAAACGCTTTCCTTGCCATTGCCAGTCTACATTTTATATCCTCTCTACTTCGACCATCATCAGTTACTTTGCCCCCCAAATAGCAAAACTCCTTTACTACATTAAGTGTCTCATTTCCTAATCTAATTCCCTCAGCATCACACGACTTAATTCGACCACATTCCATGATCCTCGTTTTGCTGTTGTTAATGTTCGTCTTATACCCTCCTTTCAAGACCCTGTCCATTCCGCTCAGCTGCTCTCCCAAGTCCTTTGCTGTCTCTGACAGAATTACAATGCCAGCGGCGAAACTCAAAGTTTTATTTCTTCTCCATGGATTTTAAAACCTACTCCGAACTTTTCTTTTGTTTCCTTTATTGCTTTCTGAATATACAGATTGAATAACATCGGGGGTAGACTACAACCCTGTCTCACTCCCTTCTCAACCACTGCTTCCCTTTCATACCCCTCGACTCTATTAACTGCCATCTGCTTTCTGTACAAATTGTAAATAGCCTATCGCTGCCTGTATTTTACCCCTGCCACCTTCAGAATTTGAGAGTATTCCAATCAACGTTGTCAAAAGCTTTCTCTAAATCTACAAATGCTAGAAACGTAGGTTTGCCTTTCCTTCTAAGATAAATCATAGGTCAGTATAGCCTCACGTGTTCCAACATTTCCACGGAATCCGAAACGATCTCCCCCGAGGTCGGCTTCCACCAGTTTTTCCATTCGTCTGTAAAGAATTCGCGTTAGTATTTTGCAGCTGTCACTTATTAAACTGATAGTTCGGTAAATTTCACATCTATCAACACCTGCTTTCTTTGGGATTGGAATTATTACATTCTTCTTGACATCTGTGGGTATTTCGCCTGTCACATAAATCTTGCTCACCAGATGGTAGAGTTTTGTCAGGACTGGCTCTGCCAAGGCTGTCAATAGTTCTAATGGAATGTTGTCCACTCCCGGGTCCTTGTTTCGACTCAGGTCCTTCAGTGCTCTTTCAAACTCTTGACGCAGTATCATATCTCCCATTTCATCTTCATCTACATCCTCTTCCATTTCCATAATATTGTCCTCAAGTACATCGCACTTGTATAAACCCTCTATATACTCGTTCCACCTTTCTGCTTTCCCTTCTTTGCTTGGAACTGGGTTTCCATCAAAGCTCTTGATATTCATGCAAGTGGTTCTCCTTTCTCCAAAGGTCTCTTTAATTTTCCTGTAGGCAGTATCTATCTTACCCCTAGTGAGATAAGCCTCTACATCCTTTCATTTGTCCTCTAGCCATCCCTGCTTAGCCATTTTGCACTTCCTGGCGATATCATATTTGAGACGTTTGTACTCTTTTTTGCCTGCTTCATTTACTGCATTTTTATATTTTCTCCTTTCATCAATTAAATTCAATATTTCATGTGTTACCCAAGGGTTTCTACTAGCCCTCGTCTTTTTACCTACTTGATCCTCTGCTGCCTTCCATATTTCATTCCTCAAAGCCACCCATTCTTCTTCTACTGTATTTCTTTCCCCCATTTTTGCCAGTTGTTCCCTTATACTGTCCCTGAAACTCTGTACAACCACTGGTTCTTTCACTTTATCCAGGTCCCATCCTAAATTCATAACTTTTTACAGTTTCTTCAATCTTAATCTACTGTTCATAACCAGTAGATTGTGGCCAGAGTCCACATCTGCCACTGGAAATGTCTTACAATTTAAAACTCGGTTCCTAAATCTCTGTCTTACCATTGTATAATCTGTCTGATACCTTTTAGTACCTCCAGGGTTCTTCCATGCATACAACTTTCTTTCATGATTCTTGAACCAAGTGTTAACTATGATTAAGTTATGCTCTGGGCAAAATTCTACCAGGCGGCATCCTCTGTCATTTCTTAGCCCCAATCCATATTCACCTACTATGTTTCCTTCTCTCTCTTTTCCTACTCTCGCATTCCAGTTACCCACTACTATTAAATTTTTGTCTCCCTTCACTATCTGAATAATTTCTTTATCTCATCATACATTTCATCAATTTCTTCGTCATCTGCAGAGCTAGTTGGCATTTAAACTTGTACTACTGTAGCGCGCAGTCCGGAACCGCGGGACTGCTACGGTCGCAGGTTCGAATCCTGCCTCGGGCATGGATGTGTGTGATGTCCTTAGGTTAGTTAGGTTTAATTAGTTCTAGGTTCTAGGCGACTAATGACCTCAGAAGTTAAGTCGCATAGTGCTCAGAGCCATTTGAGCTATTTGTACTACTGTAGTAGGCGTGGGCTTCGTGTCTATCTTGGCCGCAATAGTGCGTTCACTATGCTGTTTGTAGTAGCTTACCCGTACTCTTATTTTTTTTATTCATTATTAAACCTACTCCTGCATTACCCCTATTTGATTTTGTATTCATAACCCTGTATTCACCTGACCAAACGTCTTGTTCCTCCTGCCACCGAACTTCACTAATTCCGACTATATCTAACTTTAACCTAACTATTTCCCTTTTTAAATCTTCTAACCTACCTGCCCGATTAAGGGATCTGACATTCCACGCTCCGATCCGTAGAAAGCCAGTTTTATTTCTCCTGATAACGACGTCCTCTTGAGTAGTCCCTTCCCGGAGATCCGAATGGGGGACTATTTTACCTCCGGAATATTTTACCCAAGAGGACGCCATCATCATTATTTTCGCAATATTAGTTCAAATTTAATACTTGCTTCTGTAATGTGGGAAAGTATTTCACAGTTGCAAAACCCGCATCCGACCCATTGACCTTACACTTTGTCGCTGCCCATAAATTCTAGCTCAGAGGGACACCAGTTTAAGTAACCTAATGTAGCGAAGACTGTTTGTCAGTGCTCTTTCTCACCGGAAAATACGCAATTAACCCACTAGGCTCCATAAGTACACTGTAACAGTAATTTCTGTGAGTATGCAATGCATACGGATTGTAGAATTTAGTGGTGCTCTCTCTTCCACTTCCGTTTACAATATGCCTGATCTAAACGGGCCCTTTATCATTACGGGCCCTGGGCAGTGCAACATCATACTGACAACAGTAATGTGCTTTTTCTGACAACCCCACTGGCCGTTTTACCTCATTTTGTAATCATTTAAATAAAACAACATGCCCTTTCGGTGGGAGACATTTCGTCCCCCTTTTCCTTCTGTGAAATTTGTCAGTAAGCTTTTTGCCTTCCAACTAGCGAAATGGGGCAGAGTACGGCAGGTAAACGATTCACAAACCACGATTAAGTGCCGTTAAGACGATTTCTTTAAACATTGTCGTAGCTGAAGGAATTTAGTTTCTTCTGAAATCGTCTTATGCAGCAACGTTCACAGATATCTCATATAGGAAAAGTTCTTTATCCAGGTACAAAGGTTGTAAAACAAACTTCCCACAGTTTGTGTTAGGTTGATCTTTTCGTCTGATAGCACTGCGTAATTATTTTGTCTAAGAGTGAAACGTCCCCTTAGAAAAATTAATGAATGATTGTGCTGGTAAACCCCTTACGTTATTTGATTTATAAACAACTGAACAGAACTGAACGTACTCAGACATTTCGCTCTTTACTTATTCTGATCAACACCAAAGTGACAAAGAATACTTTTAGCGCAACACAATGTGACTTTCAATAATCCCTACAAAAGAATGGCCCTGACTAACAATAACCTTTACCTTTCATGAATCACTTACCTCACAAAAATCTTCGTTACTCAAACTACTGCAAAACAGCAAGCGCCAATACTGCCAGCTAAATAAAAGATTCTAACTACTGAAGGCACTAACTACTGATAGGCATACTAAGCCAATGAAAGATTCTGATAGAGAACAAACAATGTATTTACCTGAATAGAGTTCAAAAGTCATAATATATATCAGTTCATGGTATCCAGTATTACAAATTTACTCTTTCTGGCGGACACACTTCCAGATCGTCCGCTCTTAAAATTCTGCCATCTCTCTCCCCACGTCCGCCACTGCTGGCGGCTCACCTCCAACTGCGCAACGCTACGTGCTGTTAACAGCCAACTGCCCAACACTACAATAGCAAATTCCAACAATGCAAACCAGCCACAGACTGCACACAGCACAGTCAGTGATTTTCATACAGGGCGCTACGTGACGTTACCAACATAAAAACATAAACAGCCTGCTTACAAGAGGTATCACAAGTAGTGTTCCTGTAGCTGTGGGAATCATTGGTTGAAAACGAATTTAACACCAATGAGTACAGTACTGCCAAATATTCAAAACGATTGTCAATCTAAGTCCGAGTTCATTCACAACATTTTTAACATAGAAGCTAACTGTGTATCCTTGTCTTCCTTGAGTGGGCATTGGAAGGCGTTTACACATGTATACAATACTATGAATACTTCAAACGCTGTAGTTTACGTTGCTCTCATAAACTAATTCTGTTTTTTTTTAATTCTTATGGGTCTTCAGCGTGCAATATGTGTTACAGATACAGTCTTAGACAAAAAAAGTGACAGCCAAGTCGTTCACGTAAGGTGAACAATACTGTCGCGCTCCCCTCAGAATTCTGTGCCCGGCAATATGTTCGATCTGGCAACATTGTAGACTCTGGAACTTCCTGGACATCAATCTTGACTGCAGTCTGAATATATCAGTCTTGACTACGACCGTAGTCTTGAGGTAAAACACGAGACTAGCTAATACGACATCTGGCAACAGAAAGCACAAGTCGACAAAACGTTTACCACCCCTTTCCTCTCAGTGCTGAAGCTATGAGTGCAACTCAAGCGAATCTACAATATATTTCGCTTTCTGTCACATTGGTAATAACAGTTTGGTTCAACACTATTTTAGTGAAAGATTTCTTGGCCGGCCATCTGCCTCTGAACACCGCATGTGTCTGAGTTCTCAGGGACCCGTTTGCTGCCTACTGGCGGGGGCTGACGCACTGCGCTGCCTCTTCCTCTGCCGTCAACGTCTGCTCCTCTCCTCACTCTCGACGGTGTAACATGCTTTAATGTTGTTGAGTGGTGACCCATAAAATCTGTCTACAATTTGTGTTTCACACTCGATAGCAACGGAGGCACGAAACCCTTTTTATTTGATGCGTATTTTATTACACTAGTATGCAATACATCACTGTGGCACAGAATTGTTCCTGATCCAGTGTTCTATAATTAAAGCATCACATCCTGTTCTTTTTCCTTTCAAAGGAGATTCTTCAAATAATTTATTTTTGTCATGGATTCATATGTGTTAGTCAAGGCACATAGAGTAATTGCAGTGTTATGTGTTTGGGTTCTTTCTTTGATTCCCTATGGCAAATGGATGCGAAACATTGTGTTAATACCGTTCAGAGCCTGCTGTATAGCTACTCAGACAACTTGCTTGTTTCGAGGTCCATACATTAATTAATGGAGAAGTGAACACTGTTCAAAAGTGATATTTAAAATGTTCAGTTGAATTTAAGGCGATAAAATTGCCCATATTTGAAGCTACCCAGAGAAAAAGTAAGTTGCTAGAGCTGCTGAAGCAGCTTGGCAGTCAGAAAGCCGAGATCTATGACCATTAACACGACTTGCTGTGTAAAGGTTTTCTACCGATTTCGTTACAGAACTTTTTTCTGGAAATTCGCAACTCCATTATATAAATCAGAAGAAAAGCTCGCACACGCTGATCCCTCCCAAGATTAGAACTGAAGACACATTGAGCCACTGCGACACGAGATACGGGTGGGGGCACGGGGCTATGGACACACTGCTGCCAGCACGCCAGTCTCATCACGGTATTGGTCGCTCAGCCACATAACGCATCGTGAACGATAATATAGGTTGTCACTTACGTGAAGAATAGCATTTCTTTAGCCAAAAAATTGAATTATGTGTCTCAATGTCTATGGGTCATATAGCATGAGTCATTCAAATGGAAAGGGAATATCAAGTGAACTTAGCGAGTCAATTCAGAATCATACGGGGTAGTGACTGCACTGTCACAGTGTTGCCAAATTTTTGTGCCGATGTTGCCCAATTCTCAGTTGTGCTAGGAACAGCTCTGTAGCGGTATGCGAGGAGAATCCCGTGCTCATGTCATAGGAGGATACGGAGAGGAGGCGCGGGGTTTGGTTAAAATTCAGCATTGTCTCCTAGCAGTTGTGTCCAACATTTAGGTGCATAAACTTCCATCACGATTACAGTTTCCCACTAAATATATACAAATCAAACACTTACCCTGTTACCTTGTGACAAAATATTATTTCAGTTGAATAAAATGTCTTTGGAAATCAACTTTTCTCACCTGTCACGAAAAGTAAGATAATAAACACTTTGCACCTCGAAATCGATTTTATCTATGTGCAGTCTTGTGATCATACAGGTAGAATTTCATGAATTGCACGAGAATGTAGGAAAATGTTGGTGAGAATGGAAGCTATAAGAAACACAGTTAACTAATTATTCTGTGCTACGTAACAGTCAATTGATTTGAAAATTCAGAAGAGAAGACACTAAAAATTATGCCCATTAAGACAGAAACTAAATTGCAGATTCGGGCACTGTGCAGATCTGCGCTTTTTCATCTTCAGATCTATACAAATAATGTATACCAACCAGCTAATTCATTGCTTTCGTAATATTTCCCTCTTGTTTAGTCTTCTAATGATGATCTGGATCTACACCCATGAATCTGATTGTTTCTTTGTATCCTACCATCTACTACCTTTGTGTGATATTGCTGGGTGTTCAAAAAGCCTGCTCCCACGAGGTATTAGAACGAGGTCACAAGAAGGCTATCGAAGTATAATCAAAATACACTGAGACGCTAATTTGCCTGTCGTCATGGAGTTAAATCAACAGAAATAGTTGGGTTTTATTGCCTGCAACACCCGCATCCCACTGTTGTTTTCTGTTACTGATATTTTCATATTACCCTGAACACAAGACGCGACATAAATATGCATATTCTCCGTGACGAAACATCCCACATTCCATTCATCGTGATCCATTCGTTACGTGCATCGGCAGCAATGAGTGATAGGAGAGCTGTTGTGAGGTGACGAATGATAATAACAAAGGTAGTAATAACAAATCAGTAATCAAGGATGTTTATTGCATTACAGACAATTGTTAACGATTAACAAAATAACCAAGAAAGGCTGAGTGTTTCATTTGCGCACTGCATAGGTGTTCTTACTAATTTGTTACTGAATTCTGTTCTGGTTGTCTGCAGAAGGAAAAGAAAGAACCCTTTACCCATATATATCGCTAGTACAACGAGATATTACCTATCAACTATCCTTGCTTTACATCACGAGACGAACATGGCGTCATCGAGCACATATTTGAAATACATTCCTGGCTCTGAGCACTATGGGACTTAGCATCTGTGGTCATCAGCCCGCTAGAACTTAGAACTACTTAAACCTAACTATCCTAAGGACATCACATATATCAATGCCCGAGGCAGGATTTGAACCTGTGACCGTGGCGGTCGCACGGTTTCAGCCTGTAGCGCCTAGAACCGCTCGGCCACCACGGCCGGCGAAATACATTCCAGTTTTCTCTCTCTGTCTCTCTCTCTCTCTTTTAATTTTTATATTTTGAGGAAAGCATCGAGAAGCGCGAGTAATAAGCAAGTAGGCATATAATGTATTTTATTGCGTAATTCCAATTATTGATAGTTTATTCGTGAGCTTGCGCGCATTCAGTGGGGTGAAACCTATCACAGAAGCAAGCAAAACACAAATATTTCTTGCACCATGCGCAACACACAAACGAAATGTCGCTGCTCTGACTTGTTGTCTGATA
Source organism: Schistocerca americana (assembly GCF_021461395.2). Taxonomy (NCBI): domain Eukaryota; kingdom Metazoa; phylum Arthropoda; class Insecta; order Orthoptera; family Acrididae; genus Schistocerca; species Schistocerca americana. The sequence continues at coordinate 357,109,381 of NC_060123.1, forward strand.
TATTGCTCGGAAAACATATCTGATTTAAGTTGCTAATTACAGCTCTATGCACACCAAGTGTCTAAAAGTATATCTTGAAATACACAGAAGGGCACATATAGGTATTCGACTGAAACATAGCCATGACCAAGATTGTAAATGGGGTCGAGAGCATCGTCGTCTACCACCTTGACAAAACACAAAAATGTTAATAACCTGAAGATCATTAACTTTGGAACCCATAGTAAAGCAAAGCAGTCATCAGTTAGAGGACTGGTTTGAACACCATAGTGCTTTAATAGCCACGGTCCGTTGCTTTCCTCCGACCTTTGAGTTGACTTGCCTAGACAGTTAATAGGGGAACCGACAGTTTAACATGGCTTTCGGACCACAGAGCTACTCGGTATTTTTCACATCAACCAACACTGCCCGATGGGAAATAAGTGTAAAATGGGAGATAAAATTCGTGGGATTGACCTGAGATCGAACTCGAGACCTTCGTACTAGTAGTCTTGCTATTTACCACTTTGCCGCCATGTAGCCGCCACTGTAGCTTCGGCTTGGCATTAAAAGTAAGAATCTGTTGTTTGTGCCTGCGTTGGCACTTGCGCATCCCTGCACCAAAGTGAAGAGAACTGAACTGAATGTAGTGTCTTCAAGTTGGCATAAAAAGAAAAGGAGAAAAATCAAACAAGATAAATGACCTCTCTTTGATGCCTCAACCTTCATTGCCATTATGCGTCTTATGAGAAAAAACAGACTCTTCATTAAAATAAACATCTTCGTCTTGTTATGCAAATATTTGCGATGTATTTTACATTAAAATTTTACTAACAAATTGAAATAGGAAAAATTTTCTTTTTCTTCACAGCATCTTAATCGGGTGAAGAGAAGTTACGCTGAAATTAAACAATATGTGATACAAACAAAGTCTTCTTCCTGTTAACACAGTAGACTCAGTACAGCGTCCAGTTCCCGTCCTCTTCTACAGCTGCATTTAATCGCCGGGGAACAGAGGCAGCAATCTTTCTGATGGATCTGTCACTCTGTGACATCTCTTCCCACGCAACGTGAACTGCTTCCGACAACGCTGCCTTGGATGTTGGTGCAGGTCTTTTGCTCCTAATATTTTTTATCCATCTCTGTCCACACGTGCTCTATGGGATTGAGGTCAGCAGCTTTTGGAGGCCAGTCCAACAGCTCATTATCTCCTTACATCTGAAACCGGTGTCTTACACGATTGGCTGTATGGATTGGGGAGCAGTCATGCTGGAATATGATTCTACCTCCAGGAAATCACTGATGAACAGAAGGAAGCATGATTTCTTCCAGTATTTCGCAGTAATAAGCACTAAAAAACGGACGCTCAAGTTCCCACAACATGCCGCAACCATTTGCTGATATCCAGCCCCAAACTGTGACAGACGCCCGGCCACTCCTTTGGCTCTGCTGGACATATTTATTGTCATATCTGGTTCCACGTGGTCGATACACATGGACAGAGCTATATGGAGCAGTTGAAAATACCTTCTCGTCGGTAAATATAACTCGGTTCCAGTACGAAAGCGGCATCCTTCTGTAGGCCAGTGCGAAATTTAACCTGGCAGCCCTATGTTGCTCTTTCAGCATTTCCTTAACAGCCGATTTCTGTCCACACCTTCCTTCCTCGTTGAGACGACAACGTATGGTCGATCTGCTTACTGTTAGCTGCAGGATGTTTTTAATTTCTTTGCTGCTCCTGAAAGGTCCTCATCAATGCAGCAGAGTATACTCTTGTCTTCATCTTCAGTGGTAGTCCGTGGGCGTCCACAGCGACGACGACGTTTTACGTGGCATTAATCTTCCATCGTCTTCACCCAGAGATGAATAGTGGATTTTCTGTATCCCAGAACACGGGAAATTGCACTGATACAATACCCGTCTACATAAAGCGCTAGGATACGACCTTTATCAAACTCACTGAGCTGTGACATGTGGCCTTGACAGAAGCAAGAACGACTCACAAGGCAACAGGAAACGAAGTGCCACACAGGACGCAGAGCACTCGCATGAGCACCCAAGTTAAATCCACTCAAAATATCGAGCTTTCAATATTGTAACACGAAGATTATATTCAAGATTTCACTGGAACTTTTAGAGCAATATCATTAAATCAATGCTGTTGCAGGCGATCCAACTATAACAGATAGGTGGGTTCAGTTTATGGGTATATCTGCCAAAATCGCTAGTCTGAAATACGCAGCTGTTGATTTTACCACACATGTCTTAAAAAACAAGAGCTTGAACCATGATAGAACTATTTTAAGGAGCTGTGTTAGATGAAAATTTATATCCGTTTAGCAAAATTCAGGTTAAACAGAAATATGTTTTAGTCGTAACTATTACTTCGAAGAAATGAACATGTTTTGGTACGGAAGACTTAAGTAAACTTTGGCGTTCAGTGTATTCGAGGTATTGCATACATTGATGTATGTCACTTAGAACGCTCGTTGTGGGGAGCAGGGGGAAACAGTCTCCACAAACTTCCGATTTGTAAGTAAGTCTCACAAGGAGAGGGTTTGACATGTGCGCTAACGATTTTGATCAAATATTGCATAGACGTTCTAGCTTTCTGCTAGACACTCCCTAGCTTTTGTAAAAATCGAGGCCAAAGTTGAGGATGGACAATGGTATTTTCAATGCTGTACACCAAAAGAGCGTCTACAAATGAAACATTTTATCAGTACGTCACAGGTTCCATCAGTTATGTGACGGCAGAGTGGTAAGGAGCAAGACTACGAACACAAAGGCCTCAGGTTCGATCTCTGGTCAAGCCCACGAATCTTATCTCCCATTTTACTCTAATTTCCCCTCGGGCAGTGTTTGTGGATGTGAAAAACGTCGAGTTGCACTGCGGTCCGAAAGCCCCGTTATTATCTGACTAGGTAAGTCAACTCAAAGGTCGGAGGAAAGCAAGGACATACCAGTCCCAACAGGACCGTACTTATTATAGCACTGGGTTCCATATTTAATGATCTATGCATTATTAACATTTTTGTGTTCTCGTGCTGTAACTTTGATACCAGTAAACTTAAGTAACCAGCCGAGCACTGACTCACCGTTCGAGTTGTCAAGGTGCTATACGACGATGCTCTCGACCCAGGTTACAATCTTGGTCATGGCTATGTTTCAGTCGAATATCACTTTGTGCCTTTCTGAGTATTTCAAGATATACTTTTATACACTTGGTATGCATAGAGCTGTATTTAGCAACATGAGTCGGATATGTTTTCCGAGCAATATATCAGAAAATACGTCGGTGCAGCGAGATTTCGTTTGTGTGTTGCTCATGGTGCAAGATATATTTGTGTTTTGCTTGCTTCTGTGGTAGGTTTCACCCAACTCAATGCGCGCAAGCTCACGAATAGACTATCAATAATTGGAATTACGCAATAATGCACTTAAAAGGTGTATTTTTGCATTATATAAGCCGATGAAAACAACTGTAAATAGATTATATGCCTACTGGCTTATTACTGGCGCTTCTTGATGCTTTCCTCAAAAAAAATTAAAAGAAAAACATGGCTATGATGCCTAGAAGAGTCTTTACATCCTGCTGACACGAGAATAACATAATTTCAACGTCAGAATCTTGCTTCTACTTAACCATTTAAAAGACTCGCATTTTTCCACCGTGACTGCTTTTGAAATCTGAGCATATTATCTGTTACAGCACACTTCTGGGGCTGGGAAATGCGACCACAATGGTCTGGTGGAACGAACTATCACAGGTGCAATGCGTGGGTTCTGGCATTTAATTTTAAGAGGCACAAACAGATTTACTTTACCTCTGTAAACCTCAAGAGAAATATGTTATAATTTAGAATACGCATTAAACATCACGTTCCTTCATTACCAACTCGGCAGAGCTGGTAGTCATGGTAAACGGAAATATTGTCGCCGGTAAACTTACTTACATTAGAAAATTTTATTTTATTTGATGAACCGACAGCCATTTAAAGGAACAGGGCTCTTCTTTTACTTTCACTTGATTGAACTACAGACGTTGAAAAATTTGGTGCTGGACTGTGATTTGAATTCGTATCTCCTCTTTCGAGGATCTGAATCTCTCGGAACAGTATAGTTCAATCATCTAGTTCCTTTTCCCAAGACTGCAATCTTCCCTAGGTGTCCTTCAAAGGTAAGTATGTAGGTCCGAATACTGATCCACTTCAAAAATATTCATAATTTCATTTCAAGTCCTATCACGTGCACACCGGCCTGCTAGTGAAAATTAACAATCATTTTTAATGTCTGTTCATGTGTTGCCAACATTCGCAATAGGTGTCATTATTTATGGTCAAACACGCACACATCTCAACTGTTGGTGAGTACCCAATTGATACTTAAGCTATATTCGTGGATGATAAAGAAGGACGATGGTAGGTCTGCGGTTCGATTGTCGCTCAGGCACAAAGTTTTGTATTCTTATTTTGGATTCAAACACCTAGGAGATGATAAGAAAAACCGATACATAACATATGATTTTACTTAGTTTACAATCCGATTACGTGTTGGGTTCGTATCTCCGTCACAGAACTTCACATCATGCGCTTCATCTTCAAATACATGCACATTTTGTTACTTCTGAATGGAGGTACATCAGACATCTTTCGTGGTTAGTTAACAGGGACGAAAGGGTCTTGATAGGAGTCCCAGTTTATTACAAAAACTGTGGGCTTTTATTTTCAAGTTTAGATTTGGTTATTGATATTTGCGAAAATTTGGGTAATTCATGACTCTTCAGGGCTAGTTAGAAATATGATTAGATTTGATTCGATCAATATTTGTTCCATAGATCGTGAATACGACATTTCGTAATGATGTGGGACCTGTCATTTTAATGGAAGATTTCCCTACATACGATGATGCAATTTCTTTACAACAAATATTTATTCTCTCTCTCATTATTTTTATTCACGGTAAATGATGACAGCCAAAACAGATGAAGGATAAATATCTATTAAAATGCATTTTTATAAATCTTTATCCTGCAACTGTTTTGGCTGTAATCATTTACTGTGAAGAATTTCAACAGTTGCTCTCTCTCTCTCTCTCTCTCTCTTTCTCTCTCTCTCTCTCACTCTCACTCACACACACAAACACTGTTTTTTTTATTTGTTTGTTAAGCTCGACTATTGGCTAGGCACGAAAACTTTCATCAATGAGTTTCTTAGTTTTGAGTACACTTACGAAGGAAATATAAAAGCTACTATGAGAGTTACTGATCTATTGTGCTTAGTTTACAGTCAGTTCTGAGTACTATTAGTAACTACGCTCCAGTCATTAAACCTAGTTACCGAAATGCGAATCTGACGCATTACGTATTCCAGGCTGTACCAGCCGCGTCTTTGAGATGCCTGCTATGGTCACTTCCCAGCCCTCTGTAGGAACACATCCGTTCGTCTTTTTCCTGCTGGTACTGCAACTGAGATTGGGCAACAAGGCAAGGTATGTTTGGCAACTCTGAATTCAACGAGTTACTTCCTGGTGTGCACAGGATTAAGCCTCAAAGTTCACTTCATTTTTCCTGTCATTTCCATTGAATAATCTGAGTTATTATCGCTTGAGGTGTAACAAAAGATTGTAAATTTACAGTTTTCTGCCCAGTAAAGTCGTTGCACGTGGAAATCGCAACTAATCTTGTCCTTTAAATAGCGATTTGCGAGTTCTATCCACTATTAGCCTCGTAATAGAAAACCCAGACTCGTACCTCTGCGTAAGCTATTTGGTAACGCGCTGGGCTTTAAAAAGAGCGTATGTTCTGGTTCGTGATTCCAGTCTCACTGATTCCAAAGTTTTTATCCATTCTGTGGAACAGCTGCAAGCAGTCAGATCAAACATCGATAAGGAAAACGCAAAAAAATTATTTCCGCTAATAGTGCAATGGTGAAAAACTTACAATGCTGCACAACAGGTAATGTCTCTTTCCGTTGCTAACAAGCAAATTTTGGGTCTCTAGGCATACAGAACTTTATTTATGATATGCTACATTTGCATACCTCTTGAATATGACACAACATAATAATTAAACACAAACCCAATCGAAATCTAAATGAGTAGTATTTTACTAATTCTGTCCAATAGAGGAACGCTTGTGTATAGATACTCCGCTTTATTAAAACACGACTTTCGTCGTAAGGGTATCATGGGTAGTTTTAGTTCATTTCTTATAGTACAGTGCACAATTTTCGTAGGGATTCTTTTCGTGTTGTTTAAACAATAGTAGACATGCGAGAGAATTTAATCATCAAAGATATATGCGATTTCTGACAGCCTGACAATGCACATGCAGTTTATTGATTACATGCATGTAGAAAACTTGTTCTGAGTTAAAGCTCTCAAACAATGTTTGACGTAGAATAAAATGCCACTACCACACGACAGCTAAAGTAGAACATACCTTTCTGACGTATTTTGGCACGTTGCGCTCTCCCCATGCATAACACGAAAGATTGCATCTGCTGCCTGACCATCTATTAAACTTGAAATGAACAAAATGTCGCAGTAGTAGGCCCCTTTTCCCACATTTTGGGTTGATAGCTGAAGGGAATTATGTTCAAAGTTCCATTAGATTGATAACTTCAGTACACAGCAGAACTGAGTTTTAAAAAACGTAGCAATGAATGTATTTAAAGTCGCGACGTTTTGTCTACGGTGCACTACACTTACTGTTACACTGCTAGCTGAATCATTGGGACAGCAGCTCCAGAAGTGAACAATTCCTCCAGAACTTCCGCAATCCACAGTGTTGTGAGACAATGCATAAGGCCAGATGTAGACTTCTGAGAGACAGACAGTTGCTGCTTTTCTTTTGCAGTGCACGACGTTTTCAACAAACAGATAGCGCAATACAGTAGCTCAAGTAGAAAGGAACACTTGCTATTTAAAATTCTGCATACTGCACTGTTGGCAGTTCTGTGTAGGGGGCAGTTACGTGATTGTATTTCGGTGAACACAAAATAGAGTCGAATGTATGCACTGGGTAGCCGAGGCAGCTCGTTCATGGCGATTCGGTCAACCAAGTAAATGAATGTACTGATCATGCAGCAAACCACTACAGGGAGCCTGTATGTCAGAATTCTCATCCAGTGTGGCGCAACGACTTTACAGTAGAAACGGAGCCCCAGAGAAGAGTGTTTGGTGGTCTGTCGGATTGATGATAGATACGTACTACCCATGGTCTTTCTTAGGTTCCAACTTTTGCCGATGATTTTTGTTAGGGAGAAACAGATTCTTTTCTTTTCTCGCTACGCCAACTGAAGAAGGTATAATGGCATTGTGATCTGAAATTCACATTAAACTTGGTTTTCCTTCTCTACCAAACAGACAATAAAGTCAAGAGTGGCGGCATGTAGAAACTCTATGACCAGTAACCTTTCATATACTAGTTATTTATTTCTAGTGACGAAACAAACGCTATGTAGGGTCACAGGACTCCTATTCCATCTTTTATTTGAGATTCTGTATGTCGATAAAATTGGTTCTGAACTGGGAATGCAACTCGGACCGCCCTTAGCGTGGAATCTGATCCCTTTGTGACAATTCAGTTCGACTACAATTTGTTGTTTGTTTAAAACTGTAGATTCCTCAACATCTCCACATGTTGCATGTGAATGTGTTCGAATTCAGACCCGGCACTAAAGCTTTCATTATGTATTATCAAGATCTAGCATCAGAACACCTATCTGCTGGTGGATAATAATTTTGATTTTTAATGTATTTTCATTCGTCGTCAACACTAACGATATCTGACGTTTTTTTTACTCCCAGTGAGACACAGAACTATTTGCGAGATCACTGTAACTTCAAGGATGTTATTCCGAGCTGCTGGTGGAGAAAAATTCGGTAGCTGACGTCTCTTTGTGTGTAGTCAACAACGATATGTGTGGGGATCGATTACCAGTCAACACTGATCTCTTCTTCATGTTATTCCTAGTTCAAACATACTCACATGTCGCTGCTGGTGTAACAAACCCATATTTATCGCTCGTTTTCTCTAGAATATAACAGCGATAGATGCCAAGTTGGAGTCTTGGGAAGGAAAAAATTAATGTTACATCTCGTCATTTCAGCTAAAACATCTTGCTACTGCCGAGAAAAACCGATATGTCACAGTTGATTGTGCTTCTATAACAATCCGATTAGGTTCTGGGTTCGAATCCCTGACCAACACAAAGCTTTAGCTCACTGCATTTCAAGTAAGTTACTTATGGAGAAGCAATATTTAACATCTCTCGTAGTTCATTAACAGTAACAATAGATGCTCGGTAGGAATTCGCGTCCGTTAAAAATGTTTACGCTATGTAATTTAAAGTTGATATTTAGTAACTGAAACTGTCTAAAATCGAGGTATATCACTCTCTGTATGCCTAGTCAGAAATGACTGGTAGTTTCCGTCAGTCACGAAATCTTACTTTAGTCTGCATGACCTAGGTTTGAATCCATATGCAGAACGAGACGGTTCGTCGTGTCATTTGAAGTACATACATATTCTCAACTAGCAGCTCGTGAATAACTTAAATTTTTAATGTCATTTTGTGTTAAATAATTAGTACGGTATGCTACTTTGAAGAGGAAATCATGAATACGACGAACTTACTACGTGCATTACCTATGTGACGAAATAATGAGAGTGGTAACATTTCAAGTAAGTCATTTATTGTAATAAATGTGTGCTTACAAGAATTAATGACAGTCTTATCTGTCATAAGGTATTTCCCGATATTTGTAGTATTGTGGTATTACTTTACATCTTGAGTTATTGCGATATAGAGCAGTGTTTTCTAGTGATGATTTACTGAAACCATTTTCAATAGTGAAACGACTGTACCGAGGAGCGATTAGAGGACCTGCTAGACAGTGGCGTTATGAGGGTAGTATGCGAATCAGGCGAAATGCAATTCAGGTTGTTCGCATACTTTTGAGCACGGCTGTACATGTCCCATAGGTCATCTGAGCGATACGTTTACCTAAATGGTATGTAACGAGTCAGTTTACAGGATACGTACACATGATCCTTCTCGTCATTAATGAACACATTATTAGTAGCTCTACTCACGCTACTACATTAATTTTTTTCCTCTTTATAGTGTTTTTAAATAGAAATGTGTCAGTGGAATACATAAGTTGTTCAAGAGAAATGTTTTTAAATTAGATTTAAAATATCGTTCATTACCAGGTAGACATTTTATGTCACTCGACAAATGATCAACAATTATGGTTGCTGCATACTAAACTCATTTCTGAGCCACCGACAGCTTTAATAATGTGTATTAATTATCTTTCTTTCCTCTAGTGTTGCAGGTGTGGACATCACAGATCTTCTCAAGTTATGACGGATTTTTTATGCAGAATCTCGTTAGTGAATATATGTACTGTAACGGTGCTCTTAAAATGTCTTGTTCCTTGAAGAGATACCTACATGAAGTCCGTGGGAACACCAAATATTATTCGTACTACTTGCTTTCGTGCAGTCAATACTTTCTTTCTAAGTGATGAGTTACTCCACAAAATCATTCTGTACAACATCACAGAACGGAAAAGCGAAAAACATGTCAGAAAGTTGATTCGTTTGTTTCCAAGTTTCACAGTTATACGAAGAGTAAAAGTAGCAGAGCATTGTTTTCTAGTGGTGATTTCTTTAAACCATTTTCAATAGTCAAACGACTGTACCGAGTGGCGATAAGAGAATCAGCTAGACAGCTGCGTTGTGAGGGTTGTATGCGAATCAGGCGAAATGCAATTCAGGTCGTTCGGATACTTTTGAGCACGACTATACCTAATAAGCAGCGCTCTTCAGCGAGAAGGCCTTCTTATGCTACATCGTAAACTTCAAGTAATCTGTCATTGACAGATTCTTTGCTCTGAAATAGAGGAGAATGGGTTTATTTTTAACAAGATTCATCATAAGGTAAGCGTCTTTCGGTGTAACTATAGTTTTATATCCAGTTTCAGCAGTTTTATCTTATGTAAATGTATGTTTACTGTGCGTCTTCCTGTGGACGGCATTGAAGAAAATCCACGAACCACCACTGTATCCAGAGTCTACTCATGTTTCGAGCTCCATCTCTTGCGGACGGATCGAGAGTTAACTCTTTTTTTTCTACACGCTATCTGTAGATTTCGTCTAGTTAGATATTTACACCCACAACATTTAGCTAAAATACTGTGTTCATGTACCTTTTCCATATATCGTGAGTATATTTTGAGTTTTCAAATACGTTCACAAAACGGAAGAAAATAATTGACTTGGAAATACTTATGGAGGTTTCTGATGTAAAGCATTTAGACGTACCTAATGTTTGAAGATCTGGATGACTGTGTGAAAGAATGTTTTTATGATTCTGAGGTCGATCACAGTGACAAGATATTTTTAGGCCCAATAAGAAGTGGTTTTGACAATGACATGAGGGGTTCTGTTCGTATGAATGATTCGTGTTGACAAACTGATAATAATGATTTGTGTGAGACTAACATTACAACAAACTTGCAACCATTTGAAAGTCATCCTCGGGTCATTACGTTTCCAACTCAGTATGCCTCTGTAGCCTCTTTGATTAGCCTGACGTTTGGGGACGATTTTTTTTTATTGTTGTGCTGGGAGCTGTATAACTAACACGATTAAACGTCAGTGAATCGTAAGTCGTAAAACGTCAGATTCCTAGGATGGTGTGCTGCAATATGAAGATTTAGATTGGTGTAGCTAAGAATTGGAAGGAAGTATTATTCAGTACTTAGCCCTTATCTTGATATGTGGTACCGTTTCTACCAAGATAATTATTAGACCGGTATGTCTACTGCATAATTACTGCTGTATACATATCTTGCTGTTAGAGTGAACAATAGTTCATACCCAACTCCGAAAGCCAAAGCATCAAGAATAAAGTAAGGTGACAGTTTCTGCAGAAAACGTATCATTCTTCTCCTCGTATCGAAAGACAAGCGGAATGTCACATTCATATAACAGCTCGTGACTCTTCTACCTTAAATGCAAGAAAGAAAGCAGAAAAACCACAGAGGAGGTATTGCAGCCGGCGTGTCTAAATCAAAACAGTACCAGAACAAAAGATGTTGATCATGCGGATCGGTACCTTCGTTACTATTCTAACAAAATCGATCGGATGGACGCAAAAGGTGTCCTTCATCTAATAAACTATCAGCTTTTTAATTTGTTTAAAATTTCAGTGTCCTGAATCCAGAGTAAATGTAAAATACAAGCAGTTTCTACTTTCAATGGAGCGGCAACGATAATAAGGGGTACTAGGTACCCAGTAATTATCCGGCTGGAAGGCTGTTGGGTGGCATAAAGAAGTATGAACCTGCGTCCATTTCAAACAACGGAAAAAACAAATCTTCTGTCACAACATGTAGGATTTGTATTGCACACAGCAAAAGAAATGAAACATAATGTATTTACAAATTTTGCACGGTTATTCTTCACGGAGATAAATCTTTTACGTAGTACCACACATTTTAAAAGTACTAGGAACCTTCATTTATGTACAGGCCCTAAACTAAATACATTGTAAGTAATAATATTCATTTCAAGTTATAAGGTCTCCTCGCTAAATCAAACCAAAGGGCTAAGTCACAATAATTTCAAACGGTCTGTGTGTCTCAATGCAGTGCTACGAGTATGTTAAAGGCAATAAATTTTATAACAAAAGAACTGATCGACAAATGGACGCTCAGAAATTATTTTTTTTTTCTGTTTGCGTAATGTAATGCATTTGTTACTGTCCACAGTAATATAGTGGATTATGAAGCCAATTTTTACATCGTTCTTAGAATTACATCACAATTATAATAGGTGTCACTTTTTGCATCCCTGTAACACTGTAATTTCATAATGCGGAGAAACGTTTTATGTTCTAACACTGGAAGTGTTAAATTAAAAAAAAAGCATAGTTTATGAGGTGTAAATCTGTTTATGGTTAGATGCAGAAACAAAACAGGGAGCAGCACCCAATACCCGACCACTGCAAAAAGTGGGATCTAACATATCCGATGTTTAATGTGTTAAGCATGTGTGTAAATGATGGTTGCTGAGCACGCTCGTATGGCAACAGTAAGACGCAACACGAGGTGACATTATACCAGGACGCCATCTGAGAAAGCACGCAAATTTTAAAGAGAGCGAGTGAGCATGCTTTGTAAATGCTGTTTGCAACAGCGTTCAGAAACAATCTCTTCTGGACAAAATTATAAAACGTAACTGTTAACTAGTTGTAGAAAGGAGAATAGTTACTATAGAACCGATAACATTGCCGAACGTACTTCGTGTTTACAATGCCAGATTATCTAAAATAGTTTCCTCAAACGAAAAACTTCTCTTCGTTTTAACACACTGGGATGGTAATTAAGAAAAATTAATGAATCTTTGTGGCGAAAAGTATTAAAACGAAACATAAACTGTGAAGAAACCAGAAAAAAGAAACAGGAATTATTCAAAACGTGGTACACCAGAGAAACGAAGTGTCACTAGAAAGGGCGGGAAAAGAAGTTTATAAAAAACACCAAAACGAACTACAGCAGTATATCGGCTACGATATGAAAGAGTAAAAATGAAACTGACAATGTGTGTAGCGCTACAAGCATTTTAGAATCAGAAGTCTGACGTAGGGCCTAATACATTTCTGAAAATAAATTTAGTAAGACGAGATAGGAATAAACATGGAATGGCACCAGATTACCTGAAGCGCGTCGGCACCCGTGCGCGTTTGTGTATGTTTACTTTACCCTAGTAAGCAGCACACGGATAGCTTTGACGTCCAACCTTGGTACTCTTTTCCTACAAGACAATGCTCGTCCACACATGGTACGTTTCTCTATGAAGTGTCTCTGTGTAGTTGAATTACTACCGTGAACCCAAACAGTACAAGGTCTGTCCCCAACAGAATTTGTGTGAGACCTGTCCCACACATGTTCTATCGGGGACAGATGTGGGAGTCTTCGGGGCCATGGTAGTACCTCAACATCACACAGACAGTTCATGTGTGGACGATCATTGTGCTGAAGAACGACGGCACCATGATACTGTCTCATGGGACGTAACACACCAAGATAATTACGTCCGCAACGTACAGTCTTTCCACCAGAAATCCGTAACTCACTTCCATCCATGACTAGAAGAGATTCCCCATAGCTCCTCATGCCTCCAGAAAATAATGGAAGAAAAGGACCACTACACACCTGACGATGATCATCCAGGATAGTTCTGAACCGCGATTAATGGCTCACTCTGGTATTACTTTAAGATTTCTTTGGAAAAGTTGGCTTGTCAAATACATTTGACGTAGTATAATATGGAGATGCGGAAGAATCAGAAATTATTAACACCCTTAGAATACAGAAGCCAATGTAAATCATTTTAATTAAAGATACATAATGTGTATCTATAGGACACAGCTCATGTTAAAAAAAAGTGTCATGATGAACTCCTCATTCGTGAAAGACTCCTGATCAGGATCCAACTCGGAACTCCGGGAGGGGCCCACCGAGATGGAGGTAACCATGAGAACAACATGAAAAAAGTAATGTAGAGATAGCATTCTGCGAGACGGAGCTTGACTGGTCGGAAGTTGGAGCATAGTACGAAAGCTACAAATTCTAAAAATTGAAATGTAAACGGCTCAGCCGGGATATAGTAGGGATCAGTGAAGTAAAATGGAACGTAGATAAGATTTTCCAGTCAGACGAATACTGGTAATACCAACAGCAGCACAAAATGCTGTTGTGGCAGTAGCATTCGTTATGAATAGGAAAGCAGGGCAGAGAGTGAGCTGCTCTGAACAGTTCAGTGATACAGTTGTTTTCATCAGATTCGGCAGCAAACCATCGTCGACGGTGATAGTTCAGGTATACATTCCAAAGTCACGCGCAGCAAACGAAGAAATGCAGGAAGCATATTAGGATACTGATCAGCTAATTCTATATGTAAAGGGAGATGAAAATCTAATAAGCATGTGGGATTGGAACGTGGTGATAGGGGAGGTGTATTAGGAATGTGGAGATCATGGACTTGGCCGAAATGCTGTAAGAGGAAGAAGGCCAAATGAGTTCTGCAACAAATTTCAGATGATATAGGGAGTACTATGTTCAAGAAACACATGAGGAAACTTGGAAAAGACCCATAGACATGGTCATGTTCCAGATGGGTCAGACTGAGATTCAGAAATCATATATAGTACTCTAAGGCGTATTCAGCTGCTGATATAGAGTCAGATCACAATTCGGTAGTCAGAACTTTAAGAGAATCATTCGGAAGGATCAGTATGGAAGAAAGCGGGATGCTGAAGTACTGACGAATTGTGAGTCTCTAAGGACTGCCATGATAGGCGTACATCAGTATAAATAGGTTAGCAGTGTAATTTATACTAAGTGCAACGAAAAGGATGAAAATGAAGTTCATGTGGATGAAATATGGGATCCAGTATTAGAGTCCAAATTTGAAAGCGCTGTGGTAAACTGAGATATAGTAAGAAAAGGGATAGATAACATCCCATCGGAGTTTCTCAAATCATTTGGGGATGTGGCAACCGAAGGACTATTCAGATTGATGTGTAGAGTCTTTGCGACTGGAATCGCACCGTCAGACTTTCAGATAAATGTCGTACCACACGATTCCGGAGGTGTCATGGGCAGATAAGAGTGAAAACTATCACACAGTCAGCTTATAGCTCATGCAGTTATGCCGCTGACAGAAATAGTATACAGAAGAATGGACTAAAAACCTGAGGATCAGTTAAACGTCGATGTTTGGCTTTAGGAAAGGCAAATCACTAGCAGCCGCGCAGGATTAGCCAAGCGGTCTATGCCGCTGCAGTCATGGACTGTGCGGCTGGTCCCGGCGGAGGTTCGAGTCCTCCCTCGGGCATGGTTGTGTGTGTTTGTCCTTAGGATAATTCAGGTTAAGTAGTGTGTAAGCTCAGGGACTGATGACCTTAGCAGTTAAGTTCCATAAGATTTCACATACATTCATTCAGTCACCAGCAAGACTAGAGAAAATTATAATATGTTAATAGAAATAGCGTTCAGCAATGTAAAACGTAAAATGGTGCGAGATGTTCGAAATTCTGGGAAAAGTAGGAGTACGCTACATGGAAAGACGAGTAATATACAATATGTTCACGAACCAGGACGGAAAAATTAGGCTGGAAGATCAAGAACGAAGTACTCGAATTATAATGGATGTAAGACAGCGATGGAGACTTTCACCCCTACTGTTCAGTCTATACATAGAAAATGCAATGACAGAAATAAAAGAATGGCTCAAGAGTGGAATTAAAATTCAGAGCGAAAGATTCGCTGATGACATTCCTGTCCTTAGTGTAAGTGAGAAAATGTACTGCAGCGGTTTGATGGGTAACTACATAATATAGGTTGAAAGGAAACCGGAAAACACAAAAGTAGTGAGAAGCAGCAGAAATGAGAACAGCGAGAAACTTAACATCAGAATTATTGATCAGGAAGCAGACATGGTTAATGAATGTTTCTACCTCGAAAGCAAAATAACCCATCTCGGACGAATCAAGGAGAATAAAAAATCAGAGGAGCATAGGCAAAGGGAGTACTCCAGGCTAGGAGAATTATATTGGTATTAAACATAGGACTTAATTTGACGAATACATTTCTGAGAATGTATGACTGGAGCACAGCATTGTATGATAGAGAATCAAGAACAGTGGGAAAATCGTAACGGAGGAAAATGGAAGTGTGTGAGATGTAGTGCTAAAAAAAATGTTTGAATATGAGGTGGGATGATAAGATTAATAATTGTTCTACTCAGATTCGGCAGGGAAAAGGACATCTCGAAAACACTGTCAAGAAGAAGGGACAGGATGATAGGACATGTGTT
The DNA here is from genome assembly GCF_021461395.2 of Schistocerca americana. NCBI lineage: Eukaryota > Metazoa > Arthropoda > Insecta > Orthoptera > Acrididae > Schistocerca > Schistocerca americana. The sequence continues at coordinate 357,125,258 of NC_060123.1, forward strand.
ACATAAGGACTCCATGGTAGTATAAAGAGCTGTAGAGAGTAAAAACTCTAGGGGGAGACAGACATTTGAGCACACCCAACAAATAAAGGAGGGCGTAGGGTGAAAGTATTATTGTAAAATAAAAGTTTAACGCAGAAGGGGGATTCGTGAAGGGCCCATCGAACAAAACAGAAGGCCGTCGAACAATAATAATAATTATAGTAATAAAATCAAATACAGCGACACCCTTGGATTTGGTCAAAGAATGCGATCATCTTCCATTTGCTGCAAGAAGGAATCCAACCTTTTTGGTTTAATGTATTGTTTATGAGCATGGTTGCCGAATACTCTGCTTGGATTTCGTCGTCAACAACAAAGTTGACTGAAAGGAATGAGGCGCATGAAGCCCGGTATAACTTTCGCCATCCAAAAAATGAAGGTATGTTATGAATGAGCGAAGTTTATAGAAAAATTGCGGAGGCCATAAGTTGTCAAGTACTGCCCAGCTGCATCTGCGAACAAGAAAATAAATGGCCTCCACACTATTTTTTCGACTACGATGGCTAAAGTACTTCCAGACACTCTTCTGTAATTCATAACATTTATTTAATTATGCTATTAATGTTTACATTACATACAAATACGGCGAAGTATGAGCAGAGATGGAGCCAGCGCACTGGCTGTTTACCAGCCGCAAGTGTCCTGGTTCACACTTTTAAAAGTTTTGGAACCGGCCACTACGGCTGACAAAAGTGTCTGTATCATTGAGAGTGCGGGGGACTCCCAACTTCGTCGATGTTTCTGAGATAGCTGCATTTCTTTATATTTGATTAACATGAATGCACTTTCACAACTGAGCACGCAAGAGCTTCATTGCATTAGAAATAACAACCATCCCGTTCAAAATATGGGCTTATTAAACATTGACCGTTGTATTGTGTATTTAAACCAGGGACCTAGAAACGACAGAGAGGCTTCGTCCCACCGTAGCCCTCTGTGGTTCACCACCCCACACCAGGCCACAGCAGTCCACTCGCCTCACCGCCGCCCCATACCGAACCCAGTGTTATTGTGCGTTTCGGCCCCCAGTGGAAACCCCCCCTCCTCCCCACCACCACCCCCCCCTTCCCGGAAACGTCTCATACCACACGAGTGAAAACTGTAAACCCAAATGTTTGCGTCGTAGAGTAATTATGGTGTACGCGTACGTGGAAAAAGTGTTTGCTCAGCAATCGCCGACATAGTGTAACTGTGGCGGAATAAGGGAACCTGCCCGCATTCGCTGAGGTGGATGGAAAAATGCCTTAAAAACCATCCACAGGTTGACCGACGCATCGGGACGCAACACTATTCCGCCGGCCAGATTCGTGCCGGGGACAGACACGCCTTCCCGCTCGGGAAGCTGCGCGTTAGACTGCGCGGTTAGCCGGTCGGACCAAACCTTGACCATGGTTTCGATGGTTTTAGAACCGTCTTGTTCAGAAGACGTAAGACGTAAAATCACATTATCTGTAGATAAAGTTGGAGTCGTAGGCTCTGTGTAGTAAATGTCATCAAGTTAACCACCATGTGAATACATTATGTAAAAGTAATTGCCGTATGCTCTAGGGCTTTGTCTAAAATGCTGAATTTTTTTTAATGTCACATATTTGAAGCAGGAATACGTTCATATAATATATTTAGATGATGACTAAGTAGATGACATAACCAGATAGAGTCAACGATTCCGACTTTTACTACAGATAATATCATTTTACGTCCTACAGCTTCAGAAGAAGATAGATTTAAGAATACTCGATACCATGCTCAAGGTTTAACAAACCTGTAATTTGCAACTGGCTGGCGGTTATTTCTAATGCCAAGAAATATGATTGCCTTACCAGGTTGCTTTACAAGGACGCTTACAGAATATTTTCAACTCGCCTTTAATCGCTCTTCCCTGTGCAGCTCACCCACAGGCAGCTTGGAAACCTATAGGGTGCGTTTCCTGTAGGTCCTCAGCGCTTTGTGGCTCATGACACGTACAGTTTCCTACTACTGTAGACGAAGTTTTCTGACGAGCGTCTCCTTTCGGTTAGCAATTAATGCATTGTACATCCTGTTCTTGTTATTGTAATATTTCTGAAGGAAGATTGATAAAAGATAAACCCTGAAGCGACTGGCAAAAACACCGATCATGCTTTCCATTTGTGTTCGTACTCATGACAACTTGTAATTAAAAACATCATCCTTTGTGATTCCCTTCAAGTACCTTAGAGGAAAAGCATCGTCTGCCTAGCCAACAATTGGAGTTGTATTGGTGTTCCCTAGTTTTATGCTTTCAGAAATGGTCAAGATAGATTTGTCGGTAAGACGTTCCTGGAGATCACTTTCTGCAAACACGTAATTAGCAAGTACAAGCGCAAATAAAATTATGCTGCCCAAAGATTTGTGACTGAAAAAGTGAAAACTACTGGCATGTGGACATTTGAAGTGACGATGCTTCCAACCGTTCCTCATATTGTATTATAAGCGCGCCACTTTTCCGCAAATTCATTTGAAATTTGCTCCCCACTCTACATTTACTTTGGCTACCCGAAAAAATTTTTTCGTATGTCTCACACAACGTCTACTAATTGTTTTCGTTACTACATTTATAGCAGGCAATATCGGATCAAGAACAAGAGAATGAGCTGTGTGAAGTAGGTCAGAATAAGCCCCAGCCGCACTTCCGAGAGCAGCCTCCAAGAGGGACACAGGAAGAATCTTCAGATGTTCTTCTGCAAGTTGTGACTGCCTTTTGATTGCCGCTACATACCTAATATACCCGCGTTGTCTTCTGTGACGTCACTGACGCTCGCTCTGGCGCCACGTAAGGTAATGATACCGTTGCACACTCTCGGTATCAGTTACATCCTTCTGTGGCCGCGTCCCTAGGCTTGCTTATCTGCAGGCCGCCGTCTTTCTTGAGGGTGTTGTCACCATCGTATCGCCAGCGCTTCTTTTTTGACGGTAGCCCAGAAGCTATTAGCCCGTGTAATAACAGACGTCTCGCCGAATGCCATACGATATCCAGTTTTTCTACAGCTCGCTAATTTCGCGAGATACCGAAAACGAAAACGTAGCTCGTGTTCTAGACAGCGCTGTCAATAGCAAGCTCAATCTGACCGGCATAAAACTGTCCACGCTGTTGTTTCCTCCCTCGGGCATGGGTGTGTGTATTTGTCCTTAGGATAATTTAGATTGAGTAGTGTGTAAGCTTAGGGACTGATGACCTTAGCAGTTAAGACCCATAAGATTTCACACACATGTGAACATGTGAACTTGTTCTTGGGCGGCAGCTACAAGTCTAGAGGGGCTATGATGTGCTTGGTGCATTGTCCCGTTTGCGGTTGAGTGTCAACCACATATGGCGGGGTAGATCATATACCGAATCTTTCTTAGTTGGGTTTTGAATTAGCTACTGCTGGACGTTACTTCTACCATTCTTTCCATCTTTTTGTGTCACTAAAAGTATCTGTTGCCAAAAGATCGACCCAGGGTGGCTGGCGTATCTTCAAGAACGTAATTATTCTGCCTCGTTAAGAATTTGCACAGTGCCAGCCTTTCTGAGAACCATAGGAGTAATATGGGACAGCTCACCAGAAATTAGGAGCTGACACGACACAAGACAACAATGATGAATACGGCCTCATTCACAGGTTCATGTATCTGCATGTCTGCTAAATTCACATTCAGGGGTACAATATTTATCAGCTGGATAAACAACAAACATAGCAGAGTTGCCAGCCTATCATTGCTTTTTCTGAAATAGATTCCTGCTATTTTCTGGTGCACATTTACTCCAGATTCAGTCTTCTTCCACAGATTCGGCTTTGTAACTTTAATTGCAATTTCCTATTGAGGGCTGCACCTTGATATTTAAGGAAACAGAGAAACTTCGTCACCATAGAAAAATCACATGAAACTTCCTGATCGCTTCTGTTACGGATACGGAAATCTGTTACCTCTCTCTTACTTGGATTTGAATGGAGTTTCATATGCATATGTACTCATTCAATTTAATAAGGTAATATTGTTCCCTCACAACGCTTGATACCTTTGGTGTGCCGCAGCAATGCCTAGTCATCCGCATGCTGTATTTTCTTGCTTTCTAGGTTTCTAATTTTCACGTGGTGGAAGGGGTTAGCCGGGTGATGTTTACAACTCATCGTGAAAGCAGACTAATGTTCAGGATTATAAGTCTGCTAGCTCTTACACCCGGACAAACTGAAAAGAATCTGTCAGAGAGCAAGTTTTTAAGTAATCGTGCTAGCTTCTGACGAGAGATTACGTCAAAAAATTGTAGAATTTGTCTTTGACTCCATTATTGAAATCTGCCGTCAGATCCACAAACATTTTAGCTGGTTAGCGAAATCTCAGAAACCCATAAGCAATAAACGCTGTGTTTGCACTTGTTCGCAGAAGTCCTTCAGAAAAAATTAGGCACAATATAATATTCGGTTAATACTGGTTACAGTATAAGAATTTGAAACGTTTTGTAGTTAACAGATACGTTGCATAGGTTCTACGGAATAAGATACAGACACAAACAAATTTTTAAGGAGCAGGTATGGGTTTCGTCTTGAGTGCCTGACGGAAATTAGTGTGACCAATCGTGAAGTTGAATTCTGTCATATTGTTTCTTAGTACACCAACGCAATATATCGTCACTCCAATACAGTGATGCCTTCCACACAAACACCTAAAATACACGCAGTACAGTCACATTAATGTGACGACCTCCTACATTCGACGTCAACGTGCAGTAACCACTCACAGACGGCAGTTGGGAGCACTAGCAGTGCTGGTTGTAAGAAGCGCGTCGGGGGCATGCTAAAGCAATGCAGTCGTCGTCGTAATGCGTAATTTATCAGACTTCCTATAAGGTACGTCCACTAGCTTTCGGATCAAAGACGAGAGATTTTCGAAATGTTTATGTTCGTAAACTGTTCGTTTCCTACAGTGTTTAAAGTATACCATGCATGGCAAAATGGCGTTATTCAAAACGGTCGCCGAGGGAACTGTGATACACCACATGCCATAGATGACAGTCATAAAAGACGACTGCAGAGATGTGTACGGGAGAACAAATGAAAACAGTATATTCATCTTTTAAGCGATGGTCGCGGGACTAGGCTGTTCGATTGAGTATGTCAAATTAAACACCTGTGAGCCGGAAATTTTGAACCTTATTTTATTACGCAACCATTTTCGGCGCCTTATTACGCCAACTTCAGGCCCCTGATGACCGACGTGTAGAAATAATCTACCTCGCTTGTGATCGAAGTCACTGTAGCAAAGTAGATATCTACCAATACCTGTAATGCTGGCCCCTGCTTCGATCACAAGCGAAGTAGATAAGTCTTACAGGTCGTCCAGGGGCCTGAAGATGGCGTAGTGTAGCGCCGAAACTGGTTGCCTGATAAAATACGATTCAAAATTGACGGCTGAAATAAGTTTCATTTGACATCCTCAAATGAAACAAGGGACTGCCAACAGTGTCTCCTCAACATCATTCAGTGAATTTTGCTGTGTATGGGCCTCCACAGTAGGCGCCTTGTTCATGCAGCCATACTTGACTGCTGTTCGTTGGTGACGAAGGCTGAAATTTGCACATCGGTATCGGACTGGATGTCCACTGAGTGGCCACAGGAGTCTTTTACAGATGTATCACGTCTTATGCTCCATCGGAATGATGGCCGACACCACGTAGCAGTCGTCTGAAGGTTCTGGGCCGGAAGATGGAGCATTGTGTTCTGGGGAATGTCTTCATGGCATTCCCTGGTCGACCTCGTTATCCTGGAAGGCATAATGGATCAACACGACTATTCATCTATCCTTGAGGTCCATGTCCACTCCCACAAGCAACTTTTCCTCGACAGCATGGCATCTACCAGCAGGACAATGCCACGTGTCACACAGCTCGCAGTGTACGGGCGTGGTTCGAAGGACACCAAGTTGAGTTTACCGTACTCCTCTGGCCATCAAAGCCCCGGATTAAACAGCTATCGGGAATTTTTGGGACCACCTCAGTCAGAAAGTTCGCGCCATGGATACTCATCCGAGAAACCTAGCGCAGCTGTCCATGGCTCCTGAGCCGGCGTGCCTCCGTATCTCGGTATCTTCCAGAACGTCACCGATTTTCTTCATGCACGTCTCGCAGTGGTCTGCACTGCAGAAGGTGGTTATTCAGGCTTTTGACAGATGGACACATTAATATGACTGGACAGTGTATAAACAATTAATGAATGAGCACGGGATGTCCGACACATGACAGCTATTTGGAAGACAGCGTTAATTATTTAGTTACAGAATTTTATGATGAGTAAAATCCGGTATTTTTCCAAAATTAGTAGTATAATATATGTCAGTTAAGCCATGCATCGTCGTTCGTGCACTATCCTGTACCCTGAAAAAAAAGCATCTTCTGCTATGGGACATGTGATATTTATAACTGAAAAGAGTAACATTTTTTTGTCTTTAGAATGCAAATTTGTGTAAGTTTTCTGTAGCCCCTATCTGTATAAACGCATTTAGTTTGTAACCGAGTTTTGATAATTTTACTACTTCTTTTGATTTTACGAGTTGATTATTCGTGTTCTGTAGATTAATAATGTGACAGATACGCAATTCAAAAAAGTTTTGAGAAGATTTCTCGATTTCAGCAGAATACGTGTTCCTGTGAACATGATGATGGTCTATCTTTGAACATGTTTTCGCCTTCGAGAAACTCTGACTTTTCGAGAGAAACTTCTTTTATTTCTGTAGAAGACTGCAGTCATTTAAAAATGGTATTAGCAAATATGTTATTACATGTCGGCCTAGAGGCGGAAGTCTGTACAGTGTTCGAGGCAACCCTCTTACCTAAAGTTAGGAATTTCAGTAGTATAACCATGTTTACGCATCCTGTTTCCTTTGAAGCCTAAGCTCACCCACCTGGCTGCGATTACAAGACTATGAATGAAGAAAGTGAAGGCTGTATAAACAGTAGTTAACAAAAATGCTGTCGACTGCAGTCGTTAAAAGTCGTTACATCATAGAGAAAAGAACACATCTGTGACAAAAAGAGGTCAGAGAACGTTCTCAGGAAACGAAGATGTAGAACCAAAATCGAAACATTTCTCTCGTAGCAACGTTCCTGCCTAATACCTGCGTTGACTTGGCTGAGCCGCTTAGGCCTGTACATTGTCATTTAATCTTGACTTGCGCCAACACGAGGCCACGTAAATCCCTTTTACCAGAATCCTCTCACCCCAAACGTCCGGGACAGTGGTGTGGTGACCCGCGAATAGAGCCGGCGCCACTAATCCTAGCAGGTAGGCCTCGCTGACGCGGACTACCAAGCTCCAGTCCGCTCGATAAGAGCGCTTTCACCAGAGCGTGCTGTTAGCTCCCAGCCCACCGAATACACGCGCCCGTACGAGGTGACGACGATAATGAAATTCTGGTGTCTTGTCCAGGAGGGCGTACGGGGGAAGGCACACTCCACTGGAGGCGCACAGGGCCTCTGCTCTGTAACGCTGTCGCTTGTGATCCTTCGGCAAATGCTTCACAGGAGCTTGTTTTATAGATGAAGCTGCTGATCCGTGACACTGCTAACGGAGACGGAAAATTTTATAGCCAAGTTCATGTGTCTCTCATACCTGCCAGCTTGTTAATGATCTGCCTTTGTCGTAAATGAGGAAGGCAAACCTTCTATTATACAATAAAGGAGAACGTTCGTTAAGTGCGGTGGGATGAGGAAATTCAATAAAGGAGAATTTTCGTTAAATCCCGTACCATAACCAAATGTGTACTAGTTCCGTTCATTTCTTTAATTTTCAATTGACGATATGCGTAAATAGTACGTCATAGTTTTTCACATAGTATAAGAACAAAAAAATAGAATAACAAAACGTAGAACAGGAAATTCTAGAGTGAAACTGACACTGAAAATTATAATGTTAACAAACAATATGAGTTTACTTTTATAATTATTATTTTGTTGGGGAATAAAAAGGAATGTACTCTTCATATACTATTTGTAGAAACCACTAAACCATTTTCATGGAATGATTTGAGAAAACCATAGAAAACACAAAAATGGATAGCCGACTCACTTAACTCAGTGCTTTTCTTTAAATTGTTCAGTGCCCAAAATAAACTTTCTGAGACTCTTCATTCAAAGTGATTCCCTTTAAAATATCATGTTGTACTTTGCAGATGTATATCATCAGTACAAGGAAATTCTTCGTTTTACCGAAATCATTTTAGCAGAGTTATGTAGTAATACAACAGTGAAGCGGAAATAACATCCCACATTTGGAGAGTGCTGTGATTTTTACGGTTATGTACCTAAGATGTGAAACATGGAACTCTTATAGGTTCACTTTGCTCCCATCTGTGCCATTCTGTCTGTCTGTTCGACAGTTAATACGCTGTTATCTAAGAAACGGATAGCAGTGTTAAGTTGAAATACATGTCACAACTTAAGGTCTACGGTCTCCTTGAAGTGCGAAAAATGTAAGTTCTAAGTCAACTGGTTCAAATGGCTCTGAGCATTATGGGACCTAACTTCTAAGGTCAGCAGTCCCCGAGAACTTTTTAAACCTAACTAACCTGAGGACATCACACACATCCATGCCCGAGGCAGGATTCGATCCTGCGACCGTAGCGGTCGCGCGGTACTAAATCAATGCAAGCAAAAGATAGTGTCATATGCGTCACGTATTTTGATACAGGCATACTCACTCATCAGAACGTGTTGTGAGTTAACGAGCATTTCGCTCTCATTTAGACAGCTTTCCAGGAATTTTGAAACTAATCCTGTCGTCCAGGACCGTGTGCCACAAAGAGCACACATTCACCTCGAGATGGGGAAATTCACAGGCGTGTATTGTGCTGAATGAGGCCCGGCTGATCATGCCTAAACGCTGTAGTGTGCGAGTGAGACAGACGAGAACCTACGTCATAAAGAAACCCCGTAGGAGCTGTTTGTGCCCAGGGAGGGGTAGCAGTGTTAAACCTAAGATCGACCATAAGGGTAAATATTTATGAAAACTATTTAATTTTGTAGTAATTGAGGGAATGAAACCACAGTAATTTTAATCTACCATTTTTCTTAAATTTTCATCGTGATCCCAATAAAAGTTGAATATTGATTTATATCTGTAATAGTTTATGATTTACTGTTAAAGTGAAATTAACAAGTTTGGTAACAAAGACCTTAATGCTAAAATCTGAAAACTTTGGTTGATCTTAACGATCGACATTTCATATAAAAGCTTTAAAATGACAAATGTTGTAAATATTAACTCTGTAATTTTATTTGTTTAAAAATATAGTAAATTTAAATAATCAGTATTTTCAGTTAAGCATCAGATCACCATTTCCTCACCACAAAACATCGAAGGGCGACAGCATGACACCATATTGAATCACTAGGTAATAGAATATTAGTTATAAAGTTTAGTGCATAATAGTTTTTCTGTTCTTAATTTATTTATCAGAAAGCACATTGGTGCAAAGTTACTGGCCGTGACATTCAAAGTTAAGAAGAAAATTACATTGGTTTTATGTAAAAGAATCTAACGTTTATTACGTAATGGATATTATTGTTACTTTATTTAGAACGTCAAAGTGGTCAAGCTTTGATTATGTAAATATGTCAAAATGTAAAGTAATGTAGAATAAGCTGTAGCCAATCAGATGGACGGCTTCAGGGAAGGGAACTGCACTAGTCAGTTGAGTACGATGTTTGTCACGCGGGAAACGCGGCCGGAGACCGGCAGAAGGACAGTTCTGGTGTGGACACGAAAGCGGACGGTCGGTCTTTAGGTAGCTAGAAAGTGAAACGACTTAGAAAATTTCGCATTGTGTGGTATCGCGTGACTTGAGTGGTTAGCAGCCGCGCGCCTCGTGTGATAACGCGTATTTCGCGATCAGCTTGTGAATGATAGAACTGGTAGTTTGCTTTCTAAATAAACATTATACTAACCAAATCGCAACTGTGTGACCTACATCATTTATGGGTCGTTAATTGAGCTCCTGATATTATTATTAGTGTTATTATATGTTATATGAACTTTGTATGTTTCACACAATTTCGCAAACTTGTCATCAGCCAGACAATTTCACCAAAGGGTCACAAGTGCCTAATTTAGGCAGTGTAGCGCGACACGTGCGGTTCAACCTCTTGACGAGTTTGAGCCAAGACATTTCCACGAAGAGGAGCTGCATGTGAGCCGGACACCTTTGGGATGTTAGCTCGCACTGTGGGGTACTACCCATTAATCTAGATTAATAAAATTTAGCAAAATGCCGTGTTTCACAGAACAAGTAAAGGAAAAATCCGAAAATCATTAATATGTAATTATTTCACTTTTGTGTGTCTGTCCACCTGTCCGTCTGTTAAGACTGTTCTTTCACAGTAATGGTTTTAGGCATCAAGTTGAACATGGTGTAATGATACTTGCTAGATGTTTTCAAAGAGACATACGTGAGATAGAAAATGCAACGATTTACTGCAGCAGAGAGGCCGTTAGGTGAGAGGGATCTGGCTGCCACTTTTTTTTTAAGTGATCAGAGAGAGGGAAGTTTGTAGTGTGTCTTGAGGAAGAGAGGATGCGAACATTGTTATCGCCCTTCCTATTGTAATATTTTGGTTAATACAGCTAGATTTTTGGTTAATATAAATAACGGGACGTGAATTACGGTGCCTGACAAACATTTCATCTCACAGCATCGAAAAATGAATTTCTTTCACTAGGCGGCATGGTCAACAATTAGCGACTTCTACGTGGCTGTATTCGAAAGGACCACCGCAGCAGAAAGAAGAAGTGAAGTTTCCCAATCAGAAGGAAATACAAATAAGAAGATTTCCTAATAAATGTACTGAAATTTTATTTCAGAAATGGTTGATGGTGTCTGTTCCGCAGCATTTAATTAACTTCCATTTATGACCTTAGGGTTAAAAGTCATAAAACATTTCAAATTCAGAACCTGTATTACATTATCCAACCAGTAAAAAAAATTAAAAATAGAATGGAATACACTGGAGACGGCACACAGACCAGATCCTGCCACCTCCGGATCATAAATAAAATGTGATGTAATTGTAAAGGTAATTGTTGAAGTACTAAATGTGTCCTGTATTTGTTCCATATACTCGACAATGAGAATACAATGCAAAAGGAAAATGTTGCAAGTAAAAACGGAATAAAATTGTGGGAACTGAAAGAAAGGAGACAAGTAATCGAACTTTACGGAACTTGAATAGCAGTACGTCAACTAAAGGTAGTATCAAGGATATTCCATTGATTATAGTAAGCAAAAGAAATTTCGCCACATTATCATGATTCTCAAATAGCTCAAAACCTTTCTGCAAGCAACAATACTTACGGCAGAGTTGATTTTTCATTGCAGTAATAAACGACTTTATAGCAGCATGTTGCAACAAATCTACCCATTCAGGGTGGCTTTCCTCCCTTCTGTTACCTCGACTGTCAACCACTTTACTTTATCCTACTTCTCCCCTATCAGCTAAATAAACTTACATCCGCCACATTGCCTCTCGCGATACCCAATAAACCTTCGCCTGATATGGATTTCTAGAGTGTTTCTCAGGCTGGAAATCTACACATTCCCATTCAATTCTGTGTGCCTCATGAGATCCTTCCTTCGCGACCGTCCTACTTACCTCAGAATCAGTCAAACCGGCTCCCACACAATAAACACAGCTGCAGGCATGCCTCAAGCCTCTGTCCTGTCCCACCTCTTTTGCATCCTTTGAAATGCAGACATTTCAAACTTCCACCCCTCTCCCCCCCCCCCCCCATCGGTCACCTGTAGTACGCTGACACTACCACGTACCTAACCACTCACTACACCATTCAACTCTGCGACGCCTCCCTGCAACACCAAATGCAGGTCTTTGAAGAATGGAGTAGTAAGTGGAAATTCAAGCAAATTCAAAGGAAAGCCAAGCCGCTTTCTTTCATCTCACCATCCGGCATGGATGCCGTTTCTATATTCATTTCCCTTTGTCTAACGCATTAAAATATCTAGGACTAACCCTCGATAGAAGACAAAGCTGGAATTCACAGCTTCATGCCATCCAAAACAAAACCCGCAACCAGCTAAAACTACTAACAGGTCGTACCTGAAGTCTACTCCCTTCTACCATTATCATCACCTATGAACCCCTTATATGCCCCATTTTCACCTAAGCCAAAGTCACGTTGATGTCCGCCCCCCCCCCCCCAAAAAAAAAAAAAAATCCATTGATCCTTTGAAATCTTGGGAAGACATGCACTCAGCCTCGCATTTCGAATGTGCCTCCTTTCACAAACTAGCGTACTGTTTTTTTCTGTTTCTGCAGTCATCATCTTCTGAGTGGTTTGACGAGGCTCGCCACGTATTCCTTTCTGGTGACAACCACTTCATTTACGACTAGAGCTTGCAACCTACATACTGAAAAAATTGCTTGTTGTACTTTAATCTCTGCCTTCCTCTACCATTCTTACATCCTACAGTTCCCTCTAGCTTCGTTGTAGCTAATTCCTGGCGCCTTAACAGGTGTCCGATCATCCTGTCTCTTCTTCTTGTTCGTGTTTTCCGTATTTTCCCTTTCTCTCTGATTCTGCACTGAATCTTCTCATTCCTTACCTTATCAGGTTAGCTAACATTCGTCTGAAGCAAGACATCGCAAATGCTTCAATTCTCTTCTGTTCCCTGTTTCGTTGCCAACAATGCTGTAATCCAAACGTACATTCACATTCTCAGATATTTCTTCCTCAAATTAAGACCTATGTTTGAAACTAGTAGACTTATTTTGGCCAGGAATGCCATTTTCAGTGCTTGTCTGCTTTTGATGTCCTCCTTGCTCCATCCGTCATGAATTATTTGCTACCGAGAAAACATAATTTCTTAACTCCATCTACTTCATGACCATCAGTTCTGAAGTTATGTTTCTCGCTGTAGTCATATCTGCTACTCCTCATTGCTTTCGTCTTTCTTCTACTTACTCGCAATCCATATTCTGTACTCAGTGGACTGTTCATTCTATTCAGCAGCTCAGGTAACTCTTCTTCACTTTCACTAGGATAGCAATGTCATCAGCGAATTGTGTCATTGATATCCTTTCACACTGACTTTTAATTTTTTCCTGAGCCTTTCTTTTCTTTCCATTACCGCTTTTTCGATGTTTAGATTGAATAGTAGGGGCGAAAGACTACATACCTGTCTTACAGCCTTTTAAATTCGTCCACTCCGTTCTTGGTTCTCCACTCTTATTAGTCCCTCTCGGCTCTTACAGATGTAGTATATTACCCATCTGTACGTATAGTTTATCCCTATTTTCCTCAGAATTTCGAACATCTTACATATTTTACATTGTCGAACGCTTTTTCTAGGTCGACAGATCCTATGAACGTGTCTAGAGTGTTTTTTAGTCTTGCTTTCATTATCAACAGCAAGGTCAGAATTGTGTCTCTTGTATCTTTACCTCTCCTACATCCTAAATGATCGACATGTAACACATTATCAACTTTCGTTTCCATTCTCCTGCATTTTATTCGTGTCACAAACTGGGATGCATGAGTTGTAAAGCTGATTATGTGATATTTCTCGTACTTCTCAACTCTTTCCATCTTCGGAAAAGTGTGGATGATATTTCTCTGAAGACTCGTAAATTCCACACTCCAACTTGAATGATGGCTTTATTGCCACTTCCTGCTAAGATTTTAGAAATTCTCATTTAATGATGTCTGTCCTTTCTGCCTTCTCGATTTTAAGTCTTCCAAAGTTCTTTTAAGTTCTGATTCTAATAATGGTTTCCCTATCTCTTCCCTGTGAAACCCTATTTCTTCTTTTTTCACATCACACCAATTTCTCCCTTCAGGGAGGCCCTCAATGTACTCTTTCCACCCACCCACTCTCTTCTCTGCATTTAACAGTGATTATGCTGTTGCACTTGTAATGCTGCCACCCGTCTGTCAAGTTCACTGCCGGTTGTTTTTAACTTTTCTATATGCTGAGTCAGCCCTTCCAACAGTCCCTTCTTTTTCGATGCATTCACTTTTTCATGCAGCCATTTAGCTCTAGCTTCCCCTGGACTTCCTACTTGTACCATTTCTAAGCGGCTGGCATTTCGGTATTCCTCACTTTCCGTGAATATATTTTACTTTCTTCCTTCATCCCTCAAGTGAAGTATTTGCTCTGTTACCCATATTTTCTTCGCAGTTAACTTCTTTATATTTATGTTTTCCTTTCCAACTACTGTGTTCGCCCTTTTTAGTTGTGTCAGTTTTTCTTCAACCGAACTGCCTACTGAGCTATTCCTTATCACAGTATCTGTAGCCTCAGAGAGTTTTAGATGTATCTGTCCATTCGTCAGTACCTTCGTATCCCACTTTTTTCACATTGGTTCTCTTAAACTTCAGCTTACTTTCCATGACTGCTAAATTGTCATCCAGGTTTATACCTCCTCCTCTGTACATCTTACAATACCGTGTCTGATTTCGGAATCAATGCCTCACCATAATGCAGTCTACCTGAAAATTTCCCGTATCTCCCAGTCTTTCCCAAGTATGTCATCTGCTCTTTTGATTCTTGGGTGGGTCAATCGCTACTACTAGCCGATATATATTGCAGAACAAATTAGTCTTTCTCCTCTGCAATTCCTACAACCAAACTCATATTCTCTCGTTACTGTTTTTCGACTCCTTCCCCTACAACTACATTCCAGTCCACCGTGACTTTTACATTTTCATCTCTCTACACATCGAATTACCCTTCCAATATCCTCATTTAATTTCTCTGTCTCTTCATTTTCACCATGAGACGTAGCATTAATACCTACACTGACGTTGTCGGTTGGGTTTTCTATCGATTCTCATGGGAACAACCCTATCACAGAACTGTTCACAGTAACTCACTCTCTACCATTAATTTCTATTCATAACGAATCCTTCTCCCGTTATATCATTTTCTGTGCGCTGTTAATGCTACCCTCCACTCATCCGACCAGCAATCATCTTCTTTCACATTCACTTCACAGATCCTTACTGTATCCAGACTGAGTCTTAGAATTTCTCTTTTTAGATTTTCAAGTTTCGCGACCACGTCTATACTTGTAGAATTCCACACCCCGACTCGTAGAACGTTATCTTTTCGTTGATTTTTCGATCATTTCTCATAGTAACCTCTTCCGATTGGCAGTCTCCTAAGGATATTCCACTTCGGGACTATTACGGAATCTTTGGCCAATGAAAAGATCACCACGATACTTTTTCAGTTACCGGCCACATGTCTTATTGATACACATAATGAGTTTAATGTAATGTTTTTCATTATCTTCTGCATCCTTATCCCACCAATCAACACTAATTAATCTGCCTTTAGCAGTTTCCCACCATGACGGGAATAGAGTGCCTCAGACCTCTGTCCGTTCCTCGGCCTTCTTTTGACATGGCCATTGGCAGAATGATGTTGAGTTGTTATGCCGGATGTTTTCGGCCGCCAAAGCTGGTGAATTTTATTCACAGTTTAATATCTGGAGAGCCTCGAACACCAGACGTAAGACCTTTGATTACCAATCAAAAGTGCTATCCCTAAACCAACACATTTACGTTGGATATATTGTCCTCTTCCTAGAACACCTTCGGGTCCAGTATATTAATAACAAAACACAATCCCAACATCGAATATCGTAGTCCCCTATCAGAAATCCAGTATCCTGCTTCGCTACTACATCCATATTCCACATCCTAAGCAAACTTCATGCCTTGTCTATATTCTCGTGAAGGAATTTGAAACTATTTCCTCTCCCCAGTGATGAAATCCGTGCCGACATGTAACCTTCTTTCAAACTGTTGTCGCAATGCTCCACCTCACACCATCCTTCCATCTTTGTCGCACACCATCCCTCCACCTTGCTGACGTTTAGTCCTTCTTGCGGTTCCATATGGTCCTGCAGTCATACATACTCATCATGTCGCCTCTGCCATGACCATACATCACCAGGATCACTATTACGCCACAGCATCATTCACATTTTCATGTGTTACTTTTCACCCGTAATTTAAAACCATCGAAAAAGTTTTAAGGAATCATCATTACTGTCCATTAATGTATTTTCAATTCATTCGTTGTCATTTGTCATTATGAAAACTCTTACACTTTATCAACTAACGTGTATTTTAAAAGTGATGTTTATTTATTTATTGTATTTTAAACCATCTTTCCAGGTTGTAACATTTGCTTGTAAAGGGGTTTTATCCGCTGTTAGTATACACCTTCGTGGGACTAAGAAATAATAGTCCAAAAAAGATTGGGCATAAGAATGTCGACTTTAGTACTGGTTATAGATGATTTTATGATATGTAAATTGAGCCGTTTATTGTCCTCAGATGGAATTGTAAAGAAAATCGGCAATTAAACTTCGTCCACACATCAAAGTTCAGTCAAAAGTGCACATAGGGTGTCGGTCGCTCTTGCGTTACGTGCTGATGTTTGGAGTATTTGACGTTGTTTGTAACCCACTGGATGATATTATACGATAACCAATGAGAATCGCTGAATCTAATGACTGGTTTCGGCTGCAGGTACCGATAAATAAACTGTTTTTCATACGAAGATCGCCAGAATAACTTTTACTGACTTGGTTATTACGAATTTTAAAACTGCTTCCTGATTTTCGAGTTTGTTTGGTAACTGAAAACAAAATAGATATGCTGGAGAAATGCATGTAAATGTTCAATAAGATGATTACTAGTAAAACACTTTTCGAAGATTTCTAGCATTAAGTGTCCGGATTTATTTTCTGCTACTATCGTGACCACCGTGCTTCAGAAAACAGCGGGGGTTTTTCTAATCGTCTTTAAACCAAATTAAACTGTTACAAGAAACGAGAAGCTGAAATTATTATTTCCATACCCTGATGGGCTTTTAAGACTCATAAAAAGTACGAAAGGACTGTCTCTCTTAGGAAGGAACCTGGTTTTGGTGCTTGTGTATCTGGCTGCAGATTACTGATAGTGAGCTCTACGTCTTGCAGTAACTCTCATTCCTTGCAAAAGTTCGGTTTCGGTTGATGACTAAGGAAATAATATGGAAGCTAACTAACAAATCTGAAGTGTTCAGCTTCATTTTATACGTCACAGTGCAGCTGACAGTTGTGATCGCATATTCTCTCTTTCTTTTCCCTTCTTGCCCTCTCCACCATCCGATTACATGCAATGTTCAGTTTGTCATTTATTCTTATGACTGCGAAGTTGCAGGCACCAACAAGAGCTATCAAGAGAGGTCGAATGAGACTCTGTTCAATAACTGTGATATTTAAATATAAATTAACGGAAAGTGTAATAAAATGCTGTACAAACATGACAAATATAATTATTTTGTTAACATAACACACTAAAACAAATAATTAATGTTCTAGTGCCATTCATCATCACTCCTTTCTAATTTATTTGCTTCATCTCCTACCTGTAACACATTATTATTTTCTGATTCACTGTCATCATTCAGTTCACCATTTACTTCTTCACTGTCACTACCATTCCTTTTCAGCTTTCACAATAGCCCAGCAGTTATCCTGTTTTATAATCATCTTCTGGATCTGTAGTAAGTGGACGATAAGTTTCTTCAACAGCGCTGATGAATGCGAGTGCTGGCAAGACTTTTTCAACGCTAAAACCATCACCGTAATGTCGTTCAAAGCTCCGCCCGTCATTTTAATGATGAAACGTCGACTAACAGTTTTTTTATGTGATGCCCTCTCAAAAAGGTTAAACTTTGCAGTCTATGTGACCACCTAAGGAACCCAATCAGCTTTGACGCATATCGTACCACGTTATAGTGTAACTCCACACATCTTCAGGTGCAGGCAATGTAATTCTTCAGAAACGGACTCCTATTTTCTCCTTACAAATGGCAGAACTAGCCCAGCTTAGAACATTATTCATCGAATCTGATTTTATATAATTTGATAATCTGTCAACTCTCGGAAATATGCTATTGTTTCGGCACCTTAATACAAAGTTTCTAGAGCTCAGTATTCTCGCTCTCACGTGTCATAACGTACCCTTCACCGAAAACTTCAAATTTGTTGTGAACTTTTTCTCAACGTAATAGCGGATCGATTACATTTTTGAAAGTACAGCTGCATAACCTTATTTTTCCTTCTTTTAATATTTCGGTCGTATGCCTTCCGGCCATCTTCACAGTGAGCTGACAGACTCAAATAAAAATCAATAAAATTTTTCTGGGTTTGTGACCGCATTTTCAGTATGTAAAACTACCTACGTTTCGGCCGCTGTTGCAAGTGATCCTCTTCAGGGTGATTTTGTAAACAAAAACACCCTGAAGTTACGGTCACTTGTAACATTGACCGAAACTTCGGCAGTTTTACATAACGACAATGCGGCCACAAACAGACAAAAAATTTTTTTACTGTGACAATGGCCGCGAAAGCCTACGCTTAAGTCATATTAGAATACCCATTCCTTAGTAAACCACGGATAGCGGTTTCTACCAAGACATACTCGTAAAATGGAGTACGGCGCTTTCCAAATAAATTCGGAAGTACATTGTTTTTACAGTGCAGCTAGTAATGATACATCGATATCTAAGCATTAATCGCCCGCATGGCCTCTGATTAAATTTGTGCCTACCTTTTGAGGCCGATAAACGTCCCTGGTGCACAGTCTCTCTGACCCTCTGCTCGCCATGAGGACTGCCGATATGTAAACGGGCGATATAGAAGATGAAATATAGTTCATACAGATACACTCATAAAATTTAAAATAATGTATCAGTTACATAATCGCGAAAACATAAAGTGACGCTACAAGATACACCGCATCCATTTGATTGCCTTACTCCATGGATTTTATACTGTCATGTGAGCCAAGTGTGAATTAGGTTGTGCACAATCTATGCCAAACTGGCTGGATTGGAGGATGCCATTCTGTTGGTTGGTTGGTTAGTTTGAAGATTAAAGGGACCAAACTGCATAGGTCATCGGTCCCTCAATCTGTTGGAGATACTTCATTACGTTTGAGTGCAGAATGTGTTCTAAGATTGTAGAATAACGAATATCATCGATGTTAGAGAGTTGCTCTATGGATCATTTCTCCTAAGCTAATGCGATTGTGAACTGTCTGTGCTCTCTTTCGATCACTGAGTGCAGGTTTTTGTTCAAGGGGTTTTCAGCAAAACCTATATTAATGTGAAAAGGTGGGTCAGCTGTCATATTTCTATCGTCTCTGACAGGGGTTCTACTGACCTTGGAACGATTTTAAAATTTAGCAAGTTCAAATGTTCCTGAAGACCTCGGACACGAAGATCTGCATACCTTTATACTGGTGTGGATCTTACTTGAAAGAAGGACATCAGCATTGGAAATTTTCCTTACTTGCACTCAGTTTTGATGTCAGCATCACCCATACGCATATGGCCCAACATTTGGTTCCATTGCTACCATTTACTTATATCTAGAATGATTTTTTGAAAAATTGCTTGATGAAATTTTTCGTAACTTTGCTCCAGGAAACAGCGATCTAAACTTATGATTGATTTAGAATACAGTCGTGGTCGTTACTAAGTTGTTACTTTTCATTTGTGGATGACCAGCTTCGATATACTACAGAGCTCATCATCAGACCTGTTTCCTTTGAAGAGGAATAGAACATATTATATTAGTTACAATGTAGATGAACATTAATTTACAGTAATACTTTAAAAAGGTGCGCAATGATACCCCCTTGGTGATAGTAGGGATCCCTGACGTGTAACAGGCCCGTTTGCGTTAGCATTGAGAACACTCCTGAATTCAGCTCTGTTTCCGGTAGTTACACATCGGAAGAAACGCCCGTCTCTGGAGTAACGTTCTCTGTATCCAATAGCCGCGACACTAAGTTTTATTTAGTGAAGAACACATATTAGACGCATAGCTATTAGGAGTTCGGTCTTTGAGAAAACAACGAAGGATATTTTGGTGTCATAAAGGAGAACATATATGATAAAAGCGATGAAATAGAAAAACAGTAATTACCAAATGACAGGGCTGGTAAACGTAAACGTAGTAAAGACTATAAGTAAGACACTAGTTTGGTAACAAAGAAGACGATATATGACATTAATCAAAGATGCTATAGATTCCCACTGTCAAGAAGGACGCCAACCAGTAACCACGGAAACGATGTGTAATCGATCGGTACGGTCATTTCTTAACAAATGTACTTAACTATCTGCTGCTTGTGTAATATACTTCTGCAGTATATACTTTATGCTGTTTGCTACGTCATTACATTTATCCACATACAACTGGTCTTTGTTTAAATGGCTTAAAATTTTGTTGGACGTTCATTGGAGATCGCTGGGTGCTATATTTGTCAAACAATGAATGAGTATAGACTGGGTGATTTGTGCTTCGTTTTGAGCAAATACTAGTTTTCACACTTCTCAGTCTTTCTGAACTATATGTCTACAAGTACGAGTATATTATTTTGCATATACATACAGTGATTTTTGTGGATACTGTCTGCAAAGTTTCAGGCGAATAATGTCAGTATTAAAGTAGTAATAAATTAAGGCGTCATGTGTGGTGCTGAAGATTTACCGAGTGAAGGGTGAAAAGGTATTAAGCAAGAAACATGTCCGTTTATTACTTTGTGGAAGGTGGAAGGCAGAAAAGCTTTCCAGGAGACTTGAAATTATCTCTGATGTTTGTTGGATGTCTTTTAAGTGCTCTCAATCCCAAATACTAGATGATAAAATCTGGGTAATTCGCGCGCCGTGAGTCACACACAAGGCATATACACATCTTTTAATTTTAATGATTCTCATGTTAAACCTTTGACGTTATATTATACCGCTTAATGAGTAGATGTGACAGCATTTTAACATTTTTTTAAAATTTGGGTTTAGGACCCATCAGACAGACAACCTGCAAATGAAACTGGGCGACGGCTTATCATTTCAGTAGTACAATACATAGCTTTACAAAAGAGTCAAGCATTCCAAGGAGGAATGAAACAACTTGACTCTTCACTGGTTGAAGGCAAGAGTGATGTTATGGTGATAATTAAAATATCGAGTCAAATTTATAAAGGACTTGACTGGATGAGCCCACTTTTCAGTATGATGTTGCACCCTCTCTAGTCTGGATGTATCCTTTCTTTCGGTTGGGAAGGGTGTCTTAAGGCCATTGTGTTCTATTCTGAGGCAACCTGGCCAACATTTGTTCTTAAATGATTTTTGATATCCTTCATACCGGCATAAGGAAGGAGTTGACGTCTGATCTGATGCGACGCAAGTTTAATCGTGGATATGTATGGGACTCTCACTGGCCATGGGAGTACATCATCACTTAGACAGTTCATAAAGACACGAGCCATACATAAAAGAGCGTTGCTCTGGAAAAAACAGCAACACAATACTGTCACGTGACAAGTAACACAGGTGTACGCAGGATGTTCGCGATGTCCGTTTGTTCCATCGGAGTTCCCCTGGTCACCACGAGCCGTGAATTTTAGTAACGCCAGATAGCTCCTTGCGCCGTGACGCCAGGACTAACACCACTGTGCCTCTCCAAAACGCTCGAAGTATGGGACCTCTCTCCAGAACGACGATACCCGCTGACTGCAGTGTGACGTCATTCATCAGCACCTTATGCCTCCGGGTCATGGCGTAACTACTATCACTGCTGTCTGAGTTGAGGTGTTAACGGCAGCCTACGTATGCGACGGTAATTCCATATTCCGTCTGCTTCTAGTCTGCAGGGTGACAGAAAGTTGCAGTAAGTCGATTACTTGGTGAGTCCACTATCTACGCTCGGATGGCATGTTCAAATGCGAATGGGTTGCAGGAACATAATGATCCTCATTTGTGGTGGTCAGAATGGTCGACAGATAAATTGAGGCCTAGTATGCCTGCCCTCACGTTTCCATAATGTCAAAAATCGGGCTACTGTCATCTCCGAATGCCCCACGTATCAGAAAGTTGCACGATTTGGCCTGCCGTCCAAATGGATACCCGCAATGAGGCCCCTTTTCACCTTTTTAGATGCTGATGGCGCTGTCTCATACGAGCATGCTGCGTTTTCGTGTTCTTTGCGGTCATCTGTCGATGTTCGACTCTGCTCACGACCCTTACAAGTCCTTCCGGGCCTGGTAAAAATACTAAATACCAAAAAAACTAGTGCGCTCTCGTTGCCAGAAAATCGCAACTTTAATCTTTCAGTTATGCGGCAGCAGTGTGCATGTATGAAGTAAGAATGACATCGGTCTTCAAAGTAGTTTACTTTTTTTATCATGAGTTGACTTGTCATTGAGATAGAGGCTCTTTGTCGCACGAAAGTTTGTAGTAGGGATACTGTCATGAGTTCGCTCTAGAACTGCTTGTAGACAGCTCTTTCAACAGTTGAGTGTGGTGATAAGTCTCATAGAACATTTATTCACTTAGGTGGTTTGTTGTCAACAATCAATGACAGTTTGGAAACAATAGTAAGGTTCACAAATATAACAGAAGGATAAGCGCTTTACCCTCTCTGTTACTCAGCCTTAGTGTGACGCAAAAAGAAAGGAGATGTTAAGCAATAAAATCTTTGACACTTGACCAAGTGATGTGAGGAATTTAATGGATGACAAAACTAACTTCAGACACACACGGAAGTTATATCCGCTTCCCAGCTCCTGCTCTCCAGAGCAGAATTTCTGAATGTTTAGCGTGGCGCGCGCGCGCGCGCGCGCGCGCGCGCGTGTGTGTGTGTGTGTGTGTGTGTGTGTGTGTGTATGTCTGTCTCTGGCTCTTCCACAGAATGGGAGAGAGAGGAACTGAATATAATTAAGTATAGGACACTGTGTGCATGCAAAAAATTCTCGAGAAATCATGTAAATGGTAATCATGCAGTCATACCTAGCCCTGGTAAGATGTACTGTAATTGTAAAACTTACTCACGCGAGGCATCATCATTATGTTGCACGAAACACGCAGATAGCTAACTAAGCAACTAACTAACGAAATAAAGGGTGCTGAGACAAACTGTTACTGTTGAAAATGATGTGTAGATCAATCTATTCCACTCCCTTTATTAGAAAGGAAGGCGGCCTTGTAATTTTAGTAGGGAAGTCCCTCGTAATAAGTGCTCACTGATGCAGGGAACTTGTCCTTGACAATCTTGTGCCATTACCACACAATTCTTCCAATAGGAACATTGTAAGGCAAGTGATGCCGACAGGTACAGGTAACGTACGGCCCTTCCGCTCGAAGAGAAACTTCTTCTCTTGGTGGCCAGCGTGCGAGCACGTCTTTCAGAAACGGCTGCCACTGAAGTTCTATCGGCATCGTCCCTGGGTGAGTAAGGCAGAAATTCGCGTTGTTCTCGGCTCGCTTCTCTGGAGCTTCCTGCTCCTGCTGCAATTCCATTATGTCCTCCCTTGGTTCGGAGTCCATCTATGACATCCAATCAGGCTTCTGGAAGCTCTAATTTAGATAAAGTTAAGCCCTGTTTCAAAGAGGATTTTCCGTAATGAAACTTAATTTACTACATACGCTACGCAATTATCTTAGTGTACTCTGAGTGGATACGACAAACCAAGGAAAGGCAATTAGATATGTGGACATGTTATCCAGCGTTCTAACGGTTTCACAAATGTGATGTAGAATTGCTGCTACAATTTGACGGGCTGCACGGAGCAGACACTCTCGCCACTAATCTCGATGGCTACACTGGCTGTTAATTGCTGAAGCAAGGCACGTGAACTGCGATAGGGTCCCTTCTTCAGTGCATCCTGTCTTATCTTGGTTACTACAAAAATTGTTCAGTCAGGAAGCAGAACTACAGAGAGTAACCATTACAACTGCAAAAACGGCAGCACGAGCACCAGAGTATATCAGGGATAATGCTATTACGACTCCAACAGACGACACTGAGAGGCAACACTAGAAGATGCTACAAAATGCAGTAACCATAATGCTTAATGAAGCAAATGATAACTAAGACAGACAATAACGCAATTAAAACTGAACTGTGACACAAAAATAATAAATGTGTTTCGCGATGATAAAAAAGTATTACACTAGGCCAAGGCGAGCATCATAGGATGATCTGTATCAAATGCAGAGATAAAGAACGCGGAGGGATAGCATGAATTCACTGAAATTTGCGTACCTCATGGGAGCTAACCCTGAGAGAAGAAGAAGAAGAGATTGGTGTGGAAGATAGAGTTCGTCGAGCACTACGAACACATGTTGACGGAGCAGCGATGCATTTATGCTCTAACGAGTCAGTAGGAAATGACGTTTTCTTAAAAGAACTTGGCACTAGCTCCTGACAACTTTATTGCCTTTCACTGTAGGTGGGTGGAGTACCGCCTTTTGTAGCCGCTGCACGATGATGGGGAGGATCGCGGGCCCTTCACCCAAGTCGCCTTTTACCTCGAGCATAGAATCAACACAATTAATTTGGTGTTACGATAGCGTTGTAGTGTAACTGACTTTTCTTTGGCAAGTATAATCAGAAATGGAATTATTAGGGTAGAGACATGCATTTCTACTCATCTTGTGGACAGTACAGCTTTCGTCATGTTGATGCAGAAGGTGACATGGAAACAACCAAATGCAAAATAAGAGCATTTCGCACGTTTGTCTACATGTACAACCCGATTTCCGTTACTTTCTTTCAACACACAAAAGAGCAAATGTGGTAATCCACCACTTATTGAAACTGGTGTGCAAAGCTTAAGGACGAAAGTAACTTTCGCAAGTTGTAACACAGCCAAGTAACATTGCTCGATGAAACTTCGACCTTACCTGAACTAGTGTCAAATGTTGAAACAAGAAACGGAAATTTTGCAATGTTACTTTTATTTTGCCACAAAACACTATAAACAGGTGACACTAAAGTAGAAACAGTGCAAAGAGTTCAGGACGTAAACCGACACAACATGCATAACGGTAGACAGAAACGTTCTCCATTTTTCTCAACTAAACGGATTTTGCACACACATTCCGACAAACGGTTAATGTTCTTAGTATGCTGTGTGACCCTTGTGGCCGCAATACAGGCCTGACAAACGATGGGTCATGCTATGAATGATGTTATCAGTGTCAAGTTGAGGCAATAACGGACAATGTTCCTGTGAAGCTGCTTGCAGTTTTGGAGAGTGGTTGGTGGAAGCTGGCGTGATGCAAGCTATCTCTCTTGTGCATCCCAGTCACGCACTGTGGGACTGAAAGCGGGAGAACGAGCAAGTCACGTCATGCGTGCAATGTCTTCCGTTTCCAAGAAAACATCAACATTGTCGTCCATCAACACGAAGTTTGGCTTCACAGCACCTCGCAACAACCGCAAATGAGGTCCCAAGATCTCGTCATGATGCTTGACAGCAGTTAAACCTCATCGATTCAGTCGTATAATGTCATGGTTAGGGGTTCGAGTGCTAAACATAATGCCGCCCAACCATTGGGGATCCTCCACGATATTGGTCACTTTCCACAATGTTTGGGTCCCGAAATCGTGTTCCGCCTTACCTGCAGATGCAGATCCACCGAGAAACACTCGCCAGACGAAATCGGGACTCATCTGTGAAAACAACATTGACTAACTGATCTACCGCCCAGGTGGTATGCTGACAGCTTCACTCTAGACGTTACCTTCTGTGAATACGCGACAGAGGTAGAGGTACAGCAGGTCTCCGACAATAAAGGCCCTCTGTCGAAGCCATCTGCACGCCGTTCGCCTCGACATAACACGCCCAGTGTATGCTGCGAGCTGACATGCCAGTTGCCATGCAGAACTAAGATTGTACTGTCGTACCCGTACAATCAAATGACGAAGTCACAAGTGGTCGACCCTGCCCTGGTCTCGGGATAGAGTTCCGGTCTCTGTAAACTATCGCCCCATCCGAGAAACATCGGGCTACTTCAGTTTTCGGCTGTATTGCTTCTATTTTTACATAACCCTCTGCTGCAGAGAGTCTGGTAGCCATCTTACCTGTGCCGTATTGCATCATCTGTGACTGTGTACACAGCGACTGTTGATGTGGGACTACCTGGCGAGCGCTATCATAAATGCCCTAACTTCATCGTTTGCATGGTTGTCCATTGAACGGAAATTCATCGTCCTTGCAAAACAAGATCCTACAAACATCTGGTTGACGGTTTATAGGACCTTTTTTGCTTTAAATTTGGACACCGGTGTAGAAAACTGTTGCAGTACAGCATAGTACTGAAAGTAAGTGAAAGAAATAGGCACTGAGAGAAACAGAGATGACAGTTCTATTAAAAGATAAGACTTACAGTGAAGTCAGCGCGATTCGTGATGGCCCTGGACATTATAAAAGGCGGGATTGGGCTCTTAATACTGTGTGATCACTACGGACTGTGATGCATGCTCTGCAAGAGTACAGTGTGACACTAGCGTTGACAAGTGTGTGTATAGTCAAACAGTTGAAAGGCGGTACGTCGGTGCAGCTTTATGCCTTTCCACATCATAACACATCGGTCATGTTCAAAAATGTTTGCGGGGAATTTCACGTGGTCACACCTCTCGCCATATGAGGATACGTCCAGTATTCTCATGTGTTCGTCCTGAAATTTTGCACACCCGTATATTTCGTAGCATGTCGAGGGTTACGAGTTATGTTTCTACTTTGTAGTAATTTCAGTAGCAAAATCATATTTAGATAATCGTTTATCGTACAAAGCTGGCGTACTTACGCTATTACTTAAAAATTTTCACGTATTTTCTGCCGGTTAGGGAGTTCTTGGGAAGAGTCTGAGTGTAACTTTTCTGTTACAAGGTCAGTTTTTCTGATGTAATAGTATACTTTTCGCATATAATTTCCGTAATATATTGTTCTATTTGGTTTACACTTTCGGTAGCAGTGTACACTGAGATGACAAATCGTGGGATACCTCCTAATAACATGTCGGACCTCATTTTGCCCGGCGTAGTACATCAGCTCAACGTGACTTGGAGTCGAAAAGTCTTTGGAAGTCCCCCGCAGAAATATTGAGCCATGCTGCCTCAACCTCGGTCCGTACTTGAGAAAGTGTCGCCGGTCCAAGAGTTTGTTCATGAAACCTCTCGATTAAGTCCTATTAATGTTTCGTGGGCTTTATGTCGGGCAATATGGGTGGCCAAATCATTCACTCGAACTTTTCACGATGTTCCTCAAACAAATCTCGAAAAATTGTGATCCGAATACGTAGTGCATTGTCATGGGAACATAGTCCTTCAACTGCTACAAATGGTCTCTAAGTAGCCGAACATAAACATTTCCGGTCAATGATTGGTTCAGTTGGACCAGAAGACCTAATGGATATCATGTAACACAGAACATACCTTCATGGAGCCACAACCAGCTTACACAGTGTATTGTTGAAAATTTGAGTGCGTTGCTTCATGGTATCTGAATCACACTCTAACCCTACTATCAGCTCTTACCAACTGAAATCAGGACTCATGTGACCAGGCTACTGTTTTCCAACCATCTAGGATCCAATCGATATAGTCACGAGCCCATGAGATGCCCTGGAGGCGATGTCGTGCTGTTAGCAAAGGTACTCTCGTCTTTTGTTTGCTGCTATAGCCTATTAAGGAAAAATTTCACTGCACTGTCCTAACGGATACTTTTATCCTATGTCCCACGTTGATTTCTGCGGTTATCTCACACAATACTGCTTGTCTGTACGCACCGACAACTCTACCAACTCAACGCAAACTACGCTCCCCTTGGTCGTTTAGTGAAGGTTGACGACCACTGCGTTGTCCGTGGTCCGAAGTAATGCCTAAAATTTGGAATTCTCGGCATAATCTTGAGACTGTGGATCTCGGAATACAGAATTCCCTAACGATTTCAGAAATGCAGTGTCGCTGCATCTATCTCCAACTGTCATTTCACGTTCAAAGTCTGTTAATTCCCGTCGTGCGGTGATAACAAAGTCGGAAAACCTTTTTACATGAATAACCTGAGCAAAAACCACAGTTCCGCCATTGTACTACCCTTTTATACCTTGTGTTCGCGATTCTCACAGTCTCTGTATGTGCATATTGTTAACCCATGACTTTTTCATCTCAGTGCGTATTCTCTTCATCTGTCGTAAATTTTCCACAATTTCAAGATTTTCAATGAACATATCTGTGACGAAACAGATCACCACGTATGAATTAATCTTTAGGAATTGGTAAATTTCATGGTTGGTTTCCTTCTAGCTACTGCACGAAGGCACTTGCTTGGCTACTGGTAACTTTAATTCCGAATGGCAGATTAACAGATCCAGACACTGAAAGAGAATCAGCATGTCTAATTTAAAGTTATCTGATCACTCTTCTGAATAACTTCACATCTGCCACTATTGAGACTTATTAAGTTGTACTTAGGGCAGAATGCTGTTCGCGAGAAGATGAAAACCGTTGTGGCTGCTGTCAAGCGATCAGTACCTTATATACTATCCTGTCCTGTTGATGCTGTATCTTTTCGGAGAAATGTGAGACCCACCATCATTTGTAGACCTGACTGCGAGTGGGGTGCCAGTTGCAACCCTATGGGCCTTGTACAGCGGAGACCAGGACGTGAGATGCTGTCCCCCACCAAAACGGAAAAGGAGCCTTTGCGCCGCAATGAAAATATGCAGCTGAAGGGAAAAATATTAAGGACTGGAGAGAAATAAGAAATTTGAACAAACGGTAATGTAGGAATCTGGATGCAAATGTAAGGTAGCGATGTAAAGGTATGCAGGCGAATGGGTTTGAACATATGAGTAAAAACATCAGGCCACTAGAATGTCTGAGGACGTAAAGAAATTGAGTTGGGACTTTGTTTCAAGGACGGTTTAAAGTTGTAAAATTACCATTTCCCTTTTAACAGCAGTTCAGAGTACCTTTCATGAAGCAGTTTCCTTGTTTGTACTGGATGTAAGAGCAGCTTATCAAAATATTCGCAGTTAGTACTAATATTATAATCATATTTAACTGCAGAAATTCTAATTACTACTCAGTCATTATCAATTTCATTGATGTCCTTCACCATATTTGTTCTTGATTTTTCGTAATATCGCTTTTACAAATTTTTTGTATATCTTGGACTGCTGTCGATACAGGAAGCAAGATTTTTGTTTCAGCAGTCAGTGGTCCAGTTCTCTCGCACATAGAGTGCACTTGGCACAGCAGCAGAGTACCTCATTATAAACAGCGTTTTAAGACTACGTAACTGTATTGAGGCAATTTACTTTTAAAGGTAGTGTCTCACAATTTTCTTACATAGTTTTATTTACACTGACTGCAGACTATAAATGATACTATACTGGCATCTGTAATCAATCTTACGTCTTACTTACCCTGGTGATGATCTTTTCTATTAAAACTTACAGCGAATAAATGTGTATTTAGCCATCGGCTTTAGGTTTTTCACAAATTTGACTATCTCTAGGTAAATTATTAGGTCGAATATAAAAAGCGTAATACTTATATGGAATTTTTTTAAGGATGAACATTATTTTAAAACAACCATGCGTCGGTAATTATTGACTACTTCTTTACACTGCTTCGATCATTATAAAAGGCTGTACATGCCAGAGAGGCGGGAGGGCCGACGCATGGTGGTGAGATGGAGATTCGAAGCCCCCTGATCGGCTGAATAGTTGCCTGTCTGTGGACTGATCGCATTAACTGCCAGCTCATGAACTAGGTGCAGCAAGGCAGGGGACGCGCTCTCCATTTACATGGAGCGAATTATCTGAATCGCTGCATCAGCTTTCAAACGGCTAATGGCAACTGCTGGCTTCTACCACTGTGTATAGCGACCACACGTAACAATATGCAGATATCTGAAAGCGTAATTATTTTCATTAGCCGTACCATTTTCGTACTATAATAGCCAATTTATAATTTCAGAAATTCAATTTATTATAATAACAGGAGTACGTGCAACAGTAGCCGTTGTTAAAAAGTCAAAAACTATTCAGATGTTGTTGTTGTTGTGGCCTTCGGTCCGAAGACAGGTTCTCCACGCTACTCCATCCTGTGCAAGCCTCTCAATCTCCGAATAACAGCTGAAAGACACATACATTCGCACTTACTGTATTCTTCTCCTGATCTCCATTATGATAGTTAACCCCCCACACTTTTCTCCTATACTAAATTGGTGATCCCTTGATGTCTCAGAATGTCTCCTATCAATCGATAGCGTCTATTAGTCAAGATGAGCCAGAAATTTCTTCTCTCTGAAATTCATTTGAGTACCTCCTCTTTGTTAAGCCATTTGCTCATCTGATCTTCAACATTTCTTTGTGTAGCGCCAAATTTCAGAAGATTCAATTGTCCTCATATGTGAACTTCTTATTGTTCACGTTTCTGTTCCATACCAGGCTACACTCCAGGCAAATTCCATCAGAAATTTGTAATCGATGTGAACAGTTTCTCTTCTCCAGAAAGGCTGTTATTGTCACTGGCATTCTACATTTTATATTTTGTCCTCTTCGGCCAACAAATCTTATTTTACTGTCCAAATAAGAAAGCTCATCTAGTATTCTTATTTCCTCATATAATTCCCTACAGCCAGATTTAATTCTACTACATTCAGCTACCCTTGATTTGTTTATGTTAACGTTTACATTAAATCCATCTTTAAAGATACTGTCAATTCCGTGCAAATTCAAATGCACTTCCAAGGCATTGGATGTCTGTGACAGAATTACAATGTCCTCGGCAAACTGTGATGTTCTTATCACTCCTTCCTGAACTTCAAATATCTTCCCAAATCTCTTCTTATGTTCCTTTACAGCTTGCTCAATGTACCGAATAAATAATATTGGTGACTAAATAACATTGGGAATAGGCTATAAATCCGTCTCCCTCCCTTCTCATCCACCGCTTCTCTTTCATAACCTTCGACTCTTCTAACTCTCGTCTGGTTTCCATACTAGCTTTAAAATACTTTTCGCTCCATGTAACTTGCAACTGCTATCATCATAATTTCAAAGAATGTATCCTAGTTAACAATGTGAAAGCTTTCCATAAATGTACAAAATTCACAAAGGTAGGTTAGCCATTGATTAACCTATCGCATTAGAAAAGTAGCTGGTTAGTATTGCCTCACGTGTTCCAACTTTTCTCCAAGACCCTTACTGATCTTCCTAGAGGTCGGCTTCTATGAGTTTTTCAGTTGCTCTCTAAATAATTCGAGTGAGTATTTTGCAACTATGATTTATAGTTCAGTAATATTCGCACGTGTCAGAATCTACTTCCTTTAAATTTGGAATTATCACTTCCTTCTTGAAGTTTAAGAATATTTCCCCTGTCTCACATATACTGAATCCAAAAGGAATAGTTTAGTCATAGCTGGCAAGGACATCAGAATTTCTGAGTGTATGTCATCTACTCGAGAGGCGTTATTTCGACTTAGATCTTTCAGAGTTCCGTCAAATTCTTTTCGCCGTATCGTATATCCCACTTCATCTTCACCTTCTTGCTTTTCTCGTTTCATAATATTGCTTTCATTTCCTTTGAATAACCCCTCTAAATATTCCTTCCATCCTTCAGTTCTCCGTTCTTTGCTTAGGACTGGTTTTCTTTCTGAACTCTTTATATTCATATAGCAGCTCCTCTTTTCTTCAAAAACCTCTTTAATTGTCAAGTGTGTGGTATTTATCTTTCCCTAGTTATACGTGCTTCTATAGACTAACATTTCTCCAGTAGCTACTCCTGCATAGTCCTTTTACACTCCCTATCAATCGCATTTCTTAGACATTCGCATTCCCTTTAACCTGCCTCTTTTTCTGCATTCCTATACTTTCCTCTTGTATCAATTAAATTCATTGTCTCCTGTGATATCGAAGGTTTTCTCCTGGGCTTTGTCTTTTTAATGTTGGATCCTCTGCTGCCTTCACTATTTTGTCTCTCAATGCCACCTGTTCGTCTTCTGCTGTAATATATTCCCCTGTTCTAGTCAACAGCTGCCTAATGTTGCCCCTGAAATTCTCACTAGCCACTGGTTCATTCGAATTGTCCGAGTTCCATCTCCTGAATTTGCTATCTTTTCGCCCGCATAACTGTTTATGGCACCCAAAATGTGTGAGGACAACAGACAAGGTCGGTGATCAACTGCAAGGCTGACAGTCTCACGCTCCACACTGATACTGCGGTTGCCTGGGGTGATCCCTTTGCCTGACGGATAATACATTGCGTTCCGCTGACACCTGTACATCGACGGCGACGTTTGCATTGGTGTCGAGAGGAGAGGGGCTTGATAAACTTGGAGTGGAGTCCCGTTATCTTCTCGGATGAGAGCAGATATAGTGTGAATAGTGCTTCTGGATGTACTCTCATATGGAGAGCTGGGAACACGTACTACACCCAGAAACATTGGCGAACGCGATAGTTTTGGTAGTCGAGATGTTACGGTATGGTGAGACATTTGTTTTGTGGGCGTGCTGACCTGCAACTCGTTGAACGTGGTATGCTCGTTGGTCAACGTAATTGGGACACTGTTCATCTTCCCCTTTTGAGTCTCTTCAGGGGTGCCTTCAAGCCGACTTAAGTTTCATGGATAAAGATGCGCGACTACATCCAACAGCGCACGTGGAAGAGGTCTTGGAACGAGCGATTGTTCGACCTGCCCGTTCCCCAGACTTAAATCTCATCTAGTACTTGTCGGACGCGCTGGGGGTCGTAATGCCGCACGCCTACATACATTTCGATCATCCAGCAGTTGACAAACGCGCAGATGGAGGAACGAAACGCCATACCATATGAACTTCTTGCCAACAATGAGGTCAGCGTGGGCCTACGATGCAGAGCACGTATAGCCATCCATGGTGATCACACATCCTTTTAGGAAGCACATCCCGCATTTTGTAATGTCCAAGGGGCCATCATAGAGTACGGTGACCTCAGAGTAACTATTGTCGTTGAATGAAAGTGACATTTATGCTCGACTCACTGCGTATTTCTTTTTACCTTTTTACATTCTGTGCTATACTTTAGCAATTCTTCCTCTTTATTGGCAAAGTTTCTTCGAAGTATGTTACATGGCAATAACAATTCACGCGGAAGTTTCGTTTGTCCTTATGTTCTGCACAGAAACATCCAATATTTCAAAATTATAGGATTTACGTAACAATTAAATGTTCCAGATGCACAGTAATTACACAAGTAAGACTTTTCGAGAACCTCCCAGAAAAGATAAACACTAAATAAATGATGATTTCTGTGTCTGAAGCAGCGATCTCCAGCAGGCCAGCCACAATCGCTAATCACAACTTCACAATGCAAGCCAGACTGGAGGCGGCATTGCTCTCTTCTCTGGAGACACGGCCACACGCCGTTTCAGATCTCCAAATTGAAGCACTCTGCAGCACTCCGGGTGCCGATCTTGCCAGTGAACTTCTATACGGCTGCGCCAGCTGGTTCCCGCGTTCTAATCGTATTGTTAAGTCCTCTTCACTTCGTTCAGCTTCGAAGATTGTTACTCTCGTTGAAGCTTCGGTATCGGACAGTGAGTCTTCAGTTCAGTTAATATCTCATCGTGGATCTGCGTCTCTGGACTGCGCTAAGATTTCGTGCAGAGAACATGAACGATGTAGCCCAACATTTGCCTTCCTGATGGAGGGTCACAATCCTCTCAGTCATGTGTGAGAGTTGACAAGGGATGAGGGACACGGTACGGTCGAAAGTAATATTATAGTACCACTTTGATCAAGTGTGTAAAAATTCATTCAAAGTCTCCCAGGCTCTATTCCAGTTGCCCGTGACTGGCGTTATATTGATCCCGGCCTTTCTCCTGAGCGTCCATGGTGCGTATGAGAGCCACCTGCCTTGACTATTCAGTCCTGACGATGAGGTCTTTCACGTAGTCATCCTGGGTATCGTTGGGTGAGACGGAAATAGTGTATCGATTCTCATTTCGGACTCGCAACCATGGAGCAGGAAGAATGATGTTAATGTAAGCCAATGTATTTCCCTTAGTCCTTAAAAAATAATTTGGGCGGAAATTTTTAACTGGAATCTTAAATTAAATGA
Organism: Schistocerca americana; assembly: GCF_021461395.2. Taxonomy (NCBI): domain Eukaryota; kingdom Metazoa; phylum Arthropoda; class Insecta; order Orthoptera; family Acrididae; genus Schistocerca; species Schistocerca americana. The sequence continues at coordinate 357,159,264 of NC_060123.1, forward strand.
ATTAATTTGGCCCTCTAAGACCTGACAAAAGTAAATAATCACCTACCACATGGATGATAAAGATATTCTGAGTACGAAATTAAACAATGATTCCAATGAACACAATTTATTCGACATAATGAATCAGATTCAGAGCAGTCGAGTTTAACAATCACTGTCGTCAATAAATAAGTACCTTGGCACACTTCGACAGGGGATCTGGAAATATAATTCAAGTTATCTGGAGGAGGCACTTTCGTTCCGTGAGGATTTACTGCGTTTGCTGTTACTTCACAGACATGAAAAGTACGGAAGCACATGTGTGTGCAGCTATTGCTGGAGTTAAAAGCAAGATGAAATTCTAACCGGAAACATGTCTTCGAAACCTTAACTGAAATCACTGAACACTTTTACAAACGATTCGCCTTTCTCTACGCTTCACCGTTGGGGCTGGATCTCGCACATAACATGCAAGTGACGGCTGAAGTGAGTGCAAGTCAGTCATTGGTTCAGTACCAACCACTCCTCGCTTTCAGCGTCTACGTTCAACTCAGCCACGTAAGAGACTCGAGTCCCAGACGAGCCTGGTTGTGGTGAAGATCTATGCGAGAATTCATCTGTGCGTGAAGTCTAGAAATGGAGAAATTCACCTGACAAGAAGTATTTATTCACAGAGCACTTCCGACAAGGAAAACTTTGGCCACTGTGTCCATTGGCGGCGTGTAATTTTGAATGACTGAATACAAATTCTTATGAGCGACAGCCAGTAAGGTATTGTCTTACAAGACAACTCCTATTTCAAGTGGCTAGACAAAAACAAACAAAAACGCTTGTTAGTCTTGTCACTCAAAAATGTGTCCAGTTTAATTCCTCTTTCTGCCTATTTTCATTTGCTGGCCAATACAGCCAGATCTATGTAAGCGGAAACGCACTCCTTACTCCCACATCTAAATTATACATGTGAACCAATACCAGCCATTTTTGTTACTTTCGACGTTTAGTTAGGTAACATCTGGGCCAGTGTCCGCGTCTCACTCTCTGCAAAGAAGTCGCTAACCTTCTGCTCCAATCCACTCTTTCGTAACAATGCGCGTTCTTCGGCGAAGTTTGACTCACCGCTGTTTTTCTCTACAAAAGTAGTCCTTGCAGGATTCAGACTCCGGAGGCATGCGTACTGTGGGCACACAGCACGTGAGAAACAGATTCTGTTGTCTAGGACGTCCTGGTTTCTAATCTTCATCGTCTGACTTCAGACGCTTGGCGTCAGAGGGGATTGTTTCCTGACTCTCATTCCGCAAAACATAGCTTAACAGCTCAGCTCAACACTACACCTCTAATTCTCTGCCGCGTGGGGAGTGAGTGACGATTCTGAGGAAAGGGCTGGGGGCTGTCTCCCTGCGGTCTTTATGATCCTGTTGCGGATTCCTCGTCCACAGCGGAGTCCAACGTGCTTTCACAGCAGCTTCTCATTTCGCTCTGCATGCAGTTTGACGTAGAAAACTGTAATCTAAGAAGTTACGTGTTGGCCATCACTAGGATTTTATACTTTATTATTTGGTAGAGATTCATTTATTCAGCTGTATATGTTCTCCCTCTTATGGTTTTCACCCAAGTTACAGGACAGTTACGCAACGACGGTCGTGTAACATAAGGATTGTAGTGGCTTACTTTGCTGTGTTGTATTCGAATGTCCAACAGGAGTGTCTAGCAGAATATATTTAAGTACTGCGCTGCACATGTTAGCCCTCTATTTAGCCATGTTTGTAATTTTTCCTATAGGAATGGTCAGTTTCCTGAGCGATTAAATTACTCAATAGTAAATCCGCTCTATAAAAAGGGAGAAAGGGATAATGTAGATAATTTTAGACCTATTTATATACCACCAGTGTTTGCAAAAGTTAATGAAAAGGCTGTGTATGTAAGGATAATTTATCATTTTACATCATATAGTTTGCTATCAAATGTGCAGTTCGGCTTCAGAAGTCATTTAACAGCTGAAAATGCTATATTCTTTTTTCTCTGTGAGGTACTGATGGGCTAAGCAAAAAGTTTCGAACGCTTGGCTTATTTTTTGATTTAACTAAGCCATTTGATTGTGTTGATCACAAAATATTTCTCCAGAAGTAGGACCATTATGGAATACAGAGTTCACAATTGGTCCACCTCTTACTTTAGCAACAGGCAGCAAAATGTCATTATTAACAATCTTGATAACGGCTGTGATGTGGGATTTGAGTGGGGTACTGTCAAGTGGGGGGGGGGGGGGGGGGGCCCAGGCAGCAGTGTTGGGGCCACTGCTTTTCCTTATTTATATAAATGATATGCCCTCTAGTATTATGGGTAACTCTAAAATATTTCTGTTTGCTGATAACACTACTTGGTAATAAAGGATGTTGTGTGCAACACTGGCTCGGTTTCAAATAGTGCAGTACATGATCTCAGTTCATGGCTTGTAGAAAATAAACTAACGTAAAATCAGAGTAAGACTCAGTTATTACAGTTTCTGACACACAATTCAACAAAACCTGACGTTTTAATTTCACAGAACAGTTCAAATTTCTAGGTGTTCCGATAGATAGTAAGCTGTCGGGGAAAGCCCACGTTCAGGATCTTGTTCAAAAACTTAATACTGCCATTTTTACCACTCCAACGGTATCAGCAGTGAGTGATGCTTCGACATGAAAATTAGTCTACTTTGCTTATTTTCATTCGCTTATGTCGTATGGTATTATATTTTGGGGTAACTCTTCCAATTCTACAACGTTATGTTTGGCTCAGAAACGGGCGGTTCGGGTAATAAGTGTTGTGAGTTCACGAACCTCTTGTCGACCTCTGTTCACGAGTCTGGGTATTTTGACATTGGCCTCTCGATATGTATATTCCTTATTGTAGTTTCTTGTTGCCAATATTAATTTATTCCCAAGAATAAGCAGCTTTCATTCGGTTAAAATTCGGCAGAAATCAAACCTGCATTTCGATCGGACTTCCTTAACTCTTATGCAAAAAGGTGTACAGTATACTGCTGAATCCATTTTCAATAAGCTGCCTCTCGAATTCAAAAATCTTAGCAGTAGTACACGCGCTTTCTAATCGAAACTGAAGAGTTTCCTCATCGGCTACTCCTTCTATTCTGTGGAGGAGTTCCTTGAAAAATTAAGCTGATTCCTATTGTATTGCTGATAGCTTTTACTTAAACTTATGGACTGACTTTTTTCAAGTTCAAGAACATTTATTTTTATGTGTTATTACTTTTATGTTGTAATTACATGGACTGAAAGGTTCCATGACCTTGGAGATTTGCTCCTCAATTTGGTCCTACGGAACTTGACGTGAAAATAAAATAAAATAAACAGGCAGTACTACACCCAGTCCTTCTGTGTGACATCTACGTACACTGAGAGCATATGTGCTGATGTCCTATTAAAACGTTCAGTGAGGCCATTCTTCTGTAGATGGTAAACAGGTCTCATGCTGCACTGATGTCGCGATAAAAAGTTATCTGACACTCTTTTCGACTGGAAAAGTTTTTCGCGATCAGAGATCATCACAAGCAGTGCCCCATGCATCAAAGTTATGTCTTCTGCAAGATAATTTGTAATTCATTTAGTATCAGCAGTTGAAACGTCTTTTGGTCGGTTCCTCATTCTTTAAGGTTACAGCGGTTTTGAGCTGTTTTGGATAGTCCCCTGTTCAGTAGCAGTGTCATTTTACGCAGCTACGGCTGAGATTTCTACCACTCTGCAGTGTTGCACCGAAGTGTCTCTTGAAAGGTAGTCAGCGTCAGAAACATAAGCTACCATTTTTTCAGAACATTCCTGTGTTTGTACTACAACTGCTCCTGTCCTAAGACCTCTAAGTTGGTGTGGGGCTTTGTATTGGGACACTGATAGAACGGCAGAATAATGTGAAAGGCTTCTCCGAAAAAAGTAAAGATTTCCTAAATCCCATGTAAACCGTAGTGAGAACTTCCTTTTATTTTTTAGTTACCTGTTAGGACAGAGCCAATTGTCTAATCAGCAATGCAGTTTGTTGCTAAGGTCATCAATCCCTAAGCTTACACACTACTTAACCTAAATTATCCTAAGGACAAACACACACACCCATGCCCGAGGGAGGACTCGAACCTCCGATGGGATCAATAAAATGGCTCTGAGCACTATGGGACTTAACATCTGTGGTCATCAGCCCCCTAAAACTTAGAACTACTTAAATCTAACTAACCTAAGGACATCACACACATCCATGCCCGAGGCAGGATTCGAACTTGCGACCGTAGCAGTCGCGCGGTTCCGGACTGAGCGCCTGAACCGCTAGACCACCGCGGCCGGCTCCACTGGGATCAGCCGCATAGTCCATGACTGCAGCGATTTAGACCGCTCTACTAATCCCGCGCGGCCGAAGATATTACAGCAGCATAGTTAATTCATAGTGGAAGCCAGAGATAAAGAATTAAAGAAGCTGAAGACTCTTGCAGAAGATTATTCTATTTCCACAACTGAGATCTGTAGGAGAACTTGGTCACATTTATGTTGGTTAAAGGGCCTGAGAAATGAACTGAAGTTTGTTTACATTCTTATAAAACGTGTATTCGAATTCGTTTCTACTCCTATTATTCCTAACACATTTTTTTTCTATAATTCAAGACGAGGAAGATGAAGGGTGCTTGGAAATATCTCTTAGAGTTGAAGTTGCTCTACGTTTAGCAAGAGCTGAAAAGCCTTTTATGGAAGTGCCATAAATAAGAATATTTTAATCGGCGTAGTAGAAACAGTGAGTCCCACATCAGTTCCCCCAGACAGCAGAATACCACTAGGACAATATCTCAGCGAATCAGCGATATGCCGTCGGACCCCGGTTGTTGGGTGGTAAGTGTGACAGAATGTCAATCCTAAGGGCCCGGGTTAATTTCCCGGCTGGGTCGGAGATTTTCTGCGCTCACGGACTGGGTGTTGTGTTGCCCTAATCGTCATCATCATTTCATCCCCATCGACGCGCAAGTCGCCTAAGCGGCGTCAAATCGAAAGACTTGCACCCGGCGAACGGTCCACCCGACGGGAGGCCCTAGTCACACGATATTTTACATTTTAGTGACATGCCGGAAACTAGTATGGAAAACTAGCAGCCTAAATTGAAAACCTCCTAGCATACTCCATTGCACGTCATGAATCCGCGGATATTAGCGACACGGCTCAGTTAGCCACTTTTTTTCCTGGTGTGGCCTACGTGTAACGGAAAAACTCCTAAATATGATTTCGATTAAAAATAGTGCTACAGAGGTGAGTATTTTAGAAGGAGTCGAAATGGCAGTTGCGAGAATAAGACAGATGGGAACAACTGACGTGGCGCCAGCGGTGCAAGGTGCAGTTGTAGTGCTTATTGGCCTACTGTGGAAAAGGCTAAATACGACAAATTTATCATCCGTTCGTGGTTTGGCATATCATGAGGCTTCTTGTGAAAAAATTACCGGTCTTCAAGACGTGTAGAAGATAGTGATGCGTATCGGGAACTATATTCGTTCGCAGTCTGATTCATCATCAGTTCAAAGAATTATTTATTTCATTTGAAGAGGAGTCTCCAGATATCGCCTGCCATGCTGACGCACGCTGGATGAGCAAAGGAAAAATGATTTCCCGAGTTTTACGACTTCGCCACGCAGTGGTTCAGTTTCTGGAGAATACAGGATCTCAGAAACGACATTTGCATGATCGTCAATTGGTAGCTGATTTAAGATTTTTAGCAGACATTGTGGCTCCCGTAAATGAATTGCGTCAGAAACTCCCATCAATAACACGGTCGGAAAAATAAAAGCTTTCGAAAGCAAACTTCAACGCCTCAAAAAGAAACTGTCAGAGAAAAGCACACACTTTCCAGAGGAACGTAAGTTATACATGAATTTACCTTTAATAGGGCATCTGGATTTTAAAAAGAGGGTTATTCGAAACGGTACTATAGTTTTGTTTGACAGCATCTGAGCAAGAAGGAGCGCGCTTTGACAATTCATCGAGGTGCTACAATCTCCAGAAAATGAGTTTGGCGGCCGATTACAGGTACCGGTATATCACTAACACCAAAATAATGATTATTTTATTAAATGACCAAGTTGAAAAATATATTAAAAACAGTAAACCACAGTATTTGTTTATTAAAACGTATCTCCTTTTTAATACTTCAAAGTACGTTACTTCCATTTACTACCATTTGGTTTTGTTTTCGTTACAAGAAATTATTAACTTGTAGCTACTACTTGACGTGTCTATTAAGGCCTCTGAATAGCAACTGGAAGTGAGCCTCCCGATTTACATTTCGAATTATACTGAAGCGCCTAAGAAATTAGTTAGGCATGCGTATTCAACTGCAGATATATGTCAACAAGCAGAATACGGCGCTGCGGTTGTCACAGCCTATATAAGACTACTAGTGTCTGATAAAGTTCTTAGATCGTCTACTGGGGCTACAATGGCAGGTTATCAACATTTAAGTGAGTTTGAACGTGGTGCTACAGTCGGCAATGAAGTGGGAATTTTCCCGTACGACCATTTCACGAGTGTACGGTGAATCTCAGAAATGTGGTGAAACATCAAAACTCCGACATCGCTGCATGTGGAAAAAGATCTTACAAGAACGGGACCAACGACGACTGAAGAGAATCGTTCAACATGACGGAAGTGCAATCCTTCCGCAAATTGCTGCAGATTTCAATGCTGGGTTATCAGCAAGTGTCAGCGTGCGAATAATTAAACGAAACATCATCGATATGTGCTTTCGGACCCGAACGCCCTTCGTGTACCCTTGATGACTGGCCGATAGAAATCTTTACGCGTCGCCTGGGCCTGTCAAAGCCGACATTGGACTTCTGATGACTGGAAACATGTTGCCTGGTCGGATGCGTCTAATTTCAAATTGCACCGAGCGGATGGACGTGTACGGGTATGAACACAACTTCATGAATTCAATGGCCCTGCATGTCAGCAAGGCATTATTCAAGCTGGTGGAGGCTCTGTAACAGTGTGTGGCGCATGCAGCTGAAGTGATATGGGACTCCTGATACGTTTACATACGACTATGACGGGTGACACTTACGTAAGCATCCTGTCTGATCACCTGCATCCATTCATGTCCATTGTGCATTCCGACGGACATGGGCAGTTCCAGCAAGACAATGCGACACCCCAAACGTCCAGAATTGCTACACAGTGAATACTCTTCTGAGTCTGAACACTTCCGCCGCCCACGAAACTCCCTACACATGAACATTATTGAGCACATTTGGGACGCCTTGCAAGGCGGTGTTCAGATGAAATCTCTACCCCCTCGTATTCCTACCGTTTTATGGACAGATCTGCAGGATTCGTGGTGTCAGTTCCCTCCAGCGCTACTTCAGACGTTAGTCGAGTGCTCGCCACGTCGTGGTGTTGCGGTACTTCGGCGTGCTCATGGGGGCCCTACACGATATTAAGCAGGTGTACCTGCTTCTTTGGCTCTACAGTGCAATAAATTTGCAGACCTATGAGTATTGAAATGATGTATTTTACTGTACGAAAGGTTTCCTCAAATTCAACCAGTATTTGTCGAAGGAAAAGTTTCCTGCGCTGTACAGAGAAGCAACGAAGCATGTTTCGTAAGACATAGGTATTTGGAAGTTTCGTCTCTGTTTTGTCATTACAAAAATTAGATTGCGTGCAAACATGAAATTTTAAGAAATTTCTCTAAGAGTTGCTGTCAGTTGATACCCAGTTCCCGAAATTAGTAGCATAATTGCAAATAAGAGAAGGAGAAAGTAGAGGAGATAAATTTCTCTTGAAACCAAATTCAGATTTATTATTATTTAAATTCTCTTAGCGCCAGTACTGTTGACTATCCAAATTAAGCTCTTCGCTCACTGCACGTTCCCGATATTAGTAGCATAATTGCAAATAAGAGAAGGAGAAAGTAGAGGAGATAAATTTCTCTTGAAACGAAATTCAGATTTGTTATTATTTAAATTCTCTTTGCGCCAGTACTGTTGACCATCCAAATTAAGCACTTCGCTCACTGCACATAAACATTTTATAATGAAGGAGAAAACAAAGGTGGAGTTTTGAAAAAAGGTCGAGACAGGCCGAGCGAGCGAATCAAGCCTAAGGAAAGAGAGTGACTGTGTGATTGCGTAAAGTAGAGGTGTAGGGTTTTGTACACTCGTTAGCACAACGAAGCTGTCGTGTTCAGTCTGCAATGACCGATGCGCTGGTTGAAACACTCTGAGAAGTCGTGTTCTAGATCTCTCTTAAGCACAATGAAAGTTATTCCCTTACATATTAGCACATATATTATCATTGTGTCCCTTGTTCTGATCAATGTTTGCAACATGTTCCTTTCTTCGCCAATTCTGCGGAGAACCACCTCATCAGCCGACCTAATTTTTGACAGTACTGTGTAGCATCACTTTCCAGGTGCTTCGGTTCTTTTCTTTTTTGGCTTTCCCACAGTCTGTGATTCACTACCATACAATGCTTTGCTCTGTACGTAGATTTCTCCCTCAAATTAGGGCCTGTGTTTGATGCCAGTAGGCTTCTCTTGGCCACAAATGCCCTATTGGTTTGTGTTCGTCTGCTTTCTATGTCCTCCTTCCTTCTTGTATGATTGGCTGTTTTGCCTCCAAGGTAGAATTCCTTAACTTCATCTACTTCGTGACCACCAATGTTAATGCTAAGTTTCTCACTACTCTAAATTCTGCTAATTCTCACTACTTTTGTCTTTCGCCGATTTACTGTGCACTCGTTAGAAGGTTCATCCTTTCAACAGATCCTGTAATTCTTCTTAAATTTCACTGAGGATAGCGATGTTATCAGCGAATCACATCACTGATATCTTACCCTGAACTTTAATCCCACTCTTTAACCTTCCTTTTCCATGTGCCATTGTTTCTTCGATATATAGGTTAAACAGCAGCTGTGAAAAACTGCATCCCTGACTCTTTTTTGTCCGAGCACTTCGTTCTTCGTCTTCCTGTCTTATTGCCCCCTCATGGTACTTGTTCATATTGGACATCACTCGGCTTTCCCTATAGCCTGCTTCAAACTTTTCTGAAAATTTCTAACACCTTGAACCATTTTACATTGGAAAACTTTTTGTAAATCGAAGCCTTCTATAATTATATATCGATTTTTCTCCAGTTTCGTTTCCATTACGAAGCTCAACGTGAGGAATGCCACTTGCTGCCTTGGCCTTTTCTAAAGCCAAACAGATTGTCATTTAGCTGATCCTCCATTTCATTATCCACTCTTCTGTATACCACATTTGTCAGCGGTTTGGATACCTGAACTGTTAATCTGACTGTGCCGTAATTTTCGCACTATTCTGCCATTGTTACCTTTGAAATTGCATAGACTTCCAAAGCTCTTTTAAATTTCGACTCTAACACTAGATCCCCTACCTCTTCCATTTCGAGCCCTTCTTCTAACGTCACCAGACAGTTAGTTTCCCTCATAGAATCCTTCGATTATGATTTACAACTTTCTTTTTCCAATTTTTCGCCTTTTCCCATTTCGCCTTGGCTGCCCAGCACTTACTGTTTTCTTCATTCGTAAGAGACTTATTGCTGTAATCATATCTTCCATTACGTTTTTCCACTCTCTCCTCTAGTCGATCACATGAAGAGGTGGTAATGGATCACACATCAAGCTGTGTTTCCTCGACTGGTTGGGATGAACTATGACTTCATGTAACAATTAGTGAATCAAAGTTCTCTTGAACACGCCCAACTATTGGAATCGTCACTGGCATGAAGAATAATTTTGTGGGCCTGTGTAGTCTTTTGCTACATGTCCCTGTCGGCTGGACGTATTTTCTATTTCCGATCTTTAGCACAATCACTTTCGTGTAGTGGAATATAATCTTCTTTAGCCGACGATGATGAACACTCCACATTACATAAATAGAAACACCTGAGTCGACTTGGGCACGGACTCATTGTCCGTCGATGATGACGTCACTGATATTTCCTGTCTTATTTGTGACCGTCATCTGTAGTGGACTTTCATCCGTGACGGCCTCACCTCCGCGAACAGTCTCCTCACTTAATTTTCCTGAATTATGCGGGAACAGCTACGGCGTACTGCAGAGTGGCCTCGCCCAGGATACGGGTATGTGCTTCGTCCCAAAGGACGACTATAATCGTTTGCAGTTGACTATTGTGAATAGGGATGTTGTGTTGGTGAATTTTTGTGATGTAATATCCGTGGATCATACGCCAACTCTCTAAAGTGTCCAGGGCGCGAACAATGAAAACTGACTGGTGTCTTGTCATCCGTATCGCAAATGTCTGCTGTTCTGCGGAACATGTTACTTGCTGGAGGAGTTGCTCTTACCTACATTGATCGGAGGCTGGGTTGTCTTACGTACAATTGAGTTCAGTACATTCGTCACTGTGCCTTCGACTGGCGGTGGAGATTGATGCCAAAGACCACCATATCTCTTATTCAGCATTATCTACCTTTCGACGTATGGGTTCATCATTCGTGGCTGCTATTACGTGTGTACTCGGTCCGACATCTCTGGCTGCCACACATTGCTGTATCTCGTCTGGCGTATGAAAGAAGTGAGGTCACGGTGGTCTTTCGCAACAGCCATAATGACCACATCTGGGAACCTATAATATCTCTTTCATCGGACATATACATATACATAGACATTTATTGATTTCTTATTATTATCATTTTCCTGTTATATTCTCGCAATGCGTTGGCACCACTTGATGAATTATTCTGCTGTTGTGACATTCTTTACCACACTAACTTGGTACTTATCTTCAGAAAATCCTTTCATTATTCGTGAGATTTTGTCAGCTTCCGTCATATTCGGATTCACAATGTCCCAAAGGATTAAATCCCTAGATCCACCTTTCCTACGTGGTAGTGAAGTGGAAACGTGAAGGGACACGTGCAGCACAAAAGCGTTGTGAGCGACCTCGTCACTTGACTGACAGAGACCGCCGAAAGTTGGAGAGGGTCGTAATGAGTAATAGGCAGACACCTGTCCAGGCCTACACACAGGAATTTCAAACTGCATCAGGATCCACTGCAAGTACTATGACTGTTAGGCGGGAGGAGAGAAATGGATTTTATGGTCGAGCGGCTCATCATAAGCCACACATCATGCTGGTAAACGCCAATCGACGCCACCTTTCGTGTAAGGACGTTTGAACGGTGGGAAAACGTTATGTGGCGTGACGAATCACGGTACACAATGTGGCGATCCGATGTCATGGTGTGGGTATGGCGAATGCCCGGGTAACGTCATCTAAGAATAAAAGGTTCAAATGGCTCTGAGTACTATGGGACTTAACATCTGACGTATTAGTCCCCTAGACTTAGAACTACTTAAACCTAACTATGCTAAGGACATCGCACACATCCATTCCCGAGGCAGGATTCGAATATGCGACCGTAGCAGCAGCGCGGTTCCGGACTGAAGCGTCTAGAATAGCTCGGCCACAACGACCAGCCGAACGTCATCTGTCAGCGTGTGTAGTGCCAACAGTGAAATTCGGTGGCGGTGGTGTTATGGTGTGGTCATTCTTTTCATAGAGGGGGCTTGCACCCCTTGTTTTGCGTGGCACTACCACAGCACGGGCTACATTGATGTTGTAAGCACATTCTTGCTTCGCACTGTTGAAGATCAATTCGGGGATGGCGATTGCTTATTTCAACACGATCGAGCATCTATTCATAACGCACGGCCTGTGGCGGAGTAGTTACACGACAATAACATCCCTGTAATGGACTGGCCTGCACATTGTCCTGACCTGAATCCTATAGAACAAATTTGGGATGTTTTGGAACGCCAAGTTCGTGCCAAACCTCACCGACGGACTTCCATACCTCTGCTCAGTGCAGCACTCCGTGAAGAATGGGGTGTCATTCAGCAAGAAACCTTCCAGCATCTGATTGAATGTATGCCTACGAGAGTGGAAGCTGTCATCAAAGTTAAGGGTGGGACAACACCATATTGAATTCCAGCATTACCGCTGGAGGGCGCCACGAACTTGTTAGTCATTTTCAGCCAGCTCTCCGGATACTTTCGGTCACATAGTGTAGATACATACTCACTTTCGCCAGTGGGATTACAAGAGCTGAACAAAGGGACTCTGTGCCCTAACACAAACTCTTTGATTTATCTTTAGCTGTACTCTTTGGTTTATTTACGTTTTGTAAAGCATGTGGAACGTGTTACCTGTGGCTCAGTGTGTGAAGTGCAGTGAAATAGCTGTCACTGGGAAACATCCAACCAATGGGTTTTAATCACTATAGGGAACACAACAAGATCTATCTCTAATGTGAATAATCACCTCCACTCTCAGTGTTTACATGTTTCTTTTATACATCTTGCCACAGCTGCCTGACTCCCACACTGCTGCAGACAATAAATACATGTGTACCATCTCATGATGAGACGCTACGCGGTTAGAAACCGGTAGTGAAACACTGAAGAACAAAACAGGAGGTAGACCGGTTGCAGTACTTTCAAGAAACCTGAAATCTGGTTTCGCAGGACAGAATGAATCAGGTTGTGGAAAGGGGCCCAGGTCAATTACTGTTAGTTATACAAGAACACACAACTTTATTGCTCGATTCAAAGCACAGTTTTCTCTTTAAAACAACAAAGATCGATTCACGGCTGAGGGCCCAAGTAACTTCTCCAAAATAAGTTTACATGATTCCTTCTAAGACATCTGTATTTAGAGTAACAGCTGAAGGCCTTCTTTAAGTAAAATTACAGTAATTAAAGAGGCACCTTACATATAAGGATTTACATATTAAAGCCACAGATTCTGAAACAAACGCGACTGAAGGCCTAACTAAATACACAGCAGCAAGAACTTTGAATGAAACACTGCTGAAGGCCGAAAATTAAACTAGTGTCATGTAGTTCGGCTGAAGGCCGTACGGTAAACATAAAACAGACAATATTAATACAAGGCTGAAAGCCTGACACAATACCTGCGACAAAAAAATGACAATGACAAACAACAAACAGTGGTGCTCAGAAGTGTTCCAAGGGTCGGCTTGGGGAGGAAACTCTAACCACTATTGGTGAGACAGACACCCATGCGTAACACTAAATAATCGGGTGGCAACACAACGTAGGGACGGCTGAAGAACCAACCAACAACCTAATCAATTCCCTTCCACTCGACACACTCGCTGTTCTATTTCAACCAACCGACTGACTACTCCAGTACGCTGACAGCATTCATCTGCTCAGTGGAAATCACAGAAGCTACACACGGTTCCACGTAAACACATTTGCACAAGAACCCGAACAATCGTAAAAGCAATCACTGTGGAACAACAAGGACGAATCAATTCGACACACAGAGAGTTTTCACAAGCGGTCGTCGGCCAAATACACGTCGCCCAATAAGACGACCAACCGAACGACCAACCCAGGTCGTTCCCACTCAAGTTACTTGTGTCGGCAACGGTCGGGCGAGTCTTGGCTGTCCGAAGCTGACTGCAGTTCCAACACGACTCAACTCCATATCCGTTCGGAACTCGGAGACACGGTGACCTGGGCACACTCGCTCTGACCCATCCATGCAGAGGTAACTCTTAACCATTGGCCACGACATCTCTGCACAAGGAAGGAACCGACCCACGTCCAGCACGATGACCAAGTGACGAGGTGCAGAAACGGTCAAAAGACCCAATACACGTCGCCCGATGAGACGACCAAGCGAACAACAAACCAACGGTCGTCCCACTCCAACCTCCTTCAGTCGGACAGTTCACTGGCTGTCCACATCTCACTGGCGCTTCGGCCCCGACGTCACTGCTTCTGCGTCCGGACTGACCTCTCAACTGAACTCCGGACAAACGAAGACCCGGAAATACTAGCGGTCGCTCCAGAGATGGTACGACAGTGCACTTATCGATAAGCTTTGGTGCTGCCACAGACGGGCAAGCAAACCAGCAACATAGTGACGTCAGTAAATCGAATTAAAGAAGAAACGAGGTGGCAGAACCACAAAAAGAAGATGACGAGCAATAAACGGCATGAGCGACAGCCGTGCATGGCTCAAAACCCTTGTTCGTTACAGTCGCACTGATCCTCATCCATAGTACGTAAAAGTTTTGAAGTTCAAATGAACGCACTGCCGAGGCGTTTGTGCTTTTAGCCAATTGAATATACGTTAGTGAAAGTCTATTTGAGCGTCCATGACGAACCAAGTGCAGTGTCTGTGAGCTAGTTGTTTCGTGCAGAGTACGTACCAGTGACCCTGGTGAAGCAAGCTGAGTATAGGTCTTTGGAAAAACTGTGGATTCACCTTACGCTATTATTCTGATCCAGAACGTAGCAAAATAACCCCCTGAAAACTGACAAGTAAAGCCGATGTGCAAAGTATCGGCGCATCATCGGCCTAGTATTTCGTTTCATTCAGTGAGTCACACACTGCGGACGTATCGCAATGAAATCTGCAAAGTTCGTGTAGGCTGCCATTGGCTGGGTAACCTTCCGGTGATCTAAGAGGAATCTGAGCAGCTGAAGTTCGCGGAGTCGTAACGCCTGCTTAGTTCGCCACCACAGCCGACCATCTTGCATGAGGTCTGCAGATGGTCTAGAACTGACCGAAACCGATAACCATAAAAATAAAATTTTTTGTGGTCGAGACAATTTTTATTCATTTTAAAGTACTGAAAAATCAGCTGTCTTCCACATACGTTCTCAAAAATTACTGAGAGGAATTGGTCCATAGCACGTAACTCCTGTGCAATGATCTGACAATATGCTGTTTCTGATGTCTCAGAGTCTGCATTCGGTCCCACGGGAAGACACAAGAGCATGTCTGCTTTAGCATGCTTGGATATGAGCCTGTAAATTATGTAGTACTGATAATGCGAAAGAATAAGAGTCCATCGCAGAAAATTTTCTGCAGCACGGTTTGACGAATGACTGCAGCCATTTGTAGTCAGTGACTAAGTAGAATTCCCCTTCATACAGGTGTTGGTGAAATTTAGTCACTTCATAAAATGATTGCAAAAGAATCCTTCTCTTAATGTTTGAGACTTGTTGAGAAGCTTGGACATGAAAGCTATTGGTCTGTCTGCAGAATCAGTTCGATGCAAAAGTACCACGCCAGCACCATACGAGGTTGTGTTTGTAGCCAAAACAGCTTGTTTGCCAGCATCGAAATGGATCAGACAACGATCGCTGAGCAAACCGTCTCTCAGTTTGTTGAATATGTCACGTTCGTGGGACCACACGAAACGAAAATTCCTGCGTCGAGGACGATGCAAGGGGGTCAAGATTTGAGCTGCTTTAGGAATGAAATAGTTGTAGTAGGACAACTTCCCTAGGACCGATTGCAAATCAGAGAGATATCTTGGGAGCGTTTGAAGTCACGAATTGTTCAAGGGCGACTGCGTCGGTTGAACACCTTGGGAATTGATCACATGACTTACGTATTTAGTTCTCGTCTGGGGGAACACACACTTGTCTTCGTTACGTTTGAGACTTGCCTCTGACACCACTTTGAACAGGGCACGCAAATTACTAAGGTGCTACTCTGCTATGAGGCCTGGTACCGCACTGTCATCCAAGTAATCTGAACATGACGGCAGAGATGCAGTTAATTGTTTCAGATACCGTTGAAAGATCGCTAGTACAGATGCACTACCGGAAGGTACGCGAAGAAATTTGTAGAGTCCCATGTCTGTATTATTTACAAACACTTCCTATGAATGTTGATCTAACGGAACCTGTAGGTAGGCATCGCACAAATCGATCCTTGAGCAGTTGGGACCCGCTGCTGAGCGGTACATAAGCTCAGCAGGTCGCAGCAGTAGGAACGAATCAACTACCGTATGAGGATTCACTGTCGCCTAAAGTCTGCGCAGATTCTCAATTTACCTAAATGTTTCTTCACAGAAACTAACAGCGATGGCCACAAATTGGCTCTGATGTGTGCAACGGCACCTATTTCCCGCCACTGTGCAAATTCTTTGCAACATGTTCACGGAGAGGTTGAGGTGCCGCGCCAGCTGTGTGAAACTTGGGCTGAGCATTGCCTTTCATCGTCATATGAGCTAGAAAACTGGTAACTTTACCTAAGTCCTCAGCAAACAAACCTTTAACCCGGCGGAGGTCGCAGTCCTCGTGGTAACGGGAGTGGTCGCACCGGGTCTCACAGACCGAGAGTCATTTTAGCTGTTTAATGTTATATATTTAGTTATCCTAAGGTCATGTCATATGTTTACTATCGTTATAGTATACAATAAAACGAAAACCAATATAATAATATGTATAATACATGTATTTACAAATTATATGCGTAAAGAAATGTTATAGGAAATACAGACTAATAAACAATGCTTATAAATGAGACACAAATTTTAATAGTATGCTTTACGTTTGAACAGTCATTACTTCTTATTTATTTCTAAATAGTAATTATAACAATACTGACAAACGAAGATGGAATGGTCCTTTATGCAAATGTACTTTTGGCATTTCATACACTGGTAGTTTGTTTTCCTATAAATATTACTCGAACAATCGTAACACCTTTTCCTTCCTTGGTTCGATGTCTTACAACTGGTTCCACTCGAAGGTTGTGGATACAATATTGCAAATAAGTTGTCAATCGATGATCTCAGTCGTCTGGGAAGATTTTGCATGTGTTTCCTCCGTTTCACCTGCTCAGCAACAAGACCAAAAACAAGTTCTTTCAAAAAAGTACGCACTTTTTCGGAACATTATCGTTTTGCGAAATGTACACTACCGTTGCATTAATCCCACTAACATTCAGCAAAGAAAAGAAAACGGTCGTCGGCCAACGTCGAGTATTTCTGGCCACATTCACAGAACTGCATATCCTATTCACTGTATCAATCCCAAATTTGGTGGCATTGTAAAAAGAAATTATTTCCGGCCTTTTGGCGACTGTTTCAATCGCACTAGATATGAGGATAACTATATTATTTTTTTTGGCCTGATATGAAATAAGAGTTGTTGTGTCATCAAACAAGAATTTGGTGCAATAGAAGTTTTGTCTATTTGCAATTCCAGGTGGTAATCCTTTTTTTATTTTTTCTTACCGCCCCAATCATTGCCAACCTTTCATCCAACAATTCTTCGGTCAGTGAAAAGCTACTGAACCAGTTGTCCACAGTAATATTTCTGCCGGTGTTGTGTATAGGCTTCGTCAGATGCATCACCATGCCAGTAGAGAAGGGTCCAGGTGGCTGTTTTCCAGGATAAATTTCCAAATGGAGCTTATAAAAGGTCCGTGCATCGGTAAGAGCAAGAATCTTTACACCGTACCTGGCGGGTTTCGAACGTATGTATTGCTTGAAAGGGCATCTTCCTCTGAAAGCCTCAAGGTTGTCGTAAATTGTAGCATATTCCCAAATAGTATAGCACTTTTGGAAATTACCAGGAACTTGTTCAAAATGTTTTCTGATTGGACCTAGTATATCACCTTACTCTCTCTCTTTACGAGTCTGTTTATCATCGAATCATAAATTTTGTTATAATAATCTAAACCTCGGCGTGCTCGTCACTGCTCTGGCAAATTCCTCACCGGTTGTATCGTTAGCCCACATTTCCCCAAGGTTTGTAAGAATCAGTTTTTTCAAACCAAGCATATATATTACTCCCACAAATGACCTCAATTCTATAGCATCTGTATCCTTTGCATCCCTTTCTGGAGAAAAATTATGTTTTTTGTGCCAGTTTGGAAATTTGTGCACTGAACTATATTATTTATTATGTCAGCCTCAAAGAAAAGTTCCCAACAGGCTAAAGGAGTCGTAGAATGTTGTGGTTGTCTTTTCACACCAGGTAATAATGTTACTTTCCAGGGTTCTCCTACTTACAAACGGAATTTTCTTGGCCCGTATACTTTCACAATCGCGACCAAGAAGAATGTCACCAACGTCATCCTCTCCGAGGAATTATTTTGTTCCGTGTCAGATGTTTCCTCCCTCGATTCTAAACAGTCGTCGCTCGCCACGCCTTCCGCACCCTCATCTTCAAATTGTTTCTCACCCTCGAAGTTAGGGGTGTTGCGTAAGCCCAGCTCAGAAAAATCATCGAGGAGCATCGTTAGAATTCGTCGTACCTAGCGTCGTCCTCAGGCGGTAATATACACTACTGGCCATTAAAATTACTACACCACGAAGATGAAATCTGTCATCCATTGTCTGTACAGTTGACCTGGTTGTTTCTTGAGCCTAAGGAATTTAAATCTGGCAGCAGTCATACTGGTCTTATCGTCAGAATATTTGTTCAATGCTCAAATAAACTCCCCATAGATAACTAATTCTGGCCCTGTAGTAGGGAATAACTTTGCACAAATGCGACAAACTGCGGCACCAATAATGGACAGAAGAATGGGCTGCTTCACAGTGCTTCAATTTGTGAGCAGCCAGGTGTGCTACAAACTGTGGCAAATATTCCGAACAATCTTCCTTTTCACCTTCAAATTGTCGAAATGGAGGCAGCAACGAAGGCTATGCTCCTTGTAGCAATGCAGTGGACGATGGTGTCTGATTCTGTGTCTCATTTGCTGCCATCTACGTTCGGATGAACCCCTCTATCAGTTCTGTAAGCTGGTTCATTGACTGCATCTGCAACTGATGAAACTGATTTAAATCAGACAATGGTGCTGCAGCCATTTGCGTATGTGGCGCCGCTAATTATGAAGCAACCAAACGAGGGTTTTGGAACGGTGTGTTTGACATGGCAAACAAATGCTGATACAAATACACAACAAATCCTAAAGTTAATTTATGAACTATGGCAACACAGCAAGTAAACAGCAAAACCAAAGAGTACTTATCTGCAACAGAGAATTTCCAGAAGAACGGAAAGTTAACGAACAACCAAGCAAGGAGTAGCAAAGTGACAAAGGAAATGACGCAGCGCAGTGAGTTCGGAATTCTCGTCGCCAGATGAAATCGCTTTGAACGGCTAATACTCGTCCTGTTAGGCCTAGGAGCTCCAATAGGGACGGAGGAAACGTGACAGTGCAAACAAATTAGTGACTCACAAATATGCAAATATGCACTAAAGTAAAGTTGTACAGGAACTCGTTGGATGTGCTTGTGGGCAGATACAAATAAGCCATGGCCTGTCAAGCAGTGCGGCACTGAATACAATATTAACATGTCCGTCATGGGCGCCACACTGGCAACCACTGCGGTAAACACTTGTCCAATGCAAAGACTATAGGCGACTCCATTTGCAGACTCTCCCAGACTGATCTCCACTGCGAACTAAAGAACATTCCTATTATTGCATATTGGAAGATCTGGGACCTGTTTTAAAAAGCAGGTCGTACGTTTTACAATTTTGCATGTTACAGTACATTATTCTATATTTCTAATATTTTGTTTTCTTGAGCAATAAGAAAAGAGTAACGGTAATGAGATGGTACTGGAATAAAATGAGCATAAATTGAGGAGAAGAAAACAGAAACAATTTAAAAATTTAAGACGAAGCCATTAGATGATAGGAGAGTTTTAATAGAACAAAGTTTTCCACTACCTGGCTGTTCCATGTGGGATGGCATCGGAACAACTTCGATCCAGTCCCGGATGGAGCAGAAAATGACTCAGATCTAAATACAAATGATATTAATGTGTTCTTTACAATTTTTCATTAAATTTAATAAATTAGTATACATTTCTCATATTAATTTCGCTGTTGATTATTGGCAATCTCATGGCTTTTCCTATGGGAGGGGAGCCTTGGAAGTTCGTCGAGCCTCGGCTCCCGAGGAAGTTTTAGCTCAGTGTATTTCCGTAATGTACGCCGTTATGAATTAAACTTAGTAGTTATACATATGTTACATATTCACAGTTAAAATTCTTATAAAATTTATACATTTTTATACGTTTGGTATCGTTGGTTAATTTCCGTATATTGTATTGTATTGTATCGTATGTCAAGCGGCGACCTAGAAACGACGAAGAGGCTCTGTCCCCGCCGCAGCCGCAGTCGTCCACAATCCCACGACGACTACCGCAGTCCAGTTCACCCCTCCACCGCCCCACACCGAACCCAGGGTCATATATTCAGTATATACTTTTATCATTAGTCAGAATCCACATAGTGTTGCTCTGACTTTGTTGAGGCATTCGAGTCAGTGGTTGTCTTGTCGTCGGAATCGTTCCATGTGTTGTGTTGTCTTGTGTGGTGATCCTATCCCTATTCTCCGTCTCATGTATGGTCGTTCCTGTCTGTATGCTGTGTGGAGTGCTTGTGAAATTTTGTCGGTGACGGTGTTTCTTTCTAACAGGTCATCTGGCTATTTTATCCTTTGGCGTATGTCAGTGTCGTACTGTTGCGGTCGTATGTGTCTAAACAAGTCACAATATAATGTGATGTGTTCCGCTGTTTCGATTTCTCCACATGTGCATATGTTGGGAATAACTTTTGTAGTCTGTGTCCTTTTTTTGTTGCGTCCCATTCAGTCTACCAAGTATCATTTCGCCATTCGTTAAGTTGTTTCTTGTCAATTACTAGTTTCCCTGTAATTTCCCGCACTTTGTCCTGCAGTCCCTTTCTCATCCAATATGTGGAAGCTGTGAAACATACCGTAATGTCTATTGGGTATATACCCAGGACGACGCATAATCCTTCTACCGATGTTGTCCCAAATGCTCGTGGCATTTTGAAAAGGAAGCTTCTCTGTCGCATCATACATTGGTTTTGTGTGATGTGAGGCGGAGACTGTGGACCCATGTGCTGGCTGCAAATCTCAGAATATACTCAGACAAGGCGGTGTTGTAGGTTCGTATCATCTGAAGTGGTAGCCTAAGCAGTGTTGAGTGTGGCTACTTCATGCATCAGTTTCGTGTCTTTGTCAGTCGCGAGTTTTGCGTGGTCTTTGAATGAAAGCTTTCCGTCAACATCTACTCCCAGGTGTCTTGTCGTAAGTTTTCGTTGTATGGTAGTTTTGTCAAGTCTGATTGTTGGGTTTCTTTGTAATGCTCGCTTCAGCAGTAGGCAGGCAGTTATGTTGGCTACTATTTGAAGATTGTTGCTGTTGCACCAGTTATTTACTTTTTGCCTTTAGTTCCAGATTTACTGTTAAATTTACCGATGTAATTACCTTTAAATCATCTGCACACGTAATTACTCCTGTTACCCTGTTGACCTCATGAGGAATGATTAAAGAGGTTCTATAGCGACGTCCCAGAATATGGGACCGAAATAAACCCCTGTGGGCAGGCTTTCGTAATCCTTTTGACGACCTTTTGATGCCTACCGGCCGCGGTGGTCTAGCGGTTCTAGGCGCGCAGTCCGGAACCGCGCGGCTGCTACGGTCGCAGGTTCGAATCCTGCCTCTGGCATGGATGTGTGTGATGTCCTTAGGTTAGTTCGGTTTAAGTAGTTCTAAGTTCTAGGGGACTACTGACCACAGATGTTAAGTCCTATAGTGCTCAGAGCCATTTGAACCATTTTTTTTATGGCCTCCACGCCATTCTACAGCTCTGTTGTTACAGCAGTCGAGGAGACTATAATATAACGGTGTGGGTATCTTCATCTCCCTAAAATCGCAAATAGTGCAGTCCACGGGAGGTTATGAAACAGGCCGGCTATTTCGATTAGCATCGCAACTACATGTCTGTGTAGTGACGTTAGTATTGTTTGAGGTGCATTGTTAATGGCGTCGTCTATAGATTGTTTTTGTCTAAACCTGAACTGCGGAGCTGCATTCCTGACAGTTTGTGGGAGAATCCTGCCGAGTCCTGGGGTTGTTTTGGGTTTCAGTTTGTTAACTGCCAGGGCAACTTCGTCTTGATCTAAATGGATGACTACCTGGTCAGTAGCGTAGTTAATTTCAATTAGTCGGCGTAGACTGGTAAGACTGATGTGTTGTTGTTGGTCCTCAGTGTGGTCATTGTCCCGGGAGAAGCTTTTGAAGAAGGTATTCTGCAGAGCTTCTACAGCAATGCGTAGTGGAACCGTCTGGACGTCTCAGTACAAGTGGTGTATTGATTTTGTCAGCCGGACGGAGTGACCGAGCGGTTCTAGGCGCTACAGTCTGGAACCGCGCGACCGCTACGGTCGCAGGTTCGAATCCTGCCTTGGGCATGGATGTGTGTGATGTCCTTAGGTTAGTTAGGTTTAAGTAGTTCTATGTTCTAGGGGACTGATGACCTCAGAAGTTAAGTCCCATAGTGCTCAGAGCCACTTGAACCATGTGATTTTGTCATTCTGCAGCTACTACGCGTTTCCGCACATATTATTTTCCAACTGAGACTGCAAAAAAGTTGTCCCTGCTGTCCTGTCTAGTCTTGTTACGTTCGGACGCTATAGTTGTAGAGTCTAATTTACCGTTCACGACCCGTCTTTGACCTTTGATAGTGCCGTCTTCCGTCTAGTGTGTCATTCCGGAGTCTAGTCAATGTTTTGAACCATGGTATTTCCCTGTTTGCGTCATTCGTTTGCTGGTAGCCGATTGGACTTGATGTAATACATGCGTCAGTGTGTAAACTCTGAAATCAACGCTACCATGTATGCTAGAGGCATGAGTTATTGGTCTCCTCTCGCAGAGTTTGCCCGTTTGCTTTGTTTAGCAGCAACGTTGATGCTGCTTTGTATGTGTGTATGTGACAGTAGTGGCTGCTGTGTGTGTAACTATTATACGTTATGACAGTGGCGGACGCTTTTTGGGCGTGGCGGGGGGGGGGGGGGGGGGGGGGGCGCGCCCTCCTCAACCCCCTCACCCTTCCAGGGCTGCCCTCATTGCCAACCCCGCCGCCTCCGCCTGTCAGCCCACACGCTATTCGTTCGTTGCCACCGTCAGTCGACTCGACTAAATCGAGTTATCGAGTAGTTGTACTTTCCTGTGTAGCACTTTCGTGAAATTCGCATGTGACTTATTTTTTCTTACGGTAAAAATAAACGTAGCTCAAGATATCTTTAGCGCCCCCTCCTTGAGATTTTTCTATATCCGCCACTGCGGTTGTGATCACTATGTGTGACTCTGTCTGGGACACGACATTTTAGAATGTGTGTCACAGATTTTTCATTTGTGAGAGTAATGTGAATTTACCGGTAGCACCTGTCTATCCACAAAAGGTCTGTGGTTGTCCTGCTTTATTCCGTACGAAAAGGTTACATTCGTTTATTGTGTCTACGACGCCCTGCCCTCTGGCGTACGTTCTATCGGCACGCCAGAGGGTCGAGCGTGCATTGATGTCGGTGGTTATCAGTAAGCGTCTGCCTCGGGCGAAATGTGTTGTCTCCCACATTTTATTTGTGAAACGTTGTTTTTCGAGTGAGTATTGAGCATACATGGAAGAGATTAACAAGCGTTCCCGGTCTAGTGTGATTTCTATAGCTACTGAGCGTTCTATGTTCAGCTGTGTAATTTGTGTGACTACCACCACGATTCCTGCGTTTGCAGTGTGGGACCTTTGATTACAATGTATTGCCTCTGAATGCCAGAGATTTTCCCATTGCTCATGCATGGTTCCTGTAGCTGCTTCATCCTCTACTAGTTTCATTAACTCTGTCCCCACTAAGGCACTTCTCATGCAATTTACTTGGATAAGTTTCATGTTGTTGGTGGATATTTTGTGTAGACGTAGCTTTTATGTTCTCTCCCTTTAGAGTCATAGTAAACACGCCCATGTGCCCCACAAAATCCTTGTATAATTGTTTCCAGTATATCCTTCCCCCTTCTTCAGCATGCCTGTCTCAGGAGTTTATGATGCGGTGGCCTGTAGGGAAATTTGTCGTTAGGAGTATCTTACGATCTGTTTCCGGAGGCTGTAAAACATATTTTGTCCCCTTCTGAATATCTCATATGTATTACTGTTCTTTGTGCTGTTTGGAAAATATTTTTATTTTCCAATGTACCTTCAAATTGTTTGTGTATTAACTCACTGGTGTCTGTTGGACTTTGTTTGTCGTCTTTATTATGTGCTGCTTCGCTTCTCGCTGCGTTTCTGTCTGTTGTGTGTGCGTCTTCACGTAGTTTTGTTTGAGTCGGGTATTTCTCTCTGCCTGTGATTGTATTTGATGTGGGTGATAAGCTATCTGCTCATATTCCTGTAGTGGCTGTGTTTCCCTTTCGTTCTTGTGTCAGGTTTGTTTTGCTGTTTGGTGTTTCTGACCAGGAAAGTACTTGGGCCCGAACAAACAGATCTGTATGAACGTTTGGTTACAGGACCATTACGTACCTGTGAATGTGCTGGTTGGTGTTGTTTTTCTGCAAAACTCTGCAGTCATGATCTAGATATCACTGTAGATGTAATTGTAGACGCCATAAGCAATGCAGCAATCTTAACTATAAATGTAAATGCGGAATGTCATTAAAATGCTCCGAGCAATACGAATGACTGCAAAACGCACAGTGAAGAAATGCAAGTTGATCGCATGGCTATTTGCACATTCTATAATATCAGTGTTGAACGCCACGTCAATGACACTTTTGAAGTTGTTCACTGGTTCACCGATATCGTAGCCAGCGTTCTGCTACGCGTAACGAAGCATTGGTCTGTATACTCCCGCAGATAACTGATTGTAAATGAGAGAATGCATATTCTTGATAAAAAATCTGTCGTGCAATTTCGGCTGCATGTTACTGGAACGTAGTTTAATGAAGTCTGTTATTCTCTTGGCATATATTTTATATTGCATGAAGAAATACACATCCAGAAGTTGTGCATATTTTTTAGTTTTAGGCGGACTGATTTTTAAATCTACATGTTTTCCGTCAGATGCTTCCAGTAGCACTCGTTCATCCTTATGTCCAGACCAGGAGTCACAAAGTACTAATGACTTTCTCGACAAATGTGGATTCAAAACTGACAGAAAAAAGTCTTCAGATGTTGTTTCGTCATCTTCCCACTCGCACTTGCATCGACGACGACATTTGGAGGGCACCGCGTTTCTATTTCCCTTGACACGCGGGGTCCAAACTATCCACTGGATTCTTGGAAGCAAATATAGAGTTGGTCTGCCAATCGTCCGTCCATTGATATAGCAACATCGATCGTGTAACTATGTGTTGCACAGTTAACTGAATGCAACATCGCGACAGTGTTACTCTCCCCTTTGATGGATAGTGTACTGTCACAAGAAGGTTCATAGTTGAACTGACTCTGATCACAGTTCCATACAGAACTAATCTCGATGTTTTCTCTCGTGATATGCTCATTGACGTCAGCTATAAACGTTTGAGCTCTTTCAATCAGCTCTTCTTCGTCATCCTTATCTTTTCGTGCTTGGAGCATAGTGATACGGCGTGATGTTACCCTAAACTCCTATTTCCAAATTAGTAATAAATCCTAGTGAAGCTGTAAAGTTTGTCACCCGAGATTTCTGGCTACGTCCAATGCCCAATTTAGCAAATGCCAATAATGAACGGCGGAACCGCATTCTCGCGCTTCATCGAATTTCGCTATTACACGCTCCTTGATGGTCTTGAACAGCAGTTTACGATTTCCTTTGAAAATTGTATTTCCTCCTCCTTTTTTTGCCACGTAATCTAGTATGTTTTTAACATTGCTTTTAGACTTCAGTTTAGGGTATCTTTTCAGAAGCTTATCGTATGTGTCGAAACCCCTTACGTAATAATCATCGTACATGTTCTCCAGTGTGTTGTCATCAAACGCCGTGATGATACTAGCAACTTTAACCTTCTTCTTGTGAGACGGTTGGTATTCACTGTCACGTAGCACTACCTTTTTCAATGAGTTGTTCGTCATTAACATCCCTATCATCATCATTATGCGTTAGTGTTACAACAGTATCTGTTTCTAACTTATGCTCATATTTCTGCACTACACCAATACCATCTTCACGAAGAATGGTTCTGCGTAACTTTATCTCAACCAATCGCAATACATTAGCAGGATTGATTACCAATCGCTGAGCCATCTGACGCTTCAGTACACAAATAATGTCACAAAACGCTACTTCAGAGGCACACTGCACCGTCCCTACTGATCCCGACTGCGGTACCGGCAGGTCAGTGTGCAATGCGGCAGGGCATACGCAGAGGCCTCTAACGGACGACCGCAGAGTTTTGCAGATGCGGGAGTATCACTAGTGCAATAAGTGACCTTTACATTATTTCTCACACGCTTTTGGTGTATTTGTGTTTGTTCGAGCCCAAGTACTTTCCTGGTGAGATCTTGTTGTCTTCATTAACAGCATTTGTGTTTACATTAAGTGTTGATGTATATTTTGTAGTGTCTTGGTCGTTTTTGTTTTTTGTCTTCAATGTACCTGGGCTGTGTGTGCTGCCTGCTTTTATAAAGTGTATTGGTTTTATTCTGTTTTTACATTTTGCCATGTGGTATTCTTTTTCATTTTCTGCATTTCAATATCGTGTGCTAGTGGCCTGGGTGTTCGTTTGATTCATTTGATCTCTGTCATTGTTATGCGGATGTGTTGCGTGTGTACTACTATGGCGTCGTATGTCATTATGTGTCTTACTCGGATGCATATTACTTTTTTTTGTCTCTCTACAAACCTCTGCTCGTATCAGCAGACCCCTTAATAACTTACACAAGAGAGGTAAAATGTATAAATGGCCACAGCAGTGTGATGAAGCTAGAGACTAGTCAAAACTTTATCAAAACTCTGCATCTTAAGTGCCGTAGTTGTCCCGTCAAAACACCTTGTCCTGGCTACCAATTCATCTCAACATCGTACTGGAATTTTTCTTTCTCACCAAATCGACGAGAGGCGCGAACAATACACCATATAAGCGTCTGAAACGCTTACTTTAACCCAAGACAATTACTCGCATAAGGAAAAAGAAGAACCGGCTATTACAGATAATATCCAAATATTCCTTACACTTCTCTATAGCCTAAAATTTCACTTAATGATAGACCATAAACTATTAGTTTATTTCGCATTAAGACCAGTTTTCCAGGAAAAACAGCACATCGCTCTCTTCCTCAGCAATAACAGTTCCATTCCCTACCGGCCAATAGTACAAAATGCAAAGCCGATTTCATGTCTAGGCTACCTACGAGATCAGAACCTACATCGAGTGAGGTGGTGATTAGCACAATGGACTCGCATTCGGGAGGACGACGGTTCAAACCTGAGCCCTGCCATCCATATTCAGGTCTTCTGTGACTTCCTTAATTACTCCTGGATGGTCCGCTTGAAAGGTCATAACTGATTTCCTTCCCCTTCCTTGACTCAATCCGAGCTTGATTCATCTCTAATGACCTCGCTGTCTATGGAAATTAAATTCGCTCTTCCTTCCTTTCCTTCCATATCATACCTCTGACTCCCGAGAAACACGGCACCTGACCGAAGCTTCCTGACATTGCATCTGCTTTTGAGAATGGTCTTATCTTCAAACGAGTTATGAAATACATACACCAAGATTGGCCAGGACGCCTCTCGATCCAAACCCTTCCGTAACTCAACGCAAATTTCTCCCAGGAACTGGATATAAATGCAACAGGGTGTACTGATGTTGACACTGTACTGAGAAGCCTGACGGGTGGTCGTCCCACCACCACGGCTTCAGTGTGTCTTAAGCCTTGTGTTTGTTGATCAGGGGGTTGCTAGGTGACATGCCTGCTGGCTCGATATCATGCGGGACAGAGAGAGGACGTTTGCGCGTCAACCAAGTCAACACCCTCACAATGGTTCCATACCCTGGTCAATGCTGCAGTGCTCGTGGGAGCGCGTCCATGTGGCCTTTGCCATCCCCTTCCTCAGAAAGACGTGGATCCTTTTCATAGACAGATTTTTCAAGTATCCTTATGTAGTTCGAGTGTGGAGTCCTACAGCAAGAGACACAATAAAAATCCTGCAGAAAACATTCGCAATAGAAAGGGAAACAGAATCCAACGTTCCGGACTGTGGTCCTTAGTTTTCATGTAATACGTTTCAGTATTTGTTCTCTTGAACGGTGTAAAACATAAATCACCTTACAATGGCTCTCTTCCATCCAGCCTCCAATGCCGAAGCCGGGTGACTAGTCCGTATCTTTAAGATGCATATGATCAACTGCACCTAAGACGATCGTCCTACTCCAGTTCTGGCCTCTTGAAGGACCACATCAATACAGGCGCCACTTCCTTCCTGTCCTTCCAAATCCTACATTTGACTATCGAGAAACATTGTGCTCGCAGATAAACAACACCTGACAAGAGATTCCTGTCACTACATCCACAATTGCGAAGGATACAGCTGAGAGTCTTATGTTCAAAAAAGTTATGAAATAGATACACCGTGGTTGGCTAGGACGCCACCTGGCCAACAACCTTCAGGAACTCCACGCTGACACTGTACCCTCTGGGACCTAATGAGAACTACAACACGCCTTAACAAGCCCGTCAATGGCCCTCTATGCTTGCTGGGTATAGAGGTTCCGGCCGATGACATATACGAGGCATCATCAGATTCGCGTGAGGACGACAAATTTGCACTGCAGACTCTAGTAGCGGCACGGTGGTGAGACATTCCTACCAGCTGTCTCATCATTTAGCGACTTCCACCTCAAGACAAGCACCAAAGTCCCTACTACCAGATGAGTACAGTTTCAGACGATTGGAAAACACACATACCCAGGTTCAGTGCCACTGGAGCTATCCTGCAATGTGGCCCTTTCCACCCTCTAACACCACTGACTTCGAGCACAGGCCAGGATACCAGTACATCAGCTACAATCGACTCCTACGTCAGCACCACGCCCCACTCTCCTCCATACAAGCAGAGGACAAAGCGACATCAGACGCCGAGATGGACAACGTAACTATAGCTGAGTTGCCCACACACATCTCCCAAATACCGGTATAACTTTCTTGATGCTGACATTAACGCATCAATTAAGGATGCGAGAATGCCTTGTCTCTGTAATTCGATAGTGAGGTCGATATCTAGCGATGCCCGCTATGAACGATCCCTCTACCATCTGGTAAGAGACGCCAGCCGGCTATCATATGGAACTGGCCGTTAATGTCTAGCCAGAGATAAATCCAAACCCCAACGTCTCTTTAAGACTCATAATATGTTCTGCTTAAGTATCTACCTTTCCTACACCGTGTTTTTGAGATCTAGGTCTTACTTCATGGACTGGTCACTTTCATATCACCAACGCCTATGTTCGACGTCAATCTCCAATAACCATTTACAGACGACGGATATTAGTGGCGAAGGGAATAAGAAATGTGCCAGAGGCTGTAGAAAAAATTTCAAACGAATTATGAAAGCACAGCGAACAGCTCTGAGGGCGAAGAGCAATAAGAACAAGCCCGGTTGCTAGAAAAACTGTATTCTCACTCGATGTGCGCAGTTAAACGTGTCTTCACGAGCATTACTAATTAATGTATATATGAGCAAAAAGATAAAATTTTACACCTTCAATTACACCTTTTATAATGAAGGAGAAGAAAATACAATTTTGTGCAGTTCATATCTGCTTCGATCTGAGTAGTTGTTATAGAGTTTAGTTTGTAAGTTTCAACTTCCACTAGCCATCCAGTCAGAACTGGTTTTAAGTATGTGAGTTTCACAAATTAAATTCATTATATATATGTTGATTCTATTGGATCAAATGTTTAGAATGACACATATATGTTCACCTGGTTGTTGTAGTGGGAAAAAAATGTTTGACCTACTTACTTGAATCAAATGTATTTTCAATTGGTCTTTGTAGTTGAAAATGTTTTAGAGCCACCAGCTTGAAGTAAATTACGCTTGCCATTACTTATATGTAGGCTTTAGAAAAGTCAAGCAGTTCCAACAGTAGCAGATGTTTCCATGAGATGGGTAATGCATTTTTATAGCATCTCGCTGCAAAGAATTTATTTGGAGAACAGTATTTTTGTTCATGTGTTCGAGCATTAATGAGTGCTTCCATTCCACATGTAGGAGGCTATAGAGGCAATCCTCAGCTGTATGCTTGCAAACTACACAGCTTCTAAACTCATCGCGGTCAAACACCAATAACTCATCGATTGAACACATTCTGCAGGATGGTCTTCAATGGTATACCGAAGTTATCTGACATCAACTGGGCATCTCTCGCGTTTTGAAAGAGTGAATGCTTGTAGTAAATATGTCTGCAGTTTATGCATGCGCATGAGCAAATGCTGGTTACGGGATGCATCCTGGTTCCATCCTTCTGCGTTGCCGAAATCTGCTGAACAGAATTCTTGTACTCATTCCTCCGACACTCCTCCATTATCATATGCTTCCACACCTGATGTAGTGAACTGTGGCCACAGTCCTCCCTCGAATGTCTACATGAAATGCAGTTATTGAAAGCTGCTGTATCAGCCACATTCATCTCTATGATCGAACACATGGTGATGGTTTGACAACGACAGCTCAGCAAAGACTGAATGCGCAGGAGAACAGCAACGGTAGTTCAGTGGAGCTAGCACAATTGGCTTTCTTCCTGTCAAAATCAACCATCTTCAATGACGTCACAGCGGGGATCTCTGGTGGCATGGGTATGAACTAACACAGTTGGACTGCATACACACGTGACTGATATAAATAATAATAAATGATAATGAATGTTAATAAATGATAATCAATAATAATAAAGACAAGTACGGTTTTCCATGCATTATCTTGTTGGAATTTGAATTTGGCGCCAATATCTTCTGGAGGGTTAGGTTAGTGGACATAGCCCAATTCGTCTATCTTCCCGCCAAAATCGGGCATCTTGGATGACGTCATGCGCTGTTGCCAAGTCTACATGCCACCATCTTTGATATCATGGCCGCCATATTGAATAATTTTGACAACAATTCAGAGTGAGCTGGCACATACTTAGTCCTACTAATACTTTCCTTTGTATGAACTAACATATGTACATACAAAGCCCTCGTTCCCAGAGGTGACAAAATGGTTCAAATGGCTCTGAGCACTATGGGACTTAACATCGGAGGACATCAGTCGCCTAGAACTTAGAACTACTTAAACCTAACCAAACCAAGGACACCACACACATCCATGCCCAAGGCAGGACTCGAATCCGCGACCGCAGCAGTAGCGCGGTTCCGGACTGAAGCACCAGAGCCGCTCGGCCATAGCAGGTGGCCCAGACGTGACAATGCAAACATACAGGTAGGATTTATTGGGAGACCTGATTCAGAATATGTCGGACTCTGTCCCCAGGAATAAGTGACCATCTCAAAGTCTCTATTACTTAGGGGAAATCGACATTTTTCACAACATTGGATATACACTCCTGGAAACGGCAAAAAGAACACATTGACACCGGTGTGTCAGACCCACCATACTTGCTCCGGACACTGCGAGAGGGCTGTACAAGCAATGATCACACGCACGGCACAGCGGACACACCAGGAACCGCGGTGTTGGCCGTCGAATGGCGCTAGCTGCGCAGCATTTGTGCACCGCCGCCGTCAGTGTCAGCCAGTTTGCCGTTGCATACGGAGCTCCATCGCGGTGTTTAACACTGGTAGCATGCCGCGACAGCTTGGACGTGAACCGTATGTGCAGTCGACGGACTTTGAGCGAGGGCGTATAGTGGGCATGCGGGAGGCTGGGTGGACGTACCGCCGAATTGCTCAACACGTGGGGCGTGAGGTCTCCACAGTACCGCACCGCCACTTCCCAGCAAATTAGGGACACTGTTGCTCCTGGGGTATCGGCGAGGACCATTCGCAACCGTCTCCATGAAGCTGGGCTACGGTCCCGCACACCGTTAGGCCGTCTTCCGCTCACGCCCCAACATCGTGCAGCCAGCCTCCAGTGGTGCGCGACAGGCGTGAATGGAGGGACGAATGGAGACGTGTCGTCTTCAGCGATGAGAGTCGCTTCTGCCTTGGTGCCAATGATGGTCATATGCGTGTTTGGCGCCGTGCAGGTGAGCGCCACAATCAGGACTGCATACGACCGAGGCACACAGGGCCAACAAAAAAAATGGTTCAAATGGCTCTGAGCACTATGGGACTCAACTGCTGAGGTCATTAGTCCCCTAGAACTTAGAACTAGTTAAACCTAACTAACCTAAGGACATCAAAAACATCCACGCCCGAGGCAGGATTCGAACCTGCGACCGTAGCGGTCTTGCGGTTCCAGACTGCAGCGCCTTTAACCGCACGGCCACTTCGGCCGGCACACAGGGCCAACACCCGGCATCATGGTGTGGGGAGCGATCTCCTACACTGGCCGTACACCACTGGTGATCGTCGAGGGGACACTGAATAGTGCACGGTACATCCAAACCGTCATCGAACCCATCGTTCTACCATTCTTAGACCGGCAAGGGAACTTGCTGTTCCAACAGGACAATGCACGTCCGCATGTATCCCGTGCCACCCAACGTGCTCTAGAAGGTGTAAGTCAACTACCCTGGCCAGCAAGATCTCCGGATCTGTCCCCCATTGAGCATGTTTGGGACTGGATGAAGCGTCGTCTCACGCGGTCTGCACGTCCAGCACGAACGCTGGTCCAACTGAGGCGCCAGGTGGAAATGGCATGGCAAGCCGTTCCACAGGACTACATCCAGCATCTCTACGATCGTCTCCATGGGAGAATAGCAGCCTGCATTGCTGCGAAAGGTGGATATACACTGTAGTAGTGCCGACATTGTGCATGCTCTGTTGCCTGTGTCTATGTGCCTGTGGTTCTGTCAGTGTGATAATGTGATGTATCTGACCCCAGGAATGTGTCAGTAAAGTTTCCCCTTCCTGGGACAATGAATTCACGGTGTTATTATTTCAATTTCCAGGAGTGTACTATACCAGCTTGCCCGAAATAGCAACATAAGTTTCAATAAATTTTTCATAATTTTTTCGTTATTAAGAAATGTATCTTGAGCTGTATTCCGAAATAGCGAAAGACCTTTTTTAAACAGAAATTTTAATTCGTACGACAGTGGATGAGACGGGTGGTACGATTAATCAAGGATATCTCCCAGTTGGGAAACGGGGGCAGAATTAGTTGGTTACTGTCGAGTTGCAATATACAATTTCTTTATTGATTACTACAACCATTAAAAGTCATTTCTTTACCACTTGACCAGGAACAGATCAAAAAAAAAACTACCAGGCATGAGTGCCTTTTCAAAACAATTTACTTTGCAGTTAACGGCAAAGCCATTTCACTTAAAACCGGCTTTGATAAAACATTTGATGAATCAAAATTTTCCAAGTAATGAAATTGCAAACTTTACTTTACCGTTAATAGCCAAGCCATTTTACTTAAAACAGACTTTGACAAAGCATTTAATAACAAAATTAAAACTTTCGAAGTAATGAAACAAAAATACCAATCTGCATACCATTTCGCTACCGAACATGTAGGGAGCCACTTCTTTTAAATTTTGGCACACCAAGACATTAAATTACAAGGGCTCTCTAACAGGGAGGCTGAACTAGCCTTTTCAAAGGATGCCAAGTAGATTAAAACAATCAAAGTAAAGATACAGTCATTCACCTTTTACAATAACTAACAATTTTAAAAAACCCACCAATGAAAGGCAAACATAACCTTTTGAAACAGTGGCCAAAAACAATCAGAGTAAAATACAACCATTTAACATTTTACAATCACTAACAACTTTAGTACTATGTCCTGCCACCAAAATGTCCTGGGATAGAAATAATTAACCGATCGGGTGTAAGGGCGGCCACAATGATGTTCAGGCTAGAAGCGGACTAACAGACCCATAACGCCTCACATTCAACAATCACATCGACCTCAAGCGAGGCCAGGGGAGGAGGACGAATCAAATCAGGAACCATAATCCCTGCCCAAAAATACACTTCCTCCCAGGCAGTACTAATAAGAAGTCAAAAGATCACTGTCTATACCTACACTGGCGACAGGCACCGGAAATCCGAACGCAGGAGGCTACAAGGCAGAAAACATCTAATCGAAAACAATAATCCCAGCCCAAAAATGCACGTCCTACCGGGTAGTACTAAGGAGAAGCGGAAAAGATCACTGTCTATAAATACACCGGCGACAGGCACAGGAAACCCGAACGCAGGAGGCCACAAGGCAGAAAAGACGCTAGTTACACAAACCAAAATTCTTCGATTAACATCTAAACCTTTAACCAACTTAACCTGCAGTTTATCAGAAAAACAGCAGGTGAACTCCGATGCAAAGGTTCCTCACACCCGACCGTGTCCACGTCGCCAGCGTACCCAACTGGGCACAGTCACGCAGCCACGCGGTCTGTCACCGGAGCCCCCGTCTTCTCTGCAACCACGGCGGCGAAACACCACTCCTCAGGCGAGTTACTAGTCCATCATTTCCCCCTCCAGACGGAATATTTAAAGACATCCGTGGCCGCTTCCACCAAGTAGTGACTCGGAACCATAGCCGTGGCCCCCGGGTGCTCACAGCAGGAGCTTACAGCCTTGTCCCGTCAACTCGTCCCACACGTCACGCACCTCCAGGATGGACCACGTGGCTTTTCGGAAGAACAGCCAACTCTGCACCGCCACGCCACGCCGCGGTCCCATCGTACGACAATCTCTAATCCCGATTTAAAAACCGACCGACCGACTCGTCACCGCTATGCAACCAACCGACCATCCCCCCAAAGATCTTATTCCCTTACACAAGGCTAACAGGAAGCAACGACTCGAAGATCGATAATTTCTGTTCGTACTGGCAAATCGGTCTTTCCCAAGGTAAGACAAGCTGGGTCTGAATAATAAATATACATGAGAATTATTAAGAATTACCTCAGCGAGATGACCAAAATGACAGCTGAACAGACTGCGACCAAGCTGCCTAATTCTGGTCGCAAAAATTTGCTCTTGACCCATGATATGAACTATTAAAAAGTAATGTTGACATTATAGTGAGGAAACACAATGCAATCAATAACCCTTTCCGTTACTTATTTTTCAATACGACTCACATGGGCAATATATCCGTACACATACAAGCAAGGAGGAGACCATTAAAGCAGCTAAGAAGAAAAGAATGTCACAACCTACAAAAAAATTTACAGAGATCCGCTTTTTACTCATGGAGATTGAAATTAATTAAGCGTTATTACTATTCAATTCCAGACACTGTTCAAGTTCTCTTCTCGACATAAGAAAGGAAAAGAATCCTTGTGTCACTTCAATGCGTGTAAAAGAATGATGACTTGACTATGCTACGCTGGAACCTATATTTCTGTTTTCCTATATAAGATGTCGAGAACTGCAATTATGTCTACGGACTAGTATTTCGTCGATAACTACTGTTCAGTTACAGACAGGCACAGTTTTAAGTATCAGTAGAAATGCCCACCCGCACGTTTGGCATAATTCACTGCTCTTTATATTACTCTTGCTCTCAAATTGTTTTCAGTTCTGCAGCTAATTATTAATAATGTTGATAATTAGTTGACTTGTGGTGATTTTGTAAAGTAACGTACAGTGATATCAAGCGCAAGACGGAAATATACGTTGCAGAGATTCTTCTAGTAACCATTTTCAAGCTACTGCGTCAATTGTAAGACTTGAAATCACTATCTACCATTTTTCTTCGAAAATTTATCAGCGTATACAAGTCGTCTCACTCGTACATGTCAGACTTTTCAAGGAAGCATAAGGATTAACGATCAATGTATTTCATTTCGTCTTGTTTTAGAGTAAGAAGACTTTATCTATTCTAAAGAACTTACGCATTTATTAACAATACAAGATACCAGTATTTTGTTATTTCGTGGAATAGCTTCATCTGACAATATTTATATGAACCATTTCTTAACATCTGATCGTAAATTATGAGAATGATTCGACAGCTAGATAACGAACACGAGGTAATTTTCACGTTAGTATCCAGTTCAAACGTTATGTTATAAAAGAAAATTGGCTCTGAGCACTATGCGACTTAACTTCTGAGGTCATCAGTCGCCTAGAACTTAGAGCTAATTAAACCTAATTAACCCAAGGACATCACACACATCCATTCCCGAGGCAGGATTCGAACCAGCGACCGTAGCGGTCGCCCGGTTCCAGACTGTAGCGCCTAGAACCGCACGGCCACTCCGGCCGGCTCGTTATGTTATAGCTGCAGAAGTTTGTGAGGAGCTCTTTTAATATATAAGTTTCTCCGCTGCTGTATTTAATTTTCTTCTATTTGCTAAACAATTATTTTTATTTCCTAATTCTCATCCAGAACTGGCTCTTTCTTCCCACCCCTATGCCTTTGCGCCTGTCCATTTTCTCAAGTGTAACAATGAGCCATTAAACTTACGTGGATTTCGTCTGTGGATCGCTATACTGTTTGTGCAGGAAAGACGTTCAAATTTATGCCATCTGTCAGTGATGCACAAACTCACGCTGAACGAGTGCTGGGATAAAATTCAGGTATTTCCTTACTTAA
The DNA here is from genome assembly GCF_021461395.2 of Schistocerca americana. Lineage (NCBI taxonomy): Eukaryota > Metazoa > Arthropoda > Insecta > Orthoptera > Acrididae > Schistocerca > Schistocerca americana. The sequence goes on from NC_060123.1 coordinate 357,195,540, forward strand.
CACAACATGGCGTCATTTTGCTCAAATAATTTGTTGATAACACGGAGAACCTATGTCAGGATACCCCGACCAGCGGTTTCTTTCTCACTTCACCGGAATACATGTATTAATCTTTCGCACTGCTCTACCACTCTTGGTATTCATTTCATACCTTCTCCATGTTTGTACTTACCTTTAATGAAGATTTATTTTCCCCACATTCGCTTAATATTATCCATTAAAATGTTTCGCAGGCAAATATGAAAATGAGATACTGGAATTATAACAATTTTAGTCGTCTCTGTTGCGTTATATGTAATGCATTTAATGTAATGAGAATTACTGAGGAATATATATGAATTAATATTTGTAGTTATTTCCACATATAAGTACCTCATTTCGCTCTACCCTTATTTACGTAAATTAAATCACAACACGTTCAAATAATCATCTCAAAGGCCGTGGTATGATAATATTTGTAACTTTGTCAAAGGTAACAACAAGGCCCGTCTGACATCAATTTAATATTTTCGTCCTGTTGGTCGCCGCTTCATTTATAAAGTGAAGAGGGTAGTGGCAGCGTATTCGGGAAGACCCATACGCGCTTCGAATACAGTGTAACAAAAGCATTTATCATCCTGTCAACCTGCGGACACATCGCCAAGCAGCCTTGTCAGGAAGAAAGATGACCACGTTGTGAAAACTTTCTCGTGTGTTGGAGAATAGCGTTGCTATTCAGGCTAAGGATCTCTTTTGTAATACAAAACTCAATTTAATGTCCATTAAAACGTTGACTCCCCTCTGAAGATCAATATACGAACGTTTCCCTTTGCCTGAAACCTTACATGAAACGCGACTGTTGATGGCACCGCAGTTGCGCACTTGGGATGAGACATTATTTTTGACTTTGTAATGCGCGCTTCTGGTGCACCTAGCTTGCAATCGATGGCGCGGCACTTGTGTCCTGCTCACACTGCATTCAAAACTTCACAATTGCAAGCCAGTCTAACAGTTAGTACTATTCATTGTTTATAAGGAGCGCAGAATGCAGCGTTCCTTCCACTTATTGTGTGATACCTCATTATAGGACAGTATTTAACTTATGACAACCGTAACGAACTACGTAGAAAGGTCATCACACAGCTTATTTCACCAGGTGCAGCTTTAGAATCTGGTGAGTACAATCACTTCGTTTGCCACTGGTGTAATGTGAAACGGTTCAGGCACGCTCTCGAACTGTACACATTCTACTATGGAAAGAGTTGTAATATGCCGAATAAAGCTTCAAAATGCCTCCAGTTTTGTTCACAAACGGTCTGTTCACCCATACAGGGGCTGGACAAAGATAGTAATACACCAAGAAATATGAATGCATGAAGATACATATGGATACCAGGCAAGCCTGCGGGCTGCGTTGTTGAATATAACCACGAACGGAACCTACGCAGCCTCCTCAATTCGCTAACACTGACATTCGTGCATTGAACATTGTTCTGTGGAGCTATGGGTGTATTATTTTGGAGCTGTGTATTCGAACCTGGGCAATTTGTTCTTGTTGTTATGGTGGTTGGTTCCATAACCAAGTGAGTCGAGGCGTTTGGTGTTTCAGGAGGCCCTGTCTCGAAGAATGATGTCGCATACAGGTAAAGCGGAAAGGAAAAGGAAAACTTAAACTGCTAACTCGCAACGCGGACGACTGTCTGTGTGTTGAGGGATCGTACTGGCCGGTCATCGAAAAATAAGCAGATGACAGCAGCATAAGGCACTGCAGATCCAAATGTCGCCCTCGCGTACGAGACAACTCGAAGGGAATTCGTACGTATGGAATTCCAGGGTGAACTTATCCAGGGTGAGCTTAACAGTGATGCAAATGCCCGTAACAGGAGAAGCCACAAAACCAAGGCTAATGAAGAATGGAAGAATGCCGTTTGGTCTATGAGTCTTCTTTCACACTATCTCCTGATTCTGGCCGAGTAAGATATTGGATGAAGGGGAAAAGTTCGGTGATGATTTGGACACTCATATCGGGGAATTCCATGGGATCCATGGATAATCTGTAAGGTCGCGCTCCTGTCAAGAAGTGTGTGACCATTTTGGCCGATCATATCAAGCTCCATGGTACAATGGTTGCTCCGCAATGGTTATGCTGTGCTCCAAGAAAACAGGGCCCGTGTTCACGGGTCTCATCATTCACGACTGGTTTTACGAGCACCAGGGTGAATCGTCTCATTTCTCCTGACCACCACAATCACCAGATCTCAATATCGTTGAGCATTTGTGATATGCTTTGGGGAGAATGGTGCCTGACTGCTAACTACCTCCATCATCGTTACATGCATATGGCACTGTTTTGCAGGAAGGAAGGTGTAAAACTCTCTTGAAAACTATACTGACCTGTATTTATCCTTTCCAAGATGACTGTAAGCTGTTTTGCGTGCTAACGGGTCTCCTACGCCGTATTAGGCATGGTAACGTGTAGTGTGTTTGATTTTCCCATATTTTTGTCCAACCGCTGCAGTTCCCCACTAAATACATCAGGAGTCAAGAAACTACAACAACGAAGTCTTTCTAATGTTCCCGAAATTGTGTGAATAGTCAATATTCGCTTCTAAATACAATACTTACTCACTTTCACTTACTCTTACTCTCCTGGCCCCACAAACCGCAGTCGGTATTCGGCCTTGTCAGGCAGCCTTCTCCAGAGTATTCTGTCTTCGGAATCTTCTTTCCTTGCTCCCAGTAAACGGAGATCCTTGGGAGCCTGGTCTCTGCGTCTCATTTTCCGCCCGCCTAGAGGTCTTTGTCCTTACGACTTATTCTATGAGACTTATCTCAGTAAAGATCCCTGCTCTCTTCTATATACGTGAACAGCCCATCTTAGTTTTCTTGTCTTGGATTCTGTAACTATGTCTGGTTCATTGTATAGCTCACTGAGCTCCTTGTTCTTTCTTCTTCGCTATTCTCCTCCCTCCTAGATTGGTCCAAATATCTTTCGCAGGATTTAATTTCCTAAAACGTTTATCTTTCGCACCGTGTATTGATCTTTCTCTATATTTCCGCCCCATATTGTAATACCGGTCTAACTATGGTTTTATATATTCTTAGTTTGGTTTCTCTTGAAAAAATTTTAGACGACAGTAGTTTGTTGAGTGAGTATGATGCTCTGGATGCAGCTTTGAATCTAGCCTCTGTTTCTTGATTCTCATCGTTTTTGTTGTTCACTACTATCCCCAGATTTTTTAACTCATCTACTTCTTCAAAGATGTGTTTATCGATTTGGAGACTTTCCGATCTTTCTGTTCTTTAGTTTCTTCCTACACTCACAAATTTTCTTTTCCCACCATTTACTTATAATTCTACTTCTCAGTACAATGAGGACACTTATTCTCTGCAAAACTTATGGTTTGGTTTGGTTTGGTTGTTTGGGGAAGGAGACCAGATAGCGTGGTCATCGGTCTCTCCGGATTAGGGACGGATGGGGAAGGAAGTCGACCGTGCCCTTTCGGAGGAACCATCCCGGAATTAGCCTGGAGTGATTTAGGGAAATCACGGAAAACCTAAATCAGGATGGCCGCACGCGGGATTGAACCGTCGTCCTCCCGAATGCGAGTCCAGTGTCTAACCACTGCGCAGCCTCGCTCGGTCAAAACTTATGGACGAGATGGATAAAGCAACATAGTATATTAACAAAGGCACGATGTTGATAAAGTAACATATACTAACAACTTGGTGGTAACATATAAAAGTGCGGGAGCATGTTACCATTAGTCTCCCAGTTGCGCACAGAGGTAGATGTGATATGGCGTTAAGTCATCTTTACTGCAGCGTCGAATGTGAGTTAGCCCGCTACGCGAGACAGCTTAACGAACGGTAAAAAATAGCAGTGTCTGCTACTAATTATCGAGTAGTTGCAGTGCACTGTGGTGCTGTTCTTCATTACAACAAGCCCTGATACAACATTTGATCACTTCACACGGAGAGCAACATCGGGAAACTGGAAGAAGAACGAAGTGGCACGATTATAGCTCACCAGCTTGGTAATGCTCATAGTATTGTTTCACGCGTATGGGGCCCTTCTGAGCAACAGGTATTGTTGCCCGCAGGAGAGGAGGTGGTCGACCACGGCCAGTACAGAAGTAGATCACTGCTCAACTGTGCAGCAGGCAAGAAGGGACCCACGTACAGCAGCGGGTGTGATTGCAACCACATTTAACCTGACTGCAAGGCACGCAATCTCACGCTCCACAATAGCACGGAGACTGCGTGGTGGATGGTCTCTTTGTCCGACGGCCAGTACGTTCTGTTTCGTTGACACCCACGCATCGGTGGCGACATTTGCGGTGGTACCAAGAGCACAGGGACTGGAACAACTAAGAGCGGGATCATGTGTAGTTTACGAAGACTCCGTCTGGGAATTTATTCGTGATGTGCCCTATACAGCAGCAGGTGGGAATATTACCGAACATCATCGGTTTGGTGATCCAGGAATGGGGAGGCATAAGGCTGCATGGTTGTAGTGACTCCAGATCCCTGAACACAGCACACTTCACCGTCAAGGGTACTGTGACAATGTACTCCTTCCCCATATGCGTCTTTTCAGCAGTGCGTATGGTCCTGACTACATTTTTACAGTTTCATACCTTAGCCTGTAAAAACGGAAGCCTTATAGTATCACTACGTTGTCCGTCTGTAAGTGTGTTGAGGCTCCTGTTTATCAGGAACAGGTAGAGGTATCCAGTTAGAATTTATGTCAAATACTGAGGTCTCTGATCCCATGGCGGTGAGATAATTTCAGCTTCTAAGTCAGCTAAATCAGAAGATATCGCTATTTATGTAACTTATTTTGATACTAGCAAACTCACTCATCAGAACTTAGAGAGTACTTCCACGTACAATCATCAAATTTGGCAAGCTGCAAATACTCACAGTACAAGGAAAAAAAATTATGTCACAGAACAAAATATTTTCTTCCCGTTTGTTCTAGGTCCATCTTTCTCTATAGCTATTAATATTTCTTTTCCTCAGGAACGGTTCAAGGTAAAAGTCGAAACTTGTGTGGAAGCCTAAGACCTACGGCCCCATGGCGGTGTAAAAAATTTGAACTTGCAAACTATCGCAACCAAAAGATGTCTCCACCTGTTAAGACCCCTTTTATAACAGGAACAGGTAGAGGTATCAAGCTGAAAACTATGTCAGATACTCAGTTTATTGTCTCTTAGCGGCGTAAAGAAAAGTGAGCTCCTCACTCATCGCTGTCAGAAAATACACAGTTTACGTCACACATTCTGATACTGACAAAGTAACACATCAAAACTCTTAGATGAGCTATAAATATACACAACTGTGTTCGTACGGAGCCGTCACAACGCGATTCCTGCTTGCTCTAGTCCGATTTTTATGGATGACAGTGAAGGGCTGTGTCAAAATGCACTGGTGGAGTAGCTCTCGGATCTAAAGGATATTCGGCAAATGGAGTTTTCTGCCCGTTCCTCTACTTACAAACCATCGCGCATGAAAGAATGCACAGGAGAGACCTACTGCAGCATGTGCGCATGCGCCAACGACCCTTCAGCTGTTATCAACAGTGATGTTGGAGGAACGGAACACCCTACTACAAGAACTCGTTACCAATGTTGCGACCAGCATGGGAGCACGTTGCGGAGCATGCATTGCCATCCGTGATGATCACATACTCTATTAACAAGCATGTCCCGCCTATTGTAATGTGCAGGGGGCCGTTATGAATTGTGATGACTTCAGTGTAATTATTTTGTTTGAATAAAAGTTTCATCGCGTAATTCTTTCAGTTATTCTCTCTGTTACACTGGAAGAGCTCTTTCTACGCCTGGTCCTCGTTTAATCGACCTGTTACTGTACCAACACACGTTATTCGAAACTTACTTTCATCTTTTAAGTTATCCACAGCAACATATACGCACCTATATGCACCTCAGTACACGTGTACAAATAGTTAGCCGGCCTCGGTGGCCGTGCGGTTCTAGGCGCTGCAGTCCGGTACCGCGGGACTGCTACGGTCGCAGGTTCGAATCCTGACTCGGGCATGGATGTGTGTGATGTCCTTAGGTTAGTTAGGTTTAAGCAGTTCTAAGTTCTAGGGGACTGATGACCTAAGATGTTAAGTCCCATAGTGCTCAGAGACATTTTTGAACAAATAGTTACGTTTAAGTTGCTAGCGTTTCTGCCTTCCTGACTGATCTATGTATAAGCTTCGCACTTGACCTGGATCACAAGGAAAACATATAATTTTTCTTTCATCAATACCGTTGCAACCCGTGCGTGGAGCCAGTGGTATCTCACAGAATATTTTTGAGGTTTTAAAGCTCATCATGTCGTTACTAACGTCCGTTCTTCTTTGCTTCGAAATAATTTCGGAGCTGTCGAACTATTGGACTTAAGTGTGGGAGCTTTGTTACTAAGTAAATCTGACCATGAACCTAATATGAGGGCATGCGTCTTGTTCTTCTTTTCAAGCATTAACGTTATTCCGTTAAAGGATGGAAAATGTCACTTTGAAATAATAACAGTAGAAGTCAAATTACTTTGCTTTATTGTTCCCTTTATACGTAACACACTTCCCTAACAATGCCTACGCCCATCCATTCTCGTTTAACAATTACGTTTGTTTAAAAAAAAGTGCAAATGGCTCTGAGCACTATGGGACTTAACTTCTGAGGTCATCAGTCCCCTAGAACTTAGAACTACATAAACAGCGGCAGAAAATGGTAAAACATGAGCAGAAGTCGTTGTGAACAGGGAAGGAAGCACAGACTGAGCTACAATGAACAGTTTAGAGATAACTTTGATGTCATCAGATTCGACGGCAAACCAGTGTCGCAAGCACAATATGAAGGGATAAAGAATGTACATGAGGATACTGAGCGGTCAATTCACTGTGTAAAGGAAGATGAAAGCTAACAATGAAAGGGAAGTGGAATGCGGTAGTGGGGGAAAAAATAAGAGAATGGTTTTTGGGAGAATGTGGGCTTGGCAGCTTGGCAATGAGAATGAGAAAGACTAATTTAGTTATGCACTAAACTTGCAAAGGATAAAGTCGAATACCCTGTTGATGTATCACAAGTGGAGGACTTATACTTGGAAAAGTCCTGGAAACTTGGGAAGATTCCATCTGGGATAAATCATGGTCAGAGAGAGCTTTTGAAATGAGATATTCGATTGTAAGGCATACCTAGGCACAGCTATGGACTCACATCGCATTTTATGTTGACGAATGCTAGACTGAAGTTTAAGACAATCGTCCGGAAGAATCAGTGTGGAAGGAAGTGGGATTCCGAAGTACCGAGGAACGATAAGAAGCGCTTGATGTTCGGTAAGGAGGTGGAGACTACGACAACAAATACCAGATTCGATAGCGTCCAAGTGCTACTCCGAGATGAAGAGGTAGATGCAGGATAAAAGTCCGTGGTGGGCTACATCAAATCAGTCATAAGATCGGTGAGAGAAAAAAAAACAGAAAAAAACGTAAGACACACTAAAATTAACTATGTCTACTATATACATCGCTCTACAGTGTATACAGCCCTTAACAGCTCACTCTTTCTTGGTGGAATTTCCTTAAATCCTGATAGGGGACAGTCAATTAACTCTGCCATATTCAGAATACATAAGCAAATAATTACCAGGGTTAGGTATTATGGCTACCATTTAAGGGCCACAATATAATAACTGCCAATCCTTGTTTCATCTTATCAGTAGAGATGGCTTGAGACCATACCTTGATACAACTTCGTCACTCAGTTAATGAGCCCATTTCTGTCTTAGGTTACTGTCAAAACGCTGCTTCATAACAGGTAGCTTGGAAACAGTTTAGCTCCATTCATTTTTATCTGGTTGGTGAAGCATCAGTTCCTTATGTGTGCAGTTTGTGAATGTGTGAGGCAGGTTATTATTAATATTTTCAAATATTTCTGTGTATTGATAACATGCACTGTCTGTGGTTACTGTAGGTTCTAATGAAACGGTTGAGTTCTCTACATACTGTCTCAGAAGGACTGAATTCAAATTCGTATTTAGAGATCAGGATCTGCTTAATGCTGTTCTGCTGCAGAGGGTCCTTCCACTTGACACTGCTGAAGGTACTGCCATTTTATATCAAAGTCGCTTCAGGATGGCCAAACTATGGATCTAGTCATTCTGTATCTTCCTGATAATCAGCTGACTTGTCGTAATACATGTTGCATACAAATGCACGTTGAATCAAATGAATTGTCTAATGAGTACAGAATATCGACTGAGAATAACTCGGAGAAAGACAAAGTAATGAGAAATAGCAGAAATGACAGATGTAGAAAATTATGTGGACTGCTAAGGTAAGGAATGAGGAAGTTCTGCGCAGAATCGGAGAGGAAAGGAATATGTGGAAGCGGACAAGGAGAAGTGACCGGATGATAGGACATCTGTTAAGGCATCAGGGAATAATCTTCACGGTACTAGAGAGAGCTGCAGAAGGCAAAAACTGTGGAGGAAGACAGATATTGGAATACATCCAGCAAATAGTTGATGACGTAGGTTAGAAATGCTAGTCTGGAATATATCATGAAGCACGAACGCAAAAGTTACACTTGTTCTACTCCTGGGAAATGGCCTCCAGGTGTCAATAGCCACAACTTCCAAATATTTAGTTGGTAGAATAGGTTGCAAAGCAGCCATGCTATAAACATCTCGAGGTTCTGCTTTGTGACAAAGCAGGGAAGTCTTCAGAGTATGTCAGTGTATTCAGATCAAGTAGAAGCAGCTGTTAACAGACACTTGTGATGCCAAGCTGAGAGGGATGTTCCCAAGTGCAGGATCTGCATGCAGGTGGAAAATTAATTAGCAGCCAAAACTGACATGGCTGAAAGTAAACAGTAATACTCGTAGAGGTGAAAACGTGCTATTAACATGGGACAGCAAAACATACGCATATGAAATAACTACAAATGTACATTTACAACCTGTCGCTGCCCTCAGTATTAAATATTGTCCTAATCATACAAATGTATTTGACATGCAAACTTCCCAGTTACGTCCTTATCCAATTGGGGTCAAAGTTCACCTACGGTTTACGTTGACAATAAATAAAGTATTGTAACTCTTCAGGCTTTCCCGGCGAGATCTTGACATGTGGAATAATCGGGTCTAGTGCCGGATGTTTGTGTCGCTCTGGCACAATATTTCGGCCACGTAACTCGTTGCCTTCTTCAGGTGCTACCTGAGGCTGCTGTATTGGAGGATCTTGATCAGTATTCATGCCCAGAAGGCGCAGGGTGCTCTCTCTGCCGTCCGCACCCGCCTAGCGCTGCTTGTAATGTGATGTCTCTTCCCCGGTGCTCCCTCGGACGCGCCGCGCCCGACTTAGTCGCCATCTGTGGCAGCTGTCTGAGGCCTGTCCTGTGTCGGGCGTTCCACTCGTGGTCCGCGCCCACCTGGTGCTGCTCCTGAGGTTTTGGCCCTTCCTTGGTGCTCCCACCAGAGGCACACCAGACTCAGACAGGCAACCAAATCTGCCATAGTGGAGCACTGTCCGGAGCTCGGTCACTCAATGAACTACAACAACACCAAAATTGTGACACAGACTCCAAGATTTTGGGACAGTGTCATAAAGGAGGCCATCGAGACCAAGGTCACAGAGAACCTAATAAACCGAGACAGCAGTTATCAGCTCAGCTCAGCGTGGAGTCCGGCTCTGGAGCTTATCAGGGCCCAACGAAAGGAACCAAGAAATTCCTCAACAAGTAGTAACACAACAGGAGCAGCGCCTGACAGGCGCGGACAGCGACCGCAACTCCCAACGCAGGACGGGCCTCTGACAGCCGCCACGACCGCAGATGCTGGACGAACACGGCGCGGGCGGCCGTCGGAGAAACAGGGAAGTGTCAACACCTCAGGAGCAGCGCCAGGCGGGCGCGGACCGTGAGCGGAGCACCCGACGCGAGACGGGCCTCAGACAGCTGCCAAAACTGCAGATTGTGGACGAGGCAGGCGCCGACGTCCATGGGAGCACCAGGGAGGTGCCAACACCTCAGGAGCAGTGCCAAGTGGGCGCGGAACACGAACGGAACGCCAAACGCGGGTCCGACCCCAGACAGCTGCCACGACCACAGATGGTGGACGAGCAGGGCGCGGACGTCCGTGGGAGCACCAGGGAAGGGCCAAAACATCAAGAGCAGCACCAGGCGGGCGCGGACCGCGAACGGAACGCCCGACACAGGACGGGCCTCAGACAGTTGCCACAGATGGCGTCCAAGTCGGGCGCGGACGTCCGAGGGAGCACCGGAGATGATACAACACATTACAAGCAGCGCCAGGTGGGCGCGGACGGCAGAGAGAGCACCCAGCGCCCTCTGGGAATAAATACTGGACAAGATCCTCCAATATGGCACTCTCAGGTAGCACCTGAAGAAGGCAACGAGTCATGTGGCCAAAATATTGTGTCAGAGCGACACAAACATCTGGCAGTAGACCCGATTGTTCCACATGTCAAATAAAATATTGCTTCAGTTCGTTTCATGTTACAAGTTATGTACACTCATATCGTCAGATTTTATCGTAAACCTTGACAAGGGTGTAAAACGCGCTGCTGCTGTTCCTCAAACGCATCAACAAGAATGCTCTACACTACACTTCTGAGGGAACCCCAAAGACATGAATGCAAAGAATCGAAGTCAGATGACCATAGAGGCCAAGGTACAGGCTGAGTTCGATCTATACATCTCGAACTACATTGGAACATTAGATGTTGTCATGCATTCGCAGAAAAACGTTCGCGAGCCTCACCTCGCTTGCATCACTTTCACCAACGCTGGGCAAGGTATGGCAAGTCCTAAGTCCGACTGGACTGGAGGTGGAATAAATTCAGTGGGTATTTTTCGAGAAGCTACACTCCCACACAGTTACTATCTGCGTATTGCCGTCCTTTCAGTTCGCTAAAACGTACTTTATACTTTACAGTTCTTCAATGCACTTATTTGTATTAATGTGTCATAAAGACATCCACTTCATATGGTTACAGATAAAATAAACACAACACCTACACCTTTCACAAATACATGGAGAAGGCAGAATTTTGCTTTTTCACCTTTTATCAGAACATACGGAAGCAGACCATAACAGCAAGCCATGCTGATGATTCTGCTGCCAATGGTGTGGTCTTGCGCTGTGAAACTCCAGACTTTCCAAACTGGTGTCGAGTTCAAAAAATGTCAGTCGTTTCTCCCATCTTCGATTTCAGTAAACGGCTCCAGTACACAAAATGCCTAAGTTAGATACCTAATGATTTTAAACAAATTTAAAAATTCCTTTTTTTTTACACTATTACAATTTAAATGCATAAAATGTAATGTTTTGTTTTCATTTCGCGTGTTTATAAACATTTTTTTTTTTTTTTTTTTTTTTTGGTCATCAGTCTACTGACTAGTTTGATGCGACCCGCCACGAATTCCTTTCCTGTGCTAACCTCTTCATCTCAGAGTAGCACTTGCAACCTACGTCCTCAATTATTTGCTTGACGTATTCCAATCTCTGTCTTCCTCTACAGTTTTTGCCCTCTACAGCTCCCTCTAGTACCATGGAAGCCATTCCCTCATGTCTTCGCAGATGTCCTATCATAATGTCCCTTCTCCTTATCGGTGTTTTCCACATATTCCTTTCCTCTCAGATTCTGCGTAGAACCTCCTCATTCCTTACCTTATCAATCCACCAAATTTTCAACATTCGTCTATAGCACCACATCTCAAATGCTTCGATTCTCTTCTGTTCCGGTTTTCCCACAGTCCATGTTCCACTGCCATACAATGCTCTACTCCAGACGTACATTCTCAGAAATTTCTTCCTCAAATTAAGGAGGGTATTTGATATTAGTGGACATCTCTTGGCCAGAAATGCCTTTTTTTGCCATAGGAAGTCTGCTTTTGATGTCCTCCTTGCTCCGTCCGTCATTGGTTATTTTACTGCCTAGGTAACAGAATTCCTTAACTTCATTGACTTCGTGAGCATCAATCCTGATGTTAAGTTTCTCGCTGTTCTCATGTCTACTACTTCTGATTACCTTCGTCTTTCTCCGATTTACTCTCAAACCATACTGTGTGCTCATTAGACTGTTCATTCCGTTCAGCAGATCATTTAATTCTTCTTCACTTTCACTCAGGATAGCAATGTCATCAGCGAATCATATCATTGATATCCTTTCACCTTGTACTTTAATTCCACTCCTGAACCTTTCTTTTATTTCCATCATTGCTTCCTCGATGTACAGATTGAAGAGTAGGGGTGAAAGGCTACAGCCTTGTCTTACACCCTTCTTAATACGAGCACTTCGTTCTTGATCGTCCACTCTTATTATTCCCTCTTGGTTCTTGTACATATTGTACATGACCCGTCTCTCCCCCGCACCTTTTTCAGAATCTCGAACAGCTTGCACCATTTTATATTGTCGAACGCTTTTTCCAGGTCGACAAATCCTATAAAAGTGTCTTTATTTTGATTTAGCCTTGCTTCCATTATTAGCCGAAACGTCAGAATTGCCTCTCTCGTCCCTTTACTTTTCCTAAAGCCAAACTATTCGTCACCTAGCGCGTTCTCAATTTTCTTTTCCATTCTTCTGTATATTATTCTTGTAAGCAGCTTCGATGTATGAGCTGTTAAGCTGATTGTGCGATAATTCTCGCACTTGTCAGCTCTTGCCGTCTTCGGAATTGTATGGATGATGCTTTTCCGAAAGTCAGATGGTATGTCGCCAGACTCATATATTCTACATGCCAACGTGAATAGTCGTTTTGTTGCCACTTCCGCCAATGATTTTAGAAATTCTGATGGAATGTTATCTACCCCTTCTGCCTTATTTGAACGTAAGTCCTCCAAAGCTCTTTTAAATTCCAATTCTGATACTGGATCCCCTGTCACTTCTAAATCGACTCCTGTTTCTTCTTCTATCACATCAGACCAATCTTCACCCTCATAGAGGCTTTCAATGTGTTCTTTCTACCTATCTGCTCTCTCCTCTGCATTTAACAGTGGAATTCCCGTTGCACTCTTAATGTTACCACCGCTGCTTTTAATGTCATCAAAGATTGTTTTGACTTTCCTGTATGCTGAGTCTGTCCTTCCGACAATCATATATTTTTCGATGTCTTCACATTTTTCCTGCAGCCATTTCGTCTTAGCTTCCCTGCACTTCGTATTTATTTCATTCCTCAGCGACTTGTATTTCTGTATTCCTGATTTTCCCGGAACGTGTTTGTACTTCCTCCTTTCATCAATCAACTGAAGTATTTCTTCTGTTACCCATGGTTTCTTCGCAGCTACCTTCTTTGTACCTATGTTTTCCTTCCCAACTTCTGTGATGGCCCTTTTTAGAGATGTCCATTCCTCTTCAACTGTACTGCCTACTGCGCTATTCCTTATTGGTGTATCTATAGCGTTAGAGAACTTCAAACGTATCTCGTCATTCCTTAGTACTTCCGTATCCCACTTCTTTGCGTATTGATTCTTCCTGACTAATGTCTTGAACTTCAGCCTACTCTTCATCACTACTATATTGTGATCTGAGTCTATATCTGCTCCTGGGTACGCCTTACAATCCAGTATCTGATTTCGGAATCTCTGTCTGACCGTGATGTAATCTAATTGAAATCTTCCCGTATCTCCTGGCCTTTTCCAAGTATACCTCCTCCTCTTGTGATCCTTGTACAGGGTATTCGCTATTACTAGCTGAAACTTGTTACAGAACTAAATTAGTCTTTCTCCTCTTTCATTCCTCGCCCCAAGCCCATATCCTCCTGTAACTTTTCTTCTACTCCTTCCCCTACAACTGCATTCCAGTCGCCCATGACTGTTAGATTTTCGTCCTCCTTTACATACTGCATTACCCTTTCAATATCCTCATATATTTTCTCTATCTGTTCATTTTCAGCTTGCGACGTCGGCATGTATACCTGAACGATCGTTGTCGGTGTTGGTCCGCTGTCGATTCTGATTAGCACAACCCGGTCACTGAACTGCTCATAGTAACACACCCTATGAACTACCTTCCTATTCATAACGAATCCTTCACCTGTTATACCATATTCTGCTGCTGTTGATATTACCCGATACTCATCTGACCAGAAATCCTTGTCTTCCTTCCACTTCACTTCACTGACCCCTACTATATCTAGATTGAGCCTTTGCATTTCCCTTTTCAAATTTTCTAGTTTCCCTACCACGTTCAAGCTTCTGACATTCCACGCCCCGACTCGTAGAACGTTATCCTTTCGTTGGTTATTCAATCTTTTTCTCATGGTAACGTGCCCCTTGGCAGTCCCCTCCCGGAGGTCCGAATGGGGGACTATTCCGGAATCTTTTGCTAGTGGAGAGATCATCATGACACTTCTTCAATTACAGGCCACATGTCCTGTGGATACACGTTACGTGTCTTTAATGCAGTGGTTTCCATTGCCTTCTGCATCCTCATGTCGTTGATCATTGCTGATTCTTCCGCCTTTAGGGGCAATTTCCCACCCCTAGGACAAGAGAGTGCCCTGAACCTCTATCCACTCCTCCGCCCTCTTTGACAAGGCCGTTGGCAGAATGAGGCTGACTTCTTATGGCGGAAGCCTTCGGCCGCCAATGCCGATTATTTATCAAAATTTAGGCAGTAGTGGGGATCGAACCCGGGACCGAAGACGTTTAAGTCGCACAACAGCAGTAGTTCATCAATGTTTTTGTTTTGGTCACAGCTGCAGCTCCTTCAGCTAGCTCATTGCCCTTCGCAATCTTGAAGAGCTCTGCTCTTACTCGCACCATCTATTGCTACCGACTCAATTTCCTAATGAGTTACGCCGTTAGCCGGCGTCACCTGATATACTCTTTAAATCTTACCTACAGACGCTCACAACTGCATTTCACCTATACACTGAGAGATCATTTTAGTGTCTTGCTTTGAACATAATGCACAAACATTCGATTACCAAATTATTGTCTCATTCCATAGTATGTGTCATTCCTTCTGTATTTGTGTGTCATTATTTCCACAAAACCATGTAGTGACTTTCATCTCTCATCTCTCTCTCTCTGTCTTGTTCTCCCCCCCCCCCCCCCCCCTCTCTCTCTCGCTCGCTGTGTCTATTTTTCTTTGTCCCCCGTTTCTGTTCGCATACTCCACTAATGTTTTTCCTTTAACACTTCTATGTTCCAACATGTCACAACTTGTTCTTGAGCGCGTCCCAACATCCACAATGCTTCACAGTGACCAGGTGTCGAAACTACAGTTGTAATAAATAATAATTAAACAGCCTGAAGTGGAATGGTTTCAGTCAGGTACATCATATACTTACGATTAATTAATGTACAGTGGCCTGGAGTCACCACCATATTGAAAATGATGAATCATTGCAAATAATAGAAATACCAAAAAAATTTAATTGTAGTTTCTAATTCGGGATTACTACCACTTTCGTAACTGATGGGAATTCAATGTAAATTGTACGCTGTAATTTGAGATCAGTGCCCCATTCGCCGATTCTGTACCTCCATACCAGAGGTTAACCTCAGGAGCCACAGGGAATCAAATTCCGGTCATTCCACACCAAAGGCAGTGATTCTAACTGTTCGGATACACTGGCGGGCCATTTTATTGTGAATGTGTGTGATAGTCTAACAACACTATATAAAATAACTAAATATTGTGTACAATAAAACCTATAGTAAATCAATTTTATTTCTTTCATCTGAAAGTTCGTTCAGATTGGTAAGGTGTTGACCATTATAATGCTGAGCGGTTAGTTGCGATAACGCATATATTTACACAAAATCTAACAACGTAGTATTTACAGTATGTGATATTCTAAGAAGTGTGGAAGATGAACTACAATGTATATGACAACATGAAAAATGATTCATTTCCAGTATAAAAAACCGATCGTAACGATACGAGAGTACTTTTGTAGTGTGAAAAATAATCTAAAAGAACATTGTACAATTTAAATTCTGAATATTCCTCGCTGTCTGTAAATAAACACAGTCATCCAAATGTGCATTTAACTTTCTTTGGAATTCAGTAAATTTAAAATAACATTTACATGTAAACTATATTTTGTTTTCGTTTTTGTTATGCTCCCCATTCACTTTGTAACGCAGCTCTTGGCCCGTTGCTCTGGTGTGATACTGCATAGATGTAAGCAGGTGTGGGTCCTACAACATTGAATAAGACAGACCATGACTTAGTTACAACAAGCGATCTGTGGTGAAAAACTCTAAAACTGTTGATAATAACATGTACATCACAGTCAATTTATTTTAAGAATTGCTCACACTTCGTTGGGAAATCAAAGCATTGAAACGACAGTTATGAAGTTTCAGCATCAAATACTTCACCTTGAGTGTCTGCTCCCAGATATCATAGTCTCATCCAGTTGAGTCAGGAATTACTGACATCTGCGCTAGCGCAGCGATGTAATTTCGTATTTCATAGTCTCGACAGTCCTGAAAATGGGGACTTGGAAAAGCACTTAGTGACTCAATACCTCCGCAATATCTTATATACTACTGACTCGATGAAACAGCATGTCTGCATTTCTTAACCAAGCTGAGACTTATAGAATGTGTGTTCTGAAACCACAGGAATTTCAGCGCATAAATTTCATATTGCACGGACTCGAGAATTTCCAGATAGCTTGGGACCTGCAAATATTTAGTCAACAGGTTCAGGGTTGTTGCTGCCCAATCAATCAATCAGTGTGTATGTGTGTGTGTGTGTGTGTGTGTGTGTGTGTGTGTGTGTGTGTGTGTGTGCGTGTGTTTTTTGGGATGTTGTGTTCTCGACTGAGCATGTTAACAGCTTTTGCTCTGGCGATATTGTGAAACGACTTTGTAGTATCGACTATAAAATGAGGGAGCAGACGTTGATGTTGTATTATACTCCGCCGAACATTCATAACTGTCGTTTCAGTGCTTTATTTTTCTACAAAGCATGACCAAATCTTCAAAAGATGTAAGTCTAATGAATATGGTTCTATCAACAATTTTATATACATTCACCTACTGATTGGTTGCTGTAACCGAGAAAGTCTCTGTTTTCTTCAGTGAACCTACACCTTCTTGTACCTGTATTGTAGCAGAGTACCTGTATAGTAGCAGATCAGAGAAGTGGTGTAAGAACTGCATTGTGTGTAGTCAAGATCCGCCACATGTAGGAGTTCTCTGAAAAAAATGTAAGTCTGAGCTCATTCACCTACCAATTTTTCTGATTATACAGATTTCTCTTGTTGCACGTCTTTCTTCCCATATCTATGAATGCAAATACGCCGTCTTTACAAAGGCACATTTCATCTTATTCAGATCTGCAAACTTTGAAAGCAGAAAAATGTAATTTTGACGCCATCAGTACTACTGTCGAAAGTTTCTCTAAGTTCCTGAACTTCTGCAGAATCATACAAGTAGCTAGACTGGAGTCCGCAAAAATTTTATGCGCTTTAATCAGCGCTGGCACAACGCTCATCATCTCGCTTCCGTACTTCCTTATCTGTCAAAGCCAACCACCCATCATCAATATGATCACTGTCCTTCCGTAGATTACCACCTTTCATTTCAAAACCCTAAAAGGATATAATTTCACGAAGTTTGTCACAGAAGATTTTGGTTGTAGTTCTTAGTTTTTGGGTTACCTGAATGTTATTGTGTGAGCGGGTCCAAATTAGCGTTATCTTCTGTTATATATATTAACTCTACTCAGTGTCAAACATATACACATACTTACTTAAGACTATTATCTAATATTGCCGCTATACTAATTGTTATGCAATTTATGTTGCCCTAAAATCCGGTCTTCGTTCAACATTGTTGCTCACCCCTCAAAGATTGCACCTTTAACCGAAATTATAAAGCTTTTTTTGCTGGTGCTTTTCAAGCGCAATTAGTTGACGTTGAGTTCTTTAATATCGCCGTAGGGGTTTATTTTTTCACGCTCACTTATTACTTAAACCGAATCGATAATGGGAACGTTTACTTCGTAGCAACTTAACGTTGATTCTTCCATCATACTGGTTCCATATCTACTGTTTCAGCTGGATGCACATCAACATTGTCATGCTGATACTCATATCTGAATTGCACTTAGTCATGAGTCAGAAATTGATTCTACTTTCATAATCGAAACGTCATGAAAATACTGACGCTATGGCCTCGAGAAACAGAGTAGGTCCTGCTCGAGGGCTAACGATTAAACCAGTGCAGCGTCTTCAAAAATAATTCGTCTGCAGTCACACGGATTCTTCTTTGCATAACACAGCGAAATATGATCGTGCGTTGGTCAAAGTCTTTGCTGAGTGAACAATTTCTCAAGACGTACTCATAGGATGCAGATGAGAAAAACTATTTCCGATAGTATAATACCTTTCAATGCTCGATTGAAATTTCGTGTTCCTTATAGAACTGTATCAGTCCCATGAATTTCACTCAGTGCCCTATACCTCTCTTAAGAGTCGTTATATCACTAGAAAGTTAGATACTTTCGATAGCAGAATTGATTTAATTAACCACTACGTAGTCAGTTAGGAGCTACTAAGATCAGAATTAAAAACAGATGAAAACTGTTTTCTTATTCTAAGCGACAATATAAGATGTAGTTTTGCGAAAATGAATACTTGTGGTTCAGGCCAAGCAAAGAAAGGCGTAGTGAGTTTGCAAGGAGACTGGAAAGGCTTAAGAAACCAGATCACGAGTCCTAAAACTGGAGAAGAAGCCACAGAGAAATTCAGCTGCATATTGACTCGCATCGTCCTATAATCCTAGACTGACTTTCGATGCAGGGCATGTCAATAAAATCCGGGCAGATCCTGCCTAGACAGTTCTCGTCCACCCGCGTCCCCCCCCCCCCACCCCCCACCCCCTTCTCAGCGAATCCCGTGTGATCACACGGCGGAATCCTGGAGCGACTGCCCGCCATCTGAATTCAAAGTTATGAGCAGTACGGAAGACTGGACTGCGCAAGTTTGTTTTTTCTGGGGAGAAGTTCCTCCCTCGTATATTTACGCCACTGGCTTGGGGAAAAGTTTCGGATTCCTTCCCGATGTCGCCCGTAGGGAAGGAACACACAACTTGCCGGGTGTGTAAACAGACTGTTAGAGAGAAACCCAGGGATGAGTAACGTCGACTGCGGCTGGGAAGACAGTCTGGGACGTAATAAGAAATCATGTGTTCCGTAGCTTTGTATTCATTTCAAGTTTACGGTATTTTAGTATCTGTTCAAAATGCAGCTATGTGTTATTAAATAATCCAGATTTATATCTGAAACAATATCTACATTCATGGTAATGTCTTCACTAGTGCCTATCACATTGCAGAAATCCCTTTTTCAATTTAAAGAATGAATGAATTTAATGCAAAGTACAAATATACATAATCATAGCAATGATTATTCTTATCAACATGCATACATCGTATTTCGTTATAGGCGCGCTGCTCCTGTTGCATGTCTGCACCTTTCCTTCGCAGTAACATATGCTAGTCGTTTAGAGTGTACTCCTGTATTGTTCTGTTCCTCAATTTACTCTTGCAGTCAAACTTCATCTAAATTTATTTCGACATTTTAACAATGTTTCCAATACCCTTAGTATTTGGTTGGTTATTCACATATTTTGCGTTATATCTGACGTAGGAACATTAGTCGCCTGTAAACTGAATTGTCTCACTGGCAAAGCCAGTATGTGCTTCACGTTACAACTGTTGAACGTGTGCACTAATTCAATAAGAAAATCTCCTTTTGGAACGCATGTGTCAATTATAAGAATATTACTTAATTTATTTCATAACAATACTTACGGTGGCGTCTTGTAGAAGAGCTCAGAGACCGCAAGTAAATCCATATAACTTGCTCAAATAACGCAGTTTATCAAGTAAAAAAATACTGTGGACGTTTCATGTATCTTAAGAAAGTCAGGTGGAAGTTTCCGATTCCGTCCACGAACCAAGCCTTGCAATCGGAATTCAAGTAGAGCTGTGTTCACTAGAACCGTGAGAAAATGAATAAAACTTGCCTGTATCGCAAACAGCAACTCGATAAATACCCACTGTTTTCAATCCACACCATTCAAATCGTCTGTTGCTGGTCAGGTAGCATCGGAAAGATGTTGAGTGACAACATAAAATACGTTTTGCCACTTGTGAGTGACAAAACTATTCTCCAGAAGATATTAGTCTTTGACGCAGAGCTAACGTCATGGAACATATTAAACAACTGTGCGTTTAGTTAACAGACATATCCAGGATACGTCAATACAAAATCTTCCATGGCCAATCATTGTTCACTTCCATGCAAGCAAGAAATTCAAAAGGAAATGTCTCCCTTGCTGGCAGGTCAGTAGACAGCAACTCGTGCATATGGGAAATTGTGAATGGATATCAAAGATGGATGTTTCGTAGCATTTTACGCACCGTGCTCACTGGTATGTCCAGTGTTGGGGCAAGTCTCCGTGCACTGCACGTTTGGACACCACCACTCGTCTCCACCTGCATTGCTGTGGCCACTGCTTCCACTGACGCCAGATCAATTAGTTTCCTCCCTATACCAGGTTGCACACCAAAAGAACCCGTCTTTTCGAGTTTCCGAATAATTTTCTCCGGACTCACGGCAGTCATCGGACCAACGACATTTTTCAAACCCCTCAGTGTCCGCAAGGTGACGTGTGCACAGTCATCATTCTTTTAATACAGCTTTAAAAACAGAGCGCGATCCTGCGTTGAGTCAGTCATGGCAACGTCGCAGGCGCGAGCTGAGGAAAAGCAGTGTACCAGGCGTGTTGATACGAACTTCAATGTGTCTTGTGCATGACATATGTTTTAATTTACGTATTCTGACAAAGAAGGCCTCATATATTTATCAATTATCACTATTTTTTCCTTCTGCCGTACGTTTTCCCCCTTGTCCACTAATATTCCGTTGCAACGTGACGTCATTCTGACTAGTGGTGTTCTTTCTACAGCGTTTTGAGAGTTTAACTTTAATTATAATCACCCTGTAAGTAACCTACAAGACGCACCTGTTAAATTGCTGTAATATAAGACCATATATTGCTTGTTAACGACCTACAGTGAGGGCAGTGATCAACAAAGTAATAATACAATAAATAAGAACAAGTTGCGCACATATGAGAGTATTTAGCAAAAATAATTTCTAACAGTTGTAGTAGCAATTATAGACAGTAAAGGTAACTAAAGATAATATGGATACAATCAACTTCAACAAAGGACATACTTACTTAGCTGACTGGTTGAGAGAAATGGGGTACATGACAGTGTACTATCATACCATGTACTTGTAAAAACGTTTGTTAATACCCAGTTAAGGTCAAAGTTTTATAAAAGTGTGTCATCACAATTGCAACAGATATACACATAAAGAGAAAATTGTTTTACAAAAACCAGTTTTACAAAAGGAAAGAAACAGCAGTCATATATATAGAGCCGTTTATTATAGGCTGTGTACTGCATAACTAATTATTCCAGTAACTGACATGAGATTGACTATAACATTTACGTATTAACCAGAAATTATTAAAAGATTTCAGGGTAACAATTAATTACAGTACTTCTTAAGAGACAATGTTAATAAAAAATTTACAAACAGTATTAAATCTAAGTCTGCAAGAAATATACATTAAAAACAAAATCTTACACAAAAAAACAATTCTTAAGAGAACAGGTAACTAGGATTCACTTATACAAAGTAGTATTTACCAACCATGTATTTATGAAACTGCTACATACTGCATGTGAACTATTTCGAAAATCTATCTGCAATTACAGAATACTGTGAATCCCTAAATTTATAGCAAGGGCTGATTGGTTTGCTTCGAGAGAGCGCTCCTTAAACTCACTACTTAATATCCTTCCAGTGTGAACTAATAGAGTTTATTACCTTGCTTGCAATTGATTCTATAAACAAAATTCATCATATTCTTTGGATGGGAATATTTCTTCAATGCTGTGATGTTTGCTCTTCCTGTTAGAAAATCAATTTTAACATTAGTATTCACAAAAATCTCCTTAATCTTTTCAGCTAATCTACCATGTACAGAAAACTGACGAACTTGGCATTTATTTATTGACTTTAGTTCTAGTGAGTGTGATCTCATTGGCTTTTTGAGTATTCCTGAATTTGACTTTTTTCCTTATTAAGATACAGTGTACTAGCATTGTCTCATATCCAATAAATAGAGCTACATGTTTCCAAGTATGAAGTTCTTCACTAACACATTCATTGCTAAATGGAGTTTTGCAGATCTGTCTGTCATGCTATGAAAGTAGGCATGTTTGTGGCTTATAGGATAACATGAAGTGCTGTGAATAATAATATCAGCTGTGGTGGAATTCCTATAAATGTCGAATGAAACCTGATTATTGAATCTTGTAATTTCTACACTGCAGAGATTACTTTTACAGTCGTTTCCTTCTTCAATTTTAAATCCAATATTTGTAAGTGCCTTATTGACTCAAAGTAGATATATCCTCAATAGCTCTGTTATTCTCATCAGTCAACGTAAGAGTGTCATCTACATACCTTCTGTAAACTAAAATTTTTCTGTAAGTGCTGTTAGATTACTAAGAATCTCATTTTGCGTGTGATTGAAGTAAATGTAGGATAGTGTCGCTGCGAGCCATATGTCTCCTAAATTGGTACCTTTGTATAGAAATTCGTAATGCCTAGGGATGTAAGGTCAGCTCTATCTGGGATATGCATGCTCGTTAGGCTGTCAATCAGATGTGCTGAAATTTCGAGGGAATACAAGGATACAATGATCTTCAATATGAGTCTGAATTACTTAGCTAACTGGTTAAGAGAAAGTGGGTGCATGATAGTATACTACAATATCATGTTCTTGCAATAACATTTGTCAGCACTCAGTCTTCAGTTACTGAAGAGAATAACATGAGAAGGGAAGGCCCCAATCCCATCTCCACAGATGACTCATTTGCTGAGAAAAGAGGCCAACTTTCAGTTACAGTGCAGGATATACTTCATGACCTTATAATCAAAAGACTTCTTGGAGCATCATATTGAGAGTGCCCTCAGTACCCTTGAGGCGGTATTTCCTGTAATTTTCGATCATGAAAATTTTTGAGGCTGCAAGATGCACGTCCCTTAGACTACCTTTGGGTGGCACCATCATTTATACAATACGTGTGTGAGCCCCACTAACCCCACAATAACTGGCCCATTCTCGTTGTCTTTCGACGGTTAGATAATCTTTTTATTTTGCTGTGTCATGCCTTAAAAATTAATAGCAACGTATGAAGATGGGTCAGAGAATCAGGATTCTATCTAATTATAGTATGTGACTCACCGTTTTTCACCGAGTAGATGAAACTGTCAGTATCCATACAAACTAAATTTGAATCCACAGTTTGGCTTCTGTCAAGGTGAAATCGGCACTAGGGGAAGTTGGAAAGCAGAATAGACATATCTATGTGGACACGCATTGTAAACTGCACTGAGATCATAGTCATTTCTACTGTAATTAGATCTTCATTGAAGATGGTGGATGACGTAAAATTTGACCTAATAGTACAATCTCTTCTGCTATAATGCACCTCCAATATATAAATGAAGTGGATTTGATGGTGGTTTCTTACATTTTTCATGGTTTGGCGAAAAACGAATTACTCATTCATTTATAAAATAATATCTTGTTCAAACATACATTGTGAGTCTCCTCTTTTCCATTTTAACTTCAATGTGTTCCTCCAACTGGAGTGGCTGCTTGAAGGAGACAGTGTGGTAATTTAATATTATTCACCCATAAACAAGAATTCCTGGAGGTTTCTATAGTGCAGAATGTATTTCTGATAGTGGACAGTGACATTAAAATAAAATGTCCTTCCTAGCATGAAAATTACATAATATGTACACGATTACGTGTTATGGTGCAGAAACAACGACATATGGAAGTTTGGACCTGACCATGAGTCGTGTATAGATAGTCGAAGATGTTAAGGCGACCACTTGCCTAAAGTAAGAAATCTGGGTCTGATCCTGGTCAAGAAAAAACTTCGATTGTTTTTATTCCTTAGACATTTGATTAAATTTCATGTAAAGCTGTGATGATTACTTACCCCATAAGTGGTGCAGGAGGAGCTGAATGATTAAATAAACAAGTAAACGAACAGTTTCTTTTTAAAAAGACATTATCAGTTATTTGTTACTTAGAGTAGCCACTGAGGTTGCAGTGGTGTAAACTAAGGCATGGAAGAGAAGACGAAAGTTCATTTTCTCAATGAGGAGCGTAAATATGTCCATGTAGTAGTTAATAGTTGTAAAAGAAACCACATGGGCCCGGGTTGCAGGCAGCAGTTGACATGTGTCTCATCTGACTCTGTATAAATGAGGCATCCAAATTTACATTTCCAATCCTTGCCGAATTGTATAAGCAGTGTCTGGTGAAAAGAGCTTTAGGACAACCTAAATAAACAAATACATAGTTTTTAGAAGACAGAATCATTTATATGTAACCCAACGTAAAAGTAATTGTGCATTATCTTAAGCACACATAACTGCTGTTCCCATCAGGATATATTTGTTTGTGCCTTGGAAATAATGGGCAGTTTTATTCTGCGAGAATCGAATTGCTGCGCTCTTGAAAACATCATACAACCACGACATGGCCTAGGACATAAGCCATGATTTTTGTATGATTGGGATTTTTCGATTTCTGTCACACTGTACTGTACCAAACGGTTTGGGAGAAATGGCAAGTGTGAAACACCAAATAAATACTTAGCCAGCATTGGAGAATAATAGAATGAATGCAGCATCCTAAAACACAAATCCTCCACGCTTATCATGCGACCCCTGTGTATCAGCAATGACGTTTGCTCTTGGAGACCTCATCTTGAAATACCTCTACATTTATATTAAACATCCTAGATTCCTGTGAGAGGTGAATAGTTTATGAGGTGGTCATACAGGAATAATGCGTAAGTTGAGGTGCCCGGATTTAAGTTTTGAAATGATTCAAAATTAATTTGTATCAACAGTTTCGGTATCACTGGCTTGTTTTGCTTTGAACACTGTATTACCTCTAAGGGCTATAATTCTTTAATTCTTTGTGTTCTGAGCATACATCCTAAAAGCTATACCTCATTGTAAGAAAAGCAGAACCTTACATACATATCATACAGCAGACTGAGATTGTTATTGTTCCAGAAAAGCTGTAAGGTATCCTACAGAAAAAAATATTTTTGAGTTGGTTTCCAAACCACTTCAAACTTGAATCAGTTCCTTTTGCTATTCATAACAATGCACTTATTAATCTCAAGGAACCCCATTGATACTTTGAGCTTACACTAACAATGAAGTGGTTACATATAGATTCGTCTATCAACAATCGACCGGCCGAGGTGGCCGAGCGGTTCTAGGCGCTACTGTCTGGAACCGCAGGTTCGAATCCTGCCTCGGGCATGGATGTGTTTGATGTCCTTAGGTTACTTAAGTTTAAGTAGTTCTAAGTTTTAGGGGACTGATGACCTTAGAAGTTAAGTCCCACAGTGCTCAGAGCCATTCTATCGACCATCCTGCACTCTGTAAAGCATTCAGGTCTAATTTTGATGCGGAGATGAAGGTTTCGGTGGGAAATGTGATTCCCACACTGCCTTCGTTGTCACTCAGTTAGTCTCTTATTTCTTGAAACAGCAAGCAAACACACTAAGTGTAAATTGCGATGCTGCTGCTGGAGAGCTTCCACCCCTCTTCTTCATAAATTTTCCCTCAAACTATAGGAAGCTATGGCTTGGAAGTGTTGAATCATATTGATGCTGAATGAGAATTCTTATTGTTATTGTTAAATGTTGCTGTAGCAAAGGGTTTGTGGAAGAGGTATTCCTACTGAATGATCCGCTCATCATGTCGAACTTGAGCTGTTATATCGATTGATGTCATTCTGATGTTCCAGTCGTATCTACTTAAATAATCTTAATTCTCACATAGTATCACGATTGGCATCCGTTTTGAAGTGATGTTCTGATGGTTGAGTGCCTCAGTTTCATACTTCATACTCAAGTTGCCTGAAGTGTAGAAGTATTATAAATTCCTCAGAGCAGAATTTGACTAGAACTTTATGAACTGTGACGTTCAGCTCGGTGTGGTCTAATGTTCGAACAGTCGTTGGGGGATATTTGGAGATTGCTAGGCACCTGAACAGTTTAATTATCTCTGTGCTCACTGCAGAAGGAACAAATATATTGTGTGAATTAATCTGTTGTTAAGGCACGGATTCATTCTAACGTTACAACTAGCACAGGTAATCTAATTTTTGATTCAACTCTTACATTTTATATGTGTTATTCCCCATAACTTGGCTCCAGGGGAAAATTAGTAAAGGTAATATCAAACCTTTGGAGCTAAAGTATACTCTCTCTTCCTTAATTTTTTATTTCTGATTTAAGGCTAATAACTTTTGGATGTAACTCAAAGACATGTACAAATCGTTTTGTATGCACATTCCAGTCATCAGCAATCAAATGAACCTGAGAGTATTTCCGTAAATCTGCCGCTTTCTAGACGCTGGTTATTGTTCTCCTCAGTTATAATACGTATGCTGTCGTTTCTAGACCGATCAATACAATATTCAACTCCCACTTACTTAGGCCTGCGGTGGAAAATAGTTCATCTTAATACTGATAAAATGTTCATTTAAAGTTACAGTCTATGAGATCACATGAAAACATCAACTGAAACAACGTTAAGCATCCTACTTCGATCTGAGGAGTTATCAAGAGAATCATTAGGCAGAAATGTATACATACAGATGAACCAGAGTCTCTATAGCCGAAAATTGAATATTATCTTTTTTCGGTTTCTTGTTGAGCCGTGCTGCGGCCCACGTTGGTGCTGTTGTAGGTTTCTGTCCCCTGTTAGAGGCCAGACTGTATCGTTTAGTTAGTTGGAATTTATGCCAAAGGGAGTCACTAAATTAACGTTTCGTCGACATGACGTCATATACTCAACAGATTTTGCTATAGTATACAACTTATATATACTATGAGACCACTCGTGTTGATGGAACACAAACATCATATCTACTGCTTTGGCAAACTGAAGCATATATATTGGTCTGCCACAGACTGCTTCAAATTTCCCATTGGCATATAATTCATGTTGATGCATGCTTAGACTTTTTATTAGTGTATTGATGTAAGTTTGGCCTGTGCTTCACACCCACGAAATGGGTGTATGACATTTCTGCAAATTTGTCTATTGTTTGAGGTAAAATGGTACTGTTTTGTATTGGTGCAATACTTTTTATACACACACTCCAGGAAATTTCGTCTAAATCGACCGTCATTCAATATTCTGGTTTTATCTATACCAAGAGTGCCATACTGTGAAATTCCAGCAATTCCCAAATACGTTACAAATTGATTAAATGTATTGTTATTTCCTACACATGTTTGGTAAGTATGTTTTAAATTCATATCGTTCTATTTGAAAGCAATAATAAAGTTTTGTATCACTCATTTACAGCTGCTCTGAAATATTACAATACATTAGACTCAAATGAAAGACATTGGTTTTCACATCACAGCCAAAACAAAAGTAACTGTCTATAAAATTCTGCTTTTTTAACTACAAAAACGACATAGGTTAGTAACTGTTTGACTTTAATTTGTCAGGTGGTAGGATATCACGGTTTTTGGCTTGCAGACTCTCTTGTAATATCTGACACTTGGGCTAAAATAGCTTTTATATATATATATATATATATATATATATATATATATATAGGATGGTCCATTGATAGTGACCAGGCCAAATATCTCACGAAATAAGCATCAAACGAAAAAACTACAAAGAACGACACCCGTCTAGTTGGAAGGGGGAAACCAGATGGCGCTATGCTTGGCCCGCTAGATGGTTCTGCCATAGGTCAAACGGATATCAACTGCGTTTTTTAAAATAGGAACCCTCATTTTTTATTACATATTCGTGTAGTGCACAAAGAAATATGAATGTTTTAGTTGGACCGCTTTTTTCGCTTTGTGTAATAGTCACACACGTATAAGTACGTGGTATCACGTAACATTCCGCCAGTGCGGACGGTATTTTCTTCGTGATACATTACCCGTGTTAAAATGTACTGCGTACCAGTTGCGGGAAAGGTCGATATCGTGTTGATGTATGGCTATTGTGATCAAAATGTCCAACGGACGTGTGTTATGAATGCTGCTCAGTATTCTGGACGACATCATCCATGTGTCCGGGCCGTTCGCCGGATAGTTACGTTATTTAAGGAAACACGAAGTGTTCAGCCTCATGTGAAACGTCAACCACGACCTGCAACAAATGATGATGCCCCAGTAGGTGCTATAGCTACTGTCTCGGCTAATCCGCACATCAGTAGCAGACAAACTGCGCGAGATCCGGGAATCTCAACAACGTCGGTGTTGAGAATGCTACATCAACATCGATTGCACCCGTACCATATTTCTATGCACCAGGAATTGCATA
Organism: Schistocerca americana; assembly: GCF_021461395.2. NCBI lineage: Eukaryota > Metazoa > Arthropoda > Insecta > Orthoptera > Acrididae > Schistocerca > Schistocerca americana. Next base: position 357,224,011 of record NC_060123.1, read on the forward strand.
GCGACGACTTTGAACGTCGTGTACAGTTCTGCCACTGGGCACAAGAGAAATTACGGGACGATGACAGAGTTTTTGCACTCGTTCTGTCTAGCGACGAAGCGTTATTCACCAACAGCGATAACGCAAACCGGCATAGTATGCACCATTGGGCAACGGAAAATCCACGATGGCTGCGACAAGTGGAACATCAGCGACCTTGGCGGGTTAATGTATGGTGCTGCATTATAGGAGGAAGGATAATTGGCCCCCATTTTATCGATGGCAACCTAAATGGTGCAATGTATGCTGATATCCTACGTAACGTTCTACCGATGTCACTAATAGATGTTTCATTGCATGACAGAAAGACGACGTAATTCCACCATGATGGATGTCCGGCACATACCTCGTGTGAGGTTGAAGCGTTATTGAATAGCATATTTCATGACGGGTGGATTGGTCGTCGAAGCACCATACCATGGCCCGCAAGTTCACCGGATCTGACGTTCCAGGATTTCTTTCTGTGCTGAAAGTTGAAGGATATTTGCTATCGTGATCTACCGACAACGCCTGACAACATGCGTCAGCGCTTTATCAATACATGTGCAAACATAACGGATGGCGAACTACTCGCTGTTGAGAGGAATGTTGTTACACGTATTGCCAAATCTATTGAGGTTGACACACATAATTTTGAACATTTATTGCATTAATGTGGTATTTATAGGTAATCACGCTGTAACACCATGTGTTATCAGAAATGATAAGTTCACAAAGGTACATGTATCATACTGGAACAACCGAAATATAAGGTTTAAACGTACCTACGTTCTGTATTTTAATTTAAAAAACCTACCATTTACCAACTGTTCGTCTAAAATTGTGAGCCGTATGTTTATGACTATTACAGCGCTATCTATCACAAAGCGAAAAAAGTGGTCCAACTAAAACATTCATATTTGTTTACGTATTACACGAATATGTAATAAGAAATGAGGGTTCCTATTTTTAAAAAAAACGCAGTTGATATCCGTTTGATCTATGGCAGCGCCATCAACTGGGCCAACCACAGCGCCATCTGGTTCACCCCTTGAAGATAGACAGGTATCGTTCTTTGTACTTTTTTCGTTTGAAGCTTATTTCATGAGATATTTGGCCCAGTCATGATCAATGGACCAGCCTGTATTTATACTCAGAGGATATACTCTCAGTATAAGTTGACAGTGAAAACCAGATTGGTTTTCTCATATTTGGATGGCCCAACAATCAAAGCACATTAAGTATTAGGAAGTAGCAAATCATTATTCCTGTTCTTCCAGTTTCCGATATCACTGCAATACCAGCCGGTTGCTGTAAGATCCGTTTCATAATGGTGCTTCAAGTACTCAGTCACGGTGAAAACAATACTCTTAATTGGCATACTAAGGACTATAGGGATTTATAAATGACACATACTAGTTTTCTTTATTTGTTTATAATCTCTTTCATACAGAAGAGTATATGAAGAAACATACATTAGATCGTCGTTCTCTGCCTACATCTATCACGATTAGTTCATACACCTCTACCTGTGTTAATGAACAACATGAACCCTAAAGCTGAGCAATAGTTTCTTCAGACTGGCAAAGTGTCGCCTTTGCCAACAGCGTGAAATATGCTGGGGTGAGTAACTGAGATATATTAGTTTCTTAAAAGTGTGTTTTCGTAGATGAGTGTACTCTTTATGATTAAACAGCTTAGCTGTTTTGCGCAAATCAACAACTGTGGTCCTATGAGCACCCAGAATCAGTGAGGATGAGCGTTTCCGTTCAATAAAGCGCAAATCAGTTGAAGTACCAGAAATACGAACCTCCTCAACCAGTAAAAATGTTATTTCAGCATCACTGTATCAAGGATTTTCGATTATCAGTACCAATTGGGCTCACAATCCAAAATCATTCCCACACTGACAAGTGTTTTTCTTTGAATAGTAATGTTAAATAGCATTATTTTCGAGTCAGGTGGCTGTTGCTGTAATGAGTTTGTCACACCTCTAAGGGAAAAGAAAGAAACATTTATTACATAAGTTTATTGTTTTGCTCTTACTGCGCTCATATTCATCATCCTCATTCGCGGTAATAATTACATGGGAGGTGATTCACTGTGAAGAATGTAGCTAAGTCTCGACATTCTTGCCCTTTGAGAGCTCTCACAAAGCTAGATGAATGATTTAGCGATAGGGGTTAAATAAACATAAAAATTTGCGTGACAGTGTATACAAAATTTAAAAATAATTTGTGTCAACTTTGGTTTTCAGTATAAAAGAATAAATCCTCTGAGCTCTACAATCAGTTCATCTTTGCAATTTATGCAAGGAAAGAGAAAATAAAAATGATTGTAATCCTTGACACTAAGCTCTATAAATGCAGGGCGACAGTTCGCGCTGTGAACTTTTATGAGGGTGCTGAACGTATATCGTAATTTATAACATCTCAGGCATGTACCCATAATCTAAATATATCCATTAAATCTCTCTTAAAGGAGACTGCATAACATTAGTTGATTCGAGGAACCATCTGACCCCAGACATAGTAGATACTGTGAAGCTAATTATAGCTGAATACGTCACGGTGATTCACCAGGAGAACTATGATTTTGATGAGGAAAGAGAGGAAAGTATCATGTAGTAAGCCATTCGTTACTACACCTCCGCTGCCACTAGCGTGCCTTGTATCATGCAGTTTGTGTATCGTGCAGTTCAGCTGGTCTTGGCCTCCAACATTGGTTGCTGATCATGGTCCAGCACCTCAATCGCCTGCATGAAGATCCAGTGGCCCTTGTCGGGAAAGTATTTTTTATACTGCTGTTCATAGGCTCCATCGAGCAGTTCATTAGCGTCAACAAGACGCTATCAGCCTTTACCTGGATGTCTATACTACTCTTGAACATCGCTAAACTCTATAGTTCTACTTACGTTATTGGTTTCTTACGACTGTGTCTTTTATTGTTTCCGAGCTAGACAGAAGTGGCAATGAATAGCCTCTTCAGTCTATAAGTGCACATATGTGCACCTTCGTTCGTAAGCTTGTGTCGCTGTCTGTTGCGTATTTTGTGTGTTGAGACTGCGAGGTCGCGGTCGTGTACCTTTGTGCTTTCAAATGACGCCGCTTGGAGCGCTCTTGTAGCAGTACTTCGTGAGCTACACGCATCGGATGTTTGTTGTGAAAGAAGATGGCGGCCCGACAGCGTCGTAATTACAGTAACTTATACATAGAGCTATATGTGTTTATCTTCGTTGTAGTGAGTGATAAGTGAAGTCGAAAGACTGGAGAATTATCTGAAATGCAGCAAATGTGTGTTATTTCAATTTCCTGCGCAGTAAATGTCGATGTTTTCATGGGACACGTCTGTGTGCCTTGGTTCTTGGTGTGTACTTTTAGGATAGATCTCTACTTCATAACGTACTGTTTCTTTTTCTGCGGTTTGTGCACTAACTGATGAAGAGATATCTCGCATACTGAATAAAAGTGATACAGAGTGTTCAAATTCTGACTCTGAGCATGACTTATTCCTTGAAATGAATCAACAGCCTACGATTTTTGACTCTGTATGTGATGCTAATAACGAAATTCAGTCTCATAACATTGAAGATGCAACGAATGGTTGTGTTAAAAAATCCACAAGAGGTTTGAGGTGGAGAGCTACTTGCTTAGTATCGGTATTCATTTTGAAGAACAGTATTTTTGTTGGTTTCTTTCTTTATTTGCAACAAAAATATGTAAGGTGCCACACATTTTTTTTTAAATGTTGGTTTGGTTTCAACCCATAATTTGTTCATTTCCATTTCAGCATGCCTGAGATGGGCCCATCTGCGGAGAACAAACATGAAAGTGTTTCCAGTGGACCTAAAGGATTACTGGAACCTTTCATTGCATACAAAATTGTTAAGGCTTTCGTGGCCACTTGTTGACAAACTGCCTATTGGCTTGTGTCTCGGGTTCTTCGGCCGACGTTCATCTAATGATTTTTCCTACGTTTCGCCAGCACGAGTGGCTGGCATTGTCAAAGCTTCACCCTCCATTGCCGGTGGTGAACTGGAGCCGAGCTCGCGGGCGCACACTATATGTACCTGGCGCGCCAACGTCCGAGGGCTTTTCCGCGCTCATTTCCGGTGCGGTTCTCCTCTTGCTACCTGCGATGGTCGTTCGCTGCAGTACGGGAAGCCAGGATCCGTTGACCTTAAGGCTTTCCTCGTTCTTGTTCAAACTGTTCGCGTGTTTCTGTATTTCTACAGCTTCTCTGAACAAGCGCGTGTGATAATGCTTCTCTACAGCCAGAACGTCCGTGTCGGCGAATTTTATTACGTGGTCGGTCTCATTCAGTGCGTGCTCTGCCACGGCCGATTTCTCCACCTGCCCCAACCTGCAATGTCGCTTATGCTGTTTGATCCCGGTGTTGATGGATCGTCCAGTCATTCCGACATAAATTTTTCTGCATGTGCATGGTATACGGTATATTCCCGACATTGCAGGTATGTCTCTTTTCTCCTTCGCCGATCTAAGACACTCTTTGATCTTCCTTGTCGGTTTGAAAATCGTCTTTACGCCATGTTTGCGCAATATACGGCCGATTCTGTCCGTCACTCTGGGAATGTGTGGCAGAAAGGCCGTACCCGACATTTCTTTTTCTGGTTCCTTACTTCGCCGAGTGTTTGGCTCTGTTACACTTCTAATATAATTTATGGAGTACCCATTGCTCCTCAGGACAGTTTCCAGGTGTTGCATTTCTCGTTAGAGGTGTTGCGGCTCACATATTCGTCCTGCTCTCGTTACGAGCGTACTAATCATGCCTCTTTTCTGGCTCGGGTGGTGGTTTGACAGTTTGTGCAGGTATCGGTCCGTGTGTGTCGGTTTTCGATACACGCTGTGTCCCAGGGTTTCGCCGTCCCTTGTGACCAGCACATCTAGGAATGGCAGTTTCTTGTCCTTTTCTACTTCCATGGTAAATGTTATGCTGGCATGGAGGCTGTTCAAGTGTCTTAGGAAGTCACCGAGCTGTTCTTCACCATGGCTCCACACCACGAAAGTATCATCGACGTACCTGTACCTCACCTTAGGTTTGCAAGTCGCCGAGTCCAGTGCGTGTGCTTCGAATTGTTCCATGAAGAAGTTGGACACCACTGGACAGAGTGGACTACCATTGGCGACGCCTTACAGCTGTTCGTAGAAATCGCCATTCCACGTGAAATAGCTCGTGGTGAGACATGCATGGAAGAGCTTTCTGATGTCCTGTGGGAAAATGGAACCGATGTGCTCCAGAGCGTCACTTAGTGGGACTTTCGTAAATGACGAAACAACATCACAGCTGACCAAGATGTCGTTAGGTGCAAGTTTCAGTTTCTTCAGCTTCTCTATGAAATGTCCTGAGTCCTTAATGTATGTGTCGGTCTTCCCCACGTGTGGCTCGAGCTCAGAGGCCAAGTGTTTTGCCAGTTTATATAATCATTATCACACGCGCTTGTTCAGAGAAGATGCAGAAATACAAAAACACGCGAACAGTTTGAACAAGAACGAGGAAAGCCTTAAGGTCAATGGATCATGGCTTCCCGTACTGCAACGAACGACCGTCGCAGGTAGCAAGAGGAGAACCGCACCGGAAATGACCGCGGAGAAGCCCTCGGACGTTGGCGAACCAGGTACATATCGTCTGCGTCCGCGAGCTCGGCTCCAGTTCACCACCGGCAATGGGGGGTGAAGCTTTGACAATGCTAGCCACTCGTGCTGGCGAAACGTCAGAAAAATCATTAGATGAACGTCGGCCGAAGAACCCGAGACAGAAGCCAATAGGCAGTTTTTCATGGCATACTTTCGAGCTGAATTTTAGGAGCTTGTGGCCTATCAGATAAACCTGAAGTCTGTTCAGACTTAGTTTCAAAACAACACCAACAGAAATTTTGCGTTATTTTGGGATTGAAATTATCATGGTGGCTTTTAAAATACCACAAGCAAAAATGTATTGGTCCAGGCTTCTCCGCTTTTCTCTCATTACTGAGGCTATGCCCAGGGATAGATATTACAAACTTAGAAGTAATCTGCATTTTTTGATAACCTAACTGCTCGGGATCCGAATAATAAGCTGTGTAAAATTCAGCCTCTTGTTGATGCAGTGAGAAAACAATGCTTAACGTTGCCCAGAAATTCACATTTGAGTATTGATGAACAAATTATTCCTTTTTCAGGGAAGTGTGGTTTCACTCAGTATGCTCCTTTTAAGCCTAATCAACTGGGGTTAAAAATTTTGTTCTTGTTTCTGATAATGAGTGCTCCTGTATTTCTGTATTAATGATGGGAAGATGATCTGAAGACCCTGGGTTTGGGAGGAGCTGCTGTCAAACTTTTGTCAGTAACTGTCCCTGAAGATGGCTCTCATGTAATTTACACAGATAGATTCTTTACAAGTGTTACATGTGCTGCAATGATGTTGGAGAAGAACATTTTCCTGACAGAAACAGTTAAGAGAAATAAAACTGGTTCAGCTGCTTCAAAACTGAGCGATGATAAGTGCCTAAAAAGAGGTGAGTGGAATGAGATTGTAATGGATGATGGCAAACTATGTGTTGTCAAACGGAAAGACAATAATTGTGTGACATTACTTTCCTCTTGCACTGGTAGCAATCCTGTGGGCACATGTAAGATATGGTCCAAAAAAGATGGGCAGAAGATTGACGTTCCCCGCCCAGCTCTAGTACAAGCATACAATAAAATGATGGGAGGTGTAGATTTGTGTGATAGGTTGCTGGCTTATTACAGAACTTTTATTCGACCAGAATATGGACAGTAAAAGTATTTAACAATTTTGTTGATGTGGTGGTTGTGAACTGTTGGTTGATGTACAGAAGAGCTTGAGTGATTGCAGATTTGAATAAAAGGATTAGATGACATCGACTGCTTTTTGACTGTATCTGGCCGCGTCACTTATAAAATCCAGGAACTGTGTAATATCAGTAAGCAGCCACTGGCAACACATCATGCCATTGGTGGAGAAAGTTACACAGATGAGGAACAGTTTACACCAATACCAAAATACAGGAAAATTGTAAGTCAACCAGTTTGTGAAGTAAGTTATGATCAAGTAGGGCATTTTCCTGTAGTTTGTGATGACAAGTTTGTATCAAAATGCAGACTCGACGGTTGCAAATCAAGGACAAGAGTTAAATGCACCAAATGTCAAATGTATCTGTGTGTGATGAAAAACAATTGTTTCTTGACATATCATACAAAACCATCTGGAAGTAATAATAAGTTGTGAAATATGTATTGTAAAATTTATTATTGTAAATAAAATATGCATATTGTACAAATACAACGTACTGTAATTAATTTTACCTTGATATACATTAGCTTCCCCAAGGTACAGAAATGTGTACCATCAATTTTCAAAAAATGAAAATTTTCTAAACTGCAAAACACAACAATCTGGTGCCTATGCAACCAAATAAACAAAAAATTACTGTTTTTTTCAAAATTTTTAGCTAAACTTTCCACTGGGACAGAAGAGGATAGAGCATTCACAATTTTCATGTGTAGGGCTTCAGAACGTTCTGTTCCCAACTTCATGGCAACTTCATGTGCTTCCACAGCACCAGCAGCTTCTTACAGCTGTCTTCAACCACCTCATTGATTCTGAACAACAGTTGTATAGCAATAAGCTTACCGCGTGATAATAAACTCACTGCATTTCCTAACAGGGAACCTTGCTGCAGCAGACAACTCCCTTGACAAAAAAAAAAAAAAAACTAGTGTACCATGCAGCATTTCCGTCAGGCCCCTCTTGCTTTGTGCAATATGAGGGGGTTCCATGTGGACACTGGAGCTGCTGTTTCGCTCCTCAACTCGCAATAAGACGCTTTCTTGGTCTCCTTACTGCTGTCGTCCATCATACGCCTAGAATGACCGGAATATTCTGTTCTTGTCCAATTTATCACCACCACAATTTACAATTCTGTGGTCCATCCTAGTACTTAATTTGTTTATTAACGATCATCATACTGAGAATTTGTTTGAAGTTAACGCTTTAATTGCAATACTTTCTTTATCTTCACATCCTACATCGTAGCACGCCGGATTTTCTGGTGGCTCCCATGGGGCCAGGCATGTTGTTTTTCCATCTGCTGTGCTTCCAGACCCAGCGCTTACAAACACTAATCGTGAGGTGGATTGCTTGGTTCCAGTCTGCCGCAAGTGTTAACATCAACAGGTGGCGTCCTACACTGTTCCACCTTGTGGCCAGAATCCATATTGACCTTACTGAACATTTCTTAGTCGCGTTTTGGTTGTTGCCCTTGGAAATCTTTTCCTTGTTTCCTTACTCAACAGCACTGTATGAGACTATTACAGCACTCTCAAACACTGTGTGTGTGTGTTTTTTTTTTTCAAGTGCTTACGTAGTACAGTGGTTTTGAGCCTGTGTGCTCCGTTTTAGTCTCTCTCCATTCATGATAGTTTATCCCACAGTGCCATTCACCAGCATCACAGTTTGCTGTGGCTGCACATTGCCCAGACTGTGTCCACACATCTTCCTGCCTCTGGACCGGTCCAACGCTGACGACGCAGTTTGGCCTCTCAATGCGGGCACTTCTCACCCTGACAAAATAACCTCCTGCACCGCTGCCGCCTCCTACCCAGACGCAAGTACCTCTGGCAGCCAACGCGGGCTGTCTCGTCCATCCAGGCCCCCTACGCTGATGCGGGCACTTCTTACTCTGCCGCAGGTGCTTGCTGCACCTACGCGGTCGACTCCACAACCCTTCTGCATCGACACGGACCCTCCAACAATGGAGCACTGACGTGGTCGCCTCCCGCACACTGACATGGGGACTTCTTCACTAACGTAGGTGTCTGCTGCTTCCGGTCAGTGCAGCTTACCCTCCACCTGACACTGCAGCTCCCCAGACTACGGCACAAAGCATGACCCTACCTCCTGTATGCTGGAACAATTAGCCAGTTTTCGCTGGCCGTGCAGGAAGCTGTGAGGCCACAGCCTCCACTGCCTCCAGAGTAGAAAGTGGTGCAACTTTGAGGAGTCACTGCGAAGATATGCATAGAGTGGGAGGTCTTAGCATAGAGCAAAGATACAAGGGGTAATAATAATGGAGGCTCACGCATTGCACCCACTCTTGGTAGGTACCAACTGCTTGTTTATTTCTATCTCTCTCCAAAAACATTTGATTTTTAGGATTTTGATGGAAGGCAAAATCCCAAAAATTTGACACTACATTATTGTTGCATTTAATCATCACAAATATTAGCAATTATTCTTCCCAAGTAAGTGCTGTCCATATTGCTTAAATTCAGCTTGAATCGTAGTCAGGCCTGCAGGAGTCACCAAATACATCAGGTATGCAATGTGTTGATTCCTCTTCTACTGATTTTATAGTTAAAGCTTTAACGCTTCCACAGTACTCGAGTAAAACAAGTATTTATGCACTGTTCTAATTGTCTCATACTTACGCTGCGATTGTGCTAATACTCTAGAAAGTCATAACATGCACCTCTCACATGGCATAAGTGGATTAGTCTCCCTGTGGATGTTGTTAGTGTACAGTATTGGTTACTGAAGTTCTTAACAATTGAATGTCTTATGTAAGTCCCCTGAACTTCGTTCAAAGACTGTTTCTCCATAGATGTCGACTATAGAAACCTTTCTACCAACCAAGTGATCTTAATAGGTGTATGGGATCATACTCCATCATCTTCTTCTCTATATACCCTTCAGGCTGCACCAGATGTGCCATTCAGAGCACAAATAACGCACTGTAGCCCTAACACAATGAACGTTTTCTACTTCAATAAGTACACCGATGTCATTGTCAGGTGCTTTGTCAACATTGGTGCATTTAGGCCAACTAACAGTCAAATTATATGTACTGATAAATAACAATATTCTGTTGGAACTAAAATGAAGATCATTAAGTTAAGCAAGTTATGGTGGTGGCAGTACCAGATACAAAAAAAAAAAAAAAAAAAAAAAAAAGAGAGACTGTTTGTGGGGTGCAACTGCTGTTGTGGTGCAGTCAACTGTACATCGAACATTTGTATGTCATCCTTCGCGGCGGAAGAAAAAAAGTAACAAAGCGAAATTGTAAATGAATGTGATAGTGGATGAATACTAACATTATTATTAATAACTAGTGGACAAAAACTTATTTTCAAATCTAATAGGAGTCTTCAGCTTTTCTTTATTCTGGTCAGAGGCAGCGGCTGTTTCTTGTTGCTATCGATCTTCATTGTCATCTTATAACAATAACGTACAGACTTTGAAAGAGAGGCAACTGTGTTTTCAAAATAAAATTGGTAGGGGACTTGTTCCATGTTGGCCAAGAGTGGTGGAATCCCTCTCGCCGATTTGACAAGAGCATAATGACGCTGGCTCAGCGGGAAATGGGATACGGAAGTGGCAGGGCCATAGGAGGGCAAGCGAAGGGAGAGGAACTGTCCTTGAATAGTAGAAGAACAATTGCATCAATCTTAATCCAACACCGGATGCTGACACTGGTAAAAATTGAGATTTTCTGATCGGAACTGGCTGTGATACGCTGTTCTTCGGCAGCTACTTTTCTAAGATCCAGGCATTGCCGTTGTAATATCCCAGTTAAAGGTCCCATCAAGATGACACAGAATCAATTAAATTTAACATCATGATTCCTTCATTAGGATAGAAAGGAGAAAATTTACGTGTGTTCACTAAGAATAATGGGTGCAGTAGTTTCATTCTGAAACTAGGCAGTAGGTACTGTAAGTACGTAGCCGAACATAGCCATTCCCAGTCAATGGTCAGTTCACTTGGACCAAACGACCAGTCCATTCCACATAACTTAGTTCACACCATTAGGGAGCCACCACAAGCTTGCACAACGCCTTATTGACAACTTGGGTCCAAGGCCTCATAGGCTCTGTGCCACACTCTAACCCTTCCTGAAATCGAGACTCTTCTGACCAGACAAAGGCTTTCCAATCGTTTAGGGTACAACCGATATGGTCACAGGTCCGGGAGAGGCGCTGCAGGCGACTGTGTGCTGTTAGTAAAGGTAAAGGCATACATTAGTATTCTCGTGTATCAGCCGTTCTTTTCAATCGACATGTGATTTATACCAAGAAACATTTGTATTTTAACGCATCTGCTGTCTCTATCGGTCATACGTTGTACTTCCAGCTGCACAGACTGATTTTACGTCTTATGATGAATCCAGAATAAGTACCTTTATACTCTGGATTGAATGTTGTTGGAGAGTCCCAAAACGATATTGCACCGCCACCGATACCCAGCCTATTTTGACGTAAATAATTTCGTGTTCCTTTATTGTCGACACTATAGGATATACTATAGATCTTGCCGTCATTGCAAACATAATGCACAGTATATGGAAGCTTACGGCTCTCAGATATATGGCGATGCTCTCTGCTTTGGCCATCTGTTAATCAAGCTTTTGCATAGTAACAGCAAATAACTTTTATAATCGTAACTAATGTTCCAGTGGTATCTTGCGTAAAAGTGTATCAGCTTTTACACTAAATCAGTTAAAAGTTCCCCTCATCTCACATTTCAGTGTTGGATTTCTCTTTTACAAATATATTGCTGTATGAAATACACTGAGGATACAAAAGTCATGCGACGCCTCCTAATATCGTGTCAGACCTTCTTGTCCAGACCCCCTCCCTCCCACCTTTATGTAGCAGCTCGACGTGCCATTAACTCTACAAGTCGCTGGGTGTCCCATGCAGAAATATTGGGCCATTCTGCCTCTACAACGTACCATAATTGTGAATATTGGGCCATTCTGCTTCTACAACCTAACATAATTGTGATCTTGTTATCGGTGTAGAATTTTGTGCATGAATTTACCTCACGATTATGTCCCATAAATGTTTGACGGGATTCATGTTGGGAGATCTGGGTTGACAAATCATTCGCTCGAGCTGCCTAGAACGCTTTTCAAACCAATTGCGAAGAATTGTGGCCTGACGATATGATGGTAAACTCTCATCCACAAAAACTCCGTCGGTGTTCGGCGACATGAAGTCCATGAATGGCTCCTAATGGTCACGAATTAGCCGAAAATAACCAATTCCGATCAATGGTCGGTTCACTTGGACCAGATGAACCAGTCCGTTCCACGTAACTCAGCTCACACCATTACGGAGCTACCACCAGCTTGCATAATGTCTTCTTGAGAACTTGGGTCCATTGTTTCGTGGGATTTGAGTCACACTCGAACCTACCATCAGCTCTTACCAACAGAAGTCGAGACTCATCTGACTAGTCAGAGGCTTTCCAATTGTCTAGGGTACAACCGATATAGTGACGGATCCAGGAGAGGGTCTGCAGGCGATTGTGTGCTGTTAATGAAGGTACTCGCTTCGTTCATCTTTTGCCACAGCCCATTAACGCCAAATATATCCACACTGTCTTAACGGACGTTTGTCGTACGTCCCACACTGATTTCTGTGGTTATTTCACACAGGGCTGCTTGCCTGTGAGCATTGAAAACGATAAGCAAATACTGCTGCTCTCGGTCGTTAAATGAAGGCCGTCGGCCACACCACTGTCCGTAGTGAGAGCTAACGTGTGAAACGTGGTATTCTCGGCACACTCCCGACACCGGGGATCTCGGAGTACCGAAAGTCCTAAGGAGTTCTGAAATGGAATGTCCCGTGCTTATAGCTCCAATTGCTATTCTGCATCCAAAATGTGTTGATTCTCGTCGGGGAGCTATAGTCAAGTAGGAAACCTTTTCACATGAATCACTTGAGTACAGATAACAGCTCCGTCAAAGCACTGCCCTTTTACACCCTATGTAGGCGATAGTAGCATCATTCGTATATGAGCATGTCGCTGTACCATGACTTGTCACCTCAGAGTATACTGCATAATGCGTACCTCTCTATTTGTTAAGGTCTCACCATGACAGCAGTGGCAGATTCGAGTGCGTGGACTTGGCAGTCATGACAACCTCCCACTTTCCTCCTCCACGTTCAGAAAATTTTACAAAAAGCATTTATACTCTTAGGCGCATGAGCTTCTCAGGAATCTTGTTGAAAAGAGAGTAGTGTAGTAACTAACACCACAAATACGGCGATGGATTAAGGGAAATTACAAGCTACATCTAACACAGGATACTTTCGGTGGCAGGGCAGGGGGTTGGCTCTGGTGGGTGCTCCAGGGACCTGACAAACAGCGTCGACCAGGCGCTGAACGTGCTGCCAACGACAAGTAAGCCACAGTTTGTAATGCTACTGGTGGCACTGGCAAAACCCCAGGAAGTTGAGTTAAAGCAACACGGAAAGGTGATGATGCTCCACTAGGGTGGGAGAGGGGGGGGGGGGGGCGGGGACCGGAAGTACGACTTTGCCAAACAAAGCAGAAAAGGTGGGAAAAAATCTCTCCCCGATTTACGTGTTCGTATGACCCGTATGCAGACCATAGTCGTGGTGCTAAGAGGCGTGCTGATGGAGATGACTGTACTCTACAAATTTATCCCGTCAATTATAGCACTGTCAAAAATTTTATAGTTTCTTGTTATTATGGTTCTTAAATAGAAAAATGGTACAGGTACTTCTAAAATTTTCCTATGTGAGTTGTTTCTTTATTTTTCTGAAAAGCAATTTCTTCATAGATATAGCGAGGTACGAGTACTAAGCACCAATGTAAGTAAATTAATCTTAATACTATTATATTAAACCATGATATTTATTTTAGCGTTATTACTGCTAAAATACTACGAATTTCAGGTAACTTAAAAGAACCGGCACTAGCAAATTCTATTTGGAGGGAAATGGGGAAGGCTGGAGAAACTAAGTATTTGCCCCCTCCTTCCAGGCGGCAATTTTCTATCTGGGGCTTTGTCAGTTGTATGTGTTGCGTTATAAACTGTGTCGGATTTGCCGTTGGCAGTAGGTGCGGTCAGTCTGTGATGGGGAGCCTGCAAGAGTCCAGACAAAAGTTTCTGCATAAATTTGCTGGATTTCCATGCGTGTGGGATCGGCGAGAACGCGTTAGGGGTAACGAAAATCGAAGCGAAATTGCCATGTACGCTTAGGTACATTACCAGAATGACATATCATTTCGTTATTCAGTGGATAAATACAGTTATTTACGCCAATGACTGTGTGATGTTTTTTGCAGAAAGTTCTAGCTGTATATTATTATGACGCCCACAAGTGAATTGCACTGAGGCGTTGCTTCGGGCGGTGACTCTTGGTTCATGGCCCTGGCGTAACCCTTTGTTTATTGCCTGGTTATCAGTAGTAAAACATTTCCTCACACACATTGTGTGAATCACATCATCGCATTTCTGGTCAAATATGGACAAACTGTTTCGAAGTCTATCTTTGGCAGAGTGCAGATCTGTTGCTGAGGTTTTTCATAGCACGGAATCCAAGATTCTAGCGGTTTCTCTGGATTTATAGAGGCTGGCGCTCTTTAGGAGAACTATGAACGTCCCGACTCGAAATAAAGCAACGTAGACTGCTTCAGAAATTCCTCCATAATTCTGTGTTTATGGAGTTTATGTATCACCATCCACAAAATGTAAATAATATCCCAACGATCATGCCTCTTCCAAGTAAAGATGATAGATAGAAAATCAACTTTCTGTCCAATAGCTTTTGCTAGCCGACTCTTATATTTCCATACATCTCGGAGCCTTTATTGTGAGACAAGGTAATTCATAAATGCAAATTTCGATGATTTCTTTCTTTAGCGCATTGTTGGTATTCCGAGGAGTATCCGAACTATACATCCTGTCTAATTTCACATACTACACTTCAGTAGTGACATACAAACAACATGCTCGTTGGTATCTTATTTGCCGTGATCCAATAACAGACGCTGCTGACATTTGGAGGTTTCTCATATAAGCTGTACAGACTGAGATTCTCCAAGAATATATGCAACGTGTCTGTAATTCCATACCATGCCGTTTACGGGTCCCGATTGCCACAAGCAGAGGTTCGGCGCCTCTTGAGTTCCCAAAGGCAGTATTATGTATTTAACGTGTGGATCCCTATAAGTAAAAATAAGAAACGAAATACAACGTGGACTCTCAAACGACCTGAGAAAATTAAAACTATTTCAAATACAAAGAAATGGTACAATATGTGACAGTCCAAAGAAGCTTAACAATTTGGAGTGGTTCTATAATCGTATGTAATAGTAAAAAAGTCAGAAGGAAAGCAGACTCACCAGGTACGACGTAAGAAAGCAAGAGATGTTGCACTCACGGAGAAAGCAAAAGAAAAGGAAATATCAAACGAAACAAAACAAGGCTATTCAGAAATAACTTTCAGCGAATGTGAATCGATATGTTGAAAATTTGATGCGAGGAAAGGATATCGAGATAACGGGAGAATGACTAAAGCAAAACAGAAATTTATCATACTTAGTCATCTCATTTCGTAGACATCACATTTCTCCAGGTCGGGACAGCATAATTTATTAGCAACAGAAAAAGTTACATAATTAATTTGGGAATTTTAGATGGTACCTGGATAAACTGAAAGAACCAGAGGTTGTAGAGAGTTTCAGGGAGAGCATTAGGGAAAGATTGACAAGAACGGGGGACAGAAATACAGTAAAAGAAGAAAGGGTAGCTTTGAGAGATGAAATAGTGAAGGCAGTAGAGGATCAGTAGGTAAAAAGATGAAAGGCTAGCAGAAATTCTTGGATAACAGAAGAGATATTGAATTTAATTGAAGAAAGGAGAAAATATAAAAATGCAGTAAATGAAGCAGACTAAAAAGAATACAAACGTCTCAAAAATGAGATCGATAGGAAGTGCAAAATGGCTACGCAGTTGTGTTTAGAGGACAAATGTAAGGCTGTAGAGGCATATATCACTAGGGGTAAGATAGATACTGCCTACAGGAAAATTAAATAGAACTTGGAGAAAAGTGAACCACTTGCACGAATATCAGGAGCTCAGAAGGAATACCAGAACTAAGCAAAGAACGGAATGCTGAAAGATGGAAGGAATACATATACAATGGCGATATACTTGAGGGAAGTATTATGGAAATGGAAGAGGAAGTAGATGAAATGGGAGATGTGATACTGCGCGAAGTATTTGACAGGGCACTGAAAGACTTAAGTCAAACAAAGGCCCCAGGAGTAGACAACATTCCATTAGAACTACTGATAGCCTCGGCAGAGCCAGCCCTGATAAGACTCTACCATCTGGCGAGTAAGATGTATGAGACAGGCGATATACCCTCAAACTTTAAGAAGAATGTAATAATTCCAATACCAAATAAAGCAGGTATTGACAGGTGTGAAATTACCTAACAGTCAGTTTAATAAGTCACGTCTGCAAAATACTGACATGAACTCTTTAGCAATGAATCGAAAAAATGGTGGAAGCAGACCTCGTGTAAGATCAGTTTGGATTCCTTACAAACGTTGAAACACGTGAGGCAATACTGACCGTGCAAATTATCTTCGAAGACAGGTTAAGGACAGACAAATCTACGTATCTAGCACTTGTCGACTTAGAGAAAGCTTTTGACAATGTTGACTGGAATACTCTCTTTCAAATTACGAATGTTGTAGGGGTAAAATACAGGGAGCGAAACGCTATTTACAATATGTACAGAAACCAGATGGCAGTTGTAAGAGTCGAGGGGCATGAAAGGAAACAGTGGTTGGGAAGGAAGTGAGACAGGGTTGTACCTTACCTCCGATGTTATTTTCTTTTTTTTAAATGGGACTTAACATCTGTGGTCATCAGTCCCCTAGAACGTAGTACTACTTAAACCTAACTAACCTAAGGACATCACACACATCCATGCGCGAGGCAGGATTCGAACCTGCGACCGTAGCAGTCGCGCGGTTCCGGACTGAGCTCCTAGAACCGCTAGACCACCGCGCCCGGCCCCTCCGATGTTACTCAATCTGTATACAGAGCAAGCAGTAAAGGAAACAAAAGGAAAATGTGGAGTAGGAAATAAAATCCATGGAGAAGAGCAGCTGAACGGAATGGATAGTGTCATCAAAGGTGGATATTAGATGAACATCAACAAAAGCAAATCGATGTTAATGGAATGTTGTCGAATGAAATCAGATGACGCTGACGGAATTAGATTACGAAATGAGACATTTAAAGTAGTAAATGAGTTTTGCTATTTAGGAAGTAACTGATGATGGTCCATGTAGAGAGGATATAAAAAAGTAGACTGGCTATGGCAAGGAAAACGTTTCTGAAGAAAAGAAATTTTTAACATCGAGTATCGATTTAAGTGTCAGGAAGTCTTTTCTGAAAGAAGCTGTATAGATTGTAGCCATGTTTGGCAGTGAAATATTGTCGATAAGTAGTTTAGATATTAAGAGAGTAGAATCTTTCGAAATGTGGTGCTATAGAAGAATGATGAAGATTAGATGGGTAGGTCACGTAACTAATGAGGACGTACAGAATAGAATTGTGGAGAAGAGAAATTTGTGGCAGAAATAGACTAAAAGAAGAAATGGGTTGGTAGGATACGTTCTGAGGCATCAAAGGATTACCAGTTTAATACAGGGGGAGAGCTTGGAGGGAAAAATCGTAGAGACAGACGAAGAGATGAATACACTAAGCAGATTCAGAAGGATGTAGGCTGCAGTAGGTACTGGGAGATGAAGAGGTTTTCTCAGGATAGAATAGCATGGAGAGGTGTATCTGGACTGAAGACCACAAAAACAATTAAATTCCAAGTGAAGCAATGAACCAATTTCAAATATGAGCGGCACCTTGAGCTGATGCTGTTTCAGCAGAAATATTTATAGCACTGCACCACAACAAATGATTTACATAAGGGAGAAGACCCAATCTTTATTCATTTTGGTACGCTGAAATCGAAAACGAAAAAATTTGTGTTTCCCACATCCTGTTTTCGTGCTATTTGTGGTTTGTTACGTACTAATTTCTGCATTTTAGCTCTCATTTTCTTGTTATATCAGGAATGCAGCTGAACTGACAACTGATGAAGTTATTTGCAACACCAGTGATTATGAGAAACACACTATCATTTGAATACTTTCGTGGAAAATTCCCTACACCGAGTGCTGAGAAGATCAAGAAGGGAGAATTCATTGCTACAAAAATGCGGAAGGTCATAGGAATTGAGCAGGTCGAGTGTATTTTCAGTCAGGACGAGCTAAACGCCTGGTAATGCTTTCAGAAAGTGTTGTCGTTGTTCTTGGGCAATACTGGGGCTGAAAATTGCACTGAACGTGTGAATGACCATGTATGTGGCCATTAGAATCTGATATGCAATATGTCACTCGAAATGTACTTTATTTACTCGCATATCGACGTTTTCATAGAAAATTGTGGGGCGTTTAATGACGAACATGGTGAGAGGTTTCAGAGGAAACCTCTACAATGAAACATTGATACCAAGGATGATTCAATGTTTTGCAGATATCTGCTGGAACTTGCAAAAAACTCATGTTCTCTCATAAGTGGCAAGTAATGACAAAACGCATGTTTGTAAACAAGGTACCAATTAATGTTGTATCTTGAACTGACGTAAATTGACTGTACCGTTTCATGTGCTTAGCCTAAAGGACTTTGATTTATTTATCCACACGATTTTCAAGTGGGCTAGACTTCACGATTTTGCTCTGCTAATGTATTGCAGCGATATTGCCTAGCAACTATCTAAAAAAACTAGACCCTGTGGGACTAAAATGATGTCATATATAGATCAGCGTCCATTATCTTAGTATATATAATACTACTGTACGTGCGTATGTCACTGAAATCTCCTCCTAAACGGCTGGACCGATTTGAATGAATTTTTTTGTATGCGTTTGGGTGTCGCCCTGGATGGTTTAGATTCACAATCAGCCTGGCAGATGGCACTGCAGTCGGTATTTAGGTTATTTATCTATACTGCAACTAAACGGCTGCATCGATTTGAATGAATTTTTATGAATGCATTCAAGTGAGGGCCTGGATGATTTAGATTCACAAATGAGCCCGGCAGATGGCGCTGCAGTCGGTACCTAGGTTTCACATATAAGTTACATACATATAACAATGACACGTCTTCGTGGACGAGGAGAAATATTGGTCGACGGACTCGGAATTCACAATTAGTCCAGAACCGTCGTTTAAATAGATCGGCAGAATATCAATTGACGGACAATGAAAATTTAAGAAACCAGGCTGCAGTCAGACGTGCTAATGAAAGTCAAGAGCAACGCAACGAACGCCTTCAAACTAATACATTGAGACAAAGACTGGCCCGGCAACGAGTCAGGGACACATTCAGAACACGTGAACAACAGCGTTTGCAAGTGTATCGCGCATTGACACGTGCATCACTTCTTCCCCTTGCGTTTGAATATGAGTCGGACATCGACTATTCGTCACATTCACAAATTGTAATCGGTTCTATGAACAAACAATGCCAACACTGTCATGCACTCAAATACAAAGGTGAATCGGCCGGTTTCTGCTATGAAAAGTTGTATTGCCACATTGAATTCGCCGCCAGAGCCATTGAAAACACTATTGGCTGGAGCTACCCCTCAATCTAATTTGTTTTTGCGTAAAATTCGCAAATTCAATTTGTGCCTTCAAATGACATCATTTGGAGCAACAAAAATCGTTCGGAATGAGGATGGTCGCAATTTTCAATAACGTTTAAGATTCAGGGCCAAGTGTATCATCAATTTGGTTCTTTAATGCCGATGCCTGATACCGATTCAAAATTTCTGCATATCTACTTCATGCGTGATGAGGAGCGGCAAATAAATGCACGCTGCCAGTATAACCACATCGAGCAGATGGAGGAGCGAGAAATTGTGGGTATTTTAGAACCGTTTTTTCAGGATCACAACCAGTTGGTCCAGTTGTCAATACCGTTTCAAACAGACTGCAAAACGACAACTATACGATCGTCATCAAAGCAGACAAAGTACCATCTGGGCAGCAAGCGGGCCGATATAATGCACCGACCATTAATGAAGTTGCAGTTGTTATGGATGGCGACGCATTGTATCGTCGAGATATACGAATCCAACTCAGAGATAACACAGTGCATACGACTGAAGACAGTCATCGCTCTTACGATGCTTTGCAATATCCATTGGTATTTTGGGAAGGAGAAGATGGATATAATTTAAACGTCAAACAAAGAAATCCAGCAACAGGTAGAATCTACACATGTCATTAACTAATATTTTATTTTTATGCACGATTAATTTCTTTTCGTCTTGATTATATTTTTATTTTGCAGGTGCAGAAACCCGCATGAAAGTGAGCGCGATGAACTTCTACGCATATCGGTTGATGATTCGTGTCAATGAAGACAATAATATTCTCCGATGCCGCCAGCTGTTTAATCAATATAGCGTTGATATGTATGCGAAAACTGAAAGCGAGCGATTAAGATACATCAGGTATAATCAAGCGAAACTTCGAGCTAAGGAATACATTCATTTGCATGATTGTGTGATGATATTGTTGGTAACGTAGATGGAATAACTAATATCAACATCGTATTTTGGTAGCCCACGTCATATGCAAGAATATTTCAAGACGCCATGACTATTATGCGGGCGCACGGACGACCAGATTTGTTCATTACATTTACGTGTAATCCAAAATGACATGAAATTAAAATTGCGTTATTGCCAGGTAAAATTGCAGTAGATCGGCACGATATCTCTGCACTTGTCTTCAGACAATAGTTAAAACCGTTGATGAACTTGATTATCCATTCCTCTGTATTTAGCAATACACGTTGCTGGCTCTATTCTGTCGAATGGCAAAAGCGAGGTTTGCCACATGCGTATATTTTGATCAGGTTGGTCGACAAAATACAGTCAGAAGAAATTGATAAAATTATCTCATCCGGATCGGAATATCGATCACGAATTGTATGAGATTGTTACCGCTAACATGATCCATGGTCCATGCGGTCCTACAAACATGACGGCTCCATGCGTGGGCAATGGAAAATGTACAAAACGTTTTCCAAAAAATTGTATAAATGATACAATCACTAATATCGGTGGTTATCCATTGTATCGTCGTAGAGCCACTTACCATAGCGGTCAATCACATCAGTTACGCATGTCAAACGGTACAACAGTTGACACTGACAATCACTGGGTGGTTCCGCATTCACAATTGCTGTGTAAAATCTACAAGGCACACCTAAATATTGAGCTCTGCAGTTCGGTGAAGTTCATAAAATTTATATGCAAGTATGTCCACAAGGGCAGTGATGTGGGTGTAGTTGCTGTTCACAATGTTAACAAAAACGATGAAATAACACAGTATCAAATGGGCCAATACATCAGCAGCAATGAAGCAGTTTGGCGTATTTTGGGTTTTCCGATACACGAAAGAGACCCTGCTGTTATACATTTGGCCGTGCACCTTGAAAATGGACAGCGGGTTTATTTCACGGAAGAGACTGCTCTACAACGTGTATCAATTGCTCCAAAAACCACTTTTACTGAATTTTTCGAACTATGTAACGACCAGGTATTCCCGGTCAATTCGCAAAGACATTAATGTATACAGGTGTGCCACGATATTTCACATGGAACAAACAGTCAAAAAAATGGGAACCACGAAAGCAAGGTATTCCGGTTGAAGGATACAACGGCATATTTATGGGAAATACGTTAGGCCGATTATACACAGTCCATCCAAAGCAACGTAAAGCAACGTAATGCTTCTTATTGCATTTATTGTTGGTTAATGTTCCTAGACCGACGTCCTTCCAATACTTGCGAACAGTCAATGACATTTTGTACGACACATATCATGATGCATGCCGCGAATTACATTTGCTGGAAGATGACAACCATTGGGATATTACACTTGCAGATGCAGCATTGACTTCCTCTCCTCATCAAATTCTCTAATTATTCACCATATTATTGACGACATGTTTTCCAAAAAAAAAAAAAAAAAATGGTTCATATGGCTCTGAGCACTATGCGACTTAACTTCTGAGGTCATCAATCGTCTAGAAATTAGAACTAATTATACCTAACTAACCTAGGGACATCACACACATCCATACCCGAGGCAGGATTCGAACCTGGGACCGTAGCGGTCACTCGGTTCCAGACTGTAGCGCCTAAAACTGCACAGCCACTCCGGCCGGCTATGTTTTCCATCTCAAGCTTCTGTCCTCTGGGACAAATAGAAGGATTCCAATAGCGACGACATTCTGCATCGTATTCGGATCGCTTATCAAGATCCCAATATCGATTTGGCGCCAGAAATATATAACGAAGCGCTAATAAAGATTGAAGATACTTGCATTTTGATTTCAAATACGCCACTCATTCATTTTGGTATGCCCTCACCTAACCGAACATCAACAGACATCATTAACAGCGAAATTCAGCGCGAACAACAGTTCAGTACCGTCTCTTTAACTACTTTCGTTGAAAATAATGAGCAACTACTCACTTATGAACAAAAGAATGTATATGATCGGATTAATTTGTCAATTGCAGCAGAACGAGGTGGACTCCTTTCTTTTGGACGCACCAGGTTTTCTCATCTCACTGATAACTGCGCGCATTCGATCACAAGATCATATTGCATTAGCAATTGCTTCATCAGGTATTGCAGCCACTTTGCTTGATGGCGTTGAACATTCATGTGGTGTCACCGCCAGACACCACACTTGCTAGGTCGTAGTTTTAAATCGGCCGCGGTCCATTAGTACATGTCGGACCCGCGTGTCGCCACTGTGCGATCGCAGACCGAGCGCCACCACAAGGCAAGTCTCGAGATACGGACTCGCACTCGCCCCGGTTGTATGGACGACGTAGCTAGCGACTATACTGACGAAGCCTCGCTCCTTTGCCGAGCCGATAGTTAGAATAGCCTTCAGCTAAGTCAATGGCTACGACCTAGCAAGGCGCCATTAGTAACATTGCATGTATCTAAAGAGTCTCAATTGTATCGCCACAATCTCCAGATGTACCAAAAGGATGGATTAAAGTTAAGTATTCCAGAAGCTACGTACTTTTCTTTATAGCATTCATTACGTATCCTTTTACAGACCTATCTCGTGCCTGCGTAAACTAAACGCGTGCCTTTCGGCTACTTCCGTGGCGTGGCTGTCTTGCTACGCCACAATAGTTGGCGACGAGTCAACGGAAAGGGCCTTGTTCTTTCTAATTGCTTACATTTACTTGTCATGGCTTCGCCAGATGTACTGTCCGAATTTTATCGCTTGCAGAATCAGCAGACGCAGGCGTTATTGGATGCCCTTGGACAGCTCGTCCAGGGTCAACGTGCACTGCAAAACGATGCGGCAGCCGCCGCTCCACCGCTACCGCAGCCACAACTCGCAGTTGCACCGCCTTTTAGGCCGTTTGACCCAGCTACGGAAACATGGACGGTGTGGTCACGCCAGTTTGGATTTCATCTCGCCGCCTACAGAATTCAAGGTAACGAGCGGCAGCCTCATTTATTGGCGTGTGTAGGGGTGCAAACGTACCGTGTGATAGTGAAATTATTTCCCCGACGCGACATAGCAACTCTGTCCTACGAATAAATTTTGTCTGCTTTAGATGCCTATTTCAAGGAAACAGTTAATGTTGTTGCAAAACGGTATACGTTCTTTCGTACAAAACGTACGGCCGGTCAGACTAATAGGGAGTGGGTTGCAACTTTGCAAGGCCTTACAAGGGATTGTGCTTTTGAGTGTGAATGTGGACTCCCTTATTCGGATACTATGGTATGTGATGCAATAGCACAGAACGTTTCTGATGTTCGTATACGGGAGCAAATTTTGAAACTAGTCAATCCCTCCCTTCAACAAGTGATAGACATATTAGATAGACAAGACACACTTGACTTTGCACATGAATCATTTGAAACTTCGCCAGCCGTGTGTAACATTAACCGGCCCGCCGGGCGCGCTGCACGGCCTGGTAAACTGCCCTCGTGCACGTCCACGCTGCCGCCATGCTCTAAACCAGGTGTGCCGCGCCAGCATACAAATGCAGTGAAATCATGCCCGCGGTGTGCAACTAGACATTCGTGTGACAATTGCCCGTCACGCCAAGCTATTTGTTTTTTCTGTGATAAGAAAGGACATGTTCAAAGTGTTTGCCAGAAAAAGCTCAGATCAGACAATCACAACCATTCCAGGCCCTTTGCTTCGCGCCGGAATCGAACCAAGAATACTCAGGCTCGTGAACCTTCGCCCATGGACATTCATGTAGTTAATTCCACTTCGTCCAGTGCCACTGTCTCTAACAGTGACTGTGTTCGTCCCACAAATACTGTGCGTTGACGTCGCCGGAAATCACGTCAATTAGCAAGTGATGCTGTACCTGTATCAGTTCAAGTTGCACGAGACAGTCGCTCTTGTCGTCAGCAGGACAATAAACTTTTTGTAGATTTGGACTTTAATGACAAGGTCATACCATTCCAGCTCGATACCGGAGCTACAGTTTCATTGCTCAATCACGACACGTACGAACAACTGGGCAAACCTCCGTTGCGTGCCGCAAATGTTAAGTTAAATAGTTATTCAGGTCAGAATATCCCTGTGTTAGGACAGTGCAGTCTTCTTGCAACATACAAGGGACAAACAAAACTTGTGTCATTTTCCGTTCTTCGTTCTTCTACTGCAGTGAACTTGTTTGGTTTAGATTTATTTCAGTTGTTTAACATGTCTATAGTAAATCAGGTCCTATCAGTGAATCAGACTGTGCCTTCAGACAGTGTTTCTCGTCTCTGTGAAGAATTTGCAGTCATTTTTGCACCGGGCCTTGGTTGCGCTAAGAACTATGAAGCACATTTGGAACTGAAAGTAAACGCGCAACCGAAATTTTTCCGGGCGCGCACTGTTCCTCAGGCATTGCGTGATGAGGTCGCAAGAACATTAAACGATTTAGAATCACAAGGTGTGAGTGAATCTGAGCAATGCCTCTTCCATTTCAGCTCCGCTTCATCGCTTACGCCGTAAAGGTGTTCCGTTCGTCTGGACGACGGACTGCGACCGCGCTTTTCGCCAGTTGAAATCGGCGTTGCTTTCTAATACTTGCCTTACGCCATTCGATCACCAGAAACCCCTTTTGTTGATGGTAGATGCATCGGGTTTCGGGATCGGTGCTGTACTTGCGCACAGAGATAGGTCGCATGATCGCTCTATTGCCTTTGCGTCCAAATTGCTCTCGTCTGCGCAAAGAAATTATTCACAGATAGAGAAAGAAGCTTTGGCTCTCGTGTTTGGTGTATGGTCGTCACTTTACCATCATCACAGACCACAAACCTTTGACGTCGCTTTTTCATCCGAACAAGCCTGTACCTCCACGTACAGCACAGAAATTCATTCGTTGGTCACTTTTCCTCTCGCAGTACCACTACGATATCTTGTATCGGTCCACTGCTAAGCACGGAAACGCCGATGCATTGTCCCGTTTGCCTGTTGCTGAGGATAGAGCATTCGATTCTTCCGAACTTGCTTGCATGTTCATTGATTCGGAAACCGATGAAGTGGTCGAATCGTTTCCGATTGATTTTCGTCGTGTAGCTACAGCCACAGCTGCTGACCCGGTCCTTGCTACCGTTTTGCGTTTTGTTGCTACGCAATGGCCTTTGTCAAAGTCTCGGATCGAGGATCCGTTGGTTCGCCAATTTTTCGCTCACAAGGAGAGACTTTTTGTTCGACGTGGTGTTTCGTTGTTGCGTTCTGATAATGATCAGTCCAGAGTCGTGGTCCCACTTTCGTTACAGTCCTCTGTTTTACGGCTTCTTCACCAAGGACATTGGGGTATAGTGCGAACGAAACAACTTGCTCGTCAGCACTGTACTTGGTGCTGCAATTACGAATATGCGCCGCCGATCGCTTCCCGTGACCAGCTGTCCTCCGCCATGGAACTCTTGCCCGCTCCGGACCACATGACGTCATCGCGCGTCGGATACCCCGACGCAATGGAGGTCGACCCTTCGGCCCCTCCTGTCTCTCTACGGGCGCAACCACCGCATGTTGACGTGCACCCTAGACTAGGTTTTTAGGCGTTTCCTAGCTCCCCTCGGACCGCATGGCCGGGTGCGGGTAGCACAGCCTCGCCTGTTGTTATGCTCCCCACCTCTTCGCATACGTCAACGTGGGGTCCTCCCCACGGCGGGCGGAAGCCTTATAACATGACCGTTCGCCGATTTGCGGGGGAGGAATGTGGTGTCACCGCCAGACACCACACTTGCTAGGTGGTAGTTTTAAATCGGCCGCGGTCCATTAGCACATGTCGGACCCGCGTGTCGCCACTGTGTGATCGCAGACCGAGCGCCACCACAAGGCATGTCTCGAGAGACGGACTAGCACTGGCCCCAGTTGTACGGACGAGCCGATAGTTAGAATAGCCTTCAGCTAAGTCAATGGCTACGACCTAGCAAGGCGCCATTAGTAACATTGCATGTATGTAAAGAGTCTCAATTGTATCGCCACAATCTCCAGATGTACCAAAAGGATGGATTAAAGTTAAGTATTCCAGAAGCTACGTACTTTTCTTTATAGCATTCATTACGTATCCTGTTACAGACCTATCTCGTGCCTGCGTAAACTAAACGCGTGCCTTTCGGCTACTTCCGTGGCGTGGCTGTCTTGCTACGCCACAACAATTCACACAATTCCAGATGCAGTGTGCAACATAAAAAAGCATTCCGTTATGCCTAAAGTTTTGGAAAAATGCAAAATTATTATCTGGGATGAATGCACTATGGCCCACAAGCATTCAATTGAAGCTCTCGGTAGAATGATGAAATTTTGGTAAACATTTTGGGAATACAGTGATCAATAGATTATTATATTTTGACTAAAGTTCAGTCTTGATCACACCATTTATGTTTCAATGACATAGGTAAGGGAGCCATGGGTCTGATGATGCTTATGTAAAAATAACCGAAACTGGTTACCTATGTCATTGAAACATAAATGGTGTGATCAAGACTGAACTTTAGTAAAAATATAAGAATGATGAAAGTTCTAAATAATATCAGGCTTTCCGGTGGTGCCTTACAGCTGCTGTCCGATGATTTTAGACAGACATTGCCGGTCATTCCGCGTGCTACATATGCGGATGAAATTAACGCAAATGTAAAACTGTCTTATCTACGGCAAAATGTCAGTACATTACGTCTTAACACAAAGATACGTGTTCAACTGCAAAACGATCCATTGGCACTATCATTCTCC
Source organism: Schistocerca americana (assembly GCF_021461395.2). NCBI lineage: Eukaryota > Metazoa > Arthropoda > Insecta > Orthoptera > Acrididae > Schistocerca > Schistocerca americana. The sequence goes on from NC_060123.1 coordinate 357,251,190, forward strand.
GAGCAGTTGCTCACCACTGGAAATTTAACAGTACCATTGCATGGAGACAGAGAATTTCTGCAACATTGTAAATACGAAAGATGCTTTGATTGAAAGCATATTTCCAGATTTACAAGCTTTACAAGCTAATTATATTAATCGTGCGTGGATGCGTGAACAAGCTATATTAGCCGCAAAAAATATCGATGTTGACGCTATTAACTTCAAAATACAACAGTCATTGCCCAGCAATGAGATATTGTTCAAATTGATCGACACTGTTACCGATCCTGACGAAGCAGTCAACTATCCTGTTGAATTTTTGAATTCGTTGGATTTACAAGGAATGCCACCTCATAACTTGCGATTAATAATTGGCTCACCTAGCATTTTGCTTCGGAATTTAAATGCACCTAAGCTATGCAACGGTACAAGATTAGTCATAAAATAATTATGGGTAATGTTCTTGAAGCTACAATTTTGAACGGCAAATTTGAAAGTGAAGTTGTTCTCCTGCCACAAATCCTAATGATCCCTGCAGACTCACCCATTGTATGCAAGCGTCTGCAATTTCCAATTGCCTTGGCATTTTTCATGCCTATTAATAAGTCACAAGGTCAAACAATGTCGATTTGTGGCTTGGATCTAGAAAACCCGCTCTTTTCACATGGCCAGCAATATGCAGCGTGTTCTCGCGTTGGAAATCCGTCAAGTTTATTCATTTATACACCTCAGAAATTGACTAAAACTATTGTTCATCAACTCGCATTAACATAAAATTAAACGAACATTATTGATTATAACGAATTGTTTTTAGAAAAATTGATGTTGTTTCAAAATAAAGAATAATGAAATTATTACATTATTTGTCTATCATTTCATACTCTGTTTAATATCCTAATCGCTTGAAATATCATGCACGACAACGTCTGTCGGGTTCGTTAGCATTGTATAGATCCGTTTACAAGGTCATGACATTATTACGAATTCTGAACAGAATATGAAAAATATATGAATTAGTATTTCTGTAAAAATAAAAAATTGAACACTCTTGAGCCATTCTAGAAAAACAGACTCTATATTTGTGGTCAGAGCATCGAATTCATCCCAGAAACACTGTCAGAAGTTCGATGAGTAAATGTGAGTTGGGCTGCGCTACACTTGTTAGACTATGGTCCATTATAATACGTGAATAGCATAAAAGTTCCAATAACATAGCTAATCTACAATGTTGATAATCATTTTCAACTTCAGCACTCAAATTAATGTAAGTAAACTATTTTGGCATTTATAAAACAAAGTAGAATATGTTCTGTAGTGGTAGCTGGAGGAAATTTTGTAAGAAAAAAAAATGGAAAATTATTTAGAGAATGTATGTTGAGTAACATCAGCAAAGGAAAAATTGGAATAATTCTGTATTCGTTTTCTTCGCAAGAAACGAGCCTGAAAAAGACACGTAAAAGATGTAGATCTAGCAGTCAATGCTCCAGAACATTCACTGAAACTACCTCCGCCAGCATAGAGATTGTTGAAATATAATCAGAAAAGGAACATGCTGATCTTAGAAAGTGATATGCCACACCTAGCCCCTGCAGATTGACTGAAATATGTACTCTCTGTCTCTTTGGCTGGAATTGATAGACTGAAAGAAAAAAAAGAGTGTTATTCGGTTTCACTATAATCTGCACTAACATCCCTTCCTTAATAAGAGATTCATGTATTTTTTTTTACTACACTGAAGAAAGTAAGCACCAGTGCCCCATCTTCCACTGGACGTCGTCAGAATAGGTCAAAGAAGTGACGGCAAGGAGATTTTTTGTGCACAAATCCGTTTTCAGCGGCCACACCGGATGTTTGTGGACCATTAAAGGGGAAAAATAGAAATGGGATGCCTGTTCGCGGAACATGTAAGGAAAATCTCCTTCTCTGGACAACATTTTATGTTTCTCCGTACTGCACGTAAGCCGCAGAAATTATAGCTAGAACTTAAGAGAAGCTATGTGAAACGGGGCCTAAATCACTTACAATGAGAGTAAAGCAACGCGAAATGGTCGCAGAGAAAAGAGAATTTTACAAACTGCCATGTTGATAAGTTTTTGGATTTAAATCAGCTTACGACAGCCGCGGAGTGGACAGAAATAAAACAAACGAGAAAACTGCCTTGCATTGTGTAATGACACAGTAGTTATTGAAAACAACAGACTTACGAGATACACATACACACACATTCCATTCCATAACACATAATTGTTTTTTCCTTTCCTCTACCAAACTTTAAATAAATTATCTGAAATATTTCAGTCAGTTTGCCTACCTGTTACAAACCTAGAAAATAGATCAAACAGTTAGTGGCGTTGGGAGCTGATAGCGTAGCTGTTTTCATTTCCTTCTGGGTAAAGTTTAGTTGCAAATTTTATCATTTTTGTGAAACAAGTTAAATATTTGGCAGAATGTGTGACGACAAAAGCAAGAATACGTTAACATTTTTATTTCGTCTAGAAACAGAACTGTGGCGGTTAGGCAAAGACTTTATTTATTGTAAAAGCATCGAGGCGAAAGTCTGTACCTGGTCGGGGATGTGGGGTTATATATGTTTAAAATGCAGTGATATCCCGAGGAAAAGCATGAAGAGTAATAACTGCGGTGGTGCCATATTAAGAAGGCAATGAGAAAGGTATAGCACTGTATGGCGCGATGCGACAAATATGCCATGAAAGCCACAACGTACACGGCCATAATCTAGCTAGGTTAGACGTTTTGTTGTAAATTCTACATCATTATTTTCTAACTTCTTTCAAAATAATTTCATTAAGACACATTCATCTAACTTGCATTTTATTAATAACTTTACAACCTATCATCACAAACCGGTCTTTGTCATTGTATGAAGTCGTACAAAACAGCTTCCCGAAAGTATTTTAGTCATTGCGGTATTGTTGTACATTTCATTAACTGCACAGTATCTATTAGTATAGTACGATGCTACCGATGAGCGATTAGTAATAGAGACACAATGCAAAAGTGGTTGAATGCCTTATTATTGTTGTTAGTGTTATTATTTACCATTTGATCAAATTTTGCAAATGTATCGTGTCTGAGACACTCTCACCTCTATTTCTCGATTAATGAAAAAGTGCCATCCTTCCTCCAGTTTTTTAGATTTACCCCGCTCATCCTATTTAACAAGGATCCCCCGCAGCATTACTCCAGAAGAGCACGATGAAGCGTAGTATAGGCACTCTCTTAAGGAGATATGTTGTATTTTCTAGGTGTTCTACCAATAAAACGCTGTCTGTGGTTCGCTTTCCTCTTAATATTTTCTACGTGTTCTTTCAAATTTAAATTGTTCGTATTTTCAGTTCCTAGGTATTGAGTTGAATTTACGACTTCAGATTCGATCGATTTATCGTAAAAGCGAAGTTTCACGGACCTCTTTTAGAAAAAATGGTTCAAATGGCTCTAAGCACTATGCGATTTCACATCTGTGGTCATCAGTCCCCTAGACTTAGAACTACTTAAACCTAACTAATTGTAAGGACATTATACACATTTATGCCCAAGGCAGGATTCGAACCTGCGACAGTAGCAGCCGCGTGGTTTCAGACTGAAGCGCCTAGAACTACTCGGTCGCAGCGGCCGGCCCCCTTTTAGCACTCTTGTGGATGTCCTCACACTTTTCATTATTGAGGGTCGTTTGCCAATTTTCGCACCATGCAGATACTTTATCTAAACTGTTTTGCAATTTGTATTTGTCTTCTGATGACTTTACTAGACGATAAACTCATGATGATTGGAAAGAACTGTGACAGACGCTTAGACAACAGGGAACTGACATGCATTAATACAATGAAGTAGTGTATTTATAATGGCTAACCACTAGCCGAAACCTAGATTTGCCAATAAAACCTGCAAAAAAGGGCGACTGATGGCTGCGCACTATCATTTGTAGATACATTTTCATTTATTTTTGGAGGATTTGGTACTTAGGTATTCAGAATTTCTATCACAACCCTGTGCTCACTAATTCCTGTATCAGTTTTGAGGTTGTTATCAACTCAGGGTTATTTGAATCAAAGAGATCAAATATGACGCCACAACCGTTTGCTATTCGAGTGGTCTTATGAACTAACCGTTCGAAATAATTTTCAAGTTTATCACAATTTCGGACGATGTTTCATGCGTACCCAGATTTAAACTTCAATTTTCACCAATATATCGAGGGTATATTGCAGTCACCACCAACAATAAATTTATGAGTTGGGTACATATTTGAAATTAGTCACGTGTTTTCTTGGAATTTTTTCGCAATTGTTTCATATGGCTTGGGATGTACGCAAACCGATCAAGTTACTATTTTATTTCAGTGCAAAGAACGGCCGCTACCAATGCTAACTCGTAGGAACTATCTGCTTCAATGTCGAAACAAGATAAACTACTCCTGACAGCCACAAACACGCCAACGCCAACAGTATTTTGCTTGTCCCTTCTGAGCAGCGTTAAGTCTTTCGCAAAAATTTAGGCTGAACTTGTCTCAGGCTTTAGCCAGACTTAGCCAGCGTTCAATGCTTATAACGAATAGAGTATATGTGCTCTCTGTTAGCACATGGAACTCTGGTACTTTCCCAACACAGCTACGACAATCTACAAGTGTCATACCAATGGTTTCTAGATCTACGTTCATCCTGTGTTCGGCCTGCACCCTTTGACACGGAAGCCCGTTTTTTGTTTTCCCGAAACCCTCAAACCTAAAAAGCAGCCCAGTCAACACAAGATAGCCCCCACTACCGGAAGAACCACCTCCTGCGTGTAATGAGCTCATGACCTATTAAGTAGTACCCCAAACGCCACCACCCTACGGCGTAAGTAGAAGAATCTGCAGCCTACATGATCGCAGAACCATCTGGGCCTCTGATTCAGACCCTGCAGTCGGCTCTGTACTAGGGGTCCGCTATTGGTCCTGGCGACTTTGCTGCCAACGGTGAGCTTTTGAGCTCTGGTTCCACCTTGCAAGCAAAGCTTGTAGCCTTTACCACTTCTGACAGCTGCTCGAAAGCATAGAGAACCTCTGCTGTTCCAAAGTGCCACACATCATTGTTACCACAATGAGCCACCACCTGCAGTTGGCTGCACTCTGTTCTTTTCATGGCAACTGGAAGGACCCGTTACTCTTCCGGAATGATACAACCTAGTAACGACATGTAATGCTCACAGGCTTCCTACCTCTCATGGGCAGTCCTATTCCTAAGAGGCCCATAACGCGCCTAACGTTGGAGGCCATGTCTACCCATAATCCCACTCAGGTGTGACTGCCCGAATCTTGTAGACTGAGAGGTTTCCTTTGAAACAGAACAAGAGGTTATATCTTGATGATGGGCCATATCATCCACAGACATCATCTATAAAAGGTTTGTGAGACTAACTGGGAGGGATTGTGTTCGGCCCTCAGATAATTTGTCACTGCGTGCCACGCCCCGAAGAGACATCTCACCTTACCGTGTGTGTGGTCTCAACCTCAGTGAGAGCAATAACAGGATTGGCCACTGGTGTGGACCAGTCGGCATACAGTGGGTCGTGCTGACGTTCGTTGGATGCCAGTGGCTGATTGTAGCCTGAAGCTGTGTAACCTAAGCCAACAAAGCCTGGAGCTGAGAGCGAAGTGTCACCTACTCAACTCACATCCACAAAAGCAATCACATTTCTAATCCCTATTACGCACTGCGGGAAAACTCCACCGCATATACAAAGGACTACTGACATGTGCTGCAGAATTCCACTGTAGACAACGACGAAAACGCAAATAGTGTTTCTAATAAATTAGAGGAACACGGAGATTCTGAAACTAAACAACCAAAGCACACAGGTGAGAGAAAATAATTTGCTCCTGATTAGGAACTTGTATCACAAAATCGGTTTACTTTTCCACACCAACGAAAACACAAGATATGTGTCTATTAAACATTAAACTAAGACGTTGAAATACACAAACTAACCTTCCAAAGCACACAGATCAACCTATGTAATTCGCTCCTGGTCAAGAACTTGTAAAATGTTACAAAATCGGGTACTTCTTTGTTGCTGCTGTTTGTTACCAGGCCGTTGCAGCTTGACTTTAGTAGTAGGGATATGTGTCTGAGTATTACTTTCACTATCGTTGCTTTTATCATATCAACAAGAATACACTTCTCTCCCCTTTAATTCTGAAAATATGCAAAAGTAAGGTTTCATAACTGTGTGCGCTGGTATTGTGAGACGGCGTTAGGTAGTCCGATGCGTTCACGATATATGGAACCTGGAGAAAGCATTCTAGATGGACAAAGGAACTTCTTTTCTAGCTTCTTACAGATTGAGAAAAGACCGCAGTTACAACCTAGATCGAACTGAATGGACGCTTATCACTTAAAACGGTAATATGTGCAGACTTCTGCTCCATGGAGAGAAAGTTTGTTAAATCTGATCTGAGACAGATTTTGAGAAGAAGGCTCTTTAAGGTATTGTTACTGAAATAATATTGATACGTAACTTACATAAGGACGACAGGACTGTAATTATAGTCTTTCTGCACTACTTCCATCCGCCCCTACAAACTAGCGTACACGTTTAGAATATTTGGATGAAGATACGAAAGTGTAAAGGGTGTAAGGGATATTATTTTGTTTTGAGGCTGTAGCATATAAATTTCACCATAGTACTCCAGTTCTGCAGGACACATTTACAACCTTTCTTGATCGTGGCTGTAATTCCTACTGTCACCCATTCACCGGGATATTCTTCAGCATAGTGAAATGGGAAAAATTGTTTAAAGTACAGAAAATTAGCCGCCAGTTGGTGGTTGGGTTGGGGTTGGGTTGTTTGGGGAAGGAGACCAGACAGCGAGGTCATCGGTCTCATCGGATTAGGGATGGATGGGGAAGGAAGTCGGCCGTGCCCTTTCAAAGGAACTATCCCAGCATTTGCCTGGAGCGATTTAGGAAAGTCACGGAAAACCTAAATCAGGATGGCCGGACGCGAGATTGAACCAACGTCCTCCCGCATGCGAGTCCAGTGTCTAACCACTGCGCCACCTCGCTCGGTAATAAATTTAGGCCTCAGTTCATTGTGTACAGAGAGATACTTCCGATGTTGTTGTTGTTGTTGTTGTTGTTGCAATCTTCAGTCTGAAGACTGATTTAACACAGCTCTCTTCGCTTGTCTATCACATACAAGATTCTTCTTCTTCTCTATGTCTCTATTGCAACATACACCCATTGAAGTTATTTACTGTATTAAAACCACCTTTCCTACTGTTTTACCAGCCAAAATTCACTCCTTTACTAAAGTGACAGTTCCTTGATGACTCAGGCTATCTCCTGCTAAGCCACACCTTCTTTAAGCAAAGTTATTTCATTTTCTTCTTCAGTCACAATTCAGTATTCTCTCATTACTTACTAGATCTACCCATCTAACATCTAATCTGCAGCATTCTTCTCCAGCGCTGCGTTCCTTCTTTTGTCTGAAATTTTTATCGTCCTTGTGTCATCCACACCAGACATCCATCTTCGAAAAAAGACTTCTTTTCCCTAAATTTATTTCCGTTTCAGGCACACAAGTGAACAATTTATTACTGAGGCATTCCTCACCGAGGTGATTTCTCATGCAGTCTATTCGTTGTAGCTTGTATGAAATTATGTTTGGCGTTGGTTGAACGTCTTAATGTATTTCACGTAATCTCATAGTGACGCAACACTGCAAACTTTGTACAATACAGTGTATCAGGCGTTCTTGGGAAGTTTCAGTTGTTCGCGCATCAGATGTTCTCAAGTGAATCGGCGATTTAACACCGTCCTTTAAATCAATGCATTACTCATAGGTCTTCAGACAAACAACATTCCTCATGTAGCATAATGAATGTTGCTATAGCATGGCGTCGATTCCATCGTACAAGGCTAGTCCTCTTATCACAATAGTTACATACTGTGTACTATTTCTCTCTGACTGAGAACCCCATAAAAGACTAGAACTTACCCATTTTAATTTAGCAGTAAACCTTTAACATCAGTTAAATCCAGCGTTGCAATGGAAGATGGTACAATATCGTACATTTCGTTTACCATTGTTCTTTTGTGCTATTGTCACGTGATTAGTTGTATTGCATACGCTCTGACTGTGAGTCGCGTCGCGAATTTAATTGCTGTAAATAGTCACGGAGGTTATTAAGAGCTTCTGTTCTACCGTTGTTTATGTAACACCTGACCATTAAACGAGTCGCATTTTCTGCTTCTTCTGAAATCTCAAACAATCCTCCGACTTGCAACATAACAGCCAGTTTATTCCTAACGTATTTAGAATATAAATGGATATGTAGCGAACGTCTTGACACCATAGGCCAAACTGCAGATAGTCCTCATGTTATAGGAGCAGTTAGTCAGAAAAATGCATGCTGTGCCGATTGCCATGTGCACCATCTTCACAAGGTTACACAGCACTCAGGGACAGAATCAATTATGCTGTTAGTTACTTATATCTGCTATGCATCATGAACACATTTGTTTAGCTGACGTTTCCCCTTCTCCACGCATCTGCGACACGATGGGGTTTCTGCCTGAATCCAATATTTATCTCCGAGCAATCTGACTTTTACCGGAGTTTTCTAAGCACATCTTCAAGATTGTTGAGAAAATTTCGTATATTAACGTCGGCAATATGCAATAATATTCACTTTATTTACAATTACGTTTTCCGGAAATATGCTTTTAGCTTTATAGGTTTCGTTGACTTCGTTTTTGGTCATTGGGTTGTTAGATATATGCTGCAGGGACCAGTCTCCGTAGTCACTACAGTGTAGTAGATAAGATGCATGATATCGTTTAGTTTTCTGTAATGAATGTTTTAATCGCGTGCAGTTGCGGTGTTCTCCACTTAGTGTGATAACGCTCAGTACAGCGCTTCTGCGGGCACCCAATAGCTACTTGTCTCTTAAGCACCTTAGCTACTGCCTACAAAGGGCCATCGCGTTTTAATGTTATGCAGAACCGTTGTTTAATGATTCGTAAAATCCCTCCATAGCACTCTGAAAAAGCACGTCGCAAAAAGTTGTAGGCTAGTTATGTTATTCCCCATTCCCCCTTAACGCACATTTCTTGAAAGTAGTTCACTTCCACTGATCTTCTAGTTCTATTGTTCTTGTAAACAGTCTTATGTTCAGTGTTGTGGACGTTTAAAAGTACTACCCTTTTTTACACCCCATGTCCTAGGTGAACATTTTCCTCCTCGCCCGAGCGTTTGATACTAGGGCTGTTCTGCTACAGCGCCTGGTAAACAACCTCTGTAAAGTCTTAGGCGGTATGGGCGCGGAGCGGACGATGAGAGAGGAGGGGACGCGTTCAGCCTGCGTTGTGTGCCGCTGCGAAATAACGCTGCTCTGACCTGACAGAGCCAACGGCGAACAGGTGCAAGCGACGGGTCTGGAGCGCCAGTTTATTTTGGGTAAATGCCCAGAGTTTACGCAGTATCTGATAAATGGCATTCGCCGAACCGCGAGCGAGTAGTTCCATAACCTAAATTTATTTACCAGCTTCTATATTGTGTAACACTGGACTGCTAAGTTCAGTGGCACAATGGCTAGGAGATACGACACGTATTGCAAAAGAGTTAGCGCTCTAAGTTAGACTTTTACTTTCTTGCTACATTACTTAAGACAAATTTGCTGACTTATCCTTGCCCAAAATATCTTGTGCTCAATTTCTGGTACTCCTGTGTAGAAGAGAAGTAGCGAAGTTAACGCTACTACTTCCATTTCTTTACTCCGTAGTTCAGCAAATGCCATCTAAGCTGACAATTTTTCCAGTGGTGTTGATGTTGTGCAGTATTTAGTAGTCTGCCAAACATCAGTTTTAGTATTATATATGCAAATTTTCATAGTGACATGTTCGGGGGTCTCTACGTAGTAACTCATTATTAACGTAGTGACAACGTCAATAGCAAAATACTTTAGTGTCACCAAGTCACATTTGTGCAAAACATTTATTTCCTTACTAAGTTGACTTTATTATCTCATGTGACGTCTTTTTATTGAATTGTAATCGTATGAATCATTGAAAAACAGAAACGTAACAAGCCTGCTGTAGTACATATAACGGCTGAATGTTTTATATCAAATACTACTTTTTTTTACAATCGTATTGACCAACTAGGATCACTTTAACAACTGCAAAAAGGCAAGACGTTGTGTACTGTTGTCACCAAAAATTTTATACAGTTTGCGTAATGGAGAAAGTTGATTCCAAAAATATACAAAAGTTCTTGACTGATTTTATTCAGATTTTTATCTGTTACTCTAATAAACATTCAGACGGACGTAGGCAATACGATTTTTAAACAACAGTATAGAGGTTTCCTGTTCAAAACGATTGCAGGAAAAAAATGTGGTTTTTGTGCTGTATAATGAACCGTTTCCTTTCCTTTCTCGTAGTCGGTTCTAAGTACGATTGCAAGGCAGACAAATTGCTTCTTCAACATAATATTCTTTCTCCTTATATATAATTTTAAACAAGAACTGCATACAAAAATGTGGTGTTGTGTTCCCTTATTCGAAGTCGGCTTAACAAGAATCAGAAAAGCTCTGTATATTTTTGTGGACTGTCGATTTATGACTGGAATACTACTGTAGCATCTGAATCGTCTAGAACCTGGTAATCCCACCCATGCGCAGATTAAAACTGCGCAAAATTTTATCACTGAGGCTACTACGGTCAAGATCCAGGACCTGTAGAGGTCTCTTTCAAAGACCATATGCCTATCATCCCAAACAAGATTTCGTTTTCAATGACAATAAACAAGACTCAGGGTCAGAGAGACGGATGAAGAGGAAATGGAAAGAGTGTGGGGCAGGGGGGGGGGGGGGGGGGTGGAGGAAATGGTCAAAGAGCGGCAGACGAGGTGAAGAGAGATGGCGAAGGGCGGATAGATGGGCACAGAGGGGGGGGGGGAGGATGTGTTGGGTGGTGATAGGGGGGAAGGAGGAGGAGATGAACAAAGCAGCGAGGAGGGGAAGATTACGACGTATATCTGGTTCCCATGCGTATTTAGCCTCTAGCTGTGTACCTAGCATTGCCTGGGTAGGTGTTTACTCCAGTCTTCTATTACTCCATCTCCTCCTCCCCCACTCTCAGTCCACCTCTTTCTCCCTTTCTTCCCTTATTGTTTACTTTCGTTTCTGTGTGTGACTCCTCCTCTCTCTCATTTCCCTCCCATCTCCTCCTCTTCCCGTTTCTTCATATCCTCCTTCTCTCCCATCTTTCTGACTACTTCTTCCTCCTTTTTCTCTCCATATCCTGTCCCCTCTCTCTATCCACTTACCCCTCACTCATCCCTGTCTTTCTCTTCCTCCTCTACACGTAACTATCTCCTTCTTTTCCTTCCCTGTCTGTCCATGTTCTTGTCATGCTTTCTCTCTCCACGCTATCACAATCACCCCTACACTATTTCTTTCAAGACTGTAGTTAAGATGTGTACTAAATTTGTTTAAATCTTCCCAGGGGCTTAGGTGGCTCCTCTACTCTTGATTTTGCCCACATTCGATACACACATGCCTCATACATTTCACACTTATTTAACATACTTAACTTGTATTTGTACAAATATTTCACCTCTATGTCTAGGTAATTTCGTTCTGCAGTTTCATTTCCACATCGCCCAATGTTTTTGATGTCGTAACTCCGGAATTATGAGGTGTACAGTGATGGAATTGTGCTAATTAGGCGCGCTGTTTGTCCCACCACCACAGGACAACATGTGGAGACGGATGAAGTCACGGAAGAAGAGGTAGCCACTGCCATTATTCCGTACAATGACGCACTGTCGGGGAAAATCGACCGTATATTTAAGAAACACCGAGTTAAAATCGTCTTCTGCCCGCCCAATAAAACACGGGCATTACTGGGAAGGGTGAAAGATTACCTCGGTTGAGGAAGGCCGGCTTATACCAAATTCCCTGTGAGTGTGGGAAGACTTATATCGGACAAACAGTACGCCCCATCGAAGATCGTTGCCGAGAACATCAAAGGCACACTCGACTGAAATATCCAAATAAGTCGGCGGTAGCAGAGCACTGTTTGTCCGAGAAACACGAGATGGATTATGAGCGTGCCAAGATCCTGGGGGACAGCGTTATAAGGGAGGCTATCGAAATTCGCACCAGGGAAGATCTTATCAACCGAGATTGCGGCTACAATCTCAGCAAGGCTTGGGACCCAGCATTTAATGTCATTAAGAAGACTCTCAGTAAGAAGTACGAACTGGCGACCAGGACGGACGTAGCAAGCACATCGAGGCTATGACAGATTCCGACGCCCACGTCTTCGCGATCGCCGGCGTGCGGGCGCGGACGGCGAAGAGAGAGGCCCGCGGGGTTCAAAAAATGGTTCAAATGGCTCTGAGCACTATTGGACTTAACATCTATGGTCATCAGTCCCCTAGAACTTAGAACTACTTGAACCTAACTAACCTAAGGACATCACACAACACCCAGTCATCACGAGGCAGAGAAAATCCCTGACCCCGCCGGGAATCGAACCCGGGAGCCCGGGCGCGGGAAGCGAGAACGCTACCGCACGACCACGAGCTGCGGACGCGCGCGGGGGGAGGGGATTTAAATCGGCCGCCCGCCCTCAGGAGCTCACTTCGTCAGCACACCTGACGATGGCGACATGTCTGATCGTCGATACATTGTGCCCGTTGGACACTATGAACGGGCAGTATACCTGTGGACTGCTCGAGGAACAAATACGCCGGGAGAAACTGAAGAATCACAATCAGAGGGGTAGCCAACTCGCTATTGTTCAATGACAAGCTGAACGTTGTCAAATAGTGGCCATTATTAGCTGGATATTTTAAAATATCATTTTGATTAAAATCTAAATTTAGAAAGGACAAACGACCGGTCACCAAAATTAACCATAGTAACAAGGCATGCAGATCTTGTGGGGTACTAAAATGGAAGGAGAAAATGGAGAGAATGTGTACCTTCGTGGGCAGGACACCATTCCTATGTAACAAAAGCCGGTCAATCCACTAAAGGAAGTTTTTCTGGTGAGAGTGATGAGTCACAGCTATTCCTAAACCGTATAAAGATACATAATTCCTGTTGTCAGATGGCTTCCTATGTGCCAGATAGAATTCTCACCGTACCTTCATCTACAGAGATCTTTACGGTGCAGAGGTAGATGCATCATAAATAGCGTCTCTTTTAACTCCGTCCAACGTTCGAGCAAAATTTCTGCAAGTGGAGGTCGATGGTGTGACATTTTTAATGGGGTAGAGCAGGCAACCATACTGAAAAATACAAAAAGATCTGCACTATCACCGTGTGCCGGTGCATAAGTTTAAGACAGCTCTTGGGAACAAGGTTGATGGAAACTGCAAGATGGTGATCAGCACAGATCACGTGAAGAGTGGGCAACGCACATGCTGCCATAACATATCGACTGAGTTGGAGGTCGCAGTTGTGGTCGTGGGGAAAGGATTGTAAACACACACACCGCTAATACGAAGCTCCACAGCATCCTTTTATGGTTTGGAAAGGGCCAGAAGGATATTATTTCAGTATCCCCCAAATGAATACAGTGACTGAGCGACCGGATCCCAACAGAAAGTGACATAAATGGATTTATATGAATTTCACCTGGTGGTCAGCAAACACAACTTCAACATGCTGCTGCAGTGTAGGGTACTTCTGTCTCAATTTTTTGTAGACGTGTACATGAAGACGGAACGGTGGATGTCTAAGGTACTCAGTGGCAGGCCAAAGCTCGTTGCATGCAATATGTCATTGTGAATGATGACAATGTGAATCTGAACAACATAGGTCAGATGTTCATCATCCAATTGTCGCTCACTAGCAGTCTGAGGCACCTCTACTAATACACGTTCTCCTCTGTATGACCTATGGTCAGCCGAACTTATTCATCATCTTCACATGCAACTCAGCCAGGAGAGAGATCAGAGAAGAACTGATGGACTGTCAAAACAGACAGAACACAATGATATTGTAAGTGACTTTTTAAGGTTAAAGTGCAGACGCTGGTGGCCCTCTTCATGAAAGGACCCATTTTTGGTGAAGCATAGGGCTTCACGTATTTCACAGGGTGGCAATAAGGCAACTTACCACACGTGCACTTGCTGCTGTGTTTAAAACAGAAATTGTAACTGAAACAAATCGCTCAGGTGATTCAACAGAGCTGCTCAAGCCAAAGGTAGGCAGACATGAATATGGTATGTTAACTGAGAGCCTAAACCATGGTACGTGACTGGTATGGGCCAGCCACATATGAAAATAAGGAGTGTGATCATAAGTGAGTAAAATCCCAGAAAAGGAGAACGGAACAGTAGTCGCTTGCTTAGGAGGATACATAATACACCAGCAATGGCAGACTTTGAGACAATTTGAAAGATGGGCTCCTTGAAATTCCACAGTAAATCACAGTTACATAATAAAGCAAATCCGAATACATCTGCAGTCTCCGGAGGAAAGGCGCATCCAGTGACACAACTATTTGTTCACCATCTTTAAAACAACATAAGTTAATATTTTGGAGTGGCTAAGCAATTTTATAGGAAACCTCTTAATTAACAATTTTCGAACCTTCATGTAATTTAAACAAACTATATTTCAGATGATAGCACTTCCCTATAGGTGTTATTCATGAAAGCAACGTATCTGTACATAATTTATTTCTTTATTACGTTTTTTATATCTTTTCATCATACAAATGTTTGTCGGAACGTTGTATTCTCCACAGAAATATATCAAAAGACTGCAGCTTGAATAACTCGTATCTTGGTCATATTTTTGTAATTACGTAATTAATTGTTTGCAATTTTGTTAACACCTTATTTAAATGTTGATTAAAAGTGCTGTTAAGAAATATGGTAAAGGAAAAGTGCTTAGTTGCATGTCATAGCAGAAACCACCAGTGAAAAGAGAACTAAAGGCGCTTCTGTGAAGCAGATGTTAGTAATTGTTGAAGCACTATTTAAAGCAATCCGTTGTCATTTAAAGCTATCATACTTGTGCAAGAATACTGGCTTATTTATTTAAGTATAACTCCCTCTTTTTAGTCATGTCGACGGTTTGACTGTGACCAAATGATTAAACATTTCTTATTTAAATATTGTTTTAATACATTGCTTTACTGTGGGAAGTGGTCAAGTCAAGTCATGTCTGTAGAACTTACGAAACATGTATTTGGTGGGAATGGCCTTCAGCCAGTGGAGAAGCAGGCGGTGTCGAAACATTACTGGAGTCAGATGGAGAGAGAGTTTTCTTCGAGTGGTGCCCTCAAGGAAGCGATTCTGACACTTTATGTCGAGTTATAGAAGAAGGCAATCTTCCTCTTGTATCGTGTATACACTTCTGGAAATTGAAATAAGAACACCGCGAATTCATTGTCCCAGGAAGGGAAAACTTTATTGACACATTCCTGGGGTCAGATACATCACATGATCACACTGACAGAACCACAGGCACATAGACACAGGCAACAGAGCATGCACAATGTCGGCACTAGTACAGTGTATGTCCACCTTTCGCAGCAATGCAGGCTGCTATTCTCCCATGGAGACGATCGTAGAGATGCTGGATGTAGTCCTGTGGAACGGCTTGCCATGCCATTTCCACCTGGCGCCTCAGTTGGACCAGCGTTCGTTCTGGACGTGCAGACCGCGTGAGACGACGCTTCATCCAGTCCCAAACATGCTCAATGGGGGACAGATCCGGAGATCTTGCTGGCCAAGGTAGTTGACTTACACCTTCTAGAGCACGTTGGGTGGCACGGGATGCATGCGGACGTGCATTGTCCTGTTGGAACCGCAAGTTCCCTTGCCGGTCTAGGAATGGTAGAACTATGGGTTCGATGACGGTTTGGATGTACCGTGCACTATTCAGTGTCCCCTCGACGATCACCAGTGGTGTACGGCCAGTGTAGGAGATCGCTCCCCACACCATGATGCCGGGTGTTGGCCCTGTGTGCCTCGGTCGTATGCAGTCCTGATTGTGGCGCTCACCTGCACGGCGCCAAACACGCATACGACCATCATTGGCACCAAGGCAGAAGCGACTCTCATCGCTGAAGACGACACGTCTCCATTCGTCCCTCCATTCACGCCTGTCGCGACACCACTGGAGGCGGGCTGCACGATGTTGGGGCGTGAGCGGAAGACGGCCTAACGGTGTGCGGGACCGGAGCCCAGCTTCATGGAGACGGTTGCGAATGGTCCTCGCCGATACCCCAGGAGCAACAGTGTCCCTAATTTGCTGGGAAGTGGCGGTGCGGTCCCCTACGGCACTGCGTAGGATCCTACGGTGTTGGCATGCATCCGTGCGTCGCTGCGGTCCGGTCCCAGGTCGACGGGCACGTGCACCTTCCGCCGACCACTGGCGACAACATCGATGTACTGTGGAGACCTCACGCCCCACGTGTTGAGCAATTCGGCGGTACGTCCACCCGGCCTCCCGCATGCCCACTATATGCCCTCGCTCAAAGTCCGTCAACTGCACATACGGTTCACGTCCACGCTGTCGCGGCATGCTACCAGTGTTAAAGACTGCGATGGAGCTCCTTATGCCACGGCAAACTGGCTGACACTGACGGCGGCGGTGCACAAATGCTGCGCAGCTAGCGCCATTCGACGGCCAACACCGTGGTTCCTGGTGTGTCCGCCGTGCCGTGCGTGTGATCATTGCTTGTACAGCCCTCTCGCAGTGTCCGGAGCAAGTATGGTGGGTCTGACACACCGGTGTCAATGTGTTCTTTTTTCCATTTCCAGGAGTGTAGAAGTTAGATTCTGGGTGGTGAACGGTCGCTGCGATACTGTAATTGACAACAGACAGAGTACGAGTTCCTACTTGTTATCTCAAATGTGTTGATTAGTAAACCATCATTTTGGATTCTGACTTTGTTGAGCTGGTGAATATTTCTCGCATTGTGGTCTCTATATGGACTTAGTTTTCGCTAGTCTTGGATGACTGTTTAACTTGTGATTTCTGCTACCATTCCCGTAACGCGCAATCCATCTTTAATGAATTTGATAAGGTTATTTTCTGTTTGTATTTTAAGTGGCTATCGGAGGATCACTTTCTGTTTACTTGAGATGCACTTTCTTCAATATGCATCATTCACCGTAGTTCTGTGCCATCTGTATCAGTTACAGATACTAGAATCCAACCGTTTTTATTAAATTATTAATTTATCTACTTTTTACGTATCTGTGTATGTATTAATTCGCAATTCTAGCCAATGCTGACTGCAGGATCACAGCTACAGGTTATTATCTGCAGTGAGTTATTGCTGGGTATGAAAGCAGACGTGCGCTACTCTACCCTAAACAAAGCTGTGCGTAACCTAATTACCCAAGGTGTGAGCAACTTCAGGTAAAGTCGCCACTGGGTTGCTCGTTTCGGATGCTCTTTAGAGAGCTACTTCTGAGCAGAATAACTGTTGGGTAAAGCCACAAGCTGACTCCTATACCTTTGTGTATATACCACGGGAAATGCCAAAAAATATCCTCAAGCACTGTTAAAAGAGACTTAAAATGAACGAGAATGTATATCCGCTGTACAGACGCACAGAGCCTGAGGGTGGGGAAAGTACTGTCACAATAAAAGTGAGATGTTCTGTACATGGCATCGCAGTCAACGATAGCTGTGTGGTTCCGTTAATGCCCACATTCATGTCGAGTTTTGTAACTCCGCTCAGTCAATTAAATACATTTCCAAGTAAATAAACCTAGGCAGTTAACAGGCGATATTTATTGTGTAACAGCGGAGCTATGCTAATATTGACACAAGGGACGAAGTGCAGATGCTTAGGGCATATCGATATGTGGGTAACAATGAAGCGGCGTGGCTGATACTGGGTTTGCTACTGTGAACAAGCGTAGAAAGAACACACTTCAAAATCATATGCGAGTCCAGCTGTACAGCGAGGCCCCCGACAGTGACACATCTAAATGTGCTCCCTGCCAACGGCAAGCGCATGTACTTCACGGAGGCTAACACGCACGATCGACTAGGGACATGGCCCACTACCACCCTCGCCGCTGTTCGCGGAAGTGCCAAAATATTGCACGCCTCAAGGAAAGAATAGAAACGTCGTGTACAGGACACCCCCGGCGAAGGCGACAGATGGCCTAGGCAGAACAGGCAGAATTTATACCGCACTTGAAAACACTTTGAGTGTTGTTCTTTACGGTTGTTACTGACTCGTGTCCGGGGCCCTATTACTCTCCAGTACCTCAAAACAGTCGATGGACAATAAAAAGCCACTCGAAGCAGTGATGCAAATTTTGGAAGAGGAAGGCCCCTGAGACGCTACGACGGGGGACGCCGTATTGCGCCTGACATCGCCAAGCTGAGAGAGCTCTCCACTATCATGTTGAGCACCGCCGAACTCTCGAATCCCATGGTGCTTTGGAACAAATGTGAAACCGCATTATCGGGAGACAACGCACACCGGTACCAAGTGACAGCACAGACCAGCAATGACAAATATTTCAAGGAAGCGCAGAAATTTACTGCGGATAAAGTTTTCTCAGTGATGGAAAAAGTGAAGTCTGATTTCGGCCATACCCGCTCCACGATGAGCGGGAGAGTTGCTCGCTGATTTTGTCTGGGAGTACCGTTACGTCACCGCAGCCTTGGAGATTCTACTGGCCCACCTGTGCTCCAGCGCCACCAGAGCAAAGGCACATTCTAATAAAGTTTGGTGCCACCTGGAGCACGGAGAAGTGGTCCTCATTTCTTTGACACAGCTGGGGCTACTGGTAAGACATGCCTATTGAATTGTTTTCTGGCGTAGTTGCGCAAAGACAGGAGTGTCGTGCTAGCTGTTGCAT
The DNA here is from genome assembly GCF_021461395.2 of Schistocerca americana. Taxonomy (NCBI): domain Eukaryota; kingdom Metazoa; phylum Arthropoda; class Insecta; order Orthoptera; family Acrididae; genus Schistocerca; species Schistocerca americana. Next base: position 357,270,036 of record NC_060123.1, read on the forward strand.
CTTCTACGACAGCCGCGTTTTTGCTCATCGGAGGAAGAACTGCCCACTCAGTGTTATAGTTTCCGCTCAACTTTGCGAGTGAGGAAAAGCCAACTAGCAATATGAGCAAGAGCAATGGTTGCGTCACCCTGTTGCGACAGTGCTAATTGATTATATGCAACAAATGTTCGATATCACACAAGCATGCGATCGAGGCACTCGATCGAAACTTCTAAGACATCCGTGGTAACCAAATGTTGAGGGATGAAGTACTTGTCTTGCTAGCAGGCGACTACCGACAGACGCTTCAGGTCATCGAGTGAGTCATGTCGTGTCTCAAGGCTTGGCCACTAGAACACGCGTAGAAAGGTTGCACTTCAAAATAATGTGAGAATCCAGCTCTACGTCGACCAGGAGTCAGGACTCTTTGTTCAATGGCTCCTCGACATTGACGAGGGCCGCAGGACAGAGGATGCGAAGGTTTAATAAATTCTGAAAGCCGCTTCAGCAGTGTTTTAAGCTCGGAAGATAACCTAATCAATGAGGTTTATCCGAGCTTGCTGCAAAATTTGAGCAACGATCAATTATTCTGTGGAAGGGCAAGAGGAGAAGGTACATGTGCCTGTCATACTGATGCGTGAGCTGGGTGTAGCAAAATTTTGTAATGACCTCAGGTTACGCATCATGGAACTGAGAAAGTACATCGTGCAGATCCTTATCGGTACTGGAAGAGCCAAAGAAGAGACTGTATTTATCCAAGAATTCGTATCATCCCAGAAAACTTACCTTATAAGTTCAAACTCTTGAAGTTCCCATTGAAAATGGCCTTCTCGATCACTATTAGACGTTTAAAGTGGATGGTATTCATCTGTGCACACCATGTTCTTCGCACGGTTAGATCTACTTTTAATTGTCGCTCTATCGAGAGCCAGAAATCCTTACGTATATGCAGAAAACAGGAAAACTTCGAAGATTGTTAAGAAAGATTTATCAAATGGTGAATTTCCTTGATCAGGCAGTGACATGGAAGGAGTAGGCCCCTCTAACCTCATTTATCCGTGAAAAACAACATTGATTCTTATGTCTGTTTATGGGTAATAACAGGTCCGCTTTGAAAAACGGTTAACAAAATTAAAGTTCATTTGACATTACAAAGATGAAGGCGGTCAAAATGGTGAATAAGACAGCCGTTGAATTACAATAATAATAATCTCAAACCAATTCAAGGTATAAGACATTAACAATATTGGCCAATTTAAAAATTTTAAATTAAACAATTTTAAATAAACCCTCCAAATAAAGTAATTGAGCTAGTTCTAGATAATTCTCTTCAAAACGTTAGGCAGAGCCGCAAAAAGTTAACATCAAAAGATTTAAAATTAACTTAGAGTAGGGTTACAATATATATTAAATGTTTAACGGAAAACTTCTTGTGCGAAGCTACTTCACCAAAGACCTCATCTCATGGCCGACAGCAAACTTTCATTTGCAGTGCAGGTCAGATAACGTAAGATACTCAGTTTTAGCAGACAGCCAGAACGCGCGACTGTTAACAAACAGCGAGCTGCGCTGAGAAATGCTCGAGAGACGTGCACACGGCCGCAAGTGGCAAGAAGTTGTCGACCCGAAACACTCTCCCAGAAACTTAGCAAGTGCTGTTAACAAGAAGACTGATAAGTGTCTGACTGGATTACACTACAAGTAAAGGTTATAGTTCCAGTATGAGTGCACCAACACAGCGGTTTCAATTAGTTGATACATCCTAGCAAATAAGCTTTGCTATCAGAGTGCTACTGAAAGGAAGCTGCAGTTTCTTCCAGGAAGGGAAACAATAAACAACTAGCTCTGGTCTTACCGCTGACTGGCATACACAGAATACTTAGAAGTGCTGAAAAATAATGATATCAGATTCAAGCAGCTTCTAAATCATCATGAAAACAAATATTAAACAATGAAACAGCTGTTTTTCTTGCACATGAATTTTAAAACTATCATTTTTTAAACTCGATAAGGTGTAGACTCCTGATATAGCTATGTGTGGAAATTGGGCACATTAAGTAACCATAGCCGGCCGTGGTGGCCGAGCGATTCTGGGGCGCTCCAGTCTGGAAACGCGCGACCGCTACGGTCGAAGATTCGAATCCTGCGTCGGGCTTGGATGTGTGTGATGTCCTTAGGTTAGTTAGGTTTAAGTAGTCCTAAGTTCTAGGGGACTGATGACCTGAGAAGTCCCATAGTGCTCAGAGCCAAAAAACCATACCAACATTAAGGATGGATTTTTTTTTTTTGAGGGAAAGAACGCTGACCAGACGATTAAAACAAGTTACATCAAAATCACACAGAGCAGAGAGGGCAATACACTATTCCTAAAATTACATAGCCCAAAAACAAGGGGGCCCTGACGACTCAATGAACATAAACGCGAACATCTGTTCAAACAGTTGGCGGAGCGGGAAATCGGTGCACAAAGCTGGAACAATTAGTGGCGCACGTGATAATCGAACGAGACCTTTGCCTTCTGGCCAGTCGGGCCAGGAAAAGTCGTCCGAACCAAATGTCCGTTGCTCCAACCACTTGTGATGCCCCCGGCTCCACAAGTGTGAAAACTACCCGTCAACTGCAAGCGCCGTGCTCCTCGGAGGTCTCCCTCCCTCTCTCTCTCTCTCTCTCTTTCTCTCTTTCTCTTTTTCTCTCTCTCTCTCACTCTGTAGACGCGTCTCTGGCGGACGCTTTTGAAGACTAGGCGAGGCAGCGTAACTTGCACGAGGGAGTAATTCACGCCACCTGGTGAGACGCCAGCTAAGAGTTATGGATGGTGAAATGAGCCGCCACGGCTCAATGTATTACAGCAGGTTTCTACTTCTCCATACACAAGACAATTATGATCATTTCCATGCTAGGGACACAACAAACAGTAGTTAATTTGAAACTTCCTGGCAGATTAAAACTGTGTGCCGGACCGAGACTCGAACTCGGGACCTTCGCCAGCTGTGAGGACGGGGAGTGAGTCGTGCTTGTGTAGCTCAGTTGGTAGCACACTTGCCCGCGAAAGGCAAAGGTCCCGAGTTCGAGTCTCGGTCCGGCACACAGTTTTAATCTGCCAGGAAGTTTCATATCAGCGCACACTCCGCTGTAGAGTGAAAATTTCATTCTAGTAGTATTTGCTCCCTTTCATTCTAGTAGTATTTGCTCCCTTTCCTGCCACATTTTGGAATTTGCTACACGGTCACGTGAAAATATTTTGCTGAGATAAACGAGTGAGTTGTGTTTTGTCAGCTTCTCCCATCCCATCAACTCAGAATCTGGTGTTTCTTTCCCATGTCCTGCAGGTTCCTGGGCCACAAGTTGCTCACTCCTCAATTCCTCTAAGAGATAACGTTTGTGATGGCGGTTACAGATGATTAGTGAACTTCAGCGTTAACATTTCTGTATTAACAACTGCTTAACAGTAGGTAACACCGCAGGACGCAGCAAGTACGACATAAAAGCAATAATCTGAATCACCAGAGAACTTCAGTAAAATATCAGACGCTGATGTCGTACTCTACACCAGTATGCCTGAATATATTCATGCCTTCGTCTCACTATAAAGCTTTCACGCACTACACTTTCTTTCTTCTGTATCTCCAACCAGTATTTATATGGTATTCCACCAGCGGGCAACGAGATGGAGCAGAATCGATAGGTTGCCTCGATGGTGAGCGGAGCATAGACACTGAGTCGCACGGTTGACAAAGGCCGACAGACGGGCAAATCCTTCGGTTCTAGGCCTCTTTAAACACGCTCACACCGTGACCAGGAAGAAGTTTGCCTACTTACTAGACGCACTCCTGAGTGTGCGATTATAGTATTGTATTTACTTCAATTTTGACTTCCATTTCGATTTCGATACAGCTGGGATTTTTTTAAATGTTTCTAACGAGGGACTTAGCATCCGTTCGGGAATTTACCGGCTTGCAACTTCCTGGGTGAATCAGAGCATTTCAGTTTTCCAGCTTAACTCGTTTGCGAACTATCATTGTGCGTCAGCTTGAACATTACTCCTAGCACCATGTAGTGTGACTCCACATTGCACACATAAAGTGCAATTTGCGTTTCTGTCCAGTGGGATGCAAAACTGTCATTAGCAAATACAGTACTACCTGATGCAGCAGGATGTGTCCGACCAACAAGTCTCCTATTGTATTCACGTGGCGACACAACGCTCTTTTCTCCTTGTATCGATTCATTAGCAACTAATGGTCTATCTTATCTACTCAGCTACTCTTTTAACACTACACGTTAACAAAGCTTATGTCCCCCCCCCCCCCCCCCACCTGAACTGTTTGTCATCACTTACATATCGGGTCACACTCCAGGAAAATACTTTGAAAAACATTTCCTAAAACTTCATCTTTTAGTTGATACATCAGTATTATCGAGGTTACCTCCTCTACAGCGTAAATCTATAGTGCGTTTCAAAACCACCTGAAATGTTGAACTTATGCACTCGCTCAGACTCTCGGTTGACTTCTAAAAAACAAGGGATCAAGTTGCAGTAGGCTGGTGCATTTATACAAGGTGTTACCAGGATATAAGTAGGTGAGTCTCCTACCAGCTAACCTTTCGCTCGAACGTTTGTGTGAGTGTGAAGTTACAACCTTCCAAGAGAAGCTAAAGGTGCTAAGACCTGTAGTGAGATCACTCGGAGCACTAAGCCCTGTATGGAGCATCTGGAGGTTCCTAACGGTTGGGCAGCATGTAGTGTTGGAGAACTACTCCCCACGTGAAATGGTACAGCACTACACAGCGGATTAGTTGTTTTGTAAACATGATGGAAGATTTAAAGTCTTCTTAGGTGACTGATTTCGTCAAGCCACATGACATTCTTAACAGTTGTCGAAGCATACTGCGTCTTCTATTCTCCTGTCCAAGTGCGGGAGTTGTTCTGGATTAGCCCCTTACACACCTACTGTGAAGCTCTTGCGAAAAATATCTTCTTCCTGCTGTTCAGATAACGAATGAGTACCAGTGTTAATGTCACGCTTCCCTGCATCAGTTGGATACGTCTTATGTCGTGAGTTGTTGCCACTACCTGTGAATCTAAATATTGGTGTACTGCCGTACAGTAATATACTTTTGATTCTATTTCTCAGTGATAAGCTAATTATTGTTCGGTACTGACTCATAAATGATCTGCTTGTGCACTATATTACCGCCGTTATTCGTCACTCAACACGACGCAGAAACAATATACAACCATCCCTTCCAAATTATACACAGTTCAATGCCGTCTCACAACGCTGATTTGCACGCGACGTAACAATATCTCAGCAAAACAAACACAGACTTAAGGCTGTGGTGAGCGTATTGGCTCAAATGACTCTGAGCACTATGGGACTTAACACCCTGTGGTCATCAATCCCCTAGAACTTAGAACTACTTAATCCTAACTAACCTAAGGACATCACACACATCCATGCCCGAGGCAGGATTCGAACCTGCGACCGTAGCAGTCCTGCGCTTCCGGACTGCGCGCCTAGAACCGCTAGACCACCGCGGCCGGCGGTGGGCGTATTAATACCACGAAGGCTGCTCTTGTCGAATTTGACGGCGATATCATTTCCGTGTTTAGAGCAATCCGTGCCCACGGTTGATCACAAAATGCAGGATTATTTCGCTTTGTCGCTACTAACATCAGGTGCCAAGGTGCGCTAAGGCTAAACCTCTTATCCACATTAAAGAGATTCGGTGATACTCTTCTTTCAGCTGCTTTGTTAATAACGCTCTTCCCGTACCCACCTACCGACCTCTCATAATCGAGAATGTGTCCACGCTGATCACATTTATCTCTTCAAGCGACCCTTTTAAGTTGCGTGTATGTTGAGCACAGCTTCGCGCAGTTTACCGCTGGGTGTGTCCGATCTGTCCACATTTGGAATGGATGCAATTATCTTCCCGTTTACGGAGCCCAATGCTACCTCCTACACTCTCTAGAAGAGATTTCATGTTTGCCAGTTGCCAGGACGTAGTTAATGGTTCATTTCTTGTTCACAAGGGAAATGAGGGTTTAGCGTCGCGTCGGCAAAGAGGTCAATAGAGGCGGTGCGAAGTGGGGCTTCGATGGAGAAGGAAATCGTCAGTGCCATTTCATAGGAACTAACCTGGTATTCATCTTAACTGTTTTAGAGAAGCCTCGGAAAACGTAAGTATGTAAGCGTGAACGGGAATGTGAACCCCTATCCTCCCGAATACGATTACAGCGTCTTACCACTGCGTCACCGCGCTTGGTTTCACGGCTCCTACGATTTTACGTTTTCTGTGCTACAGTCTGAAGAGAACACTAATATCTTTTTTTTTTTTTTGCCCTTGTTGTCACGTCGAGATGGTGAAGCCGGTGACTATGACGTGGATATGTTATCTCAGCTCCGTTTTAATATCTTCCATACTGTATCGGTTGGCAGAAGAGCTCTTTACGTGTAATTCAGCCCACGTTTTTGTATTTGTGCCTTTTTTATCGTCATGAGAGAGTAATGCTACACTCTAGTGAGCCCTCAGACAACGAATTTTACCCTGTGATTTATACAGTGGAAGGCTGGTTCAGCGTTAGTGATCAGCTTCTATAGCGGATCACCATAGCATCCAGATTTACTACCAACAGTGGGACAGGTAATTTCAGCGGTTCATGAAAGGTGTATTTTGGACAGCAGTATAAGTTGCAACTTACTACCGAAGAAACTTATGGGACCTTGTAAAGCAGTTAGTAAATGTACTATGTATTAGTAATTACAAACATCAACAAACCAATAGTTTGGTATTTACCTACTTCATACAATTTTATGACAGATAGCAGCTCTAATGGTTCGGAAAAAGAACTCGCTTTTTCGCTGTAAAAAGCAAGATACATTAAAAACCGTCCAACATATCAAATAATTATAATCAGATAGAGTGCCGTTGTCCAAGAAAGTCGCTCAACCCAAAGCGTAAAAAATGTCACTTTAGAAGGGAATATTAGTCCACAGTAGGGATACTAATGGTCACAGAGGCAGAGAATCAGAAACCTGTCATTCTATGTGTATTTCCAGTTGAAGCGGAAATATTAAAAAGGAAACAAGAAAACGAGGGAAGATTGAAGTAACTCTTGTAGCTTTGATGAAAAAGAGATAATAAAATCACTGCACTAGAAAATGTATTTGGTAAAGCATCGTACTGCTGTCCCGAAAAGCCGCAAATCGGATTTAAACCGTATCCCGCCGAGGTCTCCGATATTACGGCACAAAACCGATGACATGTTATAAAGCGTACTCCCGGCGGAACAATCGCTACCACACCCGAAAAAACTTATCCTCAAGTAATAAAATATTTGAATTGCAGAGCCGGAGACGAGAGGCTCCCACGAGTGTTATGTGTCTCCAACTGTTCTATTAATTAAATCAGAAATACGTAGAAAGTAACAACAATAAAAAGTCAGTGGCAGTAGCAAAGTCACGTCGGGCTGTGCTGAAAATGGTCCACAGAGGCTGCCAGAAACATCTATGAACAGCACAGCCCGTGTTATGCATCATAGCGTACACCTTAAAATTTAGAGGACAAAGTTAAGTGTAACTCAATCACGGAGCTGTTTATTATATAAATGATAAACGGTTTGTCTTTCAAACACCACGATTTCATTTTGTGTATTGTGAAAAGACGCCTCATGAACTTTCCAAATGAGAAAACTACATCAGAAGAAACAAAGGACCACTTAAAGCAACACACACACGCGCTCTCACAAACAACCATTCACGAAACGTGAAACAATATCAATACGGTAACATAATGCTGAATGATTTGGCGTGTACGGCATTGCTTTTACAACATAGCATATACAAGTCGAATTACTAGCAATAGATAGGCGCGTCGAGTAAAAAATTACAGAATTTCTCATTCTACACGACAGATTGTGTCATTAGTAAAACAGTAAAATGATACGTGCAAAAGACGACGCAGCTCCTTACGCATTCAGTAAACCTCACTTGAAACGCTGAAATATTGTCTGTTGCCAAATTTTACCCTATTATACCACCAGTCCCACATCTGTACCTTTTTTAGTTCACAATCTTTATGTAATTTTCATGTAGATGGGTGTCAGTCGAGCTTTGTATGTCATTAATCACAGGAAATTGCACGAGTATTTATGAATTTGGTGCTGTAATTATGATCCTCATGCACTCAGCAGTATGATTTCGCTATGGAAAAATGTACAGTTCATGATTCCAAGGAATTTGTACGGGTTGGTGTACTATCTCTATTAGCCTACAGTCCACACGTAATATAATAATCAAACATAGTAATTGTGGCAGTATAACAGATGGACAGACTTCGCCATAGCGTCCTATGCGCCCTAGGGGCTCCATAATTAACTGATTAAGAGACTGTACTAATAGGAGCTAAATTTGCCTCAATCAATCACGATCGTTTTAATCATTATTTACGACTTAAAACAGCGGTGACTGGAACGGCATCATCTAAGCTGTTCCTCCATTACAGTGAAAAATATCTCTGATATTACTGCTGAGTTTCATTTGACTTGAGTATGAAAAACTGCACAAAACAAATCAGAAACAGACTAAGGATTTGAGGTAGAGTTAGCTGGCTTGTTACGCTAGTCAGTGCCAGAGACTAGTGAAGATGTCCATCAGCTCTGATCCTAGACGCTTTGTAAGAGGTGTCGTGCATTTCTGAGAGACGCGATGCTAAAACACCGTTACCTAAAGTTCCAGCTGCAATCAAATAACATGTCACTTCCTCCACGTCTGAAATGAAGACGACGGTGTAATCATGCGGTTATACCCAGGAATGTATAAGAATCTGAGCTTATTCGTAGGCCTACCGAAAGTTGTTCTTTCCACATAGAAATCACAAATGGACCAGGAAGCGAACAAAATCGCGGTTCAGTACGCCTTAGCCATTGATACACGCCGTTACTAGGCTTGCAGAGAAATAATGTAAATGTGTATTGAACAGTGGGAGAGATTCTATTAAGGTGAACGGAAGATCCAATAAATGGAGCGATGTATATAGATTCATCACAGCATGGTTTACCAAAAAAAGGTTTCTAAAACGTGGATCACATTAAGAGCAAAGTAAGAAAAACGCACACTTGGTAAACGCGAATGATAATCCTTACTAAGAAACAGAAATGAAAATCAGTCATTTGAAACTAAAACTATGTGAAAATGGGTAAGTGACGAGGCCCAAAAGATATGTCCAGCTGATAAAGTACACCGAAGATTACTTTACTTCATCTAAAACTGTAGTATTAACATGTACTTAGCTGAAGGTAAGTAGGTCACGACCTCTTTAGAAAGTTACATAAATGTCTTAACCAGTTGACGCTTTATCGGATGATATTGTCAGATGTTATTAGAAAATAATGCTTTGCTATACGAGTGTGCGATAATTTACGCGATAAACAGAATAACGAATGCTTTGGTAGAGAGCGCGAACAGCCTTGCTTCAGTGGTAATACCGGTTCTCGTCAGATCACCGAAGTTAAGCGCTGTCGCGCACGGTTAGCGCTTGGGAGGATCACCGTCCAGCTCCGCCGAGCGCTCTCGTCAAGCGGGGTACACTCATCCCTTGTGAGGCCAACTGAGGACCTACCTCACTCAGAAGTAGTGAGTCCGGCCACGAAAACTGACAACAGCCCGGAGGACGGTATGCTCACCACATGCACCTCCTTGTCCGCATCCAGTGACGCCTGCCGGCTGAAGATGATACGGTCGGTCAGTACCGTTGGGCCTTCCGAAGCCTGCTCGGACGGAGAGAGTTGGTAGGGAACACAAACTCGTTGGAGATACGATAAGATGTTGTCAAAGCAATAGAAGATATCGGAGTAGAGAATAATAACTACACTCGGAACAAATGGACGCACTGTCAAAAGACAGAATTTGCTCATCACGATGTCAAAGAGGAAAATACGGAAAACATCTCAATAGGAAGCGAAGCGGTGCAGTGAGTTCAAAGAGACGAAGAAACCTGAAACGAGGAAGTGAACAGTTCTCGAAACTAGAGGGGTAGGCGGTTGCAGATGATGAAAGTATGACCTTCATTCTCGTAGTGGTTCAGACAGCTTACGTTTCGGTAGCCAGGCCTCTGGAAAAATTAATGGTACAACGTATAAGATAATATAAATGATCCTAGAGCATTTAGTTGTGCCATAAAAGAAACTCATCAGAGAGGTTGGATCAGTCCTCCCAACGTAATCAGCAATTCACACTAATCCGCTAACGGCGAAAGGAAAATTTCCGCTACAGCACGGTGTGACACGGCAGACACTCATGTTTTAGCTGAGTAGGTATTGTACTAACTGTCGGAAAGAGAGTGCAAGTTCGGAATCTTTAGATAGTGTACCAAACACATAACTTCAAAGCGCAGAAATAACGTAATAAACAGGGAGATCTCAGTACCGGAAAAGCCACAAAGGTAAATTTCAAACGGTAGAGGCCAAGATCGATGTAAAAGAATTTTTTTCAGATAGAATCAACAGTAGGTCTAACTAAAAAAGTCTGAAGTGGACGAAACGTATGACGGAGAAACTGTTGAGAAATTATGGCAATGCTACACAAATATCAACAGAAAAATTGTGGTGCCGGGATTTAGAGAATATGTTGGGGGTTGGTGACAGATGTGTATGGGTAGGACAAAAACAGCCGGAGCTGAACAGAGCAAGGAACATAGAATCAAGCAACATTTCGCAGGCAACCATAAATCAGAGATCTATGTTGTGGAGTTGTGGCTTTAAAAGCGAAAGCCAAGCATCAATGGGAGGGTGACTGGATGCATTTAAACTAACTTGCTCCAGGTAGCAGATTTTATCCAAAAAAGCCCAGTTACTAATTATGTCAGCTAAGCATAATGGTTTCATCTGGTTACATTAGGAGCGAAATAACAGTCAAGTGTTACCTAATAAACACCACAGAAATTCTGCGTCTTACGCAGCAAGCTGAAATAATTATCTTTTAGCTAATATTGCGGCGAGATGTGGCGCATGCATTGCAGCTAGTTGTTTGCGTTTCTCGATGACATGCTGCAGGATTTGTGCAAACGCCAGCCTTCTGGAATATTCGATGTTTGCATAAATACCAGTATTCTCGAACGTTCTGTGTTTGTATACATACCTGCATTTAGAAGTGTTCAATGTTTGCATAAACAGACGCACTCTGCATCCAGCAGGTCAGTTATGTTCTGGCTGATCACTGGAGTCAGTAGCAGACGCTATTCAGTTCTCAGTGTCATACTTCAGCGATGACCCTGCCTTCCTGCCTGGACGTGACATGACAGTATAATTGATAACTGCGCTGTTTAGCATCAAATGAATTTGCTGGACAAGTGTGTTTCAATGCACCCACTCATCGGTCATTGGCTGCCCGTTCTAAAGTCATAGTTACTCAACCGGGAGTAACAGATCTTTAAGGTACCGTAATTCTATTACGCTTATAACGTAATACGGTACCTGATCTACTGTATACGGACACATACTGATGAACATTAACACGGAGTTTCTCCACCCTTCACCATTATAAAGGCCTTAACTCCGCTAGATACACATACTGTGTGAAAATTCCGTGGAGGACTGGCAGCTCATACTTCCCAATGAAAGCGATACGTTGGTGGTTTCACTAATAGATTCATGATTTACAATTAGTTCAAGGAACTTTCGAAGTTGGTTTCCGCGGAGTAATTTGTGTCTATCTTCAAGCGTTTGCCGTTCAGCTCTTTCAGCATCTTCGAGACACTCTTAAGTAGGTCAAACAAATCTGTGACCATTCATGCTGCCCCTCTTTCTATCCGTACAGTATTCCCTGATAAAACTGGTTTGTACCGATCCCAAACACAAGACCAATATTCTAGGATGGGTCACACGGATATTCTGTATCCAGATTCTTTGTGATTTAGTACTATGCTACCGAAGAAACGGTCTGCTACCTGTCTTACCTACAAATGAGGCCATGTGCTCCTTCCATTTTATCCTTAATTCAATCAGTCAGGTATTTACATGACTAGACTGATTCCAACTATGACTCGTTATATTCATAGGATACTACATCTTTCCACATTTTGAAGATCCCATTTTAACATTTCCGAACATTTAAAGCTTTTTGGCAGATCTTCAGCATTTTGAAAACGTATCGAAATGTAAATGAATATTTGCGCAGATTCTTTTTGAAAACTTCACAGGATGAGTTTGTGATAACTTTACAAACTTTCGAGGATGATGGAAAATGGTACATGTTTCAAATTGAGGTAAGGGAAACTGGTCAGTAAACGACCTTGTAGAAAAAATCGAAAATCGTTCTAACACATCTGACGGTGAAGTACAAACCTTCTATTCACAACTTAAGAATTTTTCAGTGTAACAGTGAGTGCTACGACAGCTATATGAGACTGAATTTTTTGTGATTTCCGTATACAGTCTTGAATCAACTTACTGAACTTTCAGTGTTTCCTTCAGTTAGGGTAATTTGGATTAGAGTGGATTATTCCTAAGTATGACAACAGTCAGGTTTGGTTAAATTGGCACTTTAGGATTCGGGGATAAAATTCATCCCACACTTTTGCAAAGGATACACAAACTAGGAGACATAGACGTAAATAACAAGACAGAATAATACCACCAATTCTAGAACACGCTGTACCTCTGGTGAGGACTAACACACTCTCCAGTAGCGCAACGAAGCGTTGAGCTACAGGACTACAGGTATGTTAAGTTTCTCGATTAGACAATACTGATCGAAGAACTGAGCTGTTATAGTAATGCGGGTACAGGAAAACGTACAAACTGAAGGTACTGTATAAACAATAGTCGAATTGATGCAGCAAAAGCCAACATTGCGCAGTGATGAAACTGAATTTAAATTATATCAGACTCTGACATAATCTCTGTAGGCAGGTGATACTATGTAGGTGATTTTTCAGGCGAAGCCAGTTCCCTGAAATTAATCAATTCACCCTTTCGTTCGTTCTAGAACAACAAGCGAAATCCCGTTTGTAGCATTCAGACAGGAGAAAGAAGCGCTGTGGAAATATTTATTCAACCTAAGTTGAACCTAGCTCAACATTCACGTAGTTCATCACACAAAGTGAACACTTTAAATCACAAATACATAAATAATTAGCAAGAAAACACATTTGTATAATATCAAAAAGGAAAGGATGCACTATGAAAGCATTTACCCGTCTGGGGCATAGTTAACAGATGTACGAACACCTGGTTCATCCTGCAAAATACCACAAAAGTGAACAATTACATCAGTCATGTGGATGTAAACACAAAGCAACCTACTTTAGTAACAGACGTAAAGAGTAAACGAGACACTATGAAGATACCTATTCCGCCTGGGTATGCCTACCTGACCTACAATCCACGTGATTCGTCACAAAGGAAGTGTCTTCGGAATAGACAATCAAATCAGTAGTTTACATGGAAATAATAAGTAAATCATATTTTGAATCCTATGAGAGGAAAGAAGGCCTTTTTAAAGCATTTAGACAACGTCTTGAGACACCTGTACAAGACGCACCAGCTCCTAACGGATTCTCATACAATGTACAGAATAGATATGTGAGTAGTAGCAGCACGTGAACTCTAGTGACCCATAAACGAATAGCCCAACTTGACCAGCCGTAGTCGTTCACTTAGTGTACCGTTTCATCCGAGACTTTGAATGTTATTGTTATGGCTAACTTCAGCTTAATTAATGCCACGACAGCTGCCGAGCCAAAATTACTTCTCAGTTAAGGTCGCTAATATTTGCAGCCACTTTCCACCGTTGCTAATAATGACTTCAATTATTTTTTGCTAGGGAGACAGGGAAACTTCGGTGTTTGGTAACTGAAATTTATTCCTGAGTACTAGATCTGTTTTACCTATTCATGTTGGACATTTTCAGTGGTGATTGAAGAGTGAATGTATCCACTCTACATATGTTGATCACCCAATAAAAGAAAATCACCCTCATAATAGGATGAAGACAGACATATCAATCTCATGCCACAACAAAGAAAAGGGAGTGCTCACCCTATGAGAGAACGGTTCATACGGAAGGTCAGAAATGAAAACGAACATCTTCAATGAAAAAAAAAAGGAACAACGGAACACCAACATTCAAACTAATTCAATGTCTACTTTAAAAATATGTTAAGAAAATTAACTGAAGAAAATTACGTAAATTATATAAACAAACAAATGAAAAATATAAATAAAATTACACACACACACACACACACACACACACGCACACGCACACGCACACACACACGCACACATACACACACACACTCAACACACACAGACACACAACGTCCCACTGCCCAGCATTCCTCCATCCCCTGCTCCGCTATCCGAGTATGCCTCAGTCGGTTCCAACAATCCTTCAATAATTCCTAATTCATGTGACCAAAACAGTGCAAGAACATGCGCCATTCTCCAGTATAGATTACGTGCAAAGAATTATTTACTGGAAGAAATTTAGCACATACAGAACAACAAATGGCTGCATTAACAGGACACAAAAATGAACGTAAGTAAAAAACACAGACATGTAACTGTAAAAAACAATAGCTAGATCCAAGCAAACTGAAAAACAATCACTACAAATCTCACATCAAAAAATGTATAGTTAAATAATTTAAAAGTATTGTAAACCACTTAAGATGCCTGACATAAATAAGCAAAACATATTTGGTATTCAAAAATAAACTTCAGTTGCTAAAGACAGCAGTATTCATATCCATATGATAAAACATAATTGGACTTTTCAGTTACTTTGAAGCTACTGGTGGGAGTACTTAAGAGAGGATGTCATCGATGTACAAATTTATGTACAAATACTTTATAAAATACTTCATTGATCTTAGAAATAAATATTTGCTTTCACTGACTAGCTACAAAAGCCTTGCGGACGATGATAAAGGAATGCTATTTCTCAAATACCTATGTGGAGAAAGGAAGAAGAATAGGAAAAAAGGTATTCAGGTTCACAAAATACTAATTATTTCACCGTTTATGTAGACATCATTATCCTTTAGAGTGAGTGCGCGCTTAATTTGAATAAAGATATGAATCTAGTTAGCATGCAAATATCCGAAACGTTTCACTGTTAAAAATGATAAAGAATTAGCTGATTAAAAATTAAATAAAAATGTTCGTGATGTTTTTTGAGAGGAAGTGTGTCCTATAGCTGACATAATTTTTTGCCGATGAATAGAACAGTTGATACGAGAGCAACATAGTGCTGACAATATTTCTTCTTATATACTTTATAAACTACTTCATTGAGCTTAGAAATAAATATTGATTTTGATTGACTAGCTACAAAAGCCTTTCGGACGATGGTGAAAGAATGCTATTTCTCAAATTACTTGCGATGATCTAGTAGAAGTCTTGTATTTTATCGCCCAGGTGGACGCAAAATCAACGTGATATACAGGGGACCTAACGAATGTGGAGCTCTGAGAACGAGGTTGACAATAAAGTCACACGGTGACCCCTAACCTCTGTTGTACGTCTTCATGTGAACAAACCGGACGTGACGCAACATGTGATGTAAGGCTTAATGAAAATCCTAGTTCACAGAACATAACCACTTATAGCAGGAAGCTAAGGATAGGCCACATCCTCGGAAGTTAGCACGTTTATACCTGCCAGAGACAAAACACAACTGAAGGTAAGACAATTATAGGCGTATGTGTGCACCTTGCAGAGTGGGAAAGGTCGACGTTGTGCAATAGATGTGAAAGTAGCTGTTAAACAATTTCAGGAGTAAAATCAAAAACATGTGGTGGCCAACCTGATAAGTGGACATATCCACAGAAAACTCTGCAGGACGCTAGTGGGGAGACACTAAGCCTGATGTGTGACACCTCGTAGGTCGCTACATAATTTGGTTCTGAACTGAATGACTGTCAATGAGCCATAGCTGGTAGACTCCTGCCTATGTAGAATCTTGGGCTGCAGTTGGTGACACACCTTGGTCACTTCCCGGTGCCTTCAGGCACACCACCAGGCAATGTGCAGTCAAATTGACCTAACAGTGCCATAGGTCATACCTTTCAGGACTGAATCCACATGACCTCATAGGAATAAGAATTAAAACACTCCTTTCGTAGTCCGCTTGCCAATTTTCCATTTTTCTCAAAGTAACAATAGATAACAACTTAATAAAACGCTCTCAAGTTCACGATGATCTGAAAATATTCTGTTGTAATTACATTTTGTAAAGGTTAACTCAAATTAACTAGATGTGGTCCAAAATAGAAAGATCTACGCAAATAAAATCAACTACGAGATCTCGTACTTACGTTCAGCTAGTGCACCCACTCCTTTGTTGTTACTCTAAATGCTGAACTAAAATGCTATTATGAATATATCATATAATCATCATTAATTGCTTCTGAGATGGGTACCTTAAGAATCTATCATTATTGGCTAAATATATTAAAAGGAAAGCACACCTGTTAGCCACTCATTACACTTGTAACAAGTTCGTTTTAGTCAGATGGTGAGTGAATGTTCGACAATGACGATCCATCTATAATGTGCAGTAACTGTGACGAAAAATAAATTATACTTGCAACTTCCAATATTTAGCAGTACGTGATATGAAATTAACTAGCCATAGGGCCAACAGCATTAGCACTGAACTGTTTCATTTTGAACACTTGTGTGCACGTCACATCATAAGCATGTCATTTTAATTACTTAGTACAATGTGACGTTTCGGTTTCTGCAGGAGTTTCACTATAACAGCCTGTACATTACACTTTTGTGTTTGAGAGGCTATCTAGTTCGGTAACCTGTTTGGTTCTATAAGTATTCCCTTTGTCCAGTGAAACAGAAATGTGTCATTATTTATGGTTTTCTGCTTGAATATTCACTTTCTGTTCTAGTTCCTTCTTTACAGCTATTCTTCTTTCAGTGTTCTTCTTCCGATAGCTGCCATTTGAAACTTCGTGTTCGCACTTCACAGCACTATAAAATAAATACACATTCTGATCTCATGTTATGGATCATACGTAACAAATCCTAGTGATGTGGCGTGTGGAAACGAAATGGCAGTTATCAGAAAGCGAACAGATTCAACAAAGGAACAAGAATTTAACGTGTAGGCCAACTTCAAGGAAATCTGCCTCTGAGAGATGCAATGGGCTAAAGCGAAACCCATATGGCCGAAATATTGTACTTTATTCAGCTGTGATTAGACGGTCCCAAAGTAATAATTATCGACAAACCCTTATACAATACGCATTTCAGGGCGACAAGACTACAAAACCTGTAACTCTTCTTCGCCTTCTCTGAAAACAGCAATGTGATAGAGGAATCAGACCTGTAAATCTTATTCGCCTTCGATGAAGATTGCAATGTTATCAGAGAATTGATATCTCACCTTGAACTTTAATCCCGCTATGGAAACTTCCTTTTATTACCGTCATTGCTTCTTGTATGTACAGATTGAACAATAGGGTTGAAACACAACATCCGTGTCTTACACCTTCCTTAATCCGAGCTTATCGTTCTAGGTATCCAACTCTTATTATTTCTGATTCATTTTTGTACATGTGTTATCAGCTGTCTTTCCCTGTAGCACACTATTACTTTTCTTTTTGAGATTATCGGACGACTCGCACGATTTTACACGGTCGGATGCTTTTCCCAACTTGAAAGTACCATCAATGTATCTTGAGTTTTCTTTAGTATTACTTCCGCAATTAATTATGACGTTGTAGCTCCATCTCTGGTATCCTTATCCTTCCAAAGGCCAAATTACTGGTAATCTAATAGATCATCAACTTTCCTTTCTGTTCCCCTGTGTACTAATTTTGTCAACGGCCTTGATGTATGAGTTGTTATTTGACTGTGTGACATTTCCCGCACATAGGCGACTCCATTGTCTTCGTGATTATGTGGCTAATATTACTGGACTTTCTGATATATCTCAAGACACCAACCTGATTTGTCACGTGGTTACCATTTCCCCCACTGAATTCCGAAATTTCGAAGGAAGTTTCTGTATTCCTTCAGGCGTATTTGTTTCCAGGTATTACAGTGCTCTACTAAATTCTCACTCTAAGACTAAACCCCATGTACAGTATGTGATCAAAAGTATCCGGACACCCGGCTGAAAATGACTTACAATCTAGTGGCGTCCTCCATAGGTAATGCTGGAATTCGATATGGTGTTGGCCCGCCCTTAGTCTTGATGACAGATTCCACTCTCGTAGTCATACTTTCAATCACTTGCTGGAATGCTTCTTGGGGAATGACAGCCCATTCTTCACGGAGCGCTGCACTGAGGAGAAGTATCTAGGTCGGCCGGTGAGGCCTGGCACGAACTCGGCGTTCCAAAACATCCCAGATGTGATCTATAGGATTCAGGTCAGGAGTCTGTGCAGGCCAGTCCATTACAGGGATGTTATTGTCGTGTAACTACTCAGCCACAGGCCGTGTATTATGAACAGGTGCCCGATCGTGTTGAAAGATGAAATCGCCATCCCCAAATTGCTCTTCAACAGAGGGAAGCGAGAAGGTGCTTAAAACATCAGTATAGGCCTGTGTTGTGATAGTGCCACGCAAAACAGGGGGTGCATGCTCCCTCCATGAAAAGCACGACCACACCATAACACCACGGCCTCCGAATTTTACTGTTAGCACTACACACGCTGGCAGATGACGATCACTGGGCATTTGCCATACCCACACCATACCATCGGATCGTCACAATATGTACCGTAATTTTTCACTCCAAACAACGTTTTTCCGCTGTTCATTCGTCCATTTTTCAAGCTCCTTGCACCAAGCGAGCCGTCGTTTGACATTTACCGGCGTGATGGGTGGCTTATGATTAGTTGCTCGACCACGAAATCCAAATTTTCTCACCTGTTGCCTAACTGTCATAGTACATTCAGTGGATCCTGATGCAGTTAGGAATTCCTGTGTGATGATCTGGATTAATGTCTGCCTATTACGCATTACGACGACGGTCTCTATCGGTTAACAGACGAAATCGGCCTGTACTATTTTATGCTGTATGTGACCCCCCACGTTTCCACTTCAGTATCACATCGGAAACAGTGGACCTAAGATGTTTAGGAGTATGGGGATCTCGCGTATGAACATACGACACAAGTGGCACCTAATCACCTGACCACGGTCGAAGTCCGTGAGATCGGCGCAGAGATCCATTCTGCTCTGTCACAATGTCTAATGACTACTGAGGTCGCTGATATGGAGTACCTGGCAGTAGGTGGCAGCACAATGCACCTAAAATGAAAAACGTGTGTTTTTGAGGGTGTCCGGATACTTTTGATCACGTAGTGTATCTTCGATATCTACACCCCTATCACCTCAATCACGCCACAAAAAGTTCTCCCTGTCGCAGAGATCTTCAAGATCAGTTTTACACCAATGATCTTTCTTCTTTGCTTTAACTGTCGAATCCTCAGTGCACTCTTAATTTTGTCTACCTTGCTTTTAATTTCACTGAAGGCTTTTTTGATTTTTCTATACGGTGAATTAGTCTTTCCGACGACCATTATTTTTACGATTTCTTCACTTTTTTTTAGCTTCCGTGAACATCCTATTCATTGAATTCTTAAATAATTTACTCTTCGGTATTTCTGAATTTCTCTGAACATTGTTGTACGTCTTTCTTTCGTCTACGAATTGAAGTATTTCATATTTTACTCAATGTTTCTTCACAGTTACCTTCCTTGTATCTCAATTTTTTGTTGGAACTTGTATGTGGCGCTTTCTACTTATTTCCACTCCCCTTCAACTGAACTACCTACTAAGGTATTCAAGGTCTGCAGCCTCAGAGAAGTTCAAGCCCATCTTGTCATCTCTACACATTTCACAGTTCCAATCCTTTGCGCACTGATTCTACCGGACTTGTCTCTTATACTGTACTTATAACCTGCTGTTCATTACTACTAATTTGTGATTCGGGCCTACATATGCTCCTCTGTATGCTTTACAGTGTAGTATCTGGCTCTGTAATCTTTTCCTGGGCATCACCTAATAATCAAGCTTGAGTCTTCTCGTGTTTCCAACTCTTTTCCAGGTTGACCACCTCTTCTCACATCTGAAACGTTTATTTGCTGTTACAAACGGATATTTATTGCAGAACGCATTTATTATTTCTCCTCTTTCATTCCTATTACCAAGCCCATTTTCTCCTGTATCTTTTCCTTCCAATCCTTCTCTACTATCGGGTTCTAGCCACACTTCATTTTTGGCTTATCATCTCCTCTTACATAGCGATTTAGCCATTCTATTGAATGTCTCTTAATCTTCTGCTCGTGACGTCGGTTTGTATGTCTGAAATATTGTTTTTGGCATTGATTCGCTGTCGATAGTGACGAGAACAAAGCTATCATTGACGTGTTGCCCTGCCTTCCAGACCTAAACGCCATTTAGAAAGTCTGGGATTCTCTCGGTCGACGTATCGCTGAACGTCTTCAAACCCCTTTAACACTTCAGGAGCTCTGACAGGCACTGGTGCAAGAATGGGAGGCTATACCCCAGCAGCTGCTCGACCACCTGATCAAGAGTATGCCAACCCGTTGTGTGGCCTGTGTATGTGTGCATGCTGATCATATGCGATATTGATGTCGGCGTACATGCGCAGGAAGCAGTGGCGTTTGTAGTACATGTTTTTAGGGACGGTTTTCTCTACTTATCACCAATACCATCGACTTACAGATCTGTGTCGTGTGCGTTCCATATGTGCCTAACCTATTAGCGCCACTTTTATGTAGTGCCACGTTGTGTGGCACCACACTCTGAAATTATCCTTAATTTATGAGCATGAGTGTACAATAGAGCTATAATTTCAGTTCATTTCTGTATTTTCTTCAGAGGTAGTCATAGGCAATCATTCTGTGCATTCTTTTAAGGAGATTTTTTTTGTGAAGTAGTATAATTAAGTGTGTAGAAGCATGTAGATATTTTGTGTTTCTAATGGGGTTATGGTGAAGACTCGATCCCAAATTAACATAGATAAAGAGAAAGTTCCAGAGGTTCCGGAAATCAATGAAATTCCTGATATAGAGAAGATAGCAGCTTCGTCTCAGCAGGAGACAAATCCTTTAAATTTAATTTTGGAACATCTAAGATCTTTATCTGTGTCGGTAACGACAATATCACAAAAGCAAACAGATATGTCAACAGTGGTGCAGGATATGTTACAGAAACAAACTGCTATGTCAGTGGTGGTACAAACTGTATCACAGAAGCGAGCAGACTTGTGTCAAAAACAGATTAACATGTCAGCTGCAATACAGGCAATTGTTAGTGAGCAACAAAAAATCTCAATTGAGGTAACTGAATTGCGAAATGCGGAAATTCAGATGATTACCCAAGAAATGCAAACCACTAGTTCGAAGCAGGAGGAAGTAGAAATTTCCGTAGTACAGTTCACAGAATCTATGACTACCATAGCTTCTAGGTGTGAACAATTGACACAAGCAAATTTATATAAGTACCAACAAGATTTCTCAGCAAAACTAGACGAATGGGCATCAGCTAAAGAACAGCAGGTGATGCAATGTATAGACTAAAGCACAAAAGAAGAGGTAAGCAAACTGCCAATTGTCAGTTTACCAATTTCAGAGAATATTAAGGAAGATATTAAGGAGGTAAAAGAACAATTTGGAGCGAATTTCAAACAATGGAAGGATGAAATAGTCCATTATGTCGAAAATATTTCGGATGATGTCGAACAGATTCGAGGGGTAGTAAAATATTGTAGAAATGAGCTGCGTTAAGGAGAGCGAACGCAGTCCTCGAGCCACGAATCATGTTTTTGTAATGAACATGCTTCGCCTATGGGAAATGTAAGCTACGACGGGATACATGCAGTGCCATAAGCCAATAATGTGTACGCTACAATGCTAGCGGAAGAAAAAAGGTTAAAGAATCGTCAATTTCATCCGTTGTCATCTGACAGAAAATCAGTAAACCGGGTGTATTCTCACGAGGATTTCGTGCAGGATTTCCAAGGGTATGGATTGATACGTGCGGAACCTAAGAGGAATTTGATAAGGCGTTTCTCGCTAAGTATTGGGTGGAACATAAGGTTAAATTAGCCTTGTACCAGGTTTTCCGTGGGTTCCCTTAAAAACCCTAGCCCGAATGGGAAGGCCATGATCGAAAGTCTATGGTCACATTAGCCGTTTACAGAGTTACTTAAACGGCTAATGACAAATTATTTAACCATATTATCAGTAGCGAGTGATTATGAAAGCTACTCAAATTAGATTAGCGGAAGAAGTTGTCAACCGCCGCAGGCACATTCCACTCAGTTATACTGTAGTAAAGCAGTAGTCATTTTTTTATTGCAATTTTGCCACCGAATTGTTTAAGGGAAGAAAATTCGGGCCAAAAAGGGGGCAGTACGGTATACCAGTGTATGCAAAACTCTAGTTTGGGTGCGACGAATTGATATTGTGGTGAAAGGCGTGTACCGATTGTGAGAATCGGAAGTTCTATGGTACTAACGCATCTCTGTGTCTTACCGAGCCAAAGATTTTGTTTCAGGAACCCTTTGTAAAGAAAATGGAGAGATCAAAAATGTGAGACAAGGAGAGAGATTGTATTGTTATGATACGCCATTACGGTACATAGTAAATGTTCAAATAATTTTTTGCACTAAATAAAACCCAATAACTAACACCAAGTATTCACGATGTATCCATCTCAATACCGAAAATACTTAATTATCACGGTACAGATATTGCACGACGTAGGTCGCTCGAAGGTGAAGTTTGGAACACTAAAACAATAACTTAACCAATAATTAAAATAAAAGTCCACATAAAGAATATTTATTTACAATAATAAATAAATAAAGAACAATTTTAATTATTTAACCAATATATAACAATATGCTAAACCACACAGATAAGCGGTGAGACTTTATTACACGGGAACGACAACATCATTAGCAAACAATCTCAGAGGACTGCTCGGATTGTTGGCTACATCTTCTGTGAAGATTAGGAACGGGGAACACAACATACTACTTATGTTTTGCTCGGTTTCCTCTCATCTACTACGAATTGTTAGGTTTCTGACTGGAAAAGACGGATCGAGTAGTTCAACTCTGACAATACTTCACAGCACGCAATTTTATTATTTCCATTCTTAGCTGTACTAGCTCCACAAAACATATCATAAAAGCTATAAGCCATTTTGAAAGGCTATAAGGAGATCACTAAAAGTATTACGTCGCAAATGTTCCGCCATATTTAATTGTAAGTGTAGAAACGAAACTGACGACAATTTTTCATCGCAGATAAAAATTTTATGGATATGTCTACACTGGCAACAAGGGATCTTCCAGAAGGCTGCGATGCGGAGATTCTGTGTATTTTATCAATATTGATGTCCCTCTCGCCGCGTCTGTATTTCGTAGGGTATGCTCTGAAAATACGCAGATATGTTCCATCAGCCCGTGTTTACACTTACAAAAGGAAAATACGACATTTACCGGGAAACAAAACCACCGCTTTTCTGTACCCTCATAACTGGCACTGCAGCTGTCAGTACTATCAATAAAACCAACTAGGCAAAATGTAAAAGATGCCACATGATAATCAACAGCCATGAAGCTGTAGACCAATGAGTAACCATGGAATAGACATCAGTTAATCTGAAACATTGAAAGATAGGTTACTGTAGAGATTTTGGAGCAGTTACATTTAAGGTGACATTTAGACATATCAACTGTTGCCCTTGTGAAACAGCTGAATTTTAATTTCGTGTTGTAAACTTATTTTCCTCTTTGTATTTCGTTGGTATTTCACGATATTTTTGATTTCCTAACTCTCCTGCTGCTTTAGTTAGGTGTCTCTGTGTTGCCTTAGTAGTTTTGAGTTATTTATATAAACTGTGCTGCTATGTGGCCAGCAATATAAAATTGAAAATGTTTAGTAGAGTGTAGGTAAAACGAGTACTATCAGAAATGATATTGATTATGCTAAATTACAATGTAATTATAACACCTGTTATCGTGGGAGATGCAACACCAAACCTCGAATACATTATCTGGAAACACAATTGGGCATATCTGACCTATTGTTAATACCTAGATCTGCCATGGTAGTTAACATAATAATTTTAACGTTCTAACTTACCCTCAGACTTCAAGAAGAATATAATAATTCCAATCCCAAAGAAAGCAGGTGTTGACAGATGTGAAAATTACCGAACTATCAGCTTAATAAGTCACAGCTGCAAAATACTAACACGAATTCTTTACAGACGAATGGAAAAACTAGTAGAAGCCAACCTCGGGGAAGATCAGTTTGGATTCCGTAGAAACACTGGAACACGTGAGGCAATACTGACCTTACGACTTATCTTAGAAGAAAGATTAAGGAAAGGCAAACCTATGTTTCTAGCATTTGTAGACTTAGAGAAAGCTTTTGACAATGTTGACTGGAATACTCTCTTTCAAATTCTAAAGGTGTCAGGGGTAAAATACAGGGAGCGAAAGGCTATTTACAATCTGTACAGAAACCAGATGGCAGTTATAAGAGTCGAGGGACATGAAAGGGAAGCAGTGGTTGGGAAGGGAGTAAGACAGGGTTGTAGCCTCTCCCCGATGTTGTTCAATCTGTATATTGAGCAAGCAGTAAAGGAAACAAAAGAAAAATTCGGAGTAGGTATTAAAATTCATGGAGAAGAAATAAAAACTTTGAGGTTCGCCGATGACATTGTAATTCTGTCAGAGACAGCAAAGGACTTGGAAGAGCAGTTGAATGGAATGGACAGTGTCTTGAAAGGAGGATATAAGATGAACATCAACAAAAGCAAAACAAGGATAATGGAATGTAGTCTAATTAAGTCGGGTGATGCTGAGGGAATTAGATTAGGAAATGAGGCACTTAAAGTAGTAAAGGAGTTTTGCTATTTGGGGAGCAAAATAACTGATGATGGTCGAAGTAGAGAGGATATAAAATGTAGGCTGGCAATGGCAAGGAAAGCGTTTCTGAAGAAGAGAAATTTGTTAACATCCAGTATAGATTTAAGTGTCAGGAAGTCATTTCTGAAAGTATTCGTATGGAGTGTAGCCATGTATGGAAGTGAAACATGGACGATAAATAGTTTGGACAAGAAGAGAATAGAAGCTTTCGAAATGTGGTGCTACAGAAGAATGCTGAAGATTAGATGGGTAGATCACATAACTAATGAGGAAGTATTGAATAGGATTGGGGAGAAGAGAAGTTTGTGGCACAACTTGACCAGAAGAAGGGATCGGTTGGTAGGACATGTTCTGAAGCATCAAGGGATCACCAATTTAGTATTGGAGGGCAGCGTGGAGGGTAAAAATCGTAGAGGGAGACCAAGAGATGAATACACTAAGCAGATTCAGAAGGATGTAGGTTGCAGTAGGTACTGGGAGATGAAAAAGCTTGCACAGGATAGAGTAGCATGGAGAGCTGCATCAAACCAGTCTCAGGACTGAAGACCACAACAACAACAACAACTTACTGATGGAACATGGGCCCAGCAACTTAGGTATTAAATATTTTTATTTTCTTGCAGTATACATCATAGTCGCGATAATGGTCATTTATCTGCGATGACTAGATTCGGAATATTACACCCAGTTTCAAACCATAGCCTTAGACGTACAGAGAACCTAAAGCGAAATGGCTGCCTAAACAAATGTGAAGAAATCTAAAAAGGAATGATCGTGTGAAGGTCTAATACACCGTACTGGATGGTCAAAACAACCTTCAGCGAAATTAAAAGTAAAATACGCAAAATTACGAGCGGACTGTCGATTCGACTGTCCAGTGCAGAGAAGAAAGCGCTTTGGTGAAAAATTACTCTGAAGGCCACAACGACAGACTTTTCTCATGACGTGACTGAAGAAGAAGGGGCTGTGTATATCGTAAATATAGCGGATTCGGTAATACAGTTAGCTTTTAATAGTTCTCTGGGAGACGAGCTATCGCATAAGACAGAATGGAATATCTGAAATCACTGGAGGGACGTAGCAACCAAACGATTATTCAAGTTGGAGTGTAGAATCTATGTCTGATGACATGTCAAAGTTTCGGAGAAATATCAGCCACACATCTCGAAAGTAACAACAGCAGACATGTGCGGAAACTATTACACAATTAGCTGAAAGGCTCATGCATCCAATATGATGACAAGATTAATAGAACAGAAAAGTAAACTGAGGATCTTTTACATGACAATGAATTTGCCTTCTGAAAAGCTAAGGCCACCAGTATCGTAGTTCTGATCTCAACTGCTAATGAAAGCTACACCGAAGACAAACAATGACACTTTTACAGTATTTTTCGACATGGGAAGATATGGGAGACCAAGAACGAAGCGTTCGGACTAAAAAGGGTGTAAGACAGCACTATAGTCTGTCGTCCTAATTCTCAACCTATGAGTCGAAGAAGCAATGACAGGTATAAAAGAAAGTTCGAAAGTAGTATTGAAATTCAGGGCGGAAGGATATCAGTTATAAGATTCACTGATGACGTCAGTATCTTTACTGAAGTTGAACAAGGGTTACAGATTTATGTAGCCCTGTCATTCTCAATCGCGTATTATTACGTTGATAATTATTACTTTGTACTTCTTAATCACAACTGAATAAGACACGGTGTCTGTCCCATACGCGTTTCGCCCTTATCCTTTGCGAGCACCTTCAATACTAGATTTCGTGGTTGTTTACATGCATCTTGTGTTCTAGTTCCATCTCATTTTCACACATCACAGCCATAGGAACTGAACACAATTTTTGATATTATATTTTGGATGATCCAAAACATATCATCAGAACGTGTGTTCCATTTCTAGTGCTGCGAAGTGTGAAAAAGAAGTTCCCAATTGCAGTTATGCGAAGAAGAACAGTTGTAGCGCAGAAACTAGAGCACGAAGTGAATACTAATGAATAAAGTCATAAGTAATGACACGCTGCTGTTCTCCTGGGCAAAGAGGATGCTTACGGAATTTCACGGATTACGAAGTAGATACCTTTTCAAACAGAAAAAAAATTTATTTACAAGCTGTTAAAATGAACTTCCTGCGGAAAGTGGAACGTCGCATTGTACTAAGTAGTTAAAATGATGAACTTGTGACTTGATATGAACACAGGCGGAATTTGTGAGTATAATTTATTTTATATTTCATTGTAATTGCTGCACCTTACAGGTGGAACGTCATTGTCAAATACACACTCATTACCTCATTAAAACGAACTTGTTTCGAGTGTAATGAGCGATTAAGATATTTGTTCTCTTTTTAACATGTTTCAGTTTGTTGAGTGACATGTGTGGATACCTTCATTTTCACTGATTATGATTACGTTATCAGTAGGTAGTGATAATATGCCTTCTTTGATTTAATTTAATACTGTTCCATGATTTAGAATCCTTTTCCTCACGAAGGTCACCGATTTCACAAAAATCCTAAGGTTTGCTTCAGACATTGATATGCAATTTGTGCTCGCGAGTGGAGTACGACGAAATGTGTTTAATGTTGAAGATGGAATTATAAGGAATCCTACTTTGAAGTAATTAATGTTGATTCCCTGATATATTTATAGTATCATTGTAGTTCAGCATTTAAGGTAGTAACAACTGAACATAAGTATAGAAGTTCGTAATTGATTTTAATTGAATAAAACTCTCTAGTTTGGATCACAACTAGATAATTTTAGCTATCCTTTACCACATACAATTACAAAACAATATCTTTTCGTCATCATTATCTTGGGACCTTTCTCTTAAATGTTTATCTATTGTTACTTTCAGAAATGAAAAATTAGCAACCGGACTTCAACAAGAGTTTTTTAGTTCGTAGTCCTATGAAGCGATATGGATTCAGTCCAGACGGGTAAGACTCATGGCACTGTTCGTTTAGTTTGAGTGCACCGGGAAGTGGCCACTGTGTGTCAATAACTGCAGCCCACGGCTCGACATAGACGGGAGTGTACTATCTATGACTCACCTACAGTCATTCAATTCAGAATCAAATTATTTCGTGACCTACGAGGTGTAAATGAAGTGTCACACATCAGGATCGTCCCACATGAAGCCTGGAAGTTTAGGATCCCTAATAAAAGTCCAGAATTCAAGATAACACTGTTATTATCTCTCCACTAGTCTCCTGCAAAGTTTGCTATGGATGTGTCCACTTTTCGGACTGGCAACCACATGTTTTTGATTTCGCCACTGAATTCACATCTAGCGTACAACGCCGACATTTCCCACTCTGCAACGTTCACACACTTTTTTGTCTTATCTTCATTTGTGTTTCACCTCTAACAGATATACATGTGCTATGTTCCGAGAATGTGACTTCTTCTTAGCTGCCCGCAATAAGTGCTTATGTTCTGTAAACATGGATTTTGATGCTGCCCTATAACACATGTTCCGCCGCGCTGAGTGGCCGAGCGGCAATGGGCGCTCCGTCAGGGATTACGCGGCCTCTCCCGCCGGAGTTTCGAGTCCTCCCTTGGGCATGTGTGTGTGTGTATATGTGTGTGTGTGTGTGTGTGTGTGTGTGTGTATGTTGTTTTTAGCATAAGTTAGTTTCATTTAGTTTAAGAGGTGAGTAAGTCTAGGGACCGATGGCTCAGCAATTTGGTTCCTTCGGAATTAACACACATTTTAACAACACATCTTGCTTTACCGTCCATATGGAGGCGTACAATACGAGTTAAGTGGGCTCCTGTGGCTTCATTCTAAGCCTCGTTCCCCAAGATCCAGATGAATTAGACCCCTGGCGTATCAGGATGGTTGGTGGTCCCCATGCCCGTTAGTTAAAATTATTAATGACACGTTAAATGACTTACCAGCACCAACAAATACCTCATTCTGATGAAATTTTGGATCTCTATTATGGTTATGCAAAGTCATTCAAATTGTTGCTGGTGCCAATAAAACAAAAGACTTCTACTAAGTCGTGGCAAGTAACTGATTATAGTCTGCAAGGTTTTTTATCTACCGAATCAAAGACGATACTTCTTTCTCAACTCAAAGTTCCATTGTACAAAATCAGTAAGGAAAGTATTGTCTGCATGTGTCGACTATTTGCATGCTAAGAGGTTTCAAAGCCCGATGCAGTTTAAGCTCGTATACACTATAAAGACGGGTAGTGGCTACGTAGACGCAGAAATAATTATCATTTTGCTGGCGTAAATGCTTGTTTCCCCACGCATCTTTCTTTCTCAAGATAATAGTCATAAATGGAATACTGTCCCAGCTATTTTCCATAGTCCCAACAGTAACTTCAAAGTAGCTGAGAAGTTCAGTTAATTTTTATCATTAGGATCAAAGGCTTTCCGTCTTCTGCAAATGAAATCTTTACTCGAGAACCAAACATGTTTTGCCCATTTATGTTAAGCTAGTTCAGTGGTCTATAAGGCATACAATATTATTTAATAACTTTTACTTGAGCACCAGACATGGCTAGCCTATTTGTTTTAAGCTAGTTCAGTGGCCTATAAGGCGTACAAAATTATTTAGTTATACATATTTTCATTTTATTTCTATGGTGATTCTTTCCCTATTAGTTTATATCTAGCTATTTATATTTAGAATTACATTTTTGTTTTTATTTTACTTACCTTGATGTTTTGTGCTCTTCATGCTGCCATTCGTTTTCCTTTTTGTGCTAAATGGACATCTTATTGGTTTCTTCTACTTCATGGTTCTTTGCACATAACCTATACCTAAGACAACTGCACTGCTTCCACTGTTCTTGGTCAAATTCCTTGGAGCTGACTGAGGGGTCAAGAGAACTGACTGACGGATCCTGGTAGAATGGTCTGTGGTTTGGGGTGAGAATGGAAGAAGGGTGGGTGCAGGGGCATTGTCTATAACGTTTTTGTTTTAAGTAATATTTTTTATTTGTCAGTGTGTTTAAGTTACTTTAAATTCGGTTATTCTTATATATTCATTTTTCAGGTACATTGTCAGTCAAGTTTCATTCTAATCTTCGGTAGTTGCTCTTTAGGCCACTGAAAATTTCTTTCTGTTTTATGGCCTTCTATATGAAATATTCGTCTTGTAGAGTGAGCATTCGTTTATTTTGCTGTTACAGCATGAGTTTGACATGTCTGTTTTTATCCCAATCTGTTGGTGATTTTCATATTTTTGGATTTTCAGTTTATGTGGATAGGGTACATTCAATTAGCAATGACCACTGAATCTGCCTAACATTAATAGTTGAAACATTTCCGGTACTTTAATTTCAATTGCCTAAGACTGAAAGTCTTCTTATCTTTATGATAAAACATAACCAAAGCTATTGTTAGCAACTATGAAAAAGGCTACAAAACTGCAAATTTTAACTGAAGTCGTTGGCGAGATATTTTCCGAGGCAGTCATTCAGCTGAGATGGGCAATAACCATCAAAGCTGAAGCTCACGAAGTGAGTAACCAGGCTGGTCAAGTTCGTTTACTGGTCGCTGGCCTTCAAGCGCTGCCACTGTTCACATAGTTATGCTGTTCATTGTCTAAGAATCCGTTAGAAGCTGCTGCGTCTTCGACAGACATCTCAGGATGTTGTCTAAATGCTCTAGTAAAATATTCTTTTGTCTCACAAGATTGATAATATCCTTTTGTTATTATTTTGATATAAGCTGTTGATTTAACTGTCCATTTCGATAATACATTCTTTGCGTGATGAACCACGTGGCTTGGAGTTCAGTTAGACTTACCCAGGCCGTGTATGGATCTTCACAGTATCACCACTACTCTTTAAAAATGTTAATAGCTTGATATTTTTCATAGAGATCGCTGGTTTAATCGTTCACTTTAGTACTATTCTGTGTGACCATCCATTTGGTCTTAGGTCTGATAACTATGCCCAGGACGAATAAGTGCCAGTGTTTTTTTTCCCTTTGATATTATACAAATGTGTTTTGCTTGCTGTTTGAATATAAATTTCTGATATAAAATGTTCACTTTTGTGGTTCTTTCTTCTTGTGATGAACTGCGTAGGTTCTGAGCCAATTAGGAGCCACTTAGACTGAATGAATATTTCAGTAGCGCTTCTTCCTCCGGTCTGAATGCCAGAAACAGCCCATTACTAACCTGACTCTAGCAGATGTTGAAAGTGACCACCATTCATGTCTTGGCACTTTTGGGCTGTAGTCAGAAAGTCACTAACACCGGATCGAAGCTGGAATGCTGGAACTGCTGCACTAGCATCGGAAATGCTGTAATGCAGTTCTTGAAGGTACAGTGACAAATGAGAGGATCTGTGCAGTCCGTTAGGGCCGCGACCAGACTGACCTATGCCCTTAGGCGTGAAGAATGTGTAAACTAGCTCGAAGATTCGGCCGGCTGTGTGGGCAGCTGTTCCATCCTGTTGGAAATAGTTGTAGGGGTGTCGTGAGTGTATACTCCAATCGTATCCACCCGTCGAGGTCATTTTCATTTGTCCCAAACTCTAGAACAAATGAAGGAGTGAAAAGATTTTTTCGGAGTACCTGCTCTGCCTGAAAACCCACGTACATCTCGGATTTTGTTGAATCACTGCAGATACTGTTTGTACAATACTTTTGTTTTGCATGTTTTCCTATCCCTGTGTTACTATGACAGATCGCTTCTCCAAAGTTCGTCGCATAATTGAGAACTTCAGCATACCTGAAGTCCCATAGCACATCTCTTACTTGCGTGGCTGGAGCATTTGTTAACCATCATCACTGATACAGTGTTCCACAAATAATGATCTCACTGTATCTTGTTATTTACGTTCATTTTTTCTAATTTTTGTATCCTTTGCGAAAGTAAGATTCCGCTTATATAAATGTTACTGTAGTATCCAATTATTCACTCGTTTCCGAACTCCTACAGCATCATTTCTAAAATCAATGATGATCACTCATTCCTACTCTCGACCTTATTTGATCTGTTCTGTTCGTGAGCAAGTTAAAATCAGAGTTTGGGTCAGTTGGCCTTACATTTGCTTCATCTTGGACGAGACCGAACAGCTGCATCTTCCCTGAGATGTTTTCGTAACTGGTATACAACCTGATATGAATCGCCTGTTGAGTTCAGTTTGTTGCTATCTAACCACCAGAGAGTGAGTATAGAACCTTAAATCTATATATGGCTCATGAGCAAATTAGGAATTCCGTTGTACACTGTTGTTTCAAGCGCCGGCCGGAGTGGCCGAGCGGTTCTAGGCGCTACAGTTTGGAACCGCGCGATCGTTACCGTAGCAGGTTCGAATCCTACCTCGGGCATGGATATGTGTGATGTCCTTAGGTCAGTTAGGTTTAAGTAGTTCAAAGTTCTAGGGGACTGATGACCTCAGCAGTTAAGTCCCATAGTGCTCAGAGCCATTTGTACCATTTGTTATTCATATGGCGTACATATCGGTCAATCGACGAATTAATTGTAAGTGAAAGACATATAAAATGAATGATCTCTCAAGATAATGATGTAGCCTAACAACGGGATTAAGGTTCTCTGTATGTTTTTTTTTTCAGATCAGACCCAAGTTAATTACAAATGGTTCAAATGGCTCTGAGCACTATGCGACTTAACTTCTGAGGTCATCAGTCGCCTAGAACTTAGAACTAATTAAACCTAACTAGCCTAAGGACATCGCACACATCCATGCCCGAGGCAGGATTCGAACCTGCGACCGTAGCAGTCGCGCGGTTTCGGACTGAGCGCCTTAACCGCGAGACCACCGCGGCCGGCCAAGTTAATTACTTACGCTATCATTTACACATAGTCTGCAGTGAGAAGTCAAGCAGAGTGTTAGCAGTTATCAAACGAGTCCTGACGTTCAATAATTTCATTGCGGAGTGTGCAATATACGACTAAGGATTCACCACGGCAAAATTTCAGTCGCCGATATCTGTAGCAGTAATAACTGTTACATTGAAAAATTCGTAAGTCGCGAAGAGGAACAAATTGAAATAATTCTATTCGCAGATTAAGCACGTGCACTTCACTGGCCACACAGACCTTGCCAATGACCTTACCCAACAAGAGACAAACATAAAAAAAAACCAAGAACTGTGCTCTGCTCTCCTGTTTAACAGGATATCCCTTGAGTGCAAGATCGTAAGTTCAGTCTTCAGTAAGGATCATGTGGGTGTGTTGTGTTAGTAGTTACGCCAAGAAAAAATTAATAGCTTATGACTAGCCATGTTCATCAGTAGGCGACGCAAAACGACTGTTCTGGACGTGCAGAGATAAAGCTTCTATGGGATGTATTTATTACACTTCAAAAAATGGACATCTTGGACATTTAAAAAATGCTCAAAACAAACCGTTACTATCACCGAGATACCGAATGAAAAATGGCGCGTCACAGTGATCACAGGTTTGCACCATCAAATCGAAGGTGATCTTCTTGGGAGTTACCAAACGTGCAGGACGTTCATCCAGTTATTCCCTCTGAAGGAATACATATAGAATCACATTGGTATAGATGCGTGATGAGAACTGATGAAATACGAAGGCATGCAATCGAATGTAAAACTGTTTCGGAGCTTATCGTGGAACTGGCTACCCTTTAAAGGGGTACTTGTAGATAGTACGGTATGTTTTATAGGAACGGAAGAAACAAACATCCATAGCCTGAAATTCTCCAGCGGTTCCAGGTGGTATGAATTGCAATGTCACACACTTTTCAGGAGGGTCAGTTTGCCCACAAAGAGCATGAATTTAGACGCAGATCAGAAATCATGCGACAGCGACATATTCTGACCAGCTATTCGTCAAATGCAGCACTCATACCATAGTTGTAGTTCTTGTACTCCCACTTTCCCACTATTGCTTGCTGTGACGTAAATATTCCCTACTGCCTTCCCAAGATCGCGCACACGATAGCGAATCGTAGGTCGCAGAGCACATCCAACTTCTCGCAGCACAGTAACTTTTCTGCTAATTTACCATCCTGATTAACAGTCGACATAATTGTATACGAATGTATTAAGGCATTGATGTTAGTTCATCTTGCTTCCACTCCCTTTGTACCTCTAATATCCACGGTTCCTTTCAAATGAATTTCCTCTTCAAATTCCGATTGGTCGGAGTTGAAAACAAATTCCTTACTGAACGGTGGGACAAGTCTTTTTTATCTCATTTTCAAATTTTCAAGCCGATACCGCAGTTTGATGTGCATCGTCAGGTAGACGTTTTATTTGAAATATCGTCATCTTACGTCTTCCAATTCTGAAGCACTGTTTGAAGTCATGCAGCCGTCAATCCATCCATCCACCGGTTCCCTTGAAAGCAAAATCTAATATGCATAACTTAATAGATCAATGTCAGGCCAGTCTTGCAAAGTGTTTCGAGCATTCTGTAAACGCGTAGACACCAGTTTTTGTAAGACGTGCGAGTTGTCCTCTCTTGAATGTATGTAGTTTTTCTTATCCACTACATGGTCATACTGTTGCGGATTTATTCGAAAACCGTTCATAACATTCTTTTTTACGGTGCAGTGGATGATTTTCCATGTACGTTAGTATGTTTAGCATCCGCTCCTTGTAAATCGATTTTCCTTCTCTAAGTTTCATTGGAGACAGATTTGTGGCTCCCTGTCCGACAAGGATGACGAACCACATGACTCGATACCTGTTTCAGTATCACTTCCATTTGTGAAGCACGTATCGTCATCATTGTATTCCTCATTTACGTTGTCAGTAGAGTCGAGCGTACACATTTCGTTGACTCATCTTGCACAGGCGCTAATACATCATCTGCCACTTCTTTCTCATCGTGTTAAATTCCTTTAGTCCCTTCCCGACGAAATGTAAACTTGGACAACTGTTGCCGTAGACGTAATGTAATTTTTACTTTGCTTACCGTTGCCACTGTCCTGAAGTATCAACATAATTAGCACTGAAGCACTGTTGTGAATTACTCGTCGATTAAACAGCTCAACCACGCTCCGTATCCTCATGCTGTGCTTACCATTGGATACCGTCAGTAGCGCCCCTGTTGCCATTAGCAACCAATACTGTAGTTGCATGGCAGAGATTACATGTGGTGTCGAATGCCGCAAGCATCATCGGTCTTTGGCGACCACGCACTCAAGGAATTCCTTGCAAAACTTCTGTCACGTAACCTGCCATCACTGTCAAGTAAGCATCTTTGAACTAGATCACTATTCTAATGAATACGTATGTGAAACATGTATAATACACTTTTTTTATATTTTGCGGACAGAGTTAATACGACATCCGTTTACTATAAACTTATATAATGAATTTAAAGCTCTATTACTCTATTGCACGTTCAACATTGCGGAATAACCAAGTTCGATTTATACTGTATACACCACAAGAATGAAGAGAAGAACTAGTAAAACTCATAACTTTGTTCGGCTTGCTGCTGCCGTAATAAGCCACTCAAACAGCCATCTTACACGTATTAACTTATTAAATTATGACTTAAAAAACGTACACAAATTGGAAGCTAGGATAAATCATTCATGATGTCGTTCATCTATCTTGTATCTGTGAAGAACTACTTGTTTTGGCATTATATTCATGAATGGGAAATAAAATCACCTATGACATTAAGTCTATTCAGTATAGAGAGATATGGTCACCGTACAGCTTACTTTAACACTTGCCTAATGGTGTGTCGTGCTCATATGTAGCAGTCAGTAGATATTGCTATTAAAGTTACGAACAATTTTGCACTTATTTCCGAATAGATCTGTTATCGTTTGATGTATAAATATGATAATACTTTTCTGAATTCGTATCTTTATTGATATTTCAACGCTGTGATCTGATTTTCTGTAGCATGACCGGAAGCGTTTTCGTGTTTTTGGTCACTAATCTAATTCTCTAGTTTCTGCACCGTCAGATCTCGTGAACTTCTCTTGTTGACCCGCAGCAGTGACTCTTCTTACGGCCACCAGCTATAAATTGCTCAGTCGAACCAGCCGTTTTTGAATACCTTGTACAGCGGACATACCGCTCTCAACGTTCCGTGTGCCCAATTCCAAGTGTCATTCCATGAATTGGTAATTCACATGGTGATTCGTTCGTCATTTAATAGCAATTCACACGACAATTCATTTGTAAAATTATTCACTGAACAATTATGTAACTTTAATCTCATCTTTTAATGTCAGGATTTCTGTCCATTTCTTTGATATAGAAAATAACACAAGCTACTTGCAACAGTTACTCCTCTTTTGAACAATGACACAACTAGAGGTGTTTCCCATTCTTCTTCGATTGACCATCTTCGCCAGCAGATTTATAGAGCTGTATACAAGCGTAAGTGACGGAACGTATTTCAGTAAATTAATAGCCCAAATATTACATTATCAGTACCAGTTCCTTTTCTACACATCACTTCCTACAACAACCCTTCCACAAGTATAGAATTTATATTCTTATTCACATGTTGCTTCCTACGTCATCTACGGTTTCCACTATGTTACATTAAACGTTTCTGTTATATCACACCCAGGTAATAAAATTGACACTAGTAAAACAGGCCATTTTTAACTTAATCGCTGAAAAATACGTGTGAAGTGTCCCAACGTGCACGAAAACTATAACTGAATTTACTGTCAACAATACTTACTCGAAATTTAATGGAAGATGGTACTATTTCAGAATAAGCTTTATAAAATTTGTTCTTTCAAATGGTTCAAATGGCTCTGAGCACTATGGGACTTAACTACTGTGGTCATCAGTCCGCTAGAACTTAAAACTACTTAAACCTAACTAACCTAAGGACATCACACACATCCATGCCTGAGGCAGGATTCGAACCTGCGACCGTAGCAGTCGCGCGGTTCCGGACTGCGCGCCTAGAACCGCTAGACCACCGCGGCCGGCGTTTGTTCTTTAAATGGTTATTTCTAAAGTACTGCATTTTTTACTTGGGTCACTGTTCTTGCCGTGGTGCGATATAGGTGCCACAGCTCTTCATTCATTATATTTCAATGGTCTGTACATCTAGCTTAAAGACTGTGATTATCAGATTTGTATGGAGTGAGCTGGAGAGTAGATGTTGTCTAAATGCGTTCTAGCTACTTTTTTTAGTAAGAGTTGCAGCGATGAAAGACAACAAATATGGCACCAAAACAAAATACGAGAGTTTCAAGGCGACACAACGTACGTTCTCCGGTAATCAGATGGCTACAGAAGAAAATCAGTTAACGAAAGTGCAGTTCGAAGTTTGCAGTGGAGACTGACCGTCTCTTGTCAACCGCCAGATACCAATACAACGAGATTGCTGGGAAAATAAGCGAGCCCTAACAAAGCACATGGGTTCTTTCTTCGTAAATACAATCAGCTATACTTGTCCTTGAGTAGCGTTTCCGTAGATTGCCAGGAAAATGGGTTGCTGGAGATAAATTATATTGTTGTAACTTGCAGCTTCTGTTGAAATACGATCAGGAATCTTAGTGTCCCAGCACAGGACTAACAAATTAAGGTTTAACCCTCGCACCTGACTCTTGATTTGAATAACATGGAACCTAGTAAAATATTGTCATGTAACAGGTGTGTAAGCAGTTTAATACATACATTGTACTTTCTGATGTATATCCGAGGTTGTAGATAACTATATAGTTTCGTACAAAGACTTATTTTATGAGTAGAAAAAGGTATTTACAAAATCTGCATAGTAGTACTTACAAGAAATGTTTGGCATTTCTAACGTTTAGCTTTCTTGTAACTAAATGTGCATAATGTAATATAATGTTCAGAAATTAAGGAAGTACAGAAGATTACTTAACAAAGTGATACCCTTCATGTAGCTTGAGGCCAGAGCCACAAATACTGTTTAAATATATATGATCAAGAGAGTCAAAGCTATTATAGCAACGTAGCTACAGTGTTATATTCTTCAGGTCAACGATGTACAGCGACGCTGATCGTCCACGCCGTACCCACTTCTGTCTGGGGCAACGAGGATGACAATTCCAGATAGACCTTCTCGTAGTTCGCTCACCCTTGCTCTGTTCCACTGGTGGTGGAGAAGTTCCATACATCCTCTTAAGGAACTACAATACTTTGGTGTCCATATCTTCAGTGGTTTGCCAGTGTTCTTATTAGATGGAAGTTCTGAAGCGTCAATAAATACTCCTTCCTACACTGCTTCCCTTAGTCGCTGGATATCGTCTATGACAGCCCTCTCTCTCCCTCTCTCACACACACTTTTTTCTGGTTGGGGGGAGGGGGGAGCCGTGAGCAGGGTAGCACGTTTTCCTCCCGCGAGAGAATTAGCTGGGGCGAGCTCTTCGTCTTCAGTTTGTGTGATGTGTTTTGAAATGAGAATGGCTTCTATGTTCATTAGTATAGTTTGTAGGCCTTCTTTGTCTACGCTGCAGTGGTCCATTGACTTGCAGAGGAGTGGTCTGAGTCAACCATCTACTCCCACCATCCTCCCCATTCAGCTACTTGTGGTTCAATGAGGTTTGACGTGTTAACTCGTTGTGCGACTAACAGCCGTGTCTTGTCAATGGGGCAGCGGTCCACATATCTGTTATCTCTCAGAGAGTTCCATGCAAAGTTTGGGCGTTATCACTATACCTCAGGCCTGAGCAACATTTTGTTACCTGGGTCTAATTCACGTAGTTACTTAAGCTTTCAGGGTGCCTTATCAAGTGACATGATGGCAATGCTCCTAGCACATGAAGTCAAAACAATAGATCCTGTGACGTTAATGGTTAAGGGGTTACACTCTGATATGAATGGCAAGCTTTTCCCGACATGCCACGCTACAAATTACGTCTCAAAACGAGCGTTTTTCTGCCTACCCCACCTTGAAATGTTTACATTAATTTATGCATGGTTAACTTTACTCCTTTATTTACGAAATTTTAGAATTCTGTGGACTAACAAACTTGCTGTTTGATTAACTAACCAATCCAAAAAATAATTTGAGCACTAAGCTCCAGCATTATCAAAAATTAGTATTAAAAACTGGCTTGTTTACTGTTTCATTAATTTCAAATGCATGTATTGTAACAAGTTGACCATCAGATAATTCCAAGAAATGTTACTGATCGTAAATCAAACATTTTTCGGTTTTCTGATGGTTCTGAGCGACACTGGTTTTGTGCTAAATATGCACTGCCTCATCCTGTGATTACTTTTTATTTGGAACATTGTATTTGCAACCACCAAGGTGAATTAATTTATTTTTTGTGAACCAGTAGATGTAAATTTTGAATTTGTATTTTGTTCAATCTTGCTTAGCCTCTGTTGTGCGTGCCCTGTCATTTTCAACTGAATACCTCAGACATTCCACCTTCATTTCTTCTTTTCGTTTTCGCCACAAACATATCACTCACAATGATATTAATATTATTTGAAACCCTCATACTCTCTGTGCTCTTCCAGACTTTATAACCTCAAAGTCGATCTTCATTACTGGCTCATGTACTTTAGATGGAACTCTTTACTCGATTACATATAAGCATTTTTTATTATTAGCTGCTCATGTTATTTTCACATCATTGTCGACACGATTATACATATTTTTCGGGCATGAGCAGCTTTATTTTCTGGCATCCCCATACTTTATTCTCCATGTCTAACTTTCCGGTTACTTCTAACTTCTAATCTTCCCATCTTCCCGTCCGCAGCTCGTGGTCGTGCGGTAGCGTTCTCGCTTCCCACACCCGGGTTCCCGGGTTCGATTCCCGGCGGGGTCAGGGATTTTCTCTGCCTGGTGATGGCTGGGTGTTGTGTGCTGTCCTTAGGTTAGTTAGGTTTAAGTAGTTCTAAGTTCTAGGGGACTGATGACCATAGATGTTAAGTCCCATAGTGCTCAGAGCCATTTGAACCCATCTTCCCATTCATTTATGTCTAGCTCCTGATATATGTAACCGAAGTTGTGTTACCTAATTACGTAATTCTGTTAAGTCATTCGAATTATTTTTAATAGTTTCACCTCCTTGAGATTGTTGTTATGGCAAGTGTTTTCTTCGAACACTACTTTCACTTCCTTTACTAACGACATTACGTCTGAGTTCTGTGTACATCCACGTGCTGTTACTCTTCTGAGTGCCTGGTGTCACTGACTTGTTCATATGTGCATTTGTCACAGCGGGTTTATAAGTGTGTTTCACTTGTCTGCTTTTACATTCAGCAGTATATGTCCAGACTGAGACGATTCCCAAGTCTGTGTCTTAGCTATGTTTCAGCAATAATCTTTCAAACCCTGTCTGACTCA
This sequence comes from Schistocerca americana, assembly GCF_021461395.2. NCBI lineage: Eukaryota > Metazoa > Arthropoda > Insecta > Orthoptera > Acrididae > Schistocerca > Schistocerca americana. The sequence goes on from NC_060123.1 coordinate 357,310,197, forward strand.
CAGTTTTAATCTACCAGGGAGTTTCAAATCAATGCACATTCTGCTGCAGAGTGAAAATTCTTCAGGTATCGTAATTTTCAGATTGTAATCGAATGTCCTTTCTCATGGAACAAGTGATCGCTGTGGGTCTGTATTAACACTAGAAGTACTGGATTTCTCCATACCCCTAGCAGTACCATGTTGGTCATTTTAATCCACAGTAGGAGAGTGCCATATTATTCTTATATGAGTGTTGTTTTGAGCGTCGCCTTGTTGAGAGTATGTTGAGGAAGACTCTAAAGTGTAGTAAAAGGTCAATTTGGTCTCTAAAATGAATAATACACACTCAAAAATTTTCAGAAAATTTTTTTTTATTTTAAATTTTACAGAAAAAACCCCATAGTCATCAATCAACGTTTAAACAATTAAGTAAAACAATGTAACCATGTTTTACTTCATAAAAATATTGATACAGAGTTAAAACATAATGTTTATTTGAGTACTAATAATATATTCACTTTTACAGGCCAATAAAATAAGTACCGAGTATTTGTGAAAGAGTCTAAATTACAGCAGGTGACTAAAATGCTCTGTGTGTTTTTTGCTTATTGGAATAGAGCAAATAAAACATAAGAACTGACAACTTGAGCCTACAATTGTAAATATTCGAAAATATTTAGAAACAAAGAGTTGAGAGAATTGCTTAAGCCGGGATGGGGAAGTTCAGACACTTGACAGAAGTTTTTGCTTGGCATCTATTGCAAGCATACTTGTTTCCTAGATGCGTACGCTTGACGTCTTATTCCTCTGAATTCGACAATGCCTTCTACTTGCGTATTGGCCAATGCCAGTATCGAGCGCACGCAAAAGGAGATGGGCTCCTCTCTGCAGTTTGTATGGGGCAGCAAGCTCATTTGCGCTCTGAGGATAAAGTCTGTGCGTGCAATCATCTTAGAGGTAAGAATTTAAAAACTGTTGAGAATGAAAAGGTCAAGAATATTGTGGAAGACATACAAGGCCCTTGGTGATCACTAGTTGGGATACTGTAGTGTCTACTTCACCCTTAGTTCCCTTATAAAACTTCCAGTTTCTGGAACTAAACTGTTGAATACAATGCCTATTTACACTTCACTCCACACCATTTTCACGGAGGTGAGGAAGCTATCTGTTGTGATTTTACGACCACAGTTGAGAAATAGCTGTGCCGGCTTCATAATGACATAGTGACCAAGACCCTTGCTTGGATCACGAGTTTCATTTTGCCACGGTAAAGTAATCCGCTCAGGATGTAGCGCTTGTCAGCAACACAAAAAAGCAAGTATTTCATCGCATAGTTTTCAGGTTATTTGGCATGTACTGTATTAAAGGACACCTGCACTTGCAAGGGTACAGTCGCCCGTCGACAGTCGTGTTCTCATCTGGCTTATAGAATGCAATGCAATTGTCAGTAAAAAGTGTCCATATTTCTGAAGCAAAGCGAAATTTCTCAGTTTCCTGAAGCAGTCTTCTTGATGACATAGAATCAGTCTTAATATTACTGCATATTTCTGCCAATTTGTTCCTTGACATGGTGCTTTTATAGAAAGGATGTCCCCAATTATGGCTCCATAAGTCTACACATGAAATACGCTGAGCTCCATAGCGTAGAATAATTAAAAAAAAAGTGTCTAGTCCTTCCAGGCTTAGCGACTGCTCATTATTACCAACTAAGCTGTGGGCCTTTTCTTCAGCATACTTTTTCTTCATTTTCTGGATCAGATCGCTGACTTAGCCACAACGCAGAGAGTGGCGAGTCGTCAACAGCATGTCGTGTGACGTGCCCCATAGGCCGGAGTATCTCCCGCAACACATTTCGGGCACTGTGCCTATCTGCTGTGTTGTCTGGCTCAATCCATGTCCACTTGGTACCAATGGAACTTTCCACTTCCTCGCTAGGTAGTGAATGTCGTAGAGAGTTTCCTCTCCCTCATCCACGATGAGCTGTTGCACGAAGTCTGGCACCGAAATGTAATGCGACCACCTCTCGCCACTCGGTCAATTGCACCAAATACCGCGCTGTCGCCGTCTAGTGAGTCGTCCACAACACCTGGATCATCGCCAGTACCGCGCGGTGTAGTCGCACGGTCTGGGGCCCCTTGTCACGGTCCGCGCGGCTTCCCTTGTCGGAGGTTCGAGTCCTGCCTCGGGCATGGGTGTGTGTGTTTTGTCCTTAACGTAAGTTAGATTAAGTAGTGCGTAATCTCAGGGAGCGATGACGTCACCAGTTTGGTCCCATAAGACTTCACCACAAATTTCCCAATTCATCGCCAGTGTCAGCTGCAACTTGAATCATTTATCAAAATTCTTTGTAATTGGTAAGGGATAGGAAATGATGGCAGAAGACCAGCCATAAAGCAATTAGACTTACGCGTTTACGCTAGATGATGTGTGTTATTTCATGTAAGTTTTGAATAAGGATTTATTAATCAGTGACTTGTCGACCCCCTCAAGTAGCTGATCGACATCTCCTCCGCCCTCCTCGTCCTTGTCAAAGGCCCTGTCCCGCACTGCACACACGTTTCGCTTGTCCTTGTGAGGTACGTCCATGTCCTCAGGTAGAATCTGTTAATCCTACTCTTAAAGAACAGAAGAAAATGCCATACACTGGACTACGCTCTCATTTGTTCAATAACTTAGGCAGAATTGTTCATGTTTACATTTCTTAAGAGGTAGGTCATTGACAGGCGAATCAGATTCTGCTTGCTATTCATTTCATACGTATGAATCACGTGAGTCAGCAGCTTCCACTGGAACAAAATGATCGCCCTCCTCCACATTCATCTAACCACCAGATTAATCGCTCGACAGCGTCAGTGAAACATTCTCCACGTAGTAGAGAATCCTCCGTAAGGCCACGTCGTCTTGCCATCGTAGCTTCAATGACGCAAGCTTGCGAAAATAAACTTCAAGCTCACGTTGATGGCGTTAGGTCTGCCTTTGCCTACTCGGATTGACCATAGACAAAATTATACTGACAGAAAACATCCGTAAGGGTGATGTGTTCAAAAATGTCCAAATGTGTGTGAAATCTTATGGGACTTAACTGCTAATGTCATCAGTCCCTAAGCTTATACACTACTTAACCTAAATTATCCTAAGGACAAACAAACACACCCACCAATGCCCGAGGGAGGACTCGAAACTTCGCCGGGAAAGGGCGATGTGCCTGGCATCTGCTGTCACCTAAGAGAACTATGAGCAGTGCCCCAGACAGTGGTGCAGGAGGAGAGAGGGGCAGGCAGATGGCATCTTCACTTGTAATATGTTACTCTGTGGCTTCCCAGTGCCACTTCGTACATCTGCATGTCGCCAGTCTGTAGAAAACGGAAAGCCGTGCTGATAAAAAATACAGCCCGCATTCTTCGTATTTTGCGTCCTCTTTGACACAAAGTGTTATAATACACTTCAACATATCGTGAATAACGTCGAGGCACTTCCAGAAACTGTTCAGTGTCCGGAAATCGGTGTTATTGATATCCAATTGCATTAAAATGCATAGGGCTCAAAAATGAACCATGTGGTCTGACGAGGAAAATCAGTAAATTTTTCGTACTTCTAGATGGGTCTGAGGGATGGAATTTTGGTCAGTTGTACAAACCCATAAATTATGAAAAGTCATGGGAGTGTTTTGTCTTCAACGATTATGAAAGTGGGGGGGGGGGGGGGGGGTAGGCCCACAGAAAAATCCTTCCTGGGGAAAAATTACCCCCATGGTGCTTCTAGTGTTAAGGCGCTATGTAGCTCCAACAGAACTGAAGGACAAAGTGATTTGCGGGTTTCCTGGCTGTCTAACTGCCTGCTGACCAGGGGAATGGCGGTAATGATAAGCTATGCAACACCGGGACTCGAACCTGGATTTCCCACTTTATGCGAGTTTTCGCCTTATCCGCTTTGGCCATTCCTGTGTGACTGAAGCCAAACCCATATTTCCGTATGCAGTCCTTCCTGCGTTACAAGCTGTACTCGTACGCACATTATGTAATTCCCGAACAGGGAAGGAGATTTTAGTCGAAAGTCGCTACCCGGTATCCGCAGATAAATACAATATTGCGGTGCGTGTTTTGCAATATTCCTTCAGACATGCGTTTATGCAACATACTTACACATATTTACACGCCAATACCAGGGCGCGAGTTTCAATTAGACTCGCCTCCACTGCATAGGAACTACATTATGTGTTTACGAGTACAGGTTGTGAGGCCGTGATTCGTGAGTGGATACCAAAAACGGTTCAGGCAACTGTTTTTGAAAAGCAGGAAATCCAGGTACGAATCACGGTCAGACAAAGATGTTCTCTGATGGTTGGTCGTATTTACAACAGTGAATATATTTCATATTTTAAATTATTTGTGTCACCCTTAAACACCCACTCTTCGATAATTCCATAGCACACGCTTTCCATCTTTTTATTAATTTATTGTCTTATGCCTCATCGTGATTTTTCCTGCTTAAGTCGCAGTCCACATGCACTAATTTGTTCTGGGTGTACGCAACAGCCAAGAGAGAGACCAAGAAGGATATCATTTCAACGAGACTCATTAATTAAATCGGTAATTTATTTGGCATCGCTGGATCTTTGGCAGCTTAGCTGATATGTACGTGCATGTAGAAACACAGCAATGTGAAAAACTAATATGAAAGCAAACAAAAGTGTCTCTACAGTCGAACTGGATATAGCATTCTATTAAAATTGTTGTGTGGTTAGCAGACTGATAACAGAGACGGCACCATGCCTGTACACCAAGAAAAAAAGAACAAAAAAACCCTTTTCAGCGTGCACTGTATGCTGAACTTGCAGTCAACAAAGAAGGTGAGAAGAAATATGAAACCATAACATTCTACAATGCAACAAAGTTCGAGGTGGATAAAACGTAAATGTACTATGAATTTCGCATGTAGGAGGTGGCAGACGCGTGTCTTCTACAAAATATCTTCTACAGCATCTTGGACATAGCGGCAATAAGAACATGCATCACCTACAAATTAGTACACTACTGGCCATTAAAAGTGCTACACCAAGAAGAAATACAGATGGTAAACGGGTATTCATTGGACAAATATACTAGAACTGACATGTGATTACATTTTCACACAATTTGTGTGCATAGATCCTGACTAATCAGTACCCAGAACAACCACCTCTGGCCGTAATAACGGCCTTGATACGCCTGAGCATTGAGTGAAACAGAGCTTGGATGGCGGGTACAGGTACAGCTGCCCATGCAGAGTCAACACGATACCACAGTTCTTCAAGAGTAGTGACTGGCGTATTGTGACGAGCCAGTTGCTGGGCCACCATTGACCAGACGTTTTCAATTGGTGAGAGATTTGGAGAATGTGTTGGCCAGGGCAGCAGTCGAACATTTTCTATACCCAGAAAGGCCCGTACAGGAGCTGCAACGTGCAGTCGTGCATTATCCTGCTGAAATGTAGGGTTTCACAGGTTTCCAATGTGCGTTCACCGCGATGTCGCCAAACAGGGATGCGACCATCCTGATGCTGTAAACAGAACCTGGATTCATCCGAAAAACATGACGTTTTGCCATTCGTGCACCCAGGTTCGTCGTTGAGTACACCATCACAGTCGCTCCTGTCTGTGATGCAGTGTCAAGGATAACCGCAGCCATGGTCTCCAAGCTGATAGTCCACGCTGCTGCAAATGTCGTCGAACTGTTCCTGCAGATGGTTGTTGTCTTGCAAATGTCCCCATCTGTTGACTAAGGGGTCGAAACGTGGCTGCACTATCAGTTACAGCCATGCGGATAAGATTCCTGTCATCTCGACTGCTAGTGATACGAGGCCGTTGGGATCCAACACGGCGTTCCGTATTACCCTCCTGAACCCACCGATTCCACATTCTGCTAACAGTCATTGGATCTCGACCAACGCGAGCAGCAATGTCGCGATACGATAAACGGCAATCGCGATAGGCTGCAATCCGGCCTTTACCCTAAAGTCGGAAACGTGATGGTACGCATTTCTCCTCCTTACACGAGGCATAACAACAACGCTTCACTAGGCAACGCCGGTCAAGTGCTGTTTGTGTATGAGAAATCGGTTGGAAACTTCCTCATGTCAGCACGTTGTAGGTGTCGCCACCGGCGCCAACCTTGTGTGGATGCTCTGAAAAGCTAATCATTTGCATTTCACAGCATCTTCTTCCTGTCGGTTAAATTTCGCGTCCGTAGCCCGTCATCTTCGTGGTGTAGCAATTTTAATGGCCAGTAGTGTAATTAACAAGATAAAGAGAGAAGTGACAACTATACAAATAGCCTCAGAGTAGCGTACAGAAAAACTGCGCATAAAACACAATCTCTTGTGGGAAATATGTGTAGCAGATTCCAGTGGCACGCCTAAAAAGTACAACTAAGTCATGTGCAAAACACATCTAGTACCGAGAATAAGCACTTCCGTTCTTAGTTAATATATAAAATATTGCACTTTATGGAAGTTGTTAGTGTAAGCAGCGGCGAACCGGTAAGACATTTTGCTGCTGGAACAAGTAACTAACGTGTACTCATGCTCAGTAATTATTGTTACAGCTCGAAAAAGCAGGAATTAATATACACTAAAACGAAGTACTTGTTTGATTCAAAAATGAAAATATTTAATGTGGTGTCAATATGAATCCTTTCAGACATTTTAGGTCTGTCAGAAACTCCGCCGTTCTAGCTTTGACTCTGTTCTATTAATCTGATATCGTATTTATTGAAAACAGTGCGTTATCATTATTATAGCACATACCATCCCACTACAATGTTGTTGCTTTTCCTGTTCCATGATAGTCATTTTGTGCAGCTCGGTTAGAGCAGTAAAAACATAAATTTATGTATCTGTTGTTGCATTGTGAATATGGGAAATTGGCCGGTCAAATACCTACCAGGGAATATCACCATACAGCCATATGTTTTCAGAAGTTATTTTGCGTAGACTTCCAGTTTTGGCATGTAATTAATGTCGTTTTCTGGGTCCTGTGCACTCCTTATTGTCTGAACAGGGAGTGCACAGGGTCCAGAAAATGGGATTAATGAGAATCCGAACCTTGTTGTCTAAGTAAAATAACATCTATAAATATACAACTGTTTGGTAATTTTCCGCGGTAATAGTTTCATGTGGAACACTGGTTGTAATTGTTCTGGCTGACGTGGTTTCTATATCGTAATTAGTTATGAGCAACAACATAGCACGCGAGCTATTCACTTGTAAACAAATATTACGTCTTCACTGCAGAGGCCATGGAAACCTCACAGGTACTCACGTCGGTACAACGAAATATTTCTATCTCCCGCGACCACGCGCGAACCTCAACACTCTCCAAGTCTTTACTGCGACCCTCTGTCATCCCTTCCCGTCCAGCACCCTTTGTCCTGTCCGACCCAATCCTCCTCCCCCTCCTCCCTCCAGTCTCTCCATTGACTTCGGTAGTCGCCTACAGTAGTAACGAGCGCTATGATTGGATAGAGCGATCCCGCCATGTCTCCAAGCCAACGCACACTCACAAACATATTGAAACACATACGAAATACAAGTTTTACATTTCAGTAACTTGAAATTACATAAATATACATAAGGCTGGACCATAAACACGCTCTAACATACATTATTAAATACATAAACATATTAAATAAACATATATCGAAGGAATAGAAAGAAAAGTAGGCCAGTAGCGTAATGCCTCTGTGCTTTCTAAAACCATTAAATATTTGACGAATTTTTTCATGAATAGTATATATCGGATATAAACAACGGCATAGACGAAAAAATACATTTATAAGCATGTTGATACCGTTGTTTCGTGTAACTGTGGAATACTTATGGCCTGACGTGATCAATAGTAATCGGCCACTTCGACCTCCATTAACTCATGAACTATTCAAGTCACATGCCCGTAATTGATACCAATTTAAGTTTACACTAATAGTTTTCTAAAGACACGTCGATCGACAAAATCGGAAGAACCGTTTAGAGTTTGGAAACTCGTTTTGGGTGTTTCTTGTGCCACATAATAAGGTTTTAAATAATAAAGTTATTAAAAATCTGATTATTCCATCAGAATCATCGTACAAATAATGGTAATGTACATGCTTCTTTTCAAGGTATCATGATTCCTTTGGGTGTTATTAATTTCTACATGAATTGTGAAATGTCTGCCATTATGGTTTCACAAAATCCACCGTCTCTAGCACTCCCGGCATACAATTCTGGACCACGTGCTGGGGCTACCCCACTTGCTCTGGCTAATGACCATGCAGTTACTGAGGAGCCCCAGCCTGCCGAGTGGCCCGTGCAGCCACGCTAACTCCGAACTTAGATTATTTTCAGGGTGCCACAATTAGCTCTTACCTCACAGTATCATGCCAAAATTGAAAATATTAACGAAAATGAAAAGAACTGTAAAAGGTGCTTGAACAACATAGATTGCCTTGGTTGGATGACTGCAAGAATAAAGAATGATGAGCCAGCCACTCTGTAACACACCAATATCCCCAGCCCAGAAACACAAGGTAGCCGGCCGGGGTGACCGAGCGGTTCTAGGCTCTTTAGTTTGGAACCGCGCGACCGTTACGGTAGCAGGTTCGAATCCTGCCTCGGGCATGGATGTGTGTGATGTTGTTAGGTTAGTTAGGTTTAAGTACTTCTAAGTTCTAGGGGGCTGATGACCTCAGATGTTAAGTCCCATAGTGCTCAGAGCCATTTGAACCAACACAAGGTAATAGAAGCACAGACGGTGAACATACCGAACAGACAGCACCAGAGTGAGGGAGGAAGAGTAAAAATGCAGGTAGGGAGAGGGCCTGAAACAGGAGGGTAAGGCGCCTACCCTTAAATAGAATGATAAGAACCCCCTTCACAGATAAAACTTAAAACTATGATAACTTCTGAGACTTTGTCACCTAAGAGCAAAGGGTGGAAGTCGGGCACGGAGGCTAAATTTGGACATTCCAACAAGATGTGGAACACTGTCAAGCGTGATCACAGCGACACTGAAGTAGGTCCTCACGATGTAGGAGGTAGCCATGAGTCAGCCAAGTACGTCTGATGCGAAGCTGTCAGAAGACAGTGGAGTCCTCACAGGAGGCTCACAGCAAGGATCTCCACACAGTCATCTTCTTTACCCCATGTAAGTTATTTTGCTAAGTCAGAAAACGCCATTCTGTATTCCAGAGCCCGAAAACCCTGTGGAAAAATAAAGATTGAAGATCAGATTCCGTTATGTCGATCTCCAGATTCGGTTTACGAGTAGACTCCTTGGCTTGCCTGTCGGCAAGTTGATTTCCTGGGATTCCGAAGTGTCCCAGGGTCCATATGAAGACCAATTACATCCTATTTTATTCGACGACATATACAGACTCTTGGATGGCCATTAACAAGAGATGACGAGGATAGCAACAGTCAAGATGCTCAAGGAGTCGCTACAAATGAGGAAGGACTCCCTGATGCAAGTATGGATATGCTCAAGACCGCGATAGATGGCTACCAGCTCTACAGTGCAAGTACTGTAGGATCTGGCAAGGAGAATAAGTCAGTAAGTCCTGCATGAGCGTATGTGAACTCAATCTACCTCTGAATCCTGGGGTGCACCTAGAACAGCGAGAAGCGTTGCAGAGAGCCACACGATTAACTGAGTCTTTTAGAACTGTGACATGTCCAGATGAAGGTGTGGTCAAGGTACACACCATGGAGGTGTACGTGAGTCGACCTGGAGGAAATGTGATAGAGGGAAAGTCTCGAGTTCAGTGAGAAGGGACTGGGCACAGACTGCAATTATAAACGCCCATCTAAGCCGCCATTGTGGGAGATGAATTTACAATGTTAGGATAACGGAGACAGTAACTGGATGTTTATGGAAGCTGAAAATTGCGCAGTATAATTGGCAAAGTATTGTTGTCGCCTTGGAGGAACCCCAGCTTACGAATAGGTTGTTCACGGGGCCCATGCGAAATGCTCGTATCACAAATTCAACGCCACAGTCGTGTATAGGGTCCAGCATCCACAATGCTGAGAGCTATTCTGAACCATACGCCAGGCTCCCACAGTTAATATTGGTCTGTAAAAGAACTTTATACAGCTGGAACACTGTAGGGTGATTTGCTCTCCAGTGATTGCGACTTGGGCGTTGAAGAATATTGACAAGCTGGCAGCACTTTTGCTTAAGCTGGTGATAATGGGAAGCCAAGTTCAGTGGGTGTCGAAAAGTAGTCCTAAAAAGCTATAAGAGTCCGCTACATTAAAGAGATGGTCATTAACATAAAGTTCTGGGTCAGATGAACTGTACACCAGCGACAGATGGGTATGTCGCTAGTTTTGGTGGCTGAAAAGTGAAAGCTGTGGGTGGTAGCCCATGACTGCGCCTTTTGTATGGCTTTGTGCAGTCGGCGTTCATTCACAGAAATATCACATGAGCAAAAAGAAAACGTCGTCAGCATATAAGTAGGGTGATACTCAGGAGCTTACGGCTGCTGCACGACCATTGTTGGCCACTAAAAAGAATGAGCCAGCCCTACAGTACCCCATTCTCTTGGGTTTGGGGGAATTGTGTGAAGCACCGACTCGATCTCAGAAGGTGTGGAGCAACTAAAAGTTCTGTATAAAAATTGAATGTAGGCCCCAGAAGCCCCACTCATTTAATTTAGCGAGGATGTGTCGGCAAGTAATGTTATGGGCTTCACAGGTAAAACGAGAGACAATAACGTGATGACTGTGGCAAAAGGCCATACTGATGGCAGAGTCCAGGTATACCAAGTTATCAGTGATAAAGCGACGTAGTAAAAACCGCCCTGCAACCGAGCCAGAAGGCCCCAAGATTCAAGGAGCTAGCACAGCAGCCAGCTAATCATATGTTCAAGTAGCTAACACAGAATGTTGGTAAGGCCAACACGATGATAGCTCTCCATATCTTGCGGGTTTATGCCAGGTTTTTATCACTGGAACGATGATACTTTCTCGCCTTTGCGACAGGAATTCGCCATCGCTCCAGATTCTTCACCAACTGTTTTAGGGTATGAAAGGTCGGATGGAAATTCAAACATGCAGAGGTTCAAGCATAGTGCTCGACAAAACGTTCTGCGACTGTGTATGGGTCGGTATACACAGCTGCAAGTGTGGAAATCACATGTATACTTGTAAGAGTATTATATCCATAAAGATATCCGAGCTTAGTCCAAACTTAGGAAGGAGAGGTTCATGTCCCAATGGTGGAGATGTACTATCCCCAGCAAGCCTGCTTCCATCTTTTGCTTAGTTGACGAAACGGGCACAGAGCTATCTGGAGGCCATAAGATGCTCCATTGATGAGTGCCGCTTATGACGTTGTAGAGCTCATCTACGATCCCTAATGGTGAGAGCCCACCTGGGCCAGCGTCCAGGTGAGTGACACCAGTTGAGGACAGGAAGAACGGAAAGTGGTCACCACTACACATGTCATTGTCAGCTCTCCAGCGGACAGATGGTAGAATGACAGAACTGCAAGCAGAGAGATCAGTGGCCGAGTATGTTCTATGTTCCTCACCGAAATGAGAGGATGCATGGAGGCAAAGATCAAGTTGAGTGAGTGGATTCTCGACATGTATACAATGGCCTGTGATCTCGATTCCATTCCACAAATGGTTATGGGAGTTGAAATCACCCTCACCCAAAAATGGGAAACGTGGGGTAGTTGAGAAATTTGTGCAGCCAATATATTTTGTGGTACTTCTCCATGTAGAGGAAGGTATACATTGCAGATGGTAAGTGCCTGCATTGTCCTCATCCTGACAGCCACAGCTTTTAAAGGTCTATAAATGGACACAGTTTCACTATGGACAAAAGACATATATTTATACTCTACCTGAAACCCTTTTGCAGATTTTCTAAATACCCTCAGCATCTATGAAGGGCGAGGTCCACATTGCAGCAAACTAGGGTCCTGAAGGGCAACGCAGAAAGCAGGTGTAATGCTTAAGATCTGTCATAGCTCAGCCATTTCGGGGAAAACTACAGCAACTCCGCTGAAGGATGACGCTTTCTGTAGTATGGGAATGCATGAAGGGACCAAAGTGGGCACACTGCCACCACTTGCTGAGGGCTTGTGATCTCTGTGTCCATTGATTCTGAAGCTCTGGTGAGGGAACACTAGGTCACCACCTCATTCTCAGAATTGGAGCTGGCAGGGAGCAGTGGTATGGGGGCCACAGGTGTCTCTTCCTTCTTTGTTGTTTTCTTTTTCCTGTCTTCTCACTTCTCTTTTATTTTATCTTGCTGGGAGGGATTCTCTGAATTTGTCTCCGGAACTGACTATGATCAGGGATGCCTAAGACCAGCAGCTTCCGGCTCCTTCAGCCACTGGCTGGTGCCCTTCTTCATAGCAACAGAAGCCTTGGAAGGGAGAGTCCAGGGGACCCCTTCCTTGTGAGAGGAGCCAGAGGAGGATGTAGCTTCTCTAAGGGGTGGGGATTGATGGCCATGATGAAAGAGGTGGAGTGGTGTTTTTCCCAAAGCAGATACTAGTGGTAAAACGGGAGAAAGGGAACCATCAAAGGGGCAGGTGGCCCTGAGAACCCACTTTATGAGGCATAGCTGGAAAGGTGACTGTCACCAGAGAGGGCGATGTTGACATAGTGATAGCATGCAATACCTGAATACGGATTAACGCTCAAGACCGTATGAACTGTAATTCACTACGATAACTTGGAGTGGAACACGAGTACATCTGAACTTTCAAGACGAGAAAATCGTTTTTGAATATATACACTACATTCCAAGGAATACTAAATACAAGCGGTATGTCTTTATGTTACCTCAAATGGCTTGCTGAATCTAGACTGTGTTCGAGTATGTACCATCTCTCATATTGCCGATTTCAAACACGCTGTTTTGAGATTACGTTTCTGAACGCCTGTGGTTCCAGTTAAATAAGGATACTTCTTCAGAGCTACTAGGGAGCTTTCAGATTCCTATTGCCTTTTACTGGCATAAGTAGTTAAGGCGCTGGGGCTTGTGTTTGTGAAGTTGTTGCCACTGTGGGTGTTGGGTCTTATGGTATACGACTCAGTTGTAAGAATTATCTCCCCATACGCTTCACCCTAGTGCTTGCTGTTTTCTGATTTAATATTCTGGACTACAGTAGTGGCCAGCAAGTGTGATGTAAAAATTTTTAAATTAAATTTTAATAAATATTTTATATTGATTAGCATTACGAAATTAATATTATTTTATATCTATGAGACTGCCTGTAGCGTTTTAGAACATAAGGGATGGTTATCTGATGGGATGTAAGTTTAATCGGTAAGCTGGTTAATGTTGTGCCTTGATCACTGTGACTTGTAAGTAATAATAATTTTGTGCAGTATGGTTTGTGTATTTGTTAATTTATTCTGGAGATTTAACTTCGAGTTGGGTCTGGGTTATAATATCCATACCTGGAAAACGGTTGCAAGGAAGTTTACAGACGCAGGTGCAAGATAGTTCGATGAGATTCTAACTTTCAGTCTTGGTCAAAGCTAATTTTATTTCTTTTTAAGATGACCAGAGGCACTTTTTTATGTAATTTGAAACTGACTGGCCAATCTGGAGCATATCCTGTTGGCGCACCCTCCCTCTAAGTTGCTACCAGTACGGCTCACTGTATTATTGTATTTGTATATTTGTATTTATGGGAAGTTCCTTTGGGACCAAACTTCTGAGGTCATCGATCCCCAGGTTGAAACACTACTTAATCTAACTAACTTACGCTAAGGACAACACACACCCGTACCTGAGGAAGGACTCGAACCTCCGACGGAGGGAGCCGAGCGAACTGGTGCAAGGCGCTTAAGACCGTGCGGCTACTTCGCGCGGCTGTATTTATGTAAATTGTTCTAGTTTGTTTCTTGACATATGGGCAATGTTTCTCAAAATTTTACTAAAACATTGTATTTGTGTAACTAATAAATGTTTGAGTGTTCATTCTGCACTTTAATAAGATAGACTTCGCTTCATTACAAACTGTAGTACAGAACGAAAATCGAAATACATGTGGCCTGGCCTATGTTTCACCCACCTTCCTAACGAAAATAATTAAAGTTTCTCAGGCAGTGCACCACCTCGGAGACGACGCGTTTCAGGAACGCATGTCAAGAAAACCAAATCGGGAGACTCAAATGTGAGAGATGCATCACATCCCGTTAGGACACCGATCATCGAGGTTCCCTGTGTTCTTAATTATCAATGACACACTGCGATGTTCAAATTTTGTCCAGAAACGGAGAGCCCATGGCAAAGAGATGGATACGAATGTGTTTATTTATTTATTTTATGACACACGTCCATCTTTCCTGTACCACATATGCTGCTATCACTTACGTAGCGAGTGAGTGACTGGGTTTCGATTACGTGAGTAGAACAGCTGTAGTGCAGAGATACATGTATTACTACCGTTTTTCAGCCAACTTAATACTCGGGATGACAGATCAAAGCTGCACCTTTTGTGATGGAATCTTCGGGTTTGGTACAGCCATTTCCCCAGCTGCTCAGTGAAGACCAGATGGACCATTAGCTGGTGATCTGCTCGTTTACCGGGTGTCCTAAATGACGGTCGGACTCTGCGCATGTCTCCATCAGGCTGGATGGTAAATTTGGAGCATGTGTTATGCTGTCATTAAATCACTAATCCATCCCCTTTCAGGAACGACATAGTTTAGAAAATATAGCGAGCACTTTTTGTCATTATTTAGGATTAAATTCAGTGGTTATTACTTAGGTTTCTAACGAGCACGGTGCGGTCGTTTCAACTTATCGAAATTAAGTTAATCAAGTTATACATACAGCACAATGAATGTTTGACGAATTTATAGTGCAGTGAGCCTTCATTTGTTACTTTCCTTTAACTTTTTCCCTATTCCTTAAAGCCTTTCGTTGTGATATGAGGCAATTGTCTATCAGTCAACATGTGGTCGCAACTTTCTAACAGAGAGTAGGCCCATTCACGTATTTTTTCAGCTCAGCTTACAATCAGGTGAACAGCATGCGGCATGAGTATGTTTAAGTATTCTTGCGGGTAGAATTGTTTTATTTTGTTTTATCTTCTTCGATGTTTGTATCCGTGCTCCCGCGGGAGCTTACCTTTAGGGAGGAAGTATCATCTGCTTCCTTAGTTAATGATGGGATTTGTGTATGTTGCGTTTGGAATTTTCCTAATAATTCAAGAATGATCCAGCATGTTTAATACACAATATCGCAATCACCCACATGGTCTTGGCTGTATGGTCAGTGAGAAGAACTTCATGCCAGGCTAAGCGTGTGATCGTGCGACGATTTATTTGGATATACTGCTGTTTTGTACGTACTCGGTAAGGTGTATTTGTGCCTGTTTCGTCCCCTCTACCCCCACTTTGTGATATCTTGTGACTACAAATTAACTCTCACCGCTAAATTTATTCAGAATCCCACTACCCACGTTGTGTCCAACATTATTAGAAACTGTAGTCATTAACCAGTGTATGGATGGTTTGAGTATTAAAGATACGTCTGAGAAGTTCGTTCATCGCCGGAGCAGCATGTTTTCCTTCCAGTCTCGTGCACAGTGCATTACGAGACCGCTTAGGTACAGATGTCGAGTACCATCAGAGAACATAGTACGTTATTTATGTTTTGTTCTCCATTAAGATTTGATCATGTATCTTTAAACGAGAATAACCATCACACTGTTCACACTAACAATTTTACTCAGCTGGCCCCTCCTGACAATATAACCCCCAGAAATAATATTGAGTTCCTAAATAACTTAGAATCCCATGTCAATAATTTTCATGTTGATTTGATTCAGTCACCACCTTCAGTTGCTTGTTCCCTCACTTTGAGTTATCTGTTACGTTATGTTGTTTAACTCAAGATTAAAACCACTAATTGAGCAAATAAATGTTCGAACTGAACCCCTGTTACTTACCAGCAAACACTGAATTATAGAAGGAAGTGTTATATGTTGCGACGGTCAAATAAATAAAAAATGCATCGAAATGGGTCGCATTACCTTTTTGCGGCAACAAAATTTTAAACCACTGCTGGTGCTGTGATTAAACGAGACTCTTAGGATCGCAGTAGAGAAGATACGTATTTGCAGAATCTGTGGGGGCGGGGCTGTAGAAGACAGGAAAGTTAGTTACTCCCGGGACTCCAGCTTCTGAACCTCCAGCCCTGGCACGAGCAGTCAATAATTAAACAAGCGAGGCATTGCTAGTATACTGTTCCAGGCACCCAACGTAGCAGCAAGAAAATCAAGGCAAACTTCCCTCATCCCTGTTTCCAAAGCATCCCTCGGAGGCCGCCCGCGTGTGCCCGAGACAATAAGGTAAGTTGTCGGCTCGCTAACACCGCAGCGAGCAGCGCCACCTCTCTTCACTTACACGCCCCATCTCGCGTCGATGTTTCCGGTTTCTGCAGAGGGATTTGTCTTACTGGTGTACCACAGCCACGGCTTGGCGTGGCGGAACTGCAGATATGAAGAAGACGGGTACATGGTTCCTGTGTCAGCTACAATTCTTGAGTGCCAACCTAATAAACTGAACACTCAGTAGGTCTAAATTGGTCGTGGAAGGAAAGCGACGCTGTTGCTCTCTTTCAGCTTTCGTGCTGAGCCCTCTCCGAGGAAGTGTTGCAACAGTTATTATAATGGGCACAGAAGAGGGACGATCAGTAACCCCCAACTCGTGTATGACAGTTCTCCATCAGATTTTTCATCGTTGTGTGAATTCACCTCAGGTGGCCATTTAAGTAATATTGTTAATGTTGCAACAGAAATTAGAGCATTTACTTATGGGAGCTACATCCCAAGATACTCATAGTTTAATATACCGTAAGCTGCTTCCCTCCCCTTCCATCACCTTTTGTGTCAAGCTGTGTGGAAAGATCAGAAGCGTGCTGGAGCGTGACAATGTATCGTTGTTGGGAATACTGAGAGTGGACCTAGAACATCTCATCCTTTTCTAAAGTATAATATTGTCGACTGCAACTGTGATTGCTCATACCATTCTCCTGATATTGCAAATAATCAGAAATGCAAGAAAACGTCCTCACAAGACAATAAACAAAAGAAAGGAAGGAGAGGAGTCATTGTTTCCTCTTAAAGAAAAATTGAACACGGCATGCCTGAAGTAACACACCTCGGTAAGTTCTCACTTCACACTGACAGTTACGAAGAAAGGCATAGGGACAAATCATAGACTAGATGATAATGTTAAGTTTGTTAGGAAATCACGGTGTCCGTGATTAATTGAAAGAAGAGTTATTTCGCACTTTGTTTAATTATTTGAAGGACTTGTTTCGCTTAATAAGAAACTCAAACGTCAATAAAGACACAACGTCCGAAGTAAGCCATCAGGAATGAACCTTTAGTAACGAAGTTTCTTCTGACATACAATACAAAGGAATTATTGGAATGGGAGACCGAAATCTGTAGTTTTGATTTGCATGTATAGACAAACAAATGGTTACAGTTTCAGAACAACTGGATGATATATTCAAAAGAAAGGGCTTCACAAACTGAGCAAGTCAGTAACACTTTGCTCCACTTCTGCCCTTTATGCAAGCAGTTATTTGGCTTGACATCGATTGATATGCATTGGATGTCCTCTTGAGGGATATCTGCCAGATCTGTGCAGCTGGCACGACAGATGGCCAAATTATTGAACAGGCTGGAGAGCCCTGCCCTTACTGCTCCAAACATTCTCAGCTGGGAAGAGATCCGGCGACCTTGCTGGTGGGGTTTGTCAAGCTGAAAGACAAGCATTAGAAACTCTAGAGCTGTGCGGACCGGTATTATCTCGTAGTTGTTGGGTCGTTTGGTAAGGGACAGCCAAGCTGCTATCCTACAGCTGTCCGGGACGTCTCCAGACACGTCTTGAGCGTAGAATGTCATTGACAGCATTAGAACTGTCCTCAATGATGTCCCGCTTCGAACTGAGCCCCGACGACCAGCGAACACATGAAGACATGTCTGGAGGCGATCCGAAGAGCGGCGGGGGGGGGGGGGGGGGGGGGGGGAGGAGGGTGAGGACAGACGCCCTCTTCGCTAGACAACCATGAGTGGTGGTGTGGGGTGCCACTTTGTTTTCATAGAAGGACCTCTTGGGGTGTCATCCGCGGAACCTTTGCTGCACTGTCGTATGTCAACCATATTCTACATCCCGTTTTATTGCCAAACTATCCTGGGCTAACTTATCAGCAAGATAACGCCATGACGGGAGTTTCTATTGCTTCTATTCGTGCTTGTCAAACCCTGTCTTGGCCAGCAACGTCACCGGATCTCTCTCTCCAGTTGAAAAAGTTTGGAGCATTATGGACAGGGCCCTCCAATCAGCTAGGGATTTTGACTATGTAATGCGGTAATTGGACAAAATTTGGCACGATATCCTTCAGGATAACATCCAGCAACTCTGTTAATCAACGCCTAAGGGCCACGGGTGGAACAATGTGTTACTGACTTGCTCAATTTGTGAATCTCTTTCTCTCGAATAAATCATCAACTTTTTTTTGAAGTTGTATTCATTTCTTTATTTGTACGTATACATCAAATTTACCGATTTCGGCCTCACTCTGATAATTCGTTTGTGAGGGTATTTTTCGGTGTTAGTGTGTAGGATGCCATAGTTCATACTAAATATTTATTTATTTATTTAGCGCATGGCGTTACATATGATCAGCGACTAACAATAGTCGATTACGTAGGTTCACAATATTTTACAAAAATATAATAATTTCATAATTTATAATTTTGAAAATAGGTCAATAAATTAATATCTAATTTCTCGATCCATTCAAGGGTTGCCTCTGTTACTTCAGAGAAATCTTCCATGTTCCCATGGTAGACTATTCTGCTACAGCTGGTTACAATGTGATGGATCGCTTGCTTTTCATTTCCACAGGCACATTGAGAAGATGAATCCCTTCCCCATCAGTAGAGGTTTTCAGCACAGATGACGTGGCCTGTGCGGGTGGGATTAATTGTTTTGCAGGCACGTGTCGTTATTTCCTTACCAGCTGATCTTGTGTCAGGTGTCTGGACGTCTGATGTTCTTCATGGGCAATAATGTTCCACATTTTTGTCCACTTTTTGTTGATACTGAAAGTAGCTGCCTGTAGCGATTCTGCCAGTAGGACAGATGGGGATGAAGATACTCACGTCCGCAAGCACACCACGAAGTGGTGCTAAACGAGTGTCAGAGCAGGCACCCAGACTCATCTACCACAGATCTCCTGGCTTAAACATGAACGCGAAACTACTTCACAACGGTTCTTCTCAGAACCAATCAACCAGACACCTAGGCTATAAGATTGGAATTTTAAATACAGAAAAATATTATTCAATGATACATGACTTCATTAAAGCATTTCGTTTTTGAAACATGCGACCAATGCATCTATTATTACTTTTACCTGATAAAGCGATCAACGAAAAAGTGGAGCCACATCTCCGTAGTGAAGCATTTAATTCTATCATCTGTTATGTTGGCTTCATACTGAGTCTACTAATAAAAACATTACTAACTTAGAACAAAACTAGAATCACAGTACAGGTATTTAGCACCCTAATACAAAATTTTAGTTACAGAACGTTATTAGAATCATACAATTACTTAAAATGACAATTTATCGTAACACACCTTGTTATTTAATTGAACGTCAGTTGTATATCGAAGCTCAGTCTACTTGGAGACTCTGAGTTTTATTAGAATAAGCGTGGCAGAAATCATTGCAATATGTGATAGGGCACTGATGTGTACCACTAATACGTTTGGGGTCGCTTTATGGCTCCCAAAGAGTGTCACAGTAGTGTCCGCTGATTAGCGAGGAAGATTTTAGTAGAGAAATGACCAAGGGGACGATCGACAATGCAAATATATACTAAGTGAAGGAACAGGATAGATGTTAATAAAGAAAATAAATTTCCTGCATGAGTCCGTGCTCACTGTATTTTGTGAATAAACGTTGGCTCATAGATTTTCGATACTGGCACTGAACCGTGTTCTGTAGTTGATCTGATAATGGCAGTTGCCGAAACGCAGTAGATACTTTTATTCTATTCACAGAATGGAATAAATGAAAGGAACAACTCCTTTTTAAAGGTGCCTGTGTTATTAGCAGAGGAAGCTTGTCTGGCGACTGAGTTTTGGTTCGGTCGCCTGGTCCCCGGTAAACACCATACACGAAGCTCGAAATGTCACAGTGTGGGTCCTGTTGTATCTGGATAGCTCATTCGATAAGATAATTTCCCGGAAATGGCTGAATTCTGATTCTAGACACAGTGCAGTACTCAGTTATAATCTGCCAGAAAGTGTTTTAACAGCGCACACTGTGCTGCAGAGTGAAAGAATCATTCCGGGACCTCGCGAATGTAGGATTTACAGATCAGCTGGACGAACGCTGCGAGGAAGAGTACTATAAGAGCCATGTGTCACGTGGTAAGTAGGGCTATTAGGTTACGAGGGTTTTGCGTCTCGGAAGTTGGGGAAAGGGCGAGGAGACGACTCGGACGCCGAGACGCGTGCCCAGAGCCGCACACGCCTGGCCATCGATCCCAGCGCTCGAGGCAAAGTTGCGACCCGCCAGTAAAATCCATGACATTCAACAACAGGTGCCAGGCGCTGTTTTTAATCATACACGGACCACTATTACGGATTTCATTTCTGCTCTCCATTGTTGTGTTTGGGCAGTTTGTGGAAAACGTTCTTCATTTATCTTTACTGATTTTTTATCATTAAATATTTTTTTCCTGTTGCAATGAACTGGGCAGAAGGAAATTAAGTATAATAGAAGTAGGATTTTGATTCAAATGCGTGCAAAGATTAATTTTATGATACTTCAAACAATAGCATGGGCTATGATAGCTGCAGATGATTACAATAAAAATCTTTTGGCTAGGTGACAGTATTAAATGTGCTAAAACGAATGATCCTTCAGCCACTTCATAGGGTTGAATTCTTGTCGTTCGTGGTTATTGTTTTGTTTACTCTGGTATTTCGGCAAATATTTGCTATTTCGTTTTTGTAACATGTATCTGGAGTCAACCCTATAAATTCTGCTCATTACCTTCTCCATGCGACAGCTGTTGTCGACGGAAAGTGCAATTTGTTTCGTGTTATAAATTAAATGATATTCAAATCGGAATTTTATGTGCCCATTCGGTACAGCGGTCCATAGTTAGTCTGGTGCAGTATGAGTTTTATCAGTATGTATTAACAGGAACAGTAAAACAAGAAGGAGAACCAGCACTTCAGCAGTGGCATCACCACCCAGGGCCACATTACAGCAGTGCTACGCAGTCTCTGTCGGAGAACTGATAAGTGTACTGTTCTTGTTACCCAGTATCGATGAAACGAATGTGGCCCTAGATTAATTAATGGCCATCGTATCCAATAATCATGTGAAATACAGCTTTAAAAATCTTTTAATATGTACACGGAAACAAAGTGACTGTTCCCTTCGACCCAGAGCGTCGCATGGAAGACGTGATAGGGAGCGTGAGTGTATGTGTGTGTGTGTGTGTGTGTGTGTGTGTGTGTGTGTGTGCGTGTGTGTGTCACATCTCAAATGCATCGATTCTCTTCCTTTCCGATTTCTTCACTGTTAATGTTTGACTACCATAAAATGATCCGCTCCAGTCGTACATTCTTAGAAATTTATCCCCCAAATTAAGGTTTATGTTTCATGCCAGTAGAATTCTCTTGGCCAGGAATGCCCGTTTTGCTTTTGCTGGTCTGATTTTTATGTCCTTCTTCCTCCGTTAGTCACGGGTTATGTAGTTGCTTAGAGTTCCTTAACATTAGGTACTACATGATCACCAATCCTCATTTTAAGTTTCTCGCTGTTTTCATTTCTGCTACTTCTTATTACTTTTATCTGGTTTCGAACTACTCTCAGTTCTTATTCTTTACTTATTAGACTTTTCACTCCAATCAGTAGATTCTGTAATTATTGTTCACTTTTACTGCTGATAGTACTCTTATCGGCGAATCCTATAACTGATATCCTCACACACCGAAATTTAATTCCACTCTTGATACTTTCTCTTATTTCCGTCATTGTTTCTTGGATGTATAGATTCAACAGTAGCGGCAAATGACTATACCCCCTATCTTACACCATTTCTAATCCAAGCACTTCATTCTTGGTCTTCGTGTCTTATTGTTCCCTCTTTGCCCTTGTACGCATTGCATATCACCCGCATTTCTCAATATCTTACCCCTATATTTCTCAGAATTCCGAACATCTAACACCATTTGAAACTATCGACAGTTCCTATGAACGTGCCTTCATCTTTCATTAGTGCTGTTTCCATTATCCAACACAACATCAGAAATACCTCTCTGATACCTTTACCTTCCATAAAGCCAAACTGACTGTCATCCAACACATCCTCACCATTTTTCTGTGTACTATTCTTCTCAGCAACGTGGATTCATGGAACTGGTTCTGTGAAATTCTCGCACTTGTCAGCTCTTGCAATCTTCGGAATTATGTGGAGGATGAATTTTTTTTTCGAAAGTTTGTTCACATATCACCATATTCATACATTCTACACATCTACCTAAACAGTCGTGTTGTGGCCACTACCCCAGCGACCTTAGAGCGCTTCTGATGTAATGTTACCTCTACTTCTGCCTAATTCTATCTTAAGTCTTGCAAAGCCCTTTTAAATTCTGATTGTAGTACTAGATCCCCTATGTCCTCAGCCCTATACATCAACTCTGTTTCGTTTTCTGTCGCGTCAACAGACAAGGTTTCCTCCTCATAGAAGGGGAAGAATTGTACTTTTTCCACCTATCCACAATCTCCTCTGAATTTAGAAGTGGAATTGCTATTGCACTTTTAATGGTACGGTACCATCCTTGCTTCTAATTTCACCGATGGTTGGTTTGACATATTCTGTTCTGAATCATTTCCTTTCCAATTTCTTCACATTTTTCATGCAGCCTTTTCTCCTTTGGTCCCTGCAGTTCCTATTTGTTTGATTTCAAATTGCCGTGTATTTGTGTATTCCTGAATTTCCCGAAACGTTTTCGTACTTCCTAAGTTCACTGATCAACTGAAGTGTTTCTTCTATTGCCCATGATTTCTTCGAAGTTATCGGAAAACTTCTGTTGTTACGTTTTTTAGATATGTCCGCTCCTCCTCAGTTGAACTGCCTACTGAGCAATCCCTTGTAGCCTGAGAGAACACAAGCGTATCTCTTGCATAGGACTTCCATACCACACATCTTTGCTCATTGATTCTTCCTGACTAGTTTCTTAAATTTTATCAGTACTAAATTTTTATCCGAGTCTATATCTGCTCCCGGGTACGCTTCACAATCAAGTATCAGAATTTGGAATCTCCGCCTGACCTTGATGTAATCTAATAGAAATCTGCCGCTCTTTTCCAAGTATATCTCCTCCCCTCGCAGCCTTTTCCAATTATATCTCCCTGTCTTGACACTACTCCTTCCCCTCAAACTGCATTCCAATCCTCATGACTACTAGACTTTCATCTCACTTAACGTAATGGATTACCAGTTCAATATCCTCACGTACTTTCACTATCTCTTCATCTGCGGCTTGGGGCGTCGGGATGTATACCTGAACTATTGTTGGCGGTGGGATTTACTATGGATCTTGTTGAGAACAACCCTATCAGTGAACTCTTTACAGTAACTCAATCTCTGCCCTGCATTTCTGTTTATAACGAATCCTACTCCCGTTATACCATTTTTTGTTGTTGTTGATACTACCCTACTAACATGAAATTCTTGTCTTCTTTTCATTTCACTTCACTAATCTCCACTGTATCTAGACTAAGTCTTAGCATTTGCCTTTTTAGATTTTCTACCTCCGCTACCACGTTCAAACTATTGAAATTCCGCGCCCCGTGATGTAGAACGTTATCCTTTCGTTGATTATTTAATCTTTTTCTCACGGTGACTTCCTCTTTGCAGTTCCCTCCCGGAGATCCGAATGCTGGACTATTTCGTAATCTTTTGCCAATAGAGTGATCATTACTACACTTTTTCAGTTACAGGTGTCATGTCCTGTGGATTCACATTATGTGTCTTTAATGCAGTGGTTTCAATTGGCTTCTACATCATCATGCCGCTGACATAGATGATTATTCCGACATTAGGGACGTGTTTCCCATTCTGTATCTGTTCCTGGGTACGTCTCACAATCCATTATCCGAATTTGGCATCACCGCCTGACCATGATGTAATTTAATTGAAATATTCCCGTACCTCCCGGCCTTTTCCAAGTTCATCTCATCCTCTACCGGCCCTAAACCTATGTCTGCTCCTTCTCTTTCATAAGGCCGTTGGCTGAATGAGGGTGGCTTCTTGCAGGGGAAGTCTTCGGCCGCCATTGCTAAGGTTTTTTATTCAAAATTAATTTCGAACCTAAGATCGAAGTCTTTTTGATAATTAAAGACATTACCCCTGGTCCACGAGTGCATATCACATAAATACACGTTTTTTAAAAGTTGAACATTTTCCTATGGTTGATACTGATCCAACTAGTAGCCTAAGTTACCAGTATTTCCACTGTCTGTCGTAAACCAAAAACGTTGGCACGCAAGTGGTTCATCCGCGGCGTAAGGAGAACGAAGTGAAGAGAGTACGGAGGGGGTAGGAGTGGGTCGCGAGTGACGGCGCGCCTTTGTACCTTTGCCCCTTGAACGCGCTGCACCCACTGGTCTGGCGAGTTATATTACGTTTGGAACACTGTCAAACAGTTTATCGGGTGTCAGTATCCTGGTGGGATTGCGGTTTGCCAGAATGTGCATATGTGGCGTGCGTAGCCACCGTGGGCTGCTCAGAGGCGTAGTGTTAATACTATGGTTCCCAACCTTTCTGAGACCATTACTCCCGAGTACTACTAGATGTTAGCTAAACCCCCCCCCCCCCACCTTCAAACACCCTCCCCCACCGCGCCCCCAGCCACGCCAGTCCTCCCATCATTATTAACATTACCGCCTAACTTGACTTTAGAACGAAAAAGAATTTTCTTTGAGATCTTTCATTTTTAAAAAGACAGAAGATAGATTATATTTAGTTTTATAGGTGTTTTGTTAAACCAATAAGTAATGATTTAGTGAGACATCTATTTCTGTGTGATTTGTAAGAATATTTTTTTACAGAATGATGAAGCAATTGTAAGGGCAATTCTATTGTTATCTGTAATTCCTTCTCAGAAAAGAAACCCAACTATCCGTATTGAGGACTGACATTTATACAAAACATGCTTCCGTTACACCACTCCTCTTCCTAGCGACACTTGTTTGACTCACTCCCTGCGCTCACATTTACAATCAGCCAAAGTAAAATCTGTGCTCTACACTTGGGCCTCCTGTTTGTACATTACTTGATTACTGGACTCCTTACTTCTAATATTGGCAGAAATTGGAGAACATCAAGCTTCCATGCTTTGTGCCCCTCACCACTGCCAGTATTATTATTATTAATACAGTGTACCCTACAGCAGCTTAGTAGCTGCTAAGCTACTACGTAGTTACTGCTGTGTCGTACTGTCTATTAGCTCGTTTATTTTTACGAAGGGAACAAGGATGCAATTTATGTTTATTGGGTGAACAACCTACAGGTCGGACAAGGTATTTTCCTGAGATATTTAAGCGTATGTGACCCTTATATCTCAGTTTAACTGCCGTAGGTGCAAAGCACAAATTATGTATCTAGTGAGTGGACTGTGTGAGAAAGATGTTGTCATGCATTCGTTCTACAAGCTCTAATATACACCACATTGTGTCATACATTAATGCTAGTATATGAAAGAAAAATTTCATTAGTGGCAACTTATGAAATCAGTTTTACAGTCTAACGAAATTGTGATAATAATGATTTAAAGAATAATTTCGTGTTATGACCGAAAAACAATTCAACCCTTTGGGTTTTACCCCTCAGAGAGTAATTACCCACAATTTGGGAACCACTAGTTAACAAGTGCCGTTACATTAGCCTGGTCCTCTCGTGGATGGTAGGCAGCTGTACTGAGCCCACCGGCAGACTCTGGTGGTTGAAGCACACGAAGTGTTCACATTGACTCTGACAGTTCTGTACACTATTTTCTGAATCCAAGTTGGGCTCACGTAACTGACTCTGTTATTTGCATGTATAATGATATATTCGAGGGCCACATTTATAGCGAACGGCACTACTGAGCGGACTTGTGATAAGAAAAGTGATTGGCAGGTATTAATTATAGTCTGTTGCAGGTTTGATTCCCTTGTACACATACTTCAATGAATCCATGTGCTAAATGCCAGTCATATGTGGGAAGGAGAGCTATGCCAGATCTGCAAGCAGTCAACAAGGGAATCCAGCGTTGTTTATGTCCATAATTTAACGTAAATATACTGTATGTCTTAGAGTCGTAGTTTTCTCACGTAAGTTAGATGTGTTAGTAATATAGTTTTTTATGATTACTTCAACAGTCATCAAGGAACTTCATTCCACATACTGTTGAGTGTCGTATTGAAGGGAACTATAAGATAAAGGTTTTTTAATTGATTGTAATCGTACTTAGAATACTGGGTACTTTTTTAAATAAGGCCGGCCGGAGTGGCCGTGCGGTTCTGGGCGCTACAGTCTGGAACCGGGCGACCGCTACGGTCGCAGGTTCGAATCCTGCCTCGGGCATGGATGTGTGTGATGTCCTTAGGTTAGTTAGGCTTAAGTAATTCTAAGTTCTAGGCGACTGATGACCTCAGAAGTTAAGTCGTATAGTGCTCAGAGCCATTTAAATACGGTTTTATAATTAAATGTTATACATGCCAGTGTATGTTAAAGAATTAAACCATAACTGTTCCTCAAGTGAATTTTGGTTGGTGTTTCCAATTAAGTGTTACATGCCAGCATATTTTAAATGACTAAAAGCATTAGTGGTTTCAGAATTAAGTTGTGGTGCAAACCTCTTTGAATAACAAAAAGGTATATTCTCCAATGCCATCTTACCGGAATGTTACTTGCCAAGCTAACTTCATATTAATGGTTTCGTTATCGAATGTTAGTTATCAGCTTTTTGAAATAACTGCTGGATTAATGTTTCTGGCAGTTTATTAAATTAACATTTTGTTTTAGAGGGCAGAGAGACCTTCGCGAATTGAAAATGGTTGTGTTACATTATCCTCGTATTGAATTTCATTTAAGTTTTAATTGAATGTGACCATGCAAAACTATGAAACACCAACCAAATTAAATGCAGTAATATTAATATTACCAAGTAATTATTATAAATTCTATGAATTCAATTTGAATTAAGAATTTCGCCTTCACTTAACAATACTTAAGCTCAATTAAATGTAGCCATTTTATTTTTATCATCATAACTGTCAATTAATCGCACGAATTTCTATTTCAATTAAGGCCATAATACATCTCAGTCATCTTTTTCCTCAAAGGTCCTTCTTTCAGAGAATGTAGAAACCCATGGGGAATGGGAATGATGTACGGCAACAATTGGAACAAGGTTCTTTATCTTCAAATTACTGACTGCTCGTATTTCACCATATAGTGGTTTTCGTTCTTTTCTATTGAGTTAGACTGGACGTCCATACATTCGTTTTCGTACATCCAAGATGAAACTCCATATCAGCATTCAAAGTTGTTTGTAATGTTTCCTCGCCGATTCGGGCCTTCTATACTGAAGCCTCTAATTTGGAACCAGTAGTATACTGTACACTTGAATTCATCGGTTTTGCGGTTAACTACTGCCTTCTGTAAAGCTACTGTCGACAGATATTTATGTTGCTTCATCTGTACTACTGTAAAAAACATATTTCATCCTGATTTAGCAACGATTTTATACCATTCTGATGATGTGCTAATAGTTTTTCCTTCTTTCAAACAGCCAAAGTCTGCGTCGTTTGGCAGATCCGAGTACCCGCTTGTGCTAAAAATGTGGTCAAGAACGTCCACTCGATATAATGGGTCTCTCACAAGTTTCTAACAGGAAAGCATCATTTTAAAATTTGTGTTATGTCCAGTGGAGACTTCACCGTACATTATTGTGTATTCACTTGTACTATCCATCTCTTTTGTGTGTTTCACCATGCATGATGAAATTTTCTGTGATCCTCTCAATACTATAGTTTCTTCCCATACACACATGAAAACGGGGTGCGTTCTGAGGTCGTGACAGCCAATATTATAACATAAATTATGTTTACAATATGGTACTGAACAAGTTAACTTTTTCCAAATCAAATTTAGAAACATAAACTACTTTGGCGTTACATTTTGATAAATCCCTACGTACTTTCATCGAATTTCATCCACATTTGGCTCCACTTGAATTTACTTCATGGTGCAACTCTGTCTTTTCTTTTTCCTTCGGTAACTGATACCTGCCATTGGTAAAGACCGCATTTTCTGTATGTACATTATGCGATCATAAGTATCCGGACACCCACAAAAACATACATTTTTCATATTAGGTGCATTGTGCTGCCGTCTACTGTCAGCTACTCCTTATCAGCGACCTCAGTAGTTATATTAGACATCGTGAAAGGCCAGAATGGAGTGCTCCAATTAACTCACGGACTTGCAACGTGGACAGATGATTTGATGTCACTTGTGTCATGTGTCTATACGCGGGATTTCCACACTTTTAAACATCTCTAGGTCCACTGTTTCCAATGTAATAGTGAAATGGAAATGTGAAGGGACACGTACAGCACAAAAGCGCACAGGCCGACATCGTCTGTTGACCGAAAAAGACCGCCGACAGTTGAAGAGTGTCGTAATGTGTAATAGGCATACATCTATGAAGACCGTCACACAGGAATTCCATACTGCATCAGGATCCACTGCAAGCACTATGACAGTTAGACGAGAGGTGAGAAAACTAGGATTTCATATTCGAGAGGCTCCTCATAACCAACAAAATGGTCAAATGGCTCTGAGCACTATGGGACTCAACATCTGAGGTCATCAGTCCCCTATAACTAAGAACTACTTAAACCTAACTAACCTAAGGACATCACACACATCCATGCCCGAGCAGGATTCGAACCTGCGACCGTAGCAGTCGCTCGGTTCCGGACTGAAGCGCCTTGAACCGCTCAGCCACCACTGCCGGCTCCTCATAACCCATACATCACACCGGTAAATGCCAAATTACATCTCGCTTGGTGTAAGGAGCGTAAACATTGGACAATTGAACAGTGGAAAAACGTTGTGTGGAGTGACGAATCATAGTACACAATGTGGCGATCTGACGGCAGGGCATGGGTGTTGCGGATGCCTGGTGAACGTCATCTGCTAGCGTGTGTAGTGCCAACAGTAATATTTGGACTTGAAAGTCTCTTCTGGTTTGCTGCCGGATCCTAAAATCAACTTGACTCGATATTTCGGCGATCCAACTGTTCGCCATCTTCAGGAAATGCTGCTTCTGCTGATGAGTCCCGCTGAGGCGGTAGTGTTATTGTGTGCTCGTGTTTCTCATGGAGGGGGCTTGCACCCTTTGTTGTTTTGAGTGGCAGTATCACAGCACAGGCCTACACTAATGTTTTAAGCACCTTCTTGCTTCCCACTGTTGAAGAGCAATTCGGGGATGGTGATTGCATCTTTCAACACTATCGAGCACTTGTTCATAATGCACGGCCTGTAGCGGAGTGGTTACACGACACTAATATCCCTGTAATGGTCTGGCCTACACAGAGTCCTGACCTGAATCCTATAAACACCTTTGGGATGGTTTGGAACGACGACTTCTTTCCGGGTCTCACCGACCGACATCGATACTTATTCTTAGTGCAGCAGTCCGCGAAGAACGGGCTGCCATTCCCCAAGAAAACTTCCAGCACCTGACTGAATGTAAGACTGCGCGAGTGGAAGCTGTCATCAAGACTACGGGTGGGCGAACACCATATTTAATTCCAGCATTACCGATGGAGGACGCCACGGAGTTATAAGTAATTTCCAGCCAAGTGTCCGGATACTTTTGATCACATATTCTATCTTTTCCTGGCGGATGAAAACTTAGATTGAAATGGTGTTAGTAATTCTTTCTATTCGAAGCCTGTGACACCGGTTTAATGTTATCGTCAACACATTTTTCCTTAAGCAAATTTTACATATTTCTGAAGTTCAGTTCAGGAGTAAAGTCCGTCTGTTAGGGTGTTCTGATCGAGATTGGTTGGTGACATGGAAATTTTTTACTGTGGTGTTAAATATGAGTAACTGCTGTTCTGTAACTTTATTGCGTGGGTTATCTTGACCTCTTACATCACTGCCATGGTCCTCTATTTTCGTCTTGGAAATACAAGCTTTTTTAAGACGACATACTATTCGTGGTCTACATCTACATCTACATCTATACTCCGCGAGCCACCTTACGGTGTGTGGCGGAGGGTACTTATTGTACCACTATCTGATCCCCCCTTCCCTGTTCCATTCACGAATTGTGCGTGGGAAGAACGACTGCTTGTAAGTCTCCGTATTTGCTCTAATTTCTCGGATCTTTTCGTTGTGATCATTACGCGAGATATATGTGGGCGGTAGTAATATGTTGCCCATCTCTTCCCGGAATGTGCTCTCTCGTAATTTCGATAATAAACCTCTCCGTATTGCGTAACGCCTTTCTTGAAGTGTCCGCCACTGGAGCTTGTTCAGCATCTCCGTAACGCTCTCGCGCTGACTAAATGTCCCCATGACGAATCGCGCTGCTTTTCGCTGGATCATGTCTATCTCTTCTATTAATCCAACCTGGTAAGGGTCCCATACTGATGAGCAATACTCAAGAATCGGACGAACAAGCGTTTTGTAAGCTACTTCTTTCGTCGATGAGTCACATTTTCTTAGAATTCTTCCTATGAATCTCAACCTGGCGCCTGCTTTTCCCACTAATTGTTTTATGTGATCATTCCACTTCAGATCGCTCCGGATAGTAACTCCTAAGTATTTTACGGTCGTTACCGCTTCCAATGATTTACCACCTATGGCATAATCGTACTGGAATGGATTTCTGCCCCTATGTATGCGCATTATATTACATTTATCTACGTTTAGGGAAAGCTGCCAGCTGTCGCACCATGCATTAATCCTCTGCAGGTCCTCCTGGAGTACGTACGAGTCTTCTGATGTTGCTACTTTCTTGTAGACAACCGTGTCATCTGCAAATAGCCTCACGGAGCTACCGATGTTGTCAACTAAGTCATTTATGTATATTGTAAACAATAAAGGTCATATCACGCTTCCCTGCGGTACTCCCGAAATTACCTCTACATCTGCAGATTTTGAACCGTTAAGAATGACATGTTGTGTTCTTTCTTCTTGGAAATCCTGAATCCAATCACAAACCTGGTCCGATATTCCGTAAGCTCGTATTTTTTTCACTAAACGTAAGTGCGGAACCGTATCAAATGCCTTCCTGAAGTCCAGGAATACGGCATCAATCTGCTCGCCAGTGTCTACGGCACTGTGAATTTCTTGGGCAAATAGGGCGAGCTGAGTTTCACATGATCTCTGTTTGCGGAATCCATGTTGGTTATGATGAAGGAGATTTGTATTATCTAAGAACGTCATAATACGAGAACACAAAACATGTTCCATTATTCTACAACAGATTGACGTAAGCGAAATAGGCCTATAATTATTCGCATCTGATTTATGACCCTTCTTGAAAATGGGAACGACCTGCGCTTTCTTCCAGTCGCTAGGTACTTTACGTTCTTCCAGCGATCTACGATAAATTGCTGATAGAAAGGGGGCAAGTTCTTTAGCATAATCACTGTAGAATCTTAAGGGTATCTCGTCTGGTCCGGATGCTTTTCCGCTACTAAGTGATAGCTGTGGTTTTTCAATTCTGATATCGTTTATTTCAATATTTTCCATTTTGGCGTCCGTGCGACGGCTGAAGTCAGGGACCGTGTTACGATTTTCCGCAGTGAAACAGTTTCGGAACACTGAATTCAGTATTTCTGCCTTTCTTCGGTCGTCCTCTGTTTCGGTGCCATCGTGGTCAACGAGTGACTGAATAGGGGATTTAGATCCGCTTACCGATTTTACATATGACCAAAACTTTTTAGGGTTCTTGTTTAGATTTTTTGCCAATGTTTTATGTTCGAATTCGTTGAATGCTTCTCTCATTGCTCTCTTTACGCTCTTTTTCGCTTCGTTCAGCTTTTCCTTATCAGCTATGATTCGACTACTCTTAAACCTATGATGAAGCTTTCTTTGTTTCCGTAGTACCTTTCGTACATGATTGTTATACCACGGTGGATCTTTCCCTTCGCTTTGGACCTTAGTCGGTACGAACTTATCTAAGGCGTACTGGACGATGTTTCTGAATTTTTTCCATTTTTGTTCCACATCCTCTTCCTCAGAAATGAACGTTTGATGGTGGTCACTCAGGTATTCTGAGATTTGTGCCCTATCACTCTTGTTAAGCAAATATATTTTCCTTCCTTTCTTGGCATTTCTTATTACACTTGTAGTCATTGATGCCACCACTGACTTATGATCACTGATACCCTCTTCTACATTCACGGAGTCGAAAAGTTCCGGTCTATTTGTTGCTATGAGGTCTAAAACGTTAGCTTCACGAGTTGGTTCTCTAACTATCTGGTCTTCTTGCTGCATAAGATTCTGATGTGAGTAGTCCATGTAGGGAAACATTTTGAGAGTTAAAGGATCCTATTTTCCATAAATTATAATAAATTCCTTTCATCTTCGGTTATTTTTCAAGTACATTATAGTCTACGATGGCAATCACCGTTACTAAATATTTTAGTAGGACTGTTTTACCTTTTCTGGTACTGCGTCCTTTTCAGTTTCGTGTCCTATCATCTTTCTTCTCTCTGTCGTTTTCTTCCACGTGATTGCCGTTGCTCATCTTTCGGATGGATGATATTATTCTGAAGGAGCATCACAAATTTCTCTTTCTCCTTTCATGATTTTTATGAGCCTTTATGAATCGTTCATATTACCACAGACCTAAGCTCATAGAAACACAAATAACAACTGACAAATAATCATGCTAACGGTTTTGTCCACGATACATTAATATAAAACACTCCTGAAAACAATCTAGACAATGTTATTTGCAAACATACCTGAAATTAGTCTGAATGGTTTTAAAACAAAACAAACTTTCCTGGAAACTAGTAATAATAGTAAAAACATTAAAGGAAGGGAAATTTTCGAGTGATAGAAATTTAATTTTCTTTCATGTTGTAGAATAGTAAATAACTCTTACTTCTCTTTTGGCTTAACATGTATCATAAAAACCTAGTAGAACTTATTTTGCTATCTGTGATGCTACTACACATACAAAAACATACATAACTGCGCTGTCCAAAAGAGTGCTGTTTCTACTAGATAGTATTTAACTCATTATCGTCAATATCTCACTCAGACGATAACGCCATTAACTCCCTCGTAGCCAATAGCAATAATAATAATAATAATGGATCAAAAGCTACAAGACGCAACTAGTAGTTAAATGAGGATGATGTGAGTGTTTTGCATGTATGCATGGAAGCTACTAAGATTAAAACATCCTATTGGAAGTGGATAGTCAGGTCTGCCAGAGATTGCCATTTTCAGTGTGATAACCCCCAAAGTAAACAATGTTCCACAACTTCTCCAGTCTGGGACATGTTCCTCACTCACTCTCCAGAAGATGGACTTTGTAATTGCTCACTCAAAGGCAAAACAAAAATTCTGCATCAGAAACGTGCCTTCTCATCGTCAGAGCTATTGATAAATCTCTCGAGCCGTTCACAGTGTTGCAAAACCCTCTGAAGTGTTCGCCTGGCTGGCTGTCCCCAGCCCTAACCATGGCCTTTCCACCGAACTTAGTCGCCCACTATGGGCAAGTCTCCTGCAGCAATTGTTTCATAGAGAACCGTGAAAAATTGCTATTACCGCAGAACAAAGTGCTTCACCTATAGTAAAAATGGGATACAAATCTGAAGCACGTCAGTCGTCCTTCAAAACCTTTATGGATCGGCCTCACCCCAAACTACTGGAGAAGATGAGGTGTTCGACACCTACTCGCCAGTGTCCCATATGTTCAAGGTTTGCTTCCCGTCTCAGACAGAGTCTTAACTCTCACAGTGGAAGTCAGTACCATTCCTGTGGTGTTCCAGATTGATGCAGGCACCTCCAAGACTATAGCTGGAATACGTATCATCGCGTAAGTTCCCAGCTGCTTCAGGCTGATTCCAGACAACTCCAGAGCTACAGAAGTGATGTTATTGAAATCACAGGAAGTTTTCTGCGTGGATTGATAATGACTGTCACCACAACTTGCCTCTTGGTGGTGAACACAGAGGCGATGATGAATATTCTCCGGTTGGCCTTCTTAACAATGATTCTGCTAAAAGTGCATAGTCTCCATTTCTCAGTTCATCATCAAGGAGTTTATGAAAAACAAATGACGAACGATGAATGACGAAACAGCTTTTGCGTCTCCTGCCACCGCCGGCCGGAGTGGCAGAGTGGTTCTAGGCGCTTCAGTCTGAAACCGCGCGACCGCTACGGTCTCAGATTCGAATCCTGCCTCGCGCATGGATGTGTGTGATGTCCTTAGGTTAGTTAGGTTTAAGTAGTTCTAAGTTCTAGGGGACTGATGACCTCTGAAGTTAAGTCCCATAGTGCTCAGAGCCATTTGAACCATTTTTTGAGCTCCTGTCGCCTTACTCCAGTCAGCCATGTTCCTGTCGCCCTACTCCAGTCAGCCATGCCCCTTTCCTTAAAGTCTAGCAACATTCCATTTGCACTCAGGGAGGAGCTACATATGGAACTCCAGCATAGACAAAAGGAATGCATCTTAACCTCAGAATATGACAGTCAGTGGACCGCCCCTTTCGTCACTGTCGAAAAGCAAAGCACGTCGCTCAGAATTTGCGGAGATTTCAAGAAAACAATTAAGTTCCATTCACCGACCGGTATCCTATTCTCATGGTCGAAGGCATCATGGCGCGGCTTGAAGGGTGCAAGATCTTCTCGAGGATTGGCGTAATGGTCACCTACTTCAGCTTCCTCTGGACGAGACATCACGAAGAATTTTAGTGATCGAACCACGTTTGCAATATTCTGTTACAACATGGCTTCCATTTAGCATTGCCAGTGCCCGAGGTATAATTTCAATGATAAAAATGGTTCAAATGGCTCTGAGCACTATGGGACTTAACTTCTTAGGTCATCAGTCCCCTAGAACTTAGAACTACTTAAACCTAACTAACCTAAGGACATCACACACATCCATGCCCGAGGCAGGATTCGAACCTGCGACCGTAGCAGTCGCGCGGTTCCGGACTGCGCGCCTAGAACCGCGAGACCACCGCGGCCGGTGAACTGTGTTTGGAGCGAGTGCTTTTGGGAAAAATACGCCAGAATAAGATATTCGTGTTTCAACTGTAGCACCTAGAATCGCTCGGCCACTCTGGCCGGCTATTTCAATGATATTTAGCAAATATGACTCGTGGTGTGCCAGGAACAGCAGAAAATCCTGATGACATTACATATACACGGAAAAATTATCGAGATAAGGAAACCAAACTAGACACCATTTGTAATGCTCCAGGGCGCCAGTCTGAAGTGCAACAACGACAAATGTAGTTTCTTTGTCACAAGTCGATAATCTATACCATGTTTTAAGTACCTCAGGAATAGAGCCTACACCACAATACATTCTGGCCTTCCAAAGACATCCTACACCTAAGGATACTAAGCACTTGCAGTCATTGTTTGTGCAACGGAATTGCTACATAAAACTCATCCTCCATGCTGCAGACATAGCAAAACCACTCTCTCAATTATTACAGAAAATTGCAAATTGGACGTGGACACCCAAATGTGACAGAGCCTTTGGGGACGTATAACATACTCTAGTTCGCTCGACATGCCCCAGCCGTTGACACATGAATGTCATTAATAATTAATAATTGTTGTAGCAGCCAACACATCGAATTTTGGCTTGACCGAGGTTTTATCTTACAAACTCGACAGTGTGAAGCGCCCCATACCATTTATCTCGAAAACCGTAACGTAGGCCCAACGCAACTTCAGACAGACAGAAAAGGAAGCCCTGGCTACTGTTTTTCACTCAGAAAATTACGCTAATACACGTATGAACCCTAATTTAGAATGTAGATGGTAATAAACGTCTTCTATTACTGTTCAAGACCGACGTAAACATTTCTACTGGGATGGCATGTCGTCTCCTGCGGAGGACACTGTTTTAGTCTGGCTACTCCTACGATATCAAGTATCATTCCACGGTTCATTATCTCAATGCCGAGATTCTCTCCAGAACTCCACTAGGACAGGACCCAGAGATCTGTTTCCATGTAGATACCGAAGTAGAAGAAGCAATGACCACTCTCCTCTTAGAAGCGGCATACTTTGCTGAGAACTTGGTCATACAAGAGGTGTTCTGTCTACTGACCCACAGTTGGCCAGCAGATTGGAAACATCTGAACTATCCGAAAGTACAAGCCTTTCTATAGCGTCATTGCGAGCTACCCACCATTGTAGGCGATCTCCTACTATAGGGGGGCAATAGATGTACTCGTGTCATGATCCCACAAGCTCTCTAGCACTGCACATTGTCACTCCTAGACAGGGACATACAGGGATGGTACCGACAAAGTGGTTGACTAGACGATCTGTCTGTTGGCATGGGGCTGAGACCGACATTGCCAACATGGTGGCAGCTTCCGATACCTGTCAGAGTAAAAAGGCAGCGCCAGCTCAGTGACATTTCCCCTGGTCAGACATGTCATCTCCTTCGACAGCCCTCAAATTAAATTTTTTGGGCTGTTTTAGGATATTCATGGGCCACAACTCCCGATTCCGGCCGATTCCGTGCATTTGTCTAATGCACGTCACTGACACTATCATCTCAAACTATTCAGACACTGTCCCAGATTACTTCCGTTCAGGGCCTCCCCAAATCATTGTCACTGACAACAACCCCCGTCCACCAATGGCGCCCTTCCATACAATGTCTAATGGGATGGATGAAGGATCCATCTGCACGTTTAAGTCACAAGTAGCCTGTTTTCACCGGGACCATTTTTTGGGCGATACACAGACCCTTTTACCCACTTTATACCACTCCACTCTGCAAGGCAGAGTCAGCTCAGTCAAGAAATTATTTGGGAGACCATACCATTCATAGATGTCCATCCTACATCCTACCCAGTCTGCTGTCCCTACTCAGTCAACATGTTGCCACCTCAACTCCATCAAAGATGAGATCTGGATAGTGATTTTCTCCAAGAACCGTTAACACAGAGTGCCAGCTATGGTCCCACACCTATTGGTCAGGCAATGTTAGAAGTGCAGTTACAAGATGGCTCCGCAGGCCACAATCATATCAATAGGCGTGAGAGCTGGCACGCCGTCTTCTCCTACTAGTAGACATTCACATTTTTACCACAAGTTGCCGATTATTTATACCTCCATTTTGTTTCAGATACTTTGAGAGAACAGTTGCCATAAGAGAGAATTATATGTAATTATCCGAATTAACTGAAAACTATTTCATAGTTTTGTTTTCCAGGGATTACCAGTCACGTAAGTTTGATGGCAAAAGCTATTTATTGGTAAAAAATGTATATTTTCTGTGATGAATTTCAATTGTCGCCACTAGCATACAATAAAATTAATATCATTTGTCACACGCATCGCGAGCATTGTAAGATGTGTGGGTGAATGGTACCTGCCTTTAGCGAGCATAAGATGATGTCAATTCCATTGTTATGAGACTAACGTTGTATCCTTTGCTAATTCTCTTCGACGTCTATTTTATGGTGTAAGTTGTAACAGCAGTACTGCTCATGTTTGTTTTGTAACACATTTTATGTACTCTTAAGAGTTTAATGAGGGGTTCAACGATCGAACTACGCTCGTTGACTAGCCCATATTTCTTTTCATTAGTGGCAATAAGCGAGGCGACCGTATATTAATAAATAATACTGATAATTTTGAGGTGTAAATATTTAATTGTGCAGGGAAGGTGCAGTGCAATGTGAATAACAACATTTTGGCACTTTATACAAACAGTGCACTTTTTCGTATTTTTTCAGATATTTTAGAGGTGAAGAGAACATTACGAGATATGACAAGCGTTTTAAAATATTCTAGAAGTGAAAAGTAATTAATTTGAGGGAGTAACCAGTTTGCCTGCCTTATCGATCATAGTATGATTGTTTGCCAGCGCTATCATCTGTTAGAGATGACAAGCGACAGGATATTAAAGCAGCAGCTGATTTTATTTCACATGTTATGTGGAATAGTAGCTGAGTACACCTCATCTTTAGCAATCATGTGTTTATTATTTGTTAATTACAATGCACAAGTGAACATTGGATTTTAACTATTCATGGAGTGTATTTTTCTCACATAAAAACGTACAAATAATATTAGTTCTATTACATGCTTGTCGTGACAACTGAAATTCATCACAGAAAATCTATATTTCCTAGCAATTAATAGCTTTCACCATCTACCTTCCATCATGGATAGTCCTCAGAGCAAGAAATTGTGAAAAATATCTGTCAGTTCTGATAATTCTATATAACTCTCCCTCTGGGCCGCTGTTTTCTCGAAATATTAGAAACAAAATTGATGTATCAAGATTCAGCTACTTGTCCTATGTGTCACTAGATTTGAATTTTAGTTTACAATTTACTCCAGACCAAGCGTTTCGAAACTGAGTTTCTGAGTTTGAAGATAGACCTGTGTTCCTACACATCATTCTTCCCTCAAAACCAGTTTCACATATTAATGTCTGAAAGGTATGGGGAAGGGATTATTTTTCAAAACGCTTTTAAGTCAAAACTCACATATACTTAATGTTGTTGCATCAAAATCGAATGCACTAACATAGGACCGGAAACGCATTTTGTACCTGCTTTTGCCTATTCCTTTCAATAGTAAGTTCGATGTGCGAAATACGTGTAAATTTACAAGTGTAGAACGAGGAGTGTGAGACGACATTTTGGCGCGCGAATAACGTTTTTTACTCGTCATGTGCACTTTATGCTGTGAGTTATAACAGTAGTACTGCCCACGTGTCTTCAGTTCGAATATGGTATGTGTGTCATATTATGCTGATTGGATGTCAGCAAGACAAACTTTTCAGAAGAAGAATTTGTCGATGTCTGCCTACCCACCTTGTGACACTTGAAGACCATCATGGAACTACTAGATTCAGAAAACAATTGATTTGAGACTGCGTTGTGCCTCACCGCATCTGTGGTAAAGAAATCAAACTTCGAATTTACACCAGTGCTGCTTTACGTGAGTGTTAGATTAATACTTTTCCCGGTATCGCCAGCATTAATTTTTATTTCTAGCGACACTTTTAATTTGTAATTTTCGCACCCAACTTTAATTTTGAAATTTACTGCCATTCGCCACGTTTATTTTCTTTTTTTTAATTTCTTTCCACCCCTTATCTTAATGACTTTATGTCGTTGGCACCCCTGCTCCTATATGTAGGCAACTCCAGTCTTTAAAAAAACCTGTATTCATGGCATGCAGAACACCCTGTGTGTTACCCAGTCGCCAACTTCTGTGATGGTGTGACTACTCTCCACACAATATCCATATCGATTACTATTTAATTGATGAACTTGTAAACACGTAGGGCAAGGCTACCATCGATTGTTCACCTAAAGAAAATATGTAATAAAATCTCAGATACTGTTATACAAATTTTGATGCTATAGTAGATACAGAAGTCATAAATATTCGCTATTTATGAAATATTTGGAAAATAAAAGCAAATGTCATCTAACCAGTCAAGAGGACTGGTTTCCTTCATTGGACCTGACAGTTTCTGTAAATAGGCTAAGCTGTAATACCTGTTAAATACTACACACAAGTAAATGTCTGTATTTCATGTTTTTTTCATTTTTATGAATTTTATGTTGGCTTCTGAAATCGAATAACATGTATTCAAAACCAAGGAGGATAAAAGAAGGAATGTCGCCTTCGTAGGTGTACAAAGTATAAATTCTATTGATTATCAAAACACAAACAATTACAAAACATGTAAAGAAAACCTTTATTTCCATTTTGTCCGTTGTGGCCTACTTTGGGACAATACTAGTCAAAATACGACGTGGCTCACTGAAGGCAACTCACACTGCAATGCTTAACAACATCTAGTTTCTATCCACAGTATGTAACTTTATACTGTGATTATGACAAAATGGTGTGAATTGCTCGTGATTTTCAAGACAGCCGCAGAAATTTAATTGTTGTTATCGTATTACTACGACGTTTCAAACATTAAT
Source organism: Schistocerca americana (assembly GCF_021461395.2). Lineage (NCBI taxonomy): Eukaryota > Metazoa > Arthropoda > Insecta > Orthoptera > Acrididae > Schistocerca > Schistocerca americana. The sequence continues at coordinate 357,350,463 of NC_060123.1, forward strand.
GCTAGTCAAATACTGGAACAGAGTGCCAATCCTATCATTTTTATTGTTGCTTCGTGTCTTAGAGGAACAACAAACCACGAAGATGGCAAATCTCTGACGTGTTTGATGCGGCCAACCAGAAATTCCTCTCTTATGCCTAAATAGCACGAAATAAATGTCGATCCTGATAGAGCGTCGTGTTATATGGGCATTACCAGTAGAACTAGAATGGAAAAGATGCGTCAGCGGTATTCCTCTAATCCCCAGCAGCATGCAGAGCACCGCGTCGTAATAAAACTATAGTAGCAGTTTGTCCTGTTCTCGTGAAGGTCTTGCTCTTTGAGATACTCAATGTTCCACTCTCTTACCCTTCGGTAATCTTAAAAATTACTAGTTTCTCCAAGCCTAGATGATGCCTATTCCGCAACTGTTGTTCTTTTAATGAAAAACCTCTAGAGTTGCTTTTTTAGAACTTTATTAGGAGCACACGACCGGTTCTGTCTTCATATTAGGCCATTATCAAGTGCTTCTGGAAGTTATGCTGTAAAGGAGCGACATCAGAATCTTACTCTCAAAGATGTTTAGAATTCTCGAACTATAGCACGAGCGATGCTGGCCGAACCTAGGAACGCTCTTCATTTAGAATGATTAGTGACTGCAAGGGTAGATAGGGGGATGTGTTTATCTTAAATAACTGACTCTTTGTTTGCAGCTAACCACCTCTACACCTACATTTCTTTCCGTAATCCGTAACTTTCTCATTAAAGTAGTTCATTTCCGCCACATGATTTTGACTAATGTTGTGGTGGTGTAATGGTTCAGCTCTGTGTGTTGATTTTAATTTGTAATAATAGGGAGGTGTAGTTACTGTTGGTCTGCTCATATTTATAAAATGGCTGATTTGATAATGCCAACATGATGATGCAGAAAATGCCCCTTTTGCAAACGTACACATTTGAAATGAGTGGTCGTCCAATACTTATAAGCGACTGCTAGAATCATTTTTGATTCTTGAAGTGTAGCTACCATTAACATACTTTTGACAGATTTATCCTAGAAAATCATTCAAGTTTGATGATAGCGCTACGCTACACTGTGCCGAAGCACTCTTAACAGTTTTATCTCATTTGTATTAGAGGAGTACCTGTTGAATGCACCGTTTTCCCACTATTACTACAATTCTGTATGAGTGTTCCTGAGAGCGGAAAGCGTGGTCTGAGACGAATGTTTGAATGAATGCAAGTTCTGTCATTGGAGATTCCAGAGTGAAGCAATTTGGCTGTGTTGTGAGATCTAGCGTTATGTTTCAGTTTCTATAAAACAGTTTCTACGAATAGTGTGTGTCCTTATCCCGTCTGATGTTTTGTCACAGGTGTGTAATGTTGCCTTTGAATTGTTTTGAAGGTACCTGATGGAGAACGTTTTCATTTTCCACTAGTTTCAAAAGGGTATTAATCCGCTGAACAGCTTCAGTTACACCTCAGTTTCATGACTCACTTGCAGTATCTTCTGCTAGTAGACTGCCGGCCATTAAAATGTCAAAACCGAGAAGGACAATAAAAAGCTCTGTTTTTACTATAACTGAATATACGATAGAAATACAATGTGATAAAATTTATTGGTTATTCGGGGGTACAAAGTGTGTGAAATTTATTACTCAGAGCAACAACTCCGATAACAACAACGGCTGGTACCCGATATTGGGTACAGCATTCACTACTGAGGCAACTTCAATAGTAGTGACAGCCGAGAGGTGGCGTGATAGTCCTTCGACATCCCATGACTACATGCTGTCAATGGGTAAGAGTTCTGGAATACGTGATGAACGGGCGACAGATCAATATTTTTAGTATTGGTCAAGACATGAGAGAACCGACAACATGCGTACTTGCGCTATCTTGTTGAAACATAATGTCACATAGACTTCCAAAGTAGGGAACAACTACTGACCTTAACTCACTGGAAGTGTTACACTTGTAGTTTCAATAACAGGCTAGGCGAACAGCAGGTGATCGTGTTATGTACCCAGTGACACTCATATCATCGTGCCCTAAGTCCGTATTACCGGGACGAATGAAATCTGGCGATGTTCTTACTCTTCAGCCGTCCACATGTGGATACGTCCGCCATGGTGCTAAGCGCAGAGCAGCGACTCTTCTGAAAAGACGACAAAGCAATGTACGCCTCAATGATACTGCGTGGTGCTCCAGCTATCGCTGCAATGGCGGTGTGGATACTTGTCTTACTGCAGACATGTCCGTTTCCTGACCCTAAGCACGATTCACAGTTGTACGTTGCTATCAGGACGAGAGAGTAATAAGTCATACTCTCAGGGACCAGTGACGTGCGGCCGTCGAGGTCCGGCATGACAATAAGTATGGTCTCCGAGAACAGTCGATACTGTAACTGCATGACAGCCTTGGGATCTCGACCAACGGAAACAGAAATAACACGGTTATCTCGAGAGGCCATGATCCTGCCAGCGTCAAACTGCGACACATGCTGGTAAACAGTTTTCCCTGTTACACGAGGTACATCATGAACGTGTCATAAATAACCTGAAGTCAACGGTGAATTCAGAATGATAAATCCCTTATCGGCTACGGACGGCGAAGTCACCCCTGTTCTGCCAACGGCCTCGTCAAAGAGGGCGGAAAAGCAGACAGAGGTTCAGCGCATTCTCTTGCCGTTGAGGTGGGAAACTATCCCTAAAAGGTAGAAGAATCAGTAGTGATCAACAGGATGAGGATGCAGAAGACAATGGAAATCACTGCGCTAAAGCCACATAACTTGTATCCACCGGATACTGAAAGACATCTCTCCACTGGAACAAGATGGCCCACGGGTGAGGTGGCCATGAGAAAAAGATTGAATAACTGACAAAAGGGTAATGTTCTACGAGTCGACGCGTGAAACGTCAGACGATTGCACATGGCAGATAAACTAGAAAGTCTGTACAAGGAAAATGCAGAGGCCTCTGTCTCGATATTGTGGTAGTCAGTGAATTTAAATTGGCAGACGAGAAGGATTTCTGGTCAGATGAGTATAGGATAACATCAACAGCGGCAGAAAATGGTATAACAGGAGTGGGATTCGTTACCAACAAGAAGGTAGGGCAGAGAATGTGTTATGAACAGTTCAATGATTGGGTCCTCTTCATAGGAATCGACTGAAAACCTTTACTGACAACAACATTCCGATATACAAGCCGAAATCACAAGCAGCAGTTGAAGAGATAGAGAAGGTATGTTAAAGTATTGAACGGGTAATTCAGTGCGTAAAGAGAGATAAAAATCTAATAACAATCGGCTCGATTGCGGCTGTTGGGGAGGTATTGGAAGAAAAACCTACGCGAGAATAGAAGGACTAACTGAGTCCATAATCAATATCAGATAGTAATAGGGATTCCTCTGTTCAAGAACCTCATGAGAGGGAGGTATGCGTGAAAGAGGCCAGGAGATAGAGAGAGATTGCAATTAGATTAAGTCATGGTAAAAATTTAGACATTTGTGGTAAGTTCCTGTAAGATCAGACTGCTGAGGTCATCGGTCCCTAGGCTTATACACCACTTAATCTAATTTAAACTAAGGAAAACATGCACACCCATGCCCGATGGAGGGAGGGGCGAGAACTGTGGCAAGGCGCCCTAGGCAGCGCGGCTCCCCGCGCGGCCATCAGGGTCCGGCAGAGATTCCGGAATCAGATATTGGGTTGTAAGGCATCCCGAAGAGCAGGTACAGACTCAGATCACGAATTAGTAACTGTGAAGACGAGGCTAAAATTTAAGACACTTGTCAGGAAGAACCAATGTGAAAATATCGGGAGACGGACATACTAAGGAATGAAGAGATACGCTTGAAGCCCTCTGAGGCTATCGATAGTGCGATAGTGATTAGCTCAGTAGGCACTTCAGTTGAAGAGATATGGACATCTCTGAAAAGGACAATCACGGAAGTTGGAAAGAAAAATGTAGGTGTAAAGAAGGCATCTGTAAAGACTAACCATGGGTAACAGAAGAAATACTTCAGTTGATCGATGAAAGAAGGACGTACACAATAGAGCAGGGATATTCAGGACTACAATACTACAAGTCACTAAGGCGAATTGGCTACATGAAAAACTTGAAGAAATCGAAAGAGAAATGGCTGTCGAAGAACTGACTCAGTATACAGGAAGGTCATCTAAAACTTCTAAGAAATGAAAAGTAAGGTCGGTAACATTAGGAGCGGAAATTTCTTTGTTGAAGACAGAGGATAGAGTGGATAGGCAGAGAGAGTATATTGAAGCCCTTCATGAAGAGGAGGATTTGTCTGATGATGTCACAGTAGAAGAAATAGAAGTCGACGGGAAAAAGTATGGGATCCAGTACTAGAATCCAAATGTAAGAGAGTTTTGTAAGTCTTGAGATGAAGTAAGGCTAAAGGCATAGATAACATTCCATCCGAATTTGTAAAATCGTTGTTGGAATTAGCAAGAAAGCGAATATTTACTTTGGTGTGTAGGATGTATGAGACTGGCGACACAGCATCAGACTTCCGGAAAAATATCGTGCACAAAATTCCTAATATTACAAGAGCTTAAAAAGCACGATTTACCACACAATCAGATCGACAGCTCATGCATCAAAGTTGCGGACAAGAACAATATACAGTGGAACGGCATGGCAGGTTGAGGATCTGTTAGATGATCAGTTTGGCCTTAGGAAAGGTAAAGGCACCAGAGGGGCAGTTCCGACTTTGCGATTGATGATGGAAACAAGACTAAAGAAAAATCAACACATGTTCATTTGATTAGACGACAGTGTAAGATGGTGCAAGATGTTGGATGTTCTGAGAATAATGGGGTTAGCTAAAGGGAAAGACGGGTATTTCGCAATATGTAGAGGAGCCAAGGGGGGAAGTAAGACTGCAAGACCGAGAACGGTGTGCTTGGCCTGAAAATGGTGTTAGACAAGAGTATATTTTTTCGTTCTTGCTGTTCAAACTATACGTCGTAGAAGTTATGATAGAAGCATAAGAAATGCACAAGACCGATATTAAATTTCAATGTGAAAGGATAAGACTCGTTGATGCCATTATTATCCTGATTGAAAGTGAAGAAGTATTACAAGGTGTGTTAAACGGAGTAAAAAGTAATGGGTACAGAAAACAGACTGGATTAAGTCGAAGAAAGACGAATGTAATGAGAACTAGCAGGAATTAGAACCACGAGGCACTTAACATCAGATTGATGGTCACGGAGTAGATGAAGTTAAAAAATTCTGCGAAATAAGCCATGATGGACGGAGCCAGGAGCACATAAAAACGCACTACCACTGGTGAAGAGGCCATTCCTGGTGAAGAGAGGTCTACCAATAGCAGACGTAGGCCTTAATTTGAGCAAAAAGCATGTGCATCTGGAGCCCCGTATTATACGGTAGCTATACATGTGCTGTGGGAAAAACCGAACAGAAGAAAATCGAACCATTTGAGATGTGGTGCTATAAAGGAATTTTGAAATTAAGGTGAACTGATAAGGTAAGGAATGAGGAGATTCTCCACAAATCGTAGAGGAAAGAAATGTATGTAAAACACTGACAAGAAGAGAGGACAGGATGACAAGACATCTGTTAAGACATCGTTGAAAAATTTTGATTCTACTAGATGGTGTTCTAGAGAGTAAAGGCTGTAGAGGAAGGCAGACATTGGAATACGCCCAGCAGATAATTGAGGACGTAGGTAGTAGCAAGTGCTACTATGTGATGAAGAGTTTGGCATAGTAGAGGAACTCATATCGGGCAGCATCAAAGCAGTCAGAAGACTAACGATTAAATGTTCAGAATGTAGATGTTGTTACCCCTAGCTGGTTTCCGTATTTGCTCTAAAATGGTAACAACTTACGTGTTGAAGCATGTGGTACACTATACAGCCTTTTGACTTTTATATGTTGTTGCTATTTTAATGGTCAACACTGTATTATCCATATTGAAAGAGGAGCTCCGTTTAGAGGTATGTCGGTTACCTTTCGCTATTTGGTCTGCTTAACGAAGCAACTTCCGGCTTTACCAGGCTACTCCCACACTTAACTCCTTCCGTAGTGGAGATACGACCGCCAGTTGCCTTGCACATTTTCCACGAGACGTAAGGGGTGCCAGGTGGAGGGGGCCGGTGCACGTCGGAGCTCATTAATTGGGACGGAGGCGACACTTTGTGCAGCGGGCGCACCTCTCGCGGTATCGGCTTCGGCCTCCACCGGCAGGCTCTAATTAAACAGCGCGATGCACCGCCAGGCGCGGCACAACCGCCCGCTTTGATAGACGGCGCTCGGATCGCCGGGGCTGTCTGCCTCACACACACGCCGGTCGCCTCGTACACAACGACGTCACTGCTCCCGTCAATGACGCCGCCTCTCAATCCCAACCCAAAAGAGGATTAAAAATTTTTACTGTAGTTAATCTGGGGCGGAAGCGCTTTGGCGACGCGGATATCGATTGGGCAGAGAAGCGGGATAACAGAAAGCGGATTCATTTTGTTTCAGAAGTTTTCGTTGGTGATTGTAAAGAGAACGTAATTCCGACGTTCACACACGCGAGGCGATCCACTAGAATGTGTCGCTTAATATATCACTAGTGACTTATCTGCAATATAAATCCGCTATACAGAGAAAACTCCGCAGCACAAGCAGCTATAGCTGTCGGAAAAGCACAGATAATATCGCCGGACGAAGTGGCCGTGCGGTTAAAGGCGCTGCAGTCTGGAACCGCAAGACCGCTACGGTCGCAGGTTCGAATCCTGCCTCGGGCATGGATGTTTGTGATGTCCTTAGGTTAGTTAGGTTTAACTAGTTCTAGGTTCTAGGTGACTAATGACCTCAGCAGTTGAGTCCCATAGTGCTCCGAGCCATTTGAACCATTTTTGAACAGATAATATCTGCAATACTGTTCTCATAAGGGACAAATGGTTCAAATGGCTCTGAGCACTATGGGACTTGACATCTGAGGTCTTCAGTTCCCTAGACTTAGAGCTACTTAAACCTAACGAACCTAAGGACATCACACACATGCATGCCCGAGGCAGGATTCGAAGCTGCGACCGTAGCAGTCGCGCGATCCCGGACTGAAGCACCTAGAACCGCTCAACCACAGTGGCCGGCCCGCGATCATCCGACCGCTGTGTCATCCGCTGCCTATGACATCATCGGAGGCGGTAAAGTCGGTCGTGGTGTTAGCACTGCTCTCCCACTCGTTATCGATTTTGTAGACCTTGGAGCCACTGCTTCTGACTCAAGTAGGTTGATATGCTCCGTTGCAGTCCTCCCACCAAGAAAAATCCCTGACAGTAGCGGGAATCGAATCAGGGTCCTGAGCGTACAAGTCACACATACTGACCACTGAGCTAAAAAGACGAACCAATTGTGTTACAGGTAGTACTGACAAGGTATTCTCGTATACATGGTGACTGCTCCATGGGACATGTCCGAATGAGAAGACACCATGAATGTAATTACGGCTAAGACGGCCAATGAAAACTTCAGTGCTGATGCACACCATACTGGAACTCGAACGAGTAAAGAGCATAATGGGTAAGGGGCACTAAATCAGTTGTAAATGGATGAAATGAGTTGCAGTTGCGTTGGCCTGTTGTCCGGATGGCGCATCAGCTTAGTGATCCGAAGATCTGGATTGAAATTCCGGTCCGGCACAAATTTTCAACTTTCTTTATTGATTGAATCATTGCCCACTAGCAGCTGAATATTTTATCGTTTCGATGCTTTTAAATTTCAGTCGAATATTTACTCGAACATTTATGACCATGTTGCACTTTGGAACATGTTTTCACATTCGAAAAAACTTGCTTTTCCAGAGAAATTCTTTCAGAGCTGGAAAATCCTGAGAAAATTCGTGTCTCACGGAATAACAGTGCGTGTTCCGATGAACAAAGAGGTAATAAATGAGTACCAATCGGTACAGCGGGCACCAGCGATAAACAGCGGCGCGGTGACACAATACTTCTGTTTGGGAGGAGTCCAGGGAACGAGTAGGTGTAATAATAAATCTCTCAGAATCTGACGGAACGACAGGGTCGGTAGCCGAAGTATCGTGCAAAAAAATGCATCAAAAGCTCCACCAACAGCCGAAAGCACAGTATTAACACTGAACGTACACCAGATAACTCCAGACCGCGTAAAAAGTTCTGCTCTCTCGCGTCTATGAATAAGCACTGTTTTATGCCGTTTTCATTTTAGCTTCATGGCAGATTAATACAGCTATCACTAATGTGGTTATCAATTTGAATGATGGTTTCGGCGCCGGAGTGACAGAGAGATTGCGCCATGGTAAACAGCTGGATTCGTGTACAAAGACGCCATAATCCACCTCTCTCTTTCCTAAAATGTCATCGCGGTTGGCCGTGTGGCGACAAGGCCGCGCTCGATTAGCGGCGCGGTCTATGGGCACTGCAGTCATGGACTGTGTGGCTGGTCCCGGCGGAGGTTCGAGTCCTCCCTCGGGCATGGGTGTGTGCGTGTGTTTGTCCTTAGGATAATTTAGGGTAAGTAGTGTGTATGCTTAGGGACTGATGACTTTAGCAGTTAAGTCCCACACATTTGAACATTTTTTTTTTTTTTTTTTTTTTTTTTTTTTTTTTTTTTTTGTGGCGACAGGATTATTAGTGCGAGATGCCACCGAGTCCCTCGTATATCACGCTTTTCACGTGTGTACGAGAATCCCCCAGGCAAGCACTCATATTTCACAACCAAATGTCGTAGGCTAACCTCTTAGGTTAAGTGATCAATCTGTTAATCAGTCAGCTCATTCAGTTCTGCGGAACGGCTTGTTTCGTAGTCACCTCATAGTACACCCGCTCTCAGCCACTGTTACAGAGATTTTTACTACGAATTAGGAGTGGTGATATCGCCAATAGGATGTGGCGATCAGAATACTTTTGTGAATATATAACGGCTGAGCCCCCAAACGGCAACATATACTCTCTGATGAAAAGTTTCCAGACACGTCTATGTAATGCGGAAGCGACCACTAGATATCACGAGAGGGATCTATTGTCTTGTCAGATATTAAGAACGTCGACTAGTCCTTGGATTTCAATTAAGTAACAGATTCATCACGGACATTTCAATCATTGTGAAGGCGGATAAGTCGACTGTTGAAGAAAAAAAGCACCGCTCAGCTAGACCCGAGCAGACCTCATTTTCTGATGGCCAGAGACCATCGAGCATTGTGTAGGGTGTTTGTGAAAAACAAGAAATAAGTTACGAGTTCAGAAGTTGTAGCGTTGCTCTTGGGAGACGAAAATAAAAAGAATTGTTACTTTTTTTTAATGTCGAAAAAGTGAATATTTTGGTGGTCCACTTGGCAACAGAATCAGGGATTGATTACACTATTATAATAACATACGATGAACATTAAATACCTGAATAAGAGCAGCGTATTTCTATATATTTGAGATCGTTCGGAAGAAACATTATGATTTCTGTGCATTTTTATAGTCGCGATGTAGTCATACTCGGATCAACACTAAGGGACCAGAAGATTTATAGACTTTAAAAGAAATGCAACACTACACAAAAAAGTTGGTTCAGAAATAATAGGAAAACGATAATGTTGCTTCTGCCTCATGCTGCGTTCGGCCCATCAGCGTGATCGTAATTTCTGGTGATGAAGTAACTCAAAATAATTATCCTTCAGGTAAATAAGGAGATGCAAATCATCAAGATTAATTTACTAAACTAAGCACACTTATCCTTAACACGCGTTTTTTTGTTAATGCTACGTACCTTTTCATATTAAATTACAATAGATGACCATTGTGGTTAAATACTTTATACATAACAGTCAAAATGTCCTCTTGATGCTGTCTTTTCGTAACCAGTTACAAGAAAATACATGTTTTCTGATTGGAAAAAATAACAATTAGCGTATTCACTCAATATTTTCACATAAAATATAAAATACAGTTGCGGAACGCAGCAATTCCGCGTCCGCCTTTCGTAGAATACCGACAGTAAAAGGTGAGGCACCAAAAGCCTCATTTGTCTCGAAACAACAGAATTCTTTTTTGTACCATTAATCGGTACATGTATATAGAGATTTACAGGCACCGCGCAAGAACGGCAAAGATAAAGAATAATAGACTCTGTCGCTGCTATGCGATGTTTCGTATCTTTTACTTTACAATTGTTCGATAACTTTAGGCCATCGGGCATTTACTATTGAGCGTATATTAATGTCTGTGAGGCGAAAATTACTAATATTACGAAGTGTTACCAGCAATCCAGTTAGCAAAATCACTGTGCGTAGCGAGTTAAAAACAATGGTAGAGAAGAACCTCTTAAGACACACACATCGGTGCAGTCAATGGTAAGTGGCACTTAGGGTGTGAAAGAGCCACGCTATTGGACAGTGTATAACTTATAATGATACCGAGTGATGAATCACGATGCCCTTCTACAGTTCAATGCAAGTGTCTGAGTTAATGCCTGGATAACTTACCATCAATTATGATTAGGACCAACAGCGAAATATGGACAAGGTGGTGTTATGATGTGGGGATATTTTTTCGTAGTTAGGTTGTGATTCACTTATTGTAGTTACGAAACCACTAAATGCTAAAGGATATGAACACTTTTTACAACAATGTGTACCGCATATAGGTGACCAACGGTTAGAAGATTTTGTCAATGTGACAATGCCCTCTTCAAAAGGCAACTTCTGGAGACAATTGTTTGCGGACAACAAAATTTCTGTAACGTTCTGACTTAATCCGCCCAGAATCAAGACCTAATCCTTACTGATCACGTTTTTCATGAGCTGGAACGTCGAATTCGCTCCAGACCCCAGTCTCCAACAACAATATCTTCTTTGGTACCGGCTCTTGAGGAAGAATAGGCTGTCATTCCTCCACTGACGTTCACACACCTCACTGAAAGTCTCCCCTTCAGAAATCTAGCTTTCATAAAGGCGAATGGTATGGTGGCACCTTCCATATTAACGTTCAGTAATAGATTTCCCATAGTTTTACTAACAAATTTCCGTTTTGGCATGCTATGTGAAGCTGATCATTTTACATATGATTATATTGAACACGTCGTAAGGCTTTGAAATCGGTCATATATGCCTCATTATTTTGCGATCGACACTAAAAAATATTTATTGGTTTACATCTGTGGGCTTTCTGCTATGGAATCGCTTTGGATTTAAGTAGTTTTACAAACCTAAAATCGCTTTTGTAGCAGCGTAAAGTTGGAGACTCCTCACACGATGCTTGCACCTGACTCTGGGGTTGCTGGGTTCAACCGTGGCCATGTGAGTCCCAAGTAGCCACCTACTCGGGTGCTGGCATCATTCGCTGTTGGTCGATCGCTGCTGCCAGGGTGTGTTGTTAAGCCCTACATCAGCAAACCACCTTGCCGACCTTCTGCTGCCGACACTGTTGACGCATACTGCTACCTTAGTGGTTCCCAGCCATGGACACTGACCGACTTTAAGGTACAGAACTCACTGCAAGTTAAAGCTGTTTATCTAATAAGAGCATTTCATGGCTTCACCACTGCACTGATGTCACTCATGCTCAACATCCAGATGGCTATTCCTTGGGTAACCTAGACAATCACATTTGGTGTTAGAGCTGGCGCCAGAAACCAACAAGTGACATCACTTGACCTCAGTGTATGACAAGCTTCAGCCATTGAGTGAACTCCACTACTCTTTGCATTTGTGTTTTGATGTCGTTTCCATTCTGGCTGAATTTTTTTTTCTTACAGTCTTTTCACTGTCTCTTTACGCTGTCCAAACCCATGGTAAAGATGAATACCACATCAAATGGTGGAGATGCTGGCGGACAATGGTGGGCTGGGCGTGCAGTGTAATATCCCTTGGCCCATGCTGGCTGAAGGAAGTGATCTTCAAATGGTAGGGATGCAGATCGACTGGGCGGTGGGTGGGGGAAGCAGTGTAAAATCCTTTGGCCCATGGTGACTAAAGGATATGATCTGTCTACGTACTACCTATTTTCAGACAATGGAAAATCCAGGATGGAATGTAACAATAGCAGAGAACAAAAGTTGTTACTCACCATATAGTGGAGATGCTGAGTTGCAATAGACACAACAAAAAGATTCACATAATTATAGCTTTCAGCCATTAAGGCCTTTGTCAGCAGGAGACACACATACACACATGCACACGCACACACTAATGCAAATGCAACTTGCACACACATCTGCAGTCTCAGATAACCGAAACCACACTGCGAGCAGCAGTGCCAGTGCATGATGGGAGTGGCGACTGGGTGGTGGTAAGGAGGAGGCTAGGGCGGGGAGGGAGAGGGATAGTATGGTGGGAGTGGAGGACAGTGAAGTGTTGCAGTTTAGAGGGAGGGCAGGAGAGAAGGTGTGCAGGGGGGAGGGTGTAAGTAGCGGAAAGAAGAGAAATAAAAGGAAATTAAAAGACCGGGAGTGGCGTGAAATGACGACTGTGTATGCTTTTACCATCCTCGCTATCCAGGTGGTGAAGCCTAGATCCCCATTCCTTGTGACACACAACGTTCCACTGTAGGGCCGCACGATGGTCCTTGAAGCATGCTCGGAGCTCACCATGAAAGGGGACTGGTGGCGCATTCCACTACTCAGCTAAGGAGCCCTGGGGTCGCCAGGGTGCCTATTCTGTATCTTTCTGCCATTGTGCCGATCGTTTCAGTACTCAAGAGCACCGGTCTAGTACTCGAAGTATAGCCCCTGCATTATTTAGTATGCATTTTGGAAGCGATACCGTTCGGGTCTAGAGAACCGAAGCGCTGTTGTCGTTTCTTGTCGCACAAGCCAATGAAAGGGAAGCGGCCGCAGATCCGCACATGCGCACTACAGCGTTCACAGCGCCACGAACACAAAGCGGCTAGCAGACGACAGACGTTACCATAACGCATGATGCCGCGTTCCTTCGAGGTGACGTGCCCACCGTCATTGCTCTTGCCTCCTCCTGAACAGCATCAGGTGCAATATTTCCATTTCCATGATTCTCAGCTAAAAAGCATAGACATTTTTAAAGTTTCCCTTACCGCATGTTTCCATGCATGCATAATAACGATAACGTATTTGACTGTATTCTGCAGAATCTCGTAAACGCCACATTATGTCATCTTATTCCCATTCAGACTGACATCGTGTTTTGGATTTTACGTTTCGGTAAATGAGATAGGAATAGTGTGTTGTAACACACCGTACTAATACATCTATAAAAACACCCGAAAAATTGATTCTGGGAGTTTCAAAGAAGAAGAAGATAAACAGAATGTGGTTATAACTCGCTACTAGAGATCCAAATGATTAAGTAACCCACGTCCCTATATGATATGTCAACGATTTGGGCCTTAAAAACAAAATTGAAAAAGGCATTTTCGGGAGCTACTGCAGTTCTTCGAAGTTTATAGCATCCATCTCAAGAACGAAACTGTTTCGTATTTGGTGCTACGGTCTAAAAATATTACGGCGGAGATCTTTCATCTCTGTCTACTGTTGTTGAGGATTCGATCTCAGATAAATACTTGTGACAAGCAAGATTATGAAGATGACTGCTCCTAATTACATTCCCAGTAATTTCAGTTGTGCTCTCAGATTCCTGTCCAACCGCATACTCGGAAATCGCTACATATTCGGAAATAATGGTGAATAATTTTTGACAAGAAAACATATAAAGGTAACTGTCGGTTGTTTCAAAATGGTTCAAAAGGCTCTGAGCACTATGGGACTTAACATCTGAGGTCATCAGTCCCCTAGAACTTAGAACTACTTAAACCTAACTAACCTAAGGGCATCAGACACATCCATGCCCGAGGCAGGATTCGAACCTGCGTCCGTAGCGATCTCGCGGTTCCAGACTGAACCGCCTAGAACCTCTCGGCCGCACCGGCCGACTCGATTGTTTCACTCACAGTAATTTCATCTCCAGCGATTTCATATTTCGTTTCTTAAACGCACAGAAATCACGAAATCATTAGTGACAACGTGCACTCTTACATGTAAGTAATAACAAATATTGCAGAAAAATCTTAACTTATACGAATAACAATGTCTCAGAACGTGTTGCATATATGAAGAGGAAAAAAAACAAAAAACAAAAAAAAACATTTGCACCCATCCGTGAGCGAACCTGTGTCTTTGCGTATCGCAATCCCGCGCACTAACCACTTTTTTTGTAGTTTTTTTTGTTTATTCCACAAAAACAGTAACAAAAATGGCTACAATGAAATGACATAAATAAGGTGACAGATAATTGCAGTCATAAATTACAGCATTCAAAAAATGAGTCTTTAGCAGTAGCAAAATTTAGCACCTTCCCTGTCACCTTCAACTGGTGGCAGATCAGCATGCACATTTTCTTCTACTGCAGCCGGTTCCTCATCATCATTTCCCAGACCCAAATTAATCATTCAGTTAATCCTTGATGTGTGTTCCTTCCAGGGTAAATTACGTGCGCAGAAAAGCAGTCCCGAACAGCGACATCGCAAAATACTTCACTGCCTTGTTATTTTTGTCAGTTCCAGCCTTCTAAACGCATCCATAAGGAGTTAAAGATCTTCCTTTATATCAGACACCAGATGTTTGTCGCCATATTCTTGTATCTGCTGTACTACTGATTTATTTTTCATGTGTGACTTGCAGGTGAGGTTAGGGTCGGGAACGTGACCCAACCAATTCCCTCTCTACTAGGAATCCAGTTCCTAACTTATACCCATTCTGTTGAAGACAATTCGGAGCATGTTACCATATTTCTTATTGTGATTCTGATATTTAAGTATTTTCTTGAATTCATTTTCCGCATAAATCTTGTATTCAATATGTTCATCGCTCCCAATATTGTTAAAAACATAACTTGTATATTTGCCCATTAACCAAATCACTGCGTTATTTTTTGCCTGAGGGTAGTAACTTTCCTCTGGTCTTAAGAAAATGTTAGTCGGTACATTTCTTGCTGATGTTTTTGTAATTTGAGCAATTTTCTCCCTGGTCCACCTCCAGTTGATAATCCGATCTCCACATGTGTAAGGATGAGGCACACTATCAACGAGGTTGCATTTGCTGCAGAGGTCAGTGTCACTTAAACCGATGGCAAAGAGACGCTCATTAGTGCTGATGATGTTATTGACTACCTTGTACCACGCTGTTCTCACGTCAGACGAAAGAACATCACTACTGATATTTTTCCACACCCTATTCCATGCTATTCCAGCATATTTAGTTTCTATGTAATTTTTTCTTTCATGTTTCCGTCTTTCAGCTAAAATTGCCTTTGCTGTAAAGTTTTTGGAGTTTAAAAGCCTTTTTCTGAGATAACTTAGTTCAAGATAATACTCCCTAATCTGTTTCAGCTTAAAACTTAGTTTTTGTATATTTATCGGCGGCTCTACACTTTCTAGCCTGACAATATCGGGATCATTACACATTATGCTCCATGTTCGTTTGACATACAATGCCATCGCTTTAGACTTGATGTCGGTTAGACCCATTCCTCCATTGCTTGGATCCAAAACTGCTGTCTTCACCGGCACTCGAAACAATTCCCCTTTCCCCAAGAACTTTGCTAAGGTGGACGTGATCGTCTTCGCCACCATTGATGGAATGGGGATAGCCTGTGCTATGTGGTAGGCCTTGGATAAAATATACGTGTTGATAAACAGTATTTTCTGGAACTGGTCTATGCTACGTTGACAGTTTTCAATCAAAGCTCCCTTGATTTTTCTTGCCACCTCCCGCCAATTTATTGCTATCATCTGTGTTCATTAACATGGTTCGCCCACTCAATGCGCAAGTTAGCAAGCCGCTTTATATTTAAAAATTTACTTTTGTTTTCATTTACCCTTGCACCTGATGCGGAACAGTATTTTGCAAGTATCGTCTCTAGTTGTGTCACATCTGTTTGGTCTCTGATGATTACGCCTACATCGTCCGCGTAAACCACTGGGCTCCGCCAAACAACGGAAACGCAGTGCTCAATTCTTGTACTATTACACAGAGGAACGTAGGCTAACTTCGTTGGAAAACGGTACTGCGTAAGTCATAAATGCGTGATGGTTTGGAAGGTTTCCAATATCAGGCTTCACATAATTGCTTTCCATTGTTACCTGAAAGTTGCAAATTCGTTTCAATGATTACTAACTAAACCATTTGTGGGAAGAAGTACACAAAGTCACTATTAACGTCAGTTCACACTCATGTAATATAGGTAGGCAGAGCTGATGTCTTGATATTTAATGAGCTTTAAACTATTATTTGTATGAAAATAACACGTATTTTGAGATAATATTGACTGAAAATGTTTCTTTTATGTAATCCTTCACAGTAACAACCTAACCTAACCATATTTCTAACAAAGGAAAATAGTCTATTATGAACTCACTTTCAAACCGGATGTGTTCTCTGGTGGTTCTTTAGTAACACAATCACTAAATCCAAAGCTGAAACCGCTAAATATGTTTAAAATAACAAATTATAGGTGTGTATAAACCACAGCTTAGCGATCGACATTCAAATTCAAATTCAAAACCTCTTGGTACAACTGGCGTAATATCGGTGGGAGGTCCGTTCGGTAACAGGTCTCAGAAGCTTACTGAATGGGATATTGGGATAAAGAACCGAAAATGACGTCACTACTGAGACTAACCTGCTACACCGATCGGTATGAACGATACAGAATAGGGTCCCTCGCCAGTGCTGGGCCCTTGATAGCCGAAACTGCTGAGGCCTTCCGGCTATAGCCGCTTTCTTGTTTTACTTCTTCCGCTGTAAATTGACTAAAGCTGTGCTCAACTTCAAGAATAGTTTCATCAGTACAGTGTTTTACTATGCGTGGTGGTGTACCCTTTACTTCCTCTCACATCTGAAAGAGTACAGAAAGTTAGAGGGTGATCTACATTTCAACACAGACTCCGAAATATGGTGTAACTTGACTTGATATTATTATAATTGTTGTAAGCGAATGAAGCGATAAGAACAGAGTAAATCGTAGGACCAACCGGGGACCGAACCCTAAGCCCAAGTTTTGTAGTCTGGAACGTAAGCCACTGATGCACAAAGGCACATTTCTGGATAAAACCTTAAAAAGTTGTTTATTAAACAGAAACTGAACTAAGCCACAGGAACAAATACTAATTCTGTACAACAACTAAACAAAGGAAATACACTGACATTATATGCTTTTTGTATTTAAATTACAGATTATATATTAGTAAATATATTTGTTTAAACAACCTACTTATTCGAATAATTATCCGGATAGTAATCTGTTCGAATAATACCATCCCTTTCACCGCTACTCCTTACACTTCCTTTCTCTTATGTCCAAAATACGTCTAATTGTCAATGTGATTTTAGCAGCTGACTGACAGCGACCATTTATTCATTAGCTAATGTTTCGCGGAATTATGCAGTTCACAACAGAAACAAATACCATCAATAACGATCAATATTCTGCTATCACTTTAATTTTCGTTATCTTGGAGAATCTCGGATATACAGCACACACCTTCTCTGTAGAAAACATGGTAAATCGACAGCTAAAAGGTAGTGACATTACGTTATGTCTGAGCTGTATAGGTACAGCATATGTTTTCTTACATGCATGGCAAGGCCACACAGCTGTTGCCTGTCACTCTGTAAGTGAGAGCCGTGTGGTAACCGAGTGAGTGAACTGACAGCCAAGTGCTTCTCCGTGTGGGTTCATAGCGAGTGATTTATACGAGTGCTTTCAAATAACTTCCGGGATTTCAGCCAGGTAACACTTTCAGCGACCGCCGATATTTCGGCGGGAGAACACCCCGCCATTTTCAAGGCAAACTGAAACGGACAGGCGGCGTACATGCCAATTTAAAACCTCGGTTCTCGGACTGAAGCAGGAAAGATAACACACACACTGAATACTAGTGCCACCAAAGATAACCAAAGTCAGAGCTATGGATAGCGTATCGCAGAATCGATGCTGACCTACCCCCCCCCCCCCCCCCCCCCCCACAAAAAGTGTTGAGAGAAAGACCAACAGCCTCCTGAAGAAAAGTGGTTTGTCGCAGGACACTATCAAGAGTCTTAACACCTATAGTGCTGTTCCCCCTAGGTAATATGGCCTTCCAAAGGTTCACAAGGAAGGGGTTCCTTTCCGTCCTATAGTGAATAACATCGGCGCTCCGACATATCGTGTAGCAAAGCATCTGGCTTCTCTGTTGAGTCCACAAGTAGGTCGATGTGAACATCATATCAGGAACTCAACTGATTTTTACGTCGTTTGGAGGGACTGAGGTTGAATGACTCTGATATTTTAGTGAGTTTCGATGTGGTTTCGTTGCTACATCCAAGGCAACTGGCAACACAGGCTTTGGGCGGCTCTTTGCTGCAAGGTTGTGTTGTCGCGACGTGCCTGAGCAAGGCCACCCTACTGGCTGCTCCTGCAGCTGTGGTCGACGCTTGCTGCTTCCTCAGTGGTTCCTGGCAACGGAGACCGGCCTTTTCCTGTGTGGTTGGCATTGCCGATTAAAGATAGTTATCCTCACAGAGTGTACTTTGGCATTACTTTCACAACAGACCTGGCATTAACCAGCCCCAGCTGGCCCTCCTGCCGTCCTTGGGCAGTAGCACTGACCACCAGCATTCAGACAAGAGAAGTGGTATGATTTGTCTCAGTAAGGTACGCTAATATCGTTATGCTAGACAACATCTCAGCTGAATTCATTTCCATCTACATCTTCTGAGAGGACCGCTTGAGTTCAGATGGAATGGAGAGGAGTCATTTAGAGACGTGTATGAGGATACCCGAACTGAAAGTTCATTGCCTGGGAAATGTACATGCAAAAGTATGGACGAGAATTTGTCTGAGACACAGCGTACTCTGTGTACAGAGCTCCAGGCATTTTACTGGGAGCTACGCTGGAAATGGTCAGGTTCTCTATCTGGTAACGTTCGATGGACGTTGCTGTGGGCGAATGGGCTGACAACACACGTATCTCTAACACTGCTATCGAGATAAATGTCTACTTTTTGTCGCTTTCCGTAGTCGACTTTGAGCTATTCTTCACTAAGTCACTGTATGTTATGAATTTAGCGGCTGATAATTTATTGTATCCTGGATCGCTCTTAGTTAGTAAGAAGATGTGGAATTATGATGTAAGTTTACATACTGTACGCTCTGCTAATAATATTTCTCTTTGCAAAGATGTAAATCTTGCCTCTTTTTGTATTCTCTTTTATTAGTGTATGAAACAAGGGAAATTTGGCTTTGGATACATTTGAGGTGTATTTCTCTTTCGAGCCCAACGTACTCTCTGTCACACTGTGAATACGCAAAACGATGGGCATTTGTCGAAAGGCTAGGTAACTGTGGAGCCAGCATGAAGGGGCACATATTTCTGCGAAAATCGCGCAGCTCTCTGTGTGACATAACATGGGCAGTAGCAGCGCGTTGGAGCACGTTGATGCTCAGCGAATAGCGGGCGTGAGTGATCTTGTGGAGCACTTAGACGCTAATGAAACATCCCTGAATTAACGTTTATTGGCAATAGTCTGACAATTACTCCGTCTTCTTCAAGGCGCTACCTATTCTTTATAATACATCCTCTTAATTTCATTTCCGTTCCAGATTTCTGGCGTTTAGTAGAGTAGTAGTGTAATTCATAGACTATTAAATACAGCACTTACAAGGTTTCTTCGATTGAAAAACTTTTAATTTTGGGTAGTATAAGTGTTCCTGGATACATAACCATTTCGTAATTTGGAATATTTTTTCACAAATGTAAAAAACCTTACTTTTCCGCAGCGAGTTTTGTGGTTTCATCGAACGACAACAGCCCATATAAAGTAAATTGCAATCATCTCAAAATGGAATAAGAAAATACACTAAACTTCAATTACAGAACTGGCTAACACATAAGTTCGAAAACTGACCCAAGTTACAACGCTCGCTTCTATTAATTTCTAGGCCAGTGTCAGTCAAAATTAGTGTAATTGCATCATACATTTCAATTGGATTGATGATCTGTTGACACTCCTCAGTTCTCGTTGCTTGATTCGCTCACAACAGGTACTGACTCGTCACCAAGGCAGTACATGAGATCTTCGTCTTCTTCCAGTTACTCTCCATTGCCAATTTCCTCATGGTAGGAGTTTTTCCTTCATGTTGAGATCCTCTATATTCTCGTTTTGTAGTCCAGCAAAAACGTCGCTTCTCATTTCTTTATTCCGCCAACGTAATTATAATAATTTGTAACTTGCTGCATATTTCAGCTAGCACTCATGATACACGTTTTGTAATTATAACCAGTTGATGTTGAGCACCCAGAAGTTGCATCTAGGCTGCTCATCTGCCTAGAAATTCCTCCAATCAATAAATAAGCTTCTCCAGGTAGTATGGCCGATACCTTACATACCGACCCATGATTGTCACATCGATGTCGCCTCCACGACGTTACTTCGTCGCTTAACGTCCTAAGGCTTCTCTCTCTCTCTCTCACACACACACACACACGTACCAAAAGCGTGGTCTCATGCCATTCGATGCTTTTTCCCATCTCGGAAGCACCGAAAGCGTATTATTGCTCACAAACTTCCTCACAGCAACAGTGAAACTCTTAGGAGCTACTATCATCTTCCGTTAATGAAACGTAAGAAACTGCTCTCGTAAACCTGTTACAAAGTTTTACGAGCTCGTTCATTAGGCGCAACTTTGTCTAGCTTCTGCAAAAATAATTAACCTTCAAAAACTAAGTTCTCATCTGATGGTAGCTATAATCGTGTAACTAATCTCCAATTAGAGCAACTAAACTTATTTTTATCATTAATGGACTTATCTAGTTTCATTACGAGAGCGTTATTAGGAGGCACGTCTGAAGTTTTTTAGTTGTTAACGCTCAGGAAAGCATATTATTCCATTATACACAAAAAATATGCTGCTACAATAGGGTCGATTCGACGAAACACATTAGTCCCCTTGTTACGCATTACAGGTTGACATATTCTCTCTTTTGTGTATCCGAAGAAGAAAAAATCCGCCATTATTTTGAAATAGAAGTCAAAGCACTATCCACACAGTGATGCAATACGTGAGACGGAATGTTTTCGATAATAATACATTTCATGAGCTCTAGCTCAAACATACTTAATAATTTTCAAAGCAATTCTCTTGATAATCTGAAGTCGCTGTCCGACTTTTCTACCATTTTGCATTACAGCGGTGAAATTCTTCAACAAATAATCTTTTGATGTTTCCGATATCGAACATTTCACTCTGGAGCAGAGTGTACATTGTTGAATAGGAGAGAGGTACAGGCAAGTAGAACTGTATCATAAGCTGATCCGAAATCAAGACCTTCCAAAGCAGTTTTAATAAGAGAAAAACAATACTATTGCTTTGTACCTGGAGTCTGAGGGATCCTGTTGTGGATGTGGTCGTGCATTATTCTGCGATGAAACTCTTCCTCGAACGGTCATCTTAAATGGGACTATAATTTCGCTTTTACTGCTTGCATCGCCCTGTTTTTTATTGTACTTTAAATGCTCTGCCGCTATGTTTTTGTGTCATTTTCAAGTTGGAGAATACCATTCGGCTGTCTGAATTTCTTTTCATGTTGTATCCGAATACGTAACTTTCAGTGTAGAATAATAACATTAACATCTGGCACGTAGCTCGTTTCGCATGAATTCGAGACAACTATGTTCTTTTGCTTATAGTTCAAAATCGAGATTAAGTATAAAGTAATTTTTTTCTCGATTGCAGTTTCTCAACCGTAGTACGACACGCTGTTTTATGCAGCCTAACAACATGTTCAATCATTCCGACAGTCGGACGTCGATTTCAATCAGGAATTATTTCACACATTGCACATTTGGACAAGTATCGGCAACTAGGCACGTTATGAAACATTGCTAGCATAAATCGTGCTGATCTTTAGTCTTGCTGATGACTGGGCGTATCTTGGATACAGAACAGAAATAGAGATAACACATACTTCAAATAGATCTAAACATTTAGTAAAACACTTAGAAGAATCAAAATACATTAATATAGGGGTTCCGCAAGGTAGTATATTAGGACCAATAGTGTTCCCGATATACATCAATAACTTTCCCAGTAGTGTTATTCATGGTGAAAAAATTCTCTTCGCTGATGACAGCAATATTATAGTCACTGAGAAAACAAGAGAACTCCATGCCGAGAAAGTTAATGAAACTCTCAAGGAAGTTTATGATTGGTCAATAAGCAATAAAGTGACATTGAATATAAAGAAAACTAATGCCATGAATTTCAGTTTGAAGAGGACAAATGACAATGTTAAATTCAATGTAGACGGCACCTCTATAGGCTGTATAACAAATGTAAAATTTCTAGGAATGAATATTGATTCTCAGTTGCAGTGGTGTGAACAAATAACAGTACTTGAGAACAGAATGTTCAAATGGTTCAAATGGCTCTGAGCACTATGGGACTCAACTGCTGTGGTCATAAGTCCCCTAGAACTTAGAACTACTTAAACCTAACTAACCTAAGGACAGCACACAACACCCAGCCATCACGAGGCAGAGAAAATCCCTGACCCCGCCGGGAATCGAACCCGGGAACCCGGGCGTGGGAAGCGAGAACGCTACTGCACGACCACGAGATGCGGGCAACAGAATGTCATCAGCATGTTATGCCCCTAGAATTCTGTCATCAGTATGTAATATGCAGCGTCGTTTAGTTACATATTATTTTCTTAGGTATGGCATTCCTTTTTGGAGGACAAATGCACAAAATAATAACACAGTTTTCAAACTCCAGGAAAGAGTCATAAGAATAATGAGCTAAAATACTAGCCGATCTCATTGTAAAGATCTGTTCAAAACACTTGGGATTTTAACTGCTCCATGTGAATACATTTACCAATCAGTTTTACACATCAAGAATAACATTGGTAACTACTGCACAAGCAGCTCTGTCCATGACTATGCAACAAGAGACAGACCGAACTTACATTTACGAAGAAAAAATAATCATAAAACTCTGAACAGCATTTCCTACGACGGAATAAAACTGTACAATAAATTACGAAAAGAGATTAAAGAAATTTCAAAATTACACTTATTTAAAAAGGCAGCTAAAAAGTACCTGTTATGCAATACATTTTATACATTGAAGTATTACTTAGATAAAACAGAGTAGGGGTTCGATAAAAAAATGTTATACAAATAAATAATAATAGTATTGATTATAAAACATCCAACATTCCTGCGACCTCTTACTCAATTTACTAAAAGTCATTAAGTATGTTACCTGGGCTACTAGCCGACAAATAACACAAATGAATAACCTAAAATTACAGAAGAGACCTTGCTGCCGTCCGCCAAATAAATGTGATGTGAACATAGCCGAACATTGCCATTTCTTGGGCGGTTGTTGAATCTGACGACGATAGAGTTTAATCTAAAGGAAAGACAGCTACTAAATAAAAGCATTAAACACAACGTTAAACCAAGATTGGGTAGTGACTTTACTACATTTTAAATCGTTGATCTGAAAAATAAACTCACGGTTGCCTCATATACTAAAACCGAAACAATGCAAAAAACATGCAGCGAACGTGAGAGATAATACGAAGACCTACTCCTAGGGATCCTAAACAAAGACCGCCAGACCCTAAATATTATCAACGATAAATTGAGATCGGAAGATGTCAGAAAAATCCGAGCAGATAAGAGTAGCACATGGGCAGTGCTCTCCAAACAGTTTAAAAATGTTCAAATGAGTGTGAAACCTTATGGGACTTAACTGCTAAGGTCACCAGTCCCTAAGCTTACACACTACTTAACCTAAATTATCCTAAGACAAACACACACACACCGATGCCCGAGGGAGGACTCGAACTTCCACCGGGACCATCCGCACAGTCCATGACTGTAGCGCCTCAGACCGCTCGGCTAATCCCGCGTGGCGCCAAACAGATTACATCGGTAAGATACTACACTTTTTTAACGAGAGTAATATAGTGCTACTTGATTCTGGGATGCACCCATGGTTTAGGAGTATTGTCTTTGATTAATAATCAAAACGACATTGATACCGAGTTCTGAACTCACCCCGCTTGAATTTTGATTGATAATCAGCATTGGCGCCCCAAGACTTCCGGCATAAAAAGTCACCCTCATTCCGCTAACCGCCTTGTCAAAGGAAGCGGAGAAGCGGATGGAGGTTCTGGGCATTCTCTTGTCCTAGGCGTGGGAAACTTCGCCCACAGGTGGAAGAATCAGCAATGATCAATGGCGTGAGAATTAATAAGGCAATGGAAATCATTGCATTAAAGACACATAACGTGTATCCACAGGACATTTGTGCTATCTTTGAAAAAGTGTCATGATGATCTCTCCATTGGCAAAAGATTCCGGAATAGTCCCCCATTCGGATTTCTGGGAGGGGACTGCAAAGGAAGAGGTGAAAATGAAAAAGGTTGAATAACCAACGAAAGGATAACGTTCTAAAAGTCGGGGCGTGGAATCTCAGAAGCTTGAATGTGGTACGGAAGCCATAAAATCTGAAAATGGAAATGTAAAAGCTCAATCTAGATATAGCAGGTGTCAGTAAAGCGAAATGGATTGAAGAAAAGGACCACTGGTCAGATGACTATAGAGTAATGTCAACAGCAGCAGAAAATGGTGTAACAGGAGTGGGATTCGTTATGAATAAGAAGGTAGGCAGAGAGTGTGTTAATGTGAACAGCTCGGTGATAGGGTTGTTTCTATCAGAATCGACAGCAACCCAACACTGAAAATGATAGCTCTGGTATACATGTCGACTTCGCAAGCTGAATACGAAGAGAAAGAAAATGTATGAGAGGATACTGAACAGGTAATACAGTACGTGAAAAGAGATGAAAATCTGATAGCCACGGGGGACTTTAGTGGTAGAGGAAGGAGTACAAGAAAAGATTACAGGAGAATATGGGCTTGGGACGAGGAATAAGATAGGAGGAGAAAGACTAATTGAGTTCTGTAATAAATTTCAGCTAGTAAGAATCACAAAAGGAGGAGCTATACTTTGAAAAGGCCGGGTGATATGGGAAGATTTCAACTAGATTAAATCATCGTAAGGCAAAGATTACGAAATCAGATACTCGATTGTAAGGCGTGCGCAGGAGCAGATATTGACTCAGATCACAGTGTAGCAGTGATGAAGAATAGGCTGAAATTTAAGAGATTAGACAGGAAGAATAAATACGCAAAGACGTGGTATACGGAAGTATTAAGGGTCAAAAATGGCTCTGAGCACTATGGGACTTAACTGCTGTGGTCATCAGTCCCCTAGAACTTAGAACTACTTAAATCTAACTAACCTAAGGACATCACACACATCCATACCCGAGCCAGGATTCGAACCTGCGACCGTAGCGGTCGCGCGGTTCAACACTGTAGCGCGTAGAACCGCACGGCCACCTCGGCCGGCGGAAATATTAAGGCATGCGGAGATAAGCTTGAAGAACTCTAAGGCTGTAGGTACAATAACAAAGAATACCTCAGTAGGCAGTACAGTTGAAAAGGAATGGACATTTCTAAAAAGAGCAATTACAGAAGTTGAAAAGAAAACTTTGGTAGAAAGAAGGTAAATGCGAAGAAACCACGGGTAGCAAAAGAAATACTTCACATGATAGATGAAATGTCCATGGAAACTGAGGAATACAGAAATTCAAGTCGCTGAGTAATTAAATAAACGGAAAGTGTAGGGAACCTAAGGCGAAATGGATGCAAATGAATTCGAAGGAGACGAAAAAGGGATGATGATCGGAAGTACTGACTCAGCATGTAGGAAAGTCAGAAAACCTCCGGTGAAATTAATAGCAAGTGTGGTAATGTTAGGGGTGTAACGGGATTTCTACTGTTAAACGCAGATCAGAGAGAGGTTTGGTCGAAAGAGTACATTGTAGGCCTCTGTGAGGAAGAAGATATGTATCATGCGATAGAAGATGAAACAGGAGTGGATTTAGAGGAGATAGGAGATCCAGTATTGGAATCACAATTCAAGAGAGCTTTGGAGGACTTAAGATAAAATAAAGTGGAAAGGATAGATAAAATTCCAGGAGAATTTCTAAAATAATTATGGGAAGTGGCAACAAAACTACTAATCGCGTTGGTGTGTAGGATGTATGAGTCTGGCGACATGCAATCTCACTTTCGAAAAAATGTCATCCACAAAAATCCGAAGACTGCAAGAGGTGACAAGAGCAATGATTATCGCACCATCATCTTAAGGGGTGACGGAAGATAAGTGGGCTTCACAAATTTGACTTTTAGATTTTAGCATATTTGAAATGCCTGGTCTTTCCGGCGTGAAACAGTTTTTATTTTATAGAAATACATTTTTTTCGTGAGATATTATGGTTTTCCTGACGCTCTGTGCAATCTGGCATTTAAATGCGCCACGCAGAGATAATGCACAGCATTCTTTTACTCCTTGTACAGTATTTCATGCTTTTATTGTTTTATAGCTTCAATATTTCCTAACCTGTATCTGCCAACGATACTCATTTTTCCGTTCGTGTTTGTTACTGTTTTCGAGCGTTAATGGTTTTACTCAGTGAAGTTTGTTGTGAGCGAAGTACCTGTTGATTTCTATTTTCTTTGGTTCGACGTGCTTTCAGGAAAATGCGGCGAATATAGAAATTCTCGCCTAAATTAAAATTCAGAGCAAATAAATACGTTAAGGTAAATGAGGCTAGTGGCTCAACGGATCCAAGAATGTTAGGCATAAAGAAAAACAGCACATCAAGAAAGAAACTGCCGTGTCTTCAAGGCTTTTCCTCCCAGTCAGCTTGTGGAGATGAACATTCTTTTGGAAATATTACGGTGAACCTTAGCATACATACTGTGTTCAGAACATGTGGTGGTGACGTATCTTTGGGTGAGAATCAGCGTCTTCGTAAAGGGTTTGTGTCAAACCTGAGTTGTACAAAATGTGGTGCAGTTGCTACAACAATGACATCAGAAATGGCAAATAATAATTTATATGAGAACAACAGAAGGCTAGTTTATGGTCTCAAATCTATTGGTAATGGCATGGAGACAGGCAATCTCTTATGTGCATTACTTGCCATTCCAAATCCTCCTGCAAAATTTATTACTTAAAATAATGTTACTGGAACTGCTGTTGCTGAAGTTTGTAAACGAAGAGGGACCAAGAGAAGAAAAGATCAGTACGATTCAGATGATGCTCAGTATGGTGCAGGAAAATATTAGTGGTAAGTAATTCTCATCAATAACTATACAAGAATTGCAATATTAAAGTTTAAATTCTTTTCTATTTCAGATACCATGAAATTTGGTCAATTTGTACTGCAGATGGTAATAAGTTATTACAAACAAATTGAGAACCATCAAACAATCAGAAACTGTTTTATAACAATTAATGCAGAAAAAAAGTTAAATTTCACTAGTGAAAGAGTAACCTTTTTTTATTCAAAACGATAAGAGGTATAACGTTCATTTTACTTGTAATTGAGGCGTATATGTTACATACATTCGGTAAAAATTTCATTGTTTTATCACTTGTAGTTCTTTTGAATAGCGTACATATTCAAAGGGTAAAATAGTGTTGGAGGAATAGGGATAAAAATTGCCTTCCGTCTCATCTTATCAGCTCATGTATCCAAGTTACTTTGAAGAATAATATACCGGAGAATGAAAACAAAATTTAGGATGTGTTACATGATGATCAGTTTAGCTTTAGGAAAGGTAAAGGCACCAGAGAGAGAATTCCGACGTTGCGGTTGATAATGGAAGCTAAACCGAAGAAAAATTGGATACTCCGATCTGGAAAAAGCGTTCGACAATGTAAAATGGTTTAAGACGTTTGAAATTCTGAGAAAAGTAGGGGTGCGCTATTAGGAGAGACTGGTGATACACAACATGCACAAGAGCCAACAGAGAATAATAAGAGTGACCGACCAAGAACAAAGCGCTGGGATTAAAAATGATATAAGACAGGGATGTAGCCTTTCGCTCCTACTGTTCAAACTGTACAACGAAGAAGCAATGATGGAAATAAAAGAAAGGTTCAGTAGTGGGATTAAAATACGACGTGAAAAGATATCATTGATAGATTCGCTGATATCATTGCGATCCTGAGTGAAAGCGAAGAAGCATTACGTGAGTGCTGAATGGAATGAACAGTCTAATGATTACAGGATATGGAGTGAGATTAAATCGAAGGGAAACGGAAGTAATGAGAAGTAGCAGAAATCGGAACAGCAAGAAAATTAACATCAGGTTTGACGGTTACGAAGCAAATGAAGTTAAAGAATTCTACTACCTAGTCGGCAAAATAATCATTGACGGACGGAGAAAGGAGGACATAATAAGCAGACAAGCACAGGCAGATAGGGCACTGCTGGCCAAGAGAAGTCTGCTAATATCAATCCTAGGCCTTAATTTGAGGAAGAAATTTCTGAGAATGTACTTCTGGAGCACATCGTTGTATAGTAGAGAAACATGGACTGTGGGGAAACCGGAACAATAGAGAAACGGAACATTTGAAATGTGCGCTACAGTCGAACGTTGAAATTAGATGGGCTAGTGAGAAGAAGGGTTAAGATGATAGGACATCTGTTAAAACATCTGGAAATGACTTCCATGGTACTAGGGGGAGCCGTAGAAGGAAAAAAAAACTGTGGAGGATGACAGATATTGGAACAAGTTCAGTAAACAATTGAGGATGGATTCCGACCCTTCTGAAACAAACAATAGAGAACTGAAAGTTCGTATTGAAGACTGAACAGTACTTTAAGCCCAGAACTCGCCAACAAGGTGAAAGTTATGAACCCTCATTACCCAGCACCATGTGCCCAGATCAAGACACACAAGCCATACCACCTAGTACTCCCAGTCACTAAAAGAATAAATAATCCGAGGGAACTGCTTTACAGATATTTACTGGAACTTCTGCAGCAAGTATTTGTATTTGAAGAAAATTTAATGTTCCTCAACAGGAAAGAACTGGTCCATCAGCTTATTGCCGTAAGCTTCCCACCTGTCAGTATCTTGTCATATGTCTATATCTCCTTCTTCATAGTTGATTAACTATAGATGAAAATGAAACCATTTCCATTTTAGATCGATAACTTTTTATCATTAATTTTCATTTAATATTACAAGCAAACTGATGGGTTAGGCTAGGGGAAGTTGTTTCAGCAAAACCTAAACCGGTCGTAGCAATACTTCCTATAGGCGTCACGTTGTCTTCAACAGTTCTGCAGGCGACATTCCTCTGTCGATGGATGACTTTAAGTCGTTACACCTAAGTATGACTTTCACTCTTGAAGTAATGAACAAGAACAAAAGTCTTAATTATTTGGTCCTAAAATTGCACATTGAAGGGGTAGAATTCAATTTCACATTTCCCGCAAATTCAGCACTGATGGTTCGATCACACACTCTTCCTCCTGTCACCCTTACCGACGTAAAATTGTCTTCCTTAAATCCATCAGACAACGTATATGCGAACTTCCGTTAAGCCAGTTATCCATACACAAAGAGTTGGCTTATTTAAAGTAAACTGCGTTTTGCTATGAGTATAACCTAGTATGCCTGGTTATACACTTCAGAATCATGCTTCATTACGTTACCGTTCATTAAATGAATTTTTTTTTTGTTATATTCTTTTCAGAAAGTCTGATGATGACTGACAAACGTGAAACACAATAAAAACAGTTTTTGAGCGGGGACTGCCTTTATTCAGGAAATGTTATGAGTGACTGCTGTAGCGGACAAGCATTGATGGAATGTAACCAGTACTAGACTCAGTCTCGTTGCGTTTTGGTGGATCTTTCGAACAATTATAAGTTGGAGTTACGTATTGTTAAGGCAATACATGGTATGCTCCACGGATTTGAAAGCTGAGTTTCCATTGAAACGGGTGGTTGGTTGTTTGGTTGGTTTGGGGGAGGGGACCAAACAGAAAAGTCATTGGTCCCATGGGATTAGGGAGGGATGGTGAAGGAAATCGACCGTGTCCTTTCAAAGGAACCATCCTGGCATTTGCCTGAAACGATTTAGGGAAATCAAGAAAAACCTAAATCAAGATGGACGGACACGGCTTTAAACCGTCGTCCTCCCGAATGCGAGTCCAGTGTGCTAACCACTGCACCACCTCTCTCCCATTTAAACGGATTTGAGGAGGATACAGACTACGTCATTTGTGCCCAGTGGACTCGTATTCGGGAGGACGACGGTTCAATCCCGCGTCCGGCCATCCTGATTTAGGTTTTCCGTTATTTTCCTAAATCGCTCCAGGCAAATGCCAGGATGGTTCCTTTGCAAGGGCACGGCTGACTTCCTTCCCCATCCTTCCCAAGTACGACGAGACCGATGACCTCGCTGTTTGGTCTCTTCGCCCCAAATAACCCAACTCTGTTGTCCTCAAGATTGTGGCAGAGAAGATCGCTTCAGAAATTGATGCATCAGAATTCAGTAGCAAGTTGATTCAATATGCAAGAAAGTACATCTAAGCAGAAACAAATGATGGGATCACGTAGATAGACTGCATGAAAATACGATTTCAAAACAAAATTTTGACTACAAATCTAGAGCGACAAAACACAGGTGCAGACAATGAAACAGATGGCTCGACTTTGTTGACCACAACAGGTTAAATCACCTAATCCACGAAGGGAGACGAAGAGAACGGTGACGAAAACAGCATCCATATGACCTATGTTCCTAATGCGATCGTAAAGGTACGGCCATTAATAATCTTCGTGATGAAATAGGAGGCTCAACGGATTAGGTAATGCGGTGAACAAGATGGCGGGCACGGGATTAATATTGTTGTTTGACCAACATGCCCCTTAACGTCCTAAATTATTGATTGAGATATGACACTGACTTGGAAAGGTCGATGCATAGAGTTTCAAAACTTATCCACTATGTCACAGGAATTCCTCCATCAAACCATGATAACGCATGTAATGTGGAGCAACTAAATTAAAAGACTCATTGTCGTTACGTCGTGGTGCAAAGAAACGTAGCTCTGTAACAATGTCGCCTACTTATCCACCTCGAACACGTCTTTTGTGAAACAAGCGAGATTTTTACGACAAGGAAAGATCAAGGCAACGCCTGAGAAAATACGGAAGAGGGGAAACATTTGAATGGAACGGGGCAGTGCAAAAGGGTAGCGAGTTTAGCACATGCATGCTGCCCTGAGAGAATAGCGCTGCGCGACCTCTCCCTCTTGGGGTGGCGCGCGGCGCGCGGTGCGCGGCGCGCGGCGCGGTGCGCAGATAAACAAAGTGGGAACCTGGCGGCTGCCGCTGTACCACCCACGGCGCTCAGCGCTTTGACAGCCGCACCGGAAACTGCGCCCATTTGCGGCACGGCAACTCGCCAGGGTTTTACTTCACGTTTTTCCTCTCTCTGGTTTTATTTTGCCCCATGGAGTGGGTGGCCGCAAACCGGCCTCTGGTGCCCGAGCTGTAGAAATCACATCGAAACTGAAGCGTAAGTCACCATTACAGTATTCATTCGTGCTAAAATTCCGGAAGTTCATGCAAAAAATTAGAAATGGAAATGGAGTGAGACAATTTTTTTTTGTGGAATCAGCTGCACGCAGGTGATTCCAATGCTCGTGAATAGAAATGTTCTCCAGTTGGTGGTGTGATTTCAGCACGAGCGTAATCAATGATTCCACTGCCACGGTCAAAAGTTGCACTTTTTTTCTCGATGCTGTACCTTTTAAGTTAGCCCAGCATTTTCGCAATGAGTTAATTCCATCGCCTAAGTTCGTTTGTTTAAGATTTTCCAGCTGCAAGGGTGTACATGGGACTCAGAACTTTTTATACAGATTTCTTGATATTTTGATATAGATTCAAGTCAGAAGGAGATGCCAAATCTGATAATTCTGGGGATACAACCCCATGTCATTCCAAGCATGTGTGTCAATTTTTACCTCTCTATCTACATTATTCCGTGGTTTTCAAATTTATACTGACATTTTGACCGCCCGGTATAAATTCATGTAAAGCCATATACACAGTGCTAGGATATGTTTAAACTAGCTTTGCCTCATACTGGTAGAAATAATACAGTCTTATTAAAATTCTGATGCTCCTATCAAAGATACAATGTGTATAAAAAAATGTCGGAGTGTGAGGCGTAGCGCCTTGCATCGCGCCTACGTAAGAGACGGAAGTGAGCGGATACCTGTAGATACAACGCGTAATGGTTATCGCATGACAGTCTGATTTATTGGCTATCGGCAAAACGTTACGACTGTGGCTGAAAGATGTCAGCATCTTACGTAGTAAAACATAATTTGGAAACAAAACTGACGTACTGTGACTATTACGACTTTCATTGTAATTTAATTTGTTTATTAGTGTTAATGATCGTGTGAATGGAAAATAAGGCAATAAATGAATATTTTTATATCTATTACTGTACCTGAATAAACGTTAGTGTGAGAATTCTGTACTAACAGAGTAAATCGTATTCAGGGAAAATTGTGAAGTGCAACAAGCGATTTTACGAGTCTGAGAGACCAAGATACATTTATTGATAATTCTGTTGTTTAATTAGGGATTTATTTTGATATACTTGGATTTTATAAACTTGTTCTTTTGATAAACTGTTAATAAAAGCTATTAACTTGTGATTGGTCAAAAGTAAAAGACACGGGATTGCCTGGTTTTACAGTAATCTTGGACTGATCAGAGGACAGTACATTCGCGCGTATTTTGTGGGGAAAGAGAACTGCTTCGTGCAGGTGTGATGGCAAACTAAGCATTTGCAGTGGTCACACTGTTGTATTTGAGAGAGCATTCTGTCACTGGTTACGGGTTTGGTTGATTACCATCAGCTCGCTATAACTAGTGACTATGTTTGCGTGTGAGTCTTGAAACTAGACCTTAAGCTTATCACAGGCTTCGCAGTGTTTTCGTATCAACCAAGTGCCAATATATCGAAACGTTCACTCACAGACTACCTTTCAATTAATCTCTCGTTAACCTGATACTGAAAAACATCTGTTGCACAAGCTGGACTCGTATAATGCTATTGGTTCTACTACAGTTTTTCCAGCACAAGAACATCTTTCGTTTTAACACGGGAAGTGTTTGGACCGTACTGTAGAAGTAGAGATCACAGAAAGGTGAGCGGAATTGTTTACTGTTGGACCGCGCCATAGCAAGTGCTACAAAAAATACGGACCTAGTTAGGAGAGCTGGATCGCAAACAACACCCCGAGTGTACTACTGGAAAGGACAACTTTCAAACTTGGACGTTTGGTGTACAGCTGCGGGGAACATTGCTCCAACCCAGCAATGGTCGAGAAAGATACGTTATTATGGGTCTAACCTCTCTAACCTGGTAGCTGGTAGAAAAGCAGTAGCTGCTACACCAGTTCTGGCTGTGGGGCCTTCCGCCTACGATAATAACGGCCAAGACACCCAACAAATCCGCGGAAATATCAAAGTCTGCTACAAATACGCACCTAGATTAGGAGGAACTCTCCCCCCTGCATTCGCGGGGTAATGCTTGTCCAACAAGCCAAGTAAGAAGCCGTTAGGGTACGGAACTCCTCAAATGGCCGCAGTCCGCTACAAAATCCCTCCTCGCAAACGAGGGAGGTCCAAATATTTGCCGAATCCCAAGACACACCATCTCCCCAGGAATATATATAACAAATACGTGCAATTATCGCCGACGCGAACATGCTGATGGCTGGACCAAAGGCACTGATACAACATCTGGCATTCAGGGCCGATGCATCCCTCCACAACAACTCATTCACAACGTACAGATGCCTACAAGTTCACTAGCAAAAATCTAAAAATGCCTTTGAAGACAAGCGTTGGCTTCAGTTTAAGCCGGAATAATTCCCTTCTCTTCTCGTCGAATTAGAATGAAGCTTTCTGAAGTATCAATTACGCATGGGTGGTGCCAGAGTGGATTAGCTAGAGTTCACACGTGGAATGACGACACGTAACACGATATAGACTATTGCTTAAATGTCAGAGAGTATGTGTTATTTCTAGAAACACATAAAAAATTCGATTAGGCGATTCACCAAAAACCTTTCTTTTACTACACCATTGGTACGATTAGTCTGGAAATGACTGGCACAACTGCTTTATTTACTAACGCTACACGTTAACCATACTAGGTATAGAGGAAATAAATATTGTGACAAAAAGCAACTCCTGCAAGCACAATAACGATGTCAAGAGATCTGCCTGGGCCACCAGGAAAAATAAAAATACATATAACTCTTGCAGTATTAGTATGTCATGTCATTGTAAGATTCACAAGCAGATTCGTGGTATATGCCAACAAAATCAGACTGAGTAATTGTAACAGTGCACAAAAAAAAGAAAAAAAAACACTATTTCTACATACCAAGGACCGCAGAGGTCACGTCACCACTGCCTCTATACGATAATGTGCACTCGTATAGAGCAGCGCCGTTTATGTGCCGTATGTTAACAGGCCTCCGAAAAATGTTTGGACAAGATTCCGTGCGTCTCCTTCTAGGAGCTGCCGATGCCATCACCACAGCAGTGAACCTAGGGGCGAATTCTGGCGCAGCCAGCCCCGGGGATACTCGCTTAATACGACCGTCCAGTACAGCCCCACACAGGCAGCCGCTAGCCGAGGCTAGTACCACATGTCATTTGGTCCATGTACCTGTGGGAAAACATCCTACTCTTCAGAGAATCTCTGTTCTCTACACTTCAGAGAATCCCTGTTCTGTATGTGTGTGTGTGTGTGTGTGTGTGTGTGTGTGTGTCACTAGCGTTAAGCGTCCATTAACTCGGCGACTGGTAAACTCCCACAGAAGCTTTGCACAGCCTACCTAACACACTACGCTCTCCAGAGAGCCGATTGTGTGTTAATAAAAACATTGTAAATAATTTTCTTAATTTACATCTCTCTAAGTACTGACGAGAAATCCAGTAGTGACGTCTTACTAATTGTAGCGGAGTTTACGTGCCCGGCTAGCATTTATTAAGTAGATTCCACTAAAAATACTCTCTTACACAAATACACAGTAAGTTGTGTCATTAAATTTTGTATATATGGCTTGGTAAATTACAGGCCCACACAGTGCTTGCAGCAAAGAAGAGAAAACGAGCTATGATCAGTCCACGTGTTTCATAAGGTTGCTGACCACACTTCGTAGCAGAGAATCTGTTGCTGCTTGTAGATGTTCTGTAACATACCTCTTACTAAGTAAAAGACATTTCCCCAAACCAAAGAAGTTATTCTGGAATTGTTACTGGTAGGTCCAGTCGATACATTCTTCTTGTTATAACACAAATGAGAACCCATGTTAGAAGGATATGTAAGATAAGATGAATTTGAACTCATAGAGATAGACGCTTCTCTTTCTATCTTCTCTCTCTTTCCTCTCTCTTCCTCTCTAGCTTCGTTTTGACAGAGGCACATTTTATCATACGGAATATGTGTACGTGTGTGTTCCACAAAAGTTTAGTATAACATATGTCATGATCACTTAATTCTTTTACAAGCGACCTATTGCTTGGACAAGCATTACAAACACTATGAATATGTGCTCAACCATACGTCTATTTCTTGTTCAAAAAAATGCATATGTAGGCACTGGACTGACAGTAATATAGGCTACAATACACACACATCAAAAAAGTTTTGCATCTCCTCGGTTCCGAGAACTCCGGAACCTGTAGAAAAAATTGGAATAGAGATAAATATAAGTATTATTTCCGCCTTTTTATTGCTCATGATAACCTCACATTCCATGTCGTACCACCATACAGCGAGACCTTCAGAGATGGTGGTCCAGATTGCTGTACCAACTGGTAACTCTAATACCCAGTGGCACGTCGTCTTAGATTGGTGCATGGCTGTATTCGTCGTAGCATACTATGCCCAAGTTCATAAAGGCACTGTTGGTCCAGATTGTCTCCCTCCTCAACGGCGATTCCTTGTGAATCCCTCAGAGCGGTTGGTGGGACACGTGGTTCATCAACAGCCCTTTTCAGTCTATTCCAGGCATGTTCGCTGGGGATCATGACTGGAGAACATGCTGGCCACTCCAGTCGAGCAGCGTCGTTACCCTGAAGGAAATTCGCAACATGTGCCCGATTGGGGCGCAAATTGTCGTCCATGAAGACGAATGCCTCGCCAATATGCTGCCGATATGGTTGCACTATCGGTGGGAGGTTGGTATTCACGTATCATACAGCCGTTACGGCGCCTTCCTTGACTACCAGCGGCATACGTTGGCCTTCCATAATGCCACCCCAGAACAGGAGGGAACCTTCACCTTGCTGCAGCGTGTAGCCTACTGCGCACATTTTGAGTCGTAACACGACGTCCTGTGGCTGCACGAAAAGCATTATTCAGCATGGTGGCACTGCTGTCAGGGTTCCTCCGAGCCATAATCCGTAGGTAGCGATCATGCACTGCAGTAGTAGCCCTCGAGAGGCCTGAGCGAGGTGTGTCATCGACAGTTCCTGTCTCTCTGTATCTCCTCCATGTCCGAACAACATAGCTTTGGTTCACTCCAAGACCCCTGGACATTTCCCTTGTTGAGACCCCTTCCTGGCACAAAATAACAATGCGGACGCCATCGAATCGTGGCATTGACCGTCAAGGCATGGTTGAACAACGGACAACCCGAGCAGTGTACTTCCTTCCTGGTGAAATGCTTGGAACTGATCGGAACCCCTCCGTCTAATAGACGCTGCTCATGCGTGGTTGTTTACATCTTTGGGAGGGTTTAGTGACATCTCTGAACAGTCAAAGGGACTGTGTCTGTGACACAATATTCACAGTCAACATCTATCTTCAGGACTTCTGGGAACCGAAGTAATGCAAAACTTTTTTTTTATGTGTGCAGTTCTGGAGGCAGTTATATCGCGTACCTATTAAGCCAACGTGGTAAGTGTCTTAGAATGACGAACAAATCCCATCTGCCTGACAGAGGGTTCATCGAACCACCTTCACACTTCTCTACCAGTCGAATCACGTATAGCGTGCCTAGATATTTCCCTACGAGCTCCGATTTTCCTTATTTTTTGGGGTAGTTTGCTGTCAACAAAATATTTTTGCATTTGGAGGAGAAAGTTGGTGACTGGAATTTCGTGAGGAGATTGCGTCGCAACGAAATATGCCTTCCTTTTAATGATTTCCAGCCCAAATCCTCTATCATTTCAGTGACACTCTCTCCCATATATTGCGATAATACAGAACGTGGTGCCCTTCTTTGAACTTTCGATATACTCCATCAGTTCTATATGGTTAGGATCCCACACCGCGCAGCAGTATTTTAAAAGAGGACGGACAAGTGTAGTGTAGCCAGTCTACTTAGTAGATCTGTTACATTTTCTAACTGTCCTGGCAATAAAACGCAGTCCTTGGTTAGCCTTCCCCACAACATTTGTTAGCCTTCCCCACAACATTTTCTGTGTGTTCCTTCCAATTGAAATTGTTCGTAATTGTAATTCCTAGGTATTTGGTTGAATTTACGGCCTTTGGATTTGACTGATTTGCCGTGTAACAGAAGTTTAACGAATTCTTTTTAGCATTCATGTGGATGACCTCACACTTTTCGTTATTTGGAGTCAACTGCCAATTTTCGCATCATTCAGATACCTTTTCTAAATCGTTTCGAAATTTGTTTTGATCTTCGGATGAGTTTATTAGTCGATGAACGACAGCGTCATCTGCAAACAACCTAAGACAGCTGCTCAGTTTGTCTCCAGAATCGTTTGTATAGATAAGGAACAGCCAAGGGCCAGTAACACTACCTTCAGGAATGCCTGAAATCACTTCCATTTTACTCCATGACTTTCCGTCAATTGCTACGAACTGTGATATCTCTAACAGGAAATAACAAATCCAGTCACATAACAGAGACGATATGCCATAAGCACGCAATTTCACTACAAGCCGATTGTATGGTACAGTGTCAAAAGCCTTCCGGAAATCCTGAAATACGGAATCGATCAGAAATCCCTTGTTAATAGCACTCAACACTTCATGCGAATAAAGAGCTAGTTCTGTTTAATAAGAACGATGTTTTGTAAACCCATGTTGACTGTGTCAACAGACCGTTTTCTTCGAGATAATTCACAATGTTCGAACACAGTATATGTTCCAAAATCCTGCTGCATATCGACGTTAATGATATGGGCCTCTAATTAAGTAGATTACTCCTACAACCCTTCTTGAATATTGGTGTGATCTGTACAGCTTTCCAGTGTTTTGGTACGGATCTTTCGTCGAGCGAACGGTTGTTTATGATTGTTAAGTATCGAGTTAATGCATGAACATACTCTGAAAGGAACCTAATTACTATACAGTACAGACCAGAAGACTTCCTTTTATTAAGTGATTAAAGTTGCTTCACTACTCCGATGATATTTACTTCTACGTTACTCATGTTGGCAGCTACTCTTGATTCGAATTCTGGAGCATTTACTACGTCTTCTTTTGTGAAGGCATTTCGGAAGGCTGTGTTTAGTAACTCTGCTTTGGCAGCATTGTCTTCGATAGTATCTCCATTGCTATCGCGCAGAGAAGGCATCGACTGTTTCTTGCCTCTAACATACTTTACATACGACTAGTATCTTTGCGTCTGTTTAAATTTGGCATGTTTGTTTCGTAGTTCCTGCAACAGTGTTCTGAAACGTTTTCTGTACCAACGAGGATCAGCTCCGTCGTTTGTTAATTTACTTGGTGTAAATCTCTCAATTGCTGCAGATACTATTTCTTCGAATTCAAACCACATCTGGTCTACACTTATATTTTTAGTTTTGAAGCAGTGGAGATTGTCTCTCAGGAAGGCGTCAAGCGAATTTTTGTATGCTTTTGTGAATAAGTATATTTTTCGTTTACTTTTGGAGGATTTGGGGGTAACAACATTCAACCTCGCTACAACAACCCTGTGTTCACTAATCCGTGTATCTGTTTTGATGCTCGTTAATGACTGTGTATTATTAGTTTGCTAAGAGGTCAAGTGTGTTTTCACAAATGTTTAGTATTCGCTTGGGCGCATGAACTAACTGCTCGAGATAATTTTCGGAGAATGCGTTTAGGACAATTTCGAATGATGTGTTATGCGTACCTCCTGAATTAAACATGTATTTTCGCCAACATATCGAGGGTAAATTAAGTCACCACCAACAATAATCGTATAAGTCATGCACGTGTTTGAAATGAAACTCAAGTTTCCTCACTTTCAACAACTGTATCATCTGAATTGGGAGGTCGGTAAAAGGATCCAATTATTATTTTTTCCGGTTGCCTCTACCGATACTAACCTGCAGCAACTACTTCAATTTCACAAGAAGATAAACTAATTCTAGCAGCAACAAACATGCTACCGCCAACCGTATTTAGCCTTTCGGAACACCGTCAGGTTCTTCGCAAAAATTTCGGATGAGCTTATATCCAGCTTTGCCAGCTTTCAGTGCCTATGACTATTTGAGCATCAGTGGTTTCTATTAGCGCTTGAAGCTCTGGTGGTTTCCCGATACAGCTACGACAATTTACAACTGTTATACCGATGGTTCCTGTGCCTACGTTCTTCCTGTGTTTGGCCAGCACCCTTTGTGACTGAAGCCCTTCTTGTGTTTTCCCGAGACCCTCTAGCCTAAAAGCAGCCCCTGCAACCCGTGTAGCCGCCTCCTGCGCATAGTGGACACCTGACCTATCCAGCGGAACCCGAAACCCAACCACCCTTTGGCCCAAGTCGAGGAATTTGCAGCCTACACGGTGGCAGAACCGTCTGACCCTCTGATTCAGACCCTCCAAGCGGCTCTGAACCAAAGGCCGGCAATCGACTATGCTGCAAATGGTAAGCTCTGCTTTCATCTTGCAAGTTGCAAGCAAGACTGGCAGCCTTTATCACTTTTGTTAGTCGCTCGAAACCAGAGAGAATCTCTTCTAATCCAGAGCGACACACATCATTGGTACTGACGTGAGCAACCATCTGCAGTTGGCTGCACCCTGTGCTCTTCACAACATCTGTTAGGACCCGTTCCAAATCTGGAATGATCCACCCAGCATGCACACGGAGTGCGCATTGGTTATCTTTTCCTTCTTGGCAGCCATGTTGCGAAGGGGCCCAAAGGATCAATAGTACCACCCTCTGAGATTATCCAGATCTTGCAGGCTGATAGGTTTCCTCTGAAACTGGACAGGCGACAGCATCTGGCTCAGCGACAGTGTCAGCCACAGACAGCAAACTGGGGAGGCCTTACGTGTGGCCGGCCGCGGTGGTCGTGCGGTTCTAGACGCTTCAGTACGGAACGGCGTTGCTACTACGGTCGCAGGTTCGAATCCTGCCTCGGGCATGGATGTGTGTGATGTCCTTAGGTTAGTTAGATTAAAGTAGTTCTAAGTTCTAGGGCACTGATGAACTCAGATGTTAAGTCCCATAGTGGTCAGAGCCATTTGAACCATTTGAACCTTACTTGCGGCCGCCTGGCAAGTCTTTCGCCGCCTGCTACGCCCTGGGGCGACCTCTCACTCTACCACATGTGAGGGGTCAACCTCAGTGCGAGTAGTAACTGGGCTGACCACCAGTGAGGACCGATCGGAGGACTTGGACGTGCTGGACGTCTGTTGGATCCCCACGGCCGGGCTACAACAGTGGTTCCCATCCACTGCAGCCTCAAGCTGTGTAACCGAAGCCATCACAGCCTGAAGCTGAGAGCGGAGGGTCACCAACTCGGCTCGCATCCCACAAAGCGTCCGCAGTCCCTGTCCGTACTAAAGGCCGTGGAAAACTAAACTATGCAGATAAGCGGACTATCGGCACGTGCTGCGCAGCTCTACTATAGACCCTGACCAAAAACGCAGAAACTGTGTCTAATAAATTAGAGTGATACGCAAAGATTCAGAAACCTAACTACCGAAGCACTCAGGTGAAACTAAATAATTTGCCCCTGATTAGGAACTTGTAATATGTCACAAAATCGGTTTACTTTCCGAAGCAAGCGAAACCGCTAGAACTGTGGCTATTAGATATTAAATAAACGCGCAGAAACTCAAGAAACTTAACTATTAAAGCACACAGATGATATTGTAAAATTCGCTCCTGGTTAAGAACTCATAAAAGTCACAATATCGGTTTCTTCCCTGTTTCTGCTTGTGTCTCGGTCGGATACTGCTGCCTGCCTCATATTTCATCGTAGCACACCACAAAAATCCTCAACATGTTGTTCATGTCAAAATTACTTACATATCGATAGAAAATCGCAGGTATTTATATACAACATACTGACATAAGCGATGCGTGGCGGATGCATAACGAATCTGGAATGTTTTCCTGTCTTCATTCTAAGGGAAATAATGAGACGTGCGAACAGATTCCGATTACCAGCTGCAGTGACTTTGAGTTCCACCATCAGATTGTCTACAGAACACCTGCCAGTACCGCTGTTTTGTTCAACTAGTTCACTCGTTAAAACTATAGGTATACAGTGCATAGCCTTATAAACAATTACAGGTCATGACTGTCATTTTTCTGAAGTAGTAAAACGACGTATGATATTGGATCCTGCCATTACTGAATAATACATTAAAACTAAGGTCTTCTGCAACATGTATGCATACTCGGAAAAATATAAGACCTTATTCGGAGACATCGATAGACTGCGGGTGTTCACTGCACGTCTCTATGACTGCATTTTAAGTTATAGCGGCTGTAGTGTCATCCCTGTGAGTCGAAGGCTAGCTAAATGGAAATAGTTCATTATTTTGCTGCACTGTGCCAATTGCTTAGTGTCATTTTGGTGGTGGTGACGTGTATATGTAATGCATATCTATTTACAAGTGTAATGGTGACATCGCACACTAATACTGCGAGAGTCACATGCCTTTTCATTCTGCCTGGGAGAGCTGGCAAATACACTCCTGGAAATTGAAATAAGAACACCGTGAATTCATTGTCCCAGGAAGGGGAAACTTTATTGACACATTCCTGGGGTCAGATACATCACATGATCACACTGACAGAACCACAGGCACATAGACACAGGCAACAGAGCATGCACAATGTCGGCACTAGTACAGTGTATATCCACCTTTCGCAGCAATGCAGGCTGCTATTCTCCCATGGAGACGATCGTAGCGATGCTGGATGTAGTCCTGTGGAACGGCTTGCCATGCCATTTCCACCTGGCGCCTCAGTTGGACCAGCGTTCGTGCTGGACGTGCAGACCGCGTGAGACGACGCTTCATCCAGTCCCAAACATGCTCAATGGGGGACAGATCCGGAGATCTTGCTGGCCAGGGTAGTTGACTTACACCTTCTAGAGCACGTTGGGTGGCACGGGATACATGCGGACGTGCATTGTCCTGTTGGAACAGCAAGTTCCCTTGCCGGTCTAGGAATGGTAGAAAGATGGGTTCGATGACGGTTTGGATGTACCGTGCACTATTCAGTGTCCCCTCGACGATCACCAGTGGTGTACGGCCAGTGTAGGAGATTGCTCCCTACACCATGATGCCGGGTGTTGGCCCTGTGTGCCTCGGTCGTATGCAGTCCTGATTGTGGCGCTCACCTGCACGGCGCCAAACACGCATACGACCATGATTGGCACCAAGGCAGAAGCGACTCTCATCGCTGAAGACGACACGTCTCCATTCGTCCCTCCATTCACGCCGGTCGCGACACCGCTGGAGGCGGGTTGCACGATGTTGGGGCGTGAGCGGAAGACGGCCTAACGGTGTGCGGGACCGTAGCCCAGCTTCATGGAGACGGTTGCGAATGGTCCTCGCCGATACCCCAGGAGCAACAGTGTCCCTAATTTGCTGGGAAGTGGCGGTGCGGTCCCCTACGGCACTGCCTAGGATCCTACGGTCTTGGCGTGCATCCGTGCGTCGCTGCGGTCCGGTCCCAGGTCGACGGGCACGTGCACCTTCCGCCGACCACTGGCGACAACATTGATGTACTGTGGAGACCTCACGCACCACGTGTTGAGCAATTCGGCGGTACGTCCACCCGGCCTCCCGCATGCCCACTATACGCCCTCGCTCAAAGTCCGTCAACTGCACATACGGTTCACGTCCACGCTGTCGCGGCATGCTACCAGTGTTAAAGACTGCGATGGATCTCTTATGCCACGGCAAACTGGCTGACACTGACGGCGGCGGTGCACAAATGCTGCGCAGCTAGCGCCATTCGACGGCCAACACCGCGGTTCCTGGTGTGTCCGCTGTGCCGTGCGTGTGATCATTGCTTGTACAGCCCTCTCGCAGTGTCCGGAGCAAGTATGGTGGGTCTGACACACCGGTGTCAATGTGTTCTTTTTTCCATTTCCAGGAGTGTATCTATTCCTTCAACAGTGCTCTTCAAGGAATCGTATTTTCTCGCTAAATAATTCCCGATGTTTCCAGTATGTTTCGCATGTAGCGCTGGGGAATATAGCATTTGAAGGAAACTCCAGACTAAACTTACAAATGCTGACAGAAGGATTGGTGGCTCTCTTCTTACACTTTTTACGCCTGTTAAAGCAATGTCACACACTCTCTAGTAGTTACGCCATAATTTACATCGTTTTATATGTGTGCATTCCACCTGGGAACAATGGCTGAGCGAGACTGACGCCACGTATGTATAATAGCTAGTAGTGGAAGCTTCATTCTGACTAGTCCAGAAAGGAATTGGGAGAGGAGGGGTTAGAAGGTTTTTGAGGAGGGAGTGTTTGGAAGTTAAATTGTCGGAAACGCTTATCCGCAAAGACATGGAGAACGTGTAGGCATTTGAAGTGTAACATATAGTCACAAGAGGCATGCGAACTTTTTCTAGACATTGAGTTTATTTTATACAATGATGGTATGGTCACTTGACGTTCATAAACTCAACTACACGACACGTTTTGGGTTCCTAGGTTACAAAAGTCATGAGGAACAAAGATTTTTCTGAAGTAATTAACAAAGTGAAAAACTGATACTGGTTTAGAACAACATAAATTAAAATGGACATACCAAAGGAGATATAGGGCTTCATACATGTAGGTATCAGTAAGTTACGACTGGGTTGCTGTGGTGGGATACTCCCTCCTTGAATTCCATATTCTGTGGCAGTGCCTTTTATGCTGAAGCCACGTTAGAGATTACATCTATGACAACATCACTTTCTCGGCCGTTGCTAGGTTGTAGCACCGTTCGCAGCTATATGCTACATGTCGAAGTTCGAAGGGTGTTGTTCGAGACATTGTTCACGTGTCTAGGTGTGTGTTTTCTGTAGCACTGTGCTGTTCTTATATACATAGTATCTCTGGATGGAGGCATCATAGTTTGGTTATGACATCATTATTTCCACCAGTAAGAGAAAGAGCTCGCTTTAACACACCCCAGTGCTGTTGGGGTGGGCTTCCATGGGTTTGTATGTCGCGCTGGGGTATGTTAGCTATTTCCATCAGGCTAGGCTCACTGTGGTGATGGCCGTGCACAATTCACCTATATGTTTTGATAGACTAACATTTTGCAAATAACGTGCGAACTCACAGCAATGAAATTCAGAAACAAAATCATCCTCTCTAGAAGCATATTTTGTAGTGCTGTGTACACACACATAGCATTGTTGGTTGGAGGGAAGAGATGTCGCAATGGCATCACACAATGTACTAATGTAGTGGTGTATTAGGGGTGTACCTGTCATGGTGTGATATTCCCTACACATAATGTGTCTTTCGTTGGAAATCAGTAAATCTGCAGTGCTTATAGAATTCGAAATGATGTCTTTCCACCTACGTGTTTGTTTCTAACTCATATACTACGACGCCATACACATTCGTAATGAAGTGGTAGGCTAGGAACGATAAATAATCCCCGTACAGGATGCATTAT
Source organism: Schistocerca americana (assembly GCF_021461395.2). NCBI lineage: Eukaryota > Metazoa > Arthropoda > Insecta > Orthoptera > Acrididae > Schistocerca > Schistocerca americana. Next base: position 357,395,271 of record NC_060123.1, read on the forward strand.
GATTGGTTGACGGCATGATGATGTCGAAGCAATGCTATGTGACATGACTCTAAGTTGACATGATGTTGAAAGCAGCAGAACAGAAGTCGTGTAAGAACCGTTTTGACAAATACTGCAAATTGTGAAAATATAAATAAATCGTCCGAAATATGGAAAAATACGAAAATGACTGAAAAAATACGTTTAATTTGGGAAAAATGAGAATACTTACGTATCTGCCAGGGAGCAGTCACTTGCTGGTGCCTCGAATGACGAAAATCACGTAATGTTAAATTGTAATTAAGAAATAGACCTTAACTGACATGGTTCAACGTAACTTGTTATTACAGATTAGAACAGCCACATCCTCTCCGTGAGCTGGTTAACTCCAGAGTGAACCCCACCCACGCAAGTGCCCCAGTTATGAAACATGAGTGTCAGGAAGGGGTGCTCGATCATCATTGGCTCGGGAGGAGGGGGATGGAGAGGAGAGGAGAGGAGAGGAGAGGAGACGAGACGAGACGAGACGAGACGAGGGGTAGGGTTTCTCTCTGGGTGACTTTCATGTATCCCCAGTGGCTGTACAAGGATAGGGGAGTGGAGGGAGTTGACCCTGAATATAAGTCGCAGAAGTGTATACCATGACACTGGAGGTGCAATACACACTGACAATCTACTTTTTTCTACATGATTACCACGGTCCACTGCGAAAAGTTAGTCAAACTGTGATTCCAAGTTGCTGTTACTGCTCAAATTGAAAGTAATAGAGACAGAGAGAAATAATGAATGGAACTAATCTCGTGTATTCGTTGATCGGAAGGGTAAAATGAGTACGTTTCTTTATAATGAAGTATTAGAGCTGCCTAGTGCTGCTTAATTCTATAACTCTTCACACTCTGTGATAATCTTTACTTAAAACAATGTCACTGATAAGTGAACAGGATGTAGAAATTTTTGTAAGGCCGGTAACCAATCAGTCGATGACACGGAAGTAAATCGTGATACAGCACTTCCGTTATGCAGTGTTAAGTGACATTTACTTACTGAAAATATCTGGGTAATATTTTACTTTACAATTAACAAATGCCAACAACGGGATTCGAAATTATAGTGAAGACTTTCGTGGTTGTTGGGTTGAGGATTTTCAGTCGATCAACATCTCGGCCACAGCCGAGGAAATGAGAAGAAGTAGACGGCATGGAATTGTGCACGCAGTAAGGAAGGGGCTTATCTTTCAAGAGAGGACTAAAGAGAAAAAAATGAAATACCTTGAATAGGAATCGCTGTGCTTAGAGCAACAGTAACAGCTGCATTGTGCGCCTAGGGCCTGAGTCGTTACACTAATAGCACGGGAGGAAGAAGTTATTTCTGTTTGATGAAGCAGCTATTCATATCGCTTCACTGAGTTAATTGTCTTAAATGGCAGCAAAAGAGTTTGTCGTTTCTTTGTTGTTAATCCAGTCGAAACCGGTGCGTCAAATGGCTGTTGTATTCTCAGACAAAAAGTGGCCTCTCGCCGTTATTCTGGTCGCTTCATTAGGCTTAATGAACAGCGGTGAAACGGGTAACTTCCCACAAAAGCTTAGGAGCAAAGTGAACAAAGGACGAAAAAAAGGCATATGCGCTGGAATTGTCAACGCCAGAAAATTAACTACATATTTCGTAATGTCGAAAAATACATTTCGTCCCAAATACATCGTTTTATGTCCCATTAGCGAACTTCATACAGGCACAGTAAACCTTTGTAATTGTTAAAGAGCCCAATATTCTGATTAATTTCGTTTTATAAGAAAATCCTTTGTTTCTGCGTCAGCTTCATCGACGCTCATCATAATGAAACTTGAAAATTTCCCAAGTGGAAAATTTTGCACGGCATTTGACAACTTTACCGTCCAAGGAGTATTTTTAGCTGAAACTTGGGCTGTGATCAATAATAAATTCCCTGCAAAACTTTATCGATATTTCACGCTATTGTGACACACTAGCGACTTAGTATTACCTGACCAGAGGCTGTTTACATTTCTATTATTTACCTGCTGGCAAGAGCAGCAAAACAATTGCAAGCGATATACAACTGTCGCTCTCCGTATCTTCTCTTGTAATGAGTAGCTCGAGAGCGCGTTGTGATGTCGTAGAATGACATCAGTTATCCTTCTTTTCTCATTTTGAATCTAGATACACAAATTTCTAATCGAGTCTTCATTTCATATCCGATCCTTTGCTGAATGAAACGTCCCCATAGTATTCAAAATACGCACTACTTTGACTGGTGCTTTGGAAGACATGCCAATCTAGTAATAGTGTAATCATTTCGTATGAGACACTCTCATACAAAACGCTGCTAATGTTTGCATATCGTTGAGTACTCACAGCAAAGACGGTGGACGAATACAGTTGCCTGTCTCAGATGCTTAGGTTCAGTGAAGCAAACTAAGCTGCTTATGAGGTGACGACATGTAATTAGCAATATGAATTATGGAGCGGAAGTCAGTAAACCCATCTTCGTTTCACTGCGTTGGTAACAGAATTATTGTACCACGACGTTAAGTGTCGACGAGAATTTGGTTTGGGTGTATCATCCTCACAGCGTATGTTATAGGAAACACGTGGCTACAAAAATCTGTATGAAGATATCAGGTTGCGCTGACTTCCCAGACAACAGTGCCCAATGACTGTTTAACGTGCGCCTTCTGTTACATGTAATGGTTAACAAATTAAGATTTCGATAATATTTTATGGGGATTTCAGCCGAGACTATACATCGTGTAAAGGTACGCATCTGAGGTTTTCTATGTCGGCTGTAATTGGCAGGTTATCTGCAACGGCTAGATGTTGCTTCCGGACACAGCAGTGCAAAGAGTGGCCAGTTACTGCCGTATGTGTTCTGTACGGCTTCGTACACAGAGGTAGCAACAGGTGGACAACAGGGTGATGGGGCAACTCAACCATGTGACTACACTGGCAGAACTGTTCTATGGCACTTCTCTGGTTGATTTGCTGCGAATTGCCTGTGACCTCCCCGTGAAACTATCCCTAAGCACAACGTCAATAAAATTGCGGAATTCTCTGTTTTCTGGTTTTCAAACGAGAAATTCTAAGACAATGTAAAGAAAACCATTAGTAACAGTTATCTACAGAGTACTAGGTATCAATGATGCAGAAGCTAATTTACGTTTGTCCTGCTTCACCATATTCGAAAGGTGTGGCCGAGCGGTTCTAGGCGCTTCAGTCTGGAACCGCGCGACCGCTCCGGTCGCGGGTTCGAATCCTGCCTCGGGCTTGGAGTGTGTGATGTCCTTAGCTTAGATAGGTTTAAGTAGTTCTGCGTTCTAGGGGACTGATAACCTCAGACGTTAAGTCTTATAGTGCGCAGAGTCATTTGAACCATATTCGAAAGGCATTCTGCGTACATATTTTGATACATGTTGAGATAATAAAATGGGCTACTTTCCTAGAACAGGAGTTTTATTCGTACTGTATTTTAAGCTACTAGTATTACACCGTAAGGGTGTCTATATTATGCTAGTACTTAGTGCTCTCCCGCATCTCGTGGTCGTGCGGTAGCGTTCTCGCTTCCCACGCTCGGGTTCCCGGGTTCGATTCCCGGCGGGGTCAGGGATTTTCTCTGCCTCGTGATGGCTGGGTGTTGTGTGCTGTCCTTAGGTTAGTTAGGTTTAAGTAGTTCTAAGTTCTAGGGGACTGATGACCATAGATGTTAAGTCCCATAGTGCTCAGAGCCATTTGAACCACTTAGTGCTCTGGAGAACAATACGTTTCTATCTTATCAGCGCGAAATAGGTTAAGGCCCGCAGCAGGCAATGTCATGGTCACTGCGAGAAGTAGTCTCCGTCGATAACTCTGTATTGTCCGGTAAAGTCACTTAGCTGGCACACGCCGCTCTAGGCCAATTGTCTGGAGATCTGTGTCGTCAGCGACGACTTTCGGAAAAAGCTCAGTGGGGAACAATACGTTGCGTCTGTAAAAAAGACGGCAAACATAGTCGTCCACGTAGCAACGATTCGCTACAGCTTGAGATGAAGTTTTTCTCCAATTGGGGATAGTCCTTCTGGGAATAACTGTAGGGAGGCATTCGTGCAAAAGACAGCATTCTCAGCCGTTCATGTGCGAGTGCCACGCAGCAGCTTCAGCCACTCTCCATCTCTTTGTGGGGGCGGAATGATGTCACCCAGATGCAGGAAACGTGAAAAAACATTATTTCTCGTGCATAACATGAGAAAGTACTTCATTGTGGGACTTAAAAATTATCTACTACCTCAGGAACGCTGCACCAAAATTTGATTGTGCGATACTTAAGAGATCCTTCCCACTGAATGGAAAATTTTCATCTGGGAGCGTTGGAGCAGAGTGATAAGGAGAGATTTTTGAGAGCATTCGGGTAGAGGTCGTGACAGAAATAATTGGGTGGCTCAACTGAGATGGTGGCAGACTTCCATTCTTACATTCTCACGCGTTCCACTACATGACAACTTCCGATACGCAGTTGGGTTTATGGGGAGTGTGTACAGCTCGTACTGGAATCTTGCATAACAATGGCTTTCTCGTGCCAGGATTCGTCTGCTTGTGACATTCTGATCCGCTGTCAGGACTTCCAGTTTCATCGGAAACTTTTCATAGAAGGTCACGTCTATAAATTCATTGCCATGATATAACTTTTGTGGAAGTTTCAATAAGAAATGCAAAACTTAAAAATATGCTCTCTTTAGTTGAAATAAAGGGGAAAAGTACAGTTTAATTTGCTGGCCCAATTCATTTAAACTGTTTTATTTTTCAACTTTTTTCTCACGCACTGTGTGGGCTGTTCCTTTTTTCTCCTTTCTTCTTGTAGTTTCAGCACTGAAAATTATGATTTTCAGTGTCTGATGCAGTAACAATTCAGGACTGTTACATCATGTTTCGTTAGATCTGCGGAAACGAATATTTTCTAGTGCTCAGTTTGTCATCAGATGAAAACAAGCAGTCAAAACATAGCCGAATGATCGCTCTAGAGTAATATTCATTTGAGATATATGGAAGCATAAGGCATAAAAGAAATGGTGATGGCCAAGGATCAACGATACTGTGTTGTAGAATGTGTAGACGTGAGCGAGCAAGAGGATGCTTCTCGTATGGGAAGTTGCAGAAAGGAGATCCAAGGACTACGAGAATGAAAACGTGGTGGGGCCACTGAGTGTAGACACCCATGTCATTGCTCAGTTTTTCAGTGAGTGTCATGACGTTACTTCAGATGCTGTACTCAGCCAGTCTATTGTGTCATCAGCAAAACCATTTGAGTGGAGGGGAGGGGGGCGATTTAAGTTCGATGTATTCCTCAATACTACTTTAAAAATTAGTCAAGAAGTTATAAAGTAGAATAATGAGCTGTTGGGTAAGGTGGAGGTGCAGAGGGAAGAGACAAAAGGGATGTTGGCCAGCCAGTTGGCACGGTTGGTAGAAACTGTGTTTCAACTGGTAATGATTTTGATAATGCAGCAGCAGGGCAGTGGAGTAGAAAATCAGTAACGGGAACAACAGAGTTGTGTTGAGGTAGTAAAGAAATAGGATAAGTGAGATCAAGGCAGATTAAGAATAAGCTATGTGAGGCCACAGAACATCTAAGGATTAGTAACCTTGAAATAAACGTACAGGATATGAGAAATGCTGTTGAAGTATGTAATATTTCTTGCTTAGTCAGCCATCATATTAGGCTCCAAGAAGCTGTTCCCAGAGCACTGGAGATGCACAAAGTATAGTTACGAAATGTGGTCTGAGGTACCTGTGACAGATGTTAGATTCAGTACCATTCCCGTGAGAAAGACCGCCTGCATAATGCTACTGCTCTGTGATTGGCTGCTGTGTTCGGAGCAAGGGCGCCAAAACGTTAAACTATAGTTATTATTATTAGTTATACTACTCATTAGAATGACTTCACCTTTTAATATAAATATCTCTCAACAGCTGACTATTAATCAGTCATTTTAGAATAATTAAAAACAATTTAAATCAACAACAAAAGACTGACGAAATTGCAGACGAAGCACTTCGGAAGCATTCGGATCACGCCTTTTCTGGTATGGCGCTCGAAGTGTTTCGGGCTGTTCGTCACTCTGGATTAGGCAGTCGAGATGTACAGTCATGTTGTTTGTGGCAGGATGTGATTGCCAGTATTCAGTTTTAAAAGATTCACTCCGGTAATCATGAGGTACAGACACGTGCCACAAATAGTGTAAAGATACATTTCCGTAAGCATTGTGTTTGATCATGTACTTTGCTGTATCAGAAGGTGTTGTATAAAGATCGTGTAGTCTTCTCGTGAAGCTATATTAAAATATGCGAGTGGCATCCCAAAGAAGTGATACATTATTTCAGAATAGAACCTCACTAAAAGTCAGTTTCAGCCTCAAGATACAGAACCGACGACCTGCGTGCTGTTTTCTGCGCTGGGACATCAACTTGAAGACAGCAGGTTAGTGAACTGTAACAGAACCTTCGTATTCCACACAGTGCAGTGGAAATAACTAGGCGCCTCACGTGTACTGCATGCACAGAATAAATGTGCTCAGTGGCACGTCATTTGCAGTAATGCAGAGGAGGTAGAGGGGGATGATCGTTATTAACACCAACAATCAATTCATTCTTCCTTATTGGCCGTAAGTGTCAGACAGTATATGGTCAGTACTGAGAGCAAAATAACAGAGGTGCAATCGTGTCTCCCAACCAAGAAGAGGTAAAAGATATCTCCAGAGGGGTGAGGCTCTGTTGAACGATTGTGGTGTTTTCGAGGAGAAGGTTACACCGGTATTAGGCTAGCAAGAGTTTGCAAGTGGGACATGTAACTGCATGTGGATCTTCGATGAGTGTGTGCATGATGCAGGATATACTAGTCTGGAAATGAACTGTGAACGGGGCTTTCATTCTGCCTCGCACAAGACTGGAGAGGTGCAGCGTTTAACATCCGACTCTCGAACAAGGCCACATGAAGATGATTCCATCGACTACACTTTCTCTCCAAGTAGTAATTCCCAGTCTTCAGGTATAACGGGAGTTCCTTACACACAAAGGACTGTACAGGAACGTTATACAATATCGTAAAAAGAAAAAAAAAGCTTTCAAGAGTGACTGTGAGTGTAAAGAAACTACTTTTGTAAATTATCTCATTTTAAAGACGTTACAAAAGTTGTTGTTTTGCACTCACAGTCACTATTGAAAGTATTTTTCTTTTTTACAGTCTTGTATAATAATCCACAGTCACTCTTCGATACGCATTCATGATGGCCCAACTGCTTTCCTCATTCGACGCAAATGAAGTTGCTACGGACACAAACCAGCATAGAGCATGAATGTGTATTGGTGGTTCGACAGTTCATTGAGTGAAATTTAGCTTGGGGAATGATACTTCGACAAGCGCTGATCCCGATATAAAAATTTCCTTTATGGTATGGTTAAAATATAGATTAGTAACCTTGAAATAACCGTGCAGGAAATGGGAAATGCTGTTGAAGTCTCAGAAAGTATATGTTCAGTACCGAGAGCAAAATTGAAGAGGTGTAATCGTTTTCCAAATGACGTTAAAGTACAGTCTACCTCCCATCACCTGCACAGTTTTTTTCAACCTGGTTCGGAGCTGATAAAAGGTGTCAGCCTCGGGGTGGGCTGACACATTCCATATTTTTATTCCTTCTACATGATTTGTGGAGATCTCTATTAATGGGCCCATTTTATTAATCGAGATATGAGTCCTAATATCGTGAGAATTTTAATCACTGCATGGATCACGCCAATGACGCACGCCTTATATAGATTCGTTTCTATCTAGCTGCATTCTTCCTGTAATTAGGTGTACTGCACGTTTCTATATAAGATTTACGTGACCCTCGGCATAGACAGATTGGATAGTTGGTCCGCATTGGCCCGGGCGATGGCTCTCCAAACAAGCTCAGGTAGGGAACAATACATCTGCGTCATGTCAGGGTGGTAGGACAAACACTCCCCATCCCCCAAGTTGCCACTGCTCTGGTGTCATCCAGATACGAAAACATTCAAAACAACAAATTCCTTCTCAAGCTACATTTTAAATGTGGGGCCCTGCCCACTCGTCCCGTACAGGGTGACTAAAGGATGTTGCGTTCTCGGAATGCTATACAATAATTCAAGCAAACTCACATTAATAGTTCTTATTACAAACAAGAAGACTGACGATACTTAACTTGTATTTGCAACAAGTGGTCGCAAGCGATGGGCGACATGCAAATAAGTGTCCTTTACTATATACAATGTCCATGCAAGCAGTTCATATGGATCACACGTTACTGCTATCATAGCACTCTCTGCTAGGCCGTGCTAATACTGTCCGAATACCGAGCAGCCGAGGCTGGCAGGAGCGGCGCTTATATTCTCCTCTTGTAGAGGCCGCTCCTGTCGTGGTGCGGTCCTAATCAGCGCACCATTGGCCGACGTCGTTTCACCGCCTTCTCTTCTCTTGCGTTCTCCGTTCCGGGTCTTGTGGTTACGCCAGAACATTTAAGTACCTCATCTACTAGCTGGGAGGATGAAGCATTGCTTCAAAAATTTGATTCGCCACCTTTAAGTGAGCCTTCCCACTTGCTGCAAAATTTTCCTCTGGAAGTGCTGGAGCAGAGAGGAATAGAGGGATTGTTTTGAGGACATTCAGGCAGGGTCATAAGTAAAATTAGGTGAAGAGGAATTTAATATTTGTGCCGAGATGGCGACAATGATCACAGACTTGCGTTTTGGGAAACAACATCCCCATCCTCTGATGGGCGGCGGCTGCCACCATGCTGTTGCAAGTAAAGATTTGTCGAGCCGCCCCGTTGATACTGGTTTCTATCTAGCTGCATTCTTCCTGTAATTAAGTGTACTGCAGATTTCTATATAAGCTTCAGCTTCGGGTATCATGACAGGAAGGAGATTAAGAACTTACTGATTCATAAAATTGAATGTTAGGGTTTGTGAGCGTGGGCTCACATATTTCTGATCACTAGTATATTTAGCATGGGGGACTTTACTTACTTCACACACATGATCTGAGCACTCATTTACACCCAACGATTTATATATCTCAGAGGAATTTGTCTTTCTGGGCTAAAGCATTCCTACAGACGTTTCAAGCTCATTCAGTTTCAACTGAGTGATATCAGTGTATGTGATCAGAGATATCTTGTGCTTAAGTGTTTTTTTAGCTAATATGCAATAATGAATGTCTTTTTACGTGTTTGCTCCCAAAGAGTAATAAAATAGGGGTTAATCTGGACCATGAGTTTGGTAGTTACATTACCTCCGCCCAGGATGAATTATCACTGATCTATGTAAGAGCTGCAACCCATCATTCATTTGCGTGGGCCACTCTTTCCTTCTCATGCGTTATGTAGTGTGACAGTTTCCGATACGCATTGGGATTCATGTCGAGCGATCTGTCAATCGATTGATTCACCTTTAGCAGATCACAAATATGAGCAATAGCTATGCAGCTCGAGGTAGCATCTTTCAAACTGTATTGCTTAAATTCCAAAAATCAGATAATGTAAGCGGAACATTTTTTTCTAATACAAAAACTACTGTATCAAGAAATATTAAGGAATACTTGCTAGGTAGGAGTAGGACGTGTGCTGTGAGGGTATAAAGATTGGTTATTCCTCCCAGGAATCGAGAATCTCGACGATATTTGACTGTTATGGACAATGACTTCCAGGGTGGTGTGCCCGGGAATTACAAAACTGTCAAGAACGTTTCAGTTTTAAGGTAGACGTAGGGTAACAAATGACAAAGGATATATGTTTTTCAAGTTATACAATTACCAATTACCCCTGTTCTGGAATCTTCATTACTGGCACATTTTATGATTTTATGTCAACGAGAAGTACCCTGCAGTTTTAAACGAGTTTACGAGTATCGAAATATTTGACACAAACTGACGTATCTTTTGACTGCATTATCTTAGAATCTTATGTTCTTTCATTGCCAAGTAACCACGGAATTTAGTATGTCACATCAACTTCTTACGCGTACCCTCTCCTGAGGAAAAGGGGTCTGAACAGGCAGAAGATACAGACAATCGGATAACAAATGAAACAAAGTCGTGTGATAAAATAAAATATTGTCAATTTTAGGATTTTTCCCTTTGTTTGTATGGTGGAGGCTTTCTTCTTGCCAAATGTCATGATTCTATGACAAAGGGAAGTACCCCGTAGGTTTTAATGAGTGATTGGTTCAAATGGCTCTGAGCACTATGGGACATAACATCTATGGACATCAGTCCCCTAGAACTTAGAACTACTTAAACCTAACTAACCTAAGGACAGCACAAAACACCCAGCCATCACGAGGCACAGAAAATCCCTGACCCCGCCGGGAATCGAACCCGGGAATCTGGGCGTGGGAAGCGAGAACGCTACCGCACGACCACGAGATGCGGGCTTTAATGAGTGAGTTTGCCGTTATCAAAATATGTGACATAAATGACCGTATCTTTTGACTGCAGCGACTTAAAGCTTCGGTTGTGTACACTGCCGAGGGACCGTAGGCCTTGTTATGTGATGTAAAATTTTACTCAATACATCTACCCGTGTCCCGGCTGAGGTTCGAGTCCTCCCTCGGGCATGGGTGTGTGTGTTTGTCCTTAGGATAATTTAGGTTCAGTAGTGTGTAAGCCTAGGGACTGATGACCTTAGCAGTTAAGTCCCATAAGATTTCGCACATATATATATATATATATATATATATATATATATATATTTTTTTTTTTACCTCTATCCGTTCTTAAGAAAAGGGGTTGTCAACAGATTCACGAACACAACAACGTGCGCCTATAATGGTCTCGATTTCACCAATTTAAGTGCAGAACCCAAAAACACTGACAAATTTTGAAACCTAATAATAGCAACAAGTTTATGATATCGAAAGTTCTTATCTCTAACATATAGATACCACGGGAAGAAAAAGAAAAAGATCGTCACTTTACGTTTGTACTGGTGGGTGCAGATGAAGGAAATTAAGGCAGGTATTAGAGGATAACCTTGGGAAATCTACTGTTACAATACACAGTCAGGGAACACAAAGTAAGTTGACAAAAATATGGTTCGTATTATAAACAGGGTTGTATGCTAGCAGATACATAACCAACATGAGATTATGAAGTCTCTGCAGCCTGCAGTAAAAAAGTAAACAAGATTTAAAAAAATATACGAACCTACACTGATGTACAGTCGGGATACGTTGCAATTATGCTTTCTCGCTCCATTTAACTCGTAACACATACGGGAAAAATATTGAGCATTGTGGAAGTGTACGTTTTGTCTACAAGCAACTTGGAGGGCATCTCCCACATATCCAAATACTGGTTTTTCACGGCCTTACTCCTTTCCGTTCATCAGTTCCTTCCTGTGCATGATCTTTTCGTGAGTGATATAGTTCGTGCGTAACTTTCGTTGATCTAAGACTAAATCTATTTATAAACAAAATTAATGAAACTCATGCTCCAGGAACTTCTGTAAGAGGACCAAAGCTCTTTCACGATGTACGAAAAGAGGGCTACGAAAATAATTAGTTGAAACTTATATTCACAACCCGAGGGTAATAGATCCTCACTATGTGGAAGTAGAAAGCTAAAGCAGATGGAAGTTAGGTCCAGAGTCGTCTTTCGAAAATTCATTGAAGTAGTTAGATTCAGATCATTGTAAATACCAACAGACATACAGTTTTTGTATCGAATGTAAATTCTCTCCATCAGAAACACTCCTTGGCGAAAGGTGAGTTTGAGGTAGCGAAACTATTCTGGCCACTGGCCGTGCATTCAAATTCTCTCATCTACGCCTCCACACATTAAACAAATTATTCAAGGAACTGGAAGAAATGAAAGAGATTTATGGTATCAAGATGAAATAAAAAAAATTGCCGCTCCAATGTATTCTTTCTACAAATACAACGTAACAGCATCAATAATACATATTAATAAGACAGCAAGACATGATAATTGCTATAACAGACTCCTTTCGTTCTACTCTTCCGGCTCGTCAACATCTCTATGATCATCTTTGATTAATCGATGTTGAACGTGACTACTCGATCCACAACTGCAAGTAGTATTTGATCAGATGTTTCCAACGACATATAGTGTAGCATGATCTTCACTGGATTTCCATTTGTTAGCGGGATCTGTGGACGGTTCATGTAGTCGATGATAAGATGTGGTGTTGCACAAGATATTGTACACCGAATTTCTTTTCAGCAGGTTTCTTGCCTCCTGTGTGATCTAACTACGCATTTTAGGGGTCAGCGTAGTCTTCATTTATTTCACCACTAGGAGATGCTCTGACTCTCTAAGCGTCCTTCGCTCTATTCGGAGCTAGCTTAGAAGTAAGTACAGATCACCGAAAATGACCTACAGGAACCTACAGAAACCTACGAAGCCCAGTTATGTGTCACTGAGAGGAATCCACATGGAACTAAGGGACAACAATCTCCTGCCGGTCAAGCCGACAATCCGGCTGCTGCCTAAGCTCCCCGGACTCTGAGAAGGGAGGAAATAATACCACTCTGTAGACAAGTCGGATATCAGATAAGATTTTGACGTTCCACATCGACAACTCTAGCGCCATAACCCAGAGAATCAAATAACACCCTTTCCCCTCCACCAAACACAAACACACACACACACACACACATAGTGTATTTCGTTCGAAGGTCGTTCAGTCATGTACGGCCTTGTGTTGACATGGACACCGAAATTGTCTCCTTAAATCTCGCAAGTGGTCGATCCCAGTTAGCTGTACGAAAACCTGTATCCCACTATACTCGATGATATTATAATTCTGTTGCTTGCGCTCAGGGCAGTTGGGGTGGGTTCGCTGTTCTATATTTTCCATTGCGTGGAACCCGATTACCTCTAATTAGGAACCGTAATCTAAGGGCCATTGGCAGGGCTAGTTCACACAGGAACTCATGTCATGCGTCCATTCCCCTATGATTATTCCAAATATCTTCTTCCACAGCACCAGCTGCATTTTTACAGCCAAACATGCCCTTATTTTCTTTCGAGGACATCAGTGGCAGATGAACATCGTTACACGGAATAATTTAGCACAGTGTCTGAAGATAACTGCACGTGAGTTAGTCCTGTTTTCACAAACTTCTCGTATTTGAGTATTTGTTACGTGAATGTATTCTGCCGTCTATAGTATTTTCAACAACTATTCGGGTTATTTTGTATCTGGCTATGCATTTTTGTGTTACTTCAATGGAATATTTTGTATGTGACTACGCGTTTTTGTGTTATGTCATCGTCAGTAACTCAACAGGTTACATAATCCCTTGACACATTTTATGGGCCGCCTTAAGACAGGACTGGAACTGTTAGTGGAAGCGAGCCGCGCTCTAGGCCCAGGGTCCGGTAGGGCTTCGGCATCCGATTATGTGGTTTACGGAAACACGGGGGAGCCGGCTTAGGTCCACTGCTACGGCGGAGGCCACGCTCCGGCCGGCGTTGCTCGGCTGTCCTCGCCACCACCACCCCGCGCCTAATCGCACACCGCTGCAGTCGCATCCAGTGGCCGCGGTTCCACTCGTCTCAGATAATCTGATGCGGCAGCGGAAGTCACCAGTTGGTGTGATGAACTAATGCGTACTTGTGGAGGATACGTATTTTACACCTGTCTAGGGGAAATCAAACGGAAGTACAATAGTTGTCTAGGATCAGTTCACAAGGCCCTGTGAGATAAGACTGGTTTCGCTAAGCGCGGTTTGCTTCCGTTATCGTTCGTTCTGAGCACGATAGCAGTAAATATAAAAATATGTGAAGACCTATTTGTTTTCAAACTTAAACTGCTGATGATCTAGTAAATATCAGGAATGAAGCCGCATAGGCTCTATTTCTTCTACTACTAAAGTTTCGGCTATATGCCTTCCCGCCAGCTTCAGTGTGACTCGACAAGCTGTAGCTACAGCATTCATTTCCCTGTTTTAACCTCATATACACAAGCGCCAAAGACACTGAAAGATGGAAAACAGACAAATAACGTCGAATCTTTGGCTTCCCGGTCGACCCATGCTGGGATATCGAAATATCATTAATAGCTGTACTACGACGTCTTTGACAGTTTATCAAAGAAAGCGCCGCATTTCTTACTTTGTCCAATTGAGAAAGCGCTGCATCTGTTAATTAAATTCTTCATGAAGGGTTCAAATAACTTACGGGAATGAAGCGGGGTGACGACGTCGACAACCGCCGATATTTCGACAGGTGACCCTCAGTTACATCCAAGGCAACGCTGCAACAACTAAGCGCTGTGCAAGTGAATACAGAATTTCAGTTTGCAAGCAATTCCAGGAAGATAAAACACACACACACACACACACACACACACACACACACTGCAAATATTAGCGCTACTACGCAACCAGAGATGACCGACGCCAGAGATAATAAATAGTGAAAATTACCTAACAGCTCTGTCCCTCCGTTCTTCGACAAGGGAGACAGCAGGATTCCACGAAGAGTTTAACCCTTTGAGACCAGAAATTTTTTCTACAGGAAGGAAAATTTTTGTTTATGTGGTAATACTCTTAGGTGATATTTAATGACTTTACATGCAAGATTTATAGAAAAATTTGTACCCTTTTTCAAAATATAGTTTGTACATTTGGCTTCATTTTATGGACTGTAACAACTGATTAAGGAAAATTCTCTATTGTGGTGAATGGTAACATGCTCATTCAATAATTATCATGTAAAATAACGATAACAGTATCCAGTAATACAGTGGAATATCGCGAACCAATCACATCCCTGTGTACTGGTAGCCACGAACTGCTGTGCACTGCTGCTATTGCTTTGATTTGTTGATTTTTTCATACTGATGCCCAACAGTTGGCAGCACTTGTGCTTGATGAAAATGTTGAACATTCGCAAACGTGTACCTCGGGTTTCAATTGAGGAAAAATACACCTGTTGTAGCTAGGGCAGAGTAATATTTAATGTAGACGATTGTAGCCAGAGGTTAAGCAAAAGCCCGAGATCTATTCTTTGCTTAAATTCTCTGTGGTAACCTGCTCTCTGCCTTGTCAAAGAAAGAAGTCAGAGTTAGTGCTACGTCATCCGTTGTTTAGTAGTTTTCACTATCTCTATTTTCAAGCGTCGATCATCTTTGGTTCTGTGGTGGTGCTAGTGTTTACGGTGCGCGCGCGCGCGTGTGTGTGTGTGTGTGTGTGTGTGTGTGTGTGTGTGTGTGTGTGTGCTTGCGTGTGTTTTGTCTTTCCGGAACTGCTTGCAAGCTTGCAAACAGAGGTTTCAAATTCACTTGCATAGCGTTTACGTGCTGCAGTTTAGCCTGAAAACCTATAGAAATATCGGCGAAGTTACCCGACTGAATTCCCGTAAGTTATTTGAACGCTGCGTACGCCGAAAGAAACTCAGGTCTAGAATTTCAACTCATTGTTACACCATCTAGTTCCAAAAATGTGAAGTTGAACCTAGAACTTCGACATTTTCGTAGCACGCCGAATAACAGGTGTCAATGCACATCCGATACACGGCCGATTTATTATGCTGTATGATCCAGGTGTACCTGCAATGTTCCATGCATCTTTCATTGACTCCAAGAGTCATCTGTCCGATGTACGATAAGCCACGCTCACCAGGAAACTAGTAAGCCTCAGTCTTGTAAAACACCAAGCAATCTTTGCCGGAATCCAAAAGCGCTGGCGTCTATGTCAGAGGTTGAAAAGTCACTAACTTTGTGTTTGGTGAGAACCCGACGTACTTCTAATGAGCAGTTTCTCACATATGGCAGGAGAACTTAGTCACAGGTACAACCTAAGCAAACTGTTTGCCGTCGATCAACATCTCAGATGATTGTATATCTGTTGAATAAAAGGATAGAATGAGTACAATAGCTTGAGTCGGCTTACTCTGAAGGCCGCCGAAAGGTGAATGGTATACGGTGTAACAGAAGACGGAATTAACTTTATGCTGCTGTGCTCCAGAAATTTGGTAGATCAGTTATGCTCCGCGAACACCTGGAGATGGACATCTTATCAACGAAATTACCTCACCAATGTACACGAAAAGTCAAGTGACAATTATTTTGTGTTGCACAGGATGAAAGCACTGATTCTGCAGTGACAGCTTTAATGTCACTGTTGTTCTTGTGCTGTGGCCGTGTTGATACAGTGAATAGCAAAGTTCGTCGCCATTTCGAAAGTGATACCTCGTTTTCCACATGCACAAGGAAGATATGAAGCGAGTGATTCGTGTTCAGTACTCAGAAGAGACTAAAGATACGAAGATTATTCGAGGAATGTAGCTACAGCAGTGATGGTTATCTTAATGAAAGAAAAATTTATGAACCGATAAGTCACTTTAAAAGTCGAATACTACCCTTACGTTAAAAAATTATTGGTTAAAAAACAGCGTTGTCACCTGAGAACAGCACTCCGATGAACCGCTGAAATATTGTCAAGATGACTGTATGATCCGTCTGCGGACCATAGAAGCATAAAATGAATTAATTTTGTGGAAAAGTTTATATAGTCACCTGACTGTTTATCTGATTGGAATAAAAGCCTTCTGTTAGGCAATCCACTTAGACAGCGAAGGCGAACGTAGAGACAGCCAAGCGAATGATTAGTGACCATTATCGTACCAGAATTAGTGATATTGCACATGACTTCAATAGACACTACAATGTTTCAATATATCTAATCACCCATGAATCTCTAAACTTGTGTGCACGTCAACTAACGAACGCGAACAGAAACGTTTGAAAATATCAGAATCACGTTTAATGAGTTCTGAAGTGGAAGGATTTGACATTCTCAGTCACGTAGTAAATGTTCAACAGGCGTGGGACTGTCACTAAGTATCACACAGTAAGCGACAGAGCACTGTGTGAAAAAATCCATTATCACCTACGGTAAAAATTTAAGACCTTTCTGCAACAAAGTCAATGAGGGCAGTGTTTTTTATATGTGTCATTAGACTTTAAAGGATCTAATGAAACGAGACAAGTACTGTGAGCTATTGAGAAATATCAAAATGAAAACGATGACGAGAGACAAGCTTTCGTAGAGTGTGAACTTGCTTAAGGCTAATGGTCACAACCATCCAGTTGAGGAGAAAATGCAGTGCGTTCATAACATTGGTTTTGCGCTGCTTGAGCAACGATGTCAGGGTCAAGACCTAGCTCCAAGTAATTTTCAAGTTTTAGGCTCAATTAAGGGCGCCTGAATGAAACTACGCTTTCAGCGGATAACAAGGTCGTGCAAGCGGAGTAGGAACGGTTGTGCGCGATACCACAAAGCTTTCCATGTTGAGAAATGATGTAACTTCCACTGTTATCTTCCCAATATAATGTTTATTTTCAAAAAAATTTCTTTATCTTTCGACTTGTCCCATATATACATGAGGTGAAAAAAGTAATATTAACGTGCCAGCCTTCATTTAGCCTGGCACAGTACGACAGCACGACGTGGCGTGGACTCAACGATTCACTGGAAGTTCCCTACAGAAATATGGAACCAAGTTCAACAGCTGTCCATAATTATGAAAGTGTTGCTGGTGCAAGATTTTGTGCACAAGCTGACCTCTCGATTACGTCCCATAAATGTTAGATCAGCTTCATGACGGGCGATGTGGGTGGCCACATCTGTCAGTCGAATTGTCCAGAACGTTCTTCAGACCAGTCGCGAACAATTATGACCCGGTGCCATGGTGCATTGTCATCCATAAAAATTCTATCTTCGTTTGGTAATGAATGGTTGCAAATGGTCTCCAAGTAGTTGCACATAAACTATGACAGTCGCTTACCGATTTAGGAAGACCGGAGGACCCAGTTCAATCAATGTAAACTCAGTCCACGCCATTATGGACCGCTCACAAGCTTCCACAGTCAAGTTGACAACCTGGGTCCGTAGCTTCGTGTGGTCTGCGTCACACTCGAACCCTACCGTCAGCTCTTACTAACTTAAATAGGGACCTATCTGACCAGGCCACGGTTTTCCAGTCGTCTGGGATCATACCGAGATGGTCACGAACCAGGAAAGAAACTGCAAATGGTGTCACGCTGTTAGGGAAAGGTACTCGCGTCAGTCGTCTGCTGCCATAGCCCATTAATGCCAGATTTCGCAGCACTGCAATAACGGATACGTTCGTCGTACGTCCCACATTGATTTGTGCTGTTATTTCACGCAGTGCTGCTTGTCTGTTAACAATGACAATTCTGTGCAAACGCCGCTGCTGTCGGCCGTTGAGTGAATTCTGTCGGCTACTGCGTTGTCCGTGGTGAGAGGTAATGACTGAAATTTGGAATTCTCTGCACAATCTTAAAACTGAGGATCTCGAAATATTGAATTTCCTAACGTTTTCCGAAACAGACTGTACCATGTTTATAGCTCCCACTTCCATCCCGCACTGAAAGTCTGTTAGTTCCCGTCGTGAGGCCATATTCACGGTGGAAAGTTGTTCACGTGAATCACGTGGGTACAATCCAGCCAATGCACTGTCCGTCTACGCCTTGTGTACGTGATGCTATTGCCGTCTGTATATGTGTATATCACTATCCCATGAATTTTTTCATCTCAGAGTATCTAGGATATTGTGATTCGATTTCAGTAAAACAACCGTTACCACAGAAGAATGATGTGTAGCAGCCTTCGTTGCTGTTTGTCGTGTCATTGAGTAACTTGGCATAAACATCGTAAGCTTTACTGGAACTGCTGGATAAAGTCTTCTTCGACACTTTCACATGAATGACACTCTTCGATAGTGCTTGTAGATAGGAGAATATGTTGTAGCAAAGACAGAGGAAAAATATCTAGTTAGGTCATAACGAGGTGTTAAGACACTTGCTTTTCTATCTTTCGGTTAAATCATTTCATGAAATGCTGTTATTCTTCCGTTACAAAAGCCGCGCCTAGTTAAATACAGCACCAGTATCTGATTGGCTTATCACTGCCTCTGTAATGGCCAGAAATTTCCTTTTTAAGCAGAATGACGCAAGAATTGTTCCATAAATGAAGTAACAGGAAACTGCACACACACAAGAATAGTAATTTTTAACTTGTAATGAGACTTGATTTTCAAAATTACTTTCCTGTAACATATTGGTTAACTCCTTGATAAGCAAAACTAAATTTTTAAAGGTAGGTACGCTGTTTTACATGGTCATTCTGTTACGGTAGTCTTGTGAAAAGATAGCAAAAACTTTCTCTAAAATCGAAGAGGAAACAAAAGTTATTGGACACGATTTATAATTAACATATTCGTTTCCGTGTTTAGCTACGAGAGTCCAAGCAAGCATCCGTTGGGACTTATTAATAAGTGTTACATGGCACATATGACAAAAAGTGGTTGTGTAACAGATATCGTAGAAATACTGACTTGTTACTGTTTAATAGCATCTGGTACGTATTATTTGTTTTGTATCCATCAGTGAAATGACATTCATTGCTACTTCGATGTACTAACGTGTTACCATGGTATCGCCCATTGTAAATTGTAACGTGGTGCAATGATTAATCCTCAAACATGCACAGTAGACCGTTATTTGTTCCCGAACAATGCAAGTCCCTTTCTCATTGTCCGTGGGGTACGGGGCGTTATATCACCTACATAAAGGAGATTGAGCACGTGCAAGCAGGAGGGTGGTGCACTTCAGTTACGAGGCTTGGGACATACAACCTCACTGGGCAGAATGCACGATAATATAGTGTCACACGACAGCTTGACGTCAACAGATAAATACAAGTGGATAACGACTAGTTCAATAGAAGTAGAGTAACCTACTCGAAAAATTAGTTCAGCTGCTCCTCTCAATAATTGTAGCATTACTGCATCAGATAAAGGAATGATACTTCTCAAAATTTAGGCGCTGAGAAAATATGTACCTACACACTCCTCAAAGTTGTGAGTAAGAACTTGTTAGGAGTGGAACCTTGAAACACATGGTGAATAAAGTGGTCCTAAGGCATTCAGTGGCCAGGGGAGCAGGGGTTGAACTTAATTCTGATATCGTATCACAAATTTTGCAAGCTGAAGAATTAATATTAGCTTTGTCACGAAGAACAAAAGAGAGCAACAAACAACCAGTCATTGTTTCCTTAAGACACCATCAGCGGTCACAGTACTTTATCGTATGAGTACGCATAAGCAGATGTTCATGATCCTGAGATGTGGACTTACGGAACAGTATCGACCATTTTTCACAACAGAATGGCAGTAAGACGTGAAAAAAATCACTAAGTAACTATCTATTTACAAGGCGAAACTCTGGCTCGAAACAGATTCTCGATATTTCGTGATACCGTAACAAAATCTACAAATATTTCTACATTGAGATTGATATTTCTCATGTTGAGAAGAGAGAAGGAGCGATTTGCTTTACTTGGTAAAATGCTTTCTATAGCCAAGATCACATATATACTTATTTGTTATCTACAGCCAGTTTCGACAGGCTTCGCTGTCATTTTTTACTCTGCAACGTAGTGCGTGTACTAGGAAATTATCTGCTATCATGATACGTGACGTAATATCTGAGAAAAAATTTTTTTTTCTACGCTACAAGAAACGGAAAAGTAAACGGTACGTTTACATACCTCCAAAAACCCTTGTTAGGAAACGTGTTGAAGTTTCACGCCAAGTTGTCTTATTAGCTGGTAAAATGTAGCAATTTATCCAAAGGTTTATCGGAAATAAAACATTTACAGTCATAATGCACCTTGTGTAGTTATACCATAGACAGTGAAGAACTTGCAGTGCGTATATTCGGTAGGTACCAACAATCTGCATAGTAAGTCTATTCCATCCTTCATAGAATATTAAAGCATTGAGGTATAAGTATTCACGAAGGTAATGAACAATAGCTCAGAACGAATACATTACATAGCGATCGTGGTGAAGCTGCAAAGACGTGCATTTCAACATTGGAAGTAAAATGTGCCCCTTCCTTGGACAGATATGAAGTCAAAAAAAATTGCTACAGAAAGATGCAGTTTCTTTTCTGCTGTGCATACATAGGTGTTAAGCAAGTTGGACCTCATCGTATGAACATATACAGGGTGTTACAAAAAGGTACGGCCAAACTTTCAGGAAACATTCCTCACACACAAAGAAAGAAAATGTGTTACGTGGACATGTGTCCCGAAACGCTTACTTTCCATGTTAGAGCTCATTTTATTACTTCTCTTCAAATCACATTAATCATGCAATGGAAACACACAGCAACAGAACGTACTAGCGTGACTTCAAACACTTTGTTACAGGAAATGTTCAAAATGTCCTCTGTTAGCGAGGATACATGCATCCACCCACCGTCGCATGGAATCCCTGATGCGCTGATGCAGCCCTGGAGAATGGCGTATTGTATCACAGCCGTCCACAATACGAGCACGAAGAGTCTCTACATTTGGTACCGGGGTTGCGTAGACAAGAGCTTTCAAATGCCCCCATAAATGAAAGTCAAGAGGGTTGAGGTCAGGAGAGCGTGGAGGCCATGGAATTGGTCTGCCTCTACCAAACCGTCGGTCACCGAATCTGTTGTTGAGAAGCGTACGAACACTTCGACTGAAATGTGCAGGAGCTCCAACGTGGATGAACCACATGTTGTGTCGTATTTGTAAAGGCACATGTTCTAGCAGCACAGGTTGAGTATCCCGTATGAAATCATGGCGGTGGATCGAGGAAGTACAGTACATACTGACGAAACTAAAATGAGCTCTAGCATGGAAATTAAGCGTTTCTGGACACATGTCCACATAACATCTTTTCTTTATTTGTGTGTGAGGAATGTTTCCTGAAAGTTTGGCGGTACCTTTTTGTAACACCCTGTATACACAATTACTTTTGAATAAATTATGGAAGTGACAGTGATCAATGCATTACAAATAGTTACCATCGAAATCAGGGTTGATCACAATTTATTTATTACGGTGACCTGTTTCGACCACAATTGTGATCATCTTGAGACCAATGAGTAAGAACCTACTTCTGCTGGAGAATCACTATTCAAAGTGGAGTAGTGATTCTCCTGCAGAAGGAAGTTCTTACTCATTGGTCTGAAGATGATTACAGTACTGGTCGAAACCGGTCACCGTAATAAATAAATTGTGATGAAGACTGTTTTTGGTATAATATATACACAAGCATATCACAGTAATTACCACTTAAGTAGGAATATGTGACCTATAACAAAAAGACAATGAGTACATATCACTTATTTAATGTAAGTGGCTGGAGAGCTGCTTTTTAAGCTACGAGCATATAGGAACAAAAATGTAAGAATAAGGGTCTCAGCAAGGTGACGACTTTATGTAATGCAGGTGGCAGCTGCGCTGCTTTTTAGGGTAAGAATATGTAGGCGCAGAACTCAATATATATTATAAAATTAAGTGTACAATGTTCTTGCAGCTAGAACTCAGACACGAGTCCCGGTACGATCAAGGGAGTTATATGCTGTGGTATCCCCGTGTCCCACATCCATGAAGAAGGTTCCCGTTTGCACCTGAAGGGTGTGCTTTTGAAGATATAAGGGCTGGGAAGTTACACCGTCTGGAGATTTCTAGAACAATCCAGAACATTCTAGAGTATTTGAGAACATTCCAGAACATTCGAGCGTATTCGAGAGCATTCAATAGCAGTCCCGGGTGTTCCGGTTCCACAATGATCCAGGATGTTGTGGAATGTCCTTGAGTAGTCTGGAACATTCGGAATGATTCCAGAATGTTCGGGAACATCCCGGAATATCCTAGATCACTATGGAACATAGTGCTGAACACTCTAGAATGTTATGGAATATTCTGAAACATCGTGGACCACTCGAAGCCCTTTTGGTATGCGCGGAAACTCGCCAGTGGTGGGGCTACCAATTGGTAGTGGCATATAAAGCAAGACCCCTCTTGGGTTAGAATGTCAGTTTCTTATCAGTGACAACTAGAGAAACCGAAAAAGTAGTACAGTGACTGAATAAAGACAAACAGTGAAATGTGAGTGGTCCAAGTGACACAGTGATCAAATGTGAATCGAAAATAAAGTGTGTCAAGTGTAATTAGTGTGTTTGGTAGTAAAAAATTGATCTGATTTATACATACATCAAAAAAAGTTTTGACCACCCCAATGTCCAGAACTCCTGAAGATCGGTATTGACTGTGGATATTGTATCACAGACACAGTCCTTTTGACTGTTCAGAGATGTCACTAAACCCTCCCCAAGATGTAAACAACCATGCATTAGCAGCGACTATTGGACGAAGGGGGTCCGACAGTCAATCAGTTCCAGTCAATGCACCAGGAAGGAGGTACGCAGATCGTGTTGTATGTAGTTCAGCCATGCCTAGACGGTCAATACCGCGGTTCGATCGCGTACGCTTTGTTACTTTGTACCAGGAAGGGCTCTCAACAAGGGAAGTGTCCAGGTGTATCGGAGTGAACAAGGCGATGTTGTTCGGATATGAAGGAGATACAGAGAGACAGGAACTATCGATGACATGCCTCGCTCAGGCCGCGCAAGGGCTACTATTGCAGTGAATGACCGCTACCTACGGATTATGGCTACCAGGATCCTTGACAGCAACGCCACCATGTTGAATGATGCTTTTCGTGCAGCCATGGGACGTCGTGTTGCGACTCAAACTGAGCGAAATAGGCTGCATGATGCGCAACTTTACTCCCGACGTCCATGGCGAGGTTCATCTTTGCAACCCCGACACCATGCAGCGCGGTACAGATGGGCTCAGCAACATGTTGAATGGACCGCTCAGGATTGGCATCACGTTCTCTTCACCTTTATGTGTCGCGTATGCCTTCAACCAGACAATTGTCGGAGACGTGTTTGGGGGCAACCCGGTCAGGCTGAATGCTTTAGACACACTGTGCAGCGAGTGTAGCAAGGTGGAGGTTCCGTGCTGTTTTGAGGTGGCATTATGTTGGGCCGACGTACGCCGCTGGTGGTCATGGAAGGCGCCGTAAAGGCTGTGCGACACGTGAATGCTGTTCTCCGTCCTATAGTGCAACCATATTGGCAGCATACTGGCGAGGCACGCGTCTTGATGGACGGCAATTAGCGCCCCATCGTGCACATCTTGTGAATGGCTTCCTTCAGGGTAATGACATCGCTCGCCTAGAGTGGCCAGCATGTTCTCCAGACAAGAACCCTATCCAACATGCCTGGGATAGACCGAAAAGGGCTGTTTATGGACGACGTGACCCACCAACCACTCTGAGGGATCCACGCCGAAGGAGTGTGACAATCTGGACCAACAGCGCCTTAATGAACTTGTAGATAGTATGCCACGACGAATACAGGAATGCATCAATGCCAGAGGACGTACCAGTGAGTATTGGAGGTACCGGTGTGTACATCAATCGCGACCACCACCTCTGAAAGTCTCGCTGTATGGTGGCACGAAATGCAATGTGTGGTTTTCATGCGCAATAAAAAAGGGCGCAAATGATATGTTTATCTCTATTCCAATTTTCTGTACAGGTTCCGGAAGTCTCGGAACTGAGGTGATGGATATCTTTTTTATGTGTTTATTTTAGACAATGTCCAAACGTAAAAGAGGAGGAGATTGTAAAAGAGGAGGAGGTCCGGCCAAATCTGAAGCAAAACGGTGAAAACAAAAAGAATAGCGAAAAATCGAAACAGGCGAAGAGCCCGAAGCTCTTTAAGTTCCCAACGAATGAGAATGCGAAACAGAGAAAGCAAACGAAATGAACCGAATGAAAATCAAGAATTGCGACATAATCTTATAATAAAAGACTGTGAACTCAAACCAGCCACGAAAGAAGCGCGGACGAGGACAAGTAAATAGTACCACCTAACCAAATGAAACATTCCGCTAAGAGCTGACAAAATAATATAGCAAACCGAACCATAATTGGAAAATGGATAACATCTGCCAATTCTGCAATGCGAAGAAATTCAGTAGAGAATCAGCAGGATTCTGTTGCAGAGATAGAAAAACTCGATTATCACCAATGGAAGCACCTCCGCAGAAATTCTTACATTAGAGGACCAGGAAGAGCTTCAGAATCAAAACACTTTCTTCAAAATATAAAAGCGTACAGCGCCTGCTTACAAATGACTTCTTTTGGTGTCAATGCGATCGACACTGACAGAGAAGAAATCGATTATTTTTCTTCTATCCAAAGACTAAGCTATCAAAATATGGGATCGTTACTACCACTACCCAACAAAGACAGTAAGTTTCCGTAAGCATATTTCATTGCAAATGAAGATACAGAAATTGATCAAAAATGCACAAATATCAGTGGGTTGAGGCGAGTAGTAGTCCGAGACATACAGAGCACCTTACACGAATATAATCAGGTGCTTCAAATATTCAAAACAGCATTACACCGAATGATTTCTGATGACTATAAAGTTATAATTCTAACCAACAAAACACCACATTGAGAACACGAACGTCGATTTAACACACCTCAGACAGACTAAGTGGCCGTCCGTTTTGGGGACAGTGAAAACATAAGCCGTGACATAATTGTACAACGAAAAAGAGAAGGACTACAACGCATTTCAGAGGCACACAGTTCATGTGATACCCTCGAATATCGATTCATATTTCTCCACGCTGAGGACGGATATCATTTTAATGTGGATAAAATCCAACCTGAAACAGGCGTAGAAACAAACAAAAAAGTCCGTTAGAAGGAATTCTATGCTTACCGCTTATTGATCAAAGATAATCAAACATACACTCAACTTCTCACAGATCTCAAGGCCGTTGACGGTTACCTATGCCAGATGTACAGGTAAGCATGCCAGCGCTTAGGTCCACGGGAAAACTAAAACCTCTGGGTATTAACACTACAAGAAGCCTTCCTTAGAACCTCAGCTGAACAAACGAGAGATTTATTTGCCATAGTTTTTACATCATGTAACCCATAGAATTCCAAAACAGCTATGGGACTCCTTCAAAGAGAGTATGAGTTATGACATACTGTACCAAGTCTGACAAACTCATCCTGAACTGACCATCGAATTCAACGACGACATCTTCAATGAAACACTGATTCGTCTAGAACTTAATGTATAGCAATAAACAATCACACCCTGTACAGTTTGGGAAACAAACACCACAAAAAGATGCTATCAGATACTGCGACTAACAAAAAAATGTGAGAGTTGAATTATCGAAAGAAAACGCAACAGCACATTTTGTTCAACAAATTTTACGAGTAGGCGAAGGCACATAACCTATTGACCAGACGACCAGCATCATTAAACTCAACACTGTTTTCTGAAACATAGCCACTGCTGAAAACAAAGTCATGACCAAACTTATTTCAAACATTGTTCACAACTATACCGATCCGGACTAGCTATTTGAAAGGGCAATTCCGGGAACTAAAAGTATTGTTAGCGACGATATCAAATTTAATAATAAAAAGAAAATTCCCGGTGAAGAGAGAATGCACAAATCGATCGACGCAATGGTAAACGTTGAAGAAAGTGTCAACTTCCTTACAGAATTTATAAACTCCTTGCAAGTAGCGAAGAATGTTTGCACGCTGCCTGGATCTCCGATCATACTACTCAGGAATCTCAACTCACCAAACCTAAGCAATGGAACAATGATGATCATCAAACAGTTTTCGAATAACATAATTGAAGCCGAAATTAAGACTGAAAAAGTACAAAGGAGTCACCCTATTTGTCCCCAGAATACCACTGATCTCTAATGAACTGCCATTCAAATTTAAAAGACGGAAATTTCCAATCAATGAGATTACAGGTTTACCGTTAACAAACGGCAAGGACTATCTTTAAATTACTGCGGTATCAGCCTCAAAAGCACCTGCTTCCCTCACGGCCAACTAAACGTAGTTTGCTCTCGAGCAAGAAATTCTAAAACTTTCTATACGCCGGAAAACAAAATGGAAAATTTCTTTTATCGACAGGTATTGTAAATAAGTAGAATATTTTTTCAATAAAAACTTTCTACCTCCTACACCAGAACATGTACTGTATACAATTGGATTATGTTTTCAATAAAAATATTTTGACAGTTTTTATTCCAACTACCACAAAATCTCAGATCAACTCGATGAACAAAACCGGGTATCCCAGGTAGGGGATAAAAATCTCAGCAAAGTGACAACTTGGAATGCATATTATTTTTCCAACAGGTAACTGTTGGAGAGCAATTAAAAGTACCAGTCTACGAGGGGCATAATTCAATACCAAAATGTCTTGACATATTAAAAACACAAAAGTGCAGTTATTTGAGACAACAAATCGCAGCAGGTCCTTACAGTTGGAAATATGTGGGCTAACTGTAATATTATAACAGCCATAACAATAGTATAGAACACAGTCGGGTGGAGTATGACAGAACATGATGACATGGCTCGTCTACATATATGTGAATAAAAAATTTTATGACATGGCATAGTAGCGTCTGAAAGAAATTATAAAATCACACAAGTATATAAACATACCTTTCAATAGAAAGCTCTGTTAAGTACTTATTATATCGCAATACAAATAAGGTAACTTCATGCTCAAATGAGAACGACATAAGTAGATTATCATGAAGTAAAACGCTAAAAGCACAAGTGCAAACTATGTGTTAACGTAGAAGGCAAGGAGTTGGACACTGCACGAAGTTTATGAAATATAACATGGTAAAAAACAAAAACCAATGCATTTACAACAACACATCACTTGTGGAGGTTCGTATGGCAAAACCTAACATAAACAAATTGAGTGGACGAAACAAAATTGAGAAGACGAACACACACTGCTCACATCATGATAATGAGTTGGGATCTTCTGACATTTAATGAAGAATATACAATTATAACGCCATATTCTATTACGGCAATCCTTGTGACATGGGGTTTTGCAAGGATAAAGATACTGTCGGTAAGTCAAATTACTCTGTCTTTTAGAGATCGTACTTCCCACCAGTTCCCACAGTAATAAGATTATATGGCAGTTGTGTCCGGTTAGATAGCTGAATTCAAGATGTAATGTTTATAAAAGAATCACGAGAAGTATTACTTATTATATACATATGTTACACCTTTTGAAGTGACTTGGAACATAAATGTAAACATGGATGTATTATGTGAAGTGTTAAATGTCTAAGCTTACGTTGTTGCCTGTTCTGTGAGCCATACTTTTTTCTCAAATGTTACGTCATAAATCATGATAGGAGATAATTTATATGTACATGCATTGCGTTACGGACACGAAAATGATAACAAAGCCTATGGAAACCGGTTATGGAAATACTAATGCGACATTGGCTGTTGATAGTTTTTCTTTTTTTAAGTTTCTGCATCAACTTCAACTGATGCCAATTCCAGTCTCTATGAAAAAGTGCAGCCTGTTTCACATGAATCTTATTTTTTGGCAAAATTTCGTTGTTGGGAATCTACAGTATATACATGATAATACGTTACTGTACTGTTTCTGAAACGACAAACTAACATGGAAAAACATAGAACAAAATTTATACAACTCACAGACTGAGGGTACCCCTCAAGCGCTTTCCTTATAGCCCTGCGTAAAGAAATGCCTGTTATTTTCAGAATCCAGGAAAAACGCGAGTGAACCGAGAATCTGAGGGCGTGCATTTTTCCAACAGTGTCTACAACAAAACTTAGTGCACTACATATAGAGTAGGTGGAAGTCATGATAACAAGAAAAACTGTTTACAAGGACAAATTGTAACTACGAGGGCATGCTGAAAAGCAGTGCCTTCGAATTTTCTTATTTGAAAACTCTTAGGACTTTTTAAATAACAGCATTTTGGATTCGAGTTTCGAATTCGAAGAGTAGGTCCATACATGGAAAACCTCTCCGTCAGCTTGACAATGCCAGACCACGGACGGTCGCTGCGATGTCTGCAACAATCCGATGCCTTGGGTTCCCTGTCATCAGTCATCCTCCATACATTCCCGGCTTCACCCCATCCGATTTTCATCTGTTTCCTAAACTCAAGGAACTCTCTTGAGGAGTCCACATGGATAGTGATGAAGCGGTGCAAGCAGCGACGAGGTCGTGCCTCCGTCCACAAATTTAAACATTCTACAAAGACGTATCAACAAACTGGTCTCTCGTTGAGAGAAATGTATTCGTCGTCGGGGTTACGGTGTTCGGAAATAAATATGTAGACATAAACAATAAATATGTATCATGTTAATAATGATCGTTTTTCTTCAATGAACTTTAAGACTTTTCATATAAATAAACAACGGGACGCATTAATTTGCACCGCGACCTCGTAAAAGCACAGCGCACTGTTATAGCTAAAGTCGCAATTTAATGATTTTGCTCTAATGGAGATATCGGCCACAGCATTACCGCAAATCTCTTTTTCTCACTTCTTACAGTACATTACTGTCAGAAAGTACTCAGTTGTTGTGGCAGGCCAGGGTGTACTGTTTGTCTGAGCGCTAGACATCGAACTGTAATTAATTTCTATGTCTTTCTTAATTTTTTTTAATTTGTGGTAAGGACTGTGGGACCGAACTGCTGAGGTCAAAGGTCCCTAGGCTTACGCACTGCTTAATCTAACTTAAACTAACTTACGATAAGGACAACATACACACCCATGCCCGAGGGAGGACTCGAACCTCCGACGGTGGGAGCCGTGCGAACCGTGACAAGACGCCGTAGACAGCACGGCTACCCTAGATGCTCTACATCTTTGTCACAGAGTTACTTACAGAGCATTACTTGAATGATTTTACTTCCATACTTTACTCAGAAGTCATCCTTAGTTCAAAATAAAAGCCAAAGCTATTTAGTGCGAGATGTGTTTGTTGGTGGCCAGTCAAATTGGAAACGGCAACGGGTTCTATGAATTGGAAATTGACATATCTGCACTAGCATTTCAGGTAACGTTCTGAACCCGTACAGCCATTAATCTCTAACGTTGTTTCCACAGTGTTAGCTTCGAAGCACTTTTCATTGTCTTTCCACTGTTGATATTGGTATCAGTGACATCATGTTCTTTACCATCTATGGTAGGTTAACTAGGAGGATAATTCCAGTTTTATTCTGGCGTCAGGCAGAGAATGTGATAAACATGTGGCGAAAATGGAGAGTTCTGCTTGCATATGCTGCAGCCCGTTATTTTAAAGCGTGTCTTACAACAACAACATGTCACTGCAATCGATAGACAAATTAATTCTGATCTCCATTTCCTTTAAATTTCATTTAATCCTTTTGAAACTCGAAAGAGTAGAAGAAGAGAGTGGAGGAGCAAGACGAATGTGTGGCTGAATGGTAAGGAGTGACACTTGGTAGGTGATTTCCATGGAAGATACGAATTTACATCTCTGATGCGCGAAACCATTGGAAATACGAAAACGTTAAAACAAAGATCACGGCAGTTGTCATTCACTACCGCTCCCCTTATGTCAATATCTCGCTTCCCCTCCGCGAGTAACTCGCTTAAAAAAACTGTGTTGTTAGGAGGAGCATCTAGCTGTAGAAATAGCTGTCACGTTCGCTCCGACAGATGATTGAGTAAGTATGGTCCTGTCGATAACGAGGAGAATGCAGAGGTATTTGCCAAGAATCTAGAGGGCACTATAAAAAAAAAGTAGACCCGAAGAAGCTATAACTCGGCATTTACTACAGCTGTTGTGAATTGTTCTTGCAACAGGACAGACAACGAAATAATTGTATTGTGTTAAGTAGTATCTCTTAAGTACTTTCTTTCGCTTCCTGTTTAAATTGATTGATATTGCACTAATATTAAGCTTACAGGTTTGTGACCGACTGAGTTCACCTTCTTGAGAAGTATTCATTTGATGATAAATAGCAGCAGTTCAGAGCACTGTAGTTCTTAAGCACTATAGAACGCAACTAATGAAACATAGCTATTATAAAGCTACTGATAATTTGCGTGCTACATAATTGACAAAAGTCTTAAAGTGTGCTGTTGTTATCACTCAACAATTTTTTTAAAGTGTTACGTGTTTCACTCACCTTATGTGTGATAAGATCATGTAAGAAATGTATGTATCTCTTTTTAAGTCATCCGATTCACTTTCTTATTGTAGTTCTTTCTTACTTCTAATAATCACTACTACAAACGCTAATGTGAGCTATAAACATGTCATAGTTTTTTGAGTGAAGACATTATTATCTAAATTAAAAATGAAATATCTTTCTAAAATTAAGTCACCTTGTGAAGGCTTCAGCAGTATGTCCCATTCATTTATGTAATAGTCACATTCCCCACGATTTTGCCTGGAATGAAGCCAGTTTAATATATTCACAACAGTATATGAAACTAGGACACTGTCTTTCAGTACGTAACACATTTGTGTGAATGAACACATGTGGTGCTGCGATCGTTCATCGAAATTGGAAACGACGTAGCTTCACCTGTATCTCTTAGTATGACACCAAGAAATTGTTATTCACGTACGAAAATTGAATAAATCAAATGTATTCAGTGTAATTAAGGATTTTATGTGTCTTTAGTATCAGATTAATTCTTTGTAGAGCGAGACGTAACAGTAAAAATTGATGCTAAAAGCACTGGAATTGGGATCATTAACCAAATTTAAATTTGTAAGTTTATATGTTCTCAGGATATCGAAATTTAATATCAGGCAGCTTGTCGTTCCACGTAATTACAGATTTATTGGATTTATGATATTGCGACGGTGCCCTTTGTACCTTAAAACAAAAGATGCTGCATGTAAACAGCCCTTGACTTTCCTACAAAAAGCGATGTAGAAAATCTCTTTCCGAGAGGAAATTCTGAGAATACCAATGAGAAAACTGAGCAAATACCGACAACGTAGCAAAAAATTATTTTTAAAGAAGGAATGCCTCGTTCGTAATTCCGGAACCCTGCTTTTTATCTGTATCTCGTCTTAATTTTAATGTTCCTTTGTAAATAAAAGGCAAGCTTAAAGTAGAACTGCAATCCCCTCTCGACAAACTGCAGCATCGATTTGAATTTTCAACAAGCATAAAAAATTAATTAAGGATACGTTGGAGATTACTATGGTTTTGTTATTGTTATATCCATGTCTTCAACACTGGCCCAGGGGAAAGTTCTAAATAGTCACGAAACGATTCATCTTCTATATTTTAGCTTTGTTATAAGAACAAGAAATATAAACAAATTATTGAAATCCCATAATTCAAAAGGAAAATGATCGTCTTCATTGCGAGGGGATATTCGCAATATAACAATGCTATTCTTCTCAACCTAGGTGCTTCAGCCGTTAACATGTTGTGACCATAATCTACTACTATCACTGAGTGAAAGTTTCTTTATTATCATATGTCGCTGTTACCTAGTGGAGTTATCACCATGTCCAAGCTACTCTCTATAAAAATTATTTTAGTTATTTACTTACCACTGGCGTTATTACAGTGTATAGGAGTATATACGCAAACAGGGCACTTTTCGCAGCTGCACGTACCCTCCGTCGTTTGTCCGCCTCCATAGAAGAGTGGTCCCCGGCACGGTAGCTCAGTGTGTTCGGTCAGAGAGCTGGCTGGTCGCTGACCTAAAAAACTGATGGAAGGGATGAACAACGAACTTCAACGGATATCATGTGACATCCGCTACGACGAAATACAACGGGAAAAAAGTGGTCAGCTGGGCAGAACGCCGTGCAGGGGTCCCCGGTTCGATTCGCGGCTAGGGCGGAGATTTTTGGCTGCTCGGGGAGTGGGCGTGGTGTTGTTTTGATCATCGTGTTATCCTCATGGACACGTAAGTCACCAAAGTGGCATTAACTAAAAAGATAGGCTTCAGGTTACCGGCCTACCCGACGGGAGGTCCTAGCGCGATCACACACAACGGCTGTTAATACAGTGTCTGCACTAAGTAAAATTTGGGTAAGCTGTTCACAACTACCTCCGGGCTTTCAGAAGACGATAGCGCGAAAACTACGAAGGATGAAGAGAAATGGTACTTTCTCCAAGTTTCGATTCGTAATATTCACCATGGCGTAGTTGCTCTAGATGGTAGGTGTGTTAGAATGTACAGACAAAACACCCTTTCTATATCGTCAGATCGAATTAGTTCGTGCCTGCACGTAGGCAACCTAATGAACAGACTTACAACGCAGGGGACTGCCGTGTCTTCTTATGTAACTAGTCTCCCATGTCACCACAAACGATGCCCAAATTGAGCAACTGTAATGTTAGTTAAAACGTAGAGAGATGTTTTCTAACCATTGATACGTATTTCTATGTATGTCTTGTAGTTTTCGTGCAGCCGTCGTCGGAAACCCCAGAGTTACTTACAAATAAATCTGTAGTCAATGTGACGTCTGTCTCCCTTCTAGCTGAGCTGAGGCTTCTCCAGTTCTTTTCGAAATCAGTAGTCCTGTAATTTCCTTTGCGGTACCAACTTCTTCGTATCAGAGTAGCATTTAAACCAAGAGTCGTGATTAATTTGACGGAAATGCGCCTATCTGTGACGTCCCCTACAGTTTCTCTCTCTATGGCAACCTGTCGCACAATAGAAACTATTCCTGGATGTTGCCCTATAATCTTCTCCCATTTTATTCGATTATTCTTTGAAGGACCTCAGCCTTTCTTACGAGTTCAGCCGATTTTCAGCGTTCTTCTATAATTCCACTTCTTAAAGAGTTTATACTCATCTTTTTCTGTTTTCCTGTAGTCGCTGACTCACTTCCATATATCTGTGTTGTAGACGAATTTTCCTAGATTAAGGCATATGGTTGTATTACGTAATATTTATGGCTTATTCAGCCATATATCAGGCTCCAGGATCTAGCAGGCTGCTTGCAATGAGTAATGCCCTATCTGCCTGTCCTAGTCTAATTTTAATCTTCTTTTTCCGTTTGTGTTTGTTGTTTTCTTCCAAGATAGACAAATCCGGTCACTTGGTCCTAAATTTTGATCTTAAGTTACAGCTAACATTATTTGTGCTGCTCCCAGGTGAGTCCCCATTTCCCTGGTTTCCTCTCAGACTATCTACTGTGCTCATTAGACTTCATTTCATTCTGAAGTTCCCGTAATTCTTGCTCGCTCGCTTTCGCTGGGTGTAGCACTGTCATCAACTAATCCTGCTCTATATACCACCGCAGCCTGAATTTTATTCCAATTCATTACTGAGATGTTGTTTTATTTCCTTCTTCATTTCTTCTCACATTTGCAAAAAGAGTAAGTTGGAGTTCAACGTCCCGGCGAAGACGTGGTAACATATATTCCTGCATGGTGGGAGGGGGGGAGGGGGGGAGGTAAGAAAATTGTCGATATCTCTTCATAGCAATAATCGAAGAATTCACCTTGAGCGAGGTAGGTAAATAAAGGAAAACCTGTGCGTGGAAAATTTGAATCGCCATTGTGCAGAATATAAGTCCAACATCTTACCACTGTGCCACTTAACTACGTCAATTCGATGTACCGATTTCACAGTAGAGAAGAAACTTTACAACCCTGCTCCAGGCCTTATTTTTGAGTCCAAGCCCTTACCTTTCCGTCTTTCATTCTTCATGTTCCCCTTAAGTCTTCCACTTTTTCAGATCACTCGTATTTTCCTATAGCATTACCTATTCTCTGTGGGTTACAAACATCATGCACTATTTCACATTGACAGGTGCTTGTCCTCGGCTGAGACATACAGCACTGTGAATGTCTCTACGTCTTTTGAATTTGCTTGAGTGCTGCCTCCATTACAAAGCTCAATATGCGAAACCTCGCAATGGTGTCTGAGCCGTGGCTGGCTCGAGTCATGCTTGTCTTGGGTTAAGCCTTGGTTGCAGTCCTGTGGTTTTATTTCTTCTGCGGTTATCGCTATAAAGTTGCTGTCCTCTCCGTGAGTGGCAGCAGCAGCGTGTATCGATACTGATACTGCTGTGGTATCTTTGGTGTGGCGGATATTGTTTCCGGCTGGGGGAAGTGTGACTAGTCGGTCGGTTGGCGTGGAGCAGCAAGGAAGTCTCCGACGCGCGTACTCTGGCCGGAGCCGCTGGCAGTGTGCACGCTCGGTTGGAATGTGAGGTGCTGCTTGCGAGTGCTACGAAGTTCGTCGCCCACCGATCTTCGACATGAAAGTTGAGTCCTCACTTAACCTACTATCGAGTGGCAACTGTTTATTATTGATGTTGACCAGCGGTATCTTCTGTCTTGTGGCGGTTGACGTTGCGGTTACCTGCCCTGGTCGTTGACGTAATTTTCGGCAGTGTATTTTCCTCGTATTTTTGCTGTCCAGCGCGGAGTGTAGTTCGACAGCTCAGTTGTTGTTGGTCGTTGTAGGCGCCAATATTCTGTGTGTCGTTGTATTGAAATCTTGTGGTCGTTTTGCTGGTTGCGTGGAGTGGAACTGATTTTGTTGATTGGTCGGTCGGCTGTCTGTCGGTTGGATTGCCTTCAGATTAAGAAGTCGTTGGACAGGCTGCTGCTTGTCTCACCTAAACGGGCGTGAGTGTTACAATCCCAGGCCGACCCTTGCAAACTTCTGAGCGCCGTTCCTTGTGTGTTACAGTAATCTCACTGTTTGGGTTTTAGTTATTTGATTGATGTGTGGCTTTCAGCCGAATATCAATATCTCTTAAATTAATGTTCTTGTCTTGCCCTTAAGGCATGAGACTGTTATTCTTTTGAGGGGCTTTCAGCCGAATTTTGCATGAAATGTTTTAATATAAGGCCTTCTGCCTTTTGATTGAAACTCTTCTTATTGCTTAATATGCGGCCTACAGCAAAGTTCCATTAAAATTCAATTGCTAAGGCCTTCATCCTGTTTAGATTGAAGATTTAGAACACATTCTTGGGTAAAACCTCCAGAAGAAACTTGGATTTCAATTTCTTGCTTAGGCCTTGTGTCCTGAATTTTGAGTGTGGTCTTCAGCAGATCTAAAGATGATCAAAGGAGGTCGATTAAGGTTTGAAGTGTTTTGCGTCCTTGTTGTAATACTGTGTGTTGCTGAATAAAGTTTGTATTTTGAGTGCAACTAACAGCAACTTATTTTTGCCAGCAATTTGTAAGCGTGAAATATTACGATGATTCTGCGACAGTTCTCTCACTTATCTCTTTAACTGTTGACTTGAAACATATCGCGCAAGTAAAATGCGATATATTTTTGCGGATCTAATAGTCAACGATAAATTGAATTGTATTTTTACTTCACGAATGGAAATTTTCATTACAAGGCAGGAGATTACAATTGTAGTTGCGTTTGACCATCAGCTGGCGAACAAACCAGAACCATAGCAATTATCAAACAGAAAATCAGTAGTTAGTAATTTAATAATTGAATGAAAATTATTAATTCTTCCTTTGAACCGTCTCACGGTATTTTATTCATCGTAATGTTATTACAATACGCATCTTGCGGGAGTTAGTTATATCAAATGGCAGCGAAAATTGATCAAATCGTAATATGCTTAGTCTCTTTCAAAGCCTGTAATCGAAATCTTTTATTGCCTCTCTAACTTTGTGAAACTGCGGAATGAAGCGGCGCCATGGATAACAATACACGGAATAGGCCCTTTACAAAACCTGTAACAAATGTCTGCTCTTCCAAATAATTCGCGCAATTACCAAATTAGATTTTAAAAAATACCGGGTGAGAGCAGGAATCCTTAACATTAAATAGTACGGCTCACATTCAGTGTCAACAAGTACTGGGCTGAAGGCCCTTGACTTCGTATTAAATATTGAAATTGCTTAGCTTACACAATCATTCTGTACGGATGACGTTGCACTTACATGATACGATAGAGTGGCCACCCGCATTTTCAGTAAAGTAACACTTTTTTTTTCGCTCGGAATTTCGGTTGAAAGGAAAGCCAGAATTTGTTTTGGTGCACCGTGGAATATTTCATGCGTAGCCTTCAACGCCTGTAACGGATGTGCGTTCCAACCAGAGATGACATTGAGTTTGTTTTAGCGGAAAACAGATATTCATAGATGCTTGCAGAATGTCTTTGGAGACTTCGCAGTGAACAAAAGCGCAATGTGTCGTAGGGTGAGGTGTCTGTTATCATCGCTACAAGGTAGGGCATACCTGTCCGATCTCTAACGCGTCGGCCAGCCACACACTGCTGTAACTCTCGAAATGTTCGAACGAGCGGACACTCTCTTTCGAGGTTATCGACGGATCACAATCAGTCATCTCTGTGTGGAACTGGATGTCTCGTTTTTCAGTGTTGACCCACTCGTCTACCAGTTGGGGTACTCAGAGTCTGTCGCAGCTGAGTTCCTCGCGCCTGACTAAAGTCCATAAAAAGTAACGAGGGGCCATCTGTGCGTAACTCTTGCGTATTGCGGGGCTAATCGTGACAGTTTTTTTTTCGGAATCGTCAAAGGCGATGAAACATAGGTTCATCACTTCTAATGGGACACAAGATGGCAATCCATGGAGTGACATCACAACACGTCTCCTGCGGAGAAAAGTTCAAAGACATACCCTCGCTCTCCCTTGGTCGGTAATGTCATGGCTCCGTGGAAAGCAATACGTAGATGATGGGGAAGGTTTGATGCATTGATGCAGCAAGACGTTGGTATCGAAGTCGGCTAGTACAGTGGTACCACGCGGTCGTACATGCCCTCCCAGTAACCTACTGTACGGCCGTCGCAACGAACGCAGACTAAGTTGAAAACTGTGGTTAACATTATAGCTGTACGTTTAGAAAAACGTTGTTGCACAGTGGAAAAACTTTCACATTACATGAAACTTCGTGGCCGATTAAAACTATGTGCCGGACCGGGACTCGAATTCGGGACCTTTGCCTTTTGCAAGCAAGTGTTCTACCACCTTTTTTTCCCGTGCAATAATCTTAATCGAACAAACTAACGGTACATATATACACTCCTGGAAATGGAAAAAAGAACACATTGACACCGGTGTGTCAGACCCACCATACTTGCTCCGGACACTGCGAGAGGGCTGTACAAGCAATGATCACACGCACGGCACAGTGGACACACCAGGAACCGCGGTGTTGGCCGTCGAATGGCGCTAGCTGCGCAGCATTTGTGCACCGCCGCCGTCAGTGTCAGCCAGTTCGCTGTGGCATACGGAGCTCCATCGCAGTCTTTAACACTGGTAGCATGCCGCGACAGCGTGGACGTGAACCGCATGTGCAGTTGACGGACTTTGAGCGAGGGCGTATAGTGGGCATGCGGGAGGCCGGGTGGACGTACCGCCGAATTGCTCAACACGTGGTGCGTGAGGTCTCCACAGTACATCAATGTTGTCGCCAGTGGTCGGCGGAAGGTGCACGTGCCCGTTGACCTGGGACCGGACCGCAGCGACGCACGGATGCACGCCAAGACCGTAGGATCCTACGCAGTGCCGTAGGGGACCGCACCGCCACTTCCCAGCAAATTAGGGACACTGTTGCTCCTGGGGTATCGGCGAGGACCATTCGCAACCGTCTCCATGAAGCTGGGCTACGGTCCCGCACACCGTTAGGCCGTCTTCCGCTCACGCCCCAACATCGTGCAGCCCGCCTCCAGTGGTGTCGCGACAGGCGTGAATGGAGGGACGAATGGAGACGTGTCGTCTTCAGCGATGACAGTCGCTTCTGCCTTGGTGCCAATGATGGTCGTATGCGTGTTTGGCGCCGTGCAGGTGAGCGCCACAATCAGGACTGCATACGACCGAGGCACACAGGGCCAACACCCGGCATCATGGTGTGGGGAGCGATCTCCTACACTGGCCGTACACCACTGGTGATCGTCGAGGGGACACTGAATAGTGCACGGTACATCCAAACCGTCATCGAACCCATCGTTCTACCATTCCTAGACCGGCAAGGGAACTTGCTGTTCCAACAGGACAATGCACGTCCGCATGTATCCCGAGCCACCCAACGCGCTCTAGAAGGTGTAAGTCAACTACCCTGGCCAGCAAGATCTCCGGATCTGTCCCCCATTGAACATGTTTGGGACTGGATGAAGCGTCGTCTCACGCGGTCTGCACGTCCAGCACGAACGCTGGTCCAACTGAGGCGCCAGGTGGAAATGGCATGGCAAGCCGTTCCACAGGACTACATCCAGCATCTCTACGATCGTCTCCATGGGAGAATAGCAGCCTGCATTGCTGCGAAAGGTGGACATACACTGTACTAGTGCCGACATTGTGCATGCTCTGTTGCCTGTGTCAATGTGCCTGTCGTTCTGTCAGTGTGATCATGTGATGTATCTGACCTCAGGAATGTGTCAATAAAGTTTCCCCTTCCTGGGACAATGAATTCACGGTGTTCTTATTTCAATTTCCAGGAGTGTATATTGACATAGGACACACGTTGGAGTTGGTTTAAGTCATGGTGCACTTGACCGCGGACATGGTGCTGAATTGACTGCAAAAGCCGCCGCATAGCGAGGGCCACTGTGCTGTGTGTGGAGCTCGTAAACTCGATCCCTAAGTAACGAAGGGTGGTGCTGACTGAGAGTGGGATCGGCACTATAGCCGGGACGCCGCGCCCAATAGTCGATTTACGGACATTAAAATGCTACCAGAAAGACGTCCATACTGGTGGATCCATCGGATGGCGTCGTTGAGTTCCGTGGAGGAGCAGGTGAGAAAGGGGAGGTCGTCCTCATAAGCCCTGCAGTAAATGGTGCAATCACGTACAATGAGACACGGCAGTCTAGAGGTAAGACCAGTGATGAGAGGCTCAAGTGCAATGGCATATAGTAAAGTAGACATTGTCCATCCTTGACGCACAGAGCGGCGTATAGGAATCAGTCCTACAAGCCTCCTATTGACATCTACCACTGAGACCGCGGGAAGTAGTACGCGGCGAATTGCATCGACTAAAAGTAATGGTAACCCCATACGTGTCGCCGCCATGAAGAGGACCAACTGAGCTATTCAAGCACGACTCAAGACCCGTCCACACAGCTTTACTTCCGCCAGTACAACTCACACCTTCGAAACTTCACAGGAGCTCTCCTGCGAAACTTGAAGAACTAGCACTCCTGGAAGAAAGGATACTGCGTAGACACGGCTTTGCCACAGCCTGGGGGATGTTTTCAGAATGAGATTATCACTCTGCAGCGGAGTGTGCCCTGATATGAAAGTTGTCTCCGCAATATGCTTTCTTCCAGGAAGGCTTGTTCTGCAAGTTTCGCAGAAGAGCATCTGTGAAGTTTCGAAGGTAGGAGACGAGGTACTGACGGAAGTAAAGCTGTGAGGACGGGTCGTGAGTCGTGCTTGAATAGCTCAGTTGGTAGAGCACTTGCCCGCAAAAGGCAATAGTCCTGACTTCGAGTCCTGGTCCGGCACATAGTTTTAATCTTCCATGAAGTTTCACATCAGCGCACACTCCGCTGCAGAGTGAAAATCTCATTCTTCACATTACATGTTTGCTCATGTCCATGTTTTGTGTTCATTAGGTTGATGCTGAAGAACTGGATTTAGTGCTGAGTACTAACTTTATTTTAATAATACATCACGTTTGCAAAAATTTGCTGCATTCAGAGCTAAACGACTTATATAATATATATATGCACTGTTATATATATTACGTTATGTCGCTGCTACTATTACACGTTAAACGTTGAACTCCTTTTGCACAGGAGCTATACGTAATACTGGCAGCTTGTACAGCCATGAATGGAAGTAATTTTTTGCTTCCCCATTTAGGCGAGTCTTAAAGAAACCCAAGGTGGACCCTCCAGAGACTCTATCAAACCTTGATTTACATTTGACAGCGTAGAGTGAACGTCATGATTAAAATTCATGTGACTGATAGATCATACATAAAATAGATATGTTTGCTTTATGAATGACAGGCATTGAAGCTCAATTTAGTTACACATTTATCGGAAAGAGATTCAATTTTTATCTAGGTTTGAGCACATTTTTGTATTAGTAAAATGTTATCTTAGTCTACATCTGCCCCTGGGCACGTCTTACAATCCAATATTTGATTTCGTAATCTCTGCCTGACCATGATGTGATCTAACTAAAATCTTCCCATATCTCCCCGCCTTTTCGCAGTATACCTTCTCCTAATGTGGTTCTTGAAAAGAGTATTCTCTACTACCATCTGAAATCTATTGCAGAACTCAATTAGTTTTCCTCCTCTTTCATTTATACTACGAAGCCCATATTGTCCCGTAAACCTTTCGTCTACCCCTTCCCTTAAAACTACATTACAATCCTCCATGACTATTAGATTTTTACGTACCAATTACCCATTCAGTGTCTTCCTTCATGGTCAGACAGACATTCCGAAATCAGATATTGGATTGCAAGGTGCAACCAGGAGCAGATATAGACGCAGATCACAATATAGTAGTGACGAAGAGTAGGCGGAAATCTAGGACATTAGTAGGAAGATTCAATATGCAAAGAAGTGGGATATGATACTACTAAGGACTGACGACATACACTTGAAGTTCTATGAGGCTATAGATACAGCGATAAGGAATAGCTCAGAAAGCAGTACAGTTGAAGAGAAATGGACATCTCTAAAAAGGGCCATCACAGAAAATGCGAAGGAAAACATAGATACAAAGAAGGTAACTGTGAAGAGACCGTGGCTAACAGAAGAACTACTTCAATTGATCGATGAAAGGAGGAAGTACAAAAACATTCCGGGAATGCAATAAGTAGGAAGAGGGGGGGGGGGGGGGGGACTAAGACGAAATGGCTGCAGGAAACATGTGAAGACATCTAAAAAGAAATAATTGTCGTAAGTACAGACTCGGCATACAGGAAAGTCAAAACAACTTTCGTTGACATTAAAAGCAAGGGGGATAACGTTAAGAGTCCAACGGGAATTCCGCTGTTAAATGCAGACGAGAGAGCGGATAGGTGGAAAGAATGCATTGAAAGCCTCTATGAGCGGGAAGATATGTGATGTGATAGAAGAAGATACAGAAGTCGATTTAGAAGAGGTACGGGATCCAGTACTAGAATCAGAATTTAAAAGAACTTTGGAAGACTTACGACAAATACGTCAGAAGGAATAGATAACAATCATCACAATTTCTGAAATCATTGGGGAAGACGCA
Source organism: Schistocerca americana (assembly GCF_021461395.2). Lineage (NCBI taxonomy): Eukaryota > Metazoa > Arthropoda > Insecta > Orthoptera > Acrididae > Schistocerca > Schistocerca americana. The sequence goes on from NC_060123.1 coordinate 357,437,205, forward strand.
ACAAAACGACTATTGACGTTGGTGTGTAGAATGTATGAGTCTGGCGACATACCATCTGACTTTCGGAAAAATATCATCCACACAATTCCGAAGACGACAAGAGCTGACAAGTGCGCGAATTATCGCACAATCAGCCTAACAGCTCAAGTATCCAAGTAGCTTACAAGAATACTACACAGAAGAATGGAAAAGAAAATTGAGGATGTGCTATATGATGATTAGTTTGGCTTTAGGAAAGGTAAAGGCACGAGACAGACAATGCTGACGTTGCGGTTAATAATGGAAGCAAGACTAAAGAAAAATCAAGACACCTTCATAGGATTTGTCGACCTAGAAAATGCGTTCGTCAATGTAAAGTGGTGCAAGATGTCCGAATTTCTGAGAAGAATAAGGATAAGCTATAGGGAGAGAAGGGTCATATACAATATGTACAACAGCAAAGGCGGAATAATGAGAGTGGACGACCAAGAACGAAGTGCTCGTATTGAAAAGGATGTAAGACAAGGATGTAGTCTTTCGCCCCTATGGTCAATCTGCACATCGAAGAAGCAATGATGGAAATAAAAGAAAGGGTCAGGAGTGGAATTACAATTCAAGGTGAAAGGATATCAATTACATGATTCTGAGATGACATTGCTATCTTGAGTGAAAGGGAAGAAGAATTACATGATTGCTAAATGGAATGAACAGTCTAATGAGTACATTACATGGACTGAGAGTAAATCGAAAGACAAAAGTACTGAGAAGTAGCTGAAATGAGGACACCGAGAAATATAACATCAGGACTGATGGTCAGGAAGTTGTTGAAGATAAGTAATTCTGCTACCTAGGCAGTAAAATAACCAATGATGGACAGAGCAAGGAGGACATTAAAAGCAGCATAGCAATGGCAAAAAGGGCGTTCCTGGCCAAGAGAAGTCTTCCAATATTAAAATATCGGACTTAATTTGAGAAATAATTTCTGAGAATGAACATTTGGAGAGCAGCATTGTATGGTAGTGAAACATGGACTGTGGGAAAACCGGCAAAGAAGGAAATTGAAGCATTTGAGATGTGGTGCTACAGACTAATGTTGAAAATTAGGTGGACTGATAAGGTAAGGAATGAGAACGTTCTGCGCAGAAATGGAGAGGAAAGGAATATGTGGAAAACACAGATAGGGAGAAGGGAGATGATGATAGGACACCTGTTAAGACATGAGGGAATGACTTACATGGTACTAGAGGGAGCTCTGGAGGGCAAAAACTGTAGAGGAAGACAGCGATTGGAATATAGCTAGCAAATAACTGAGGACGTAGGTTTGGTGCTATTCTGAGATGAAGAGGTTGGCACAGGAGAGGAATTCGTGGCGGGCCGCGCCAAACCAGTCAGAAGACTGATGGACAAAAAAAAAAAATTGAAAGTGTCCGAGTCAGCATATATTTTAACCGCCATGTCCCCTCAACCTCCATTATGTTCTTCTGCGCCCATTTTTCTCGCTTTACATGTATCCTTTCATCTTTTTATTACATGTCATGTTACTTGGATGAAGGGCTGCGGATCGTGCCGCTGCCAGACCCCCCCCCCTGCTCATATAAGGCAGGGGAATGAAATCACAATAAATAAAATAGAAAACAGCCACGGCAGTCAATAGATTTACTCCTGACGACAATGGCGGAGCTAGCCATCGAAAGCTCAAGAAATTGATGGGGACTGACGCGGCTGGAAAACCAAGGAGATTTTATTTTTCAGGCCTTATTCTCTTCTTTTTAATTTGCAATAAAAGTCATTCACACTTCCTGCGACTCCATACATCTGTATAGTGAACCACTTATCCAATCGCTACTCAGTATATTTGAAAACTGGAATATCCCTCTAGAGCCACAGTGCATTTAGCGCGTGATGATGAACGATGTGTGCCAATATACCTGACTAGGATATGAACCAGACTCACGGTCACAACTGAAAGTAGCAACTCGTCTTCAAATGCATTTCATATTAACGTAAATTACAGAAGACAATTTCATTTTGTTGCTGAAGGGGATACATTTTATAAATCCCTTTCCTGACTCTAAGCATTACACTGCAGACTGGTTTAAATTTGGAGCAGTCAACGAATGTGCACCTAATTTTTCCTCGGAATAAAAATGGTATAATAATCTCTCATACACTACAGCATACTGATGAGAAGGATTAATAATGCTATGGTCTATAAGGAGAGGTTTAATACGAGCCAAGTGCTCATTGTCTGCTGGAATTTTATCTACCGCCGTTAATCGCGCGCATCATTGATGACCGCTTTGGGGAGCGCCGCCGGCCGTTTCGCCGCAGCTGTGGACGAACGGACTCTGCCAACGAGGGAGTTCCTGCAGCGTCGCCGAATACAGAAAAGAAGGTCATCAGCCGGTATCACCTGTCATGTTTGTGGAGAAGTGTATCTCACGTTTAATTACTGATGCGAGTCGTGGCATATATGTACTCGTATGCTCGTTTGACTGGTTTCCTGGTATCGTCGTATGTGGAAAAGAGCACTGGTGAGCTTCATACGACGCTGGGTGAAGGGCAAGAGTGCCTATGTACCTAGTGGTCCGTTGGTGGTTGTGGACTGCCGAGAGTCGTATACGTCAGGAAAATTTGGGCACCCTGTTTAGAGCTTGCCTCTACGTGAGCTGACATCCATGCGAAAGTGGTAAGTATGTGCGCAAGTGTGTTTCTTCGGAGTGCGGTGACATCATATCTTGGTAAATCTGGCTCTGCTTAGGGTTGGTATTCTCACAATAACGTATGTTTATTGTTGGACTTGTAACTTTACTGGCAGATGCAAACCGCCCGGAAACTCAGTCGCTAAAGGCATTTATCGGTTACCCAGCAATTTGTACTATGCATTGACCCGCTCATTAATCGGCAGTGGTATAAGAACTTGTTACAGTTCCTGCATTACAGTGGCCATGAGTTCTGTGAATGCTGTGGATCGATTAGAGGTATTCAGCTCATCATGCACGGGATCATAACTGAGTTTGTTTTCTCTGGTTCGAAATACTGATAACACAGTGAGTCACACCAATGTTGTCTAAACATTTATTTTATCAAGTGTACCTCCGTCTGTTGTCTGAGCGAGGCCCTTTGTGAAAGCTGCATCTAAGGGACGTAAAGCTGCTTAGTTTTTGCTGTATGTATGTTGGTTTGTGGTCTCCATTTTGTTGTATGTAGTACGCCTGCAGTGAGAGATATTTGTCAGCGTGTGAGGTTTATGTTATTATGTATGGCACATATTAGTTTATTTATTTATTTATGTATTCTTCCGTGGGACCAAATTAAGGAGAAGTCTCGATGGTCATGGAACGAGTCTAAACATGAAATTATAACACGATGTTAGAAACAGATAAAATGAAATATTAAAAAACATATTCAGGTGACAAGTCGTAAGTTTAAATGAAGAAAATCAACAATGTAGCACTGGAATTTGCTTAATTTTTTAGCTCTTCCAGGAGCTCCTCGACAGAATAGAAGGAGTGAGCCATGAGGAAACTCTTCAGTTTAGACTTAAAAGAGTTTGGGCTACTGCTAAGATTTTTAAGTTCTTGTGGTAGCTTATTGAAAATGGATGCAGCAGAATACTGCACTCCTTTCTGCACAAGAGTCAAGGAAGTGCATTCTACATGCAGATTTGATTTCTGCCTAGTATTAACTGAGTGAAAGCTGCTAACTCTTGGAAATAGGCTAATATTGCTAACAACAAACGACATTAAATAAAATGTATACTGTGAAGGCAATGTCAGAATTCCCAGATTTTTGAATAGGGGTCGACAAGAGGTTCTCGAACTTACACCACATATAGCTCGAACAGCCCGTTTTTGAGCCAAAAATACCCTTTTTGAATCAGAAGAATTACCCCAAAAAATAATACCATACGACATAAGCGTATGAAAATATGCGAAGTAGACTACTTTTCGTGTTGAAGTGTCACTTATTTCAGATACTGTTCTAATGGTAAATAAAGCAGCATTTAGCTTCTGAACAAGATCCTGGACATGGGCTTTCCACAACAGCTTACTATCAATCCGAACGCCTAGGAACTTGAACTGTTCCGTCTCGCTTATAGTATGCCTATTCTGTCTGATCAAAATATCGGTTCTTGTTGAATTGTGAGTTAGAAATCGTAAAGACTGAGTGTTACAGTGATTTAGCTTCAAATTATTTTCCACAAGCCACGAACTTATTTCATGAACTGCATTATTTGCTACTGTTTCAATATTACACACAAGATCCTTCACTATCAAGCTGGTGTCATCAGCAAACAGAAATATTTTTGAATCACCTGTAATATTAGAAGGCATATCATTTATATAAATGAGAAAGAGCAGTGGCCCCAGCACCGACCCTTGGGGAACGCCCCACTTAACAGTGCCCCATTGGGACTGAACATCACTACCACTCTCAATATTGCGGAGAATTACCCTCTGCTTTCTGTTCTTAAAGCAAGAGGCGAACCAATTGTAAGCTACTCCCCTTACTCCATAGTGGTCCAACTTCTGCAGTAATATTTTGTGGTCAACACAGTCAAAAGCCTTCGTTAAATCAAAGAAAACACCTAGCGTTCGCAACCTTTTATTTAATCCGTCCAAAACCTCACAGAGAAAAGAGAATATAGCATTTTCAGTTGTTAAACCATTTCTAAAACTAAACTGAACATTTGACAGCAAATTATGTGAATTTAAATGCTCCAGTAACCTTGTATATACAACCATCTCGATAACTTTAGCAAACACCGATGGCATAGAAATAGGTCTAAAATTGTCAACATTATCAATGTCTCCCTTTTAATAAAGTGGCTTCACTACCGAGTACTTTAATCGGTCAGGAAACCGACCACTCCTAAAGGAAAAGTTACAGATATGGCTGAGAACTGGGTTAACATACACAGAACAATATTTCAGTATTCTGCTAGATACCCCGTCATATCCATGAGAGTTCTTGGTCTTTAGTGATTTAATTATTAACTCAATCTCCCTCTTGTCAGTATCATGGAGGAACATTTCAGGTAACAGTCTCGGAACACTTTTTTCTAAGAGCGCTACATGACTCCCTGTTGGGACTAGGTTTCTATTTAGTTCACCTGCTATATTCAGAAAGTGATTGTTAAATACTGTACATATATGCGACTTATCAGTAACACGGACATTCCCACTATGCACTGATTCTATATCCTCGACCTGTCTCTGCAGACCAGCAACTTCCTTTACGACTGACTATATCGTTTTAATTTTATCCTGAGACTTAGCTATTCTATCTGCATACCACATACTTTTTGCCTTCCTAATAACATTTTTAAGCACCTTACAATACTGTTTGTAATGGGCTGCTGCATTTAGATTTTGACTGTTTCTAACGTTTTGATATAATTGCCACTTTTTTCTACAAGATATTCTTATCCCTCTAGTCAGCCACCCAGGCTGTCTGTTTGTGCTAATACCCTGTTTTAAACGTTCTATTTGTGAGATACATTCGCCGGTTTACTTTTTATTAGATCTTGAGGAGTTGATGCTGCAGCGCGGTCTGTTTATCATTGGCTAATAAAGTTACTGCACTGACCACTGTCTAATTAAAAATTGAGGCTCTACTTTAAAGATCAATTGACACGCGCTAAAACCTGTGTGGGAAAATAGTGCCTATTCCCCACAGTTTTCTAAGGTTTATTTAGTATCGAGCGTAATCTCTTCGTATACGGGACATGACCGTTTTATTAGCCATACTATTTATTAAGTTAAATATCATCCAAAGTGCGGTGTAGAATATGCTCTAGTTGTGGCTAAGAGTAGCAATTGGCTGTGGCGGTGGGGTTATGTTACCTTTAACTTTAATAAGTGGTGACGTGATGCAGTTTTTGGGTGTGATCTAACCACTAACTAAGTAACTAGTTGTTTCTGGTGTTGATTATCCGTCTCTGCTGTTTTGAGCCGAGTGCATTTGTATGGGTGTGGTGCGCGTGACGATTGGTAAACTTTTGAGAGATTGTAGTTTTCATAATGTGGGTTTAACGAGGCAGACCAACAGAAATTTGCATTACGTAATTGAATCATGCCGTTTTTGCTGTTTTTGGCAATTTCTTAATTTTTTAACTGAAAAATAGTAATTTATTGTTTCAATCTTTGCAATGTTTTCTGGTGACATGATGCCATTGAATGTTTAAAATATTTCCGCCGTCTAAATCTACAATGTTGCTGTAAGGAGTGTGACAGCTAGAAAAGGCTACATTATTACACTGGGTCAACTTGAAGCTCTTTCCCATCTCTCTTACCTTCTATGATCATCCATTCATAATCGAAGTTTTTGAAAGCTGTACAGAGACAGTATTATGGTTTTCGAAAATCTAAACTTTCTTCTGCTTTGTAGGAAACGGTATGATGGCAAATTTCAATTTGTCCTCGTATTTGTCATATTTGTTAGAGGGAGCTCCCTCTAACATGCATTCTGTGTGTCACTTACAGGCTATAAACTCGCCGGAATTGACCACTTAAAACATGTACTGTCTTTTGACTGGATGCTTATTACGTGTTTGTCTGCTATCACGTTGCACAGTTTCGCATATAGTCCTGCAGAAAACTAATACTCTCATTTATAGTAACATGACGTTGAACTATTTCCAACTCACAACCAGAATCTCGTTCTTGTAAAGTCTCAAGTTTCTTTAACAGCTTTTTTACCAATCGTCAGTAATTTCAGACAACACTACAATCGCATTTTTTTTATGTACATTTATCTTTCGTCACCTGACTTGGGCAAGATAAAGGTGAACAGTAGCGGCAAATTCATTTTAAAATGATGGGTGGTCAGACAAATAATCTAACATATATGAAAAAGTCATCCAATAATTGTCTATCCTCCTTACACCCAACCCTGTTACGCATCACAAACGTACATATTCGACTTCTAAATACACACTCGACAGCAACCCATTCAAGATCATTTACTGCATCTAACTTAAAGAATTTTTGTGCCTTTCAGCCATTGTTGCGAACTGGACACTAATACAATAATATTACTACACGAATCTCAAAATCAGTGATCTCCATTAAGTCATCCTATTAAAAAACTTCTCCATCTGTGCTCTTCTTAGTTTTCGTTGGGAAACTAGCTGCTGCAGTCACTCAGTCATTGCAGATTTTTCATTACTCAGTTGAGTAATAGACAACAATGGCTGCTGGTAGACGCTACAGTACTGAATGAAAAGCATGTCTGAGTTACAGAAAGAAGGTGAAGTAGGTTGCATCCATAGATGACACAAAATGCAACATATATAACAAATGCTAGTAGGATAGACAGCGTATGCATAAATGTATAAGGAAGTAGGGTCAGTAGGTGAAAGATGAAGAGTAATTTTTGCAGAGAGTTGCCGCGTATTGAATTTCGTCACAGTTACATGTATTTTTCTGGGAGATGACCAGTAGTCACTGCTCTCTCCAGCTGCCAACATAATAAGCAGCACTAAGAAACAAAAATATGCTTAAGTTATAGCAAGTAATCAGTAAATCAAATATGTAAGATTTTTAATGATAATATATGTTTGTCGTACTTACATTTTTAGGTTGCACACGAGTACTAGATAAGCATTTAATGATGTTGGCACCTATGATGGTAAAACATCAGTAGGTTCCTCAAGTGGTAGCCCCACTTTTATAACTCCACCTCCCTGCTGAGTTAGCAAGTACTGACAAAAGATGAGGATGAAACAGGTTCCATAGGGTGTGAGATCAAGAGTCTTCAAAGACTGCCATTAACGTACACTATTACTACTATTACTAGCGTAACTGGAAAAAAAAAGTAAATAATAATGTTCGTTCCCGAAGCAGTGATGGTCGCTCTGAGAAATAAATATCATTTATGATGGTGACCATATCCCAGCAGCTGTCTTACAAATTTAAAAGGTATAGTGTGGACCATCATGGTAGGTTTCGTTTGAATGTTGAGTAATACAGAGTCTTTGTTGCAAGTAAAGTCTCAATATAGATCTCATTTAATTACCTGTTTAACTAGGGTTTAATTCTTGTCGCAATAATTGTTGGTAAATGTGGTCGTCCTGTCAACTAATCATCTGTACCCCCACGTTTTAAATTTATAGTTCTGAGATTGTTAGAAAATATGGAAGGAAGACACACTAAGCTAAATGCACTGCAGAAGATTTTAAATAAGCAAAGAAAAGCTGTTGCTGGAGGATTATTGATTAGGAAGGTTGCTGAAAGTTTCAAAATATGCCGTTGTACACTAAACATCAGATCAAAAAGGAGAAATGATTTGGACTTTATCTTTGGAAGGAAACGTGGCTTTTTCCTGCACATGAAGAAGCTGTAGCTCATCATGTTAAAACACCTGAAGGTACAGGGTGTTGCGGAAAAAACAAAAAGTGCTTCACTATCAAAAGATGTAGCACAATCACGAGGACAAATCGAGGAACCACCGCTACTATAGTTATTAACTGGAGTAGCTCTGCTTGGGAAAACTAGAGCTCCTAGCACTGAAGCTCAAATCGTGGTAGGTAATGAAATCTGGCTAAAGCTGGATATAAGTTAAGCCGAAATGTTTACAAAGGATCTAACGGTGTTCAATAAGGCTAGATTACATACAATTAGTGGTGTCGTGTTTCTTTCCTGTCATAAGTAGTTACTCTTGTTGTGGATTTGAAGAAGATAGTTCCTGTCAGTTAATTATGGTTCATGTCATACTTGTCAACTGGAATAAATAATGGTTTCTTTTACCGACTCCCGGACTCAGATGATACACTTGCTGAAAGGCTCAAAGAAAACACGAGTATCATGTCCAGTTGGTACCCCATTCATATGGCTCTGCTTGGTGGTGACGTCATTTTTCCTCGATACACCGGCGAAAATACAAGGTTAAACTGGTGGTGGACATTAAACGTCGACCGAAACTATACTAAACACTTTCTCCGAACATTATTTTGTAAAATTGGTCCAGGAGCTCCCTCTAACCGTAAACTGTTGTAAAACCATACTTAACATCTTAGCGCCAAATAATCCAGTGCAAAAAGGATGCATGAGAGTTGATACAGGGATTAGTGACCGCAGTGTTGTTGTAGTAAGACTGAATAACGTGAGGACTATGTTCACCAAAAATAAACGTAAAATGTATATTCTTGAAAAGCAAATCAAAATACCCTTGACCTCTTTATAAGATACCATCTCCGCTACTTCCACACAAACCATGTAAGTATAAACCTACTGTGACTTGAATTTAGAGAACTACTATTTACAGAAACTGAGAGATATATGTAAATACATTACTAAGGAACGGAACAGGTTCACCATGGTACACAAAACAGGTCAGAGCAATGTTTCGGAAGGAACGAAAGAAACAAGCTGAATTTAAAGGGCGCAAAATCTCTTAACATTGGCGAAGATTTACAGACTCATCTAATTTAGAGCGGACTTCAATGCAAGGTGATTTTGATGATAACCGCGACGAAACTCTGTCTCGAAGTCTGGCCAAAAGTCCTAAGATATCCTAATCGTATTTAAAGATTACCACCGACAGGCACAACACTACCTTCATTGAGCAATAACGCTGGTAATGATGTTACAGATGACAGAACCACTAAAGAATGGTTACTAAATATGGTAGTCTGAAATTCCATTACCAAGGAATAGAAACTAGGTATTCCAAATTTTGAATCAAAAGCATCAGCCAGGTTGAGTAACTTAGAAGTAAATATCCGCTAAGTAGTGAAGCAGCTCATATCGCTTAATACAGCAGAGTGTTCTGGTCTAGATATTATTCCAACTAGGATCCTTTCGCAGTGAGCTGGTATAGTAGCACCATAGTTAATAATCATATACAACGGCTCACTTGACGAAGGATCCTTACCTAAACACGTTAAAATTACAAAGGTCACACCAGTCCCCAAGAGAGGAAATAGCAGTAATTCGCTGAAATACTGGCCCATACTACTTACGTCAAATTGAAGCAGGATATTACGTATAACATACAGTATACTGCGATCGAACGTTATGAATTACCTCGAAGAACATGATACATAGGCACTTGCTCAGCATGGATTCATAAAATATCGCTCGTGTACAACAAAGCTAGTTCTTTGTTCTCATGAAGTACTGAGTGTTATCGACAGGAGATCTCAGATAGATTTCATATATTTACATTTCTAGACTGTTTTTGATACCGTTCCTCACAAGCGAACTCTGATCAGACTGTATGATTATGATTTATCGTCTCAGCTGTGCGACTGAATTCTTAAATTCGTGTCACAAAGGTGATAGTTGTTAATCACTGACGGAAAGTCATCGAGTAAAACAGACGTTATTTCCGGCGTTCCCCAAGGCGTTTTTACAGGCCTTCTGCTGTTCCTAATCTACATAAATGATTTAGGAGATGGTATGAGCAGCCATATTATCTGACATCAGATGATGCTGTCATTTACCGTTTAGTAAAGTGATCGAAGAATAGGAAAGATAGAGTAGGGTGCAAAAAGTGGCTATTGACCTAAAATAATGAAACGTCTGGAATCATCCACAGAAATACTAACAGGAACACAATAAATTTCGGTTGCCCCAAAGGATCTCAAATCTCTAAAGGCTGTGAATACAACTAAATACCTAGGGACTTCAATTACGAACCAGTTTAATTGGAGCTATTTTATACATTATGGCGTGTGGAAGGCTAACCAAAGACAGCGATACAATTGCAGAAGACTTAGAAGACGCAACAAATCCGATAAAGAGACTGCTCACAAACGCCTGCTTGAGTATTACTGGACAGTATGGGATCCTTACTGGATTGGATTGTCAGAGAACGCCGAAAATGTTCAGAGAAGTGCAACTCGCGTTTTACTGTCTAGAAACATGGGAGGGGGTGTAACGGATATGATACTCGAGCTGGTGTGGCAACCGTTAAAACAAAGCCGTCTTCGTTGTAGCCTGGTGTCAGAAAGACAGAACTTTCTGACTAAAGTAGACGGCCAGAGCTTTTTGACACAGCATAGTGATGTGTTATAAAAGCTGGAAGGCTCACTGTGAATAGCTCGTCGCTGTTGGTGCACCGTAAGAGTCGTAGTCAACAATGAAGTCTAATACTGCTAATAGAATCTATGTATTTAGCTTAGCAAGTCCTTGTAATACAAGAAAACAGGGCTTCTTCTACTTGCGTATTACAGAACATGAAGCATCTGAGTGTAGACAGATTGAGATTGGCCACAGCTATGTTACTTTTTTTCCAGAACTATCTTTTTTGATTGTCATGATTCCACACCACAGACAATCAACATATTCTGAAGGAATTCCGATTTCGGAGGTTGAGTGGTGCTTAAAGTCTTATGGTTGATTCTGGTGGTTTCATTCTATAGTGGACAGTTCCCTACTATGAATTGGATATAACTTCTGCAAAATGGGTAATGGAGTATCATCATTATCTCAATATTAGCTCAGCTGGTGTGCCGCTGGAAATGGCAGTATATAGTATATGCGCAGTTATTCAAACTGAGTTGAGCGCGCTACAGTCGCAGGTTCGAATCCTGCCTCGGGCATGGATGTGTGTGATGTCCTTAGGTTGGTTAAGTTTAAGTTCTAGGGGACTGATGACCTCAGAAGTTAAGTCCCATAGTGCTCAGAGCCATTTGAACTATTATTTTGAACTGCCCACAGCTTGTTGCACTGCAGCCGAAACTGAGTATTGACAAATATGGTTCCCTGACTGGAGAGTTAAGTGTGAAGTTGTTGCATGATCGTTCCCTGTGAGATTTCTCATGTCATCGTAGCTGCTGTCATCTTTCTGATTTTCTTATATTTCTACACAAAAAGTAGATGGCATTCTAAAAAGTTGAAGACGAAGGTTAAATTCGTGTTTTCACTGTGTGTGGTAGCATAAATGGCCCTGTGTGTGATAACATAAAAAGCGAAAAGGTACATTCTGTGAGTCAAAGTTCACTGTGATTAATTGAATGGAAAATAAAAAATAAAAAGATGTAACAAAACTTACACTTGTTGTACTTTTGTTAACTGTTATTTTTCCTTCCATTTCCTTTGGAAAATAATTTTCTGTCTCATAATAGCAAACATTACGGAAAGAAGAAATTTACTCATTATAATGACAATGAGGCATATGAGGAAGTACTGCACAAAACTGTTTTTCTTTCTTTGTATGTTGTGTGCACACACACACATACACACACACACACACGCACACACACACAGATGGCATGAAAGAGACAGAGGTAGGAAATTCACTGTGGCAAAAGTTAGAGAGATGATGATGAGGCAGATGGGATATTATTGTGAACACCCAAGTGAGATGAAATTTAATGACGAGATAATACAGTATTTAAAGAGATGGAATGTTATACAGTGTGTGTATGTGTTTATGTGTGTGTGTGTGTGTGTGTGTGTGTGTGTGTGTGTGTGTGTGTGTGTGTGTGTGTGTAATTTTTGAATGTAGATATACTGAATATGTTTGAATATGATGCAGTTTTGCTCAAATAAATTTGAACATGACGCTGATTCAAGTGAAGTTCACGTAACATTTTCGGAAACACTACATATATTTGAACTTGGTGCCATACCTATGCAAATCAAATGAAGTTTGGGTAATCTCACACCTACGTTTGATGCACACTAAATTCTACGGTGTGCCTAAGTGCATCAAATTAATACCACGCTGAGATTCTCTTAGGTGGAGTGGGAGAGCCAGCCGCGGTGGTCTAGCGGTTCTAGGCGCGCAGTCCGGAACCGCGCGGCTGTTACGGTCGCAGGTTCGAATCCTGCCTCGGGCATGGATGTGTGTGATGTCCTTAGGTTAGTTAGGTTTAAGTAGGGGGACTGATGACCACAGATGTTAAGTCCCATAGTGCTCAGAGCCATTTGAGCCATTTTTTTGGAGTGGGAGAGGGAAGGTGGAGCGTTGGCACGTGGCTGTCACGTGATGATTGTGCTGTCATTGAAAAGGGGGACGAGGCTTCTGACGTCATAGGTGTTTATGTAATGTGAACCTGTATGTTCTACATGATCTTTGACAGACGGTAGAAGACCGAATTGGGCGAGGTAAATACACTACTGGCAGTTATCATTCAGTGCAATATTTCTAACATATTAGTGTTGTATTAAACGTTAAACAATCATAACAGGTAGCACCAGTGTCATGTGTGGAATCAAACCAATTACTTGTCTCCGAGAAGTGACAGAAGATACATATTGGTTAACCACAATTGTATTTCAACTGATAAATTGCGTTAAGGTGTAAAAGACCATTGAATAGCTCGATTAGTTTCAATTTTTGGATTTAAGGAGTCAGGGCATCTCTATGGAAGCAACATATTTGTGGGAAAAACTTTCATATTGATTCAATGATTCAGAGCTTTTGTGCTGTGATGTAATATCTAAAGGGCCACAGAGGCCACTGGTTTTCGGGCACTGTGTAAAATAATCCTCCAGTCGATGCTTCGTGGCCGCTAATTCATTATCTGCTTTAGTCAAGCGTTACGCTTATATTTCTTGCTCATTTCCTCGAGCGATTAACAGGCCGCTTCGCATACAGTAATCAGAGTCCGAGGGAAGGTGATTTGAATAGGCTTCTTCCGAAACCTATCAGTGTCGGCAACATTACAATGGCACTGAATTTTTATCTAGGAAATATCGATTTGTAAAAAAACCAGAAACTTGATTCTTCGCTTTCCTTACTTGGTCTAAATATATCTCTTTAAGATTTCGCTACAAATTTGTATTCATTCTTCGGGAAGATTATTCTTAGCTGCTGTAATTGTTCTGCTTGGGCTTCCTCGTCAGACAGCATATGAATCCTCTGGACCAGAATACGAAACACGAACTTTCTCTTTGACATAAATCAACGTTTTACTTTCCATTTAAATGAAGGAGTGTTAATCGGATGGAATTATTGAATTTGGTCAACATTTCTACACGTATGTGCACACGTAACACATTGTTACGGAAATATCAGACGCTACACACAAAAATATCTTTAGCCTCTACTTCACAACTTAACTGAAGTTTGGTCAGTAAGCGCTTCGGAGAAAAGTGGTCTTAACCTTTTATATTACATACAGTACTCTATTTCTTGATCCTAGGTTTAATATTGTCTCTTATTTTGTTTTCCATACCACTCACACCAGATATACATAACACACAGTGTAAACACATATCATAGTCGTCCACGTGATACACTCTACATTACTAAACACCTAGATCAGTTCGTGTTTCATGTTTTATGATTCGTAGTCCCACTTGGTGGTTGCCTGTCAAATAGCTTCATGGGGAAATTAAAACTATTCAGTATTTCATATAATTATTGTCAGAAATTGAAAATTTAAAGAGTAGTCACAATGTACGCATTACGATGTGTAATCTTATTTTATGTACTGACACATTAAGACAGATATTACACTTACAAACAGTGCACTCGACTTGAGGGAACGTTAAAAGACATCGTGTCTATGTACAAACTGTATTTATCCAGTATTTCAAAATGATAGCACTTGGTGACTGTCAGCAAACTTCTCACTTAATTTCAAAGCGCTACTAAGCTTTTTCTCGCTGACACCAGCCACGAAACGATGACAGGAAAAGAGCTTACCGCATACTACTTATTGCCTATTTGAAGCAAAACTGACCGATCATCTATAACGTTTTACCCATTTATTACTCGTTTAGTACTAACTCTACTCGCAACACATTTTACAGACAGTATCTATATCTATCTATAAATGGTATCACAGTACGTCACCTGTTTAAGGAGAAGTTCCGTCATGAATATTGAGATGAACGCTAAACTAGATTTTCCTAAACAAAGATTGCAAATTATGCAGAGATTACTCATCCAATGTTTAATAATTAAAGCATGTACGACTTCGAACAAACTTCAAACATAATTTCAAACATTTTTAAAAGTTTTTCTCACTTTAATGCTTTTGCGTCAAATATTGAATACTAGTTTACGTTAAATATTTAGTACTAGTATACCTAAGAGCATTCTGGCTCACTTTGCACTTATGTGCTGTACTGAAACCCACAATACCATTTCGTCAAACGCTATTGTCTGACCTTTGAGGTCAGATTACGGTTACATCGCTTGACGAACATCAAGGTGATGTTCTTTTGCGGAATCGTGAAACTGCGTACTTTTATTTAGGGTGTGAACGTCGCGTTTCAGTAGAAATGGATGTGACACAGGCGGCAATATTTAGGAGATATCATTCTTCCTAAGGCATTTTTCTGGCCCATTTCAACTTTCAAGAGTCATATAAATCATACAGCAGCTAAGAAAAAAATTTCCTTTGCACAGTTTAAAGATAGATCCATTTTCTCTGTGCAGGAGTAGTCTCGTTTTTCTTTTTTTTCTTGTCAGTTGTTTCATCGCTATAATTTCAAACGGAAGGCGTTGCGATTGAGGTTACTGTTGTAGCTACTGTGGTAGAGAAGGTGAGGGTGCAAGGTTTGAAGCTTTTTGGGTACCTCGTAAGTCATTACTAGTGAATACTCCTCATCTTCGTCAGTTAAGAGTTTGTAACTAATTGCGTTAGTAGCTGCAGTACGAGACTGTACTGGAGCGTAGTTGCCATATCCGTTCGCTGTCCTTGTCGTAATGCGCGCTCAGCATCTGTCCACCAGCTAAGAATTGCAATTTCCTAGTCGCATTGCAATACAGCAACGCCACGTTCAGTTGTGGTTGTTAGTAGAGGGCAAATAATATGGAAAATCGCAAATGATCGCTTGATATAAAGAAGCTATTAATGTATGAAGAATGAAATTTATTTTACATTTTAGAAATGAATGAATCGATTAGCTCAAATAAATATTTCAGGTAAGAATAATGGATGAAAGAAAACCTGCCTTAATCACTTTCGCTGGTGCTACTGCAGCCATCTACGTGGAATCCTAGCCGTTCTGTTGCTATGTCACGGCAGTGGGGTCTTGATGCGTAGCTGTTTTCAATTTTGTCTACATAATAACTGACTTCCTCCAGACATTCTGTGGAAGACTTTCCAGAGCAGAACGGTGCAACTATAAAGTATCGTTTATTTCAAAAGTCTTGTTCTCCTGTGCTTTTTTGTTCTTGACAAATGTCTAAATAAGTTGAATAGTTTTGAATTCGTTGTACGCCATAGATAGCCAAAGAAGTTTAATTCCCTTGTCCACTGAGGGCAATGCACTTTCCAAAAGGTATTCTTGTGGCCCGAAGTGCAGTTGCGCATGCTCCAGATGGCCAGCTTTAGGACATTCCTCATATGGCGTGGCATTGGAAGGAAGCTCCACGTTTTTTCTTTCTATTAATTCGGTAATAGAAACTTTCCCTATTTCACTGATGGATTTCGTGATACTGGATTTGGCGTCGTACGATATCGAGCTTCCTCTAAACCAGACGCAGATTTGCTTGGAATTTTTCGAGAACGCTCCTAAGCCACTCTTTATAGTGTCTGGTATTCATCTCAGAATGACGATCAGCGCCTCCTTTTTCCGTAGTAAAACAAGAGCCACCAATCTGCAAGATTCCATCTTCGTTCCCGATGTGTCACATTAGAATCCTTTTTCCAGACCTTAACCATGTTGGAATAAATCATTTTCAGCCAGTCTACTCTTGAACATTTCCTCTGTCATGGTCGTATACGTTTTCCGATTCGTGAGGTATTTTCTGGAATGATTTGCGCCGCACCAACTCTCATTAGTATAAAAATAATCCTTCCAGAGTTTCATAAATGTCGTATTTCCCGCACCATCACCACAAATTAATTTAGAATTTTTTTGTATCTGAAGCCCAGTTTCCAATAGCACACCGAAGCGTTGTTTCATTCATGACAGGAATGTCATCGGTTTTCCAATATGACTGCTGCCGTTGGGAACTGCTTTTCCGCATAAAAGTTGTGGATTTTCGTTTTTATATTTGCCTGCGTTAACTCGTCGAATGAAACCTTCTGTCGCCTGCCAGAACTCTTTTTCGGTGATACAAGCATGAAGTTTCTCTACATTCTGTCTAAATTCGCTTCACTGTACTTTCACTATCACCGACACGTTCAGAAGTTGTCTTTTCTGTATGTACACAAAAATGTATGTGAAATCTTTTGGGACTTAACCAACCTTACACACTAAATTATCCTAAGGACAAACATGCACACACACCCATGCCCGAGGGAGCACTCGAATCTGCGCCGGGACCAGCCGCACAGTCCATGAGTGCAGGGCCTTAGACCGCTCGGATAATCACTCGCGGCGTATGTACACATTCAGAAGTTGTCTTTACTGTATGTGAAACGGAACTGCTCACACCCTGTTCTTTTTCGGCCTCGAAGTGAAAACTTGCAGTGATCTCTATAGACTTTAAACAACTCCAAAAATGATGCATGGTTTCACGCAAGTAGAAGGCAGCCAATTATGTTACGAGAACTGTCTTCGCATGACTACGCAAGAACGAATGAGAGCATGATTGCCTCCTATCTGACGGAAAGCTGTGATGCAACAATGAACAACGAAGCGGAAATAAGGATCAGAGGTCAGGTAACATAGCATACGCGAGCAGGCGGCGCTTCGAAACGGAAAATAAATTAAATATGTGTTATTAGCTCTTTATGTAGATTTATTTGCATAAAAACATAACGGCTGTGAAAGCTAACAATAGAGCTTGAATTTTCGCTTTTCATCATGTTAAAACATGTCACCAAAGGCGAATCTACATCCACCATTACGAGGAGATAACGACATATCGTAAAGCAACGAAAAATCTCCTGCAAGTACAACGATGTTTTATCTTTAAATTGTGCAAACGAATTTTTTCTCCTTACAACACCCTGAATTTTACGAGTCCTCAAAGCTGACATGCACCAAGAAGTACTCGGAAAGTACACTTTCTCTTAACTACTGACACGAATGTCACCCCTGTTTCAACTAAAATGTAATATTCGTACATCAAATAAAAGTAGACGTTTACACAATTTCGGCAAGGTATAACACATTGAAGTTTGTTATGGGATGTAATCAGAATACGAGCCCCAAGCCCGTTATGATATGGATGGTAGTACGGGTTAGCTACATGCAGGGGCAATGGCGTCACAATACAATATGGCTGGATGCCCCACCACTTTATCAGTGACATCGGCACTTGAAAAGATAAACCCCTTTTCCAGCTGTCTCTCTCTCCAAAAAATCAAAATCCAACTATCACTAGTGGAAAATTTAAGAGAAATATCCAGGATGGTAGAAATAGACCAGTTGCAGTTTGTAACACTACCTCTTGCCCCCACCCCCAACCCACTTACTCCCTCCCCTCCCCTAGCCTCTTCTCTCCAGTGAACACCAGTTTTTACACTCCATGAAAATGAAATAACCGTTCACAAAATACGTTTCCAGTATTTCCGCCTACGTACGCGCACACTACACAAACACGCACGCACGGACACACACACACACACACACACACACACACACACACACACACACACACACACACTGAAGTAAATGTCTCTACCTGACAGCGAAAAATGACACGTTTAAAAAAGGTGCCACCCATTTTTCCACTTCTCACTGCAAAAATTTGCTTATGGACTGTCACGATAGTAAATTTCGTTGTTAAATCATTCGATAAGGAATATGGAAATGAGTGTAAAACATACTGATCATAAACCGTAAAAGAGACAGCTTTTCCGTATGCAACACAACTAGCGAATAAGAAATTTGTTGTTACTGAGGATTCGTTTCCCTTTACATTTTATTCTGATTACCTTTAAAACGCGAAATACAACTAACTGTTGTTTTCCAACCACCAAATGATTGCCGATTTCATTTCCCATCAGTTTTTCTGGCGCACCCGACATGCGTTGACTTGCTGTCAGCCGATGTGAATTCAGTTGGCCGAGTGCTAAGCCCCACGCTTTACTGCGAGTGAAGCCGCAGCCCCTGTTGCCAAGGCCATCGCTACACGGCTCTTAACAGCTTCATTCAGAACGCAGTCCCAAAACCACGAACCCCTCCCCCCGCTCTTCCGAATCTTCATATATCATTGATTCACCTGTAGCCACACAATGTTCAACAACTTAGGTTGAGTGCGTCTTCTGTGATCCTTGCCCCTTTCTTCGACTGTCCACACAGTCTTCCTAATGTACGCCTTACGACATTTCCACGGAGTATGGTATACCCGGTTTACGGAGTTCCAAGAATCTTTCAACGTGCCTGACAGTACATGCGTTTTCGGAGATTGACAGAAAACGCATGTAACGTTACGTCGAGCCAATATTCTACGCATTTTGTTCTTTTCTCTGCCAGCATACGGCACGTACGACACTATTTTATCCTCTTCGTCATGTTATGTTTACCGAGGCTCTACCTTCTGCATGAAACCACTTCGGATTTGTCTCGTGCTGTATCTGTTCTTCTTGAATACGTCTTTAAGATGGTTGAGCTCGCTTCGTGGTCTTCTTCGTCCGATGGTGCAGTGGCCCTGTGGGTATCATCACACTGCGAAAGATGATTACGTGCGTTGTTGATTCCAGTCCGCGTAAGCATGTGTTCATCAGTGAATACTATTTATGGAAGCAAACATCAATTGCCATTTAACCATTAACCAAATTCAAGACGTGATGCATTGTCATCATTGTAAAGATTGTGCACACACTGTATGTGAAACGGATACAAGCTGTCTGCAAGAAGTGTTCTCCATGCAAGTGTTCGTGGGCTGTGATAATAACATTATAAATCTGGTCATCTCCAATTAAAGATCCCGGTTGACCTAGTTCAGCACGAATAAGTATTCTTATTGATGTTCCTACTATTCCTGCCCATGCTCCAAACAGATACGTCCAGTAGGTCGTCGTCTGCTGGAAGTAGGACTACACTGTCCGCAGCTCGTGGTCGTGCGGTAGCGTTCTCGCTTCCCGCGCCCTGGTTCGATTCCCGGCAGGGTCAGGGATTTTCTCTGCCTCGTGATGACTGGGTGTTGTGTGATGTCCTTAGGTTACTTAGGTTTAAGTAGTTCTAAGTTCTAGGGGACTGATGACCGTAGATGTTAAGTCCCATAATGCTCAGAGCCATTTGAACCATATTTTAGGACAACACTGCATCATTACAACAGTGTGTTGCTGTTGCTGCACAGGATGTTGAACTACACGTTCAGAAGGGAAATGGGAACTTGGAAGAATACCCTTTCGTGAAATGTGCTGAAAGCTCTGCAATCACTCTAATATCGGGAATTAAACATGTCGGAAACCGTCGACGGTATTCTTCGACAGCAGCAAAATCTGTAAATGTAGACAATATATGCATATTTTTCATTAGTGTGATGTGCAAAATTTTAGCCAGCGCTTGTAGAAACGTAGTTAGCTCACGCTGCTCCGTGATGCACTTTATGTTCCTCGCAATACTTCGTTCACGGCACATCAACAGAACTGCACATTCAACGGGCTAGGTTACCGAGAGAAAGAAAATCTCGCCCAAAGTCGCTGAGAGCAACGACTTAGGTCGGACTAAAATAAAACGTTGAATAGATATGTAGAGTAAGATAGATATGTGCGTGTCAATAGCCCAAAAATAAATGTAAATTAAATGTGTACTATCTCGGAAATCATTCCGAATTGGGCATGTGTTCGTACGATGATTTTGCTTCAAACAAGAGTTCCTGTCATAGTGTCCAACGAAATTTACGGATGTGATTGGCGAGACACACCGTTATCTATTTTTTAGCTATGAAGAATTATAACATTGTGGCCATTGTGGAATAACTGGGATCATAAGCCTTGATGCATCATTCGTGTCCTTCATGTGAAAAAATGAACTTTTCAGATAATATTTGGCACAACCAAGATGGTTGCTCTGGGAGACACTGCGATTTCTTGAGTCATTTTCATGGAGTATAAAGTACAAATGTAGGTAAAATACGCGTCTGTGAGGTGAAATAGAGAGAAGACAAGGATTTCTTGTCAGACGAGTATAGGGTAGTATCGTAAGCAGAGGGAAAAGGTTTAACTGTAATAGGATTCGCTATGAATAGGAAGATAGGACAGAAAGTGCTTTACTGCGAACAATGGAGTGACAGGGTTGTTGTCATCAGAATCCACAGCAAACCAACACCGACAACCAAAGTTCAGTCTGTGTGCCGACGTCGCATGCAGAAGATGTAGAGATGGAGATAGTATATGACGATATTGAACGCGTAATTCAGTACATAATTGGAGACGAAAATCTAACAGTGATAGTGGACTGGAAAACGGTTGTAGGGGAAGAAGCAGAAGAAAGAGTTACGGGAGAATATGGGATTGGGAGCAGGAATGATAGAAGAGAATGACTGCTTGAGTTCTGTAATAAATTTCAGATGGTAATAGTTAATATTCTGTTCAAGAATCACAAGAGGAGGAGGTATGCTTGGAAAAGACGGATAAATACAGGAAGATTTCATTTAGATTACGTCATAGCCAGGCAGAGATGCCGAAATCGGATACTGGATTGTAACGCTTACCAAGGGGCAGGTATAAACTCAAATCACAATTTAATAATGATGCAGAGAAGGCTGAAGTTTAAGAGACTAGTTAGGAAGAATGAATGTGCAAAGACGTGGGACAGGGAAGTAATAAGGAATGAAGAGTTACAATAGAAATTCCAGGTTATAGATACTTCGATAAGACACAGCTCAGTAGGCTGTTCAGTTGAAGAGGAATGGGCATCTCTTAAAAGGGCAATCACAAAAGTTGGAGAGAAAAACATAGGCACAAGGAGGTTAACTGCGAAAAAATCAAGGGTAACAGAAGATATACTGCGACTGGTCGACGAAAGAAGGAAGTACAAAAATGTTCCAAGAAAGTTAGGAATACCGAAATACAAGCTACTTGTGAATGAAACAAATAGGAAGTGCAGCAGAGCCAAGGCCAAATGGTTTCTGAAAAAAAAAGCATTATAGGTAATACCGCTAACACTAGCCTACACTTCCAAAGAATTCTCTTAACAGTCACGAATGTTGCTACTGATTTATGTTGTTTCACAGTACCACATAGCACCAGATAAAACATACCATCAGCCATGTACAATATTAGAGCTTGTCAGGTATTAATGCGCTAGGCCAATTTCGGTATTAAAATAGCAGCAGACCGTTGAGGAATAAGTGATAAACACAGTCCACGTTATGTGATGGAATCACGGGTCCTTTTATAATTTAATTACAGAGAGAAGCCGCGCAGTGGTTTGCACACTGGATTCGCATTCGCGATGATGACGGTTCAAACCCGCGTACGGCCGTCCTGATTTAGGTTTTCCGTGATTTCTCTAAATCACTTCAAGAAAATGCTGAGATGGTTCCTTTGAAAGGGCACGGTTGATTTCCTTCCCCATCTTTCGCGGATCCGAACTTGTACTGAGTCTCTACCACGTTGTCTATGGGACATTAGAAACTATTCTCGTCTCCTCCAGTAATCTAAACAGTGCCTGTCGATTTGAAGATGATTGTTTGTAGGGTATTACATCGGATTATTAGCGAACTGGTATTCTACATCTACATGATTACTCTGCAACTCATAATTACCTTCAAGCTGTTTCACTATTGTTCCACTCTCGAACAGTGCGCGGGAGAAACTAACACTTATATCTTTCCGTATGAGCTATTGGTACCCTTATTTTATGGTCATGATCATTTCTCCGCATGCAGGTAGGCGCAGACAAATTATTTCCACACTCTGAAGAGCAATTTATTTACATTTTTTAGAAAGTCCTGCCCCAACGAATAAACGCCGTTGTTTTAATGATTGCCGCACCCATGCGTGTATCATAACCGTGGCAAAATCTCCGCTTTTTTAGCGATAATACAAGACTAATTGTTGTTCTTCAGCATCTTCGATGTCCTCTGTCAAAGCTATCTGATGCAGAACCCACACCACAAACCAATACTCCAGAAGAGGGTGAACAAGCTTTATTTACACCTGTTACAGTTTTGTGAAAAAAATCGGGGTCATCCCTTAGGTTTCCCCACCACTCTGTCTATGCGATCGTTCCAGGTTATTGTTATTAGTGATGCCTAAATATTTAGCTGAGTTCAAAGCATTCAGGTTTTCATTATTTATCGTGTTTCTCAAATTTAGCAGATCTCTTTAGTGTTGATGCATTTACACTTTTCATTATTTAGAGTCAATTGACACTTTTTGCACCATAGAAATATCTGGTCTAAATCAATTTCCAATTTTTTTCCATTATCTAGTGACTTCATATGGCCGTAAATATAGCTTCATCAGCAGACAGTATTAGAGGGCTGCTCAGATTGTCCCCCCAATCATTTATGTAGAACATGAGCAGCATAGGGCCTATGACACTTCCTTTGGGAAGATCAGACATTACTTGTAACTGATGACTTCACGTCAATTATGACGAATTGCGATCTTTCTAACGTAATTACGAATCCGGTCACACAGCTGAGACGATACTCCATAGGCACGTAACTTGGTGACAAGTCGCTTGTTATGAACGGTGTCAAAAGCCTTCTGGAAATCTAAAGATTTGACGCACACTCTCCATAGCTCTCAGAACTTCTTAAGAATAAAGAGATAGATGAGTTCCACAAGAAGGATTTTTTCTGACTTCATTTTTGCTATTCGTCAATAAAACGTTCTTTTTCGGGATAATTCATAATGTGCGAACACAGTGTAAGTTCCAAAATCCTTCTGAAATCGACGTTAGTGCCATGGTTCTGTAATTCGGAGGATTACCTCTGTTTTCTATCTTGAGTATTGGTGTGATTTGGGCAACTTTCCATTCTTTGCGTACGGATATTTCTATGGGCAGTCGGTTGCATGTGACTGCTAAGTATGGAGGTACTGTACCAACGTACTCTGACTGGTACGCGATCTGGCTCAGACGCCTTGCCTTTGCTCTTTAAGGTGCTTCGCTATACCGAAGATACCAGATTCTAAGTTACTCACGTTGGTAGTTGTTCTTGATTCGAATTAGGAAGTATTTATGTCGTTTTCTCCTGCAAAGGAATATTGGAAAACCGTGTTCAGTAATCAATCCTACTTCAGTGACAGTGTCATCATTAACATCACCATTGCTATCACGCAGCGAAGGTATGGATTGCGACTTGTCGCGTATGTTCTCTATATACGACCAGAATCTCTTTGAGTTTTCTCAAAGATTTAGAAAGAGAGATTCTTTATGGAAACTATTAAATGCAGCTCGCACTGAAGTTCGTGCTGAATTTCGAGCTTCTGTAAGAATATGACAACCTTAGGGATTTTGAATCCTTTCAAATTTGCCATGGGTTTTTCGTTACTTCCGCAAAAGTTTTCTGACATGTTTCGTGTGCCATAGAGAGTCAATATTCTTACTAATTTATTTAGTATATATCTCTCAGTTACCCTCAGTGATGTTTAAACCATATCTGATGTATGCTTATATAGACGGGAAGGAGTGGAGACTTTCTTGTAGGAAGTCGTCAAGCGAATTTTTGTCTCCTTATTGCATAGGTGTATATGCCGTACGTTTTTGGGTGTTTCGGATGTTACAGCGTTCAGCTGCAAGAACCTTGTGGTCACTAATCCCTCTATCTCTCATGATGTTCCCTATTTGGTCAGGATTTTTTGTTGCTAACTATTTACAAAGAGTGGGCTCCTGAACTAATTATTCAAAATAATTGACTGAGAAAACATTTAGTACGATTTCGTACAACGTTATATTCCTACTACCAACTTTAAAAATGTATTTTCCCCAAGATACCGAAGATACATCGAAGTCTCCACCAAAATTAATTGTATGAGTGGGGTACCTATTTGAAATGAGACTCAAGTTTCCTTGGAACTGTTCAGCAGCTACATCATCTGAGTCGCTGTCAAGTATAGCCTCTGCACATAGTACCTCACAGGAACTATCTACTTTAATTTCACTACAAAACAAACTGCTTATGACGGTTAAAACACTCCAACTGAACACGGTTACTTTCTTTGTAAAAATGTCGGTGAACTTATTTGTAACCAGCTTTCTGTACCCGTAAATATTTGACATTCTTGTCTTTTACTAGCCTTTGGAGCTTTGGTTCTTTCTCACCATACGATAGTTTAAAATAAGGAATGTCGATTGTTGAGAGGGAAATTATTAAATCGGTTAAAAGAATTAACAGGGTCTGCAGAAATATGGTGACCTCTGTTAGCACCTCAGGAGGATGATATCGTGTCATAAATGGATCGCTAGCCAGCCGAGTGCGACAACAGGTTGATAATCAAGGACACTAACGCGGGGGTTACGTGACGACCGATGGTCCGATCCACACCGAAGTGGTGGCATAGGCTGCAGTAACCGTGCCCCAATTATATTATCCGTGGGCATCAGCCCGTGCTGATGCGTTCCGTCGTCCTACTGACCAGGGAAAAACATCAGATATCAGCGGGGAAGAAGCAGTTCGTCATCGTCGGGTGCAGCTGGGAAGTCGAGTGACGCACCACCTGTGACACTCGGCGCCACCGCCAACGCGGACACGGTGACTGAGCCGCCAGGGTGGGCAACTGGAGTAAGCAGCAGGCTAGGCTGAAGCCAATGGGGGACGATACTGCATATGGTATGTTCTACAAAAGACTGAGAGAAGTCAAAACGCTTCAGGATTTGCGAAGGGGAAGGAGTGGTGGCAACCGATACACATTGGAGAAAAAAGTCAGGAACCTACTATCCTGAACAACTCTAGGGGTTGTATTAAAGGCGTGGAATTTTTGTGGATCGTGGGCCGTATCCACTAGATTTATATTGGCACTTACGGACTCATGGAAAATGATGGGATCAATTCAGCTATCTTACAGGAATGGTTCGAAATGAATTCTTATGGGGCTTACAGCCTGAAATATCCAGAAAGTTTGTAACGGAGTTTTCGAAGTCGTCGAACCAAGTAATGGAAATCGCGTTTTAATTTATGGAAATAGTCTGTATTACTAGAACACAGGAAAGCAAGATGGTGTTTAGCATGGCTGTGGCATGCCTTACATTTGGTCTCAAAGTGCATATGACTCTGGAATGTAGGGAGCAGCAGTGCCAGGTGGTGCAAAAGGATTGGTCTTTCTCACCAAAGCTGCAATAACGGGAACTGGCAAAGGCAGGCTGTTTAACAGTACAGGGGGCGGGGTATCTACTATACAACGCTCCCAGCAAGGATCAGTTCATGCGAAAAGTTATGGCAGACCTTCTCCTGATTGCCTATGTGGGACATAGGCTCTGCTAGTTTTTATTGGGCAACACTTCACAGGATCTCTGGTACCGCGCGCCGCGGAATTTGAATCCCCACAAGACGTCATGGACGTCGAAGACCCCTAGAGGTCGCTGCACCATCGCGCCATAGGCTGTGGCGGCGCGCGCTTCCTGGCCCGCATTGAGAGTGAGGGCGCCACAGTGGAACACGTGGTTGCAGCGGCCAATAGTAACGTCCCCATAGAGTACTTAAGCGCCTGTCTGTCGCTCAGCCTGATCACCCCCCCCCCCCCCCAGCCCCCCCCCCCCCCCATCAGCCCTTGGCTATGATGTGTCATCTTTGTGCTGACATTTTAGTGCAGTGTTTACAGTGAGTGTTCAGTGTTGTGTGTCTTTTCCGAAGTGTTGCGAACGGACATCATACTGTCGCTGGGTGTGATTTTTATATCTCTTGCGAACAGAAATTAGACTGTCGCCATATTTTTTATTGTCTGTCTATTATGTTACCTGTCTGCTTCCTGTGTATTTTATTAGCTTTGCCACCCCTTTGCTTTATTTTTAACTTTCCACAATCTTCCACCGTTTTACAATTTAAGTCACCGTTTTATCGCCTGCTTCTATTGTTTCTTATCTTCTTCTTACGTTTTAAATAGTCTGTAGGCTGCAGAGCTGCGTAATAAGCTGCTGCCAGCCCGCCCCCTTCAGGGGGAATGGAAATTCAATAAACGAAAAAAAAGAAAAAAAAGCTCAGCCTGCCAGTCGCTCAGCCTGGCAATATATCCTTGCCTACGTCTCAGGACATATCGCCTCGCATTAGACAGCGTGTTTACTTTCGTATTTTCTTTACGAGTGGTTGTGATTGTCTTGTTATGTCTTGTTATTTCTTGACTCTGTTGTTCCGTTCTTGTTGTTGTCGAAAGGTCCTTCGTTGGTCGTGTCCGTCCTCTCCCGTTGTGTTGTTCGCGGGCCGCTCCGAGGGTTCCGCCGCGTTTCCGTCACTACAACCCCGCGACTGTTCCGGTCGCCGTTACAACACGATCCTTCCGGTCCCTTGCCTGCTACGCCACCAGTATAATATGATAGTCCCACTGGGAACGAATCACCCGTCTGTAAGATGCTATATCGAATCCCACAACATTTACAGCCACTTATGGAGGATTTTATCGATCAGCAACTTCGGGATGGAATTACAGAAACAATTAATAGTCAGTGGTCAGCTCAAGTGGTCATTTTGTGGAAAACATCGGTTTCGTTGCGACAAGTAAGTGTTAGACTCATACCCGATGCCAAACAATACAGCGATGTTAGACAATCTGAGTCAGTATCCGTATTTTATTACATTAGCGACGTAAGAACCTCCATTTAGAAGTGGCACCTAAAAACCACCAAAAAATGTTTTCAACACCAACCAGGCACTTTCAATATCGTTGTGTGCTCTTGAAACTTACCAGCATTTACTGGATAGTGTGTTACGATGATTGAAGCCCAAGCACTGCATGGTATATCTTGAAGATATAATCCTGTATTCAAGGGATATCCCAAACCATTGCGATCGTGTATGCAAGCGTGATTAATGCTGAGATTGGAGAAATGGCGTTTTATGTTACAAGAAGTCACGTTATAGGCTGAGGTGATGATCATACCAACCTGCGGCTCTTTGAGGTTGCAAAGCGTTTTCCAATTCTCAGCAGGTGAAGATTTTGCAGTCATATTTGGGTCTCACCATTTTTTGTCGTCGATATGTGCCTAAGTTCACGGAAATTGCAAGGCCGTTTACGTATTTGTTGAAGAAGGTTGGGAAGTGTCATTGGTCACCGGAATGCAAAGCAGCATTTGAAAAAGTAAAAGATTTGTTAACATCTAGTCTGGTTGTATGTTTTCCGTATTTCAAAAAACAGTTCCTACTTTCGTGTGGCTCAAGAAATTTTGCTTAAGTGTCGTATTGAGTCAAGAAGGAGACTGTCAGTAGCATTCCATAACTTTTCCTTGAAGGCCGTCGAATGGAGCAGAAAGGAATTGCTCAACCACAGACAAGGAATTGCCCACATTAATTTTCTGAACCACTTATTTCCCGTGTTACCTATCTGGTCACTTTATAAGGTGATAACTCACAACGTAGCCCACAAATGCATTCAAACGGCTGTAAGGGCTCAAAGATCTGAGAAGTAGGTTAACAATGTGAGCCTTACATGTGGATGAGTACGACATTGAAGTAATACATCGGCTTAGAAGGTCACGCGCAAGGGACAACAGGCTCAGCCACAAAAAAAAAAAAATGGTTCAAATGGCTCTGAGCACTATGGGACTTAACTACTGAGGTCATCAGTCCCCTAGAACTTAGAACTACTTAAACCTAACTAACCTAAGGACATCACACACATCCATGCCCGAAGCAGGATTCGAACCTGCGACCGTAGCAGTCGCGCGGTTCCGGACTGCGCGCCTAGAACCGCTAGACCACCGCGGCCGGCGGCTCAGCCACAAGATACCGTGGAATGCTATGGCATAGATCAGAATGAATGGGGGGCAGTGAAAAGCGCTGACTCGGATATTCAGCGGTTTTCGAGGCAGCCACAATTCTGGACGAAGGATGGAATGTTGTGTAGGACAACAAGAAATGGCCCACCCCAGGTAGTACTGAAGAGGTACTGGAACAAGGTGCTGGGGCAGGCCCACAACTCAATTTTTTCAGGGTATTCGGATCGCTGGGCGACTGGGTGGAGGGCAGCACAAAATTAATGGTGATGACTTCCAGACAGGACATACACCGTTATGTGAGGAGCTGTATTGCATGTGCACAAAGGGCAGAACTTAGCGATCAAAAAATCAAGTTGCAAAGGCTACCAGAAGCGAATAAAACAGTTCAAATGCTTTTGGGATCCATAGTACAAACACTAGCAGATGACCATTATGTGCTGACATTAATAGATCATTCTTCGCATTAGATTTCTATGATATCCTTACTCAATCAACAGAATGTAACAGTGGCTCAGGTAATAGCGAATCAGTGGACTATAATAACAGATAAGGTATCGAATTTTGCATCCACGTTGATGCAACAATGGTGCCCTCTGTTGCATATTAAGATGTGAAAGACCCCTAGGAATGCACAGGCCAACGGTGGAACTGTGTTACTTTAATTCCCAACACAACAATTGGGGTACGCTGTTGGCATATGTTACGGCTGGTTATAAATCAAAAATGCATCACCACAAGAGGTGATTTTCAGTAGTTAAATGCAGTCACGCTTTTAATTTTGAAAACAGAACCCAAAGGATGACATTTCGTCACTAAAGGCTTTGCCAGAAGGTTGAAAGCTACTTGGAGGGAAGTGTCGGTGATGAATACTGAAGCCTTGGGACGGCAAGATAGGATTCGTAATAGTATAGTAGTACTGCCTAAGTATTATGTGGGTCAGTGGGTGATGATAACCTATCCTCACATGCCGAAGGGAAAAACGAAAAGTGTTTCGGGATATCAGGATATCTTCCTAGTGACTGAAATGACGTCACCTGTTAATGTCAAGCTGCAGTCCCTGCTCTACCAACAGTAATTCAAGTAGGTCAGACTCAGCTGTTTAATGGTGATATTGGAGAGATGCCTCCTTTGTTGGCAGGGTATTCCCAAGGGGAGAAGGAAGAGTCGAAGAAAGCAGGGAATACATGAGACAGGGGAAAGAGGATAATTCTGCAGCTAACACGACTCATCATTTTGCACCTAGAGCTATAGCACGGATTCAAATTTAGCAGCAGGATTTCCCTTTCCCGCTGAGCACGTAATTCTGCTTGCAGAAGCCCCCACTATCCTAAATAGTACCATGGACTCGGCGCTACTCGCCTCTCAGGACCATCTGGCTGCCCTTCAGCATGGCCAACAATGGAACACCTTTTGGTACTTGTAAGGAATTATTGAGGCGAACAGAAGTAATGATTAATAGTCTTAGGTTTACGACCTGCGTATTTCGTGTTGTCATACGAATTGTGTACTATCTATTCAAAAGAAAAGTCGCCTAAGTACCACTGCCGTCGAAATTCAACCTATCGGTTCAGGCGAATAAAAGGAGCACCAACCAAAAAAGCAATGAAAATAATAAGCTGTGCCTATAAGGAAGAACCAAGTGTTAGGCTGCATACAGCCCCAATGCAAGTGTCTCCATGATGCACAAAGTGTAAACACACAAGTAACACAAGGATCATAAACGTGAATACTCTATCGAACTGAAACAAACGTACTGCATATTGTGCTTGCGGGTAATAGTGGAATTCAGTGGCGAATTCTTTCGTAAAAAAGAGGGGTGAAGAGGGAAAATTATTGAACTGGTTAGAAACATTAAGGTTCGCAGACGTACAATGACTTCTGTTAGCAGCTCAGGAAGACGAGAGTGTGTCATAAGTAGATCACTGACCAGCAGAAGGGACCGATGGCCCTTGAAGTCTGGTCCCTTCAATCCCACAAACAAACCAACTGACCAGCAGAGTCAGACAACAGGAAGGTAATCGAGGACACCTACGGAAGTGTTACATCACTATCGATGGCGCGCACCATATCGGAAAGATGACACAGGGTGCAGTACAGCAAATACGCCCCAGTTACATCAGATCAGACGCAGCCATCAACCCTCGCTGGAGCGTTCCACAACCCTTTTCTTTTTATTTTTTTTTATTTTGGGTCATCAGTCTTCTGACTGGTTTCATGTGGCCCGCCACGAATTCCTCTACCGTGCTAACCTCTTCATTCAGAATAGCACTTGCAACCTACGTCCTTTATTATTTGCTGGATGTATTCCAATCTCAGTCTTCCTTTACTGTTTTTGCCTTCTAAAGCTTCCTCTTGTACTATGGAAGTTCTTCCCTCACGTCTTAACACATGTCCTATCATCCTGCACCTTTTCCGCCGGCCGGTGTGGCCGTGCGGTTAAAGGCGCTTCAGTCTGGAACCGCGTGACCGCTACGGTCGCAGGTTCGAATCCTGCCTCAGGCATGGATGTGTGTGATGTCCTTAGGGTAGTTAGGTTTATTTAGTTCTAAGTTCTAGGCGACTGATGACCTCAGAAGTTGAGTCGCATAGTGCTCAGAGCCTGCACCTTTTCCCGATCAGTGATTTCCACATATTCCTTTGCTCTCCTATGCTCAGAACCTCCTCATTCCTTGCCACATCAGTCCACCTAATTTTCAACATTTGTCTGTGCACCACATTCCAAATGCTTCCACTCCCTTCTGTTCTGGTTTTCCCACAGTCCGTGCTTCACTACCATACAATGCTGTACTCCAGACGTATGTTATCAGAAATTTCTTCCTCAAATTAACACCGATATTTGATATTAGTAGATTTCTCTTGGCAAGGAATGCCCTTTTTTCCATGGCTAATCTGCTTTTTATGTCATCCTTGTTATGTCCATCACTAGTTTTTAACTGCCTAGGTAGCAAAATTCCTTAACTTCATCGCCTGTTATTTAGTTTCTTGCTGTTCTCATTTCTACTACTTCTCATTACCTCCGTTGTTCTTCGATTTACTCTCAGTCCATACTCTCTACTCATTACACTATTCAGTCCATTCAGCAGATCATGTAATTCTTCACTTTCACTCAGGATAGCAATGTGGTCAGCAAATCGCATCATTAATATCCTTTCATATTGAATTTTAATTCCACTCCTGAATCTTTTTTATTTCCATCATTGCTTCCCCGATGTACAGACTGAACAGTAGGGGTGAAAGGCTACATCCTTGTCTTACACCCTTTTTAATACGAGCACCTCGTTCTTCGTCGTCCACCCATATCATTCCCTCTTGGCTGTTGTACATATTGTATACGACCTGTCTCTCACTATAGCATATCCCTATTTTTCTCAGAAATTCGAACATCTTGCACTATTTTACATTGTCGAAGGCTTTTTCCAGGTCGACAAATCCTATTAGCATGTCTTGACTTTTCTTTAGTCTTGCTTCCATTATTAACCGCAACGTCAGCATTGCCTGTCTTGTGCCCGTACCTTTTCTAAAGCCAAACTGATCGTCATCTAGCGCATCCTCAGTTTTCTTTTCCATTCTTCTGTATATAATTCTTGTAAGTAACTTGGATACATGAGTTGTTAAGCTGATTGTGCGATAATTCTCGCACTTGTCAGCTCTTGTCGACTTCGGAATTGTGTGGGTGATATTTTTCCTAAAGTTAGATGGTATGTCGCAAGACTCATACATTCTACACACCAACGTGAATGCTCGTTTTCTTGCGTCTTCCCCCATTGATTTTAGAAATTCTGATGAATGTTATCTATTCCTACTGACGTATTTGCCCTTAAGTCTTCCAAAGTTCTTTTAAATTCTGATTCTAGTACTGGATCCCCCATCTCTTCTAAATCGACTCCTGTATCTTCTTCTACCACATCAGACATATCTGCCCCCTCATAGAGGCTTTCAATGTATTCTTTCCACCTATCCGCTCTCTCGTCTACATTTAACAGTGCAATTCCCGTTGGACTCTTAATGTTGTCACACTTGCTTGTAATGTCACCGAAGGTTGTTCTGACTTTCCTTTATGCTGAGTTAGTCCTTCTGACAATCATTTCTTTTTCAGTGTCTTCACATTTTTGCTGCTGGCATTTCGTCATAGCTTCCCTCCACATCCTATTTATTTCATTGTCAACTACTTGAGTTTCCCAGAACATTCTTGTACTTCCTCCTTTCATCGATCAATTGAATTATTTCTTCTGTAACCCATGGATTATTCGCAATTACCTTCAATGTACCTATGTTTTCCTTCCCAACTTCTGTGATGGCCATTTTTGGAGATTTCCCTTTCTCTTCAACTATACTGCCTACTGAGCTATTCTTTATTGCTGTATCTATAGTCTTAGAGAACTTCAGACATATCTCGTCACTTCTTAGTACTTCCATATCCCACTTTTTTTTTACTGATTCTTCCTGACTAATGTCTCAAACTTCAGCCTACTCTTCATCACTACTATATTGTGACCTGTGTCTATGTGTGCCCCTGGGTACGCCTTACAATCCAGTATCTAAATTCGGAATATCTGTCTGACCATGATGTAGTCTGACTGAAATCTTCCCGTATCACACGGCCTTTTCGAAGTATAACTCCTCATCTTTGATTCCTGAACAGAGTTTTCGCTATTACAGGCTGATATTTATTACAGAACTCAATTAATCTTTCTCCTCTCTCATTCTGTGCCCAAGCCCGTACTCTATTTTACCATTTTCTTTTACTTCTTCCCCTGCAACTGCATTGCAGTCCCTCATGACCAATAGATATTCATCTCCCTTTACATGCGGTTTTACCCTTTCAATATCCTCATACACTTTCTCTATCTCTTCATCTTCAGCTTGCGACATCGGCACGTGTTCGCGAACTATCGTTGCCGGTGTTGGTTTGCTGTCGATTCTGATAAGAATAACCCTATCACTCAACTGTTCGCAGTAACGCTCTTTCCTATCTTCCTATTGATAATGAATCCTACACCCATGATATCATTTTCTACTGCAGTTGATATTACCCTATACTCATCAGACCAGAAATCCTCGTCTTCTTTCCACTTCACTTCAGTGACCATACTATATCTATATGAGCCTTTGCATTTCATTTTTCAGATTTTGTAGTTTCCCTACCACGTTCAAGCTTCTCACATTCCATGGCTCGACTCGCAGCATGTTATTATTTCATTGATTGTTCAATATCTTTCTCATGGTAACCCATCCCTTGGCAGTCCCCACCCGGATATCCGAATGGGGAACTGTTCCGGACCCTTTTGCTAAAGGAGAGATCATCACGACACTTCTTGAATTACAGGCCACATGCCCTGTGGATACACGTTATTTTTCATTAATGTAGTGCTTTCAATTGCCTTCTGCATCGTCATGTAGTTGATCTTTGTTGATTTTTCCGTCTACAGGGGCAATTTCCCACCCATAGTCAGAGATTGCCCCTAACCTCTGTCCGCTCGTTCCCCATCTTTGACAAGGCCTGTAACTTCCCCCTTACTTATCGACCTTAATGACAGTGAATAATTAAACCGCGTGTACCTAATGGAATTTTGGGAAAAGCAATAGTCACCGAACTTAATCTGTCGGTAAAGAGGGAGGACAGGGTTACATCTAAATGAAAGGAAAAATGCAAATGAAATTGGTGGAAATTAATTTTGAAAAGGGGTAGAGTTAATAAAGAAAATAAATGTGCGGTCGTTACGTTAACAATTAATTGGCGTTAACTAGATATTTGAGATTTGGGGATAATTACGGACTCTAGCCCCATGGACAACTACTATAAGAACTGAAAATGAAAGATTAATGCACATATATTTAGCACTAAAAGAGTGGCAACTGAAGGTTGACACGTGATGTGTGAAAACTGAATCTTTGTCAGAAGTAATAAATTTCGCTTCCCTCTGACTTAATTTAGCAAAAGAAATAATAAAATCGGAAAATCGAAAGTTAATTTAGTGACTGAAATTAATAGTGAGTTTTGATTCTGAAGCACTTCGAAATTCAGTAAAATAAGGTTAGTCTTGGGCTACCTCAACAATTATTTCAAAAGCTACTTGAATCTACGCAATTTAGAAACAAGAGATTTAACTTTGAACTTGAATTAAATGATTCTGAACAATTAACAGTAGCAAAATTTAGTACGTATCAAGCTGAGATGCAGTACCAGGTAAGCTAAAATATGGTAACAAAACTCGCATTCTAAATTTGTGATTGTGTAATCTAAATATTGTAGCCAGCTATGAATACTTTAACTGAACTTTGAAATTAAAGTAGTGGAATTTAATGTTATTACTTTAATGCTGGCGTTTGAATTTCAACGACACTCGGGTTCATTCCGGAAAAGGAAGGGACCCTGCTTGGTAATGCAATTGGAACAAAGGGTCATGCTAAGTTGCTGTAATTTTGTGAGGCAAATGGGACAATTTTAAAAGCTGAGGCCTGCCATACAGTTCTAAGACTTTACGTGCTTCCAGTCTTCCTTGTTGGTTGATTGAAGGTTTCAAGTCGTCGGTCGAGGAGCTGGCGACAGTCACTCATTGTCGGCTGTCGCTGTTGCAGAAACTGGATGTTGGCGCGCCTTCTTCTCAACACCGTCACCAGGCGAAACGGGCTCTTGATGTGCACCAGCTAATGCTTCCCGTCCGCGACACCGTGTCAGAAACTATCATAGCAAGTCGAGCCCAATTACATGTTGCCAATCCCCGAAAGCGCGGCAACTCGCGGGAGCATCACTGAACACACCTGCTCAACCGCCCTACTCCGGCCAGACTTTCTCTGCCCGCGCTCCATGCGGCAGAGTTAACACTACCAAAGATCCTAAACACTTTGGTTCTCCACACGACCTATCGATGTAAACGTCCGATAGCATAGATTTCCCTAGGCAAGACCAAGCATAAAAATACAAATAATATTTACAAAACAAACCAATTATACATCGACATAAATGCATAAATATTTATATACAAATAATAAAACAATTACAATATATAAAGATACAGAAATGTCATATCTTCAGGTAAGAAAACAAGGAAAAAATTTATAGTACAATAGATGGAAATATGAGGATATGCATTTCCGGAGTTACACGCGTCCCACAGTGTCTGAGGATGTTCGTGTAACCTAAAATGTCCCAAAAAGGAAAAAAACCAGCTGAAATACATATGCTCAAATCATCAAGAAAATTTAGCATTAGGCTAATTAACCTTAAACCAATTTTTAGCCCATAATTAGTGAGTGGAGACACTCCTAACCTTATTCCAATCTGTCATCTTACACAAAGGAAAACAGGTTGACAACATATTAAAATTAATAGAAAACGTAGAGAATGGTTTACCTATTCTAAATCAACAAAATTCTTAACAGTATAAAGAAATTGAATACTATCTCCAAAATTAATCGCGGTACATGGTCATAACAACAGGTAGATCAAAATACGCAAATTAAATATTAATTACAGAGAATACACAATTTTTGTAACCTTTTCATAATTAGTATTCTCGCCATGAGAGTCCACTTAACTCTAAACAAGAAAATAATATTCAGCAGATCGAAAAAAACATAAATATTGACAGCTGAATTCTTTCACAACAGCTGTCCGGGAAGAAAAACAACTCCGCCTTCCGTACCCGCAAGTACAAAGAATGCCGACAGCGGCACAAGAGCCGACAGCGGCTCCGCCTCGCCAGTATTGTTGCGCCCGCCTGTACGGCACGCTTGATCTCACTCGCCTATGTAACTGCATTTCCAGAACGTCCGTTTCACTGAACTCTTTCGGAAAAGCTCACTCCCGAGTAATCTCAAGGAGTCCATTAACACTATTACAGTGGATAACTCAACACTGTCCATCATCACACACATGTACTAGCCTGAAACTTAAAACAGCGTCTAAGTACATCGGCAATGACTAATAAAACACATATTCATGAAGTCTTACAGCTAGTTACAAAATCATATTTACATTCCTTAATCTACTGTGACTCAGCTGAAGACTTAAACTAGCAGCAGCTTGGAATTTTCAATTGATTAACAATCACTTACTCTTACACCACTTAATCAAAATTAATTATTTATTAAGTACAACTTCTTTAATGACCTCTTGGTCAGGCAAAGTCATGGAAACATAGCAAATCCTTAAATATTACACTCTATATTTACATACTGTACAAATTACCCATTCTGTGGTATTAATCAATCCTTGGTTGGTACAATTTCAACTCTACAGTGTTCCGTATACCTAATAGTTTTCCAGAGCTTGGATACTCTAAGCAATAAGCATTTGTGACTCTATATGGTCCATTATAAACAAACTTAAATTTAGATATTTCATTGTCTATCTCGCTCGATTTCTCATGAGCTTTTACAAGTATTAAGTCTCCGATTGCAAACTTAGCAAAACGCGTTTTAGCGTCATGACGATGTATGCGAGCATCGCCTTTTAGCTTCACTATTTCTCGCAAACGATCTTTTTCACACCAATACTAATGTCAGTCCGCGGAGGGAATTTGATTATCTCTTCCACAAAACTTTTACTTCTGTCATCTAACAGGCCTCGTCTTTGTTCGTGTGTTACGTTGACACACCGTCTACAATAATTTCCAATTCACTTTCTACACTATTGTCAATGCCGAGATTCCTCACGTTACAGTAGTTCAAATTCATACCTACGTCAATGGCATCCGGCCAGTTAACAATGTGTATAGGCTGGTATTGCCTATGCACACCATCTGCTGCCTCGTCAAAACTAACTACTATTGTTTTATCTTGTGACGTAAGTGTCAAAGTTTTGCTTTCGCAATTAATCACTGCACGGTACTTTAGTAGCCAATCTAACCCGATAATTACTTCCGTAATTAAGTCTGGCACGACGACAAACTCGTGTTCAAATCGTGCCCCACATATCTCGAAGTTGACAAAAATCTGTTTTGTGACCGTTTTACTGGACTTTCCAGTAGCACCGGTAATTTTCACTCCTGTTACTGGCGTAACTACGATACCAGGTCTGTCATTCAGTAACTCAAATATTTTCCCAGATACAGCACTCAATTCTGCACCGGTGTGAATCAACACCTTTAGTTGTAGGCCGTGCATATTAACAGACACTACTATCTGTCTACACTTATCCTCGACTCTTTCTTTATTTTCCGACAGTAAATCCTCGTCTATATCCAGGTCATTCCAGAAAAAACCATCCGGCTTTGATCCTAAATCCGGCTTATCTGGCGGCTTTTTCAGCCTCTGTTCGCATGGAGTTTTAATTTCAACACGTTTGTCCTGAGGCTTAGTCTGTAGCTTCGCCTCCAACACCGAAACCTTTTCCTGTAACTCGTCAACTAGTGAGTGTTGCTTTGCTATCACTTCACTAATTGTCACCTTCGTTGATTCCTCTTTGGTCAGATTGATATCGTCTGCCAGTCTACCTGGAGGAATGTGCCCAGTAGTATCTGCAATTACGTCCT
The DNA here is from genome assembly GCF_021461395.2 of Schistocerca americana. NCBI lineage: Eukaryota > Metazoa > Arthropoda > Insecta > Orthoptera > Acrididae > Schistocerca > Schistocerca americana. The sequence goes on from NC_060123.1 coordinate 357,475,294, forward strand.
CTGGATCTGCGCAACCAACACTGCTACCGTCCGACCGTATAACATCAGCTCTAACCTCATACGCGTAATCTACGTGCTTTTCTACCAATAGTGTCAGGCTATCACTAAAATTTTCGTAATCTTTCTCCTTAATACTCTCGCTATGTTTAAACTGAAGTTTTGCGTCGGATGGGTCGGCTACTTCTACCACTATAACTTTCGGTAAGGTCTGCCGGTTAGGGCCAGAACTTCCCATTACTACTTCAACATCCAACTCCTGCGGGACGAAACATGACGAATCTTGCTCGTGCTCCCCATTAAAATCAACTATTTCTGGTAAAGTCTGCCGGTTAGGGCCAGAGCTTTCTATCACTTCACAAACACTATCTTTCTGCGGGACAAGACGCGGCAAATCCTGCCCGCACTCCCCGTAAACACTTCTCCTGTACAGGCCCCTATAATCTCTTATTTCGTCGTATAAGCGACTGAACTGCCTTAACCAGACTTCATTCCTCTCTGCATCCCCTAGCTCGATAACGGAGTGTTATCCGACAACTGATCTTCCCTCAACAATTGCGAATCATTCTTAAACTCAATCTCCAGTTCCGCTGTGGGTGTTACAGCTGCCACTTTACAATCGATTTCCGGAACACTACTTAAATTGTTCTCACTGATAGTGAATGTATTTTCTACTGCCGTGTCTACAGCTGATCTACTACTTGTGGGCGCACTCCTTTCTCCTAACACTGGCACACTCTCCCGCCGTTGATTATTCCACACGGAATTTTCATAACGACGACACCTCGGTTTTCTACTGTTATTGGGCCGCCAAAATTTCTCCACGCCCGGTCGGTCCCTCACCGGCGCGGTTAATGGTTTCCGTGTCTCGTCCCAGGAGATCAGCTCCCCGGATGCTGATGAGGCGGCTTATCACACCCTCTGGCGTTATTACTATTCTGTGAAGCCCGTATCACGTTAGTATGATACTGGTTTCGCTGATCCCTGTTACTATTTGCATTGTACCGATTGTTATTACGGTACTAACCATTATTGTTATTGCTGCCATGGTTGCGGTATGCATTATTCCCATGGTTATCGTTGTTGTGGTACCCGTTGTTGTTACCACGGCCTCTACCACTGTCGCGATTCTTGCGCCAATTGTCCTCGTCCTCAACTCTTTCCAGTTAATCATTGATTGTCTTGTAATTGCTTCCTACGTAGCGTTTTGTATCATCTGGAAGCTTCTTGTAGAGTTCCCAGACTACTTCAGATTCCGTGCGGCGATCACGCAGATATTCCAACTTGCGAATCCAGCCCTCACAAAACTCCTTCATCGAGCCACGCGAATTCGCATCGAAAGGTCCCGATACGACAAATTCGCGCCAGACACTTTGTTGTTTTTGCTCTGACCAGGATTCAGCCAGAAACAAATTTTTAAACTCGTCAAATGTAAGGTTCGTAATGCTGAGTTTTAAGCCCCAACGCTTGGCATCACCAGCCAACACGTCAATAACCGCATTAATTTTTCTCTCATTTGTCCATGATCTGGGTAAAACTCTTTCACAATTTTCAATGCAATGCGTCGCGTGTATACCGCCTTTTTTCAAGGCGTCGAACCGCTCCTCTTTCTTCAACAATTCCGAACTATGTACACAGATTGGCACATAGCTCTGTTTTTAGTCAAGTTTCTTTTCTAATTCCGAAACTCTCGTAATTACTTGGCAAGTGGTTGTCGCAAGCGTTTCCACTTCACTCTTTTTATCTTCGCAGGTATTAGCCTGCTTCCTCACTTTAGAATCTACTTCGGATACTAAAGTCTTTAAAGTTTCCACCTTCTGTTGATCCTCTTTTTCCACTAATTGAATTTGTTCCGTCACCCTATTCTCGATGATCGGAGCAACTATTTCTCCTACACTTTTCTCGATTCTGCTAATTTCGGAATCAAAACTAGTATTTATGCTCGCAATTTCCGCCTGAACGCCTATCATTTCCTGTTTAAGGTTACCGATTTCGGTATTAATAACAACAATATCTTCTTTAATTTTATCAACTTTTGTGTTAACAACTCCAGCATTGTTGTTAACAATATTAATAGCTTTGTTCTGATTGTCTAACTTCCTGAGCTGCTTGCTCGGCAGACTGAGCTTTAATTTCTGCGATTGAGTTTCTATCTTGCTAGACTGAGCCTTATTTCGTTAATCAAAACATTCAAAAAATCAGTTCAGTTCCCGGAAACTAGCGGTTTTACATCCGTAGCGAGTGCCTCTTTAACTGTCCCCCCGTATTCGTCATCAAGGGGTTCAGATTTGGTTATCACTTCCGATTCCGAAACATTTTCAAAAGCTTGGAATTCCATTTCTGCTTTTTGTTGCGTTTCGGCGGTCGCGTCTTTCATGTTAGCCGCCTGCCCCTGAACAATGGGTTCCGCAGTGCGCGTTTTCCACTGTTCGACCGATTGTTCCTTATCCAAGTCTACCAAATTTTGGTAATTGTTGCTTTCACTCATTTTAATAATTTTCACCATAAATGCCAAATTTCAAATCTAATAAGGATTACTCCCACTACTTATTCTCGCTGCCTTAACGAGCAGTTCGTAACCAGTACTTTGTTACGAGATTTGCACAATGCAAAATTCGTGTCCAGAACAACCTCAAATCCGAAGATTGTCCTGTCACCAGGTCGCCACGTGTAACCTCCCCCTCGCTTATCGACCTTAATGAGAGAGAAAAATTTAATCACGTGCACCTAATGGAACTTTGGGAAAAGCAATAGTCACCGAACTTAATCTGTCCGTAAAGAGGGAGGAAAGGGTTACATCTAAATGAAAGGAAATATGCAAATGAAATTGGTGGAAATTAATTTTGAATAGGGGTAAAGTTAATAAAGAAAGTAAATGTGCAGTCGTTACATTAACAATTAATTGGCGTTCATTAGATATTTGAGATTTGGGGAAAATTACGGTCGCCAGTCCCATGGACAACTACTATAATAACTGAAAATGAAAGATTAATGCGCATATATTTAGCACTGAAAGCGTGGCAACTGAATGTTTGTCAGAAGTAATAAATTTCGCTACACTCTGACTTAATTTAGCAAAGGAATTAATAAAACCGGAAAATTGAAAGTTAATTTAGTCGCTGAAATTAATAGTGAGCTTTGTTTCTGAAGCACTTCGAAATTCAGTAAAATAAGGTTAGTCTCGAGATACCTCAACAATCATCTCAAGAGCTACTTGAATCTACGCAATTTAGAAATAAGAGATTTAACTTTGAACTTGAATTAAATGATTCTGAACAATTAACAGCAGTAAAATTTAGTACATACTAAGTTGAGCTGCAGTCACAGGTAAGCTAAAATATGGTAACAAAACTTGCACTCTAAATTTGTGCTTGTGTGATCTAAATATTGTAGCCAGCTATGAATACTTTAACTGAACTTTGAAATTAAAGTAGTGGAATTTAATGTTATTACTTTAATGCTGGCGTTTGAATTTCAACGACACTCGGGTTCATTCCGGAAAAGGAAGGGACCCTGCTTGGTAATGCAATTGGAACAAAGGTTCATGCTAAGTTGCTGTAATTTTGTGAGGCAAATGGGACAATTTTAAAAGCTGAGGCCTGCCATACAGTTCTAAGACTTTACGTGCTTCCAGTCTTCCTTGTTGGTTGATTGAAGGTTTCAAGTCGTCGGTCGAGGAGCTGGCGACATTCACTCATTGTCGGCCGTCGCTGTTGCAGAAACCAGATGTTGGCGCGCCTTCTTCTCAACACCGTCACCAGGCGAAACGGGCTCTTGATGTGCACCAGCTAATGCTTCCCGTCCGCGACACCGTGTCAGAAACTGTCATAGCAAGTCGAGCCCAATTACATGTTGCCAATCCCCGAAAGCGCGGCAACTCGCGGGAGCATCACTGAACACACCTGCTCAACCGCCCTACTCCGGCCAGACTTTCTCTGCCCGCGCTCCATGCGGCAGAGTTAACACTACCAAAGATCCTAAACACTTTGGTTCTCCACACGACCTATCGATGTAAACATCCGATAGCATAGATTTCCCTAGGCAAGACCAAGCATAAAAATACAAATAATATTTACAAAACAAACCAATTATACATCGACATAAATGCATTAATATACAAATAGTAAAACAATTACAATATATAAAGACACAGAAATGTCAATCTTCAGGTAAGAAAAGAAGGAAAAAATTTATAGTACAATAGATGGAAATAGGAGGATATGTAAATGTTTCAAATGGCTCTGAGCACTAAGGGACTTAACTTCTGTGGTCATCAGTCCCCTAGAACTGAGAACTACTTAAACCTAACTAACCTAAGGACATCACACACATCCATGCCCGAGGCAGCATTCGAACCTGCAACCGTAGCAGTCGGAGGACATGCATTTACGGCGTTACAGGCCGTTGGTAGAATGGGGGTGATTCTTATGCTGGAAGTTTTTGGCCACCAATGCTAATTATAAATCAAAATTTAAGCAGTAGCTGGTTTCGAATTAGAGACCGGAGTCGTTTTTATAATGAAGCGAAGACGCTACCCCAAGACGACAGGTTCCTCTCTGCCGTCCTATTGAACACGGAAATACAGTAGACATCAAGGGGAAGAAGTCTACTTAACAACCGCAGACCAGTTCGTCATCGTCGGAAGCTGTTGGTCAGTCGAGTGAGGCACCACCGCCAGCGATGGCGCGGCGACCGAACCCCGAGCCCCGAATCCGGCCCCTTCGCCCGCCAGAGAGCCACAATCGCGGCAATGTTCTACGGAGTGGAACCCGGACCAGCCTGCGGCCGTTGACGTCATGCCTCGCCAGACCACTCCGGGCGCGGTAGCCCCACCGCGCTCTGATGCATCCGACGCCAGCTCCATGCCACAGCGGCACATTACAATGCTGCCAGTCAGCAACACGCCCAGCGCCGGGCGCCCTATGCCTTCCGCAAGCCGCCACCTTCACCGATGTATTAAGTAGAGATGAAATATCACCCTGAGGGTCATCCAGAAATGGTAATGATTTGTTACTGAAATAAAGGCTTTTTATTTGCTATCAGGAGTCGTCTGCTGTCCACCTCTTGGCAGAAACCCACAATTGAGACAGTCACGATACACCCCACTGGCTTCTACTTGATGTCTATCCTCTTCCAGTATTCATCCTGCACTCTCTGCAACTGAAGCTTTTTCTATATTACTTGAGACCCTCTAACCTAACCTACTTAGCCTCATGTTTGTGTAAGTGCTGTGTAACTACCACCATCGTGAAACTGCTCTACGTGTAGATCATATAAGGAGTGTTTAAAACCCTTTGGGAAACACAGTAAGTGTGTGTGTGAAATCTTATGGGACTTAACTGCTAAGGTCATCAGTCCCTAAGCTTACACACTACTAGACCTAAATTATCCTAAGGACAAACACACACACCCATGCCCGAGGGAGGACTCGAACCTCCGCCGGGACCAGCCGCACAGTCCATGACTGCAGCGCCTTAGACCGCTCGGCTAATCCCTCGCGGCACACAGTAAGTGCACTGTCATTTGGACGTGTCTCATCTCTGAACATTTCAAGCTATATGCCCACTCACTTGTGTAGCTGGACATAGTGGCCTTGTTCTCCCCTTTGAAAACGACTGATCTTTATGTGGTTCTAATCCTGTACAACCATCTGACCGTTTTAAAAAAAGGAGCGCTTTTTAATACTGCCGGGCCAACAAAAGCACAAACTCATAAGTATTTTCTTAATATCATCAGAGAATAACATAATGCAACCTTGTGTTTTCAACCAAGCCCAGATTACCACAAATGTGATAATCAGAAACAGAAGCTCCACGGAACATATGGGCCTCATAACTATAGCACTGGCATGTCTACTCTGGTGATATTTCCTGTGCAGTATGGATGCGGCGTGTAGCTGCATTATGATACAATGCAAAGGTGACTGACTAAAAGGAACTGCGTTAGAGTGTCGTTCTCGCCCTCCCGAAATTGTCTAGACCGAAGCACTTTATTTGTAACGCACACCATGTAAGGAGTGGGCACATGGGCCACCTGCCAAGAAAGGTCTAGTCTGGTGCCAGCAGGGACAGGAAATCACAAGCCACGCATACATGTAAGTGATATAAATGCTTACAACATGGTGAAAAAACAATTGCGGGTTGGCAACATTCGTATTGATCATATGCATGCTATTTGCGTTATAAATGGACTGAATGAATTTTATAAATATGTTTAGAGAGAGACGTGTCGTTTTGTTGCTCACTCAATACACACGGATTAGCCAGAACATTATGACCACCCATCTACTTGCTGGTATGTCTACCTCTGCCGCGCGGAGTTGCCTCGCTGTTTGAGGCGCCATGTCACAGGCTGCGCTGCCCCTCCCGCCGGAGGTTCGAGTCCTCTCTCGGGCATGGGTGTATGTGTTGTCCATAGCATAAGTTAGGTTAAGTAGTGTGTAAGTAGAGGGACAGATGACCTCAGCAGTTTGGTCCCTTAGGAATTCACACACATTTGAACATTTGCCTACCTCTGACACGAAAAAACAGCGGCAAGCTTCGTGATATGGAAACAATGAGGCACTGCTTGGTCGCTGTAGGGAGCTGGCACGAAATCAGCAGAGCCAAGGCACCTAATTCCCGTAAACTCCAAGGAGGGGGCCGATGAGCTCTGAAGCCACGTCCAATCACATCTCAGATGTGTTGGATTGAGTTCCGAATGCAGAGTTTCGGGCCACAACATCAATCGGAACTCGCCACTGTGTTCCTCGAACCACTCCCTCACACTCCTGGCCTTATGACATGACACATTATCTTTTCGAAAAATGCCACTGCCTTCGGGTAACATGACCGTCATGAAGTGCTGTACGTGGTCTGCAACCAGTGTACGATATACCTTGGCCTTGCACGAGCTCCACTGGATCCATAAATCTCCACGCCAATGTTCCCCAGAGCATAGTGGATCCACCGCCAGCTTGAATCTGTCCCGCAGCGCAGATGTCAAGGAGCCGTTCCCCTGGAAGACGATGGATTCGTGTCATTCTATTAGCATAATGAAGAAGATATCGGGATTCATCAGACCATGCAGCGCTCTACCACTGCACGAACGTCCAGTGCCGATGGTCACGTGTCCATTTCAGTCGCAGTTGCCGTTTTCGTGGTGTCAACTTTGGAACATTGATGGTTCATCGGCTGTGGAGGCATATCGCTTTGAGTATTTGGCGCATTGTCCTATCAGACACACTTGTACTCTACCCGGCATTAAAGTCTGATGTTGGTTCCGCCACAGTTCTTCGCCTGTCGTGTTTTACCAGACTGCTCAACCTACGAAATGTGTAAGAGGGATTGCCACCCAACCCCACGACGTCTGGACGCGATTTCAACTTGGCGACGCCACATGTCCCTCCTCGAACACCCGTTAACTCGTGCAGTTTCCGAAACGCTCGTGCCGAGACTTGCTCAATTTGCCCTCGGTCAGGCTCAGATAGGTCGTACATCTTCTTCATTCTACACACGGACAGCGTGCTCACTGATGCTACATGCACCGTATGTGTGTCATTTCTCCTCATGTGACGCTGCTATCACCTGGACGAGTTTGTATCAATAGTAGGTCGGTGGTCATAATCTTCTGCCTGATCGGTCTAGGTGACTGCAAGGAGTCGTTGTGCGCCCCTGCGAAGGATGAAGATCAGCAGCAGGGTGACACACACCGTGTCTAAGCCGCCACCGCTCCAGGTATTGTCCCTGATCTAACGAATGGAATCTCAAGTGTTTTAAAAAAGTTACAAATCATATTATATTTTCAAAAACATAATACCTTTAGAGGACAGTAATCGGTATCTTTTTGTCGCCAGTGAAATGTTCACAAATATCAACAAGTATTGAGCTGTAGAGCACATGCCATGCTTTAGTGGAAGTACTGCATGTACTCAGCTACGCTAGCGCCTGGAATACTCGTATTAGCCTCAACACTACGTATTATTGAGTTAGCGCACATTCTTACAAGAACATTTTTTCACACCTTCAGAGAATATCAGACTTTTAGGGCCGAAACTGAACAGTTTCTGGAACAATATTCAAGGAGACACATAACTAAAAACAATGTTGATAACAAAGGTTCTTCTGCGCAAGTACAAATCACTTTCATGCTTCACGGTAATTTACCCCTGTCGCTTTCACCAGATCGTGTATTTTTCCGCCAAAAAAATTTTTCTCCGCAAGCTCTACCGATAAATTTAGTCTTGTTCTATTCTCCTCAGAATTAAATGAAAAAAAAAAAAAAAACTGTATCAGCTCTCGTCGGTTTTAAGTGAATTTGTCGGTACGGTTTTACCTGCAGACTTTTTCCATACTGTTGAAGGATTCCAGGTCCACATTTAATTTAGCCCGTAGGTTTTCACGGAATGTTAGTAACTAGTAACGAGCTAGTGATGGACTTCACGACGAAAGTATAGTCTTTTGTGGACATAGTGGGCGGTAGAGCGGAGGAGATTTTCCAGCAGATCAGGTCTGAAGAAAAGTGTACTCCTAAGTGCTTGTTACTACCCAATCAGTGGACTTCGCTTCTGCGTGCAGAACAGATTGTCTCTCCTTCTGCTTTACAGATTAACGTCTGGTTTTCATTCTTCGGTGACGCATGGAAAAAGTCATACTACAGTATACTAACCGTTCCTACGTAATATTTTCTCTGTTACTTTTGACAAACGTGCTCTTATTGGATGGATCGTCGCATTCAGTCAAACTGTTAATGCTCCAGAAACCTTCCCACGACTCGTTTCCATTCAGACGCAGTACATCTCTGAATTCCTGCAAACGTATTTTTGGAATATCGCTTTGACTGTGACAATATCTCTTTGTAACGTTTCTTAACAATAAATGCGAATATATCAAGCATCGAGTTAACGACAACATTTTATCGGTGCAGGTAACATGATACTGAATGGGGTACAAAACGAGATTGATGAAGACTGCTGGATACTTCATATTTGCAGTCGTGACGGAGGGGGTTGAGGCCTGGAGCTAACAGTTCTATTAGAAGCACGGTTGACGCTTGTCCAGTTAACAGCGCACATTTGCTTATATCACATTTCAATGCTCGAAGAAAGACATGGGACTTAACTGCTTCCCTCTATTGAGAAAACCTTTCCCTGATAGTGACCTGCAATATTACGATCATTTTCTGCACTTTATTGTGGTTAACTGAGAAAGTACTTACAGAAAATAAAAGTATTTTGATACCTGCCTTTGATAATTTCGTTTTGATATCAGTTACAGAACGTTTTAGACATATTGTGTGCATGTTCCGTAATTCATCTTCTGCTCACCATAGACCCTACACTTGCTAAGCTACAGGAAGGCAAGTTGGTATAGACCGTGAGGCTCATTTGGTTTCTGCCCTGCATTGCTGTTTGCAGAAATCGGTAGCCCCCTTGAGAAACATTCAGAGTTATTTTGCTGTTTGTTACCGATAACAGTAATAGCTCTCACTTGTTACCGGAAAAACGTAGTAGGTATCGGAAGATACCTTTAATTATCAAATATAGTTACAATACGGTTACTCATTGCGAGGTGCGCTTTTACAGAATCGAAAATAAGAAAAAAACGCAAGCAAAAGGCCCAACTGCAGCAGTTAAGCGAGGTAGGTGTCATCAAGCACTGGCTGGAAAATAATTACAAAATGATTTACGGCAATAATACTATCATGTTTCCATCTTGACGTTTATCGGAGAGCGTAATTGAGGGTTAATGAAGATCGCGGTTTTAGAATGATTTGTTGGAAGGGATTTCGATTCAATCAAATCGTAGTATCAAGCACTCTTTTAAAATTCAGCAAACTACGACATATGTCGGAGTGGAATTAGTGCGTGAAGGGAAGCGTTGCAGAATGTCCTGGCACTGTCGAGACACGAAGGGACGTGCGAAATAAAGGGGTGACCGGTAGCGCCAGCCCTGCTGTAAATGAAAGACGTTTACAAAGCTAACTCATAGTCCGTTTGATGTCAAGAGTGAGAAACCGTCAATGGTAAGTGATTACGTTAGTCACTGTAAATGACAACATCAGTCATTGTCAGCATGCATAAACCCAACTTGATACCACACATACAAATCCTTGTGAAACACTTTTAGCAATGAACACGTTATACATCGAAGAAGGTAGTTTCGTTTCACAGTGGACTCACTGGCTCTTACCCTACTCTATCGCAGGATAACCTTTCATGCATTACAGTCTTCAGCCTCCAAACTAAAGTTAGGGTCATTGATTTTGGTTAAAATTCTGTGAGTTTGTTATAATATCATGTGGTAGATGTTATTCCATGGAAACCAATAATGCTAAGTACGTAACAAACTGTAGTGGTTGCAATTTCTGAATGAACAGGAAAAGGGTAGAGAAAGTAAGTGATTTTCTATTAGAGATTTTTGTCCAGTAACCATAATTAAAATCTGTCGTAATTGCATCCGCAAGTAGGTACCCAGGTATCACTGTGAGCGTAAATCTTACTCATTTTCCAAAAGTATTAACTTCATATTGTATAAAATTGAGCTGAACACTTGTTACAGCTTCTTTTATAATTTCTGGTCGATCGCCTCTGTTTGTATACACTGAGGTGACAAAACTCATGGATACCTCTTAATATCGTGTCGGATCTCCTTTTTTCCAGCGCAGTGCAGCTCCTCGACATGATGTAGTCACAAGTCGTTTGAAGTCCCCTCTATAATTAATGAACAATGCTGCCTCTATAGCCGTCCATAATTGCGAATGTGTTGTCGGTGCAGGAGTTTGTGCACAAACTATGCTCTCGTTTATGCCCCGTAAATGTTAGATGGGATTCATGTCGGGCGATCTGCGTGGCCAAATCGTTCTCTCGAATTGTCCAGAGTGTTCTTCAAACCAATCGCGAAGAAATGTGGCCCTGTGAGACACCGCATTGTCATCCATAAAATTTCCATCTTTGTTTGGGTGTGAATGGCTGCAAATGATCTCCAAGTAGTGTGCTGTGTCAAAACGTACGGGTTACTACTACTACTGTTGAGCATCTTACGATAACTTAGTAATAACACCTGGTGGTTACTGTAAATATACGTGTACGATGTATTAAGAAAAAAAAATGTGATAGGTGAGCCGTGAACGTCGACGAAAAAACAAGTAGTGAGAGCGCGCGACTTCGGCGATGCAACAGCTCGCCTTCGCTGGGTCCAGAGATGCTGCCCGAGCGACGCGCAGCAGAAGGTCGCTCTCATAAAGAACCGACAGCAGCAACGAATAATTAATTAACTGTCAAAAGTTGGCGTGGCGCTGCATGTTTGTTCGTTTTGAATGGTTCGTATGACATAAAGTTTGTTAGTTCCCACGTAGACCTCTCACCGACTAAGTCGATATATCAGTGTGCGTCTAGGTCTGATAGTGGAGCGACCCACTGCGTGGTGTATTGAGGCATCGCAGCTGGCGGTTAAGGCTTGGGAGACGGAAAGGAGATTTGACTGGTAGTACCAGTATTTTAATTTAGGTACAGGTCGCGGAGGTAGCGCGGCTATTTAGTCTGTTAGGCCGCTGCTCATATACGTGGCTGTGACGCTTGTTTCCTGCCAACGCTGAGCAACGGAATCTACAGAGATTCTGTGGGATTTTCTGAATAGTCGCTAGTGGTACACTGGTTTTGGCGAATTTAGGTGCGCGAGCTATCAATTGATTGTCGTCTTGTGCACAGTTTCGGTCGTAAAGCTTGCTGTGGTAGATCCAGATTGAACCTGGTTAGAGAGCGAAGTAGATTGTAGGTGCTGAGTTCTTGGGAACCGCTGGAACCGATATCCTGTCCGTACTGTACGATTAGTGGTCGCGGCTCGTCCAGAGATAATTGGGTTGTTAGCCGTTTTGTTGAAGTGGTTTCGTAGTGGTTGGTGTCTGTCTGTGTGCGTGTGTGTGTGTGTGTGTGTGTGTGTGTGTGTGTGTGTGTGTCGAGAAGGGAAAGCCTCCAACACATGTTCGTACTTGTTGTTTAAATACCACTATCTTACAGCGGACCGAGAATTGGCTCAAATAAATACGAACTGTTTCACTATATTGTGATAGAGTGCACCAGTAGTAAAGTGGATAAGCGACGAGAAAATAAAGGAACCATTTTAAAAGCAGCACGCAGCTAAACAAAAACTTGATTAGCCAAACTGACGAGTGGCCGAATTCAAGTAAGGAATCAGCGGGTCGCGTATTGTCATCGCCTGAAGAGGTTTAGAATTGTTTTAAATTATCACTTAAGGTTAGATTTAAAGTGGCGGTGGAATTTAGGTGTTTTGTTTAATTTTTTTATTACTGAATGTCCGTGTTGTGGGGTGTAGTCTTTGACGGCACTCGTTCACTTACGTGATTGAAATTGTACTGAAATACGTAGAGAAAAATAAATTCAAGTTTTCTTGGGTTAATATAAGCCATATGTGTCTTTAATTAGTATCTGGTGTATATATATATATATATATATATATATATATATATATATTACGGGAAAAGAAAAGGGTGAATTCCAGAGATCTCAATATTGTGTTGCAGGACACAAGTACACACTGGTATTTGTAAGTTTGCCCAATCAAAAGTTCATTGATTGAGTGGAACCACGATAAACCGACAGAGAGTAGATATTTTAAAAAGTTAAAACGATTTCGTTGATGGAAAGAGTGTCTAAGTAAATGCAAGTACAATTGAAGTTGTAATTTATTATGGACAGGTCAACGATTACACCAAGGACAAAGTTTATTAAATCTGTGAAGTTCGTGACGTCGTATAATTTGCATAGTAACGCTGTGCTAAGTGGAAAGAGATTTAGCTGTAGCATAAGCTATTTCAATTCTTATCGATATTGGTAGAAGCTTCTCAATACAAACTGGTCATGACATGACGATATATGGAATAGGAATTTTGTAAATAATTATAAAATTACGAATTTTTCAGAGATAATGTACTGCGTCGTGAGAATTTCGTTGTGTGGGGGAACGATTGCAAGCTAGATGTGACATTTATCTCGACATAATCTAAACAGGTACTGTACTTAAAGAGATTTGTTCCTTGGAATCGACCAATAGATTAGACAACGAGAGTTGTTGTCTAAAACGGCCTATCTCGTAATTACTGCTTGATATTGGTGATAACTGTCATTAGAATGTTTGGATGTAGCTATTCGTAGTGCAATCGTGTCATTGTTCGATCTCGACGGTGTGTAAAGTAAGGGTGTTGTCTTTCATTATTCGATATTCGAGCCGGCTGCATAGTCAGTGGTTGAGGATGCCGCAGTACTAATTATACTAAGGGTGATCTCTCTTCAATTTGATCCTTGAGAGTGCGATTACGGTACGAGTTAGACTTCGAGTAGTCGCCAGGCGTTCCACTACGACTGGAATCTTCTAAAATCAGATAGCGATCCGCAGTCATAACATCAACAGTGAAATTAAAAACTGTACCTAATTAAAGTTGTAGTGGTCGACTGGTTCGCCCAAGTATTTTGCGCGGCAGGAAACCATACATTAACGGCATACCGACGTTGCTACAGTACGATCCATTGTCGTTGTAAGTTCGATCTTGGGTACTGCCAGTCGGCGCCTTACAGTAGCCAGACATAACCATTTCCAGTCAATGGTCGGCTGAGATGGACCAGAGAACCCTGTCCATCCCATGTTAACACTGCCCACACCATTGTGGGGCCACCATCAGCTTGCAGAGTACCTTGTTGACAACCTGGGTCCATGGTTTCGTGGTTCTGTTCAGAGAACATTAGAACTCTACCATCAACCCTGCGAACTGAAATCGGGACTCATCTGACCAGGCCTCGGTTTTTCCAGTCGTCTAGGGTCTAAGCGATATTGTCATTAGCCCAGGAGGGTCGCTGCAGGCGATGTCGTGCTATTAGCAAAGGCAGTGGCATCGCTCGTCTTGCTGCCATAGCCGATTAACACCAAATGTCGGCGCCCTACCCTAAAGCAGACGTTCGTCCTGCGTCCCAGGTTTCTGCAGTTATTTCACGAGGACGTGCCGTCAGCCACTTCATTATCCGTGGTGAGAGGTAATGCCTGAAGTTTGGTATTCTCGGAATACACCGTGGATCTCGGAATAATGAATTCCCTTTTCGATTTCCGAAACGGAATGTCACATTTGTGTAGCTCCAATTACCATTCCGCGTTCAAAATCTTTTAATTCCCTTCGCACGGCAATAATCATGTCGGAAAATCTCTTACGTGAATCGCCTGAGTACAAATGACAGCTCTGCCAATGCACTGCTCTTTTACACATTGTGTGCGAGATACTCCCGTCATTTGTATGTGTGCACATCCCTATCCGATGGCTTCTGCCACCTCAATGTATGTTCTGCACTCTCATTACAGAGAACTCTTTATTGCGTATAGGGTACCATGCATATAAAAGCCAACGTAGCTAGCGACGCGAAAGTGTTTGTAATAGTTCAAGAAATGAAAACTTAGTGTTCTCTGACACGCATTGCCAAACAGTACAAACAGTGCCTCATTACTGATCGAGACTGAAATTCAGACGTTGTGAACCACAGTACTTGTAGGAGTGTAGACAAATATCGACAACTAGCGAGTGAGGTGTGACACTTCCTAGGAGACTGGTTTAGTATTGTGGAGGTGCGGACTCAGTTATCCTCTTGCATTTCCAATTTATATTCTCCGTGAATATCCTATACTGAACAACATATAGCTGTTAATAACAAAATTGTTACAGTCTCAATACCATCTGATCCTTCCACAAAGGCTGTTACGGAGAAGCGAGGGGTCACATTCTATACCGCCAGTGGTGCCGCTGCGATCTAAGAGCTGATGGCAGGGCGCTACACAAGTGACCAGTCAGCTCGCCACCCCCCCCCCCCTCCTGCTCCTCTTCACACCAGCCAAATCACATGAGGCTTTCTATGGCTGTCATAGGACACTGCTCACTTTCCCTGCTCCTGGCCTCGACCGTCAAAGACTTATCTTAATTCCTGACATGCTGCATCCTATGTAGGGCCCTGTGTATTAAGGTAACACTTAAGTACTCCTCCTATCCTGATGTCAACTGATTTGCTTAGACATTCTGCACAAACTCGATGAGGGTGAAAAGAGATGGTCACTACTCTTCAACATTTGTGCCCCGTTTATAATGTGCTCATCGACTATGGATAGATAAACCCTAATTTTTCTTTATAAACGTTAGAATACGTGTTTATAGTATTGACTATGATGTGCTCATATTTGTAGAGCAGTAACTAAAGGAACATCTGTTGAAATCATAACATTATTCCCGATATTCACATATTTACATTTGCTTTCCTTCTCACTCTACAGAGTAGGTAAGACGAAACACATAAACTTCATTTACCGTGCAGTTCGTTTAAAGAGGGCTGACATTGTCTCAGTTACCACGTTAACAGACTTAAAATCGGCTACAACACATTTAATTAGGCAGCACATTCACTAACGTGCAGATGTGGAACTTTGCTCTGATACTCATCGTAGCGTGCTATACTAAAGGTCAAAACCCCTAATTTTCTTGATCCTTGCTTTGGAAACAGCAACATGAGCACCTGAAGCAAACAGCATCACATGTCGTGATAACATTTGGTTTCATTTAGAATGTTATCAGTTGGAATCTAACTCCGTCCGAACAGATTTCAGAAGACCCTAACGGTACTGACCGACCACCGTGTCATCCTCAGCCTATGGCGTCACTGGATGCGGATATGAAGGGGCGTGTGGTCAGCACACCGCTCTTCCGAGCATTGTCAGCTGTCGCAAATGGAGCCGGTACTTCTGAATCAAGTAGCTTCTAAATTTGCCTCACGGGAGCTGAGTGCACCCCGCTGGGCAACGGCGCTCGGCTGACCGGGCGGTCACCCATCCCAGTGCTAACCATGCCCGACAACGCTTAATTTCGGTGATCTCACGGGAATCGGTATTAACACTGCGGAAAGGCTGTTCGCTCTTGGAAACCAGCCATAACATACAAAAATATGGGAACTGACATTTTTATGGGATAAAAATGTGATCGTGTATCTATAAAGTCTAAATTGACATGGTATTACCCACGCTGTGCCTACAAGTAGGGCTTCAGTTTTTAACATGCAGTTGGGACAGTCCACCGAAAGCTGCTCAGCTAATAGTTTGACAACATTAAAATGCTAACATGTTAAATAGGCGAACTGCCAATAATTAAAATTCCCATACATATCTGCTGTGCATCAATACTTCTTTGCAGTAACATATATCAGTCTTCATATCACTACGCTACAAGACGCCACGATTCACCAATTTACATTCGATCAGACTTGCAAACAGCTCCAGCTGCTTTTGAGCTAATATATGTTTCTTTGTCTGTTGTTATACCTATTTTGCATACAGTCGGAATTCATTTAACTACATTTATATTATTCTACATCAATCCATGACACGTATGAGAGGGCGTACGAACTATTACTACTCAAGCTGACCAGACTTAGCGAACAAGGAGCATCTCTGAAGATGCCCAGCGCAGCTCTGTACGAATCTTTAGGGACACAAAGTTTCAGTGACCACGACCACACAAGGCGGAAGATTCACTAGCAACTAAGACATCTGGTAGTGAAAGGCTTCATGGTTGTTACAACTTTACTGTTAGGTTTGAGACAAACTTATAACGTGAAGGCCGGCCGGAGTGGCCGAGCGGTTAAAGGCGCTACAGTCTGGAACCGCACGACCGCTACGGTCGCAGGTTCGAATCCTGCCTCGGGCATGGATGTGTGTGATGTCTTTAGGTTAGTCAGGTTTAAGTAGTTCTAAGTTCTAGGGGACTTATGGCCACAGCAGTTGAGTCCCATAGTGCTCAGAGCCAGCCATATAACGTGAATTCTGATTGTTTATAACCCCCAGTTCAGCAGTGATTAGTCTGATCACATTATTTTTTGCGCTTTTGGAAACAGCATATCTTGTTAGCAATCATTTTCATTGTACTGGTAAAATGGTCTACTACATAAAATAGTTTGTAGCACTTCAATTACATCCATGTTTTTGAATTCAACGAAAATACAATGTGCAGTAATTTAAGCTCTCATGGGTTAGAACTTTTTCCACCGATCTCTTCGGTTTAGTTCCAACTAGTTTGAAATATCACAGTCTCCACTCTTAAACATACTACACATAAGCTTAAATAGTCATTTCATTCCCATTTCCAACGATTTCAAAAATTTCTATGAAATGTTATCTGGCCAGTCTGCGTTAACCGACCGCATGTCATCCAATGCCTGGTCAAACTACTGCTGTATGCCGTCTTCCAAAAAAGTTCCCATTATACCTTCTATAGCCTCAGTAGATAACCTCTCCCCCAGAGATCTTGTACAACAGGGGAGGCCAGGAATCCGGCTCGCGGATTATTCCCTGGCAGACGTGGCAGCGCTTAGACTGGCTCCACACTTTGCCCACCGCCACGACACGCTGTCAGAGCGAGAGGAGGGGCAATAGGGGGAGACTGCAAATGCTAATTATTTGGATGGGAAATAGTTTCACTGCCGGCTGAAGTGGCCGTGCGGTTAAAGGCGCTGCAGTCTGGAACCGCAAGACCGCTACGGTCGCAGGTTCGAATCCTGCCTCGGGCGTAGATGTTTGTGATGTCCTTAGGTTAGTTAGGTTTAACTAGTTCTAAGTTCTAGGGGACTAATGACCTCAGCAGTTGAGTCCCATAGTGCTCAGAGCCATTTGAACCATCTTTTAAATAGTTTCACTGCATATGATTGTGTTTGATATTTCTCAACCACCTAGATCACAAATGGAACAAATTTTCACTATAATTTAATTATTTTTGGCACACTAGAAATATAATATAATTTTTTGTCTAGTTCAAAGTGTAGGCACACGGACAGATGCAGACAATTTCACAGGTTTTTGCCATTCATGTTGCGATGTAATCGTTATTTATTTAATTTCATAAATATACATATTGATTGAAATACTTGTAGCACTTTTTCAGAGTCATTTTCGAGATGTGGAAGCTCTACCTGAGGTAAATAACATCATAGACAGTTTTAACGAAAAAGGATTTGTTTCCAAAAGAAGAATCACACTGCGTTTCAGATACATCCGCACACGCACTGGGGTGCTTTCAAATGAAATGAGAAATGGTCTCGTAAACAGGTGTCTGATTGGCAGTAGCCTCAAAAACTTTTGGAAACTATCTTTGTAATTCTTTCAGTGCCACAATCAGTTACTCTAGCCTCTCGTTCTCCTTAGCCGAGGCAACTGGACTGTATTTGTCCTGCACGCCTGAGAATTTAGTACATGGTTCTTCTTGATGTACAGAACAATGTATCCCATCTCTGATGGTAATCCTTTGCTCTTTCATTGTCAGGTAAACCCCTAAATTTTGTCTGCATGGTTTTGTAATACCATTCCATAGCAGGTTGCAGTATCTGTTCTCTTTACGACCACATGATAGGTATTGACACAGTTTTCAACATCTTCCGTAACACCTCTTTCATACATCTCGATTCTTTCTTTTCCGACCCACTGCCCTTGATTCACTACCATATATCTCTGTGGTCCAAACGTACATTCTCAGAAATATTTTCCTCAAATTAAGGCCTATGTCTGACAGTAGTAGACGTCTCTTGAACATTAATGCCCTCTTTGTCTTTACTAGTCTGCTTCTTATGCCCTCCTTGATTCGTCAGTCATAGGTTATCCCGCTTCTACACTCCTGGAAATGGAAAAAAGAACACATTGACACCGGTGTGTCAGACCCACCATACTTGCTCCGGACACTGCGAGAGGGCTGTACAAGCAATGATCACACGCACGGCACAGCGGACACACCAGGAACCGCGGTGTTGGGCGTCGAATGGCGCTAGCTGCGCAGCATTTGTGCACCGCCGCCGTCAGTGTCAGCCAGTTTGCCGTGGCATACGGAGCTCCATCGCAGTCTTTAACACTGGTAGCATGCCGCGACAGCGTGGACGTGAACCGTATGTGCAGTTGACGGACTTTGAGCGAGGGCGTATAGTGGGCATGCGGGAGGCCGGGTGGACGTACCGCCGAATTGCTCAACACGTGGGGCGTGAGGTCTCCACAGTACATCGATGTTGTCGCCAGTGGTCGGCGGAAGGTGCACGTGCCCGTCGACCGGACCGCAGCGACGCACGGATGCACGCCAAGACCGTAGGATCCTACGCAGTGCCGTAGGGGACCGCACCGCCACTTCCCAGCAAATTAGGGACACTGTTGCTCCTGGGGTATCGGCGAGGACCATTCGCAACCGTCTCCATGAAGCTGGGCTACGGTCCCGCACACCGTTAGGCCGTCTTCCGCTCACCCCCCAACATCGTGCAGCCCGCCTCCAGTGGTGTCGCGACAGGCGTGAATGGAGGGACGAATGGAGACGTGTCGTCTTCAGCGATGAGAGTCGCTTCTGCCTTGGTGCCAATGATGGTCGTATGCGTGTTTGGCGCCGTGCAGGTGAGCGCCACAATCAGGACTGCATACGACCGAGGCACACAGGGCCAACACCCGGCATCATGGTGTGGGGAGCGATCTCCTACACTGGCCGTACACCACTGGTGATCGTCGAGGGGACACTGAATAGTGCACGGTACATCCAAACCGTCATCGAACCCATCGTTCTACCATTCCTAGGCCGGCAAGGGAACTTTCTGTTCCAACAGGACAATGCACGTCCGCATGTATCCCGTGCCACCCAACGTGCTCTAGAAGGTGTAAGTCAACTACCCTGGCCAGCAAGATCTCCGGATCTGTCCCCCATTGAGCATGTTTGGGACTGGATGAAGCGTCGTCTCACGCGGTCTGCACGTCCAGCACGAACGCTAGTCCAACTGAGGCGCCAGGTGGAAATGGCATGGCAAGCTGTTCCACAGGACTACATCCAGCATCTCTACGATCGTCTCCATGGGAGAATAGCAGCCTGCATTGCTGCGAAAGGTGGATATACACTGTACTAGTGCCGACATTGTGCATGCTCTGTTGCCTGTGTCTATGTGCCTGTGGTTCTGTCAGTGTGATCATGTGATGTATCTGACCCCAGGAATGTGTCAATAAAGTTTCCCCTTCCTGGGACAATGAATTGACGGTGTTCTTATTTCAATTTCCAGGAGTGTAATATAACAGAGTTCCTTAACGTCGTCTACTTCGTGATCACAAATTTTG
This sequence comes from Schistocerca americana, assembly GCF_021461395.2. Classification (NCBI taxonomy): domain Eukaryota; kingdom Metazoa; phylum Arthropoda; class Insecta; order Orthoptera; family Acrididae; genus Schistocerca; species Schistocerca americana. The sequence continues at coordinate 357,495,429 of NC_060123.1, forward strand.
ATGTTAGGTTTATCGCTATTCTCGTTTGTCCTACTTCTAATTACTTTTGTCTCTTTCCGGTTTACTCTTAACGCTCATTGTATACTTAACAGGCTGCTCATTTCATTCAACAGATCTTCTAAGTCTCCTTCACATAAGGGTAGCAATGTCATCAGCGAATCTTACCATTTATATCTTTTCATGCTGTAAATTTAATCCAACTCTTGAACTTTTATTTTATTTCCATTATTGCTTCCTTCGTTCTTGTTCTTCCAATCGTGTCGTTCCCTCTTGGTATTTCGTACGTATTGTATATGACCGGTGTTGCCCGTTAACTTGGTCCAGTTTCTCTTAAAATTTCGAACATCTTTCTGTATTTTACATTGCAGAATGCTTTTTGGAGTTCGACAGATTCTATGAGCGTGTCTCGAGTTTTCTTCATTCTTGCTTGCATATCAAGCTAATCGTCAGGACTGCCTCTATGGTGCCTCTTCCTTTCGTAAGGCCAAACTGATCATGATCTAGCTAATTCTCGATTTTTTTCCCATTCTACGTTGCATTATTCTTCCCAGCAGTTTGGATGCGTCAGCTGTTAAGCTGATTGTGCTACAGTTCTCGCATTTGCTTACCCTTGACATCTTTGGAATTCTGTCGATGATATTTTTCCGAAAGCCTGATTACACGTCGCCATTCTCATCGAGTCTGCACACCAACTGGGATAATCGTTTGGTTCCCTCTCCATTCAGTGATTTTGGAGATTCTGATGGAACGTTATCTGTTCCTTCGGCCTTACTGGATCTCACGTTTTCAGAGATCCATTAAATTATATCTCTAATTCTGAATCCCCTATGTCTTCACATCGATTCCAATTTTTTCAGTCCTTCCCCGCATAGAAGTCTTCAGTCAACTCTTTTCACCTATCCGCACTCTCCTCTGCGTTGAAACTCTTAATCTGAAACTTGGAAGTAGTGTGTAACAAAACTTCTCACTAAGCAATGTTTCTTATTACCATTATTTTATAACTCGTACAGTCTGGCAGCAGTATGAACTTTTATTTTAACTTTCCTATAAGAACACAGTGTCCCAGTGTATTAAAAGCAATGCGAAAAGGCAAGTGCACTCTATTCCCTTTACGGAGTCGTCCTTGTGTAGGTGTTGAATAGCCTTTCCTGCTCTACTTTTGGATACAAAAACAACTGATGACTTACATTCGATGTGTGTGTTGCCAGTTACCCTAAACTGAGTCTGACAGTCTGTAAATTAAACTAAATACAATTAACTGCTGTGAATAATATACAGAATGGATTTCTTCTCAAATAGTAGTTTTGGCCCTGCGATTGCTTCTTTCCTGCGCAACAAACAACTCAGTTCTCCATTGTTCTGCTTTATAAAATGATATGCTCAACTACATGTTCCTGAAAGAATAACTCCACGTCTGTCTTATTCTGTATTTTAAGCTGTTTGCAGAAAGAATTACTTTGTTACCCAAAAAGGCAGATAGCTGTTCACTTAATCGTGCAGGGCATGACAGCACTGTTGTGACAAGATTTAGTTTTAAACAGCAAGTAGAAACTTATTGAAATTTCAGCAAAAGTTTGCTATAACTTTAAATTGTATTCAGATCTTTTTTGTGATACAGGAGTGAATCGTATTAACAGCAGACTATGACTTTCCGGTTGCACTGTCCTTAAAAATGAAAACTGATTCAGACAATCAGTATTTAAATTACATGAATTTTCCCCTTTGCTTTCCTAGTAACATACTTTTAACAGAAAGTGAAGGGTGAATAACAGTTTATAAAACTCTAAATACATGGCCAAAAATTGCCCTTGATACCAAAATGTAGATGTTAGTGAATAAAAATGCAATGTTTACCCCATAATAATTAGCAGTCAGCATTTGCGGCAAATACGAACTTCTATCGCTCCCAAATGAGCAATCATTCTATGAAAGTTTCTTAACAACGATCTTCTGCCCTCCGTGATACCGTGGAGCGCCTCAAAGAAAAAATTATCCCCTGTTCGCCATGTTCGCCATCAGGGCTTGTCAGTCACACAGACCATACAAAGAGAATGAAAGTGACGTCATCTGCTCCTAACATCAACTCTGACAGCAAAAGAGTAATACATTTTTCATGGGTTCAGTCATACAAAGACACTCATAGTGCTAAACAATCCAAACAAAACAGCGATTTTTCGTATGTAGAAAAGTTTCAGCGTTTAACAGTTGTACTCCCATTTCTCTCTTAGAACGTTTCTTTCCCGATTTCTTCACATCTTTCCTCCAGCCGCTTCGCATTGGCTGCATGCACTTACCATGTTCTGCATTCCTGAGGAAATTATGCTACATTCCTGTGTTTCGTTAAACACTGTTGCACTTCCTTCTATCGTCGATAAATTGCAGTATTTCTTGTGTCACCCAAGATTTCTTCGCAGTTACCTTCCTTGTAACTATGTGTGTCCAACATCAGTAATAGCCATTTTTAGAGATGTCCACTACCCTTCAACTAAACTGCTTGTTATGTTATTCTTTTTCTCAGTATCCACGTTCTTAGCGAACTTCAAGTGTTTCTCGTAATTCCTCAGTACTTAAGTATTCCACTTTCTTCCACATTGATATTTCTGGACAATTCTCTTAACCTTTACTCTACTCTCCGTCATTACTAATTTGTGATCTGAGTCTATACTTGTTCCTGAGTACGCCTAACAATCCGATATCTACTTTATGAATCTCTGTCTGGCCATGATGTAATCTGGGTGCATTCTTCAGATGGCTCCATGTCCGTTCCAAGTATAACTCCTCCTCTTGTGACTCTTAAACAGAATATTCACTTTTTCGTCTGAAATTTTTTGCAGAACGCAGTTAGTCTTTCTCCTCCGTCATTCCTGCTACCAAGTCCACATTCTCTACTAACTTTTTCTCCTATTCATTCCACAACAACCGGATTCCGCCCCTATTACTATTATGTTTTCATCACCCTTTACACAATTACATGTTCAGTATCCTCATACATTCCTGTCCCCTGCTTCTTCACCGTCTGCTGTATACCTGACCAAAAGCTGTCGGCTCGGTTTGCTCTCGTGTCTCATTAGAACAACTTTATTACCGAACCGTTCATAGTAGCTCACTCTCATCCCTACGTTCCTATTCGCAACAAACCGCACTCAGATCATATCATTTCCACACCGTAATCGTCTCTCCGGATATCCTTATGTGCTTTCTATTTCACTTCAGTTACTTCCAGTATATTTATACTGAGACTTCGCGTTTACCTTTTCAGATTTTCTAACTTTTCTACATGTTATAACTTCCAATATTGGAGGCTTCGCTTCGCAGAATATTAATCTTTCAATGATTATTCCATCTTTAACTCCTGGTCACCTCTCCCTTCACAGTCCGCTCCTGGAGAGCCTGAAGGGGGACTAGTGAGGAATCTGTTGCCAATGGAGGGATCATTATGGTATATTTTCAGTTAAAGATCATATGTACTGTGGATGCGCCTTACGTGTCTTCAGTGCAATATATTCCGTTGCCTTTTGCATCCTCATGCTGTTGATCAGTGCTGATTCATCGAACGGGAGTCTTTGACTACCATTACTGATGCTTTTTCATTCAAAAATTAATCACCGGCTAGATCAGAACCCCGAACGGAGGAATGTATGATTACTAGTCAAAGTCGATACCCCTAGACCACGGGTGCAAATCTTATTGTAAGATATTAAAGAGTTATTGATGTGGAGACTGATATTTGGGATGCATTCCGAAACGGAATATTTAAAAATTTCTCTCATGCTTCAGGCGGCACTCGAACCGTGAATGTGTTCTTAATGAGATCACGTAGGCAGGCAATAATATCTGCTGCGCTGTGAAGTGCGCTACGTGATCCTCGCGACACTACGGAAGCAGAGATGAGGCACACGTGGGAGCGTTTAGCTGGAGCAGCGACACTGAGACTCAAAGTACATTTTGTGTATAAAGGAAAATAAATGGATACAGATGCAAACTGAAGAAGGAACACAAATAAAGAGTGATTATCAACTCATTCTTATTATGTTTCATTTCCGGAAATGAAAGACGAATTTCAAAATAGCCATCAACTAGTGCGCCACTTCTGCTACAAGAATTAAGACCAAAGATTCCTGGTGAGAGCCATCTGATCCATCGCCCGTTCAGAACTACGAAGAATACAGTCCAAAGGCACAAACAGCACCGATTATTATGCGTTACTGACTACCAGTGACTAGAAGTCTATAACACAGTCTGATAATTTACACTTCGGTCCGATCATTGGGTCATATTGAGAACGCTACAGGAGTTCTACGCTACGTAACAGTTTATTGGACGCGCATCCAAAGGCAAACTGTTGTATATCGAATAAAAACCGCTGCACCTGTTGTAGACCATTCATTAAACTCAGTTGCGTAATTTAAATTACATCATCTGGTGTGAATCTTAAAGGAAACGGACCGGGGTAGCGCAGTTTTTAGCACACTTGTAAGAGGTCCATGATTAAAGAATTTATTGCTAGCGCACTCTAGCCTCGAGTGCGCTAGAAATAAATTCCTTGATCATGGACCGCTTACACAGTGGACTCGCATTCGGGAGGACGACGGTTCAATCCCGCATCCGGCCATCCTGATTTAGGTTATCCGTGTTTTCCCTACGTCACTTGAGGCAAATACCCGGATGATTCCCTCGAAAAGACATGGCCGCTTTCCTTCTCCATCCCTCCATAAAATGCTCCGTCTCTAACGACATCATTGTCGATAGGATGTTAAACACTAATCTCCTTCTGAATAGAAAGAAGTAAGAGACCGTAAACAATACTTGGCAAGGATCGTATTGCAGTTACGTAAAGTGTTCGCAAGATTGAATCGCCAACAACTTTTTTGAAAACGTGGGAAATTTCGCAAAAAGTGACAGACGTGGATTACAACGAGACAATGAACCTGGAATTTATTAAAAATTTGAACGAGAGAGAACATCATAAAAAGCACCGAAAAGAGGGGTGGGGAGAGAGGGGAGAAGGTGAGAAAAAAGACAAAATATAGAGTAAACTGCTGCACAGCTGAAGAGGCACCAGAACTGAACGCTTTGACTGCTGTACACGAACCGACGGGATATCAAAGCATAAGCCCCGAGGAAGAGGAGCATGAGCGGAAGCGTAAATAACGTCTGATAAACTTCAAGAAAACAGTTGATAATAGCGTGTACAAAATAAACGTATTACTAAAGACAGCAAATATCGAGTGAATAACATATAAACGTGTGGCTGAAAGTCCTATAACCTGTCGTGGGCCGCTTAAAAACTTAACATTTAGAATTTCTAACCTTAAAATTTCGACTGCTAAAAATTTAAAAAATAAAAATTTCAAAAAAAGTCAAGTTTTTAAAAAATCGCAAAAGAGAACAGTCTTATTAAAAACACTAAAGAGGTGGACGTAAAGGGGAAAGGCGAGTAAAGCAGGCTGTTATGCTATCAAAGTTAGCCAAATTGGCTTTATGCCTTAAATCAATTTGAGAATTAAGTTTTGGCTCCTACGACAATTCTCCTGCATGGGGAGTAATGTGGATGAAATATTCTGTTGAACCTGCGCCGGAGCAGTCGTGCGGCTCTTTTCCTTTTCCTTTTTTAAAGGCTTTTATTAATACTCGCGACAATATCAGCGTGGTACTCGTTAGAATGTACTATGAATTGGATGACCCCGTATCCGAGTTCATATGCTACTTTAGATAGTGGAGTATCATGTAATATATAAATCATTGTCCAGAAAGGTGCCTTTTTATACTAGAGATGGCGAGAGGAGAAGCTACCTGCAGACTGTAACGACAAAAGTCATGGGATACCTCAAAATGAAATGTGTGTGAATTCCTAAGGTACCAAACTGCTGAGTTCATCGGTCCCTAGACTTACACACTACTTAAACTAATTTAAACAAACTTATGTTAAGAACAAAACACACACCTATGCCCGAGTGAGGACTCGAACCTGCGGCGGGAGGGGTTGCGAAATCCCTGGCATGGAGCCTCAAACGGCCCACGCGCTGACGGAGTCACCACCAGCTTGCACAGTGCCTTGTTGACAACTTGGCTGCATGGCTTCGTGGGATCTGCGCCAAACTCGAACCCTTCTATCCCGATATGGTCACGAGCCCAGGAGAGGAGCTGCAGGCGATGTTGGGCTGTTAGCAAAAGCACTCGCACCGGTCATCTGCTGCCACAGTCCATTGAAGCCAAATTCCGCCGCACGGATACGTCGTCGTTCGTCCCACATTGATTTCTGCAGTTACACTCCTGGAAATTGAAATAAGAACACCGTGAATTCATTGTCCCAGGAAGGGGAAACTTTATTGACACATTCCTGGGGTCAGATACATCACATGATCACACTGACAGAACCACAGGCACATAGACACAGGCAACAGAGCATGCACAATGTCGGCACTAGTACAGTGTATATCCACCTTTCGCAGCAATGCAGGCTGCTATTCTCCCATGGAGATGATCGTAGAGATGCTGGATGTAGTCCTGTGGAACGGCTTGCCATGCCATTTCCACCTGGCGCCTCATTTGGACCAGCGTTCGTGCTGGACGTGCAGACCGCGTGAGACGACGCTTCATCCAGTCCCAAACATGCTCAATGGGGGACAGATCCGGAGATCTTGCTGGCCAGGGTAGTTGACTTACACCTTCTAGAGCACGTTCGGTGGCACGGGATACATGCGGACGTGCATTGTCCTGTTGGAACAGCAAGTTCCCTTGCCGGTCTAGGAATGGTAGAACGATGGGTTCGATGACGGTTTGAATGTACCGTGCACTATTCAGTGTCTCCTCGACGATCACCAGTGGTGTACAGCCAGTGTAGGAGATCGCTCCCCACACCATGATGCCGGGTGTTGGCCCTGTGTGCCTCGGTCGTATGCAGTCCTGATTGTGGCGCTCACCTGCACGGCGCCAAACACGCATACGACCATCATTGGCACCAAGGCAGAAGCGACTCTCATCGCTGAAGACGACACGTCTCCATTCGTCCCTCCATTCACGCCTGTCGCGACACCACTGGAGGCGGGCTGCACGATGTTGGGGCGTGAGCGGAAGACGGCCTAACGGTGTGCGGGACCGTAGCCCAGCTTCATGGAGACGGTTGCGAATGGTCCTCGCCGATACCCCAGGAGCAACAGTGTCCCTAATTTGCTGGGAAGTGGCGGTGCGGTCCCCTACGGCACTGCGTAGGATCCTACGGTCTTGGCGTGCATCCATGCGTCACTGCGGTCCGGTCCCAGGTCGACGGGCACGTGCACCTTCCGCCGACCACTGGCGACAACATCGATGTACTGTGGAGACCTCACGCCCCACGTGTTGAGCAATTCGGCGATACGTCCACCCGGCCTCCCGCATGTCCACTATACGCCCTCGCTCAAAGTCCGTCAACTGCACATATGGTTCACGTCCACGCTGTCGCGGCATGCTACCAGTGTTAAAGACTGCGATGGAGCTCCGTATGCCACGGCAAACTGGCTGACACTGACGGCGGCGGTGCACAAATGCTGCGCAGCTAGCGCCATTCGACGGCCAACACCACGGTTCCTGGTGTGTCCGCTGTTCCGTGCGTGTGATCATTGCTTGTACAGCCCTCTCACAGTGTCCGGAGCAAGTATGGTGGGTCTGACACACCGGTGTCAATGTGTTCTTTTTTCCATTTCCAGGAGTGTATTTCATTCTGTGTTGCTTGTCTGTTCAGCGCTGACAACTCTACGCAAAGGCCTCTGCTGTCGGCCGTTAACTCGGCCACTGCGGTGACCGTGCTGAGGGGTGATGTCTGAAATATAGTATTCTCGCCACACTCATAAAATTGTGGATCTCGGAATATTGAATTCCCTAACGTTTTCTGAAATGGAATGTGACATGCGTCTAGCTCCAACTACCATCCTGCGTCCGAAGTTAATTAATGCCCAACGGCCGACCGGAGTGGCCGTGCGGTTCTAGGCGCTACAGTCTGGAGCCGAGCGACCGCTACGGTCGCAGGTTCGAATCCTGCCTCGGGCATGGATGTGTGTGATGTCCTTAGGTTAGTTAAGTTTAATTAGTTCTAAGTTCTAGGCGACTGACGACCTCACAAGTTAAGTCGCGTAGTGCTCAGAGCCATTTGAACCAATGCCCAACGTGCAGCCATAATCACGTCGGGAACCTTTTCAAATGATTCACAGAGCTTACACTGAACTAGTTTTTATACCTTGAATACTTGAAACTATCGCCGTCTGTATATGCGCATACGGCTATCCCATTACTTTTGTTACCTCCGTGTAAAAGTCATACTCATACTTTCTTCCACCGTTTCTCTTTACTTGCGTATCTGCCACATTGGCACTTCCTCAGATGAGTGGCCAACAATTTCTTTGGATAAATGTGCGTATTGGTATGTTTGTTCAGAAACCAGGAAACGGCTAAGCTAGATGCCACAAACATAAACTTAACAGGTCTTTAGTATTTCGTATTAGCGTGGCGAATATTCTATTGTGGATTGTGAATTTCAGTTTCGGTCTAAGAATGTAAATTTAACAATGTTGTTTTCGACCAGAAACTAGACGAACTGCTGAATAAAATTCACACTAGGCTTCCTCATGGCAAGACATTGATAGATTATTCGCACGTCTTGTTTCAGCGCTTGATCAGCTTTTGAAGACCACAGCTCTACGAAATGAAGTAGCGGCCACGTTAAAAAAATAATCGGGTGTTACCTCTCTTACCACAGAGTACAGTATTACAGTTGGTATTAACAAAGAATTGACGGACGATGCGGCCCTCCCGGCACGTGCCGATAAACCTGAAGCGGCAATAGTTATTTATGAAGTGCATTACAAAATCAAGTTGCATCAGTTCATTGAAGGCAATAAATACATAGGCAGAATAAAGGAGACTCTTAAGTCCTTAAAACTTTCCCTTGGCCAGTATAAAACACGATCTTTGGTGCTTATGAATGCCAATGGCCCAGATAATGTCGACAGTGCTACCCCATCCACCCTACAGCACTTACCTAGCCCCCACGGACTTCCACTTGTTTGGGCCATTAAGGATGCCATTCGTTTAAGACATTTTGAGGACGATGAGGAGGTGATTCACATAGTGAATGGCGGAAGGCCATAGAACGGGATGGGAATTAAGTGGAAAAATAGGCTGCGTAGATAAAACAGCGTTCTTTCGCATGTGTAATCCTCATTATGTTCGTTAAAAAATGCGGTGCATTACATTGTGGGCAACCCTCTTACATAACTCTTCGTGCGGAAGACTGGCCCTAGGATCGTGTCTTATTCTAGTATTCCGTACTAAAGAACGATTTCAAGTAGAATGGATGTACAGTTGGCTACACAAGAAATTGTCCCAAAATATTTCATTCCTAGGAATAATCACCTGAGGTTTAAACGTAGCTAGAGTACGGAATGGGTGGCCCACCGTCGTCTGGTGTTTGCAAAATCGCGTGTGATGATTGCCAGACTAAATATATAGTCCAAACTGGAACGTTCTTTGAAGCTACGTTTAAGGAACAGATTTCCGGTTAGGGTTCCAGTTCTGTATTGCGTTCACACTTCTCCGTAACGGGTTCTCAGTTTCTAGTGTTACATCTGGTCTTACCATTTTGCATACGAAACACAAGGGTCACAGTCTTAATATCCTGTAAAAGCTTGAGGTATTTTGTTCTTTAAGAAAATCTTCAAGCCAAACATTTAATTATCAAATTAAATTCAGCCATAAAGCCATTTTGGCCAAAGTTGAGTACTTAAATGCACAGCATGGCTCATTCGCCATTTTCCCCTTACCTCCACTTAATTGGTGCTTTTACTAGGACTATTCTCCTTTTTGAAAAATTCCTTAAGTATTTAGTTTATCTTAATTTTTAAAAATTGCAATAATTCTTGGGATTTTAATTCTAAATGTTATTTTTATAAATGGTTTACAACAGATTCTAGGCTTTCTTCGCTAAATTGTTCACTTAACACTTGCTAGCTTTATTGGTATTTTGCCGGCCGGAGTGGCCGAGCGGTTAAAGGCGCTACAGTCTGGAACCGCACGACCGCTACGGTCGCAGGTTCGAATCCTGCCTCGGGCATGGATGTGTGTGATGTCCTTAGGTTAGTTAGGTTTAAGTAGTTCTAAGTTCTAGGGGACTTATGACCACAGCAGTTGAGTCCCATAGTGCTCAGAGCCATTTGAACCATTTTTAATTGATATTTTTATTTTTGTGCATCCGTGTCCAAACAGTTTTCTTAAAGTTTATCGATATGTTACATACCTCTCTGCGCATGCGCCGCTTCTTCGGCTCCAGTGCTTTGATATCCTACCAGTTCGTGTATGAGAGTCGCTGTGTTCCGTTCCGGCGCGGCTTCAGCTGAGATACTGTTTACTCTATTCTTCGTCTTCCCAGCCCCCCCCCCCCCCCCCCCCACTACTTCCCCCTACTAAGAGTGCTTTTTATAATCGTTTTTTCTCATTTGTCCAGGGTCCAGTTTGATTGACGCGTTATAATCAATGACTATCGCTTTCTCTGAAATTTTCCAGATTTCAAACTAAGAATTGGGATCGGACTGTAAAACTGGGTTGACTACTATAATGTAAGTATACACTCTTGCGGACACTTTTTTCCACTGTGACATGATCTTTGCGTAATATTGTTTACAGTCCCGTTGTTCTTTTGATTCACATTTGTACCATATAGTGTAATTTAAATTACAAAACCGGTCGCGTGTTTCATAAAGGACTTATTACAGCTGCAGCGGTTTTTATACGACATGTAAAAGTTTTACACTTGATGCTTTCTTTACAGACAGGACTTCACTGTCATATTACTGGTCAGAGTTGGCTAGAAGAAGCCGCTACACTTCAACAGACTCCTTCATATGATCCCGCTGGTTCTATAGCAACTGTTTTCAAGCAATGTACTTTAATTTTATTGCTATAGTTATCGTTTATGGGAGTGCGTGACTGCATGAATAATTGTAGCAACTTTTCTGTAAATATTTCACCAGTTGCAGACTGCCATTTGACACGAAATCGCTGCCGTATTACTCAGTCCCCTAAATGAGTGCGTTGCTTTATTTGCATGTATAAGATCAGTGTCCCTCTTGTGCGCAAACTCTATAAGGGAAGCCACACAGTTTTAATTATCACCTCTAACGTGCTGCGAAAAGTTGGTGATGGTGTTAGGTCTTCTATACATATTCACACTCAGGCCTCAATGTGACAAATTTTCCCAATTATGGGAGACTCGTTGGAAACTTTATTTGTAGAGGTCAGCATTTTGGGTGTTCTAGAAATGTTTTGCACCCGACGGACCCTTCATCCGAGGAAAGAGGAAGACGTCTGGAGAATGCTGAGGGTTAAACGTTTTCGTAACTCAAGGGAGCAGAATGTGTGGATGTGGCCCGGGGCCTTTCTGTGGATCACAAACGTCCTGTTTGTTCGGCTTCCCAACACGTCCTTCCGACAGCCAACCATAACTTCGTTACGGAGTGACAGTATGCTACTTACGAGAATAATCAGTAATCACCATGACATGGCAGTCACAAGAATCACTGAGCATTTCCCTGCCCGATTATGCTATTTCTCCGAGGAATGACGATCTCTTATTCCTACATTACAATTCATTAATCTCTCCGGTGCAAATTTTAAGTTGTTGAGCCACGTGTAAAATGTCAGCATGCAATAAGCATTACCACGTATTCAGTGGCCACTGCAAACGGTGTAATTAGAGGCAAAATACAGACATGCCGCAAACTTATGTTGGAGAGAAAACACTGTGTTCTTAAGAATTTCCTAAGAGTTAACGTTATGGTAGCGTAGTGATTCCCAATCTTTCAGAGACCATTGCCCCTGAGCGTAACCAATATTAGTTGGTAGCTGATGAGACAAAATGTATGATAATGATAATAGTGTGTAGACCCTATATCAGTGCAATAGCCATTACATAGATACCGCTGTTTTGTGCTTTCAAAATCATTGTTTCAAAATGAATGATAAACCTATTCCCGATGTATTGCAGGAGCTGCCTATACTGAGGTGATAAAAGTCGTAGGGTACCTCCCATTATAATGTCAGACCTCCTTCTGCCCAGCGTGGTGCAGCAATACGACGTGGGATAGAAGCCTCCTGCAGAAATATTAAACCATTCCTCCTCTATATCCGTTCATATTTGCTAAAGTGTTGCTGGTGCAGGATTTGCTGCACGAACTGACCTCTCGATTACGTCCCATAAATGTTGGATGAGATCCATGTCAGCCGATCTGGGTGGCCAAGCCATGCCCTAGAATCGTCTGGTTCCTCTTCAAACCAATTGGGAACAATCGGGACTTGGTGACATGGCGCACTGCGATCCATAAAAGAATCCATAGTTGTTGGTGAACATGAAGTCCTTGAATTACTGCAAATAGTCTCCAAGTAGCTGAGCATAACCATTTCCAGTCGATGATACGTTCAACTGGACGAGAGAACACCGTCCATTCCATGTAAACACAGCCCGCATCATTATGGAGTTATCACTAGCTTGTACACTGCCTTGTTGAGAACTTAATCCCATGACTGTATGCTGTCTGTGCCACGTTCAAATCCTACTATCAGCTGTTACCAAATGATATTGAGACTAATCCGACGTCTAGAGTCCAGCCGATATGGTCACGAGCCGAGGAGAGGAGGTGCAAGCGATGTTGTGCTTTTATCAAAGGAACTCTGGTCGGTCCATTGCTGCCATATTAACGCATATTAACGCCCAATTTCGCTGCACTGTCCGGACGGATACGTACGTCGTGCGTCATATTGATTTCTGCTGTTATTTCACGCAATGCTACTTAGCTGTTAGCACTGACAACTCTACGCAGCACCGTTCCTCTAGGTTATTAAGTGAAGGCCATCGGCCACTGCGTTACCCATGGTGAGAGGTATTGCCTGAAATTTGTATTCTCGACGCGGTCTTGACAACGTGGATTTCGGAATATTGAATTCCCTAACTATTCCCGTAATGAAATATCTGATGGGTGTTGTTGCAACTACAATTCCGCGTTCAATATCTATTAATTCCATTCATGCTGGCTTAATCACGCCTGAAACACTTCCACTGAATTACGTAAGTGCAAATGACAGCTCTGTCCAAGTTGTGCCCTTTTGTGTCTTGTGTACGCTATACTACCGTTGTCTGTATGTATGCATATCGCTATTCCATGACTTTTGTCACCTAATTACACAAATCAGAGAAGGCATTTTCATCAGATATATATATATATATATATATATATATATATATATATATATATAGATTCATGCGACTAAGTACAAAGTGTGTGTAGTGCGTAGACAACGTGAGAGAGCTGATGTTCTTAAATTTGTTTAACAAGTTGTAGCCCCCATCCCATTCTTTCATGCATTAACGCTAGTTTTCGAAGAGAAGTGTTATTAATAACTAATATAATCGATATCGAAGTCTTGTGAAATAGTGATATTACTAATAATATTTCAAAACTAATAGAACAATAGTATCTTACGTTTTTAGAAGTTACGAAGTTTCACATAACGCCTCAGGGGTTGGATATCCCCAGTTCGGGGACCGCTGGTATAGTGGAGTTACCTACTTACTTTAGCTAATCACTTGTCACTGTAAAGAATATCTAGAGTTAACTCCTTACTGACTAGTAAAACAACAAATAACCCGACATTTATGACTCATGTCAGCAACGTTATACACATTATCTTCGTAGTCCCTGTTGCGTAAGCTACGCCACGCATCGAAATTTACAGCAGCCTTGTAGTTAAATCCTAAGCTAATAGCGGCATAAATCTAGTGAAAAAATTACGAGAAAAATAAGACAGGAAGGGATACCTTTCAGGACCATAACACAATACTGAGGCAACTTGCTCACCGTAGTAACCTTCTCATTGAACAATCGACACAAATGGTATTGTTAGCTAAACCACGTTAATGCTAGAAAACAATTTTGAATACATAGTGTCACAGCCTCAAGCCTAGGTCAAAATAAGCAGGCAACATCAAGTTCAAACTTTAAAGAAAACCTCACAGTTTAAGAAAATAAGAGACCACTAGCACTTCCAAAGGCATCCTTTGCAAATGACTACGCCTTAACTAAGATTGAACACGTGGCAATAGTAATCCCAGCCACCCAACTCGGTGGAGCATACATTCTCATAGCAGCATCGTGTGACGTATGGGATCATGATTAGTTTAAAGTACGTCCCAGAAAACCCGTACAGCGAATGGGGATGCGTTTTCACTGCATGACAATATATCTCAAGGGGAAATATATAATTCTAACATCGGCCGATTTCACCGTGAATAACAGCATTTTCGGTTTCTCTAACCACGAATTATGACTCCCGAGTTACTTTAAGTAACATATAACCCCACTTAGATTATGCTGCCACAACCTTGTAAAAGCACGTGTTACCGACGAAGAAACATTGCAAAAAACATTGTAACAAACGCTCTTGAAAAATTCCATTTCTTGTCCAATAGCAGTTACATAGTCTTGGGAACTTGTCAGTGATCGGAACCAACAAACAAGTACAAGCTCAAGCTAAGTCGGTATCGGCTGCGTAATACCATACCACCACTGAAACTATGACATGCCTGAAAAAGGCACAGAATAAATTTAGAAACAGGTGAGTACTGCGACAAGTATTCTAGAGTGTTTAAAAAAAAGATATGGCCAAAGATTCAGCAAACATTCTCCAGACGTAGAACAAGACGGACATGCGTCCGAGAAGCGTCAGTTCCATGTCAGAGCTCAGTTTCAGCATCTCTTCAACACATAACCATTGAGAAAGACGTATCAGCACAGTATGAAACACTTCACTAAATAAAATTTTGAAAATGACCTCCATGAATACGGATACATGCATCAGCCCCTCATCGCATTGGTCACGTCGTCAACCCTACTAGTTCCAGGTAACTGAGTTACGGTGACACTATGGTTGTTGTGAACTACACCAAAAAGTACAACTCCACCTCCCCCCTCAGTAATATCGTCTTTCGAGGCCATGCCCAATGGTGAGTAGTAGGATTAAACGTGTGGTGTCTCATAATACGAGGATCAATTGCTTCCAACTCCTCCATTCAGGTCAGAGTCATTCTGGAAATCTCTCTCGATATAAACTTTCAGCGCAACTGCCATAAGTTTCAACTAGTCCGTAGAGCAAATGGGACTATGCCAGCTCCGCATTAGAGTACTCTTCCTTTGCACTGCACCGGAAACCAAGTCCGTGACGAACGAAAGACATTTGATGCTACGTCCTTGATGCTAATATAACAATGAAGTTAATCGTGTGTCAACCCAAGCATAAAATTACGATATCGCGGTAGGTGTGTTTTTAAGAAGGATGCAATCTTCCTTCATTCATACATACATGTATGTCCAGAGGAACAGGCACTGCGGCGACTATAGCTGTTATGAAATACATGAAATGTGTAGCAGTTGCGAATACGAACAACCATCAGGTCTATACAGGAATGACGAAAGCGAAAATTTATACTGGACCGGGACTCGAACCCAGATTTCCCTGTTTACGTGAGCGGTCACCTTAATCGATTTCGCTAACGATGTAAGACTCACGGGTATACCCAAACTTCCATATGTCGCCGTTTCTGCGTCAGAACTGTACTCGTACACTCATAATATACTTCTAGTAAAAGGACGACATTTTTAATCGAAATTCACTGCCCGATATTGTAGGACAAATACGATATAGGGATAGCCAAAACTGTTAAAACGACAGCTCGCGTAAGACGGGAAATCTGGGTTCGGGTCCCGATCGGACAATGATCTTCATTGTCGTCATATTATCATTTATCTGATGAGTCTTCCTATTTGCAATTGCGAATACATTTCATGTGGGCAATGAAGTTAGTCTCAAATCAACATTACCTCCTTTCAATTGGTACAAGAAACAGTGGCTGCCAACCTAAAAATTTCGAATTACTGCAAGAGTACATTTTAATGAAACATAACAGATTCTTGTAAGCATTTCTTGTAAGAAAACTTACCGTATAATGCTCGTGAATTCTGTTTCTGAGTATTTCCCATGATTAATACGATTGTGAAGAAAAGCAAAAAGTGGGCTCTAAAATGGAAATAAAGCGTTTCCAGACCCATGCCGATGTACCACATTTTATTCCTATACTCTTGTAGATTGTTTCCTGAAACTCTGGGCATACATTTTTGTTATACAGTATATGTCACAAATTCTTACACCACGCTCATGTAAAGATACAGACCTGTGCAACGAAAAATCTAATTTCTCTAAGCCGAACGGCTCCGTACACGATGAAGTTCCTCAATCTTTTAAAATCTGATTGGTGAATGCTGGTAACATCCAGACGCTGGGTGTATGGTTTTCTGACTACTACAAACCCAAACTTTTGTGTGACAGCTTCAGAAGATTTCCAATTGTAATTTGAAGTAAAATTCAATAGAGAGTAACAAGTGAAATGTAGCATCACGTTCCCTCGGCTATATATGTTCGATGGGATTCACACTGGCTGATCTGATTGGCCAGATCATTCTCTCAATTTGTAAAGAAGTTTCTTCGAACCAATCGCGAACAGTTGTGGCCCAGTGACGTGGCACATTGTCACCCATGAAAATTCCGTCGTCAGTTTCGGAAAAATAAGTCCATCAATAAACATTTCCGGTCAATTATCGGTTCAGTTCGACAGGAGGATCCAGTCCATTCCATATAAACACGCCCCACATCATTATGGAGCCACCACCAACTTGCACAGTGCCTTGCTGACAACTTGAGTCCATGGCTTTGTGGGGTCTGCGCCACACTGGAACACTACCGTCAGCTCTTACTAACTGAAACTGCAACTTATCTGAGCAGGCTAAGGTTTTCGTGTAGTGTCCAGCCGATAAGGTCACGAGCACAGAAGACGCGCTGCAGGTGATGTCGTGCTGTTAGCAAAGGCACTCGCGTCGGTCGTTTGCTGTCATAACACATTAACGCCAAATTTCGCTGCACTGTCCCAACGGATGGATAGGTTCGTCGTACGTGCCACATTCATTTCTGCTTTTATTTCACGCAGTGTTGCTTGTCTTCTAGCAGCGACAACTATTTGCAAACGCTACTGCTCTCAGTCGTTAAATGAAGGTCTTCAGCTAGTGCGTCGTCCTTGGAGAGAGGTAATGCCTGAAATCTGGTATTTTCGGCACTTTCGTCACGCCGCGAATCTCAGAGTATTCAATTCCCTAAATTACCGGAATGAAATGTCTCGTGCATGTAACTACAACTACAATTCCGCTTTCAAAGTCCGTTGATTCCACTCTTGTGGCCATAATCACCCTTCCACTGAATCATTGTGAACGCGATACCACCGACATCCACGTATGTGCATATGGCTATCACATGACCTGTCTCTCCTCAGTGTAAATTTGTTTGTCGTTTGTTCGATATAGCTGTTAATCGCCGTTATAATACACGCTTTGCTGGAGTTAGCTCAATAACGTAACATAAGAAACGACAACAATAAAAGATACACCCATAGTAGTAACACCAACATGTACAGTCCAACATTATACAAATAATACTTAGTGGAATATACATACAAGTGTAGCTTGTTACTGTGAAAACTGATTGTAGATTGAGCGTTTATTTGGTCTGGATTTATTCAAAACACTCAAACATACGAAATGGTTTGATAATCCAGCTGTTTTACTGCCCTTACACAGCTATAGTTGCTGAACCAGGAGCCACGATACGAGTACGCTGGTCCACACGCGCTTGTGTGTCAGTGTGTGAATGTGTGTGTGTGTGTGTGTGTGTGTGTGTGTGTGTGTGTGTGCATGTCAGAGGGATAGGGAGAGGGAGGGGGACTGGGGGAGGGAGAAATTTCGGGCGAGAGAGTGGTAGAGAATTCTACGTGATTGTAGTCCTGTGAAAGCCAACAAGAACGGAAACCGTTCTGGCACAGGAAACCGCAGACACCAGACCAGCAGGGGCAGAAGTCCGCTGCAAACTTGCAGCAGAGCCGCCAACCGCCGACAAGCCGGCATGCGAGCCGAGCCGGCAATCTGGGAGGTGTTGCCGGCGGCGGCGGCGGCGGCGGCGGCAGCGGGCGGCGCGGCACTCTGCGGAACTTCAATAAGCAAATTGCTGTCTAAGCCGTTGGTTGGAATGAGCTCCTATTATCCAGCCAGCACAGAAAGAACGGTGTCAGTGACGTTTTCATACTGTAGTGCAAGGGAATCAGTGGCTTGGTTAACGACTACGGGTACCTACGAAACCGTGATTTGAAGACTTTTCTGGCATATATGATGATTATAATAAAACATTCGCTACTGAGCCAGTGCAGACGGAAAACTATTTACCATATGGATAGCGATTTTTTTAATTTTATTTATTTAATGGATACCCAACTTTATAGGAACAATGTTGGGAATATATGATGCTGGATTTACCTTACTAGTAGTATTACTGGCAGTATTAGTGTCCCCCCCTCATGAACCATGGACCTTGCCGTCGGTGGGGAGGCTTGCATGCCTCAGCGATACAGATAGCCGTACCGTAGGTGCAACCACAACGGAGGGGTATCTGTTGAGAGGCCAGACAAACGTGTGGTTCCTGAAGAGGGGCAGCAGCCTTTTCAGTAGTTGCAAGGGCAACAGTCTGGATGATTGACTGATATGGCCTTGTAACAATAACCAAATCGGCCTTGCTGTGCTGGTTCTGCGAACGGCTGAAAGCAAGGGGAAACTACGGCCGTAATTTTTCCCGAGGGCATGCAGCTTTACTGTATGATTAAATGATGATGGCGTCCTCTTGGGTAAAATATTCCGGAGGTAAAATAGTCCCCCATTCGGATCTCCGGGCGGGGACTACTCAAGAGGATGTCGTTATCAGGAGAAAGAAAACTGGCGTTCTACGGATCGGAGCGTGGAATGTCAGATCCCTTAATCGGGCAGGTAGGTTAGAAAATTTAAAAAGGGAAATGGATAGGTTGAAGTTAGATATAGTGGGAATTAGTGAAGTTCGGTGGCAGGAGGAACAAGACTTCTGGTCAGGTGACTACAGGGTTATAAACACAAAATCAAATAGGGGTAATGCAAGAGTAGGTTTAATAATGAATAGGAAAATAGGAATGCGGGTAAACTACCACAAACAGCATAGTGAACGCATTATTGTGGCCAAGATAGATACGAAGCCCACACCTACTACAGTAGTACAAGTTTATATGCCAACTGGCTCTGCAGATGACGAAGAAATTGAAGAAATGTATGATGAAATAAAAGAAATTATTCAGATTGTGAAGGGAGACGAAAATTTAAAAGTCATGGGTGACTGGAATTCGAGTGTAGGAAAAGGGAGAGAAGGAAGCATAGTAGGTGAATATGGATTGGGGCTAAGAAATGAAAGAGGAAATCGCCTGGTAGAATTTTGCACAGAGCACAACATAATCATAACTAACACTTCGTTTAAGAATCGTGAAAGAAGGTTGTATACATGGAAGAACTAAAAGGTATCAGACAGATTATATAATGGTAAGACAGAGATTTAGGAACCAGGTTTTAAATTGTAAGACATTTCCAGGGGCAGATGTGGACTCTGACCACAATCTATTGGTTATGACCTGTAGATTAAAACTGAAGAAACTGCAAAAAGGTGGGAATTTAAGGAGATGGGACCTGGATAAACTGAAAGAACCAGAGGTTGTAGAGAGTTTCAGGGAGAGCATAAGGGAACAATTGACAGGAATGGGGGAAAGAAATACAGTAGAAGAAGAATGGGTAGCTTTGAGGGATGAAGTAGCGAAGGCAGCAGAGGATCAAGTAGGTAAAAAGACGAGGGCTAGTAGAAATCCTTGGGTAACAGAAGAAATATTGAATTTAATTGATGAAAGGAGAAAATATAAAAATGCAGTAAATGAAGCAGGAAGTGCAAAATGGCTAAGCCGGGATGGCTAGAGGACAAATGTAAGGATGTAGAGGCCTATCTCACTAGGGGTAAGATAGATACAGCCTACAGGAAAATTAGAGAGACCTTTGGAGATAAGAGAACGACTTATATGAATATCAAGAGCTCAGATGGAAACCCAGTTCTAAGCAAAGAAGGGAAAGCGGAAAGGTGGAAGGAGTGTATAGAGGGTCTATACAAGGGTGATGTACTTGAGGACAATATTATAGAAATGGAAGGGCATGTAGATGAAGATGAAATGGGAGATATGATACTGCGTGAAGAGTTTGACAGAGCACTGAAAGACCTGAGTCGAAACAAGGCCCCGGAGTAGACAACATTCCATTGGAACTACTGACGGCCTTGGGAGAGCCAGTCCTGACAAAACTCTACCATCTGGTGAGCAAGATGTACGAAACAGGCGAAATACCCTCAGACTTCAAGAAGAATATAATAATTCCAATCCCAAAGAAAGCAGGTGTTGACAGATGTGAAAATTACCGAACTATCAGTTTAATAAGTCACAGCTGCAAAATACTAACACGAATTCCTTACAGACGAATGGAAAAACTAGTAGAACCCAACCTCGGGGAAGATCAGTTTGGATTCCGTAGAAACACTGGAAGACGTGAGGCAATACTGACCTTACGACTTATCTTAGAAGAGATATTAAGGAAAGGCAAACCTACGTTTCTAGCATTTGTAGACTTAGAGAAAGCTTTTGACAATGTTGACTGGAATACTCTCTTTCAAATTCTAAAGGTGGCAGGGGTAAATTACAGGGAGCGAAAGGCTATTTACAATTTGTACAGAAACCACATGGCAGTTATAAGAGTCGAGGGACATGAAAGGGAAGCAGTGGTTGGGAAGGGAGTAAGACAGGGTTGTAGCCTCTCCCCGATGTTGTTCAATCTGTATATTGAGCAAGCAGTAAAGGAAACAAAACAAAATTCGGAGTAGGTATTAAAATTCATGGAGAAGAAATAAAAACTTTGAGGTTCGCCGATGACATTGTAATTCTGTCAGAGACAGCAAAGGACTTGGAAGAGCAGTTGAATGGAATGGACAGTGTCTTGAAAGGAGGATATAAGATGAACATCAACAAAAGCAAAACAAGGATAATGGAATGTAGTCTAATTAAGTCAGTTGATGCTGAGGGAATTAGATTAGGAAATGAAGCACTTAAAGTAGTAAAGGCGTTTTGCTATTTGGGGAGCAAAATAACTGAAGATGGTCGAAGTAGAGAGGATATAAAATGTAGGCTGGCAATGGCAAGGAAAGCGTTTCTGAAGAAGAGAAATTTGTTAACATCCAGTATTGATTTAAGTGTCAGGAAGTCATTTCTGAAAGTATTCGTCTGGAGTGTAGCCTTGTATGGAAGTGAAACATGGACGATAAATAGTTTGGACAAGAAGAGAATAGAAGCTTTCGAAATGTGGTGCTACAGAAGAATGCTGAAGATTAGATGGGTAGATCACATAACTAATGAGAAAGTATTGAATAGGATTGGGGAGAAGAGAAGTTTGTGGCACAACTTGACCAGAAGAAGGGATCGGTTGGTAGGACATGTTCTGAGGCATCAAGGGATCACCAATTTAGTATTGGAGGGCAGCGTGGAGGGTAAAAATCGTAGAGGGAGACCAAGAGATGAATACACTAAGCAGATTCAGAAGGATGTAGGTTGCAGTAGGTACTGGGAGATGAAAAAGCTTGCACAGGATAGAGTAGCATGGAGAGCTGCATCAAACCAGTCTCAGGACTGAAGACCACAACAACAACAGTATTAGTGTGTCATGCCTTGCCATTAGGTGCCGGTACTTGAATGGCGGCATAGGGTTGAAACACAGCCATCAGCGTGCATTACAGTTGTAGACAGTCAACATGACTCTGGGTAAGGCGAGCAGGGTTTCACTCGTAAAGCTATTTCATAAGAACAACAACTGCCATGGTGCTAACCCTCACGAGTATTGACGCATTAAAGGAATGACGTAGTGCCTTACATTGTGCATATACCTCAGTGGAATTCAGTTAGCGCCATTAATGACTGCATGGAAAATATTTTTAAGAGTAGTTTACAAGAAAGAGAAAAAATGAGAGAGACGTCAGTAACTACCGACCTGTTTCACAGTTTACATCGTTTCCCAAAATTGTGATGTATTCTAGAACAGTATCTCACCATTGCAACAATAATGTCCTCATCAAATCACAGTTTCGGATTCAGAAGGGTAGCTCTACAAAGAATGCCATTTACTTGTTCACACACCAGATACTACAAGCATTAAATAACAAAACAGCACCTGTAGGTAGTTTCTGTGACCTATACAAGGCATTTGATCGTGTGAATCATAGCATACTCCCAGATAAATTACAGTTTTATAGGATTGATGGTATAGCCAATCAATGGATCATGTCATATCTAACCACAAGAATGCAGAAAGCTGTACTTAATAGTAATTTAAGGAACAGAATCCAGGGACATAATTCTGACGGGAGAGATATCACAGATGGAGTTCCCCTAGGCTCAATCTCATGTCCACAACTGTTTCTCATGTATGTAAATTATCTACCGTCTACTGTACAACAAACAGTATTAGTTCTTTCTGTAGATAACACATTATTGTAATGACTCCCATTACACATACAGAAATGGAAGAAATGGTAAACAAAGTCCTCAAATGTGCCATTGACTGGTTTTCTGAGAATGGTCTCACCCTTAATTTCACAGGGACACATTATATTCAGTTCTGCACCCCTAGGGGTACTGCAGTAGTGATAAGTGTAACACATGGTGATGAAATAATATATGGGGCGGAAACTTTAAAATTCTTATGTGTCCATATTCATGAGAATTTAAATTGGAAGCAACACATTTTGGAACTCCTAAAACAACTTAGTTCAGCCACATTTGCAAATTTTGGGTAGAGAGAAATCAGTAAGTTGATATATTTTGCTTATTTTCATTCAGTGATGTCATATACAGGGTGGCCCATTGATAGTGACCGGGCCAAATATCCCACGAAATAAGCGTCAAACGAAAAACCTACAAAGAACGAAACTCGTCTAGCTTGAAGGGGGAAACTAGATGACGCTATGGTAGGATCGCTAGATGGCGCTGCCAAAGGTGAAACGGATATCAGCTGCGTATTTTTTAAATAGGAACCCTCATTTTTATGACATATTCGTGTAGTATGTAAAGAAATATGAATGTTTTAGTTTTAACACTTTTTTCGCTTTGTGATAGATGGCGCTGTAATAGTCACAAGCGTATAAGTACGTGGTATAACGTAACATTCCGCCAGTTTGGACGGTATTTTCTTCGTGATACATTACCCGTGTGAGAGTTGGCTACAGCGTGCATACACAAGCTCTGGAATCTAAGATATTGTTGTCGCGCTTCTAAGCACACGGATTAAGTAGTGGCAGTTTTGAAGCCAGGGTAGGAGCCCGCAAACTGTAGAGCGCACGTGTGTTGGGCGAGGGGTCGTCGCCGAGCTGCCGTACTGTCGTGTCCGCCAGCAGCGACACAGGATTTGGTATTTAGTTGATATTTTTTATAATTTGCAGAGCGCTTTTTAATTTAAAGAAAAGGGTTTTTGTATGTGCGTAGCAGCAGACGGTAATTCTGATAATGATAGGAGTTGAATTCTTAAGGGGAAACCATTGTTAGATTAAGTATTGATTTTTGTCATTGATTTCCTTTGTAATTGTCAGGGAATTGTTTCATAATGTATTCAATTGAGAAGTATTTCAGTCTGTCTCAAGAGTTTGATTAATTTGTAATATTGCTTTAATGCCACTGGAGGCAGATTTACAAACGAAGCGATTGTTCAAAGAGCATTTTGTTAATTGAATGAGAAAGAATCGCTTTCTGAATATAGTTTTTTTTGGGTTATCGTTTATCGAGTTTAGATTTGACCAAACCCTTTTTCTTGAAATATATGTAGTTGTAGTAAGCAGCAGCAGCCGCAGTAA
Source organism: Schistocerca americana (assembly GCF_021461395.2). NCBI lineage: Eukaryota > Metazoa > Arthropoda > Insecta > Orthoptera > Acrididae > Schistocerca > Schistocerca americana. The sequence continues at coordinate 357,519,324 of NC_060123.1, forward strand.
CAGCAGGAGCCGCCATACAGAACATGCATTGCACTCAGCTTGAATAATAGGTTTTTATTAATGTTTTTGTTAAATAATGGAATGCAGCAGATCAAGCAGTGGCAGCAGACAGACCAGGTAAGTTATTTGTTGCGCATAGGTCCAATAAAAAAATAAATAAAGTTTAGGCGATCTCTGTAATAGTAAAGTTAACAAGAGTACAAGGACGAGATTTTCAATAGAAAACATGAGATAAGAGATGAAGAGCTCGCAACTTTCACGTTTTAAAACGGACCATTTACCAACTGCGGAAAAGGTCGATATCGTGTTGATGTATGGCTATAGTGATCAAAATGCCCAACGGGCGTGTGTTATGTATGCTGCTCGGTATCCTGGACGACGTCATCCAAGTGTCCGGAGCGTTCGCCGGATAGTTACGTTATTTAAGGAAACAGGAAGTGTTCAGCCACATGTGAAACGTCAACCACGACCTGCAACAAATGATGATGCCCCAGTAGGTGTCTTAGCTGCTGTTGCGGCTAATCCGCACATCAGTAGCAGTGAAATTGCGCGAGGATCGGGAATCGCAAAAACGTCAGTGTTGAGAATGCTACATCAACATCGATTGAAACCCGTACCACATTTCTGTGCACCAGGAATTGCATGCCGACGACTTTGAATGTCATGTACAGTTCTGCCACTGGGCACAAGAGAAATTATGGGACGATGACAGATTTTTCGCACGCGTTCTATTTAGCGACGAAGCGTCATTCACCAACAGCGGTAACGTAAACCGGCATAATATGCACTACTGGGAAACGAAACATCCACGATGGCTGCGACAAGTGGAACATCAGTGACCTTAGAGGGTTAATGTATGTTGCGGCACTATGGGAGGAAGGATAATTGGCCCCCATTTTATCGATGTCAGTCTAAATGGTGCAATGTATGCTGATATCCTACGTAATGTTCTACCGATGTTACTACAAGATGTTTCACTGCCTGAGAGGATGGTGATGTACTTCCAACAAGATGGATGTCCCGCACATAGCTCGAGTTCGGTAGAAGCGGTGTTGAATAGCATATTTCATGACAGGTGGATTGGTCGTCGAAGCACCAAACCATGGCCCACACGTTCACCGGATCTGACGTCACCGGATTTCTTTCTGTGGGGAAAGTTGAAGGATATTTGCTATCGTGGTCCACCGACAACCCGTCAGCGCATTGTCAATGCATGTGCGAACGTTACGGAATGTGAACTACTCGCTGTTGAGAGGAGTGTCGTTACACGTATTGCCAAATGCATTGAGGTTGACGGACATAATTTTGAGCATTTATTCCATTAATGGGGTATTTACAGGTAATCACGCTGTAACACCATGCGTTCTCAGAAATGATACGTTCACAATGGTACATGTATCACATTGGAACAACCGAAATAAAATGTTCAAACGTACCTACGTTCTGTATTTTAATTTAAAAAACCTACCTATTACCAACTGTTCGTCTAAAATTGTGAGCCATATGTTTGTGGCTATTACAGCGCCATCTTTCACAAAGCGAAAAAAGTTGTCCAACTAAAACATTCGTATTTCTTACGTACTACACGAATATGTAATAAAAATGCGGGTTCCTATTTTAAGAAACGCAGTTGATATCCGTTTGACCTATGGCTGCGCCATCTAGCGGGCCACCCATTGCGCCATCTGGTTTCCCCCTTCAAGCAAGACAACGTTCGTTCTTTTCAGTTTTTTCGTTTGTCGCTTATTTCGTGAGATATTTGGCCTGGTCACGATCAATGGACAACCCTGTATAATAATGTTACGGAGGCATTGATCATTATCAAAGAACGAGCTGTGAGAATAATATATGACGCTCACCCGCGATCATCTTGTAGACATCTGTTTAAGGAGTTGGGCATTCAGACTACTGCTTTACAGTATATTTATTCCCTCATGAAGTTTGTTGTAAATAATCCACTACAGTTCAAAAGGAACGTTGAGATACATCATTACAATACTAGAAGAAAAAATGGCATTCATTACTCAACATTAAGATTGTCTTTAGCACAGAAACGGGTGCACAATACTGCAACAAAAATTTTTGACCACTGACCCAGTGATACAAAATGTCTAACAGACAGAAAGATAAAATTTGAAAATAAAGTTGAAAAGTTTCTCCTTGACAACTCTTTCTATTCCGTAGAACAATTTCTGTGTTTGTAATGTGTAAGAGGTGGTGGCTAGGAACTGCGAACTCAGTCTGTATATCTTGTTTTCATTTCGGAAAGAAAACTTGGTGATGATTAGCGAACAAATAGATGTACAAGTTAATTTGCAATGTGGATGTAAAAATTACTAGTTCCACATCATGACGATTTGATCCATGGAACATGAAAATACCTAACTAAGAGACGTCCTCTCTCGGCACCAGGTTCGAAGAACATGATTCGGAATTTCGAACTAACGGTTGTTTGGGCATTGTCCTGAAACACCCTGATGTCCAATTGCATTACAAATCGTTGAAGAATTTACTGTTGCAAAGCGGAGAACCGTGTACGGAAAGTGCGATCTTCAAGCAGTACGCGGGGAGTGAAATTCCGTGGTCCACCGTTCGTAACGTGCTGTTCTAGGCTGTCCTGCATGCGAATGGTCGTCAAACTGAGCAACGTAACGAAAGTGGGATATAACCGTTGTATCCAGTTAAGAAATGTTAATTTCTCACGTGGAAGTTGAAATGTCTTTCTCTCTGTCAATGGTTTATTCGTTATTTTTCTTCCGCATGCCCTTCAAAATGTTTCCATTACTCGTTCTTCACGGAGGCCCTCTCAAGTAGGGGAAGTTTATTTATAACCACCTTCTACATTGTTCCTATAGATACACTGTGGTCCAAAGAACATCCCCACTGAGTTTATCGGAATATTTTCTCGTTTAACTTCACTTTCTACATCTACATCTACATTGATACTCCGCAAGCCACCCAACGGTGTGTGGCGGAGGGCACTTTACGTGCCACTGTCATTACCTCCCTTTCCTGTTCCAGTCGCGTATGGTTCGCGGGAAGAACGACTGTCTGAAAGCCTCCGTGCGCGCTCTAATCTCTCTAATTTTACATTCGTGATCTCCTCGGGAGGTATAAGTAGGGGGAAGCAATATATTCGATACCTCATCCAGAAACGCACCCTCTCGAAACCTGGCGAGCAAGTTACACCGCGATGCAGAGCGCCTCTCTTGCAGAGTCTGCCACTTGAGTTTATTAAACATCTCCGTAACGCTATCACGGTTACCAAATAACCCGGTAACGAAACGCGCCGCTCTTCTTTGGATCTTCTCAATCTCTTCCGTCAACCCGACCTGGTACGGATCCCACACTGATGAGCAATACTCAAGTATAGGTCGAACGAGTGTTTTGTAAGCCACCTCCTTTGTTGATGGACTACATTTTCTAAGCACTCTCCCAATGAATCTCAACCTGGTACCCGCCTTACCAACAATTAATTTTATATGATCATTCCACTTCAAATCGTTCCGCACGCATACTCCCAGATATTTTACAGAAGTAACTGCTACCAGTGTTTGTTCCGCTATCATATAATCATACAATAAAGGATCCTTCTTTACTCATTTGCTTTCCCTCGATGTTGGCATTTTTGTAATCCTATATCAGTAAAAAGCATTTATCAAGTGATTTAAAATAATATTTTTGTGAAGAGAATTTTATTTCCCCGATTTCAAAATATATACAGTAAGCGCAACACCACTGGAAACTTGTTGATAGGCTGCTAAATATTTATTCAGTTCCGAACAAGTTGATAACATTACTGTGCCAACAATTAACCATTACGCCACTAGATTCCATGACATTATTGACTTGTGACACTTTTTGCCTACTAACAGTTGAGGAAGTGAGAAAAAACCTTTATCCTTTCGTCCGGAGTGAAAACAACACACCGTTAGAAATTGATATTATAAACGTTCATTGTTTAACACCGTGGTGTTGGCCCTAAAAAACGGTGGCACGAATATGGAAATCGTAAGGAATGAATTCGTTGACCAAAATCAGGGCTAAATATTTTTAATAGGAGAGAGAAATAATGGAAGACACAGACTGCGACACACACGTGCTCGTAAGAAGAACTAAGTCGCTGAGTATGCAGATGAATACGAGTATAAACGTTGCCAGGTAGGAAAAGAGAAATAAAGTCCCGCCATATTCTTTCCGAAAGATTTTAAGAAGAGTGCTTCGCATCAGACAGTGCTTAAACGATTCTCAAAAATGAATATTAAAAGGAAAGGCTCTGAAGAACAAGAAACATATCGCATAAGGGATTCAGTACGTGAACTCGCATAGAGACTGGACCGTGGATGACTGGGGCAGGGTAATTTTCTCCGATGAAAACAAGTTTAACGTGTATGGTAGTGATCCCGTCTTGACACTCTGAATGGCGAAAGGAGAAAAATTGAGCAATGAGTGTTTATTAAAACATTACAATTCTCTGAAAATGTTTAGGTGTGGGATGTATGTTTTTCCACAGGGTTTGTGAGGGTAAAAATATGTCCAGATACAGTCAGTGGTATGGCGTATTACAAAATCGTTGGGAAGGATGTAATGAACACAGCTAGGTATCATTTGAGGGGTGCAAACCTCCGTCCATTTATTTTTAAACATACCAATTGTAGCTACCGCGATCTAGGATTGTACATAACCTAACCTCCGCCGTGTCTCAAACTTGGGCCGTAAACCCGGCTATAATTTGAAAATAGTGTGAAAAATGGCTTCCTTCCTTTGTTCCACAGCTCAAGATTTATGGCTTTCGTAGCATTTTTTATTGTTAAGGACATTTGCATCACTGATGAATGGTTTTGGAAAGCCACATCATCCTGCAGCAGCTTGCTCATGTAGCTCACTTCATGTTGTTTTGGCGCTGACAGGGTTCGCGAGTGCTTTTAATATAATATAACGAACGCTTGGTGGTAAGAAACAGCTTGTAAAGCTCGTAAGGGTGTTGAACGGTAGGTTTTGTTGAGATATAATTGTTAAGAAAAAATTAGAGAGGTTGAAGTTACCCAGTCAGGCAGTTGCACGCGAAATTTCGGGAGGCCCGACGGATACAATTAATGTTAGTTGTTCTCATAGCGTAGATGATAGCGCAAGAGACTGCTCAGCCTTTGGCTCTGGTTCGATCTTTACTACCGTCTCAGGTCCAATTTTTGTATCGCCGTCGTGATCGGTTCCGTTTTAGGAAAACAAATAAAGAATAACTTTGGCGACACCATCTCGGGCGCTCCGCTTCAATTTTCATGAGCTTCGGCCTGACTGGTTAACTTCAACGCTAATTAACTCGGAAACGGCGCAAAGTATGGATTTTTTTCTTAACAACTGTTTCGCAATACAGCCAACCCCGCAGTACCCTTAGAAGCTTTTCAAATTGTTTCTGACCACTTTCTATAGTTCCTTCAGAACTTGTCTCTCCTCCCTCCTTCCTTCCGTACAAACTGTATGACAGTGCTACAGCTCCAATTGCAAGTATGCTTTTGTTTGCCTAATAATTTTGACAAATAGTTAACTAGACTATCGGATGAAAACAACTAAACATTAGTTTTGAAAGCCAATTTAATAAATCCATTGAATATGATCAGTAGGAAACCAAACCATGTTGATTACTGACTCCGAGATTTGGTAGCACTTATGCCTGGACTGAGAATGGTGTGGACACGACTGTTCTGTTGTTTACGTCCATTTACGTGACGCGCGAAACTCTTTAGACCCTGCGAATTGTGCAGTGTGTGGCACTATTGCCTCAGTTGGTTTAGCAGACGTAGGTTTGCTATACTTCGGAGCTGCTTGTGTGTATCTTTCTCCGGTAGCAGGAGTGTTGACATGATGGGCAGAACACGGAAAAGGTGAGGCGGTCGCTTGTTTGCGCGGAAAGAGCTGTTCCACAAGCCTTTAGAAATTTAGTGTACTGACCTACCGTAAACACTTAGTGATTGGATGCCTACGGTAGTGTGGAGTCTGGAAACGGTGCAGCCAGAGATTACGATTATGACTATAGTGTTTTCGCCGAAGTCTTATGCATGGAATAATCCCTTGTAGACCTCTGATTGAAACAAGTATTCTGTGGGCTGATCCGCATTTCTCTAGACTGTGCGCCTACAGAGTGATACGAACTGTCTTTACGGATTTGAACATACATTCTGTCTTCTGGTTCCATAAAGCGTTAACCCTCATATGATTTACAATTGTATAATTACCTTGAGTGTCTCTGAATCGGACGGACATTTTGATGATATCCTACAACTGTAGGATAATTCTTGCACAACTGCAGCCTTGAAGGACGGCGCATGCCTCATGTGCAGTCGGCGTGCTCAACTTGCACAGACTTCACTATACTCCCCGACTGCGTCAGTAATTTCTAGTTTATTGTTGTTAACATGCAGTTGTTCAGGGCAAACTGTGACCTTACCTTATATGGGTGTTCATAGGTAGATGAGGCTCCAGTACCAGCCTATGTGACGGCACTAATTTGACCGGAAAACTAAGGGAAGCATAGTTCCAGATTATTGTCTTTATGGTAATTATTCTCCTTAATTGGTTGATATGCATTTATATTTATTTATTGCACGCAAAGTGAATACTGATGCATTCAGTTCCGTTGATGATCTGACCTTTACACACCAGTTTTTTTTAGTGCTATAATACAGAAAACGATGCTCAATTTAAACTGAACAGATTATTAACTTTCTTGTTAGGTCTTAGATTTTGGAGGAATGCTATGTATGAATGTAGCTGCTGGCGTGAATTCGCTGCAGCAATTTGTTGTTTAGTGCTATAGTATTGGACACAGTAACAATTTTTAATTAACAGTCTTCTACAAAAAAAATGGTTCAAATGGCTCTGACCACTATGGGACTTAACTTCCGAGGTCATTAGTCCCCTAGAACTTAGAACAACTTAAACCTAACTAACCTAAGAACATCACACACATCCATGCCCGAGGCAGGATTCGATCCTGCGACTGTAGCGGTCACGCGATTCCAGATTGTAGTTCCTAGAACGCTCGGCCACCTCGGCCGGCAGTCTTCCACTTCGTCATCCTTTCTTTTGGGGCTAATATTTACTTGACCTTAGTGTAATTCATTGCAAAGCGAATTAAATTTCTGTGTTATCAATAAATGAATATTGTTATAGTGTTAACCAGTCGATTCTACACTTTTGTTTCTTCTTTGAGTCAGGCTATCACAACACATTAGACACCCAGCTGGAACGAATGTGCGAAACAATGTTGTGGTACACGGTGAGGAATCCCCGACATCAGCTATACGATTGGAGACATGCTTAGCTACTTCTGTTCTGAGACTTTACTGCTTGGAAATCCATTTCCTTTTACTACAGTTCTATTTAGAGACAATAAACTGCAGGTGCTCAGGAAACAGTTATAGGTTAGCGGAGATGGGAAGCAGCCTAAAATCAAATGGGTTGTCATAGGGGTGTCACAAATGCGTTGAAGAATTGAAGATCAAATGGAACTACGAGAACATGCTGAAAAGTAGTTCCTCCGAATTTTATGTAAGAATCGTTAAAACATTTTACATGACAAACGTTATTAATATTCTACCTCTTTATTCTTCATGTGTTCATATATGTTTATCAACATAGCCTCCCTCATGACGAACAGCATGTTAATGTAAAAGTAGGTGCAGCTGGAAACTCACTGAGTACTGTAGAAACAGGAAAAGTAGCAGAATACAAAATACGTAAAATGAAATTATCTTATGGCGTTGTTGGCCGGGAGAGCCCGTGTGGGTTGCAAAATATATGTACACAGAATATCCGAACAAATATTTGACTGAATACTTTCTAGTAAAGCATAGTAAAGCAAACTTAGTACGTCGTTTTAATGAACATCATTGTCGAAGGCGAACGTAGCCTCTGGGTTACCTCTGGGAAGTGTGATATGGCCACTGTTTTTCGTGGGGTACACTACTTGATAGAAAAGGTGAAGCACCCAAGAAACATGGTCGAAATGAAATGGCTCTGAGCACTATGGGACTCAACATCTTAGGTCATAAGTCCCCTAGAACTTAGAACTACTTAAACCTAACTAACCTAAGGACATCACACATACCCATGCCCGAGGCAGGATTCGAACCTGCGACCGTAGCAGCCTTGCGGTTCCGGAATGCAGCGCCAGAACCGCACGGCCACCGCGGCCGGCAAACATGGTCGAATTTTAATGTAACTTTGTTCAAGTAAACACTCTCAGTGGGTATTTAAATGATTAGAGTTGTAATTCACGTTGACATGTCCCCAACAGTGCATTAATCCTGTTTGTGTGTAGTGTTGCATTAAGCCTGGCGGGATAAATTAGGGCCGTGAACAGCATCCGATGTTCTTTTATCGTCCTGAAGCCGTGTTCTCATCTGAGACAGCGTTAACAGTAACTGAATGGCTCTGAGCACTATGCGACTTAACTTCTGAGGTCATCAGTCGCCTAGAACTAAGAACTAATTAAACCTAACTAACCTACGGACATCACACACATCCATGCCCGAGGCAGGATTCGAACCTGCGACCGTAGCGGTCACGCGGTTCCAGACTGCAGCGCCTTTAACCGCTAGACCACCGCGGCCGGCAACAGTAACTGACAGAGTCTGAAAGGGGCCTCACTGTGGATGACCAGTTCGTCGGCTGGCCGAGCGGCGGAATATTCAGATTTTTAGGGCCTTAGGGTGTGACGCTGGCCCGACGTTGGACTTTACGCAAACACGAGTACAGACCTGCTCACCGTCAAGGTTCCAGTCGACTACGTACGAGCACCAGAACCTAGTATTACTGCATTGTTTACAAAGTATATCGTAACACCTTCACGTCTGCATCTACATCCACATCCACATCCACTCTTCGCGAGCCACTCTGAAACGCATGACAGAGGGTACGTCTCTCTGTACTAGCTGTTAGGACTTTTTACCGTACCATTCACGGTTGGAGATCGGAAAGAATGTCTCTCTGCGTGCTGTAATTAATTTCATCTTGCCCTCGCGATTGCTATAGATGGTTTATACTACGTATAGCTAATTCTTGAAACTTTGTTAATAGATTTTCTCGGGCAAGTTTCCGTCTATCTTCAAGAGCCTACCAGTGTAGTTCTTTCAACACCTCTGTGACACCCTCACGCATTTCAAACAGACTTGTGACTATTCATGCTGCTATTGTTAGTATATGTTCAATATCGCATAAGAGCCCTATTTAAATATAAACTGTGAACAATTCGTAATGAGAATTAATGAAAAAATGTGATGATAAGTAAAAGAGAAGCGGGAACAACTATAAAGTTGGGACAGGTGATGTAGAACAAGTTAGTGCTTCCACATAAATGGGAAGCATAATTATGGATGACATGAGAAGTAATAAGGAGGTGAAAACACGTATAGCAATTACAAAGAAAGTATTTAGTATGAAGAAGAAGCTTTTATGTTGGCGCATGCACAGGAACCTAAGGAAGAGGGTGGCGAAATGCTTTGTATGCAGCGTGGCATTAAACGGGGATGACACATGGACACTGAGCAAAGAGGAAGACAGAAGAACATAAGCTTTTGAGATGCGGATTTGGAGCAGGACGGAAGGAAAAAAACAGGTAGAGAAAGTGAGAAATGACGAGGTGCTGAGAAGAGCATGAAAAGAGAGAGAAATTTCAAATGTAATCACGAAAAGGCAACACAATATTCTTAAACATTGGATGACAAGAAATTAGTTACTGATGGATGCTATGGATGGAACGGTGTATGGCAAGAGAAGGAGAGTACGCAGAAGATACTGGATATTGATAGTATGAGGGCAGGATCCAATTATGAGAAAACGAAGAGGGTAGCAAATGACAGGAGTGCATAGAGAGCAACACGTGAAGACCTGCCCAGGGTAGAACATTAGAACATTGATGATGATGATGATGAGTTCTATTTGGTACAGGTCCCAGTCACTTCAGCAATTTTCTGGGATCGACGTACAAGTGACTTGTAAATGAGCTCCTTCGTAGACATGTTGCATTTCCTTAGTATTCTACCAATAAAGTGAAGCCTGTCACCTTCTTTACCAACGACTGAGCTTATGTGATCATTCCGTTTCACGTCCGTAATAAATGTTCCACTCAAGAATCTGTATGAGTTTACCTATTCCAACTGGGAGTCACTCGCGTTAGATTCAAAGAATATATATATATATATTTTTATTTTTAGTTTTGTGAAATGCACGGTTTCCATTTATGAACATTTGAAGTTAGTTGCCAGTATTTGCACCACTCTGGAATGTTATCAGATTCGGACTGGATACCTGTGCAACATTGTTCACACTGCACATCATCGTAAATAACTCCATCGTCTGTGAAAAGTGTGGCTACTATAATTGTACAGTCGTACAACATGAACAGGTAGAGACACAACACAGTTCCCTGGGGGTTGCTTCTACGTACGTCGATGACTCTCCATCCAAAATAACATGCTGGGTCCTCCTTACCAAGAATTCCTCTGTCCAGTCACAAATTTCGAATGATACGTCACACGAATGCGCTTTTGATAATAAGCATACGAGAGGTGCGTGTGATTTTCGGAAGTCGATGAGTACTGCACCTAACTGACTATCTTGAAACATGGCTTTGAGGATGTCGTGTGAGAAAATAGCGAGCTGTGTTTCAAATGATCTATGCTTTATAAGTTCATGCAGATTGGAATGGAAGAGATTGCTTTGTTTGAGATACCTCATTAAGATTGAGCTGAGAATATGTCATCAAGATCTACAATGAACGTATATTAAGGATACTGAACAGTAGTATTTTAGATATCTTGTGCTACCCATTTTGTAGACAGGTGTGACCTGTGCCTTCTTCCAGCTAGTGGGCAAAGTTTTTTGTTCAAGATATTTACGATATATTATAGTTAACAGTGGGGACTACACAGTCCCATATTGGATAGAGAATCTGATAGTGGTTCCATCGGGTCCTGAGGCTTTTTTTCAATTTTAACATTTTCAAACTGTTTCCCTACGCCACTAATGACTATTACACTCCTCTATTCGATGGTACGAGAATAAAATGGGGTCGGTACTCCTGCGTTTTCTTTCTTAAATGAACACTTGAAAAAAAGGTAAGCATTTCTGGCTTTTCTTTGCTACTTTCAGTTTCAGTTTGTGTCTTGTTAATGGCTCTGAGCACTTTGGGACTTAACATCTATGGTCATCAGTCCCCTAGAACTTAGAACTACATAAACCTAACGAACCTGAGGACATCACACACATCCGTGCCCGAGGCAGGATTCGAACCTGCCAGCGTAGCGGTCGCGCGGTTCCAGACTGTAGCGCCTAGAACCGCTCCGCCACCCCGGCCGGCTCGTGTCTTGTCCATGAGTCACTGGACACTAACTTCGGTGCCACTAAAAGCCTTTACGTAGTACCAGAATTTCTTAGGGTTTATGAGAAATCTATCGCTAATATTCTGCTACGGTAATAACAGTCAGCCACTTGAGTAGCTGCCTCTGGTGTGTAGTGCACACTTGCTTCACCCATGCAGTTGGACGCTACAACTCTCAGCACTATGGCGCAAGTGTAGGAAGCCACAGACTAGCTTCTTACCGCACCTTCGAAATTTCTGGTTCAAGCCTTACGCTCGTATAAGAACCAGGGGGCCACGATCTGTTCTAGGATAATGATGCAGACTGTGAGCTTCATCGAAATTCTGTGAACAAGTCTCATAGTCCAAGCTGTCTGTGGCCGAGCGGTTCTAGGCTCTTCAGTCTGGAACCGCGCGACTGCTACCGTCGCAGGTTCGAATCCTGCCTTGGGCATGGATGTGTGTGATATCCGGTTTAAGTAGTTCTGAGTTCTAGGGGACAGCTGACCTCAGATGTTAAGTCCCAACGTGCTCAGGCCATTTTAACCAGCTGTCTCTTCTAGTTGCTAGAATTATCCAAGAATGACCTTCGAACCCAGATGACAGGCCTTGTCCCAACGAAGCTTGCCTGAATATCCCCTTCAGTATCTGCGCCATCTGCATCTGCCATCTGAGAGCAAGTAATTGTTTTCCTACAACTGTGTCATCCCACACAGTTCGCCAGAGACTAGCAGTATCAGGAGTAGGGTATTATCGTCGCATGTGTAGGGTGCCGTTATCACTGCAGCAGAAAACAACGCTGCGCTCGGAGTGGTTCCGTAGCGGAGAAGCATGGACTACTGATGAAAGGCGTCGCATTGTGTTCAGCGGTGAATCGTGCTCTGTGCACTACTTTCGATGACCAGCTTCTGCGAGTATGGCGGCGATCTGGAGACGAGTCCATTTCTTTCAGTTTTTTGGAGAGGGGCAACGCTGTTACTCTCTGCGTCATAGTGTGGGGAGCCGTCGGGTGCAACTTCTGACCAGAGCTGTTAGCGATTGAGGGAACTGTACGTCAAGAACATCCTGCGCTCTTACGTGCTATTCATCCTGCAACAGAATAGTGGTGCTGTTTTTCAAAGGGACAATGCTGTTTCACACTTGGTACGTGGCTGTATCAATAGTAAGGGTGGTGCTGGGGTACTGGCCGGCCGAAGTGGCCGTGCGGTTAAAGGCGCTGCAGTCTGGAACCGCAAGACCGCTACGGTCGCAGGTTCGAATCCTGCCTCGGGCATGGATGTTTGTGATGTCCTTAGGTTAGTTAGGTTTAACTAGTTCTAAGTTCTAGGGGACTAATGACCTCAGCAGTTGAGTCCCATAGTGCTCAGAGCCATTTGAACCATTTGCTGGGGTACTTCTGTGGCCAGAAGATCCCCCGCAGTCCGCAGTGGAACATGTGCTTGAGCAGCACTGGCAAAAACTCAGCCCGAGTCTCAGTATCCAAGATACTGAACACTACTTACAATAGTTGTATGCCAGCTTGCCTACTGGGAGGATAAAACAATTTGTGACACCGTTCCCAACCGAATCAGTATGAGCATCCGCGCCGAAATGAGTGCAGCTTCATACTGATAAGTTGGTTGATATTTCTAAATTCTTTATGGATTTCACTCGATTTTGTAATCACTAAAATAACATAACACCGTCTTAATACTTTTTTGTAATCACTGAAATAATATTACATAACGTCTTAATCCTTGAAGATTCATTTGGTTTCTTCCTTCCCCTCTGAGTGCTTCACTTTTTTGTCAAGCAGCGCGCTGGATAACGTATGAGATTGTTGCAGGAGACCGTCTCGTGCTTTGGAAGTGATGTCATTATAAATTTAATCCTAAATGTGGAGAGACACTTGCCGCTGTTTAACACTTTGTGGCCCGCATCTCGTGGTCGTGCGGTAGCGTTCTCGCTTCCCACGCCCGGGTTCCCGGGTTCGATTCCCGGCGGGGTCAGGGGTTTTCTCTGCCTCGTGATGGCTGGGTGTTGTGTGCTGTCCTTAGGTTAGTTAGGTTTAAGTAGTTCTAAGTTCTAGGGGACTGATGACCATAGATGTTAAGTCCCATAGTGCTCAGAGCCATTTGAACCATTTTTTTAACACTTTGTGCAGCAATTGGCAACTAATTCTAATGATAAATAAATAGAATTTACTGTTTAGAACGATTTAATAAGGAGTGGCCATGGAAATCAAGGCACGCAGGACGAATGCTAATGCAGTTCCACATTCTGCAAAAACACTTGGACGATCATTATCTCACTGAAGCTATGCCAGTGGTTCTCAAAATACTGAATCGAATTCTAATTTAGGTCATATTAAGTTTTGTTGGAGGAAACCTAAGGAAGTGTAAATTACAAGCTAAAATGCTCGGTTACGAAACCACCGTTGGACTAGTCCTGGATGGTGCGGAGTACCATCAAGTTTTACTGACTGAAGACACAAATACGTTTAAAAGAATAAATTTTTATAGTCGCTTGACACATATACTTAAGAAACTCCGGTGGGAGATGCTCCAATTGTTCATTGCAGAGAGCCTAACACGAACTATTATGGAAGCCCACATTCTAAAACGACTCAAGAAACTAATTCTTTCCAATGAGAACTCGTGCAGTAACTACTGTCCTCCCATTGTCACGATTTTCACGGCTCCCCCCTTCGGAGGTTAGAGTCCTCCCTCGGGCATATATGTATGTGTCGTCCTTAGCGTAAGTTACTTTAAGTTGGGTTAAGTAGTGTAAGCCTAGGGACCGATGACCTCAGCAGTTTGGTCCCATAGGAATTTACCTCAAATTTCCAATTTCCTTGCTGCATGCCACCCATTAAGGGATGTAATAATAATGGTACGCCTGCCACACTTAACAGCGCACCGAACAGAGGCTCGCGAAGTGTGTTAAGTAACTTGTGGGGAAGTGATGTGAATGATGTACATTTAGATCACAGTCTACGCATTTAGTTTGTTTTCAACACTTTAGAAATCTGCACCTGAATTGTCATTGTCCTCACAAAGGACGGTATTAAACAAGATGAAAATATCAAGTGAAAGCACAATACGCTCTTCAGTTAATGTGTACGCCGCAGTCTACGTAAAAACTGTGATAGGCAATCCAGTACTTATCATGTGAAGAATAATCGAAAATAAAACGTATGCAATAGGGCTGTTGCACTTGTTACTCACAGAACAAATGCTAATGCAGAGCAACATTCTGGAGCAAACCTTAGACCATTTTCACATAAATCCAAATGTTTTATTGCGTTGATTCATATCTTGTTCAATAAAACAACAACTAAATGAGGAGAGAAAGCGTGTGATCACGTAACAGTAAGCCCTAAGTCGATTTTATTTGCCGAAAGCTATGCCACTAAGATTCAAAACGCTAAATGGAATCCTAATTGATAGCACTGCCATGGTTCAAGAACAACTAGCGAACACTGCAGACAGTGCACCTAACCAAAAAGTATTGTGGACGTACAAGAACGAACATGTGTGAAGTACCAATTGTTATCTTTGTCAGATTTGTTCTCCACGGCATTATATCCCACACATAAATAAATATCACTCTATAATCAATAAGTTATGGAAGACCTAGATGGAAGATACTGGTAACATATGTGGGAAGGATGAAAACGTGGAACCTTCAGATAACACTTCTAGTGAAAGCTGCATTAAATTTCAGTACGGCCAATTAAAGTGACAATACGAGGTATATGATGATGTTTCTGATTCTATTCTTGCATTATTATGTAGAATACTATAACGTACAATTATGAGACACAATACAGATTAAGTCAACTGATACGTAAGCACTGCTGAAAATTACATGCTGGCATTCAGTAACTCGCTGGAACACTGCGCTGAAGCGCTCAGTTGTAGTGATCCCTTTTAACTAACTCCCTCGGCGATGGGAACCAATGCTGTGAAGACATAAACGGAAGAATATAACTGAAATACTTGAAATATTGCGTAAAACAACTACAAACGGCAGGTGAATTTTCTGCCGAGAAAGCAACGGATATTGTAAGTAAAAGAGGTAGGAGAGAGACAGGCAGACAGATTACAAAATGATGTCACAGGATCTGGATATAGTCAACATCATTCCGAATCTGTCATAGGAAACGAATTACGAGAGAATGGTAGTTCCTCCTGTAGAAGAGGTGCTCATAGGTCTGAGCAGACTCAAGCAGGGATATTTCATAATCTATCATATCTTACTGGAAAACGTACTTGGTAATACAGTTAACAAAAATAAAATCCCTACATTTGCATCTAGAAGAAAAATTAAAGTGTAAATAACACTGGAAGTTCGCTGCAGCTTACGTCCAATTCCCTCGGCACTTGCTGCGAGCGTCTTCTCTTCCTTTCGGGTAGGATCAGCTAGAAGACTGACATGGAAGATCCCCTGGTTCGATCTCTCGCGAGCAGGGTAAGCAGGCAGTGTGCCCTTTTACGTAGGGCAGGGGACGTGTGCATCTCCGGCGACGGCACGCAGACGGAAGGTTGGCAAGCGTGCTTCGGTGTGCTGTGCTGTGGGCCACCACGAAGCAGTTGTGCTGGCTTTTCCGTTTCCTGAAGGGAATCCCTTTACTGTAGTCTTGAGTAGCTCCGAACTTGTATTCAAATGTTAATACGCTTTTAAGTGCTGCGAGGGTCATCTGGCAGTTATAAATTCGTTTGTATTGTTACAGTTATGATTAAATTTTCATGTTGTAAGTGCTAGACAGATCTTCTGGGCAGTCATTGTGTTCGTTAGCAGTTTGTTGTCGAGAAATTTACCAATGGCTTTAGGTACTGCTCAAATTAGCTGGACAACTGTTGATATAATTGGAGTTGTTGTAGTTGTTGACTTAATTTTCGTGGGTTTTAAGTACTGCACAGATTATTCAACCGCTGTTGACATGGCTGATGTTGGTGTAGATTTTGCTTGTTATTTGTTAATGTGCATTGAAACTGTAGCGCAACTCAGGCTAGCAGTTTTTGAGTACATTACCAAGGCTCCAGGTTGACGTTGGTGGTCCTCATGGCTGTTGTGGACTGCAGGGAGGTGTTGATTATATTTACCATTTTTGTTAATACGGAAGTAGTAGTCGTTAGACTGCACTGAGATTACGAAAATGGCCGTTTTTAGCAAACTGAAATCCGTTTGCGGCGGAAGACGTGGATGAAAATAGTTCGAGAACACTGTTAAACATGGATATCCTCCAGCCTTGCATACCTGTAATTTGTGTGTGCCCTAGTGGCCAAGTGGGTTGTCGGTTCTGACCCCTCATTTTTGGTGTTGAAATAAGTGGTTGTTAAGGTATTGTAATTGGTATAATTGTCTAGCGCTTCACTAAAGAATTGCTCATGGGTCGAACTCGGGTCACTACGCGAACTGGATAATGGATGAGGAAATACATTAGGACCTGTAGTCGACGTAAGAAACCTAATTACATTTTACCATAATCTTATCACGTTAGGAAAGGTAATTTAACTGATAACGCACTTATTCGTGAATTCGATGTCACCGACAGCAGCCCATTTCCTGGACTATTTCATGCGCTGATGACAACACCATTCTGTACCAGAAGAAAGCCAGAAAGATACTTATGTATACTCCCCTACAAATACCTTGAGTCAAAATCCTCTTCTCAATCATAATTCGCAACAATATGGAGAGTGTGTTACGGAGTGAGTATTGGCTTATAGGTCATTGCTCAAACTATTTAAAAAATGGATATAGCAGCTGCGACAGAAAAACTGATGGCACATCTCAACCACCGACGTAACGTCAGAACATTGCTCGAGTGATTAAAATACATAAGAGACACTGTCTTTGCACTATTACATATTTAGTGTAGTCTGGCTTACTTCTTAAACGATTCATTACCCAAGAAACCCCTACGTTCAAGGAATTTTATGTGGGCTGTGAACAGATACCACTTTTAAAGCTTTAATTTGGATAGAAATATAATTTGTCCCAAGTATTATCTGTAATGGATGTCTGAGTCGACAGTGTAAGACCAACTCCTTACTCTGTCAAGCACATGTAGGTAATCACAATCCGTGCATCCTGAGCTTGTTCTGAAGTTAATGTCAAAATAATTTGTATCTGGGAAATGTAATGGACGAATTATAGTTAGCAAATGATGGTCTACAATTACTAGTGTTTACACATTTCAATAACCTATAACATAATTCTTCCACTGACTTTATTAAAATTTAACTTCTTTTACGTCTTTCTCCCAAAATGCATTTTTAACTGCAAGAGACTAGTTTATGTCACAGACACTACCAATGGGAAAGTGACTGGAAAAAATTATCTTTAGCGTAATTTCATATACAACTTATTTTGGCGCTGTTAATACAAGATGATACTACAATGAAGAGATCTTGGGTCTACAATAAAACTTCACTGACAGACTTAGAATATTCTGTGTGAGAAACTCTCACTCGCAACGAAACAGTTCTGTAGAGGACTTCAAAGTATTAATTTGCTGCAAGCTTACCAAGAAAAAAATACACACTGGAGTACGTTACACAGAACTATGAAGAAGCACGCAGCTGTTACCTACAAACACCTAAGGAGCTACGTAACATCTCTGTAATTACAAAAACTACTGGGACAAATAGCAGTACGCTTTGTTCCGCCATGCATCTACAGGGAGAAAGTGTTCCTTCCACGAATGAAAAGTTCATAAAATTTTTCCATTGTAACGGTCATTGTTACTTACTGCTCGATGGAAAAACCTGATATAAATTACCAAATATGTACACGGAGGAACTCTTTCACTGTAATCAATAATTCTCAGGAACATTTCATGTCATTATTTGAGCTATTTATTATATCTTAATACGCCCGCAAACACTTCTGTAATTCGAAAATTTTTGCTGGCAGTTGCCGCCGCAGTAATATATTTTTGAAATACATGACAACGAGCTGAATTAATAATTAAGAGCTCTGTGTTATATATTTGAAAAAATTTAAAAAGTAATTCATTAGCGAGTTTACCACTTTTCCTATGTTGTGCGGTATGATTTTCATACAATATTTTCTGGTATTGACTGCATTGATAATCGTTGCCGCGCGGAGTTCTTGATTTTTAATTACCTGTTAGCACTGAAATTTGATCTCCCATAGGTGATGAATAGCGTTCTCATCCCATATTGAGAGTATGTGTAACAAATTACTCAATGTCTACCATAACTGAAGTGCTTGTCCTCTTGCATCTCCAGTATGTCTCTAATGGCTCAAGTCCCAAATGTAGTTCATATTACAATGCATCTAACTTTGATTCCTCTGTTTGATGTAGAGACTGCTACAATATTTTGCAACATTTATCCCCCATAAAATTTTTTTTTTGCTGTTACGAGTACCGTATGTTTTTCAGCCATATGATATTATATAATGTTTACTAAGGTTGGCATAATCTTCCCGATTTTTGGTACAGGGTCAGGAACTTCAGCTTACAAATTGCAAGAAGCGATTCTGCCAACACCTTACAGCTAAGATACCTCACTGCACTGGAGAAGGGGGTTAACCAGTAAAAGTCGGGGAATATGTCAAGATTTTTGTTTTAAATGTCTTTGAAACTGCCAGATCAGTCGAAAAGTTAGTTTCTTTCTTTTACATCCATAACTCGGCCTCGGACACATTCACCTTTTTTGTGCTTCTACTCTACCATAGTTTTGAAATTAGACCTCTATAACTTGGCAAACGAGATAGATTTTTGTTGACTCGGATGACGATTGATCAGCTATCTATCAGGCCAACCGATAAGGCTTTCACAAAACAGGACGACCATTAATTCATGGATTTGTCTACCTCCTTACAAAATTAGAACCGATGCGCTGAAGTCTGAAAAATCTACATCTACATCTACATCCATACTACGCAAACCACCTGACGGTGTGCGGTGGAGGGTACCCTGAGTACCTCTATCGGTTCTCCCTTCTATTCCAGTCTCGTATTGTTCGTGGAAAGATGGATTGTCGGTATGCCTCCGTGTGGGCTCTAATCTCTCTGATTTTATCCTCATGGTCTCTTCGCGAGATATACATAGGAGGGAACAATATACTGCTTGACTCTTCGGTGAAGGTATGTTCTCGAAACTTTAACAAAATCCCGTACCCAGCTACTGAGTGTGGTGTCACCGCCAGACACCACACTTTGTAGGTTGTAGTCTTTAAATCGGCCGCGGCACACTTTCTAGGTGGTAGCCTTTAAATCGGCCGCGGTCCGTCAGTATACGTCGGACCCGCGTGTCGCCACTATCAGTGATTGCAGACCGAGCGCCGCCACACGGCAGGTCTAGAGAGACTTCCTAGCACTCGCCCCAGTTATACAGCCGACTTTGCTAGCGATGGTTCACTGACAAAATACGCTCTTATTTGCCGAAACGATAGTTAGCATAGCCTTCAGCTACGTCATTTGCTACGACCTAGCAAGGCGCCATTACCAGTTACTATTGATGCTGTAAAACATGTACCGTCAAGAGCGATGTTCACCAATTATGGATTAAAGTTAAGTATTCCACAGCTACGTCCTGTTTTGCTAGTCTCATTTCCTTGACCTGTTCCAGACCTCACGCCAGCCTTCGTGAGCTAAAACGCGTGCCTTTCGGCTTCCTCTCATAGTGGGTTGGCTCTCTTGCCAATCCACAACACTGAGCGTCTCTCCTGCAGAGTCTTCCACTGAAGTTTATCTATCATCTCCGTAACGCTTTCGCGATTACTAAATGATCCTGTAACGAAGCGCGTTGTTCTCCGTTGGATCTTCTCTGTCTTTTCTATCAACCCTGCCTGGTACGAATCCCACACTGCTGAGCAGTGGGCGAACAAGCGTACTGTAACCTACTTCCTTTGTTATCGGATTGCATTTCCTTAGGATTCTTCCAATGAATCTCAGTCTGGCATCTGCTTTACCTACGATCAACTTTATATGATCATTCCATTTTAAATCACTCCTAATGCGTGCTCCCAGAAAATTTATGGAATTAACTGCTTCCAGTTGCTGACCTGCTATTTTGTAGCTAAAGGATAAGGGATCTATCTTTCTATATATTCGCAGCACATTACACTTGTCTACATTAAGATTGAATTGCCATTCCCTGCACCATGCGTCAGTTCGCTGCAGATCCTCCTGCATTGCAGTACAATTTTCCATTGTTACAACCTATCGATACACCACAGCATCATCTGCAAAAAGCCTCAGTGAACTTCCGATGTCATCCACAAGGTGGCGAGACTAGAAAAACCGACAAGAACGTGGCTTTTGGTGTAAAATAGAAATGAAGCTAGATTTTTGAAAGTGACTTTCGATTTTATCTAAAGAATGTATTTTTCATTTGTTTGGTTCAGTTTGAACTGTTCCACCTTATTCAGTCCACGTAAGTACTAATTTTACGTGCTACATTCAGATTGACAGTAAACCATCGCGTTTCAAAAAAGGATGAAGATTATTGAATTAAAAATTGTTTTGACTTTATTGATTTATTTACCTTCGTGTTCATACCGATTCCTACAACTTTACGGAATCGAAGTGGTGCGGTTCAGAAACCTCCCAGAAAAACATGTTTTTTGTGCTTAAAATGCAGACAATGGAACATTTTTCAAAATGGTTAAAACGTATCTTTATCTTAAACGAGCACCGATATACCAGTCAACCAGATTGGAACCTTGAGTCTCGCTCCATACTGGAGTTATTAAATGGTGGCTGCTTCTGTAGGTAAAATCTGCATAGTGCCCATACGGATGGTGCCATTAGTTGCGCGTTGATTTGAGTACTAAAATATTTTGCAAAAGGACTTAATCACTTGGCCCAATATGCCTAAGCGCCACCTCCGACTTGTCGGTCACACCTTGCTTAATATAATGGAACATGGCTACAGTAAGGCAGACGATAGAATGGCTATACATATTTCCGTCGGTCTGAGACTAATCAGTACCCTCTTACCCCACGTTCGTAGCTCAAATATGAACCTAGCCACAAGACCCCCCCCCCTCCCAAAAAAAAAAAAAAAAAAAAAAGGCGCGATTCTGTTCGCGGCCTCTTCTGACATATTTGTTACAGCGCTTCCACGCCGTAACGATTAAGAGCTAACCACGATAATCAACTAAATTCGCAGAAGAATGATTGGCTGCTTATTTTAAATCCTAATTCTTTTCTTCATCGAGTTGTGACAAGGATGTCTGCACGTAAGTAAAAGCCCTCGTACATATAGCTAAAAAGATGTTTGGTTGTAGAAATTTTAAAATATCGCCTAACACATCAACAAAGGATAATAAATAGAATAAAATATATCGAAATAAACAGAGATCAGTACTGAAATATATGTGTCAATCGTTTATGATAAATCAGAAACTAAAAATAGCCGTTTCCAGTGCCGCTACAAAGTGACGCACGCGCTTTCATTGCACTCTTGCTGATGTTTATCCACCTGCGCTGACAGCTGCAGGGGAACAGTAAAATTTATTGGTCGTGATATTTTGAAACATTGAAGTACAAATGTAAACAGTACGACTCCTATTATCCTTTAAAATATCTGTGCAGCAAAAAGGATGGCGTGGAATTGCACAGAACAACACACATGCATGCCTTTCATCTGGAAAGAATGAATTTTAGGATTTAACGTAGACTTTGAAATAATCAGAAAGGTGAAAAACCTGAGATGCTTGTTAACTTAGCCGGCCGCGGTGGTCTAGCGGTTCTGGCGCTGCAGTCCGGAACCGCGGGACTGCTACGGTCGCAGGTTCGAATCCTGCCTCGGGCATGGGTGTGTGTGATGTCCTTAGGTTAGTTAGGTTTAAGTAGTTCTAAGTTCTAGGGGACTTATGACCTAAGATGTTGAGTCCCATAGTGCTCAGAGCCATTTGAACCATTTGAACCTTGTTAACTTAGGATGGAAATTGACTGTATATTTTGCAATAGAATCTTTGCAACAATCGTCCTCAGAGGTTTAGGGACATCATGACAGGTCTGAAACTCGATCCTGCTTGGCGAACTGTGGACGGAGACCACACAGTACACATATTGTAAAACATTACACGACTTAAATGTAATGATGTTTCTAAAAGAAAATTGTGCTATTCTTATATAACAAGATAATATTTCTACCAATACGGAAATACTCTTTGTGATCAAAAGTATCCGGATACCTAGCTGAAAATGAGTAACAAGTTCGTGGCACCCTCCATCGGTAATGCTGGAATACAATATGGTGTTGGCCCTCCCCTACCCTTGATGACAGCCTCCACTCCCACGGGCATACGTTCAATCATGAGCTGAAAGATGTCTTTGGGAATGGCAGCCCATTCTTCACGGAGTGCTGCATTGAGGAGAAGTATCGATGTTGGTCGGCGAGACCTGGCACGAAGCCGGAGTTCCAAAACATCCCAGAGGCGTTCTATAGCATCAGGTCAGGAGACTGTGCAGACCAGTCAATTACAGGGATGTTATTGTCGTGTAACCGATCCACTAGTCCGTGAATTATGAACAGGTGCTCGATCGTGTTGAAAGATGCAATCGCCATTCCCGAATAGCTCTTAATCAGTGGGAAGCAAGAAGGTGCTTGAAACATCAGTGTAGGCCTGTGCTGTGATAGTGCCACGCAAAAAACAAGGGTTGCAAGCCCCTCTATGAAAAACACGACACCATAACACCACCTCCTCCCAATTTTACTGTTGGCACTACACACGCTCGCAGATGACGTTCACCAGGCAGTCGCCATACCAATACCTGTCATCGGATCGCCACAATGTCTACCGTGATTCGTTACTCTAAACAACGTTTTTCCACTGTTCAGTCTTCCTTACATCTAGCGAGGCGTCTTTTGGCACTTACCGGCTGATGTGTTGCTTATCAGCAGCCGCTCGACCATGAAATCCAAATTTTCTCACCTCCCACCAAACCGTCATAGTGCTTGCAGTGGATTCTGGTGCAGTGTGGAATTCCTGTCTGATGGTCTGGATAAATGTCAGCCTATTGCACATTACTGCGCTCTTCAACTGTCGGCGGTCTCTGTCAGTCAAATGACGAGGTTGGCCTGTAACCTTTTGTGCTGTTGGTGTTTCTTCAGGTTTCCACTTCACTATAACATCAAAAACAGTGGACCTAGGGCTGTTTAGGAGTGTGGTAATGTCGCGTACAGACGTATGGCACAAGGGACACCCAATCACCCGTCCACGTTCGAAGTCCGTGAGCTCCGCGGAGCGCACCAGTCCGACCTCTCACGATGTCAAATGATTACTGAGGTCGCTGGTACCGAGTACCTGGCAGTACGTGGCATCACACTGCACCTAATATGAAAAACGCATCATTTTGGGGATGTCCGGATGCTTTTGTTCACGTAGTGTTTCTTTTAGCATGTATTTTAGTAACTACAGCACCACATAAAGGAACTCAAAGCGTGCACTTAGCTCGTTACTTAGTTTCATGTTCCATTGATAATTTGTATAATAAATAGTAATGATGTCGAGCGAGTCTTTATATATTCAAACAACAAATTTATGTTTAAATAAGGCCGCAAGCTCATAATTCTTTTTTAATATGCAGTTGTCAGTAATTTGAACTCACCATCTTTAGACATTACAATAATAGAAATTCCTCTGCGGAATAGAAGAGGATGTAAAGGAGAAACTTTTTTTGTTTGTTTTCAAATTTCACTTTGCTGTCTGTCAAGAATTTTATATCAATGGGTAAATGATAAAAAGCTGTTGTTTCAGCATTGTGCATCGTTTTTTGTCTTGAGGATAGTCACAACGTGGAGTAATGTAACTCATTTATTTCTTATGGTTCTGAAATTATGTACAGCATTGTTCCTTTCGAAGTGCATTAGATTATTAATAACAAACTTCATGAGGGATTATATATACTGTTAAGCAGTAGTCAAAATACCTACCTCCTTATACATATGTCTGGAAGATGATCGTTTGTGGGCACCACATATGATTCTTAGAGCACGATTTTGATCAATGAAGACTCTCTTTCTTAAAGATGAATTACCCCATAACATTACTCCATAATGACTCCTTCCTGATTAAACAACTCTTCTACTCAAGTGACACCGACGCTGCTGCTGAAGACTTGCTATCATCTGCTACAAACACCGGTATCACATCCGAAACAGAAAATGCTTTTATATCTCCCGTCTGCTATTGACAGCTACGTAGGAACCTTAATACTGAAAAACAATCTTAGCGAAAAGGCAATAGTTGGAATCTGAACGTTAGGGAGGCAAAATCTACAACATACTGCCGTATGATTTAGACTCTTGTGTTTAGAAACACTGAATATACCGGAATATTGAAGCTGTTTCCATTTTAAAACAGAAATCAGTTTTAAATCTCGTTACACCCGCAAAAAGAGCAGTAATAATACTCAATGTTTTCCACAAAGAAAAAAACACAGTTCACTGAATTGAAATGAGCACGTTTTCATAAATATGAAACGATTTTGCAATTTTAATTTGCGATGCAATAAACGGTTAAAGTGCGTTTTGCGCATGGAAAATTTATCCTCATTATTTCTATCGACAGTAATTTCATGGATCAGGAAAAAAATGGCGAATTTTACAATGGTAGAAAAGAATAAATATTGGAATTGTTTATTAAAATTGTCCATGAGTTTTATTTCCCATTTTGTCCTTTCTTTCCTGTAGATTACTCTAAGGTCAAAGGCATTTAAACATATTTCGATTGCGCAAACAATGAGATTAGCATTTATTAATATAAATGCAAATATTATAACTCTCACTTCGTTGAAGAAGATTCATCCCAGAAAAGTTGATAGCTTCACATGTTTCGTTTCCATCGGTCCCAAAATGCTGAACTAAGTATTCAGTTAACATATCACCCTTAGGGCAACCCTTAATTAACATTCTGGTCAAGTAACTAAGTAATGTCGCGTGGATTGGCTGCGTGGTTTGAGGCGCCATGTCACAGACTGCGCGGCCCCTTCCGCCGGAGGTTCGAGTCCTCCCCCGGGTATGAGTGTGTGTGTGTGTGTTGTTCTTAGCATAGGTTAGTTTAAGTAGTGTGTAACTGGAGGGACCGATGACCTAAGCAGTTTGGTTCTTTAGGAATTCACACACATTTGAACTAAATAATAAGCAAGTAGTCGCCGAAAAGAAATTTAACCTTCTTAGAAGGTTGTACCTATCGCACTGCTTGCGAGTGTCAACAGGAAGATGCACACTACAAAATGCTAGGAATTTTAAAACACCATATACCAACTCCAGAATGAAAGATTTATTCGAAATAACGGATTTGCTCATAATGAATGATCAGAAGTAGCTTTGGAGGTTTCTCATAGTGACCTCGCCACAAGCAACACTCAGAAGAAAAACAGGTAGACAGTGTCATCTGCTGTTTTGTGGACTACACCAGTGTCGTGGTATGTGTCGAACGTGTACCAGCCGTCGAAGATGAAAGGACAGCCTCTGAGTAAAGACGTTCACTCTACCAGTAGTCGTTTCACCGAAACAGATTACTGCTGCCGGCCGCAGTAGGAGATTAGTCCTGCTGCAGTCGTATATCGATTTTTGCATGTAACAATACGTTAAATGACAGCAGTGCTGTTGTGATGCTATTAGTACAAGCTCAAAAAAAATTATTTTCTTCCTTTTTTTCTAACGTATAGTAAATTATTTGGTCGCTCCTAACCCGAAGATAGTGATTGCACTGTCGATTCATTACTGCACAGTTCATTACAAAATGCATGATATGAGACGAAACGGCGTGGACGTACTGTAATAACTTTCAGATGTGTCGACCTCACTTTTTTATTGTTCCGAAATTCGCCTTACGCGTTTCAACATGCCTTCATTTTCAAAGGCTACGAAATCCAATACTAAACTGGTATCAAAAGGTACTAAATCCACTACATATTCACCATTGATTATTAGAGACACAGTATAGGTTTATTAGAGACACAATGTGGCGAGTAGAATATGGTTTTTACCTTATTGAATTTGTCATAAGTGAATCATAGAAAATTCTCAAATGGATACGTTGGATGTCATCAACATTCTTAACTAAGGCACAAGTGAAACCGCTACCAAGAGGTTGAAACGAAATGTACTAACGTACTAAACAGAGCTATATACTTCGTAGACGATACGTTTGTCTGTTCACAACTAAGTTTTCCATTAACACAGCGTAAAAAATTCATGAAAATTCAGTTTACCAAGCCTCGCAAAAGGTTTTTCTTTAACAGCTCTGAAAGGTCAAAAAGGGTACAGTGGAAGAAACCGTTGGGCGGCACTGGGGTACAACGACGCAAATTGTTCGCAAGTACAGTTTTCAACTAATTACGGGGTGTAAAATAATTGCATAGGTAAAAAATTCGTAAATACCATTAGACAATATTTTACAAAATGCGGAAGTATTAGTCATGAAATCCAGAAATTACTTTTGAAGACAAGGCGGCGCTCATGCATTGCCCTCTCCTCCAATGACAGAGCAACTCAGTGAAATGAGAACAAATACATAAGCGCCACAAAGAGAGGAAAGTCAATCAAATTGGGAAGACCCAACCCTGCAAATGACACACATCAGTAGTATCAATAGTTGTATAGGTTAACTGCTGTCCTTAGCAACTGTAATAAATGTCTTATTAAGACAAAACGGGTTTCACTTTACTTTAAAGCATCTTCAGTGGTCAGGTTTTTTGTTCTTTATTCCATTCTTCTTCGTCTTCCACTTGTATGTGATGACTATTTGCATTTGCGCAGAGCACTTTCACTGCACTTAAAACATTCATACTTCTGTGCACAACAAAAAAACCGGATCTCTAAAGATGACTTAAAATAAAGCGAAACGCATCTTATCTTCTTAATAAGAAGATATCATCAGTTGTTTATGGCCTTATATAATTATGACCCTTCAACAACCCAGAATTGAAGTCATATAAAACCAGTTCAACATTGGTGGTAATGGTATACAGACATCCCGCCTTACATAATTGGTTGCTAATTTCACATACATGCATAACACAGTCTTTCATACGAATCTAAGATAACTCTCACGGGACAGATATAGTCACGTAATAGAACATGTGCTGGGATTGTACATATGGGAAATTAGGAAAACTAAAACTAATTTAATTAGAAAAGGGGGTGGGGAACGGAAAGAGGTGAGGGATGAGAAGGAAAATAGGATTAATACTGGATCATCCAAAATAACGTATATAAAAGCATCTGTGGCTCTGTGACTAAGAAATCGTTTTCATGTAAAGAACAATCCGTTTAGATTGCAGTATAATATCGGAGGAAACATGATGGTATCGGAGCACAAAAGAGGCGAAAATGCCCCTGTTTATTAAAAGACTTTGAAAGGTAGGGTACCAGCTGCCTCATTATCCCTCCCTCAACACCTTAACAAATTTCTCCAAATATTTTAGCGAGCGAACATGTTCGTGCTCACTTTAAAATGCAACTCACCTCTCAGTCGGACAAACTGTCTTAACTGTAGCTCCCTCACATCCACTAGTAGATCGCTGTGAGTCGCTCATACCCATTCTCTCCCACTTTCCCATTCTCGCTACTCACTCATTCTACGTAACTCATTGATGTTATCTCTTTGTATCTCTCTATCGCTGGGCTCTGTCTCGCAGTCACAGTGTCCTTCGTGCAGTCTACTAATACTGCCTCCTCTCATGTCACTGTCTCGCCCTCTCTTACTGCTACTACCTCAATCATTCCTTCCCATTGCTGCTGTCTCTTCTCATTGTCACTACCTCTCTTCCTCGTTGTTTTATCACAAACTATCACCATCGTTAGCACTAACACTTGCCCACTTCCACGTCCTCTTTCTGGATCACTCAACCTCACACTGTTCTTTCACCGTCAACTATGTTCCACTGCCACTGTGTTCTTCTCTTCGTCTCTCTCTCTCTCTCTCTCTCTCTCTCTCTCTCTCACACTGTCATTGTCTCCGTTTTTTTATGCCACAGCCCCTGACTACTGTCTTGTACTATTTATTGTTTTTCCGTCTCTTTGCCACTGCCACTGTCTCCTCTCAGCATAAAGAAGCGCGAATACGTTCGAACGCCAATAATTTTGGGAAAGTTTTCGAAGGTGCTAAGGTACTGAGGAAGGTAGAATGAGGCAGCCGGTACCCCCCTTTTCAGTGGTTTTGTACATTTCGTTGTCTCTTGCTCCTTGATAGCAGTTTGCACTTGTATCTTAGTTAAGAATTTTTAGGTGATATGGTGTATCGATTTGACAACATCCTGTGATTCACATTATGACATCACCTTTGTGGGGCCAATATAGCTTATTGACCTCACTGAGCTATGTTTCCGCCCAATGGTGAAAAAGAATCACATTTCGTTTCTTCTGATACCAGTTTAGCCTTCGAAAATGACAAAATGTTGAAACGCGTAAGGCGATTTTGGAAATAATAAAAAATCGAGGTAAAGACACTTTAAAATTATTAATTACAAAAATGTGGGTGTTGAAATCGATAAAGTGCTTAGGAAGTTGCGAGCAGCATCCTCGCGTGAAGCTCATAAAGCCCGCCAGCATATTAGCCGAACGGAAAACCTATAACTATAGTGAAAAACTGTCTTAATTAACACATCGATTCTGATTACTGTAGTCGAGGATAACGAGTATTAAATGTCAATTTTCGGGCAGTGCAGAGCTTGTCAACGAGACCATGGGGAACCACAGAGGCCTTGGGGGAAGTGCTCGCAAAGATCTCTTACCTGACGCTAGAATGTTCTCCATGTATTCGTTAACTTTTAAGGGCTGTCAGTGGACTATCGGACAATAACTTGGACAAAAGCAGTCGATGGTAGCATACTGTGCAAAGGGCAGTCAAATAAAAGCGAAATAGTTAGGAAAAAATTAAGTAAACTGTTTATTGTTTCAAATATAATAGCTGCAACTGTTTATAAATTTTATCCACGGTGAGACAAGACGGTCGGTGCCTGCGGAACCATGATTCTACCCTGGCGTGCACCTCATTGTTCGAAACAAATCAATGGCTACTAATGTGGAAATCGCATGGGGAGAGGTCAGGACTTTATGGAAGATGTGTAAGGGCTGTTATTAGATTGTCGATCAGAATGTGTGATATCTTAAAAGCTGATATTCTTAGTTTTACTATTTAAAAATATATTTCTGAGTAGATTGAAATTTTCCTATGTTAGTATTGGATGCTACGTTCAACATAGTTAAGTATTACGATCCAACTGGTGATTCATTATTAAAGATCACACACAAAAAAGGACTGTTGGTGGAATGTACACGGTAGTGCTCTGCGTAGCGATCTTTTTCAGCTGAAGGTAACTTCATTTGATCACCGTAAAATGATTAAAACTTTCTTTATGCGAGTTATTGAATTTAATACTCGATCTGAAGTTGCAGGCTTTGTTGGGCCAGACCATGAGCTGATGACGATACGATTCCACATTCATTCACAAATGCCTGAAAGAACTAAACATAGATCATGAGTGATCAATAAATTCCTGATTATCAAATTACTTCGTAGAAACTTAGAAATTCTCAACAGAATGACAGT
Source organism: Schistocerca americana (assembly GCF_021461395.2). Taxonomy (NCBI): domain Eukaryota; kingdom Metazoa; phylum Arthropoda; class Insecta; order Orthoptera; family Acrididae; genus Schistocerca; species Schistocerca americana. The sequence goes on from NC_060123.1 coordinate 357,549,213, forward strand.
ATCTGTATTCCTCCACTGATATTTTTCATGCAGAGGACTGAAATTTCATCCGTCACAAAATGGCTCTCTTAGGACCATAAAAATATGTCATACGCAGGCACAGGACAAACAGAGAAGAACGGACGTAATATAATTACATTCCTTTAGTACGAAGCTAATGAAAGAATCGAATGATATGCGTGACGGTGAGTAATAGCTTAACTACGAATTCTCTGATTCGTACACAGCGAAATACTGTTAACAGCTACTAAAAAGCCATATACTGCGAATTATTGTTCGGTAGCAGAGGCCTCTATTGGTAAATACCATTCCAGGGGTGTAGCTTTTCTTAATTAAAGATACCATATATCTGAAAGATGTCATTTCCTTTACTTTATATGACCTTGGCTTTAAATATTAGCGTTTCAGTTGAAAACAACAATATGAAGTTGGATATTAATTTCAAGTATACACACATACGATTTATGAGCCATATTTACTCAAAACAAGAACGTCTTGTACATGTTTAGTTCTATTTTGATTTAGTATACAACCATTTGTACATAGGCTAATTTTGTTAATTTATGCTTAATCTTATGGCACGTCTGAAGATTGAATACAGACAAATTTTATATTCTCTTGGTTATCATAAAATTATGCCCATCCACTTTGGCAAGTAGTAAGGAAAACGCCAGCCGAGCGTTTAAGCCTTGGGTCACAAATTTTATACATTCACCCAGTCACATTTGACCAAGACTGAAGTCACTGGAGAATTATTATGTTGGCGCTATACCTCAGCGCTTTTAAATTTGCATGATAAGTTCTTCAAATGGACATTCACTTTACATAAACAAAGATTCTTGTTTTCTTTGTTTCTTAAACAGAATAAATTAATGCTGTCCATTCACGATAATTTATCAGAATGAAATGAACTATATGCAAAGTTTTACTGAGTTGAAGTGGCCGGCCAGAGTGGCCGAGCGGTTCTAGGCGCTTCAGTCTGGAACCGCGCGAGCCCTATGATCGCAGGTTCGAATCCTGCCTTGGGCGTGTATGTGTGTGATGTCCTTAGTTTAGTTAAGTTTAAGTAGTTCTAAATTCTAGGCGACTCATGACCTAAGCTGTTAGGTCCCATAGTGCTCAGAGTCATTTGAACCATTTTTGAGTTGAAGTGTTGTAAATTGTTTGATTTCAAAGAGGATGAATTAATACAAAATATTAGAGTCTTCCAACGAAATAGCTACCGGGGTAAGCCGAACGATGCAAAAAATATGTCACATCAGTGGTTGATTTTTGATTCGGCGTTGTTGCGACGCCAGCGACAAACGTCGGTGCGGATCACCTCTGTTACTCAAGAATTGTGATGTCTTGCATCGGTACACACCTCAACATCGTAGGCCTCTCTCGTCAGGCTCCATCTAGTCAGGTTGATGACGAGATTCATAAAACTTTCAAATCAATGCCTAAGATAAGATTTCAAGGAGAAACACCCTGGAAGTAATAGGGTTAAACCTTTACTCAAACGGAGAAGAAAATAAAACTGTTACCCTATTCATTTTTATAAATATGAAATCCGGAGAGACTGGATAACTAGCAGCCAGTACATTTCATCAAGTTCCACAATTTGACAACATTTTCCCATTATTATTCGTATTTGGTGGTTTGTTCCACATTAAAATAGCATCCCACGTTTCATTCAAAACAAGTTTTAAAAACCTGTAGGTGAGTCCACTAATGCAGTCCCGGATAGTCTAAGCCGAACTCGTAGCACCATGCACCTTCTAAAGTAACAACATAGCCATTCAATCGCCAGAGCTGCTGCATAGGCTCATTTACAGCCGATGTGCATGAGTATACAGATTCTGATGAATGATCCTCGACGACTAGCGCTCTGTGATCAGCCCCACTAATCACACACAAAACTTTGACCGGCAGTGGTGTGACCTGGAATTCCTACCATAGTGTTGTGTGGAGAGTAGTACACGCTATGCAGCTATTTTTACATATTCTGAATATTTTTCAAAATTGTATTTTGTGTTCATTTTCCAGGCGGTCCTCAGCTATAACCGATCAGTCAGACTGCTTTTGCTTGATGTGTCGATGGTTTTCGGTACAACGCTCCGCAACAATCTGAACTGTTTTACCCCTATATACAGGGTGTTTCACAATTCATGTTGCACAGCTCTAGAATTTGTAAATGAGATTTAATAGACTACATTTTACATAGGAATACATATCTGGAAACGCCATCCAAGATGCTACAGAGCGTCGAAGTTATAGGCGCCGGCGCCTGTAAATGTGTTTATAAACGATTTGATTCCGTGATGATGTTACAAACTTTCTAGGATGATGGAGAAAAACAAATGAATTAATTTGAAGTGAGGGTCTCTCTACCAGAAAGGAACGGGTCGGAAGTTACACGTGAAAAATTTTCTCATACCTATGACATTGGATTACACGTAGTGGAACTGTTGTTGCTATGGCGGTTGGAAAGTTCCAGAGGTGACAGTATCGACTATGTTGTTGTTGTGGTCTTCAGTCCTGAGACGGGTCTGATGCAGCTCACCATGCTACTCTATCCTGTGCAAGCTGCTTCATCTCCCAGTACGTACTGCAGCCTACATCCTTCTGAATCTGCTTAGTGTATTCTTCTCTTGGTTTCCCTCTACGATTTTTACCCTCCACGCTGCTCGCCAATACTAAACTGGTGATCCCTTGATGCCTCAGAACATGTCCTCCCAACCGATCCCTTCTTCTAGTCAAGTTGTGCCACAAGCTCCTCTTCTCCCCAATTCTGTTTAATACCACCTTATTAGTTATGTGATCTACCCATCTAATCTTCAGCACTCTTCTGTAGCACCTCATTTCAAAAGCTTCTATTCCCTTCTTCTCCAGACTATTTATCGTCCATGTTTCACTTCCATACATGGCTACACTCCATACTAACACTTTCAGTAAGGACTTCCTGACACTTAAATCTATACTCGATGTTAACAAATTCCTCTTCTTCAGAAACGCTTTCCTTGCCATTGCCTGTCTACATTTTATATCCCCTCTACTTCGACCATCATCAGTTATTTTGCGCCCCAAATAGCAAAACTCGTTTACTACTTTAAGTGTCTCATTTCCTAATCTAATTACCCCAGCATCACCCGAGTTAACTCGACTACATTCCATTATCCTCGTTTTGCTTTTATTGATGTTCATCTTATATCCTCCTTTCAAGACACTGTCCATTCCGTTTAACTGCTCTTCCAAGTCCTTTACTATCTGTGACAGAATTGCAATGTCATCGGCGAGCCTTACAATTTTTATTTCTTCTCCATGAATTTTAATACCTACTATGAATTTTTCTTTTGTTTCCTTTACTTTGCTCAATAGACAGATTGAATAACTTCGGGGAGTGGCTACACCCCTGTCTCACTCCCTTCCCAACCACTGCTTCTCTTTCATGTACCTAGACTCATATAATTGACATCTGGTTTCTGTGCATATTGTAAATAGCCTTTTGCTCCTTGTATTTTACCCCTGCCACCTTCAGAATTTGAAAGAGAGTATTCCAGTCAACATTGTCAAAGGCTTTCTCTGTGTCTACAAATGGTAGAAAAGTAGGTTTGCCTTTTCTTAATCTAGCTTCTAAGATGCCGTAGGGTCAGTATTGCCTCACGTGTTCCAACATTTCTACGGAATCTAAACTGATCTTCCCCGAGGTCGGCTTCTACCAGTTTTTCCATTCGTCTGTAAAGAATTCGCGTTAGTAATTAGCAGGCGTGACTTATTAAACTGATAGTTCGATAATTTTCGTATTTGTAAACACCTGCTTTCTTTGGGATTGGAATTGTTAAATTCTTCTTGAAGTCTGAGGATATTTCGCCTGTCTCATACATTTTGTTCATCTGATGGTAGAGATTTATCAGGAGTGGCTCTCCCAAGGCTGTCAGTGGTTCTAATGGACTGTTGTCTAATCCCGGGGCTTTGTTTCGACTTAGGTCTTTCAGTGCTCTGTCAAACTCTTCACGCAGTATCATATCTCCCATTTCATCTTCATCTACATCCTCTTCCATTTCCATAATATTGCCTTCAAGTACATAGCCCTTGTATAGACCCTCTATATACTCCTTCCACCTTTCTGCTTTCACTTCTTTGCTTAGAATTGGGTTTCCATCTGGGCTCTTGATATTCATACAAGTGGTTCTCTTTTCTCCAAAGGTCTCTATAATTTTCCTGTAGGCAGTATCTATCTTACTCCTCATGAGATAAGCCTCTACATCCTAACATTTGTCCTGTAGCCATCCCTGCTTAGCCATTTTGCACTTCCTGTCGATCTCATATTTGAGACATTTGTATTCCATTTTGCCTGCTTAATTTACTGCATTTTTATATTTTCTCATTTCATCAATTAAATTCAATATTTCTTCTGTTACCCAACGATTTCTACTAGCCCTCGTCTTTTTATATACTTGATCCTCTGCTGCCGTCACTACTTCATCCCTCAAAGCTACCCATTCTTCTTCTACTGTATTTCTTTCCCCCATTCTTGTCAATTGTTCCCTTATGCTCTCCCTGAAGCTCTGTACAACCTCTGATATAGTCAGTTTATCCAGGTCCCATCTCCTTAAATTCCCACTTTTTTGTAGTTTCTTCAGCTTTAATCTACAGTTCGCGACCAATAGATTGTGGTCAGAGTCCACATCCGCCCCTGGAAATGTCTTGCAATTTAAAACCTGGTTCCTAAATCTCTGTCTTACCATTATATAATCTGTCTGAAACCTGTCAGTATCTCCAGGTTTCTTCCATGTATACAACCTTCCTTTATGTTTCTTGAACCAAGTGTTAGCTATGATTAAGTTATGCTCTGGGCAAAATTCTACTAGGCGGCTTCCTCTTTCATTTCTTACCCCCAGTCCATATTCACCTACTACGTTTCCTTCTCTTCCTTTTCCTACTATCGAATTTCAGTCACCCGTGACTATTAAATTTTCGTCTCCCTTCACTATCTGAATAATTTCTTTTATCTCATCATACATTTCTTCAATTTCTTCGTCATCTGCAGAGCTAGTTGGCATATAAACTTGTACTACTGTAGTAGGCGTGGGCTTCGTGACTAACTTGGCCACAATACGGCGTTCACTATGCTGTTTGTAGTAGCTTACCCGCACTCCTGTTTTTTTATTCATTATTAAAGCTACTCCTGCATTACCCCTATTTCATTTTCTATTTATAACCCTGTATTCACCTGACCAGAAGTTTTGTTCCTCCTGTAACCGAACTTCGCTAATTCCCATTATATCTAACTTTAACCTATCCATTTCCCTTTTTAAATTTTCTAACCTACTTGCCCGATTAAAGGATCTGACTAATACAATGAAAAATGTCTAATAAATATAGTCTCTAAAATGCATACCTAATGAGCTATGAGCACTTGCTCAGTATACGAGACGTGTTTCGTAGTAGCGAATAAGAACAAGTGCTCATAACTCCTCAAGTATGCATTTTAGATCCCATGTTTATTGAATATTTTTTCGTTGTTTTTGTCCATAATACCGTCACTGACAGTACCTACATCAATTCGTAGGTACGACAGCGTCAGCACACGTATTGCACTGTCAGAGGCATGAAACAGTTTTTGCTTACAACTTTTGACTCGTTCGTTTTGTGCACAGGGATCCTACTTCAAATTGATACATTTATCCTTCTCTATTGTTCTTGAATGTTTGTATCATCCACATGGAATCAGCCTGTACATACAGACATTTAGAGGTGCTGGTGGTCATAGATTACACACTCTGTAGCGTCACTGGATGACGTTTCCGGACATGGGTTCCTATGCGAAACTTAATATACTGAGGCCCCTTGACAACCTCTAGAAGCGTGTAACATGTGAAACACCTTTTAGGTACTGCCGCATTCACAAGAGTCACTACACATCGGGCACTCGAAGCTTATTACAAGGCGCAGCGTATCTCGTACCTAGATGGTGGGCCGGAAAACTGGTCTCAGACCTGCCTGTGCACCATACTTCATAACTTGCTGATCGTTACCCCACAGTATGGCAGGAGAGCAGCTAGCTTGTCCTCTTCTGCCGATACACAAGGCATCCTTTATTGGTGGCACCCGAAACGTTTGCAGTCTTCCTTACTGTAACCATTCTCTTTGCAATTATGTCTCAAATACTGCAATCCAGATTGTAGGTGGAAGTCGCATAATATTTTCTCTGTGTCCTGATGTGTTCAGAACTGCTTTTTTGTGTACTGGAGCTCCAATTATCGATCAGCGTGTGTTGTTTTCCTGTAAACTGCATGACCAAGCCAGCCTCCTGCCTTCCGCTCAATTAAAGCATCCAAGAACGGCATTATGCCGTCCTCCATATCGATAGTTAATTTAATGTTGGGAAGGGCAACGCTCATGTGATCGACAAACCACGAGGCCATATCGGGACGGTATTCATCAACTTACCGTATTTAGCAAGACGGAGCCATCGTCGCAGATTTCAGAGCCTGGCCCTAAAAGTGCTCCAAGATAAAAATTTCCACTGGTGGAGACAGCGACCATCCCATCACTGTGACATACATTATGTCATAATGTTCGTAGCATTACAATAAGTACGTTGTCGTTAGAAAACGATGGAACACCTTGACGATTCCCGGTGGAAACTGTTGGGTCAGAACGTCGTCTTTCTGAGGAAGGCGTGTGTAGGATCGAGACCAAGTTTTCAGTGCGTGTCGCCTTCTAATACATGTAGCATCTTCAGGTGGTAGTCTTCAGTGTCGCTTGTAGAGAGAAGCGAGCTGCAGTTTCAAACGTGGCGCCGGTCGCTGGTGCCATCTTATGTCACTGGTCCCTAGGCGAGCTTGAACTGCGCAACTCACAGTTGGTGCACATCGACGGCGCAGGAAGATACGTATATAGCCTCTTTTCTGTGTTTACTTTGTAGATTCTTACTTAAATTGCGTGTGAGTGTCGTATAGGAGGTGTAATTTTGAGTTTTAGTTACTGTAATCGTAAATTCAGGCAGATTGCAGCGCAGTCGTTAGGCATTTGTACAGGTTAGTTCATACATTCCTTGCGTGTTTCCCTTGCGTTATCTAGGCACGGACTAGTGTTTCAGTAACTGTTGCTCAACATCGATTAGAATGGACAGGAACTGGGACTGCTGTGTTCAGATGAGGGCTGAGTTGGCATCCCTTCGCTCACAGCTGCAGGCGGCACTGACTTCAGTCGCGCAGCTTGAGGCTGTTGCCAATGGGCACCACTGTGGGGAGCCTGACTTGGGTATCACAGGGATGTCAACCTCGTTCCGTCTGGCTCCAGATCGGTCTGCCGCTGTGGTTGCCCCGGTTGCTGCCCGCAGTAGGGCTGAGCCCTCGCCTGTGGTTGATTGGGAGGTCGTTTCAAGGCGTGGCAGGCAGCAAAAGACGTCCTCAGAGGCTGATCAGAAAGCCTCGCTGGTGCGTCTGACAAACAGGTTTCAGGTACTGTCTCTGGCTGAGCAAGATGCAGCTGCCTGCCCCGTTTCAGAGGATGATTCTCAGCCTTCAAGGTCAGGGCAATCGGAGAGGGTGGGCTTATTGATAGTTGGGAGCTCCAATGTTAGGCGCGTAATGGGGCCCACTTAGGGATATGGCGGCTAAGGAGGGGAAGAAATCCAGTGTGCACTCCGTTTGCATTCCGAGTGGAGTCATTACTGATGTGGAAACGGTCCTTCCGGATGCCATAAGGAGCACAGGGTGCAGCCAGCTGCAGGTGGTGGCACATGTCGGCACTAATGACGTGTGACGCTTTGGATCTGAGGAAATTCTCTCTGGATTCCAGCGGTTGTCTGATTTGGTGAAGGCTGCCGGTCTTGCTTACGAGATGAAGGCAGAGCTCACCATCTGGAGCATCGGTGACAGAACCGACTGCAGACCTTTGGTGAAGAGCCGGGTGGAGGGTCTGAATCAGAGGCTCAGACGGTTTTGCGACCGTGTTGGCTGGAGATTCCTTGACTTGCGCCATAGGGTGGTGGGGTTTCGGGTTCTGCTGAATAGGTCAGGAGTTCACTACACTCAGCTGGCGGCTACACTGTGGCTGTGTGGCGTGGACTGGGCGGTTTTTTAGTTTAGAAGGCCTCGGGAAAGTACAGGGTGGGCTGCAATCTCAAAGGGTGCATGGCAAATACAGGACGTGCTTGGATCAAGGAACAGTCGGAATTGTAGTTGTAAATTGTTGTGCTGGGAAAGTCCCTTAGCTTCAAGCGCTAATATAAAGCACGGAAGCTGCATCGTTATAGGTACAGAAAGCTGGCTAGAGCCTGAAATAAGTTCTGCAGAAACTTTTACGAAGTCTCAGACGGTGTTCAGGAAAGATAGATTAGGCAGAATTGGTGGTGTGTTTGTGTCTGTCAGTAGTGGTTTATCTTGTACTGAAGTCGAAGTAGATACTCCGTGCGAATTGGTATGGGGTGGAGGTTATACTTAACAGCCGAACTAAGTTAATAATTGGCTCCTTCTACCGACCCCCAGACTCCGATTATATAGTTGCTGAACAGTTCAGAGAAAATTTGAGTCTCGTAACAACTAAACACCCCACTCATACGGTTATAGTTGGTGGGGACTTCAACCTTCCCTCGATATGTTGGCAAAAATACTTGTTCAAAACCGGTGGTAGGCAGAAAACATCTTCCGAGATTGTCCTAAATGCTTTCTCCGAAAATTATTTCGAGCAGTTAGTCCACGAACACTCGCGAATTGTAAATGGTTGCAAAAACACACTTGACCTCCTAGCCACAAACAATCCAGAGCTAATAGAGAGCATCATGACTGATTCACGGATCAGTGATCACAAGGTCGTTGTAGCTAGGCTCAATACCGTTCCTTCTAAATCCACCAGAAACAAACCCAAAATAATTTTATTTGAAAAAGCGGATAAAGTGTCACTAGAATCCTTCCTAAGAGTCAATTTCCATTCCTTCCGAACTGACTATGCAAATGTAGACGAGATGTGGCTCAAATTGATGGCTCTGAGCACTATGCAACTTAACTTCTGAGGTCATCAGTCGCCTAGAACTTAGAACTAATTAAACCTAACTAACCTAATGACAGCACACACATCCATGCCCGAGGCAGGATTCGAACCTGCCACCGTAGCGGTCGCTCGGTTCCAGACTGTAGCGCCTAGAACCGCACGGCCACTCCGGCCGACTGTGGCTCAAATTCAAAGATATAGTAGCAACAGCAATTGAGAGATTCATAACTCATAAATTGGTAAGAGATGAAACTGATCCCCCATGGTACACAAAACAGGTCCGAACGCTGTTGCAGAGGCAACGGAAAAAGCATGCGAAGTTCAGAAGAACGCGAAATCCCGAAGATTGGCTAAAATTTACAGACGCGCGAAATTTGGCACGGACTTCAAAGCGAGAAGCCTTTAATAGGTTCCACAACGAAACATAGTCTCGAAATTTGGTAGAAAATCCGAAGCAATTCTGGTCGTATGTAAAGTACACAAGCGGCAAGACGCAGTCAATACCTTCGCTGCGCAGTGCCGATGGTACTGTTACCGACGACTGTGCCGCTAAAGCGGAGTTATTGAACGCAGTTTTCCGAAATTCCTTCACCATGGAAGACGAATGGAATATTCCAGAATTTGAAACACGAACAGCTGCTAGCATGAGTTTCTTAGAAGTAGATACCTTAGGGGTTGCGAAGCAACTCAAATCGCTTGATGCGGGCAAGTCTTCAGGTCCAGATTGTATACCGATTAGGTTCCTTTCAGATTACGCTGATACAATAGCTCCCTACTTAGCACTCATATACAACCGCTCACTCATCGATAGATCTGTACCTACAGATTGGAAAATTGCGCAGGTCGCACCAGTGTTTAAGAAGGGTAGTAGGAGTAATCCATCGAACTACAGACCTATATCATTGATGTCGGTTTGCAGTAGGGTTTTGGAGCATATACTGTATTCAAACATTATGAATCACCTCGAAGGGAACGATCTATTGATACGTAATCAGCATGGTTTCAGAAAACATCGTTCTTGTGCAACGCAGCTATCTCTTTATTCGCACGAAGTAATGGCCGCTATCGACAGGTGATCTCAAGTGGATTCCGTATTTCTAGATTTCCGGAGAGCTTTTGACACCGTTCCTCACAAGCGACTTCTAATCAAGCTGCGGGCCTATGGGGTATCGTCTCAGTTGTGCGACTGGATTCGTGATATCCTGTCAGGAAGGTCGCAGTTCGTAGTAATAGACGGCAAATCATCGAGTAAAACTGAAGTGATATCAGGTGTTCCCTAGGGAAGCATCCTGGGACTTCTGATGTTCCTGATCTATATAAATGACCTGGGTGGCAATCTGAACAGTTCTCTTAGGTTGTTCGCAGATGATGCTGTAATTTACCGTCTAGTAAGGTCATCCGAAGACCAGTATCAGTTGCTAAGCGATTTAGAAAAGGTTGCTGTATGGTGTGGCAGGTGGCAGTTGACGCTAAATAACGAAAAGTGTGAGGTGATCCACATGAGTTCCAAAATAAATCCGTTGGAATTCGATTACACGATAAATAGTACAATTCACAAGGCTGTCAATTCAGCTAAGTTCTTGGGTGTTAAAATTACGAACAACTTCAGTTGGAAAGACCACATAGATAATATTGTGGGGAAGGCGAGCCAAAGGTTGCGTTTCATTGGCAGGACACTTAGAAGATGCAACAAGTCCACTAAAGAGACAGCTTACACTACACTTGTTCGTCCTCTGTTAGAATATTGCTGCGCGGTGTGGGATCCTTACCAGGTTGGAGTGACGGAGGACATCGAAAGGGTGCAAAAAATGGCAGCTTGTTTTGTATTATCACGTAATAGGGGAGAGAGTGTGGCAGATATGATACGCGAGTTGGGATGGAAGTCATTAAAGCAAAGACGTTTTTCGTCGCGGCGAGGTCTGTTTACGAAATTTCAGTCACCAACTTTCTCTTCCTAATGCGAAAATATTTTTGTGAGCCCAATCTACATAGGTAGGAATGACCATCAAAATAAAATAAGAGAAATCAGAGCTCGAACAGAAAGGTTTAGGTGTTCGTTTTTTCCCGCGCGCTGTTCGGGAGTGGAATGGTAGGGAGATAGTACGATTGTGGTTCGATGAACCCTCTGCCAAGCACTTAAATGCGAATTGCAGAGTAATCATGTAGATTTAGACGTAGATGTAGACTCGCTTTTGGGCACACGTCATTTCGGCGCTCTCTGATTCGTGTCCGATCATGCAATAGTGCCTATACAAGCAGAACCGGCAGTCAGTGGTTTTTTTTGTTCCTGACGACGATGGTGGAGGTAGCCATCGAAATCTCGAGTGTGTTTTATTCGAATTAACGTGACTTGAAAACACAGAAGATTTTATTCAGGCATGGCACTGCGAAAGACTCTGAAGACTCATACTCTTCAGTTACAAATATTTTGCATCCTTTTTTATCAAGTTCTGTAGCTCACAGTAAGATTACTCCCACTTCTTGATTATGACGGAGTATTTCGTCTTCCATTGCAACTTAAAAAAAATAAACACAAATCGTGATGGTGCGGCAGTATAATACAAACACAGAAGATTTTATGAATACAAATGTCTTTGACCATGCAAAACCACCGTATAAAGTTCTCAAAACGTACTGATGTTTATCCTGATTTACACTTCTCGTGACTTCTGTAGAGGCTGATTACACTATTTTTACTTCAGTATGACTCATCGAGGAAGCAATGATGGAAATAAAAGAAAGGTTCAGGAGTGGAATTAAATACAAGGTCAAAGGATATCAATGATACGATTCGCTGATGACATTGCTATCCTGAGTGAAAGTGAAGAAGAATTAAATGATCTGCTGAACGGAATGAACAGTCTAATAAGTACACAGTATGGTTTGAGAGTAAATCGGAGAAAGACGAAGGTAATGAGAAGTAGTAGAAATGAGAACAACGAGAAACTTAACATCAGGATTGATGGTCACGAAGTTAATGAAGTCAAGGAATTCTGCTACCTAGGCAGTAAAATAACCAATGACGGACGGAGCAAGGAGGACATCAAAAGCAGACTCGCTATGGCAAAAAAGGCATTTCTGGCCAAGAGAAGTCTACTAATATCAAATACCAGCCTTAATTTGAGGAAGAAATTTCTGAGGATGTACGTCTGGAGTACAGCATTGTATGGTAGTTAAACATGGACTGTGGGGAAACCGGAACAGAAGAGAATCGAAGCATTTGAGATGTGGTGCTATAGACGAATGTTGAAAATTAGGTGGACTGATAAGGTAAGGAATGAGGAGGTTCTACGCAGAATTTGAGAGGAAAGGAATATGTGGAAAACGCTGATAAGGAGGACAGGATGATAGGACATCTGCTAAGACATGAGGGAATGACTTCCATGGTATTAGAGGGAGCTGTAGAGGGCAAAAACTATAGAGGAAGACAGAGATTGGAATACGTGAAGCAAATAATTGAGGACGTAGGTTGCAAGTGCTACTCTGAGATGAAGAGGTTAGCACAGGAAAGGAATTCGTGGCATCAAACCAGTCAGTAGACTGATGACCAACAAAAAAAAAAATTTACGACTCAACACATTTCTTCTCCTATCTTTTACTCAACAGAATTTGTGTTCCGTCTCTGATGACGTCGATTTCGACGAGGCGCTAATCTCTAATCTGCTTACATTCTTCTGTCCGTAATTCAGCAGATTTGCTGATATTGCTCAGATTATCACTAGCAACTGTCTTTTCTGCATTTAACTGCAATATCAATAAGATATGCTACTAGACCAAATGGTAATAACGGTTTTGATAGTAGCAATGATATTTTGTTCATTAGACAAAATGCAATGATTTATTCTTGCGAGTCTTTCCTAGACAGAACCCTGGATTACAATCAGGGCTCTAACTTTTCTTCCATAGAAATAAAGATAATATATTATTCAATCTGTTTTATAAACAGAGGTGAGCTCAAGAATGACATTTCGTGGTCTTAATCGTACTTTGTTTTCAGAAACGGCTGTTAAAGGTTTCCCTCGATTGTTCATTTATAGGTAACATTAGCAATACCTTTCTCTCACTTTACAGGTCATTAATCAGTCATACACAGTATTAGCAGTATTGTGATGCTGGAGAACGATAATGCATTTTAATTAAATCACCTGTTGCGTATGGCGATTATGTATACGCAGTGAATATTCTGTGTCTGTCTCTCTCTCTCTCTCTCTCTCTCTCTCTCTCTCTCTCTCTCTCTCTCTCTCTTCTAAACTCGTTATTTTCCTGGGCTAATCTCAGATGCTCCCCCTGATGGCTGCCACAAAATAATGATACTAATAACAATAATAACAGAAAATTAATGAGAGAAGGGAAAACTAAAATATAAATTTAACTATATTTTTGCAGGAGATTTTGACTATTCTTTCCATTTAAAGAGATCTCTGCTAATGGTTTAAGTGACAATGATATTTTTGTTGATCTAAACTTAATTAATCTGCCAATTAATTTCATTAAAAACGTCCACATGAAAAATATAATGTGTAAATTATAATTGCGTGTCTTATCACTTTCAAATATCAAGGTCATTATGGGACGCCCGTTCTGTTGCTGTAAATAGTTTTCCCTGCGTTCTTTAACCCTTGGACGCATGAGTGGTTAGACTTGCAAAAATTGAAGATTTGTAAAAATTCGTAAGAGCTGCGTATGAGATCTCTCTCTTAATACAAATAAAAATGTTGATATTAAAAGCAATGTTATCAAATTTTCCAGGTTTTGTTGCACAGAATGAATAATAAACTATTTATTATGTTATTTTGACCCTTATTTTCGTATAATATGAAATACAATAGTATAAATTACATTACTGTTATCCTGAGCTTGAATAGCTATCTCAGTTTTCCCAGTTTAACTTATTAAATATGACGCTCTTCACAAATAAATTCACTACGCCCTTTCAGTAAATTTCCTGTGCACTTATAATGTGTTTGATCACTTTATTAACCTAATCGATGAGGCCGCATGAAGCATCTGCTTTGGTGATCTTTGCCGTGGCTTGTACATTTTTTTTTGGAGGTATAGGCTCTTGAGTCTCAACCCCACATGAGAAAAATTTTCTTTTCATCAGATCTGCCTCCCATGTACGTAGGAAACAGCTGAGAAAATGTTCATATGACATTTATTGCTACTACATCTAATACCTTCTTGACTGTCCTTTCCAGACGTGTGCACGCGTCTTCTACATTTACTATGGAACAAAACTTGTTACAATTGTTTTTATGTTTTTCTTCGACAACGGTGCTCTGGAGCAGAGAACTGTGCACTATCATATTTTCTTCTTCGAGGAGACATAACGTACAACTGCCAAATTGTCTGTCCTCTTGTAATTTCCGTTCTCTTCTTTTTTTTTTTTAAATGCTACCTCCTACTGAACGAGAAGAATTTTCGTGATATTGTGTACTCGTATTTTTCTCAATGGTGACAGTGATTTAGTGTGTTGAGTTTAGCAATAATTATTAGGGACATGGGCAACTCTTGTCTGTAACATCTCATTCATCACTGCTTGTTTCACTTGAGACTCTAAAAGGCCGAAGTTCATCAGTGTATGAACCTAAGCTATCATCTTGATCAAAGAGTGCTACATCTACAAGCCAATCAGTAATAGTTGACTGAAAATTTCCATCACTTTTGCTGACTTCAGATGTTCCCCTTGTATTTTACAGATTGTATTATATCCTTTCTTAAAAATATATGAACAAAAATATCTTCCGTATTTATAGCGTTTGTGAAACTAAACTTACACACATCTAAAAGATTCTGGCACTGAGAAAATACAGTTACCTTGACAACAATATTCTATTGAAGTTTTTACAGCATTTCTGACCTCTGAAAAAAGAGTACAACAGTGCATAAATGATAACAGTTATCAGTAACAAACTACATTCACGTTCCATTCGGATTAATGGTAAATAAACTTTTGGAAAGATGGCTAGTTTGTAAGTGGTCTACCAGACCCCTATTATGCACTACAGAAGTAGGATTAAGAAATTTAAAAAAAATTAGTTTGACTTGCAACCATCAACGTTTTCTTCCAAAGAAAGTCATCTGCATTTCGAAGGATTACATAGGACTTCAATTTCAATAAACTGAACTTAAGACTATTTATTCAGATATAGAAAGGATTCAGAGCTCAAAAGATGCCTGTTACGCATCCAAGGGTTAATCTATTAGTGACAGTCAAATGAAAACAGTACACAAATAATGTAATCAACAGTGTATTAACTCAAAAGCAATAATCATACATGTTAATACATTTATCCCAGTATGACACAATATGACCGAAGGCTTCTTGGAGGAATGTTTTCGGTTGCCTGCGGAACCATGGTTTTACCGAGGAGCGCAATTCTTCATCCGAAGCGAAAAGACAGGCACGAATATCTTTCTTCAGGGCATCAAATTCATTGAAATAAATAGGGAGGATGTGTAAGCTCTTCCCGGAGACGGTTCTGCAACGTAATCGAGATAGCGTAGTCACATGCTGCAGAGGTTGGTTTGACTCCGCTGTAGAAGTTTCGGGGGAAGCCCTTACACATCCTCCACAGAGTCCCGATATCTCCTCATGAGATTTCTATTTTCTTGCTGCCCTAAAGAAAGACATTTGACGTCGAGATGCTTCGCACAAAGACTTACTTACCTGGTACAATCAGGGTCCTTCGTGAAGAAGTAACAAGCAGCCGATCTTGCGTATGGAAGGTTTATTTAAACAATTTGGCCATGGTTTCAACGTTTATAAAAAGGTCTTCCTCAGAAGGATATTAGTGACAACTGAGTTAGATTTTATAGAGCAGGTACGTTACAGTAATAGCCGTAAGGCGTCAGTAAAATATAAAATTTCATCTCCGCAATATTAAAAAAAATGCCCAACATGGTAGTCGTTACCGAGTAATACTTCACTAATGCACAACTCATGCACTCAAATGCTGAGTGCATGAACTGTACATTGGTGAAGTAGTTTTATACAATTATTACTAAATAGGTCATTTTTATTTTGCAAGAACGTAATACTTCACTTAATTAAAGGATACACATTTTTCCTTTATTGTCAGTAACACCATCATTATACATAGTTAAATAAGGCAACCGCAACGTTTTTCCATGAAGGCATTGACCATCTTCTCTCACATTGGGATAAACTTATTAACAGTTATGGCGATTACTTATTAAATTATAAACAGTTTACTTACTTCTTTCCGTCTCTCTCATTTTTATTTGGCTGCCTCCTACATAATTGCATCCACCTCTGTCTTAGTTTGTGTCTCTTTTTTCTTGTATGTTTCCTGTAATGGCGCAGGCACATTTTGCAACAGTTCTTCTCATATTATCAACGACCTATTGTCTGAAATGTTGTTGGTAGGTGCAACAGGTATGCGTAAAATTCAGATAACACAAAGAATTTTAGCTGCATTACCCGGTGGCTGTTTAACTCGACTATACAGCACCACAATATCCATCGAGTATCAGTATCACACAATCTTCAACTGCTTTTTTAGTCGGGCCTTACTGCTTAGCCATTACTTTACCTGTCAATCTGCGAAAAATGGTTCAAATGGCTCTGAGCACTATGTGACTTCACATCTGAGGTCATCAGTCCCCTAGAAATTAGAACTATTTAAACCTAACTAACCGAAGGACATCTCACACACCCATGCCCGAGGCAGGATTCGAACCTGCGACCGTAGCGGTCGCGCGGTTCCAGACTGAAACGCCTGGAACCGCTCGGCCACACCGGACGGCGTCAATCTGCGAATTATATTCTTTGAATCACCTTCTAATACATATTATTTGCTTTTGATTGTAGTTACTTTCAATTTTACACCAGAACACAGTAAAATTTACTTCAAAGAGCTTTTTTTAGTTTCATTCTACCACACATTCGTCTAAGAATTATTCGTTTCGTTAGTGAGAATTACTTTCGTTCTTTTATTCAAGTTAGAACATATATCTTTATTTTGTGCTCCCCTATTCTATTTCTTTCTTAAATGCTGTTTTCCTCAGCCTCAAGTGATCAAATACAGATACATCTTCTGACTAGTGTCAGAATTTTTTACTTTCACTCACCCAAGAAGGTGCATTTTACAACTACTCTTAATCATCCACGAAGTGTGGAATTCCTCACAACCCGTATGAGCGTTAAGTGTTTTGATGTACTACGCATTAGAGAATTCTCCTGAATAGCGTCTCCCTCCAATGCACAAGTGAAAATTTCTATCGAGCATTAATTGTCCATTTGTACAGTCCAGTCTTCGCTATATGTATAATCAATAACTGAACGCCAGTATGATTTTTGCGATCTTATCACCTATTAGTCCCACAGTCTACGGAATGGCGCTGTTTACTTTCTTCACGAAATAAACTTAATAAGTTGAGCCACTTTAGCAGAGAAAAACATGTTGTTACTATAAATACCTTTAAAAGCTAATACCATTACGCTGCTCATATCAGCCTTCAGTTTGAGGGAAACAACGCTAAAAACAGAAAGAATCGAAGAGACTTCGTGAACTTCGATAAGAACCGCTCTAACATCTACCCTTAAGCGACGCGCTTTCTCTTGTACCACCCGTTTTCTGCAGTCCTGTTTTGCTCTGCGCTTGCTGAGTGCGACGCAGTTACAAACAACTACGACGGAGGAGCAAGAAGACGGACAACGCGCAATGGCCACTGAGGACAAAACTTGGCAAGGCGGCAGGAGGACCGTGGCAGACTAAGACAAGGAGTCGCCAGTGTTCGTACTGCAAAATTAACCGCAACTAACACCACAAAATCTGGCACACGAATTGTGTTGGCTTCATCGCAAAGTCCAAAATATAGTTAAGGTAAACTATACTACTAGTAAAGTTGACTACAAGTTTCAGATACTTAAATTTTTCCGCCTGCCTGGGTTAAATAACGGAAATATATGGATGAAGGTAATGCGTAACAGAAACTGGTCGTGAAGGTCACACACTAGAGTCTTATCTATTTCTGCAACTGTAGCTTAACATTCTTTTGTCCCTCTAAACACGCGAGCCAAATATATACATGCCGTAAATGATTCTTCTTGTGATGTTGTTGTACTTAAGATCTGAAAATTCTATAGCCCACTGACCGGTTTCTCATTTTTCGTATTGGGCTGGAAGCATTGGAAATGAATCAGCGTTTGTATATCGTAACAACATTTTACGCAAATTCTGCTCGCGTCGTTATGGAGAGACGAGCATCATCAACAGTGACGTTTCTCGCTGAGATTGCACTACAAAACTGAAGTCCAATAGTGATTACAAAATTTAAGCATCCTCCAGTCCACATTTTGTGTAATATTTCCCCCCAGCCCCCTCCCCTTCTTTTACTTACAGGTTGATGAAACGTTTTGAAAAACCCGGATCCTTACATGGTTCTAGGAAGGACCAGTCAGGACGAAAATCCCTCTTATAACATGGAGAATGTGGAATGTATGGGAACCCTACGTATTACATCAACAAGACGTGCAGTGCAGACGCTCAGGTTGTCACGATAAACACTCCAGAGGAAAAAGAGAGAGGAATTTACCTTTCCCGTTATAAAATTCAACTATATCTACTTTTGAAGAACTTGGATGTGGATCGGTGATATTGTTTCGCAAATGAGATGATTGGGGCTTTACAAAATAATTCGATGAGGATCATATATGGTTTACTGAAGAGACACAGTTCGCTCTCCATGGGTACAACAAAAAGAGTTGAAACTACTGAGGTATTTGGAGTCCAAACTTTCAAGCTGCTCCACTTCAGCTACAAATCGTGGCTACATGGTGCACTATCAGTGCACGATGCATTATTGGATCATTTTTATGGAGGGGCCTGTGACAGCAAGCAAATATATACGAGTACTGCAACATGAATTTCTACCGGCTGCATGACACCTACGTAACCTACGAAACTACTGGTTCGTGCAGGATGGTTGATTGGTTTCATTAAAAAAAAAGGATGGGAACAGACCAAAGTGCTAGGTCATCGGTCCCTCGTTCCGAATAAAACAATGCCACAAGGGTGAGAATAAAACACAAAACAGAGAGAAAGAAAAAACCACAAGAAAGACGGAAGGGCAACAAACACTTAAATGGACGAAGTAGGAGAAGAACACGGCAGAAACGCAAGAAACAGGTAGAAGAGATTAAAACGACGAAACAGATTACCATGGCTGGCTGACCATGAGAATAAAAAGGAAAAGCCAGCTACTCTGTAACACGTTAAAATCTGCACCCTAAAGGCACTGGGGTGAAGGAAACAGAGGGACAAAGGACACAGGCTTAAAATTAGATCAAATGATAAAACCCACCCTCACGAATAAGACGTAAAACTAAATCAGCCAATGAGGCGTTGTGAGATAAAATTAGTGGCAACGAGTCCGGTAACCGAAGATTTCGTCGCAGGGCAGTCAAAATGGGACAGCGCATACACAGGCGGGTATTCACGGCGCAGGAGGTAGCCGTGGGTCGCCCAAGCGTGGCCAATGCGGAGCCGGCAGAGGACCACAGAGTCCCTGCGAGAGGCGCGCATGGAGGACTGCCACACGTCTGTAGTCTCCTTAATGGCACCCAGTTAGTTGTGCATACTAAGATTTTGCCATTCCGTCTCCCAAAGCCGAAAAACCTGGCCGCGTAAAAACAAACGGTCAGTTAGTGGAATGCCGATCTCCATAAGGGGTTCCGTGTCGCCTGTTTGGCCAGCCGGTCGGCAAGTTCGTTGCCTGGGATTCCGATGTGACCTAGGGTTCAGAGAAACACCAATGTAGGACTGGACCGTTCGAGGGCATATATGGACTCCTGGATAGTCGCAGCTAAAAGATGACGAGGGCAGTACTGGTCGATAGCTTGCAGGCTCCTCAAGGAGTCAGTACACAGAAGGAATGACTCCCCAGGGCATGAATGATTGTTCTCAAGAGCACAATATACAGCCAACAGCTTGGCAGTGAAAACACTGCAGCCATCGGCCAAGGAATGCTCTTCAATATGTCCTCCAATGACATAAACGAAGCCGACGTGATCATCAGCCATCGAGCCGTCGGTGTAAACCACTTCATGACCCCGAACATGTCAAGAATCGAGAATAAGTGGTAGCGGAGAGCTGCAGGGTTAGCTGAGTCCTTAGGGCCAAGTAAAAGATCGAGGTGAAGCCGCGTCCTAGGTGTACACCATGGAGGTGTACGTGAGTGGACCTCAAGGTATAGGTGGTAACATCAAGGACTCCAGTTTGGAAAGAAGGGATCGGGCATGAACTGCAATTGGAAGCCCTGACCTGGGCTGCCGATGTGGGAGAGGAACCGCCATGGATGGGAACAGGAGACGGTAATCCGGATGTGCAGGAGAACTACGAATCTGTGCAACGTAACTAGCCAGCAATTATGCTCTCCCAACCTGCAATGAAGGGAGTGTGGCTTGCACCAGGACGCTGGTCAGCAGCCTCGCCCTAAAAGATTCTGTCGCTAGGTGGACGCTACAGTGGTGCACTGCGCCGAGTAAACGCACGCTGAAAGCCATGCGGAACCATAAATCAGACTCCCATAGTCAAGGTGGGATTGGGCTCTGTAAAGCTGCAGCAGCGCAGAGCGATCTGCACCTCAGTTGGTCTTGCTCAGGCAGCAGAGGTCTGCCAGCACTTCCCCTTGAGCTGACAAAAGTGAGGAAACCAAGTCAACCGGGTGTCGAAACCCAGGTCTAAGAATCGATATGTCTCCAATACAGTGAGTGGATCGTCATTAAGGTAAGGTTCTGGTTCCGGATGAACGGTACGACGCCGACAGAAATGCGTAACACACGACTTTGCAGCCGAAAACTGGAAACCGTGGTCTATAGCCCATGACTGCAACTTGCGGATGGCTCCCTGTAGTGGTCACTGAGCAACACCAGTACTGGTGGAGCAGTACGACATGCATAAATCTTCTGCGTATAGAGAAGATCAGACGAACGGCCCTACAGCTGCTGCTAGACCATTAATGACCACTAAAAATATAGACACACTCAATACAGAGCGCTGTGAGACCCCATTTCTTGGAAAGGGGGGGGGGGGGATTATGGCAGGCACCAACTTGGACACGGAAAGTAGGGAGAGACAGGAAGTTTTGGAAAAAAACCGGAAGGGGCCCCCGGAAAAACCCACTCATATAACGTGGGAAGGATGTGATGTCGCCAGGTCGTGTTATACACCTTTGGTAATTCAAAAAAAGACGGCAGCCAGGTGTTGGCGTCCGTAAAAGGCTGTTCGAATGACAGAGTCGAAGGACACAAGATTTTCAGTGGTAGAGCGACACGTCAAGCGGGTTCTTACTGGTTTTTAGCAACGGAATGATGGTGCTCTCCCGCCACTGCGATGGAAAGACGCCATCGCACCCGATCCAGCTGAAGATAACGAGGAGATGCCGCTTGTAGTCAGATCAGAGATGTTTAATCATTTGACTGTGGATCTAATCTACAGCAGGAGCAGTATCGGGGCAATGTGCAAGGGCAGTTAGGGAACGCACTTGGTAAATGGGCCGTTACGGGATTCAAAGTGGTGTGTAGTGAACGAGAGGACCTTCCCTTCCAGCCGCTGTCTGAGAGTGCGAAAGGCGCGGGGGTGGGGAGGGGGGGGAGAGTAAATCTCCGACGCAGATGTTCAAACATAGTACTCAGCGAAGTGCTCAGCAATCGCGTTTGCGATTTATGTAATTACTGGGAACACCTGTTGGAATCTGGCACCCGAGAACACGTTTGATCCTTGCCCAGACTTGGTAAGGTGCTGTACGGCACCCAACGGTCGAGACGTATCCCTCCCAACACTCTTGCTTCCGTCGTTTGATAAGTTGGCGAACGCAGCAACGGAGCCGTTTAAAGGCTACGAGGTGCTCTGGAGAAGGGTGCTGCGTATGCCGCTGTAGAAGTCGCCGACCCTCCTTAATTGCTTCAGCGACTTCCGGCGACAACCAAGGGACTGCGTTTCGCCAGGGGCACTCTAAAGAGCGAGAGATCGCTTTTTCTGCCTCGGAAACATTTGTTGTAGTTACCTGCTCAACCATCACATCAATGTTACCGTGCAGGGGAGATTCAACGGTGACAGCACAGGTGAACGTTTCCCAGTTCGCCTTGTTAAAGCCCATCTGGGCAGGCGTCTGTGGCCTGACGCTGGGGCAGTGACAGGAAGATGAGGAAGTGGTCACTACCACACAGGTCGTCATGTGCTCTCCTGTGGATAGATGGGAGAAGTTCTGGGCTGCAAATTTGTAAACAGATGGCCGAGTAACTACCACGAGACACATTGTAATGCGTGGCAGACCCTGTATTTAAGAGGCAGAGGTCTAACTGAGACAGGAAAGTTTCGACATCTCTGACTTGGCCAGTAAGCACAGTGCCACCCCACAAGGGGTTATTGGCGTTAAAACCTCCCATATGTAGCAAAGGTTTAGGGAGTTGATCAATTAGTGCAGCTAATACATTCAGGGGTACTGCACCATCTGGAGGAAGATATACATTACAGACAGTTATTTCCTGTGTCGTTCTTATTCAGACAGCCACAGCTTCAAGAGAGGTGTGAAGGGGCACAGTTTCACTACAGACTGGGTGAATAACATAAACGCAAACTCCACCTGACACTTAGTCGCTACAGTTCCTGTAATATCCCTTATAGATGCAGAGTGTAGGAGTCCACATTGCCGGGAACCATGTTTCCAGGAGGGCAATGCAGAAAGCAGGTGTAAAGTTTAACAGTTGCCGTATCTCAGCCATGCGGTGAGAAAAACTGCCGCAATTCCACTGGAGGATGAAGTCATCGAGAGACTGGGAAGTCGTGCAACATTCAATGAGGCAGATTACGGCTCATGGTCACCTGCTGCCACTGACGTATTGCCTGAGCGGTCTATATCCATTGTGTCTGAGGGTTCATCAGGGTCTAGGTCCTCAGCAGACACCACAATTTTCACCTCATCCAAAGACACAGACCTAGTAGGTTCTGTGGATGTCATCGCAGTTCCCTTGGTCCTGGGGATCTTCTTGTTGGATTTTTCTCTGTGCCCCTTGGGTTTCCCTGGCTGGAAGGACTTCACTGATTGAATCTCTGGGACAGAGGATGAGCGTGAAGACCTATGACCTGCTACTTTTGGTCTCTTCAGCCATTTGCGGGTGTCATCTTTCCTAATAGCAGAAACCTGGGAAGGGAGTGACCCATAGGACCCATTCCCATTCCCAGCAAGAGGAGCCAAAGAAGACTTACGTTTCTCCAGTGACGAAGTGGGGACTGATATCGCCGATGGTTGGAGGGGGGGGGGGGGGATGTTGCTCCCAAATCAGGTTGTGCAGGAGCAACAGGGAGGGAAGTGCCTCCCACCATCAAGTGGGCAGGTGTAGTCTTCTGGCTCCGAGAGGTGACTGCGGTTGGTGGAGCTGATGGGGCTAGAACTGTTGTAGCCACGGCGTAAGGCGATGTCATGTGTACAGCCTCAGTGTACGTCAGTCTGTCCAGAGTCTTGTACTCCATCATTTACCTTTCTTTCTGGAGAATCCTGCAGTCAGACAAGCAAAGCGAATGGTACTCTCTGCAGCTGACACAGGTGGGAGGCGTGGCACATAGAGTATTGGGATGTGATGGGTGTCTACAATCTCTACATGTGATGTTCGAAGTACAGCAGGAAGACATATGGATGAACTTGCAGCATTCAAAGCACTGCATTGGGGGAGGCATATAGGGCTTTACATCACAGCAGTAGACCATCACCATGACCTTCTCGGGTAATTTATCACACTTGAAGGCAAAGATAAAGGCACTGGTGGCAACATGATTATCCTTCAGACTCCAGTGGAAGTGCTGATCGAAACGTATACCACGCTGCTCTAAGTTGGCGTGCAGCTCATCATCAGATTCCAAAAGAATGTCCTTGTGAAATATGATATCCTGGACTGTATGGGGCGTAATGCTTACAGAAACATCCACCAGCTTGTCACAAGCGAGGATGCTCTTTTGATCCGGACTGACCCAGATCTCATTTTGGACAAGTTCTCCACCTCCCCAAACTTGTCCTCTAAATTCTGAAGCATGAACTGAGGTTTCATCGTCAGGAAAGATTCCCCATCGGCTCTCGAACATTCAAGGTACCTGGGCGAATAAGAGCTGCTGCCATCCTTAGCCTGACGTTCCTCCCATGGTGTGGCCAGGGAGGTGAAAGATTTGGGGTCATACTTCAGTGCATTGAATTGAGCCTGTGAACGTTTAGAGACTGCTGGTGTTTGACCACCGGCAAGAGATGCTCTACTACGCTTCATCGCTTATCATCTGCCCTGATGCCACCTGCTCTGACCAGGGATCCTCCCACGGGCGCCATTGCCAGGTGTCCCAATCCCCAGGGTGATTGGCATCTACTCCTCGGCATACATGGGGAGTTAATGGCTCAGGGATCAGCTGAGCAATCCCTGTGGAGCCAGGGAGCTACAACCAACAGGGTATATGGCGGCCCCACCACAATGGACTGGTCGCCATGCTGGATATCAGGTGCAACCAAGCAAATAAGTCCATTATCATCGTCAGCATAGAAAACGATACTGCACAATTGATGGAAAAATACGCACCCAGGAGGGTGACCTCGCCCAACAGTTGGAGAATGAGCAGAAGTGCAGATCAACGTCGACGAAGGATGTGATAGGTCTCAGCGCATGATGGATACGATGCACCACGTAAGGCGCCCTTCCCCAGTTGGTTCGTTCTTCGCAAAATTTTTGAAAAATGGAGGTCAGACGCTACAGGGGACCATCACATAAAGGCCGAAACCTGTGAGACTCCTTTTAGTCGCCTCTTACGACAGGCAGGAATGCTTCCTCCTATTTTATCACCCGGACCCAGAGGGGAATATGCAGGACGGAGCATGTCCACACTGTACTGTGAAAGTCTTCGATTTCCTTCACCTCGCTACGGAGCAAGAGGGTCTCGCGTGGTGATAGTCATGGACCCTATATTACTTTGGGCTTACCGAGGATTATGCCAACGATGAAGCTTTGCCTGTGCAAAGTGTTGACCTCTCCAGTCCATTTATTCATCCAGTATGACAAGAAACTGGCAGTGCTGTATTCTATAGCAAAGTATGTGGGAAAAAGAAGCATTTTAAGAAGTTCCTTCTGAGATCCATCCTGTTTCCATCAGTCACTACAATTGCTACTGCGTTGTGTTACGTGATTTAGGTTAATGGTTATGGTTTTCACTGCTTTGAATCGAATTTTTTGTGTTCCTTATTTGTGATATACGTACAACAAGGACAACAGACCACGTACAGGCCATGGCTGCCTAAAATAACCTAAAGACTTGGCATGTCCACAGCTTTATATGTAAAATGCAATACGCCTTTTAAATATTGATTTACAAGATAAAACATTCTCGGATCACAAAGAAATGCAAACATCCTTTCTCATGTTTTCGTGAATTTGAGCTTTTTAGGGTAAATTTGCAAAGGGTACTAACCCTGTAAGGATGCATCGGAAATTATCCTTACTAATCTCTGTAGGAGTGAGCCCACATGTGGCATACGGATTCCTCATCCCCTGAGTATAGGAGTGGTTTGGCACCTGACACCTTGTCATATGGCAGACTTTCAGTGGGAGCGTGCAGAACGAGCTGCAGGCGAGTGTGGTGTGCTCAAAGACGTTGCGGACCGTTTTCGTTTATACGAATAATTCAATACATAATACTTTACCTTTACTAGCCCATATCAGAGAAGGAGGTATTGAATAGGATTGGGGAGAAGAGAAGTTTGTAGCACAACTTGATAAGAAGAAAGGATCTATTGGTAGGACATGTTCTGAGGCATCAAGGGATCACCAATTTAGTATTGGAGGGGAGCGTGGAAGGTAAAAATCGTAGAGAGAGACCAAGAGATGAATACACTAAGCAGATTCGAAAGGATGTAGGTTGCAGTAGGTACTGGGAGATGAAGGAGCTTGCACAGGATAAAGTAGCATGGAGAGCTGCACCAAACCAGTTTCAGGACTGAAGACCACAACAACAACATCAGAGAAATTACTATTGACTTGACCGATGTAAAGGGATAAATTTATAACCTGACTTGGAGCCACATATGGAGCGCAGTATGGTATTCATGGTATATTGGACTCATCCAGACACTGGTCAATTACCCAAGTGCTGTGTGGCCCAACAGCTTTTCCACGTCACAGCCTTCTATGTGACTATGCCTGACTAGTTACCGGCCCTATTACGGCCCGACCAGTTGTTGGTTATGATAGTCGGTCATTGCCTCCATTCCAGATAGTTCTGCATGACATAAACGCCGCCAATACCGTAAAGTCTTTTGGGAGGAGCAGCTTTTAAGCCCATCCAAATCTGCCCGGCAGTTATGTGACGTCAAGCCTACGATGTTGAGCGCCATGCTGATTTTTGTTGTATTGTTGAATGCATTTACTCAGACTTATGGGTTGATTTATTTCGGGTTCATCAACACTTAATTTTTATCCGATATTACCTGTATGTTGTAATTTCATGTAATGACACGTTCCATGACCTTGGAGATTGGTTCTTCAATTTGGTCCTACGGAACTTGACGTGCAAAAAAATAAATAAAGAAATAAATGCCTTTGACGCATCTACCACCACCATAAGGGTAAACAAGTTTCTGCCCGAGGTGCAGTTCAGCATCTGATAAAGCGGCTCAGGTACAGAATAAGTTAGGGCAACTAAGGGAGCGAAAAAGGAAAGAATCGCTACCTAATGCACCTCCCCCGAATAGTAACACTTCTGCAACCGTACCAGTACCCCATTTTCAGGGAAGCCGGGGGCAGGGGGGTGGAGGAGGGGGGACGTCTTGGTAGTCTTAGGCAAGGTAGAGGCAGCTGCTAGGTTAGTGAATTCGACTGAATAACAGTTACTGAGCGCAACCAAACTAAAATTAACAGGAGATGCGGGGAGATTCGTCAAATAACATGAGAAACTGAGGGAAGTGCAGTCAGTTTATGAGTTACAAGGGTAGTGGAGAGACGTCTGAAAAATTACTGTGAGCTACTTAACGGATTGTTTCAAAAGCACAGAGAATCTGTAGACGGATTAGTGGACCGCATTCGCAAAAAAAATGCCAATACACATGAGCTCACAGGTGATGATGATAATGTTAGCAAAGCTGTTATGCAAGAAGCCGAATAAAAGTCACTGGATGTAGTTTCACATGGACCACTTTTCGGTATGTCACGCAGAGTTCGAATGGAATTTCCGAAGACTATTAATGAGGCAATAGACGCGGCGGACACCAAACTGTGGGCGAAGAAGGTAATATTTAATATATATGTTAAATGTGTCAGGTAATGTCGTACAGGACATTTGAGAAGCAGCCTTGGATGCTCAAGCGTTTTGAGTATTCCGAGCGGAATTGTAACAGCAGGAATTTGCAGAGACAGGAAAGATGGTCTCAGATGGGACCTCGTACCGCACTGTTCAATGCTACAGGAGACGATTCGTCCAGTGTACGACGCTCGAAGTAAGCATGAACACAGGTCGCCTCCGTGCAGATTCAGTGGCACACTTATTTCTGACCACTTATATGAAAAGGAATTTGTATAAATTCTTACTAGATATTGGATCTCAGGTATGCGTATTAAGTCAGAGCAATCTTCGAATTATATCCGAAACGCTGGGCATTAAGAGGCGTATGTGAGAGCTGCACAGATTCACTCGGCTCAACAGTAATAAGCTTCTGAGTGCAGGGATATAACTTTGGGGCTACAGTAGATGTCCTTCCCATAGAAAGCTAGATTTCCTCTTTGCAAATCACGATAAATTTGAGTTAGAACTGCGTGTAGTGGAACTAAATGGAGCAGTGTTTCATATTGGCTCTATGGCTAGAAAACCACTTCTGTCACAAGAAATGCGCAAGACATTGGATCAGCCAGTTAAACTAAGTACAATATAATTTAAGTCAACTTGCAGGGCATCGTACCAGAATGTAATGTGAAGTTAATTTGGGTTGATGTAGGAGCTGATCTGCCTGTGAATTATTTATGTATTGTTGAAACATTGTTATAAAATGAAGAAATGGATAAACCGAGGTGTTTTACATGGCGCAGTTTATGCCACAAGATGGCTAATGAGAGAGTCCATGTAGGATCTGTGTGAATGTATACTGTGATAACCGAAAACATTAAGACTGCTGCCCACCACAACATTGGATGCCACCTGGAGTAGCGGAACAAAGCAATTTCAAGTACAATTTTTTTTTTTTTTTTTTTAAAATGGTGGATAAGCTTCCAACACCCCCTATGACGGCAACAACCCCCTTCATTCCTTGCAAGTGGCGGGAAACTTTGGTGGGAACTCCCCCACTACTCCTGCCACTCCTATGGTGTCACCCACAAACGACTAGCACCCTAACCCTTGAAATGGTGGGAAAGGGTAAATTTTTTTGAGCTGCTGGAGAGGAAGGTTAGGTTAGTGTATTTTATTTATTTGTTGTGGGAAACTGAAGTAAAGAGCGCTCTTAATTACACATCAACACGCATAGTGTAATGCAGTGAGTGATTAAAATCGCAATACGGTTAAAAAATGACGATAGGAAAAATCACGGACAAGAATAAGTAGTAACTCTACATAATACGCTCCCTTCACATACAAGTCGAAATAATTATCTCTCCTCCACTTGTGAATTGGTGGGAAAAAATTCAGTCTAAAACGATAACTGCAAGAATCCTGTAAACTGATAGGCATAAAAATTATGTAGTATTAAAAAAACAGCACTGAAGTGATATTAAAAAATCTGACTACATTTCCTTGCTACTGATAACAACACTGTGCTGAAAACGATTGCACAAAGGGTAACATCACCTTGTCTACAAATTACAGCCATTTGCTGTGAGATATAAAAACAACACAAAAACCATTGTAAATTACAAGGTGTTAGCGCAGTGGAGGTTAAAGAATACTAGTACGCACATCACTGATAAATGCATATTTAACATCCAGCGTGGGGTAGTGCGAGGTCCAGGACAGCATGCAAAATTATAGCTATAGCTTGCTCAGAGCTGTGCCAGTAACTGTTGCTTGTAGAGGAGCTACTACGCCGACTGCCGACCATGGCGTTACCTGACACCTGAACTATAGCGAAGCACCCAGCACTGCACTGCAAGTGGCTGTCACGTGAGATGGCATGTAGAGTACTGTTATGATATCGCAATAGTAAGATGGTCCATTCTACAGAATCCAAACAGAAGTATGCACTCAGGCTCACGTGTATAGATGAACAAGAGCAGACAGAAGATGTTGCCTGTCTAGAACAATAGCATAGTACACAACACCTGTGTGTGTGTGTGTGTGTGTGTGTGTGTGTGTGTGTGTGTGCGCCTGATTGTGGTATGTGACCATCGGTCATCTCCATTTCTAAATAAAGATACTGTGTATCATTCCTCACAAACAAAGTTCTTTCTGCAATATAGTTCTCTAACCTCGCTGCGGACAGAACTTTCTACAGCAGCCTCAAATAATATGACTATTTTCAGGGAATTGTGTCATTAATGCTAAAGGCTTTCTCAGCATTTGCAGCAGAGAGAGAGAGGTAATACCTTTCGATGAAACACAACTTTGTAAACGAAGTTATTATGGATGCAAAGACTTTCCTGAGAGAAATGCTTCCTGCTAACCATCACACTCTGTCATAGTGAGGAACAGCAAAATAGACTACCGGCCATTAAAATTGCTACACCACGAAGACGACGTGCTAAAGACGCGAAATTTAACCGACAGTAAGAAGATGCTGTGATATGCAAAATGATTAGCTTTTCGGGCATACACACAATGTTGGCGCCGGTGTTGACACCTAAAAGGTGGGGACATCAGGAAAGTTTCCAACCGATTTCTCATACACAAACAGCAGTTGGCCGGCGTTGCCTGGTGAACCGTTGTTGTGATGCCTCGCGTAAGGAGGAGAAATGCGTACCGTCACGTTTCTGACTTTGATAAAGGTCGGATTGTAGCCTATCGCGATTGCGGTTTGTCGTATCGCGACATTGCTGCTCGCGTTGGTCGAGATCCAATGACTGTTAGCAGAATATGGAATCGGTGGGTTCAGGAGGGTGATACGGAACGCCGTGCTGGATCCCAGCGGCCTCGTATGGCTAGCAGTCGAGATGACAGGCATCTTATCCGCATGGCTGTAACGGATCGTGCAGCCACGTCTCGACCCCTGAGTCAACAGATGGGGACGTTTGCAACACAACAACTATCTGCACGAACAGTTCGACGACGTTTGCAGCATCATGGACTATCATCTCGGAGACCATGGTTGCGGTTACCCTTGACGCTGCATCACAGACAGGAGCGCCTGCGATGGTGTACTCAACGACGAACCTGGATGCACGAATGGCAAAACGTCATTTTTTCGGATGAATCCAGGTTCTGTTTACAGCATCATGATGATCGCATCCGTGTTTGGCGACATCATGGTGAATGCAGATTGGAAGCGTGTATTCGTCATCGCCATACTGGCGTATCAGCCGGTGTGATGGTATGGGGTGCCATTGGTTACACGTTTCGGTCACCTCTTGTTCGCACTGACGGCATTTTGAACAGCGGACGTTACATTTCAGACGTGTTACGAACCGTGGCTCTACCGTTCATTCGATCCCTGCGAAACCCTACATTTCAGCAGGATAATGCGGGACCGCATGTTGCAGGTCCAGTACGGGCCTCTCTGGATACAGAAAATTTTCGACTGCTGCCCTGGCCAGCACATTCTCCAGATCTCTCACTAACTGAAAACGTCTGGTCGATGGTGGCCGAGCAACTGGCGCGTCACAATACGCAAGTCACTACTCTTCATGAACTGTGGTATCGTGTTGAAGCTGCTGGGCAACTGTATCTGTATACGCCACCCAAGCTCGATTTGACTCAATTCCCAGGCGTATCAAGGCCGTTATTACGGCCAGAGGTGGTTGTTCTCGATACTGATTTCTTAGAATCTATGCAACCAAACTGCGTGAAAATGTTCTAGTATAATATATTTGTCCAATGAATACCGGTTTATCATCTGCATTTCTTTTTAGTGTAGCAATTGTAATGGCCAGTAATGTACCTGTCTGCTGACCAGCACCTCCTTGAGGAAACTGGAGCAAACACACTTTTTCACATCGTTAAAGTATCGAGAATATTAAACTTCCTGGCAGATTAAAACTGTGTGCTCGAATGAGACTCGAACTCGGGACCTTTGCCTTTCGCGGGCAAGTGCTCTACCATCTGAGCTACCGAACCACGACTCACGCCCGGTACTCACAGCCTTACTTCTGCCAGTATCTCGTCTCCTACCTTCCAAACTTTACAGAAGCTCTTCTGCGAACCATGCAGAACTAGCACTCCTGAAAGAAAGGATATAGCGGAGACATGGCTTAGCCACAGCCTGGGGGATGTTTCCAGAATGAGATTTTCACTCTGCAGCGGAGTGTGCGCTGATATGAAACTTCCTGGCAGATTAAAACTGTGTGCCCGACCGAGACTCGAACTCGGGACCTTTGCCTTTCGCAGGCAAGTGCTCTACCATCTGAGCTACCGAAGCACGACTCACGCCCGGTACTCACAGCCTTACTTCTGCCAGTATCTCGTCTCCTACCTTCCAAACTTTACAGAAGCACTTCTGCGAACCATGCAGAACTAGCACTCCTGAAAGAAAGGATATAGCGGAGACATGGCTTAGCCACAGCCTGGGGGATGTTTCCAGAATGAGATTCTCACTCTGCAGCGGAGTGTGCGCTGATATAAAACTTCCTGGCTGATTAAAACTGTGTGCCCGACCGAGACTCGAACTCGGGACCTTTGCCTTTCGCGGGCAAGTGCTCTACCATCTGAGCTACCGAAGCACGACTCACGCCCGGTACTCACAGCCTTACTTCTGCCAGTATCTCGTCTCCTACCTTCCAAACTTTACAGAAGCTCTTCTGCGAACCATGCAGAACTAGCACTCCTGAAAGAAAGGATATAGCGGAGACATGGCTTAGCCACAGCCTGGGGGATGTTTCCAGAATGAGATTTTCACTCTGCAGCGGAGTGTGCGCTGATATGAAACTTCCTGGCAGATTAAAACTGTGTGCCCGACCGAGACTCGAACTCGGGACCTTTGCCTTTCGCAGGCAAGTGCTCTACCATCCGAGCTACCGAAGCACGACTCACGAACGGTACTCACAGCCTTACTTCTGCCAGTATCTCGTCTCCTACCTTCCAAACTTTACAGAAGCACTTCTGCGAACCACGCAGAACTAGCACTCCTGAAAGAAAGGATATAGCGGAGACATGGCTTAGCCACAGCCTGGGGGATGTTTCCAGAATGAGATTCTCACTCTGCAGCGGAGTGTGCGCTGATATGAAACTTCCTGGCAGATTAAAACTGTGTGCCCGACCGAGACTCGAACTCGGGACCTGTGCCTTTCGCGGGCAAGTGCTCTACCATCTGAGCTACCGAAGCACGACTCACGCCCGGTACTCACAGCCTTACTTCTGCCAGTATCTCGTCTCCTACCTTCCAAACTTTACAGAAGCTCTTCTGCGAACCATGGAGAACTAGCACTCCTGAAAGAAAGGATATAGCGGAGACATGGCTTAGCCACAGCCTGGGGGATGTTTC
This sequence comes from Schistocerca americana, assembly GCF_021461395.2. Classification (NCBI taxonomy): domain Eukaryota; kingdom Metazoa; phylum Arthropoda; class Insecta; order Orthoptera; family Acrididae; genus Schistocerca; species Schistocerca americana. The sequence continues at coordinate 357,581,802 of NC_060123.1, forward strand.
CAGAATGAGATTTTCACTCTGCAGCGGAGTGTGCGCTGATATGAAACTTCCTGGCCGATTAAAACTGTGTGCCCGACCGAGACTCGAACTCGGGACCTTTGCCTTTCGCGGGCAAGTGCTCTACCATCTGAGCTACCAACGCACGACTCACGCCCGGTACTCACAGCCTTACTTCTGCCAGTATCTCGTCTCCTACCTTCCAAACTTTACAGAAGCTCTTCTGCGAACCATGCAGAACTAGCACTCCTGAAAGAAAGGATACAGCGGAGACATGGCTTAGCCACAGCCTGGGGGATGTTTCCAGAATGAGATTTTCACTCTGCAGCAGAGTGTGCGCTGATATGAAACTTCCTGGCAGATTAAAACTGTGTGCCCGACCGAGACTCGAACTCGGGACCTTTGCCTTTCGCGGGAAAGTGCTCTACCATCTGAGCTACCGAAGCACGACTCACGCCCGGTACTCACAGCCTTACTTCTGCCAGTATCTCGTCTCCTACCTTCCAAACTTTACAGAAGCTCTTCTGCGAACCATGCAGAACTAGCACTCCTGAAAGAAACGATATAGCGGAGACATGGCTTAGCCACAGCCTGGGGGATGTTTCCAGAATGAGATTTTCACTCTGCAGCGGAGTGTGCGCTGATATGAAACTTCCTGGCAGATTAAAACTGTGTGCCCGACCGAGACTCGAACTCGGGACCTTTGCCTTTCGCGGGCAAGTGCTCTACCATCTGAGCTACCGAAGCACGACTCACGCCCGGTACTCACAGCCTTACTTCTGCCAGTATCTCGTCTCCTACCTTCCAAACTTTACAGAAGCTCTTCTGCGAACCATACAGAACTAGCACTCCTGAAAGAAAGGATATAGCGGAGACATGGCTTAGCCACAGCCTGGGGGATGTTTCCAGAATGAGATTTTCACTCTGCAGCGGAGTGTGCGCTGATATGAAACTTCCTGGCAGATTAAAACTGTGTGCCCGACCGAGACTCGAACTCGGGACCTTTGCCTTTCGCAGGCAAGTGCTCTACCATCCGAGCTACCGAAGCACGACTCACGAACGGTACTCACAGCCTTACTTCTGCCAGTCTCTCGTCTCCTACCTTCCAAACTTTACAGAAGCACTTCTGCGAACCATGCAGAACTAGCACTCCTGAAAGAAAGGATATAGCGGAGACATGGCTTAGCCACAGCCTGGGGGATGTTTCCAGAATGAGATTCTCACTCTGCAGCGGAGTGTGCGCTGATATGAAACTTCTTGGCAGATTAAAACTGTGTGCCCGACCGAGACTCGAACTCGGGACCTTTGCCTTTCGCGGGCAAGTGCTCTACCATCTGAGCTACCGAAGCACGACTCACGCTCGGTACTCACAGCCTTACTTCTGCCAGTATCTCGTCTCCTACCTTCCAAACTTTACAGAAGCTCTTCTGCGAACCATGGAGAACTAGCACTCCTGAAAGAAAGGATATAGCGGAGACATGGCTTAGCCACAGCCTGGGGGATGTTTCCAGAATGAGATTTTCACTCTGCAGCGGAGTGTGCGCTGATATGAAACTTCCTGGCCGATTAAAACTGTGTGCCCGACCGAGACTCGAACTCGGGACCTTTGCCTTTCGCGGGCAAGTGCTCTACCATCTGAGCTACCAACGCACGACTCACGCCCGGTACTCACAGCCTTACTTCTGCCAGTATCTCGTCTCCTACCTTCCAAACTTTACAGAAGCTCTTCTGCGAACCATGCAGAACTAGCACTCCTGAAAGAAAGGATACAGCGGAGACATGGCTTAGCCACAGCCTGGGGGATGTTTCCAGAATGAGATTTTCACTCTGCAGCAGAGTGTGCGCTGATATGAAACTTCCTGGCAGATTAAAACTGTGTGCCCGACCGAGACTCGAACTCGGGACCTTTGCCTTTCGCGGGAAAGTGCTCTACCATCTGAGCTACCGAAGCACGACTCACGCCCGGTACTCACAGCCTTACTTCTGCCAGTATCTCGTCTCCCACCTTCCAAACTTTACAGAAGCTCTTCTGCGAACCATGCAGAACTAGCACTCCTGAAAGAAAGGATATAGCGGAGACATGGCTTAGCCACAGCCTGGGGGATGTATCCAGAATGAGATTTTCACTCTGCAGCGGAGTGTGCGCTGATATGAAACTTCCTGGCAGATTAAAACTGTGTGCCCGACCGAGACTCGAACTCGGGACCTTTGCCTTACGCAGGTTAGTGCTCTACCATCTGAGCTACCGAAGCACGACTCACGCCCGGTACTCACAGCATTACTTCTGCCAGTATCTGGTCTCCTACCTTCCAAACTTTACAGAAGCTCTTCTGCGAACCATGCAGAACTAGCACTCCTGAAAGAAAGAATATAGCGGAGACATGGCTTAGCCACAGCCTGGGGGATGTTTCCAGAATGAGATTTTCACTCTGCAGCGGAGTGTGCGCTGATATGAAACTTACTGGCAGATTAAAACTGTCTGCCCGACCGAGACTCGAACTCTGGACCTTTGCCTTTCGCGGGCAAGTGCTCTACCATCTGAGCTACCGAAGCACGACTCACGCCCGGTGAGTCGTGCTTCGGTAGCTCAGATGGTAGAGCACTTGCCCGCGAAAGGCAAAGGTCCCGAGTTCGAGTCTCGGTCGGGCACACAGTTTTAATCTGCAAGGGAGTTTTATATCAGCGCACACTCCGCTGCAGAGTGAAAATCTCATTCTGGAAACATCCCCCAGGCTGTGGCTAAGCCATGTCTCCGCTATATCCTTTCTTTCAGGAGTGCTAGTTCTGCATGGTTCGCAGAAGAGCTTCTGTAAAGTTTGGAAGGTAGGAGACGAGATACTGGCAGAAGTAAGGCTGTGAGTACCGGGCGTGAGTCGTGCTTCGGTAGCTCAGATGGTAGAGCACTTGCCCGCGAAAGGCAAAGGTCCCGAGTCCGAGTCTCGGTCGGGCACACAGTTTTAATCTGCCAGGAAGTTTCATATCAGCGCACACTCCGCTGCAGAGTGAAAATCTCATTCTGGAAACATCCCCCAGGCTGTGGCTAAGCCATGTCTCCGCTATATCCTTTCTAGCAGGAGTGCTAGTTCTGCATGGTTCGCAGAAGAGCTTCTGTAAAGTTTGGAAGGTAGGAGACGAGATACTGGCAGAAGTAAGGCTGTGAGTACCGGGCGTGAGTCGTGCTTCGGTAGCTCAGATGGTAGAGCACTTGCCCGCGAAAGGCAAAGGTCCCGAGTTCGAGTCTCGGTCGGGCACACAGTTTTAATCTGCCAGGAAGTTTCATATCAGCGCACACTCTGCTGCAGAGTGAAAATCTCATTCTGGAAACATCCCCCAGGCTGTGGCTAAGCCATGTCTCCGCTATATCCTTTCTTTCAGGAGTGCTAGTTCTGCATGGTTCGCAGAAGAGCTTCTGTAAAGTTTGGAAGGTAGGAGACGAGATACTGGCAGAAGTAAGGCTGTGAGTACCGGGCGTGAGTCGTGCTTCGGTAGCTCAGATGGTAGAGCACTTGCCCGCGAAAGGCAAAGGTCCCGAGTTCGAGTCTCGGTCGGGCACACAGTTTTAATCTGCCAGGAAGTTTCATATCAGCGCACACTCCGCTGCAGAGTGAAAATCTCATTCTGGAAACATCCCCCAGGCTGTGGCTAAGCCATGTCTCCGCTATATCCTTTCTTTCAGGAGTGCTAGTTCTGCATGGTTCGCAGAAGAGCTTCTGTAAAGTTTGGAAGGTAGGAGACGAGGTACTGGCAGAAGTAAGGCTGTGAGTACCGGGCGTGAGTCGTGGTTCGGTAGCTCAGATGGTAGAGCACTTGCCCGCGAAAGGCAAAGGTCCCGAGTTCGAGTCTCGGTCGGGCACACAGTTTTAATCTGCCAGGAAGTTTCATATCAGCGCACACTCCGCTGCAGAGTGAAAATCTCATTCTATCGAGAATATTGGTTGGTAGGTTGGTTCAAAAGAGGGGGAAAGGGACCAGACTATGAGGTCATTGGTTCCTTGTTCCTAACAAAACAATGCCACAAGTGTGAGAATAAAACAGACGAGACACATAACACAAAACAGAAAGAAAGAAAGACCACAAGAGCGAAGGAAACGCAACGGACACTAAAAGGAACAAAAGAGGACAAGAAAACAAGAAAGAGCTGCAAGAAACAGAAGAGAGTAAAACAAGGATGAAGGCTGAACACGGAAATAAGAAGCCAGCCACTCTGCAACACATTAACACCTCCACCATAAAAACACTAAAGTGGAAAACACAGAGAGACAAAGGACATGCGCTAAAACTCAGATCGAATTATAAAACCCACCCTCACGGATGAAACGTAAAACCATATCAGCCGATGAGGCGTTGTCTGCTACAATGATACGAGTCCGGCAATCGATGATGCAATCGCATGGCAGCCAGAGAGAGGAGAATAATATGGGCCACTGTCAACCGGGCACCGCACCGACACTAAGGTGGGTCTTCACGGCGCTGGAGGTAGCCATGGGTCCCCCGTGCATAGCCAATGCGGAGTCGGCAGAGAACCACAGAGTCCTTGCAAGAGGTACTCAGAGTGGACTTCCACACATTCGTGACTCCTTATTGGCTCGCAATTTGTTGTGCATACTGAGATTTTGCCATTCTCCCAAAGCTGAAAAACCTTGCGGCGTAATAACGAACGCAGTTACGGGAATGCCCATTTCCATAAGTGGTTTCCATGTAGCCTGTTTGGCCAGCCTGTCAGCAAGTTCATTTCCTTGGACTCGACGTGACCAGGGGTCCAGACGAACACCACTAAACGACTGCGCCGTTCCAGGGCATAGATACACTAGTGGATGGATGCTATCAAAGGATGACGAGGGTAGCACTGGTCGATAGTTTTCAGGCTGTTCAGGGAGTCAGTACATAAAAGAAAATCCCAAGGGCATGAACGGAGATACTGAAGTGCACGGAAGAAGACCACCATCTCTGCAGTAAAATAAACTGCAGCCATCGGGTAAGGAATGCTGCTCAATATGGCCGCCGTGAACGCCGGCAAAGCAAACGCGACCATCAGCCATCGAGCCCTAGGTGTAAACCACTTCAGAGCCCCAGAACGCGTCAAGAAGCGTGAGGAAGTGATAGCGGACAACTGCAGGGTTAACAGAGTCCTTAAGGCCACCCGAAAGGTCCAGGCGAAGCTTCGGCCTACACCTACACTCCGGAGGTGTACGTGAATGGACCTCGATGAGAGGTGGTACAGGCAAGGAATCCAGTTCAGACAGAAGCGGTCGCAGCGCCCGCAATCGTTAGCCCAGACTTGGGCCGCTGATGCGTGAGATGGACTGTCGCGGGCGGGAAAAGGAGATGGTAATTTGGATGTGCGGGAGAAGTACGAATGTGTGCTATGTAACAGGCGTGCAGCTGTGCACGCCTGATTTGCAATGGAGAGACCCCAATCTCTACCAGTACACTGGTCACCGGTTTCGTCCTAAAAGCTCCTGTCGCTAGGTGAAACCCGCAGTAATGCGCTGAGTCGAGTAAATGCAACGCTGAGGACGCTGCCGAACCATAAACCTCAGTCCCACGGTCAATTCGGGATTGGACAAGCGCACTGTAGAACTGCAGCAGATTAGAGCGATCTGCACCGCAATTGGTGTTGCTCAGGCAACGGAGGGCATTGAGCTGCTGCCAGCACTTCCGCTTAAGCTGACGGTGATGAGGAAGCCAAGTCAATTGAGCATCGAAAACTAGTCCTATGAATCGACATGTCTTCACTACAGTGAGTGGATCGTCATGAAGGTAAAGTTCTGGGTGCGGGTAAACGGTACGACGCCGACAGCAGTGCATGACACACAACTTCGCGGCCGAAAACTGGAAGCCGTGGGCTAGAGCACATGTTTGCGCCTTGTGGACGGTTCCCTGTAGGCGACGCTCAGCAACACTAGTACTGGAGCAGCAGTACGAAACGCAGAAGTCGTTTGCATACTGAGAAGGTGAGACAGATGGCCCTACAGCTGCTGCTGGACCATTAATGGCCACTAAAGATAGGGAGACACTCAATACAGAGCCCTGTGGGATTACATTCTCCTGGGTATGGATGCAACTATGGGAGGCACCAACTTGGACATGGGTAGTAGGGAGAGCCAAGAAGTTTTTGGATAAAATTCGTGAGTGGACCCTGGAGACCCCACTCATACAGTGTGGAAAGGATACGACGTCGCTAGGTCGTGTCACACACTTTTCTAGATCAAAAAAGACAGCAACCAGGTGCTGGCGCCTGGAAAAGGCTATACTGTTGGCAGACTGGAAGGAAAAAAGTTGTAGAGCGACCCTGGCGAAGCCGTCTTGACAGGACCAGTAGGCCATGTGACTCTAGGACTCAACAAATCAGCTGACATACCATAAGTTCAAGCAGCTTACAAAGAACGTTGGTGAGGCTGATGGACCGATAGCTATCCACATCAAGCGGGATTTTATTGGATATGAGCACTATGATGGTGCTCTCCCGCCATTGCGATGGAAAGACGACATCGCAGCAGATCCGATTGAAGAGGACGAGGAGATGTCGCTTGTAGTCAGATGAGAGTTGTTTAATCATTTTGGTGTGGATCTGATCAGGCCCAGGAACAGTGTCAGGGCAATGTGCAATGGCACTGAGGAGCTCCCACTCTGTAAATAGGGCGTTATAGGATTCACTGTGGCGTTTAGTGAATAAGTTCCTTCCAGCCGACGTTTGAGAGTGTAAAAGGCTGGGGGGTAATTCTTCGACGCAGAGGCTCGAGAATAGTGCTGAGCAAAATGCTGTGCAATCGCTTTTGCGTCGGTAGTTAACACGGCATTTATGGTAACACCAGGAACACCCGTTGGCGTCTGGTACCCGAGAATAGTCCTTGGCCAGACTTGAGAAGGTGATGTGTGGCACCCAATGGTCGAGACTTATCTCTCCCAACACTCCTGCTTCCGTCGTTTGATAAGTTGGCGAACGGTGGGCAAAGAGCCGTTTAAAGGCCAAGAGGTGCTCCAGGGAAGGGTGCCACTTATGCTCGCCGACTCTCCTTAACTGCTTCAGCGACTTCCGGCGACCACCATTGGACTTCCTTAAGCTGGGTGCATCCTAAAGAGCGAGGGATCGCGTTTTCTGCCGTAGAAATAATTGTTGTAGTTACCTGCTCAACCATCACATCGATGTTACTGTGTGGGGCAGATTCAACAGTGACTGAAGAGGTAAAAGTTTCCCAGTCCGTCTTGTTTAAAGCCCATCTGGGCAAGTGTCCGGGGCCTGCACTGGGGCAGTAACAAGAAGGAGGGGAAGTGGTCACTACCACACAGGTCGTCATGTGCTCTCCAGTGGATAGATGGAAGAAGTCCTGGAATGCAAAGTATAAATCAATGTCCTAGTAACTACCATGAGCCACAATGAAATGTGTAGACGCCCCAGTATTTAAGAGACAGAGGTAGAATTGAGACAGTAAATTTTTGACATCTCTGCCTCGGCTAGTACTCACGGTGCCACCCCACAAGGGGTTATGTGCGTTAAAATCTCCCAAAAGTAGGAAAAGTTTAGGGCGTTGATTAATCAGTGCAGCTAGTACCTTCAGGGATACTGCACCATTTGCAGGAAGATATACATTGCGAACTCCACCTGACACTCTAATATAGTCGCCATGGTTTCTCTTATATCCCTTGTAGTTGAGGGAGGCAGGGGTCCACATTGCCAGGAACCAGGTTTCCTGGGGGGCAATGCAGATAGCAGGTGTAAAGCTTAACAGTTGCGAGAGCACAGCCAGGCGGTGGAAAGAGCTGCTGCAATTACACTGGAGGATGGTGTCATCTTGATACTGGGAAGGCATGGACCATTCAATGACGTAGTTTTCGCCTCAGTGCCTGAGCAGTCTATAAGTATTGTGTCTGAGGGTCTGGTGAGATCTAGGTCCTCAGTGGACGCGAAAATCCCCACCCCATAATCAGAAAATTGTTCGCATGGCTCTGAGCACTATGGGACTTAACATCTGAGGTCATCAGTCCTTTAGAACTTAGAACTACTTAAACCTCACTATCCTAAGGACTTCATACACATCCATGCCTGAGGCAGGATTCGAACCTGCAACCATAGCAGTTGCGTGGTTCTGGGCTGAAGAGCCTAGAACCGCTCGGCCACTATGGCCGGCCCATCCTCAGACACAGAGCTTGTGGGAAGTGGTGGTGTGAGTGCCACCACAATTTCCTTGGTCTTAGGGGTTTTCTTTTTGGTTTTCTGCTCACTGAGTTTCCCTGGCTGGGAGCACTAAACTGGCTCAGTCTTTGGGACTGAGGATGAACATGAAGTCCTATGACCAGCTGCTTTTGGGCTCTTCAGCCACTAGTGGGTGTCACCTATCCCACTAGCAGAAACCTGGGAAGGGAGTGACCCAAGGGACGCCTTCCTAGCGAGAGAAGTGGATGAAGACCTATGCTTATCCAGCTTAAATGTGAGGACAGGTGTCCCCAATGGTTGGAGGGACGGGGTGTTGCTCCCAAAGTAGGTGGTGCAGAAGCAACGGGGAGGCAAATGTCCCCCAGCATCAAGGGGGCAGGTGTAGTCTTCCGGCTCTGAGAGGTGACTGGGGTTGGCGGAGTTGATGTAGCCATACCTATTGTAGCGACGGCGTAAGATGATGACATACGCACAGGACACAGGCGTTCAAACTTTCTCTTAGCCTCACTGTATGTCAGTCGGTCTAGGGTTTGTACTCTATGATTTTCCTTTCTTTCTGGAGAATCATGCAGTCAACCGAGCAATGCGAATGGTGCTCTTCATAGCTGCCGCAGATGGAAGGGTGGGCACACGGAGTATTGGGATTTGATGGACGTCCACTAAAAGAATGGCTCTGAGCACTATGGGACTTAACATCTGAGGTCATCAGTCCCCTAGAACGTACAACTACTTAAACCGAACCATCATAAGGACATCACACACATTCATGCCTCAGGCAGAAATCGAATCTGCGACCATAGTAGCCGTGTGGTTCCAGACTAAGACGACTAGAACCGCTCGTCCATAACGGCCGGCTGGGCGTTCACAATCCCAACATGTGATGCTGGAAGTACAGCGGGAAGATATATGGCTGAACTTCCAGCACTTAAAGCACTGTATTTGGGGGAGGAATACAGGGCCTTACATCACAGCAGCAGATCATCACCTTGACCTTCTCGGGCAATGTATCACCCTTGAAGGCCAAGATGAAGGCACCGGTGGCCACCTGATTGTGCCTCGGACCCTGGTGGACACGCTGGACGAAATGTACTCCTTGTCGCCCTAAATTGGAGTACAGCTCATTGTCAGACTGCAAAAGAAGGTCCCTGTGAAATATGATACTCTGGACCATATTTAAGCTCTTATGGGACGTGATGGTTACAGAAACATCCCCCAGCTTGTTACAAGCGAGTAAAGCCTTTGGGTGGGCAGAGGATGCTGTTTTGATCAAGAGTGACCCATATCTCATTTTGGACAAGCCCTCCACCTCCCAAAACTTGACCTTTAAATGCTCAGCAAAAAATTGAGGCTTCATTATCATGAAAGATTCCCCATCGCCTCTCGAACATACAAGGTACCTGGGCAAATAAGATCCGCTGCCATCCATAGCCTGACGTTCCTCCCATGGTGTAGTCAGGGAGGGGAACGATTTGGGGTCTTACTTCTGTGCGATGAATTCAGCTCGTGAATGCTTAGAGACTGCTGAAGTTTCACCACCAGCAAGGGATGGCGGACTACGGTTCATCGCGTGTCATCTGCCCTGGTGCTACCCACTCCGACAAGGGGCTGTCCCTCTGGGCCCCACCCAGCGACAGCACAGTCCACCAGGTAGGATGGCCATTGCTGGGAGTCCCAATGCCCCAAGGAGATGGGCATCTCTCCCTTTGTATACGTGGGGAGTTAAAGGCGCAAGTATCAGCAGAGTGATCCTTGAGTGGTCAGTGGACTACAACCAACAGGGTACATGATGGCCCTACCACAATGGACAGGCTACTGTGCTGGATATCAGGTGCAAAGTAGTTCATGGTCATCGCCGATGCAGAAAGCGACACTGCATAGTGCATGGTGGAAAACGCACTCAGAAAGGTGTTCTCGCCAAAGAGATGGAGAATGGGTGGGACTGCAACGTGACGACGAGAATGTGCGCTAAAGATCTCAATGCACAATGGAGACAATGCACCATGTAAGGCGCCCTTCCCCAGCTGGTTCGCTCTTCGGGAAAATTTTGAAGAATGGAGGTCAAACCCTGCAGGAGACCATCACATAAAGGCCGAAACGTGTGAAACTCCTTTTAGTTGCCTCTTACGACAGACCTCTCGGGCCTATTCTTACCCCAGGGAGCTATCATGAATATCGTCTGCTGCTTGTGGTCTAGTGGTTAGCGTTTCTGCCTCTGGATCACAGGGTCCCGGGTTCTGTTCCCGGCGGGGTTTGGGATTTTACTCTTCCCAGGGACTGGGTGTTTGTGCTTTCCTAATCATTTCATCACCATCATCATCATTCGTGACAGTGCCCATACGAACTTATATGGAACTGAAAAGGACTGCTATACACCGTGCGAGTACGCGTTGGTGCTGCCTGCTGCTGAATAGGGTACCGTGTAACAGACCATGAGTTAAGTACAAACACCTGCTGGATGCTGAGAGAAGGAGAGAGTGACTTGTCTAACTCTTAAAAACAAGTGTATTGACACAGATCACACCACCTTACAGTAGAACAAAGGATAATTCACGCCAAAAGACGATCTTCGACAATCGTGAATTAATTTACCAATATCAGCGTCAACATTTGATTTTACACACTTCTATTCTGAAATCATTGAGTAGCATATGAAAATTTCCAGAATTTCCAGTATTTTTCATGGTTTGCCGGAATGTCATGCAATTAAATCGACTGTTCTCGACGTCAACCACACAGCATTATCCAAATGTCAGCACGCACATATACTTCAGAAGGTAAAGAGTGCAAATAATACCTATGAAACCGAAACTAACATGGCAAATGCTGCAAACCATTGAGTAACTAGAAACTTATCTTGTCTGTGAAGATTTTTATATGAAAACTCGAAAATAGAGGAAACTGTCAGCTCCACTTGAATTTTTAACCGAATTCCTATGTAAGCGATACAACAGATTCCAGACCATCCCTACATTTTACAAAGTGATCTAACGTTTTAATACTCATACGGTAGGTGTTTCTGACGTCTAGGAATCAGTAGATGTCTCTTATATCGGTGTTTCACCCTTTTGACTCAACAACGCACGATATTCGATGTTCTGTCAACTAAATAAAGATGCAGAACGCCAGTACACCTCACATTCGAACAAGAGGCTTCTGGAACTCTCGTATCTGCTGGACCGGCGACCCAAATATTAGAGACTTGTACCAAACCATGTAGTCGAGAGCAAGACAGCTCTGCTCCGTACTTAAACGACATTCGATAATCAGTGAAGTATCGGAAACAGCTCCTCATGTCTGCTATGGCTCTGGAAATATCAATTTCCCATGTAAAATCTTTCATTCCATTATGGTTGGCAATTTTCGGCGTAAGAGTCGGGGAAACTATACCTCCCTTACCGCCGGACATAGTCTGTTCATTCCTCACTTACATCATTTTCTTAGCACGTGTTGGAACACGGAAAAAATTGACTGCTTCCCTTATTTCCTTCATTTCAATGTCCACGTTTCTCCGGATTCCTCCTGTTGCCGAATACTTGGCCCCATATACAAATTGTTCGGCGGGATCCATAAGATAGCAGAGTACTCCTTTAATTTCACCGCATTTGGATCTATATTCGGTCAATTTATACCTATTCCCTCGTCATTTTACGCAATTCTATCGATTTTAGGTCAGACCATTCGATGCGATCTCGACATCACATCTCGTTCTATGTTCTTCTAGTTTCCTTATTTTGTAAGCGTGTTTTATTTAAAAATGATCGATTCTTGTGCTATCCATCGTAAGAATATTATTTACACCCTGAGATGTCTAGCTTTCTGTGAGAGGTCGTGGATCAGATCGTCTTAATGTGAGTTTAGAATGTGACACAGACCTCGAAGTCATGGCGGAAAACTAAAGCTTTGGCAGTGTACAAAAGCCTGTTAGGAAATAGTTTGAATCAGGACCGTAGGGAGCGTCTCATTCGATAATTTGCTTATAGCTGATGAAACTTTAAACTGGTCTGTGAGACGTCTGTATATTTAATAGAATTGTGTCATAGACACAGCAGGAGTAGCAGTAGCAGTCTGAAGTGAGAGTCGGTGAGGAAAGGGGCAATACCGCTAGAAATGCTTCGATGGCAGCACGCTACTTTATTCCGGGGACATATTGTGAAATCTCGTTCTTCGCGCCGACCGCAGCTATGTGTCATTGCGCACGCATCGACGCATAGGTGACTTCTAATTCGTATGAGCTTCTATAGTTCGTAATTTTTCTATGTTGGGATGGGTATAGAATAACTAACATAGCATGTGGGGGTCTGAAGTACTTGTATCTAGTTTGGGTACGCACCACATTGGGCGCATTTTCACCGAATGCTCAAAACACGATCCTGTTGCAGTAACTCAGCTCGATTTGTTTCTACACGGGATGTAGAAGGTGTTGGAAATGTCTTTCTCCGACTTAAATTGGATCTAGCACTTGTGGAAACCTGTAGAAATGGATGCGACTGGAGGATGTGTAGGGTATGATGGTGGTATGACTCGCGGGAAGAATGTAAGAGAGATGCACACTCATGGTTGCCGGCCGAAGTGGCCGTGCGGTTGAAGGCGCTGCAGTCTGGAACCGCAAGACCGCTACGGTCGCAGGTTCGAATCCTGCCTCGGGCATGGATGTTTGTGATGTCCTTAGGTTAGTTAGGTTTAATTAGTTCTAAGTTCTAGGCGACTGATGACCTCAGAAATTAAGTCACATAGTGCTCAGAGCCATTTGCACCATTTTTAGTAAAGTCGCGATAGGTATTTCCGGAGCACAACAGTCAACAGAATGTATTTCCGATACGTCGGTCATTGCCGAATACCAATCAGTTGAGACCACGATCGTAAGATTTAATTTTAAGTATAATGATAGAAGATGTATGTGAGGGGTTTTCTAGAATGTGTCCCTGTATACAAAGTCTGTGGTGGTTCTGATTCGGGTTCCCATATTAATGGTAGCAGTCTTCCGAATGCAGAGACAAGTAGGAGTATAGGAGTGTATCATAGTTAACTTAACCATCTTCTAGACGACCGAATAGCGAACTAAGTATGTGCTGGGCGGCTTTCGTTATCAAGTGTAACTTTGAGAAATTGGTGCGTTTGTGGTGGAGCGTTATTCCCTCCCATGTAAATTGTTTGGTCGACTGCTTCTGCAAATTTGGTGCCTTTATTTAGTTGAGGGAATGTCGATTGTGGTGTGTTGGACACACATTTGTCTGTTGTCTAGACGTGGGAAAGACCCTAGTTTGTTTATAAACACTATTGATCGTCTGGAATCTGTTACATCACCGACTTCGGTATTCGCGAGAGCAAATATCATTTTACTTTATTTGTTTCTATTTAGTCTATGGCTTTTAACACGCTGCACCTCGCTAAAGTTTGGTGTTTGTGGAGAAATAATTTACAGTCTATATCTTGTGTATTGTGTTGCGTTAGCGATCGGGAGGCTACTGCTGTGTGGTTGATATAGAGAAGTATGGCGAAAATTGTATAATATTATGGCGAAAATATGGTTGTTTTTTTAATGGACGAGTCTGAAGATGTCTGTAGAAATGCGAGCAAGAAAGCGGAAACTGTAATGCGTTTTTGGCGGGGGGCAACGAGCCTGTCTTTCACATCAGTTCTGAGAGAGTGATTTTCGTTCGCTGATGTAAAGGGGGTGATTTGGTATTGTGGGGGACATGAATTGCTTGTTTACTAGATCGAGACAGTACTCAGAGATATATTTCCTGGTTGGAGCTCGGTTTGATGCTCCAATATTCTTGCAAGTATCGTATGTATTTGATGACCTTTAGACAACTTTGCGACGTTAAGTTGTCAGTGCAAAATTGTGATCAGTGTAAAATAATTTATTACCACTGAGTGTAGTGTCTCTAGAAAGAAAGAACAGGCTGGGGGTGTGTAGATTGAGGGAACAGTCGGTGCAGAGTAGCAATCTTTGCTAAATAAAGACAGAAAGACCCAGAAAGAAAATGCCGTATTGAATGTTGTGGGATATAGGAGCAGAGAGAACATTTGCATATGTTGAGAGCAGGAAAGTTATCACGTTATGTCCGGGAGGAAGACTGGATTGGGTGATATTTTGCTAAACAGGTTCTGTTAGGGCGGGAATTTTGACGCATACTAGCTGAGACAATAAGAAAGCGAGTGTTAGCTATTTCTGGGGGGGGGGGGGAGGGGGGGGGTCTATGGAAATTAGTAGAGTGTGACTTGATTATTATTTTAGATAGCATTGTGACTTGAGTATAAGATTAATAACGTTGCTAGATGCGTTTGCGATGGTATGTAGCTACGCACAGTGAAGCGTAAGTCAAACGTCACGTATGGTCCATTAGAATCGGTAAGGAGAACGCAGGTTCTGCTATTGTGGTACGGAATTCTGCAGTGTCTTAGCTGGCCCATGGTTAGAATGAGGGTAGCAATGAACGCCCGATGCGTGCGGCTCTGCTTGGAGTGCATGCTATGTAAATAAGCCACCGGTCATTAATGGCTCTTACACACAACTTTCGCCTGTGTTCAGCTGCAGCTCTCGGTTGCGCTCTTGCCCGATCATGTCAGCACGTGTGTCTAGGCGAACATGTATTTGGATAGGAATTTCTCAGGTGTTACGTATGAATGGGGGTGCCGCCACCTCATGCTTGCGGATGTGTGATGAGCGTGTGACTTGGCAGGGTGTAGGGTGTGGTGGAGGGTGCTTGCGTGCATCTATTGCGTTATTTTGGGACTGGCCCTGTAGTTTGTGCTATGCGCTTTTTGGACAGTTTACGAATACTGAACATATCCACACAGCAGTGTAAAGAATTATTTAGGAGTAGTTTGTTATTGTGTACTGAAATTAAGAGCTGGTTGCGTGTCTGTGGGCTGTGCAACATGATCTGCCGCACATTTGGGTGGATGTTTTGTATCAGTGTGATACATATACTCTACCGTTATATAAGTTGTTAAAAAATTAATAGAGTGCACTCCATCCTTACTCTCGCCAGCAGCCCAGAGCAGGATGAGTCGTTTTCCCACCCTCTTGGTTTACGTCACGAAAGGGGCGACAATGTCCTCTGCTGGTGGTATTGAGTATTAGACCTCATGGAGAACACACTGTTTGCCACCATCGTGGATAACTGTACTTGTGTCATCAGCTGGTGTCATGGAGGCGTCCTCTGGTGGCGATGACACGTACTAATACAGTTGCTGTGTGGAGCTCGTGGTGAACCCACTAGGCGGCGCCATCTTAGATTATGGTACTTGCGTCCTCACCTGACATCACTACAGCGTCCTCTAGTGGCATCGATATGAACTGAGCCAATTTGGCTATGGACTCAGTGGCGAATATACTTGAGGGTCGTGCTGCCTCTAATTGGTGTATGATTTCGACAGTTAACGATTAACGTGCAGTCTGTTAGATGGATTATTATTTTCACAATTTAGGAGTTGCTTGGCTATCTGGACGTAAGTGCTTTGCATTGTTTATGATTGGTTCGCATGTCTGTAGGTTGTGCAATGTGTTATTTCTGACGGTTTACAATTATCAAGAATGTGTGTAGAGCCTTATACATGAGTTATGTAGGAGTAGTTTGCAGATCTGTATGCTGTGGGGCATGTTAGAGTGTGTGTTCTGTGATACATATACTCCATAACTAAATAAATTGCTCCCACATAAATAAGGTACACTCTTTCCTCTATCAGCCTAGTGTAGGCTGACTCCTTTTACCACCTGTCCCTAGGAAGAGTTGGCGGTATGTGCGACTTAGGTTAGTGTTAGTGGCGAGCTTCGTTTGCAGCAGTTTTCTTACACTGGTAGCGAAAACGCAACTGAGCTTTGTTCACTGGCAGAATTCAAACTTGGCGCCGGTTCCTAGGAGGAAGTGGCGGGCAGGCGGCTGATGTTAGTACAAGTGTTCTTTCTTTACCAAATTTTCTTATGTTGGTAGCAAAAGTGCAAGTGACCTTCCTTTACTGGCAGAATTCAAACTCGGAGCCGGTTCCTAGGAGGAGGTAGCGGTCTGGAACTTGAAAAGTAGTTGAAAGTATAGTGAACTCCTTTTCATACCTATATGAAGTCGAATCACGTGGTCAATAGTGCAGTATTAGAGGCGGAGGGTGGGGGGTACTAGGTCATGAATGAACAGTTGGGCTATGATGCTCGCAGTTAACACTGTGGGTGCCGTCATCTTGAATACCGATACTTGCGTCATGATCTGACGTCAGGAGAGCGCCTTCTGGCGGCACCGATATGAACTAAGCCAGTTGGGGTCTGAAGCCCGCGGTGAACACACTGGGTATAGCCATCTTGAATAACGGTACTTGCGTCATGATCAGACATCACAGTGGTGCTCTCTGGCTGCGACGATATGAATGAACTAAGCCAGTTGCAGTCCAGACTCAGTGGCGAACACACATGCTTGAAACTGGTTAAATAATAAAGACAAGTCCGTTTTTCCCGCCATTATGGTATTTGTATCGCATTATCATGTTGCAATTTGAACTTCGCGTGATTTTTATTGGCGAGGGGGTTAGGTTAGTGAAGGTAGGTCAAGTGTCGAATCTTACACCCTGTGGTGGATACACTGGGTGCAGCCATATTGAATAATGGTACTTGCGTCTTCAGCTGATGTCAGTAGAGCGCCCTCTGATGAAACCAATATGAACTAAGCCAGTTGGAGTCCAGAACCAGTGGAGAACACAAATGCTTGAAATTGGTTAAATAATAAAGACAAGTAATTTTATATGACATTTTCTTTGCTTAGTAGAGATAACTGGGGTGTGATGCATTTTTATGTTCGTATTAGAACTTCACACCATTTTTTTTGGGGGGGGGGGGGGCGTGGCACTTTCCTGCCATAATTCCAACTTCCCGCCAATATCCGACATCTTGGATGGTGTCATCGCCCCATCTTGGTTGACGTCATCGCCGCCATCTTGGATAACGGTACTTTGGGGTAGAATCCACCTTATCCCAATACTCAGTCTCCAGGAGACATACCAACGGGATTTGCGGTCACTTACCTCCTTAAAAGTTATTTCTTAGTGGATTGATCACACATCCCTTAAAAATCCATGCAAATGGATTTGAGCCTCACATATTCTTCTGCTTTATGTGCTTGGATAGCTTTCCTTAAGTATCCAGTTCACTCCAGCTGCATTTCTAGTCCTATTAATGTGCAGAAGTTTTATGTACTCTCAGGTTTACCACATACTACACCATAGGTCATCCTGCCTACTCACCGATGTACCCACCACAGCCGAACATCCCACATCTGAGACATACGCACCGTATATACATCACACAGTATTATCGATTACACTTCTCTCACAATCCCACAGGCTCAACGTGTAAAAAACGTCTACGTATACCCTAATCCTTAGGTATGCTTCAGCGTGAAAGACAACGTATTTTTCCTGGAAAGATTTCTTTTCCGTCTCATATTCGAGTGAAATGTACCGATCTATATGGCTTTAGCAGCTATCTACATGGTAATCTTTCTGAAGTTCATCCCTGTCATGGCTGAGAAAACTTGTGTCCTACATGTGGATGATACTATAATGGTAATAGGAATACCAGCTAACAACGGCAAGGAAGCATCTAGAGACCGGTGATCAAACCATATAACTTGGACCTGGCTGAGGTTAAAAATTGCTGTTCTGATGGAGCAACTGTCCAGAATAACCCAGTAGCTGCCACTTTGAACAGTTCTTTTTCCTGTAGCTTATGCTTATTTCCTGAGAACTTCTAGCATCTGTTCACATCATTGGTAATCCATCCTTCTGGCAGTGACTGTGGCACAGACATTTCCCACTTCTCTAGGACTGCGACAGGAGCTTCCATGATATTGGTCGTATGTTGGAAGAAACTGTGAGAAACCGTACCGGAAAATATAACTGAGAGTTTCAGAGGTACCGGTATAGGGGTGGATGTAGGTCAGAAATAGCATGGATCACCTAAGTGGCTGGAACATTGTTTGCAAATAGCAGGCTGTAAAAAGTACACCTGTCTGCCTTAGTAATACATGAACTGTTTTAACAGCAAAACGTAGTAGCAGTAAAGCGTCTAAATACCCAAAATCAATCCATATAGGGAAATGGCTGATGCTAAAACTGCTATTCTGATGGAACAACTGTCTGGGATATTGCAGTAACTACCGGTTCTTACAATTCTTTTTCCTATGGCTTATTTTTTTTATCATATAGTCACCACCTCGTTGGGAATCTACGTTTCTGGCAGTGATTACGTTGCAGACTCTTCTCCCTCTGTAGTAATGTGATATGAAGATCTCTTCATTAAAAAGAATCTGGTTTTTAAGCTGTGATTTAAAACTATGGAAATGGTGTGTTCGAGTCTGATCCTGTCTACATCCTAGGGATACGGAAGTACATTTCAAAAATCAGTATGTGGTGCTTATGGTGTCGAAGACTGTAGCTTTAATGGAACATCTGTTAATCACGGAAGGGTGTACCTATAAGAGCTTCACAACTCTCACACATGTTTGGCAGCAATGTTACAGACATCTGATACCATTGCTTCGCTGGATGGGCTGTTATTTACTTATTTATTTATTTACACGTCACGTTCCGTAGTACCAAATTGAGGAGCAAATTTCCAAGGTCATAGAACACGTCAGTATATGAAATTACGACATAAAAATAATAACAGACAAAAATAAAATGTTTATGAATCCGAAAAAAGTCAGTCCATAGGTTGAAGTAAACGCAGTCAACAATACAACAAGGATCAGCCTAATTTTTCAAGGAACTCCTCGACAGAATAGAAAGAGAGACCCATGAGGAAAATCTTCGATTTCAATTTGAAAGCGCCTGGATTATTGGTAAGTTTTTTGAATTTGAGCGGTAGCTTATTGAAAATGGATGCAGCAGTATACTGCACACCTTTCTGCACAATAGTTAAGAAAGGCCAACCCAAATGCAGGTTTGATTTCTGCCGAGTGTATGTGGAAGCTTCTTATTCTTAGGAATAAGCTAATATTGTCAACAAGAAAGGACACTGGCCCTGTATATAGTGCCAATGTCAAAATAAACATGACCGCAAGGTCTGGGCATTCACAGAAGGTGGGTTTGCTGGTAGTTGGGAGCTCCAACGTTAGACGCGTAATGGGACCCCTTAGGAACATGGCTGCCAAGTAAGGGAGGGAAGCCAGTGTACACTCCGAGTGCATACCGGGAGGAGTCATTCCGGATGTGGAAAGGGTGCTTCCGGATGCCATGATGAGTACAGGGTGCAGCCAACTGCAGGTGGTGCCCAATGTAGGTACCAATGACGTGTGTCTCTTTCGATCGGAGGAGATTCTCTCTGGTTTCGGAGGGCTAGCGGAAATGGTAAAGACTGCCAGTCTTGCTTCAGAAATTAAGGCGGAGTTCACCATCTGCAGCATCGTCGACAGATCCGACTGTGGTCCTTTAGTGCAGAGCCGAGTGGAGGTTCTGAATCAGAGGCTCAGGCGGTTTTGTGACCGTGTAGGCTGCAAATTCCATTGCGCCATCGGGTAGTGGGTTTCCGGGTTCCGCTTAATAGGTCAGGAGCCCACTACACACAGGAGTGAGCTACACGAGTAGCGGGGGCTGTGTCGAAGGGACTGGGCACTTTTTTAGGTTAGAGGTTATCAGGGGACCACAGAAAGGGCGTCCGTCTTAAAGGAGGCTGGTAAAACACAGTAAGGAGGTTGCAGAAACGATCGGTATTGTAGTTGTAAATTGTCGTAGCTGTGTTGGGAACGAACCAGAGCTCCAAGCCCTTATAGAAAGCACTAAAGTTCAAATAGTTATAGATACAGAAAGCGGTCTAAAGTCGTAAATAAGTTCAGCCGAAACTTTTTCAAACGATCTAACAGTGTTCAGAAAGGATAGATTAAATACGGTTGGTGGTGGAGTATTTATTGCTGTCAGAAGTAGTTTGCCATGTAGCGAAATTGATGTAGATAGTATGGATAGACGTTATACTTGACAATAGGACTAAACTATTAACTGGGTCGTTTGATCGACCCTCCGACTCAGAAGATATAGTTGCTGAACAGTTCAAAGATAACTTGAGTTTCATTCCAAATCGGTACCCCACTCATACAATTATAGTCGGTGGCGACTTCAATCTACCCTCGACATGCTGGAAAAATTATACGTTTAAAGCCGGCGGCAGGCAAAACGTCATCCGAAATTATACTGAATGCTTTCTCAGAAAATTACTTTCAACAATCAGTTCATGAGCCCACTCGAAGTGTAAATGGTTGCGAAAGCATACTTGACCTCTTAGCAACAACTAATCCTGGACAAATTTGGAGTATCATGGCGAATACAGGGATTAGAGACCACAAGGCTTTTGCTGCTAGTCAGAGTACTGTAACACCCACAACCATCAAAAAGAAACGCGAAGTACATCTATTTAAAAAAAGCTGATAAAAATGCGTTAGTCTTTTTAAGAGACAGTCTCCAGTCCCCATCTTATCAAGTAAGCATAGAAAAGAAGTGTAATGATTTCAAAGAGATAGTATCGACAGCAATTGAGAGATATATACCACATAAATTAATAAGCAATAGTACTGATCCCCTTGGTACACAAAACAGGTCAGATCGTTGTTGCAGAAGCAACGAAAAAAGCATCCCAAATTGAAAAGAACGCAAAATCCCGAATATGGCGAAGTTTTTCAGAGGTTCGAAATATAGCACGTGATTCAATTCGGGATGCTTTTAGTAATTTCCACAACGAAACTCTGTCTCGGAATCTGACAGAAAACGGTAAGATATTCTGGTCATATTAAAGCACACCTGTGGCAAGACGCAATCGATACCTTCACTTTGCGATAACATCGGTAAAGTCACTGATGACAGTGCCACAAGAGTAGAGTTATTAAACACGGTTTTCCGAAACTCCTTCACCAAAGAAGACGAAGTAAATATTCCCGAATTACAATCAAGAACAACTGCGAAGATGAGAAACATAGAAGTAGATATCCTCGGTGTAGCAAAGCAGCTTAACTCACTTAATAACGGCAAGGCTTCCAGTCCAGACTGTATGCCAGTCAGGTTCCTTTCAGAGTATGCAGCTGCCGTATCTCCATATTTAGCAATTACATACAACCGTTCTCTCACAGAAAGTTCCGTACCTAAAGACTGGAAAGTTGCTCAAGTCACAATAACAGCCAAAACGGGAAATAGGAGTAATCCGCTGAATAACAGGCCTGTATCACTAACTTCGACTTGCAGTAGGGTTTTGCAGCGTATATGTATTCGAACATTATGAAGTACCTCGAAGAAAATGGTTCCCAAGTATGTGAGTGGCTCGAAGACTGCTTAAGTAATAGAACCCAGTACGTTGTCCTTAATGGTGAGTGTTCTTCGGAGGTGAGGGTATCATCTGGCGTGCCGCAGGGAAGTGTGGTAGGTCCGCGGTTGTTTTCTATCTACATAAATGAACTTTTGGATAGGGTGGATAGCAATGTGCGGCTGTTTGCTGATGATGCTGTGGTGTACGGGAATGTGTCGTCGTTGAGTGACTGTAGGATGATACAAGATGACTTGGACAGGATTTGTGATTGGTGTAAAGAATGGCAGCTAACTCTAAATATACATAAATGTAAATTAATGCAGATGAATAGGAAAAAAATCGTCTAATGTTTGACTACTCCATTAGTACTGTAGTGCTTGACACAGTCATATCGATTAAATAATTGAGTGTAACATTGCAGAGCGATATGAAGCGGGACAAGCATGTACTGGCAGTTGTGGGGAAGGCGGATAGTCGTCTTCGGTTCATTGGTAAAATTTTGGGACGACGTGGTTCATCTGTAAAGGAGACAGCTTACAAAAAACTAATATCACCTATTCTTGAGTACTGCTCGAGCGTTTGGGATCCCTATCAGGTCGGATTGAGGGAGGACATAGAAGCAATACAGAGAGGGGCTGCTAGATTTGTTACTGGTAGGTTTGATCATCACGCGAGTATTACGGAAATGCTTCAAGAACTCGGGTGGGAGTCTCCAGAGGAAAGGAGGCGTTCTTTTCGTGAATCGGTACTGAGGAAATTTAGAGAAGCAGCATTTGAGGATGACTGCAGTACAATTTGACTGCAGCCAACTTACATTTCGCGGAAAGACCTCAAAGATAAGATAAGAGAGATTAGGGCACGTAGAGAGGCATATAGGAAGTCATTTTGCCCTCGTTTTGTTTGGGAGTGCCACAGGGAGAGAAGATGCTAGTTGTGGTACGAAATACCCTCCACCACGCACCGTATGGTGGATTGCGGAGTATGTATGCACATTTAGATGTAGAGTTACTGACACATAGCACGGATTCAGAAAATATCGTTCTTGCGGAACAGAACTGGCTCTTTATACTCATGAAGGAATGATTGCTATCGACATGGGATATCAAATTGACTCCATATTTTTAGCTTTTGAGAAGGCTTTCGACACCGTTCCTCACAATCGTATTCTAACCAAACTGTGTGCCTACGGAATATCGCCTCAGTTGTGCGACTGGATTCGTGATTTCCTATCAGAAATTTCACAGTTCGTAGTAATAGACGGAAAGTCATCGAGTAAAACAGAAGTAATATCCGGCGTTCCCCAAGGAAGTGTTACAGGCCCTCTGTTGTTCCTGCTTTATCTTAACGACATAGGAAACAATGTGAGTAGCCCTCTTAGATTATTTGCAGATGTTGCTGTAATTCACCGTCTTGTAAAGTTATCAGATGACCAAAACGAAATCCTAAATAATTTGGATCAGGTATCTGTGTGGTGCGAAAAGTGGCAATATACACTGAATAAAGAAAAGTTTGAAGTTATTCACATGAGTACTAAAAGAAATCCGCTAAATGTCGATTACGCGGTAAGTCACACTAATCTGAAGGCTGTAAATTCACCTAAATACTTACGGCTTACAATTACATACCACCTAAACTGGAAAGATCACATAGATGACGATGTGGGTAGAGCAAACCAAAGATTGCGATTCATTGGCAGAACATTTAGAAGGTGCAACACATCTGCTAAAGAGACTGCTTACACTACACTTGTCCGCCCTATTCTGGAGCATTTCTGTGTGATATGGAATCCGTATCAGGTGGGACTAACGGTTGATACTGAAAAAGATCAAAGAGGGGCGGCTCGTTCTGTATTATCGCGAAATAGGGGAGATAGTGCCACAGACATGATTCGTGAATTGGAGTGGCAATCATTAAAAGAAAGGCATTTTTCGTTGCGACGGGATCTTCACATGAAATTTCAATGACCAGTTTTCTCCTCCGATTGCGAAAACATTCTGTTGGCACCCACATATATAGGGAGAAATGATCACCACGATCAAATAAGAGATTTCAGGGCTCGCTCAGAAAAATTTAAGTGCACGTTCTTCCCTTGCGCCTTTCGAGAGTGGAACGGTAGAGACACAGCTTGAAGGTGGTTCATTGAACCCTTTGCCAGACACTGAATTGTGAATAGCAATCACGTAGACGGAGATGTAGATGTAGATTCGTGAAAAGGCGAAAACGAGAGTTTTGTGAACTTACACCACTTATTGCATGAACTGCCCGTTTCTGAGCCAAAAATATCCTTTTAGAATGGGAAGAGCTACCCCAAAACATAATACCATAAAACATAATCGAATGAAAATAAACAAAGTAGACTAATTTTCGTGTCGAAAGATCACTCACTTCAGATACCGTTGGAATAGTAAAATTGGCAGTATTAACTCTTTGAACAAGATACTGAAGTGGGCTTTCCACAACAGCTCGCTATCTAGCTGAACACCTAGAAATTTTAACTGTTCAGTTTTACTAATCATATTACCATTCTGTGATTTTAAAACGTGATCTTTTGTTGAATTGTGTAACAAAAACTGTAAAACCTGAGTTTTACTGTGGTTTAGCGTTAATTTATCTTCTACAGGGTATGAACTTAGGTCACGAACTGCACTATTTGGAACCGGGCCAGTGTTGCACACAACATCATTTACTCCCAAGCTAGTGTCATCAGGAAACAGAAATATTTTAGAGATACCCGTAATACGGCAGGGAATATCATTTACATAAGTAAGGAACAGGAGTGTCCCCAACACTGACCCCTGAGGCACCCCCCCCACTTCACTGTAACCCACTCAGACCCCACATCACAGCCATTCTCAACATTGTGAATAACGACATTTTGCTGTCTGTTGCTAAAGTAAGAGTTGAACCAATAGTGAGCTTCTTCCCGTATTCTGTAATGGTCCAACTTCTTGAGCAATATTTCGTGATCAAAACAATCAAACGCCTTAGTTAAATAAAAAAATATGCCTAGCGTTAGAAACCTCTGTTTAACCTATCCAGTACCTCACACAGAAAAGAGTACATAGCATTTTCAGTTGTTATTTGAATTCTAAAGCTGAACTGCACATTTGACAACAAATGTTATGATATAAAATGATCAATTATCCTTACATACACAGCCTTTTCAATAGCTTTAGCAAACACTGATCACTGACAGCATAGAAATAGGTCTATTGTCTACACTATCTTTTTCTCCCTTTTTATAAAGCGGCTTTACTACTGAGTATTAAGAGCTCCGGAAACTGACCAGTACTAAAGGAAAAATTACAAATATGGCTAAATATAGGGCTAACATGTGCAGCACAGTACATAAATATATTGTTATTCACTCCATAATATCCATGGGAGTCCTTAGTCTTCATTGATTTAGTTATTGACTTAGTCTCCCTCTTGTCTGTATCACAGAGGAGTATTTCAGTCTCGGAAAGGCATTTACCAAGAAAGTTATATGATTCCCTGTAGAAAGTAAATTTTTATTTAATTCACCAGCAATGCTCAGAAAATGATTGTTAAATACTATACGTATATCTGATTTATTAGTAACAGAAATAATTTGACTATTAACTGACTTTATACTGTCGATCTTGTGCTCCTGACCAGAACTTCCTTCACAACTGACCATATGGTTTTAGTTTTATCCAGTGAAAGAGCTGCTCTATTTGCATACCACTTACTCTTTGCCTTCCTAATAAGATTTTTAAGCACCTTGGAATACTGTTTGTAATGGGCTACTGTAGCATGATTGTGACTACTTCTAACGTTTTGATATAATTCCTGCTTTGTTCTACATGATATCCTTATTCCATTAGTCAGCCACCTGGGCTGCCTATTGCTGCCAGTACCGCATTTAGAACGTTCTAATGCAAAGCAGCTCTCAAAGAGCATGAGAAATATGTTAAGAAGAGCATTATATTTATCATCTAAGTTATCAGCACTATAAACATCCTGCCACTTGGTTCCTTGTCAAGGTTTAAAAAACTCTGTATTGCTGTTGGATTAACTTTCCAATATAGTTTGTAATTATATGTGACATTTTTTTGCGTACAGAAGCCTTTTAGTGTTAAAATTTATGCATCATGGTCTGTTTCTTAAAGTTTGTTCAAGTAAATTGCTCTTTGTGTTCACAGACTTTTAGTAAATATACAGATATACAATGTTACAGATTTAAGTTCTGTCTTTTTTCTACTAACAGATTGCCCATCTTGTAAAGAAAAATGAATAAATATGTTATCTATGGTCGTGTTACTGTTCCCCTGCACCGTACTTCGAAGAAACACGATCAGCATCAGATCATATGAATTTAGGAATGAATTTAGGACATCTACCAACATCCTACTTCTTGCACCATCTTATACAAAATTAATATTGTAGTCACCACATATAACTAATATCTGGTACTTCCTACAAAGTGAATCAAAAACCCTCTCTAGCTTGAGCAGAAATGCTCTGAAGTCAGAGTTAGGACACCTACAAGCAACAACAATTAAAAGTTTTGTTTCACTAAATGGTTCAAATGGCTCTGAGCACTATGGGACTTAACTGCTGAGGTCATCAGTCCCCTAGAACTTAGAACTACTTAAACCTAACTAACCTAAGGACATCACACACATCCATGCCCGAGGCAGGATTCGAACCTGCGACCGTAGCAGTCGCGCGGTTCCGGACTGCGCGCCTAGAACCGCGAGACCACCGCGGCCGGCTGTTTCACTAAATGCAACTGACCCGGCTTAACATCCAAATACCTGTTCAGAGCAGTGTCGTGATATGTCTATGGACTCTTTACGTACATAGCCGCTCCTCCACCCAGCAAGGAACTCCTGGAGAAGCAGCCAGATAATCTGTATCCTGGTAAAGGAAGCCTCTAAACTGTCAAATTATTTAAATGGTGCTGCGATATACCAAGAATTTCAGAGTCAATATCTAAAATCAGTTCACTAACTTTATCTCTAATACCTCTTATATTTTGATTAAGTATTCTAATTTTCAATGGCAGCAGATTACGTTTGGAAATTAGGATGGAGTTTATAAGCATAAGAGTGTATAAGCATTGAAGACTCTAGTTTCATTGGAACGTTTACTAATGGTTGGAGTGATTACCATCAGTGTACTTAAATAGCACTCACCGACGTTTTTAAACTATCTTATAGTATTTCGCTACTAAGTTGTTTTGTATACTTAGAATCTCACATTTATTTCATGCAGAACCAGTTGGAGTAGACATACCATCACACAATAAGGCTTCGTTGATCTTAGAAGGATTAAGTGACCGAAATGACGAACAGCACATCTCTATCTCAATGCGCCCACTGTCTTAGGTAAAACAGTACCAGAGATATACTGTGGCTACACTGCAGCTTATACCACTTGACGTAGACCACATGTTTTCACAGCATGTTGATGCTTTAGAAATACATCCTGTGATGCCTCTGGACCTGTTAATTTTAACGCAGCAACACCAAGCACAATGAGTAATTGCTGCACTCTCACTGCAGCTGTCGAAGACGCGAATGCTGAGAGTGAATGTGTCGTACTTGGATATCAACTACCCCTCGATATATACGTCAGTCTGCAACACAAATTCCCCTGCTCTATTTAAACTAGCCGCACCATTGTACCTCGTTATACATTGTCAATTGGTACTATAGCTTAGGGATCATTGTCAGCTACTATTCTGACTTTAACACGCAAAGACATATTTGTCGTTAAATGGTACGTACTTGTGAACAGTGATATTGATATGACAGCTCGGCGCAGCATAGTCGTTGTCCCATCTAGCCTGTGAGCCATATCTGTTCGTGTTACTTGACTGATCTGTGAGGCAAAAGCACTATACTGATGGTGCTAGCAACGTATAGACTGTGATATTACTTTCTAAAATGTGACGGAAAAAATCTCTTGAAAGATGTATTTCTCCAGGAAGCATTGCGGTGGATTAGGGGTTGGGTTGTTTGGGGGAGGAGACCAAATTGCCTGGAGCGATTTAGAGAAATCACGGAAAACCTAAATCAGGATGGCCGGACGTGGGATTGAACCATCGTCCTCGCGAATGCGAGTCCAGTGTGCTAACCACTGCGCCACCTCGCTCACTGGTGGATTAGGGTATGTTTGATTGTACCATGGCTCTGAGCACTATGAGACTTAACTTCTGAGGTCATCAGACGCCTGTAACTTAGAACTAATGAAACCTAACCAACCTAAGGACATCACACTTATCCATGCCCGAGGCAGGATTCGAACCTGCGATCGTAGCGGTCGCTCGGCTCCAGACTGTAGCGCCTAGAACGGCACGGTTTTGATTGTATATAGGCAATTTTTTTACGTATCAGCGTGTGAGATTGGGATAGAGGGGTATCCGATAATACTGTGTAATGTGTACCCTCCACTATGCACTGCGCTCCCGCTTAAAGTGTATTTGTTTTACCTGTGGGATATTCGTAAGTGATGGAGATATTTGTGAGGAGGCAGGAAGACCTATTGTAGAGTTTGCTGTAGACCTGAACGTACATGAATCTATTGTACATTAATAGGTCTATAAATCATGTACGCTGTCATCGGATGTGTTAACTCTCGTAAAATGTCTACCTAGAATGCATCTGGAGCGAGCTGAAGTAGAATGCATTTATCGGGTTGGGATTCAATTGCTGGAATCTTAAGGAAAACCACCCAAGCACTAGGAAGTGACAAGGCGGTGAGCTTAAAAAATATGTAGGCTCAAATTCATTTGCAAGGATTTTTATGGGGTGTGTGATCTACCCGCTAAAAATGATTGTCTAAGAGGCGAATGACCGCGTGAGATATTCTAGACAGATATTTGCTTACAAAAAATTGTTTGTGTCTACTGATCGCATACCACACACTCGTTGTTGTTTCAGATCAGTTTCAGATTCTGTTTTCCATAGTCCCTCTATATACAAAAGGTTAAGAGCATATCTGTGTTCGTTTCTCGCAGAATGAACCATGTCACCAGAGAAACAGTGTGAGGGTTAGTGGAGGGGAGGGAGGAATGGAGGACTGCACCCTACTGTGGTGTGCGTACTGTAGGACCTTCGGTACACACACCATCAGATTATTTGACTTGTCGCTCTAATGAAGTAGGCAAGTGTCAGCAATATGTCTCGTGGTCTTATCGTGGCGTGTTTATCTTCTGCCGTTAGGTCAGACGATAGAAATGCCACTTGCACGCTTAGAGTAGCAGATTGACGGTGACCAACTTTAAACAGAACTTGATTAATTTTCACACACATTTATTAAAATAATAACAAGCATGAAAATAACTTAACTTGGTTCTGGATGCTATTTACAATGGACAATCTGAAATTCCTTTGGTCTTGGTACGTTAATCTTATTCTCACATATCTCTGATACTTGACAAAGTGTCTATACATTTCTCTTCATGGCTTGTACAGAAATAGGATAATCTTATAAGGCACAGACTGAACTTGACTATAGACTGGTGCAGACTAATGCAGACTGACTAATCGGAGGGCTGTACACTCGTTATAATACCTCGCGCGTTGAGGTATCACTGCGCGAGTGTGATCCGCGAGGAGAAAAGGTTCTACGTTAGCAGCAATCTCATTGGCTGCGTGACATATTAATACGCGGATCGGCGGAAGCAGAATTTGGTCCGTCTCTATGACAGTGCCATCTCGTAGTGCGGAGACGGACGAGCGCTGCGGCTGCGCTGCGGCTGCGCTGTTGTGCTTAGCGGGGCGCGCTCTAGTGGGAAAGTTGTGTACGCGCTGACTACGCGGAACTATGTACACAACACCTACTAAGTTACTCTGTCTTCATTAAGGGTAAAGGCTCTTCCTTCTCCGGCCTACGCTATCGTCCAATAATTTACGTAACATAAATAAAAGACGCGTAGGCTAATTAATTGCAATCATGCCATTTATTCATCGACAAATATTTGATACCGACGATGTGAAGGGCGCCTCTTGCTACTGGGAAGCTATGGTACGCATTGCGAAACGACACTCAGCTGGTGTGAGTGTAAACATACTATAATTCTACGGACGCTGTACACGTATAAATGATAATCACCACACTTGTCGGAAATTGTGGAAATCTTCGAAAGCGAAATGTTTTAACCTGAACTTACGCGTCAATAAGTCCGAGAATGTTTTAACAACAGTACCGTCGCGAAATGCTTTGTTGTCATGTTATAACGTTGATAATCATGCTACTTCTCGAGAATGTTATGCTCTTCGAACGAAAAGCTACTGTTGTTAGTGTTCTAACATATCATCAACCGTGTATGGAAAGTGATCAGACAACTATTCATGTAAAAATTTAGATATATGTAGCTATAAGCGGGAGGATACAGTTGTCGTTGTGGAACTGGGGGAATTTCAACGCACTTATGTGTATATTTCACCGTAAAGGATGATAGATTCATTAAGTAAACAGTTGTGTAATATACTAATGCAGGTTTTCAACTGGATCTGCAGCAGCGTACAAACAGGGTAGGCAATGGGGCTGTAACATCATGGATACACAGACCATCCTCTTATGTTCCGTCGCATTATCGACTGCGGTGTTTATTACAGTACACCAGCCCATATCGGTGACGTTTTTTCAATTCTTTCAGCTGCAGTTCAAATGGTTCTAATGGCTCTGAGCACTATGGGACTTAACATCTGTGGTCATCAGTCCCCTAGAACTTAGAACTACTTAAACCTAACTAACCTAAGGACATCACACACATCCATGCCCGAGGCAGGATTCGAACCTGCGACCGCAGCTCAGCTGCAGTAACGCTGTTGATTATGGCATCGTGCTGGACACTTGTGCTTTACAACACTTGTTGGAGAGAGCCTTTGCGGGATGCAGCACCTTCCGGAAGTGCTGAAAGAAAATACATGCAGTGTGTTCTCGAATCTGATTGGCTGCAAGAATTAAATGTCAAATAATTTCCTAGAACAGAGGAGAATAGAGACACCTAGTAGAGGAGAGTGTGGAAATAACATATTTTTTTCTGAAACTTTACGCATATGATTGATAATTGCGTTGCTTGTCTGAAATGCATATTTGTTAGAGTGTAAAGTTACTGTAGCCTGTTTTCCAACATGTGCAAAGAAAATGACGTGAGTTGGAAATGAGCAGATTACGTACGGTCGTAAGGGAGGTATAGATTCAACCCCTAATCCGAGTTCTACATGGAAAATTGCGATTTCAAAGTGCGTCCAGCCATAGGAATATGAAAAGTACTACATGGAAAATTTAGTGCAGTTATAAGGATGATATATATTTACGCAGTATTTTGATATATCTAGAGCTACAGTCGTCATGAAGAGGTATTAATAACACTTTACTCATTGTCGAATGTCATATACGTAGAAAAACAGGGTTGCCTTGCTTTCGACTACCTAGTTTCGTACCTATTTGAGACAAGCCGTTACAAGTCTCTCTCTCTCTCTCTCTCTCTCTCTCTCTCTCTCTCTCTTTTTGTGTGATTTGTTCAGCAGGTCTCAGAGTTTCAGAAGCCTTTTGTTCGACTGTGAGGTATACTGGTATTTACACATTTCCCGTCTTTATTCGATTGAGATACCGTATTTTGTGATGTGTTGTTTGCATGCAAGAAAGTAGAAATTTTCTAGTTCTCTACAAATGAGAATACATAGGATTTTGAGTATAAAAATTATAGGTGACTTTGTAAAGTATAAGGATGACAAAGAACCTGTCACATCATTGACATCGGTATTCGTTAAAAAACAGAAGTGCAACTACCAGTTTTCCTCTATTTTCGAGTTTTCACATAAAAATCTTCGCAGACAAGGTAAGTTTATAGTTACTCAATGGTTTGCAGTATTTCACACGCGCACGTTTCGTCCCTCTAGGGATATGATTTCCATTCTTTATCTTCTAAGTTACATTGTGCAGTCGATCGGTAGCATACTCCTATGTGGTTGATATAGAGAACAGTCGTGTTAATGCTATTATATTCCGGCAGACTATATGAAAATACATTAAAGTCAGGGAATTTTCTAATGCTACTCGATGATTCCAGCATAAAAGTGTTAGAAATTTCATCCCTTTTTTTGCCCATGAAATCTTTTGTTCGACTGTAAGGTGGTGTGATACATGACGTCACACTTGCTGGTCAGAGTGAGACAAGTCTCCCTCTCTCTCTCACTCTCTCTCTCTCTCTCTCTCTCTCTCTCTCTCTCTCTCTCTCTTTCACTCTCCCTCTTTCTCTCACTATTCATCAGGTCACTGTACTGGACTCATGGTCCGTTGCAAGCCATCCCATTCATCAGTGGACAGCACCAACGACCGCTTGCACTCCACTTTTACGCCATCCCAATGGTCGACGTGTGCGTTCAGCCATCGCTGCCCTTGTTGGGGTATCAACAGAGTTCTACGCTCTGGGAAGTGGGGCGCGACACAGCCGGACGAGCCAGAAGAGCTAGCAGCATCCGTCCCGGCTGCAGAGTTCATCCTTCTGCCGCAGTGAAACTACACTCAGCGAAGGCCTCTATAACCTACATCTACATACATACTCCGCAATCCACCACACGGTGCGTGGCGGAGGGTACCTCGTACCACAACTATCATTTTCTCTCCCTTTTGCACTCCCAAACAGAACGAGGGAAAAATGGATGCCTATATGCCTCTGTACGAGCCCTAATCTCTCTTATCTTATCTTTGTGGTCTCTCCGCGAAATGTAAGTTGGCGGCAGTAAAATTATACTGCAGCCAGCCTCAGTAGCGATTCACGAAAAGAACGCCTCCTTTCCTCTAAAGACTTCCACCCGAGTTCCTGAAGCATTTCAGTAACACTCGCATGATGATCAAACCTACCAGTAACAAATCTAGCAGCCCCTCTCTGTATTGCTTCTATGTCCTCCCTCAATCCGACCTGATAGGGATACCAAACACTCTAGCAGTACTCAAGAATAGGTCTCCTTTACAGATGAACCACATCTTCTCAAAATTCTACGAATGAACCAAAGACGACTATCCGCCTCCCCCGCAACTGCCAGTACATGCTTGTCCCACTTCATATCGCTCTGCAATGTTACGTCCAAATATTTAACGACGTGACTGTGTCAAGTGCTACACTACTAATGGAGTATTCAAACATTACAGGATTCTTTTTTCCTATTCATCTGCATTAATTTACATTTACCAATATTTAGAGTTAGCTGCCAATCTTTACACCAATCACAAATCCTGTCCAAGTCATCTTGTATCCTCTTACAGCCACTCAACGGCGGCACCTTCCCGTACACCACAGCATCATCAGCAAACAGCCGCACATTGCTATTCACCCTATCCAAAAGTTCATTTATGTAGATAGAAAACAACCGCGGACCTACCACACTTCCCTGCGGCACGCCAGATGATACCCTCACCTCCGATGAACACTCACCATCGAGGACAACGTAGTGGGTTCTATTACTTAAGAAGTCTTCGAGCCACTCACATACTTGGGAACCAATCCCATATGCTCGTACCGTAGTTACGAGTCTGCAGTGGGGCACCGAGTCAAACGCTTTCCGGAAGTCAAGTAATATGGCATCCGTCTGATACCCTTCATCCATGGTATACCTAATTATAATGATAAACGAATTCGACTTCATTGATCGTAATGAAACATCTAAAGTATATTTTGAACTAATTCACGGGTATGTAGTTACACCAAAATCAATATCCTACTACAGCATACATGCGTACGTAAATTAACAACGTCTTGGTCAGACAGTGTCACAATATATAGAGATGTTAGCTCACTTTCCGCAACTGTGTTTAGTTGTACACATAAATACGGTATATTCTGAAGGGATTCCGCTTTCAGGATTCACGACGTACTTCATTTTTCCTCCGTAGATATTTCAGTAACGTTTCTCCATTATCAGTGGAATTTTGCAATTCTTAAATCTGTAGGGAGCGATGGCCATTGTAGTCTGGTCCCTTCAACCCCCACAAGCCAACCATCTGAAATTTGACTACTGCTTAAGTGTTACATGAGAATAAAGAGATATAGTTTTGAGATTGTGACCGTTATATTCAAAACGTTTTAATACAATATACTTCATTACACTGCATGTAGTTATTAACATAGCTGTCTAATATCTCGAGTACAGCTGATATCTAGGTACAGCTCCCTCCTATAACTAAATGATGGTATCCAAACAGGAACTTGCTTTATGAAAAGTTTAGGACTAAAAGGAAAGTATTGGGGTTTCGGTTATTTTTCGCTTTGTTGACGTTATTATCACACTGTCTTTCTTCCATAATTTCTGCTGTTAACTATGTTTACAATTAATTTCTGCTTACTTGGTTTTAGTAAATGCCTTAGAAAATCTGCCTGCTAATCAGGTGTGGAGGCTTGTTACTATTATGGAGGTATTGATGGTGTGTATGTGTCAGTGCTCCTTGAGCTTTGCTTTAGGGATTCACACATGCAGGGACAGAAGTAGTGACGTCGTCAGTGGTGTCATCACTCTTACCAGTGGGATGCCACGCCCCCTTTCCCACTCAAAGTCCCTGTACCTCACTCACATGCTCCTCTCCATCTCTCTGCCCTCCAGAGCTTAAGTACAACAAATCACTGCATTAAAAATGAAAAAAAGAAATCACAAATCCAAGGTGATGGACCTAAACCAACTGCATTAGTGTAAATTTAAAGACCTTCTCCAATATCCTCCCCTTCTAGTCCCTCCCCTCAATCAGGAAATGTAAACTAGTTCCCTTGTGCTTAATTACCCAACCTACTCTTCCTCCTGCAACCAATCACAGCGAAGTACTTGATAATTAACAGCATATAGGAAATCCAACTTAGGAAACAAGCTGAGTTGTGCTTTCCACGGCCCCACATCCCCGTCAGAGTCCTGTTTCCAATGTAGCGTTAAAATGATGAGTAATAATGACACCAAGCTGCCTTATTTTCATGATATGAGTATTTACATAAAATTGTGTTATCAGAGTCTCCATAATGAACCACCTCCCTTCCTCTCTCCTCCATCCAGATCCAGTATTTTACACACCATTACAACGAAGGAGCCAATTATGGTGTAGCCCTGTCTTGGGTTTGCTAAAATTTATTGGAATGATCTATGTATTTATTAATATATATATGAGACACTTAAAAAAGTGTGTGAATTGCGTGCAATCACAAAAATGTTGTCAACTGACTAAATATCGTTAATGGACCGGCTCACCATTCACATCATCATACTTCGTTGCAGGCTGTATATTATCCGCTACAGAATATTGGAAGCGTATATATCATACAGTCCCTAACCAGATAAATTCAACATATTCTTATCGAATGTAATTAACAGTTTAGTAATTTAGAAGATCAGTTATATTTTAATTAGTATTCAATCAACCCCGAAAAACGCGAAATAAAATGAATTACTTATTTGTGGCTACTCTGACCAACAGATGTCTACATGCGATGCTTGGTGTATAACACAACACAGTATAATATCAGTTGTTTTCCATAGCTGTGCTGCTTGTCAAATGTCACAAAAGTCTTTCCAAGTCTTCAGAATTGCATAAACAACGCAAAAAGTGTGAAAAATGTAACTGTAAACTCTAAAGCAAGCTATAAAATCCTACTTTCACACACAAGCGGAGGGAGCCTGCAAAACAGGCAGACAGAATTCTTTAAGGCTTATGACTATCGGTGTAAAACATAGTCTCCAAAACAGCTAGAACTAATATTTTCTTTTCAACTGAATGTGGCAAAGAGTATAAAATACGCTCTCTACAATAGTTAAAAATCAACGCTAGCTTATATAGTCCAATTAACGTATCAGTAATTTGCAGCTGTCAGAGATTAATTTCACTTTAAATACTATTCTGAAAAATTTCAGAAACATTAAATTAAACCAACTACCGTTTCTTGACTCTGTAAACAGTGGCAGCAAGCATATTTCGACGTATTGATGCGACTTGGCGTAAGACACTTCAAAGACTTTATTTACTTATTTTCGACATCTATGATACTTGTATGAGGCCATAACATTCAAAATGTATCCAAAAGACATCAATAACACTAAAAAGTACAATCTTTACATGCCAGTGTTCTTTCCATATAGTTAAATGTCCGCAAATTTGGTGTCTTCAAAATACGATTTTGCACTCTAAAGCATGCGCCAGGGAAGCGAGAGTGGAGGTAATGCATTACTAGATAAATGTAATACATGATAATTATTGCAACCGATTAAGATCTAGTTTTCCTTAGGTTAAGTATTCATACACAGCTGTAGATTTCCTGGCAAAAAAAATTACAGAGGGAACACAATTACGCTCTCCAATAACTGACACAGTCTTAACTTAAGTTTGCTTGTGGTAGCTGTTTGGAACATGTCTCAACTTGATTTGTCGACATCTTATACCAGCTGCTGACATGTGCGCACGTGTATTGACACAGTCTCCAAGCATGTCATATTTTGACAAGTATGGAGAAATGCTTATCTGTAACCGAAAATAAATTCTGCATTCATGCCCCTGTTGTGCAATTCAACACAAGATGTGCGAAACATTCTAACGTGCATGAGGTTAGCTCACAGTAAATACAAGACGTTCGACGTGAGATAAGCTTCCTTCAGCGAATCGTTGTAAGCTATTAAACAGCGTCCATAAAAACTTACTGAAGATGGATTCCCATTCTGGATCAATGAGTGTGTTCCCATTATTGTAGAAGCTTGAATCGTTGGTAAGAAACGAACAAACCATCGGTTGAACGTGGTCTGTGGTTTCCCAAGTATTTGTTTGTGATTCTTCTGAAGAGTAAAGGTTTTGTAGATACTACATTTCAGAAGAAAGCATCTGAATTACAAGGAAGGAAACAGGTAATATAGAGTTCACTCCAATTCTTCAGTAAGCTGTAACGAATGTTATCCCGAAAGCAGCAATTGCTTCATCGTCTGAACGGCAATATCTGTAATGATCTCCGACAATGCTTGTCTATGTAAAATTAATATCCAATACAAGATGAGACAACCTTTCCATGCAGACACAGCATTGTTTACGTTAAATGTGCAGCTTCCATTCCTGACGTGTCGTGTGTCAGAATGCTGTTTTAGGTACAGTAGGAGCATATTCGTCTTAATATATTCGGTTTCAGTCTTATGTACAAGAAATTTGTCTAACTCTTCCTCCTATTTTAGAAAATTAGCTACATTTAGCATGAACCCAAGCTTTCTGTGAAACGTCCATTGAGGAGGTCACAATAACACAATATTCTGCAATCGAGTTTGTGTTGTTTACACACTTATAACATGCAAGCTGCGTGTTAATGAGTTAAACAGAAATCTTAGATGCTGAAATATTTAATTTTCTCGCAAAGAGTATCGAATTTAAGGCGAGTTATAGAGTTTGGTGCCATATATTCCTGGTATTGTCAATCTGGAGGCGATCTGCAATATATGGTAACTGAAGAAAGCTTCCTTTTTGTTGGATGACCGGTTTCAACAAAAATTTGTTGTTGTCCGTGAATCATGTAATTTGCATTTTTACAGTTTATTAACCATTTGTGTTACAAACACCCCACTACCATGAAGGTCACTACACATCGGCATTTCAAAGATAAAAGTATTATCCACACACAAAACCCGTAACTGTATTACACCGCTTGCAAGTGTTCACATTCACTACCAACTGTTCTATACTATTACAGTGACACACAGAAATAAGCACCATCGTAAAATAGATAAGAAAATTATGATTCATATTGTTAAGATAAAACAATCCGTACGAAAGCATACCATACACTGTGGAAAACCTGTAACATTATCTCTGCCAACGGCATCTAAAAACATCTTTGTAACTGTGTTTATGTAAATTATTCTCGATTTATACCGTAAACTGGAAGTTATGTGCGATGATTAACATGTGTGAGACTGCAGAAATGGATCACAACCGAACTGTAATAAGTACAAATTGCACGTTTTTTGTGTGCTGCAGTAAAATTAAGAAAACAAAGCAGAACCTCACACATCGAAAACATTAAGTAAAAATGGCATAGTAAAAAAAAAAAAAACACTTGGAAGTGGGAATCATTTCGCGAACCGCGTCGTGTAAAACATGAATAAAAGGGAAGTTCTCTATAAACAAACCCATTGTTCTACAGTTGCAGGCTTCCCAAAAACCATTTACAATGGACAAAATCAGATACTGTGAATCAAGACACAAGGGCCCACGGCACAATACAGACACAGTGGTCATCACAACTCCACCGACTACCATAGCACGCCTCCTGTCAGACCGAAATTCTCAACTTATACCGCACACTAAAAATGTAGTGCCCCTTGCTCATTATCTTCATTACTCGCGGCATTTCGCCCATTCCCGCAAGAGAGCTTCGTATGGATCCTCACTGAAGTGATCATTGGCCATTGTCACCTTTGTTCTACATGTGGTGTCCGTTCTTTCACACATGTCCAAAAGAATAGACTCCATTTTGTTCCTGCAGCCACAATGAATCAAGACACAGTGGAATTAAAGATATTCATTGACGGTGAGCACTGTTTTTAATCAGTGGGAAAAGGTGAAAATTTGTGCTGAACTAGGTTTCGGAACCAGGTGTCCTGCTTATTAAGCAAATTCAAACCAAACACAGTGGACATCGCAAATGCAGAGACTACCTAGCACAACTTCTGTCAGACCCCAATTCTCAGCTTTCCCATACACTACTGATGTGCCCCTAGCTTCATAGTGGCTGCAGTATCATAATGGCGTCTGTTCTTTCGGAAATATCTGGAAGAAAATACACCACATATACAATCATGATGGGGAATACTAATAATCCATTCAGTGTGGACGCACACCAAGCTCGAACTCTTATGGGACTCGGCGAAGTTTCGCAAGTAATGATGAGAGCGGCCAAGGGGACTACATCAGCAGTGTCTGGACAAGTTAGAATATGGGTGTGATGGGGCAGCGTTAGGGCAGTCCGTGCAGTTGCGATGACCACTGCGTCTGGATAGTGCACAGGTCAGTGCACCTGCCTTGTAAGCAAGAACATCGTGTTCGAATCCCAGTACTGTACATATTTTCAACCTCCCCACCGATTTAAACCAATGTCCACTGGCAGCTAACATCTTTCATTACTTTGTGATTGGGTATTGGGTTGACATTCTCAGCCTGACAATAGGTTGTAGTATTTAGAGTGGATTATGTCTCGATGCAGTAGTGAAGCGATGTCTCTTACATAACCTGGTGCAAGACAGTGCAGGCGTTTATGTATTCTGCAAGAGTATACTTTACATTGTTACATAAGGCTAAAAAGTCATTAACTTTTTTACATATTGATTTAGAGTTAAGTGAAGGGGGAAGATGAAGGGAAGTTCGTTATTTGTGTTATTCGAAAATATTACTGAGA
Source organism: Schistocerca americana (assembly GCF_021461395.2). Taxonomy (NCBI): domain Eukaryota; kingdom Metazoa; phylum Arthropoda; class Insecta; order Orthoptera; family Acrididae; genus Schistocerca; species Schistocerca americana. The sequence continues at coordinate 357,620,613 of NC_060123.1, forward strand.
ATGTAATTGTTTGACTGAAGTTACAGTAAGATTCAAAGTTAAATAGGTACGTTGGGAGTGAAAGAGTTTTTCATTACGTTTAATGTTTGACAGACGCTGACAAATTAGATAATGCTAATATACAGGGTGACAATTACTGAAATATATGAAGCAAACCTAAATTAGTTACAAACTACGAAGTGCACATACTTTATTCAACATCTAAATGTCACTACAGATATTAGGTTATGACATGTTCGATATGCCTGTCATCCTTGTCCATGATGTGGCACAGACGAATAGCGAAATTCTGCATGACCCGCTGAAGTGTAGGAACATTGGTGCTATCGATAGCCTCCTGAAAGCTCAGCAACCGTTTTTGGGTTATTGCTGTGTGCCTTGTCTTTAATATAGCCCCACAAGAAGGCGTCTCATACGTTCAGTTCCAGAGAACATGGCGGCCAATTGCGGCCCATGACTGTGATTCTGAGTACGCCAGAACCAGAATCCGGTCCCCAAAGTGCTCCTCCAGGACATTACACATTCTCCTGCTTCGATGGGGTCCAGCTGCATCTTGCATGAGCCGCATGTTGTCGAAACCAGGGTCACTTTGGATAATGTGGGTGAAGTCATCTTAGAAAAATCACCATGCCATCAAGGAATATCGCACCGATTATTCCATGACTGGACACTGTACACCACAAAGTCGCCTGTTGAGTGTGAAGAGACTGAGAAATGCGGATTTCAGTCCCCAAATGCGCCAATTTTATTTACTGACGAACCCATACAAATGAAAGTGGGCTCCGTCGATAAACCAAACCACATTAAAATCAAAATCCTATTGGTCAAGTCTGTGGACAATAGTGTTGGCGAAACACAACCGCCGTTCCATGACTCTGGGGCTTCACGGCCGATCGGTTTGAATTTTGTGTAGGGAGAGACGCAGGTTTTCAAAAACAGTTTGTTGTAGTGTCTTTCGCTTGATATTCACCTGTTGTGCAGCTCGTCTGATAGATTTCCTGGGGCTGGTTCGAAACACAGGTGGTGTTTTGTCGATGTTTTCACCCTTTATGGACGACCGATATTTTCAACACTGTCATCATGAACACTGCCAGTTCTCTCAACGTTGCGAATCAAATTTTTGATTATTAGCACACTTGGACTGATTGTCTTCAGCTTGAACTTGGTCGCAAATTTCCTTTGAGCCGCAGCTAGGCTGTTATTGCTCCCATAGTAGGCCTTCACAAGCGCTATTCGCTCAGGCACGCCGTACCGTGACATTTTCACGTGCAAATGGTCGACAACAACAAGGCGCATGCGCGCTTTAATTCCCACCATGACCCGCGGCCAACCGTGCAGTTTGAATTTCCTAACGCAAACTGCTCAGAAGTTACAACGATTTTGTTTCATATAGTTCAATAACTGTCACCCTGTGAGTAATTATGTTACGGAATTGTCACAGTTGAACGAATAATTGACAGAAGGTGAGACACGTTATGGTCGTGTACGAACACTGTGGTTTACTAAGTATATTGATGTATATTATAAGAATGTCAAGAATACAAAATAGTGTTGACGTCACATTTAAGGTGTCACGTGGGCAAAGACAACCTCATAACTTAACTCCTTACATAATTGTTTTATCGCGATACCCTATCTAACTTCAGTTATTTCAATTTCAATCACTAATACATTACATCAGTCTTTGCTTGACGCATTTATCTCGACTATATACAATGTAAGAGTTCGTACAAGACTGGCTTTTAACAATATAATCAAATATTTTCAGACATCCGGAGGCGCAATCTGGCATGCCTTGACTGCTGCTGCATTATTGCCACACTGTTGGACAGCTGATAGACAGCTCACTACCAACGAACTGTTACTGTTGCCCCAACAGTTGCATGAGTGAGAGTGTAGCTCGAGCAGTTACACCATAGTGAAACAGTTTTAGTATCCTGAATACACTAAAGGTCCCTCACGCCAACAGTTCGTTTGCCTCTCAGGAGTCATGTCATTTAAAAATACTACGAACTACATCGCAAATATTAAAAATAGCTGATGGCGGTCGACATAGGCGTACCGTCACGCAGTAAGCAACAGGGAAAAAACAAGCAGTTGATTTTATTTCGCATTTTTTAGGGTTTATGGAATAGTATTTAAGGTAAAGACTCATCGTCAGCAACCTGATATTACTAATTCGGTATTTACATTGGATAACAAAATGTTGATCTTTCACTTTTACGCAGAGTGTGTCACATACTTGTTTCACTATTCTATAGCGAATGGTAGATAGCTTTTAATGAAATATACTGAAGTGACTGGTGTCTTAGTCCATTAAAGATTTTTTGAAGTCAGTTATATAATCATGGCTGACACCTTTTCCATCATTTCACACAAATCAGATATTTTTCAAACGTGTGATGCATTTCTTTTTTCTTTTTTTCAGGTCGCTGGGATAATTTTGAGCAAAGCCAATATGCGGCTATGCTATAACTGACCATTCCATTTTAATGGTGGCTAAAATGCTAGGCTCTCACTTGAGGAGAGCGAAATGGAGGAGGCTTATTATGTAGGCTATGTTCACACAATTGTATGTAAATATCCTACATGCTGAAATTAGCTATCACTTTTACGAATTATTTTAGTAGTGCACACTAATTGGCTGGAAAGCGGATTTCGAGGTAGTTTGGGGCAGTATAAAGCACAATTTAGATTGTTCCCCACACAGAATTCCTGATTTGGAGTTTCAGTTTTAATAGTTCACTGTGTTTGGTTCATTACAGGGATATGTGTGTGGGGCATTAAACTCAACTGTACTAGTTCCCACGCCTTCGATTCTTTGATTTCTTGGAAATAAGATAGGATATGGGATGGCGACAGGACATTTAATATCCCGCTAATAAAATTGGGTTACGTCGCTAATCTTGAAATTTTTCCTTTGTCTCTCTCACTTTGTAGCATCAAAAGTGTTAAGGAAGATGATGTCGTATGAAAATGCCACTGATTAGGTCACTGCCTGTGCACCTGTGTGTAGACAATGTCCAGGCTTACACGAAAGTGCACTGAAACAGGCAGTAATACCACATATGGTGTTTTGCAAATTTAGGTGTGTGTAAATTGTCTTTACTTCTTTTTTGTGTTTTCCACATTGCCAAAACTCTGCAAAACTCTAATCACAAACACACGCTGTATCTATTTGAAAAACCGTGCAAAGAGAATAAATTCCAGTTTACTGCTGCAACAGTTAGTGGTCTAATACTGGTTTCAGTAGGCTCTTAACTTCGAAATCCTGAAAGCGCTTCAGAATAGCATTGGAATACATTAGCGCTTATTGTGTTTAAATATGTGCTACAGCAAATACGAGCAAAATCAGTGACCATTTGGGAATATACCTCTGTTTCAGCTCGTTCGTGTTGTTACCTGTCCAAGCCACTTACGAGGAAGGCCTGGTATGGATTGCCTACCTTTCAGTGTTAGTTAAATGGTATACAATAACGTAACTTACAACAACATACAAATAACGACTCGTAGGATCTTTTGTCCCGCTCAGAGTTATTCCGCCCTAACTTTTACTTCTTTAAGTTCCACTCGCATCTTGAAGAATATTATAAATTTGAGACTAATAGAGATCCCTTTCATACCACTACTGAAAATTTGTAACATCATCACGGAAACAGCTGTATGAAGTATGGTACGAAAGAAGAAGACATTTAGAAATCACAAATTTTCAACTTTACGTACCAGGTGGGATAAAAAGTAACGATTAGACAGAAGGATCGGAAAAATTACTGCTTTGAATTAACTGATTTGATATAGAATGGCGTAAGAAGAAAAAAGGGTGAAAGTATTTTGAGGTGAGAATATGGAAAAGATAAGTTCAGTGTACTTCTCTAATCATTGCAATGTAAATCTAGATAGAAACGGTTTAAAGTTTGTGACTAATATGATTTTTCGTGACACTTTGGCAGACTGAAGGTGCTACAGAAATGAAACGGTAACACGCATGTAGCAGTAAGAATTTAATACATTGCAGTGAAAAAAAACCTGTTTCGAGAGGTCCATATAACGGTCTTCGTAATCCTTTTGATTAAAAATGGGCCAGTTGTGACTAGCACTCGCGCACTGAGGGTTTTGTAAAAACAATTATGTAAATAGATAGTTCATCCATTCTTGGAATCGACAATCTCGACCGTTTCTGTTATTATCAATATTGATACTGATAGTACATCAGTACAGGAAATTCCAATATTTTCGAGAAGGTTTTAATTTCAAAAATATCAATGTGGCATCAAATTATGCACAAAGCAGGCGACCATTATTATAATAATCAGCTATTCTGTATTCTGTATTCAGGCTGACTGAATTACTGATTGTTTTAATTTCAAGTTCGACACCGGGTCACAAATAACAAAAGAAATATTTTTCTTTCCTGTGATATAATTATATATTAACAGTTTTCGATTTTTTTTCCTTTACTTGTATTATGAAACCTTACTTCCTGCCATGATTCTTGGCAAACGGGGAATATCCAAAGATTTTGATGAGTGAGATAACCAGTATCAAAAAATGTAATATAAGCGACCGATTCTTTTCTCGGCTGTGATTGGTAGCTTCCCCTTTATACACCGGCAACGGACTATAGGCCCTAGTATTTGACAAAATCTTCACCTCGAAATGTCAACCCGTTCCTAAGAAAAAGGGATTGTAAGAGAGACAGTCAGATAAGAAAGGATAAAAAAAAAATTCTGTGATATAACTACAGATTTAAAGTTTTTAGATTTTTTGGCTTTAGTTTTAGCGTGGAACCTCGCTTCTTGGCGAGCTGCATGATTCTAGGCGAACGGGAAGTACCCTATAGGTTTTGATGTGTGAGTTTGCAAATATCAATAAATGTGACATAAACGACCGTATCTTTAGATTTCATTGACTTAGAAGCTTCAATTTTTTACATTGCCTAGGTACCATAGACCCGAGTATGTGACATAAACTTGAACCCGATACGTCCATCCGTTTCCGAGATAAAAGGTTTATAGCAGTCGAACAGAGCGATAGACGAGAAGCAATCGTATTAAGGTTCTGTTTTTATCTACTGAGACACGGAACCCCAAAAACAGATGAAAATAAGGAAACTTATGGAACAAAAGATGCTTTCAAAACAAGTTTCCATTTTGACTGCCTAGTTAATGTAAAACTGGAAGCGAGTGAACATTCTCCAGAAGTAACAATTGCTGTAACTCGATTTACATACAGATTCACCAGATCCTTTGAAATGGACGGTTGAGCCATTGTGGAAAGAGAGAATCGCAAATGAGACACCTTTAAAGAAACGCTATACGTGTTGGTGGCGTGTCGCGCGCTGACGGACAAAGTGAGCAGAGTTATTAGCCAGTGTGGCCGCCGGCGGCGCAGTAGTTGGTGCTTGCTAATTAAACAGCCGGCGGCGGCAGGAATGCAGTAATTCACCTACATGCCGGCCGACCGCAAAGCGTTACTCGCTCCGCCCACTGGTCACAGAGGGCGCGGCTGCGAGCAAACACGAAATAAAAAGTCACCGCTGCGCTCCAGATAATGGCGCACTCTCTGCCTTTCTTTTTTACAAAGAAACATCCGTGCACATGCAAAATAACTGGTAACTAGGAGCCAAAATTTGGAAACCAAAATAAATAAATACTTTTTAAGCAGATATAGTCCGATAGTCGAGGGCATAGCCTGAGGTTACCCGAATGAAAAAGAGGGGCCGTATTTTTATATCAAGAGACTCATCTTTTCGATTTTCCAACGTTTACATTGCCTTCCTGGGTTACTCTTCAGGAGCAGTTGCGAAATATCCATTTACGTACGCCACATCATCTACTCCCGGTTCAAAAAAGATATTAGTGACAGTTTTCTCTCGAGTTGGAGGATGTAAAATATGGCGAATATTTCAACAACGTAACAGAACTCCGAAAATAATGTGGACATATGCTTTGCTCAAAGAAATATATGGAACAGACGATTCGTTATTTCTTTTCTCATTATCTAAGAAAATGGGGACATGTGCATTAATCGAAGACATCAGTAGTGGTCCGAATCGAGAGCAGGTCCATTTGTTAGTGCGGGTTGCCTACATCAGGGGCAGGTGGCACTCAAGGGCAAACCTATTGTTCTCCTTTGATTGACAGGTACTTAACCTACTATTCTGCTGAAAGGATCCTTCCTTTTGAAGGCCAGGCACTTAACCTATTGTTCCCCAGACCCCTCATCCTCACCCCCACCCCATCCCTAAGGAAACATTGCTCTCGCTGCTTCACGCATACTTTCAGGTCTGACTTATTGGAATAGTCCCTCTCACTCTTATCAGTTTGATTGACTACTTAATTAAATAGATCAGTTAAATAACCTAACCCATCCCCTCCCATCCACCCCCCCCCCCCCCCCCAGGAAATGTCAGAAAGCTAAAATCCCATCAGGACAATGGAACACACCATGGCTACCCCCTCTAACCTAAGAAAATGGCGGGAAAATATGTCATTAAGCTACCTCCACTATCCTAACTCATATGACCGCCACCTCTCCCTAGATATTGGCGGGGAAAGTCTTCATTCAAATAATTTGAGGCAGTAAATTCATCCAGTGTGTCAACGAGGTCCAGAGTCCAACTGGCCTAGTATACAGTTGTAACACCAGAGGATGCTGTCTTCCCTTCCATTACATAATCCAAGTTGGTGATCTGCAGGGGGAAAATGGCAGGAAAGTGACTCAGCCTGTTCTGGGCTCCTGGACAGAGGAGGGAGTGTGCTTTATTTATTTTGGAACAATTTAATTAAGGACGGATTTTAAATAGTATATTTATTACATTGATGCAAAACACTCACCATGACATGCTTGAGGTCGCACTAAATGATCTACAGACCTGGAAACTACTCATAAATAATGCAGTACACTGATGTGCAGAGGCGCAAATAACTCTGGGGCAAACATGTTGCATAACCCAATGTTCAGCACTGTACTCTGGGTGTCTTAACCTAAATTTTGACTCTTTGAAGGCACTTAACCTACTGTTCTGTTAAGTGGTTTTCCATGTAACCCCATTTCCTTAAACTATTGTACCACCTTTGATACCAAATTAAGTAATTAGTTATGTCCTCCCACCATTTTCTGATACACATTTCGAATTTCATGTGCTTTTGAACCCCATTATTGCCGCATTCTTCTTTGTCACCGATCCCTTTCATACTCGCCACCTGAGAAATTCCAGTCGAAATAAGTGATCACCTAGGCACTGTTGCTGGACTGATACCTGTCCACCTGTGAATACTGATGTCACAGGTCGTGCTATAGAAATCTGTTCTACTGCTTTCTCTCCATTGCAATCCTAATGGACATAAGAGGTGCATCTACCCATTCATACATACCCAGCATGACTGACGAATAGCCAAGAAATGTTCGTCCTGCTGTCAGTATATGTCTCAGAAACGTTAAACGTTCTCACTGCTAAAAGCCTTCATCATATCTGTGCACACTTTCAAAAACACTGTTAATAATGAAATCATTCTTGTTGCCTGGAACGAGAGCAATGTCTAAGCACAGAAGGGGGGGGGGGGGGGGGGGGAAGCTTAAAATTATGCAAACAGAATTCGAAGCACTGTCTTACAGAAGAGAAAAATGGTGGGAATTTTCGGTGTTGTAGAGCTACAGGTCTGGAGATATCCTAACACCACAGTGGCGGTTGAGTGACAGCATCCCCTCCAGAGAAGGATTGTCTACTTCAACTTGTCTTTGAACATGTGCTTTCTCAGAACTTTCTGTACATAATAAGTTTCCTTTAATTTACGTCTATGGTCACAAACGTTTTGTTAATAGATTATTGGTTTTTGTATTTAATGACCATCATCAGATCTGTTTCATAAAAACAAAGTCCTGATGTACTGCAGCCATAGTGGCAGCATCAATTCTTAAATACGGCATCAGCACCAGCATCGTGAAATTCGTATAAATAACATCATATACACGAGTCATGTTGTTAGTAGCTACTACTCAATTGAACGACAATCGATAATGAGTGAAGTATCCGAAGTACACTCTGCTGACGGTTGTGGCTCTGATAATAGAAATATGTGTACCATTCTTATGACCTGACATACTCTTCCCTTTCCTATCACAGCTTACCACATTAAATCCATACCTTTCTTATGACAGGACATAGCCATTTCCTTTGCACATGTTGGAGCACAAACACATACTTTATAGGTCTGATGCTCAAGGTGAACCTATCAATCATCCCCTACTACTAAGTATAATACTTCGCCAATAAATGGTTGCTGATGATACGAAATAATACTGAGAGAAAATTAGTGATGGGTGGACAAGTCTCATAAGTTCGTCTTGCGTGTGCTAGCACTATGTCTTAGAAAGAGAGGTGTAATCGTCTTACAAACCGCCATGTGTTAAAAACCCCATTGCAACAACTACTGTACGTTACTGTGAAAAGTGGTCTTGGTTCAACAGGAGCACACAAGTATCAATGTTAAAGCTATACTGGCTTTATAAATCGAAGTATGGCATTAACTCTGAATGAAGATTTTTTTTCAGATACCGCGACACCGAATACAGATGGTGATTGTATGTGTATATTATCAGACCAGCAGTATGGTTACACAGTGCTGATGGTGCACCCTCGTAATAAAATTACAAAATTTTGAAGGTGATTTGGCTAAGGAGCATGGTATGAAACTAGTATTTGCACCTCCCTCATGCCGCCACTATATATTTCTCCAATATTTGTCACGTATTCTGTTTTGATACCATGACAGAAGTACTGTGTTGATACCATGACAGAGGTTCTGTGTTAGATCCACTGAGTTACAGGCAATGGTTGACTGAGAAGGATCACAACCAGTTGTAGATGTTGTGCTGATTGAGGTAGTAAGGCATGTACTCTAGCTTTTCATACCTCTAGTGCTACGCTTTCGGTAGACATGCTGTCTATGATTTGTATCAAGTCTTTCCATCCAACGACATACCTGTGATGTATCCGATGGAGAAACACTTTAATGATTACAGCCGCAAGTGTATCATATTTGTACCCTCTCATATCTCGAAACGAGTCACCTTTCTCGAATCTATATGCTACAGTAAAACTCCAGTGTGGTTTTAGGTACTCCCTACGCATCTTGCAACTGCCCCTCAGACTCGGCGCTACCACTCCTACAGCTTTGCACATTTGATCGTTCCTATGTAAGTCATAACTGAGTAGAAGTCAGAGAAAGCTATATCTAACTCCCTCTGCAAACCATGTCGAAACACACTAAGCTGAGTTACTGCGAAGGGTTGTGTTCTGACCATTCGATGGAAACGGGAACTGGGAGAAGGACGAGGATTTTGCTACAGCACTGTGGTGCATCCCCAAACTACATACAAGTACTACAGATCCGTGACCTTCAGGATCCACATCTATCACCCCCAAGACGCTACTTCGTTATACTGTACCATCCAATACAGAACTTCATCCGATACAGAACTCGATAAGACTTTTACCACATCTGTGTTCTCCCATATATCGAAAACGAATACCGTATGCATGCTGGCATCGAGCATTACAAATGTAATGTATTGCGAATACATAGAAAGAAGGATCCTTTATTGTATGATTATATGATAGCGGAACAAACACTGGTAGCAGTTACTTCTGAAAAATATCTGGGAGTTTGCGTGTGGAGCGATTTGAAGTGGAGTGATCATATAAAATTAATTGTTGGTAAGGCGGGTACCAGGTTGAGATTCATTGGGAGAGTGCTTAGAATATGTAGTCCATCAACAATGGAGGTGGCTTACAAAACACTCGTTCGACCTATACTTGAGTATTGCTCATCAGTGTGGGATCCGTACCAGATCGGTTTGACGGAGGAGATAGAGAAGATCCAAAGAAGAGCGGCGCGTTTCGTCACAGGGTTATTTGGTAACCGTGATAGCGTTACGGAGATGTTTAACAAACTCAAGTGGCAGACTCTGCAAGAGAGGCGCTCTGCATCGCGGTGTAGCTTGCTCGCCAGGTTTCGAGAGGGTGCGTTTCTGGATGAGGTATCGAATATATTGCTTCCCCCTACTTATACCTCCCGAGGAGATCGCGAATGTAAAATTAGAGAGATTAGAGCGCGCGGAGGCTTTCAGACAGTCGTTCTTCCCGCGAACCATACGCGACTGGAACAGGAAAGGGAGGTAATGACAGTGGCACGTAAAGTGCCCTCCGCCACACACCGTTGGGTGGCTTGCGGAGTATAAATGTAGATGCAGATGTAGATGTGACAATATTATTAAATATATAGGTATTGATCAACTGCATAGACGAGTGTAAAGTTTCATCACCTGTACTGAAGAAGGATGATCATATCCCACAAACTATACTATAAGTCGAAGAGACCCTCCCTCTGACTGTATCATTGTTTGAAACATTGTTTTTCTGCTGTAACATGCTTTGTAGACTGCGATACTTTTTGTTTTTTCTACCACGACTTAGAGGTCTGTGTCAGGTTCTAAACTGACATTAACACGTTCCGATCCATTGCTTCTCACAGAAAACTAGAAGTCGCACGGTATAAGTCATGTTCTTACTGCTGCTACCATAACACACCACACACACTGGATGATGTTAAATAAATGACATACAACTTACGGAAACTGGAGAGTTTGGCGGCGTTGTGGAGAGTTTCCAAACTGCAGTCTGAAGGTGATTGATGACCTCTACATTTAAACTCATGTCACAGTGACAGAATAGATGATGGCTCTGCGTTCCCTTTCGACTGATTCCTCATATTGCACTCGTGTACACGATCATTGTTTTGGTGCTAGCAACCCCCAGAAGGTGTCTCCCATCCGCAAAACTCATTCCCCAACTCAAACAAGCGCTGTCAGTCAAATATTATGTGGTAACCAACAGCGCTTCAATGCACGGATGGGATGGAAAAGACGCCGCCGATGTACTGTAATAATAAGCATAACATTTGATAGCGAGAACAGTTTTACCAATTTTACAGTAATTTCAACATCAGCCAATGATGTGACAGCATGTTCCCCTAATTTCAATGTCACAGCTAAACCGCCCCTTCTCTACTTTGCGAGTGTCATTACGGATGCAGATAGATGACTAAGCAATGCGTCCATTCACTGTTAATTCTCAAACACATACATCATCAAAGTATATCACACAGCGCTCTACGTATTTCTAAAACCTCGAGCGTAGAGCATAATTTACAATCTATCTCTAGACGGATGTGAGTCACAGAGTATTCTTGCAGTCTTAGGATAAAATTAGAGACAGAAAGACCCCCTTTCACTGTCTTGGACCAGCGCGGCCTGCGGCAGAATTACTGATTTAATCTGACCAGAAGTAGACCGCTACATTCCACATGTCATGAATAAATGAAGCTTTCCGAGTCCTCACTCATCCAAGTGCACAAAATCTCTCCAAATGTAGCCATGTAGAGGAGGTTGGCACTCATTATCGATGTATAGTAACAGATTTGAAAGTGTTTTGATGTAATTGTAGACAGTTAAGAAGAGAAAGAAATGGGTATTTTTTAAGCATGATGGAGCTCCAGACTGGTCGAAGCATTTTCCGGAAATCAACTACGCTATCAATTTTAAAGTACTGTTCTAGTGCCGGCCGGTGTGGCTGAGCGGTTCCATGCGCTTCAGTCTGGACCCGCGCGGCCGCTACGGTCGCAGGTTCGAATCCTGCTTCGTGCATGGATATGTGTGATGTCCTTAGGTTAGTTAGGTTTAAGTAGTTCTAAGTTCTAGGGGACTGGTGACCTCAGATGTTAAGTTCCATAGTGCTCAGAGCCATTTGAACTGTTCTGGTGTCTGGGATCAGTACCCGGAGGGTATTGGTAAGAGAGAACATACAAGCACTCCTAAGGCTACAAGGCTCTGCACTTAAAACAGGTTATAATGTTAGATTACTTGACTTTCCAACATATCAGTCGTGTGGAATGTGCATGACATACATCCTTCTTGCAGGTTTCTCTACGATATACATTGGTAACTCACTGTAAAACGAAAAGACTACTTCCTCAAAACAGTGGCTCTGTGTGATACATGCACAATACAGCTTTTCAGAGATGTATGGCGTCCACTGTTCACATCCAATCATAGTTCAGAAATTATACTATGCCCACATCATTTCTATATATAAAATGATAGGTAGTAACAGAGAATACCTCTTACAAGGAAATAGAAAAATGCCTAGCAGTTGTGTCAATCACGTGAAATTACACGTCATACCACCACTATCTCTGTAAACAGGACATCTGTCATCTATACATATATATTGCACTGTCTCACAAACACCTATCGCTAACTTAGAATCATCTAAGTAATGAAATTGAAGTCTCGATTTTGTACCCAAGATGTGACAAGGGAATGGAGTACATCACATAAATCTTCGTTCCTTTAGAGGCATGAGTCGAAACAGGATGGTCACATTTCATCACACATGAATTTGACGTCCTCTGATGACAGAGTTGATTGTTGTTAACGATCGCAAGTAGATAGTGCCCAAAGTCAAATACAGAACACGTGGTTGTATGTGAGTTGAATGCGAGCTATGTCACGCGACTGATGCAGCGTGACAGATCAGCAGAAAAAATGATCAAATGACCTGCGTCAACATCTCCCTCCCTGTCTATAATGCATCATCATTCTCCATTAATTTGTACCATGTTGCAGCACCATTTCAATCAATCACGCCATCCACTCTCTGTTATCCTATAACGCAGATGCATATAAGTTTAGAAGCAGATAGTTCTCTGTTTTCCTTAAAAGCGTCAAATACAGTAGTCCATTCGCGTGTATCATTGTTACCTCAATAAACATACAGTAGAATGCTGCCTTGACGGAAAAAAATGTAAATGTTCCCTGGTTGCCTTCGCTTCCATGTCGACATTTTCTCGGAATCCTCTTGCTGTCGCATACTTGTCCCCATGTACAAGAATATCTCTGCGCTAACCAGAAGACACGCAATTACTTCCTCAAGTTTCCCACATTTCAGCGTAATTTCCCCCAATTTATACATAGTTTCCATCTTTTTCGCAATTATATCGATGTTTCATGTTACTTCCACCCATGCGATCATGACATAACCTCTCCTTCTGCGTTCTAAAACTGCTTGTAAACGTAGTACAGCTGCCAACACCTAGCGAAAATTCCCTATTTTTCTGATTAGGAGGTGTAATATAGCACTGCACTCGATTGCATTCAGTCGCCTCCACCCACATATTTCACATTTGCAGTGCATTTCCTCTGTTTCCTGTATGCCTGTGTATGTGCATGTGTCACAGACACTATGTGTTGGCCCAGAAAAGGCTGAATCATTTTCCTGCCATTTTCTCACCACAGACCGCCATCTTGGATTACCTCATGGAAGGGATGACAGTGCCTTCTGGTGGCATTACTGTGTACTAGGTCAGTTGAATCTGGACCTTGTCGTGGACACACTGGATGGTGGTACTGCCTCATATTGTTTAATTAAAGACTGCCTGCAAAATAAATCCAGCACAGGCCGAGTTCTTTTCCCACCAATTCCTAGGAAGAGCTGGCAGTCAGATGAGTTAGGTTAGTGAAGGTAGCCCAATGACCTATTTTCCCACTATTTTCTTAGGTTATAGGAGGTAGCCTTGGTGTGTTGCATTGTACTGGTGGGATTTTGACTTCTCGCCATTTTCTGGGGAGGGCCGAGAGAGTGGATTAGGTTAATTAATTGAGCAACTTAATGAAGTAGTCAATCAAACTGGTAAGAGTGAGAGGGACTATTGCAATAAGTCAGACCTGAATGTGTACCTGTGGCAGCGAGGGGGGATTTCCTAAGGGGTGGGATTGCGGGAGGGGAAGGGGGCTGGGGAACTGTCTGTTAATCAAGAGAAAGGATCCTCTTAGCAGAACAATAGTTTAAGTACCTGTCAATCAAAGGAGAACAATAGGTTTGCCCCTGAGTGCACACCTGCCACTGATGTAAGCAAACTGCATTAACAAAATGTACTTGCACAGGCTTTGGTCCACTACTGAAATCTACTTATTTAGTAATCTAGAGGTCTCTGGCTTGGAAACCTTCCATAGAGTCTGTCAGTTATTATTCCATCCATTGCAAGCATATCAGTTTCGATCAATCTTTTGTATCTCACAAAACTGTAGTTGCAGTTTTTCTGATACATGAAATGAAATTCGACTTTTCTAGGTTGAGGGCCGCTGCGTTCTAACCACTACCCCCATTGGTGTATCAAACAGGAAGGCATCTCCCTCTTACATTTCCTTAGCAGCAGAAAAATTCATTTGAAGTCATAAGGAAAATTTCCATACAATCTTGAGGAAATTTTCTTTAAGATTTGTTTTTGATCAACAAAAGTTGTGCCATCTGCCAAACCGATATAATTTCAACTTACTCATAGATTAGTAATGTGTCAGACCAGGACTGTATCCCACAAAATTTGCATTCCGCTGGAAAACGTTCTTCGTTCTTGTTTTTTCTCCCAACATTCAATGTCCACATCCAAAAACTTTTCGGCAGTTCATCTACAGAGGCTGTTTCCGTAATCCTTCATGCAGAACAAATTCATTAATAGTATGTTCCCTCATCCATTACTAATCGATGAAAATTGTGGAACAAACTTATTATACCTTCAACAACATCGGTAAGTGGTCGTTCGTGAAAGATACAACAGGCAGATGACATATGACTCGACCAGTGCATGTGAAAATCGTCACAAAATTTGTATTAATGACACACAATTCTTCTATAGAATGAACGTGTAGATGAAATAAATTTTTCTCAAATACAATGAGTACCGTCTGTAAATGACAAAGAAAATTTTTCAAAAAACGCGGTAGCGCTGAAGACATGAAGACATTAACTCAACGGCTATTCTCTTAACACGGGTCACTCGCTCCACACCCGTAGTACAACTGCGGTTAGCGACTGGGGCTTGCTGCTCTGATCCCCTCCCTCCCAGCAATATATCCACAGGAATCAGACTATTCCATCATATTGAGCCGCGCACGGCTCGCGTTTATCCCTTTGATTGTTTGTCATCTTCTATTACAGTACTCCCCACTTGTTTTCTTATTCCATTTACTGGCGTCACTAACTTCCTGCCTTACTTGTCGTGAAGGGCAGCAGCAGCACGTATCGATAAGTGCACTGTCATATCATTTCTGGAGCCACCGTTAGTATTTTCGGGTCGTCATGTGTCTGGCAGTCAGTTGGAGACGGACTAGCAGTTCAGTCGGGATGCAGTAGCAGTGAAGTTGGGGACGGAGCGCCGATGAGACGCCGACAGCCAGTGCTCGCCGACCACTGGTGGCACACATGAACTGTCCGACGGGGGGAAATTGGAGCGGTACAACCGTTGGTTGGTCGTCTCATCGGCCGACGTATGTCTGTCCCTTGCACCTGGGTACTTGGTTGGTTGGCGTGGATCAGAGAGGAAGTCTCCCTGGCGAGTGTCTGGCTAGGGCCTGGCGGCGTCCATG
The DNA here is from genome assembly GCF_021461395.2 of Schistocerca americana. Lineage (NCBI taxonomy): Eukaryota > Metazoa > Arthropoda > Insecta > Orthoptera > Acrididae > Schistocerca > Schistocerca americana. Next base: position 357,636,096 of record NC_060123.1, read on the forward strand.
AACGTTTGGAATATGAGGGACAGTTCCCATTGCTACGAGGTCCGTGGCTCACCGATCCTGGACACGAAAGCTGAGTAAATAAAAAGTTTTCTTGTCAGTTGGTCCGTTGACTGTGTGTCGGTTGGGTTGTCTTCACATCAACAATGGTTGGGCTGATAGCCTGTCTCTCCTAAACGAGCGTCAGTATTTGACTTCCAGGCCGACCCTAGGAACTTCTGAGTGCCCTTGGGTGTACTGCCTTTTTTTTAAATTTGTTCTTGATGTTTGAACTTGTATAGCTTCTATCCGATTCTTTTTTAAATTAAGGTTGTCCTGCCCTTAAGGCGTAAGATTCTTCAGGCCCTCAGCCTAATTTAAAGAACTGTTTCATGTAAGACCTTTGGCATTTTAAAGGTTTCAATGTTGAATTTTAAGCGTTGGGCCTTCAGCCGATTTTGAGTATGAGTTGTTTTGCTCTTAAGACCTTCAGCATAAATTAAAGAGCTGTTACACGTGAGGTGTTTGGTAGTTAAAAAAATAATGTTATGTAGTTTTAAGTGTTAGGCCTTCAGCCGATTTGAATTTAACTTGTTGGCTCTTGAATTGTCTGATCCTTTGTGCCTTCAGCCTAACGAAGGAACTGTTTTAAGATAAGGCTTTGCCTTTTAAATTCCTCTTTTGGGTGAGTTTTGCCTAATTAAGAACAGTTTTTTTAAATGTAATGTCGTTTAGCCTTAAGTGTTGAGCTCTCAGTCGACGTTTGGATACAAATTGTTTGCTCTGAAAATCTCAGATTCTTTGGGCCTTCAGCCCAAATAAAGAACTGCTTTAACATAAGGCTTGCTCTTTAAATTTGTGAATCTGCTTGCGTTTTAAGTTAATGGTCTTCAGCTGTTTTTAAATTAAAGTGTCTTTCAGCCAGAAATGAAGTACCAAAGATTAAAGCTGTGTGTTTAAAAAAACATTTTTCTTTAATGTTATAATGTTTGATCAAATAATAAAGTTGTATGTTCGAGCGTAACTTACAGCCCCTTATTTTGGCCCCTTTCCATAATTTAAACTACCTGTCCTGTCCTGCAGGTTAAGCTGGGCATCTCACTGGTAGCAGAGCACGGTTGCGTTTGTGCTTGCCATTCTAGTTGCTGTCAGTTTCACTCTTGTTTCGTTTGTGTTCTGTGGTACCATATTGTTAAGGCTGTTACTTGTTTCAGGTGCTTATCGTCATGGCAGTTAGTGTCCAGGGACCGGCCTACTGAGAATGGACCATCTCGTTTACGTGTTGGCAATAAGGTGGCAACCAGCTGAGGGTAGTGTTCCAGAATTGGTAACCCGTTTGCGCGCCGCCGTTTCTCAGCCGGTTGACATCACGGCGACGGTGGTGAGTGGAACAGGAGCGGAAACTAGATTTTGGTTAGAGGCTGTTAGAGGCCCTGAGGACATTGTGTTTTGTAAGGAACCCAACCTAATGACTGTCAGCTAGATAGGGTGTGGGTATAGTTAATGCATTACTTCTGGAAGCTATTTTCGTCTTCAACTCAGAATAGTTTTTCTACTTGTCATCTTCCGAGAGTTAGCTTGGTACCTATTTCAGCACAGGGATGTCTGGTTGCCTGTCAGCATGTGTTTCTTCTGATAAAATGTTCTCAGTTTTCCAGCCGCGTCAATTCGAATAAAATCCTTGAGCTTTCGATGGCCATCTCCGCCATCGTCGTCAGGAGTTCACTTACTGCCAGGGTTGTTTTTTTTTTTTCTTGACATTGAAAATACAAAGAAGACACATAAGATACTGAACAAAGTGGCGGGCAAAAAACAGTAGACACAGAAATAAATAACACGAAGCCGTTCACACTCGACGAAAAACACACTAATAAACTGTTGGCACTGCGCACAAACACTGACGACATAGACAGTACAGGTGAACGAAGGAGCGTGACGGCGAAGAACACCAAACCACAAGCACGATGGCACACGCACGAGAAACTGATGGCAATGATCTCCAGCGTGCGAATGTCCACTCAACGTGTGCGAATCCGGGGACCTGCCGAGAGGGGAAGAACGGGGTGGGGAGGGAGAGGGGAGAACAAAGATGTGAATGGAAGAGGAGATGGTAGGAGGGATGGATGTGCAGGGATAGGGGAAGTGGGGAGAAAGGGAGGAGGGAGGGAATGGGGAGAGAAGGGAGAGAGGGGCCATAAGGAAAAAAAACACAGGAAGTGGGAGGGGAGGATCAATGTTGATAGGAGGGGTAGATGGAGGGGAGGAGGGAATCATCAGGGAGGGGGAGCTGGTAGAAGCCACCTTGGGTGAGGGTAAGGAGGGTGGAGAGATGGAGAGCAGGTGGGACGTAAAAATACAGGCGCGGCAGCAGACGGGGGTGGGAGAGGATGTGAGAGACAAGCAGGTGAGGGGGATCTAGTTTACGGGAGGTGTATAGGATCTGTATCCATTCGAGGAAGAGGAGGAGGTGGGAGAACGGAATAAGATCCTACAGGATCCATGTGGGGGAGGGAGGACAGATATGATAGGCAAGGTGGAGAACATGGCGTTGAAGAATTTGAAGGGATTTGTAAAAGGTAGGAGGGGCGGAGATCCAGGCAGGATGGGCGTAGCAGAGGATAGGGTGGATGAGGTATTTATATGTGTGGAGGATGGTGGAGGGGTGCAGAAAGGGGGCCAGAAAGGAGCTTGAGGAGACGCCGCTGGGAGCGTGCCTTGGCTTGGATTGTCTGGAGAAGGGGGGGTCCAGGAGAGGCGATGGTGGAAGGTGACGCCAAGGAACTTAAGGGTGGTGGTGAGGGCAATAGGACAGCCATAGATGGTGATATAGAAATCGAGGAGGCAGAAAGAAGGGGTCGTTTTGCCTACAGTGATCGCCTGGGTTTTGAAGGATTGACCTTAAGCAACCACTGGTTGCACCAAATGGTGAACCGGGCAAGATGGGATTGGAGAAGGTGTTGGGAGCGCTGCAGGGTGGGGGCAAGGGCAAGGAAGGCAGTGTCATCAGCGTACTGGAGAAGGTGGATGGGGGTGAAGGCGGCAGCAAGCCCGCCGTATTCAAAACGTACAGAAGAGGGGAGAGGACGGAACCTTGGGGCACACTGGCGGAGGGGAAAAAGGTGTAGGAATCCATGTTATGGATGGTGACGTAGGAAGGACGTTGGGAAAGAAAGGAGCCGATCAGACGGACTTAGTTAATAGGAAGGGCGAAGGTTTGGAGCTTGAAGAGGGGACCGGAATGCCAGACGCGCTCATAGGCTCGTTCAAGGTCAAGGGAGAGGAAGATAGCGGAGCGACGCGAATTAAGCAGTTCGGAGACGAGATGAGTGGGGTAAAGGAGAAGGTCATTGGAAGAGAAGGACGGCCGAAACCCACACTGGGTAACGGGAAGGAGGCGATGCTGGCGGAGATGCTGGTGGATGCGTCGGGTTAGGATGGATTCCAGGACCTTGCTGAAGACTCAGGTAAGGCTGATGGGATGGTAGGAGGAGACAGCGGACGGCGGTTTACCGGGTTTAAGGAACATCAGGATACGGGAGGTTTTCCACAGGTCGGGGTAGTAGCTGGTTGACAGGACTACATTATAGAACCTGGCCAGGGTGGAGAGGAAAGAGGCAGATGCTTCACGAAGGTGGCGATAGGTGACATGATCGTGACCAGGAACGGTGTTGCGTTTCCTGCGAAGTGTAGCGATAAGATCCTGTGTAGTAACAAGGGCACTGACTTCGGTCCGGGGCTGTTACAGTCTCTCGCTTATATAGGCATGATGACATCATCAGCAGCCAATCAGTTCGATATAATGTAGCGCACGCGCTTAAGTTGACCCGGGCAGCTAGCGAAGCTATTGCCTGTAGCAGCACCGATGATGTCAGGGGGCGCCAGGGATAGGCATCACGTTTGAAACTGCCGCTTCCGCGTCGCGCATCTGTCTCTGCTTCTTTTCGATGTCCAACGCCCGTCCCAAAGCCCTGTTGAGTGTGTATTCCTGGTCTCTGATGAAATTGTTGTTGTTTAAGCGAATCTCGGCCGCTTCCTTTACAACGGCGTCTCAATATGTAGACGCATCACCCAACACTTTTGCATTTTCTAACTGTATTTTATGTCCGTTATCTAGGTGTAGGACCCGTGGTCTAGGGGTAGCGTCTTTGATTCATAATCAAAAACGTCTTCGGTTCCGGGTTAGATCCCCGCCAGTGCCTAAATTTTGATAAATAATCAGCATTGGCGGCCGAAGACTTCCAGCATAAGAAGTCAGCCTCATTCTGCCAACGGCTTTGTCAAAGAGGGCGGAGGAGCGGATAGAGGTTCAGGGCACTCTCTTGTCCTAGGGGTGGGAAATTACCCCTAAAGGCGGAAGAATCAGCAATGATCAACGGCATGAGGATGCAGAAGGCAATGGAAACAACTGCATTAAAGACACGTAACGTGTATCCACAGGACATGTGGCCTGTAATTGAAGAAGTGTCATGATGATCTCTCCATTGCCAAACGATTCCGGAATAGTCCCCCATTCGGATCTCCGGGAGGGGACTGCCAAGGGCGAGGTTACCATGAGAAAAAGATTGAATAATCAACGAAAGGATAACGTTCTACGAGTCGGGGCGTGGAATGTCAGAAGCTTGAATGTGGTAGGGAAACTAGAAAATTTGAAAAGGGGAATGCAAAGGCTCAATCTAGATATAGTAGGGGTCAGTGAAGTGAAGTGGAAGGAAGACAAGGATTTCTGGTCAGATGAGTATCGGGTAATATCAACAGCAGCAGAAAATGGTATAACAGGTGAAGGATTCGTTATGAATAGGAAGGTAGGGCAGAGGGTGCGTTACTGTGAACAGTTCAGTGACCGTGTTATTCTAATCAGAATCGACAGCAGACCAACACCGACAACGATAGTTCAGGTATACATGCCCACGTCGCAGACTGAAGATGAACAGATAGAGAAAGTGTATGAGGATATAGAAAGGGTAATGCAGTATGTAAAGGGGGACGAAAATCTAATAGTCGTGGGCGACTTGAATGCAGTTGTAGGGGAAGGAGTAGAAGAAAAGGTTACAGGAGAATATTGGCTTGGGACAGAGAATGAAGGAGGAGAAAGACGAATTGAGTTCTGTAACAAGTTTCAACTAGTAATAGCGAATACCCTGTTCAAGAATCACAAGAGGAGGAGGTATACTTGGAAAAGGCCGGAATATACGGGAAGATTTCAATTAGATTACATCATGGTCAGACAGAGATTCCGAAATCAGATACTGGATTGTAAGGCGTACCCAGGAGCAGATATAGACTCATTCTACAATATGGCAGTGATAAAGAGTAGGCTGAAGTTCAAGACATTTGTCAGGAAGAATCAATACGCAAAGAAGTGTGATACGGAAGTACTACGGAATGACGAGATACGTTTGAAGTTCTCTAACGCTATAGGTACAGCAATAAGGAATAGCTCAGTAGGCAGTACAGTTGAAGAGGAATGGACATCTCTAAAAAGGGCCGTCACAGAAGTTGGGAAGGAAAACATAGGTACAAGGAAGGTATCTGCGAAGAAACCATGGGTAACAGAAGAAATACTTCAGTTGATTGATCAAAGGAGGGAGTGCAAACATGTTCCGGGACAATCAGGAATACAGAAATACAAGTCGCTGAGGAATGAAACAAATAGGAAGTGCAGGGAAGCTAAGACGAAATGGCTGCAGGAAAAATGTCAAGGCATTGAAAAAGATATGATTGTCGGAAGGACAGACTCAGGAAAGTCAAAACAACCTTTGGTGACATTAAAAGCAACGGTGGTAACATTAAGAGTGCAACGAGAATTCCACTGTTAAATGTAGAGGAGAGAGCGCATAGGTGGAAAGAATACATTGAAAGCCTCTATGAGGGTGAAGATTTGTCTGATGTGATAGAAGAAGAAACAGGAGTCGATTTGGAAGAGATAGGGATTCCAGTATTAGAATCGGAATTTAAAAGAGCTTTGGAGGACTTACGGTCAAATAAGGCAGAAGGGATAGATAACATTCCATCAGAATTTGTAAAATCATTGGGGGAAGTGGCAACAAAACGACTATTCACGTTGGTGTGTAGAATATATGAGTCTGGCGACATACCATCTGACTTTCGGAAAAGCATCATCCACACAATTCCGAAGACGGCAAGAGCTTACAAGTGCGAGAATTATCGCACAATCAGCTTAACAGCTCATGCATCGAAGCTGCTTACAAGAGTAATATACAGAAGAATGGAAAAGAAAATTGAGAATGCGCTAGGTGACGATCAGTTTGGCTTTAGGAAAAGTAAAGGGATGAGAGAGGCAATTCTGACGTTACGGCTAATAATGGAAGCAAGGCTAAAGAAAAATCAAGACACGTTCATAGGATTTGTCGACCTGGAAAAAGCGTTCGACAATATAAAATGGTGCAAGCTGTTCGAGATTCTGAAAAAAGTAGGGGTAAGCTATAGGGAGAGACGGGTCATATACAATATGTACAACAACCAAGAGGGAATAATAAGAGTCGACGATCAAGAACGAAGTGCTCGTATTAAGAAGGGTGTAAGACAAGGCTGTAGCCTTTCGTCGCTACTCTTCAATCTGTACATCGAGGAAGCAATGATGGAAATAAAAGAAAGGTTCAGGAGTGGAATTAAAATACAAGGTGAAAGGGTATCAATGATACGATTCGCTGATGACATTGCTATCCTGAGTGGAAGTGAAGAAGAATTAAATGATCTGCTGAACGGAATGAACATTCTAATGAGTACACAGTATGGTTTGAGAATAAATTCGAGAAAGACGAAGGTAATGAGAAGTAGTAGAAATGAGGACAGCTGGAAACTTAACATCAGGATTGATGGTCACGAAGTCAATGAAGTCAAGGAATTCTGCTACCTAGGCAGTAAAATAACCAATGACGGACGGAGCAAGGAGGACATCAAAAGCAGACTCGCTATGGCAAAAAAGGCATTTCTGGCCAAGAGAAGTCTACTAATATCAAATACCGGCCTTAATTTAAGGAAGAAATTTCTGAAGGTGTACGTCTGGAGTACAGCATTGTATGGTAGTGAAACATGGACTGTGGGAAAACCGGAACAGAAGAGAATCGAAGGATTTGAGATGTGGTGCTATAGACGAATGTTGAAAATTAGGTGGACTGATAAGGTAAGGAATGAGGAGGTTTTACGCAGAATCGGAGAGGAAAGGAATATGTGGAAAACACTGAAGAGGAGAAGGGACAGGATGATAGGACATCTGCTAAGACATGGGGGAATGACTTCCATGGTACTAGAGGGAGCTGTAGAGGGCAAAAACTGTAGAGGAAGACAGTGATTGGAATGCGTCAAGCAAATAATTGAGGACGTAGGTTGCAAGTGCTACTCTGAGATGAAGAGGTTAGGACAGGAAAGGAATTCGTGCCGGGCCGCATCAAATCAGTCAGTAGACTGATGACTAAAAAAAAAATCTAGGCAGTGCTCCGCTATGGCCAACTTGTCAAGCTCCCTTTGTTTTATATGGCGCTTGCGCTCAATACAACGCTCCGCAACCGTGCGAATTGACGCGGCTGGAAAACCGAGAACGCTTTATTCATGTTTGCCGTCACGAAAGACTCCGAGGACACAAGTGTTTCTTCTGACTGGTTGGTTTCGAGCGGGTGTCTAGCTTTCCTTTTGACCTAGCAATGAGACTTTCATTAGTCATCTTGCGGTCCGATCCTGGTTCAGGGATGTCGTTAGCCAGTGGGCGTGGTCCCTCTGCATGGACGGGTCCGAGCGAACGTTTCACCTGCGGATTTATCGTGCCCATTGCCTTGCTTTGCTATCTCGTTTTCTTATTCCATTTACAGGCGTCACTAACTTCTTGCCTTACTTGCCATGAGGGGCAGCAGCAGCGCGTATCGGTAAGTGCACTGTCGTACCATCTCTGGAGCCACCGATAGTATTTCCGGGTCGTCGTGTGTCTGGCAGTCAGTTGAAGATGGACCAGCAGTTCAGTCGGGACCCAGCAGCAGTGAAGTCGGAAACGGAGAGCCGGTGAGGCGCCGGCAGCCAGTGCTGGCCGACTGCTCACGACACACATGAACTGTCCTACGGAGGGAGATTGGAGCTGGACGACCGTTGGTGTGTCGTTCGGCTGGTCGTCTCATAGGCTGACGTATATTTGATCCTAGCACCATTTCCTGGCCTGGGCAGTTGGTTCTTTGGCGTGGAGCAACGAGGAAGTCACAGTGGCGCGTGTCTGGCCAGGGCCCGGCGGCGTCCATGAACGGTCGGAGTGTGAAGGGCTCTTCCCATTGCTACGAGATCCGTGGCTAACCGATCCTGGACACTAAAGTTGAGTAAATAAAAAAGTTTTCTTGTCAGTTGGTCCGTTGACTGTCTGTCGGTTGGGTTGTCGTCGGATCGACAATGACTGGGCCGACTGACTGTCTCACCTAAGCGAGCGTCAGTGTGTGAATTCCAGGCCGACCCTCGGAACTTCTGAGTGCCCTTGGGTGTACTGCCTTTCTTTTTATTTGTTCTTGTTGTTTGTACTTTTATGGCATCTATTTTTTTTTTAAATTAAGGTCGTTTTGCCCTTAAGGTCTTTTGGTCTTCGGTCTAATGTAAAGAACTTTGTCACATAAAACCTTTGGAATTTTAAAGGTTTTAATGTTGTTGAATTTTAAGTGTTTGGCCTTCGGCCGATTTTGAGTTTGAGTTGTTTCGCTCTTCAGGCCTTCAGCCTAGTTCAATGAACTGTTACACATAAGGCCTTTGGAATTTTAAAAATTTTAATGTTGTTGATTTTTAAGTGTTGGGCTTTTCAACCAATTTTGAGTTTGTTTTTCTCTTATGGCCTTCAGCCTAAATTAAAGAACCGCATCACTAAGGCCTTTGGTATTTAAAAAAAATAGTGTTATGGAGTTTTAAGTGTTAGACCTTCAGCCAATTTGAATTTAACTCGTTTGCTCTTGAAGTGTCTTATTCTTTGGGCCTTCAGCCTAATTAAGGAATTGTTTTAAGATAAGGCTTCGCCTTTCAAATTTCTCTTTTGGGTGAGTTTTGCATAATTAAGAACTGTTTTATGTAGGGCCTTTTTTTTAATTAAATGTTGTTTAGCCTTAAGTGTTGGCCTCTCAGCCGATTTTTGGATTCAATTTGTTTGCTCTGAGAATCTCAGATTCTTTGGCCCTTTAGCCTAAATAAAGAATTGTTGTAACATAGGCTTGCCCATTAAATTTGTGATAATGCTTGCGTTTTAAGCTATTGGCCATCACCGTTTTTAAATTAAAGTGGCTTTCAGGTCGAAATTAAGTTCCAAAGATTAAAGCTGTGTGTTTAAAAATAAATTATTTTTGGGCTGTTGTAATGTTTGATCAAATAATAAAGTTGTATGTCCGAGTGTAACTGACAGCCCCTTATTTTGGTCCCTTTCCACAATCAAAACTACCTGTCCTGTCCTGTCCTGTCCTGTCCTATGGGTTTAGCAGGGCGTCTCACATATAAAAACTCTCCTGATGCCACGTGCGAAGCTAGCCACTGGAAAAATGGCTTCAGAGAAAAAAACTCCCTTCTGAAATGTACTCTAAACTCAGAACTCCGACTGACTTAGACGGAAATTTTCTTCTCAGTAAGTGTTCAAAATCAAATATTAGGCAACACACTAACCCAGTACATCGTTTCACGAAACACATACAACACGCATATACTGTGAAGCTGTATAAATAAATTAATATACTATCTTTGCTGACGAATGATTGAGGTTATTGCCCACCATGTCTCATAGAAGAAAAAGCATAAATTCCGTGAAACTTTCTTCCAGATTAAAACGATGTGCTGGGCTGGAACGAGGAAACTGTGCCTTTCGCACGCGCAAATCACGAGCCACCCTCACAGCTTCGCCTTCTAAAGTGCCCCCCTTCTGTCTTCCAAACTTCACACTTTTCAAGCATACCTTGCGGGATCAGTACTCCCAAAAGAAAACGCACTGCGGCCAAATGGCTTAGATACAGCCCAGGGTATTATTTCTGAAATGAACTTCTTTACAGTTTTTTTTGGTAGATGAGAGATGCCTGGGGAAGGAAAACTGTGAAGAGAGGGGTAATATGATGCCATCGGACAGATCAGTCAAATGGCTCTGAGCACTATGCGACTTAACTTCTGAGGTCATCAGTCGCCTAGAACTTAGAACTAATTAAACCTAACTAACCTAAGGACATCACACACATCCATGCCCGAGGCAGGATTCGAACCTGCGACCGTAGCGGTCACGCGGTTCCAGACTGAAGCGCCTTTAACCGCACGGCCACACCGGCCGGCACAGATCAGTCGGTAGAGCACTTAACGGCCAAAGGAAAGATTCCAAATTCATATCTATATCCAGGGCACATTTTTAATCTGGTAAGACGTTTCAGTACTTCACGCACTCCGCTGCAAAGTGAAAATACTTTCTGGAAACATTCAGTGTTAGAGAAAGTACAACACTGGGAAGCAGTTTGCAACATTTCTCAGAAACCAAGCATGAACTGTGAAACCACATACAGAAATCAGGTAAGTTAACACGTTCGGCGCCCCCACCCCGCCAGATGTGCTAGCTTGCGGAAAGGCAGGTGGCCGACGCCACACCGGGCGTGTTCTATCGTCGCCGTCTAGCTTACGTTTACCCTAGTCCATCCTGGGCACTCTGCAGTAAATGTGAGACAATAAGCAGCCCAAGTTTCATATTTTACGTTCATTTTCGGTAAAGCCAGTGGAATGGAAAAGTACTGGTAAATCACAAGAAGACATTTCGTCCTCGAATTTTTAAGTGGCAGAGATGAAGTTGAGAAAAAAGAATACCGAGAGCATGGCTTATATTCCTTGACTGATATATCACAGAATATTTCACTGAGAAAAATAAACAATTAGCTGAACAAGTAGGGGAAAAAAGGAAAACTAAACTCCTAGCGAACAGGCCATGAAGGCCCAACGGTAGCGACCGGCCGCCGTGTCGTCCTCAGACCATAGGCGGCACTGGATGCGGATATGGAGAACATGTGGTCAGCACACCGCTCTCACAGCAATATGTCACTTTCCGAGACTGGAGCCGCTACTTCTCAGTCAAGTAGCTCACAAAGGCTGGTGCATCCCGCTTGGCAACAGCGCTTGGCCGACCGGATGGTCACCCTTCCAAGTACTAGACCAGCCCGACAGCGCTTCGGTGATCTGACGGGAACCGGTGTCACCACTGCGGCAAATCAGTTGGCCAAGTAGCAAAAAATGTATGACGTAGTAATAATACAGAGTATTAGACATTTACTCGAAGTGTGCATTGAACAAATGTAATGAAAGACGAAACAAAATATGAAGGGTACGCATTTTAATTCATACGTATTACAAATTTATCATCGACAGGAAATAATTTCCTTTTACGCCCACGCCTGTTTTGAGACATATCTATAAAAATAAAATATGTGAGTAATTACGATAAGATAATCATTTGATAGGTAAAGTACGATAAACTGAGAAAACTTGCACTTATCTGTTTAAGTTTCACCACAGGTAGGCAGAAAGATAAACCAACAGCTAAATCCCAACCGACGTTAACTGCAGAGAGCCCGGGCACACACTGATGCAAATCCGATCCGCAAGCTAAACAAAACAGAGGCTGGACGCGCCGTTAGTCAGAACACGCTAGGCATGGCGTCTGCCACCTGCCGTTCCCCAGCTACAACGCGTGTCGGGGTGCGGACACTGAACGTGTTAAAAAGTTTTCAGACTCCCATATGTTTATGATGTTTTCTTTCACATTATGTGCGTAAATGGAGGTACCGTGATGTCATTTATTCAAATTAATACATCTGTGTCTACTTTACGAAGCTGGAAACACATTTCATTCTTATGAACAGATCTTCTGAAGGAACGAACAGATCATATAAAGTTAGGTATAGGAACGTTAGATCTATACAGCATTTTCCCAGAGAGAGCTAAACATGCCATCGTTAAACTCATCTATCAGGAAGGTAATGGAAGAGACGTCAATAACTACCGACCCAATTCACTAGTGACATCATTTTACAAAACATTGGAGAACGAGATGTACACTAGAACAACAGCTCTCCCAAGCAATAACAATATCCTCAGTAAATTAGTTTCTGTTCCAGAAGAATTCCTCAACTGATAATGCCATTTACGAGAACACGCAGACTCGCCAAATTTTACAAGCACTGAATAACAAAATAGCACTGGTTGTTACTTTCTGTGACATATCTCTGGCATTTGTGTCAGTGACGATATTCTCCTAGATCAACCGATGTTTCAAGGAATTAATGGTGTATTAATATAATGATAATGGTATTACGGTAGTATACATTTTTTCCTCTAAATTTTAAAGTAATACATGAGTCACGATGGGCACATGGTTACGTGATACGGGACAATCGTGCTGCATCCACCAGTCCCCATTGTCTTATGAGCCAAGAATGCCACGTACAGAAAACGAACTGAATACAGAACGAAACTCCCTGTGTTGGGACTCAGCTTTTCCGAAAGCTATATATTCTGGAAATTACCAAGATTTTGTAATTTTATGCATCTTTATGTTTTGCTGTGTACATTGTCTCCATCCAAAGAGTCGCTGACGCACTTTCTGTGATATTTCGGCAGACATTTGCAATTTAGTTTTTGCAATCTGTAGGTGGAACTGGCTGAAACAAATACTGCTCATAATGTTTTATGCGACATTCAATGTGAACGGAAAACGTCTGTTTCTTTCCCAGTGCAAAAAGAAAAATGATTTTGAAAGTGGTATTTTGTATGTCCATTAGACAGAGCAGTCCCATATTAGTCTAGTACGGTCTTAGAATTAATAGAGACAGTAAAACACGAAGAATAACCAGTACTTCAGCACCGACTAAGTAGCACTGCTGTAAGGCGGTAGAAAACAGCGTGCTGCAGTGTGGCACACGAGACAAGAAGGGACAAAGAGCGCTGCTGAGTACTGCTTTTTCACCCTGTTAACACATATAGAATAAATGAATATTGTCTTGGACTAATTTTGGACCGGTTTGTCGAATATTCACGTAAAATTCTGCTTTGTAAATCATTTTGTTTGTAAAGGGAAATAAGCCAACGCTTCCCACGGACGATGGGCGTCACTTGGAAGGCATGATCAGAAAAATTTATTGGGACCGACTCCAGCTACACGTCATGAAAAATGAAATGCAAATATCAGGTGAAACTCCAAAGAAAACGCCGATGACGAACTCTTGGTACGGCATAACCTCCTTTAAGAAAGAGTATAAATCAGTCGTCGATACTCAACAATGGAGAAGTTTTAGCGATGAATCGTTTCCGAGAAATTTTGTATAATGCGTGGATTCAGTAGATTCTTTTTCTGAAGCACGTAAAGATAGTTCCTCCTTCGTGAGTTAACCGTCCAATTTGAACCTTAAATTTACGGTTTGGTTCCTGAATTATTTCATAGTTGGATACTTGGTCACCAGGTATTATGTTTTGACAGCACTTGGATAACGTTCATTTTATCAAGCATTTTGACAATAGGTTCATTCAGAACAATTTTTTCTTTGTAACTGAAAGTAACAGAAAGCAATAACTTGTTCATACAGTGCGCCATGGCAATTAGGCGATATAGTAGATTTATTATATGGTGTGTCAATTTCAGTAGGTTCTGCCTTTGCTATTAGTTTGTGTGATGATTATACACTGACGGAAGAAAGTTAATGTTGAAAAATGAAATTTGGGAAAGACATTTGTCTAATTACATATTTCAGTAATTAACATTGCAAGATCTCAGGCTAATCTAAGAGCAAGTTAAGCCACTGCAAATCAAGTGCTGTTACTAAATAATCGGTGAAACCGTGAAATGTTCAAAGCATGCAAGGAAGCGTGCATGCATTTTGTTGTACAGGTGCCGGATGTCAGTTTGTGGGATGCAGTTCAATGCTCATTGCATTTCCTCCGTCAACACGGGGCCGGTTAATGCACTAGAGTTGTCGTCCAATATTGTCTCTTATGTGCTCGATTGAAGATAGATATGGTGATCGACCACGTGAACGCAACATGTCGGCACTCTGTAGAACATGTTGGCTGACAACAGCGGTATATGAGCGAGCGTTTTCCTTTTGGAAATCACGCCCTGGAGTGCTGTTCATGATTGGCAGCATAACAGATCGAATCACCAGAGTGCGTCGAATAACCACTAGAGTGCTCCTGCTTCATGTGACGTCTCTTACCGGGTCATAACTCCAGATGTAGAACCAGTGCGTCTATCACGAAGGCAGGTTGCTTGCGGGCACTCAAGTGACCTCCTCCTAACCAACACACGGCCATCACTGGCACCGAGGCAGAACCAGCTTTCATCAGAAAACACGACAGACCTCGACCCTGCCGTCGACCCTGCAATTGCAAATGGCGGTGGCTTGGTGTCAGTGGAATACACGTTACAAGGCGTCTGATTCGATCTGTCCTCTTTCGTAGCAGTTCGTTGTGTCACTGTGGTGCCAATGGCTGCTGAAATTGGGGCTGCAGATGTAGTACGATGCACCGCAGTCATACTCTGAGCAACATCGTCTTCCCTTTCGGTAATGCAACGTGGCCACCTGGAGCCCGGTCTTCAAGCGACCGAGCACTCTTGTCATCACCGCTGACAGCAATCATTAACAATGGTTACATTCCTGCCAAGCCTTCCTGCATCGTGGTGGAAGGAACATCCACCTTCTCGTAGTTCTATTACAAGACATCGTTCAAACTCAGTGACATGTTAATAATGGCCTCTTTGTCGCCTTAAAACTTTCATGACTGATATCAACTCATCACGCCCAATGTCAAACGTAAATTTCGCTTACGACGTTGCATCGCGTACTTATAGCAAACACGCTTTGCATCTTCATAGTAGCGTAACTATCTACATTCTTTTACGAGTGGCACGAAATTTGAATAGACATCATCTTTCAAATGTAGCAACATGCCTACCAACCTCAGTTTATGTCGCACGACGCCATCTTGGTGTAGCGATCTTTTTTCTCTGTCAGGGTATAATAATTTTCAGGTTATTGTCTTATTGCTTTAATAGAGTTTGCGACATAATGCATATGCTGGCGAGCTATCAGCTGGGCGAAATTATTGATAACATGGATTTGTAATTATCTGCTCGGCGGAGAGGCCGTGAAGAGGGATGCACTGAACGGAGGCAGGGGGGCCCAGCTTGGCAACGTACGAGCACCGGCAGCAGACAGGTGCATCGCCTCTGGGCCTTCAGGGTTAGGGAAACGAGCCCTTAGCGTCAGGATTTCAGCCGGCAGAAGTCCCACTCAACACTCCCCTCCACACAAATCTTTAGTCTAATACATGCCCCATACTAGCCTCCAGTTCAGCCCCCTTACCGTTACACCAAACTTCTTTGTGTGTATGTGTGTTAGGCTGTTATAATATTCAGTAATAGGTAATAAATTTAAGATTATCAGTTCAACATGAATGCATATTATTACGGAAATAAAAATCATGTATAGCAAATTGAAGGCATCACCAGCAATACAAAACAAAAAATTAATGTGGTGTTAGCTACTGTCAATCAGGACAAATTTTCGTTAAGTGATTCACTTTATTTAATACTTCCTTTAGGGAAACAGCAGAGCCAACATGCGTCCTGTTTATATGGCACTCCCAAAACCGGATTTCTTAAACCGATATCCGAATTCCGCCGTTTGTTGGTAAATCAATCGATTTTTGCTCCCATGGAAACGCAACAGTGTTTGAAATTTTTTTACTGATATGGACACACTGGGTTTTCGTACAGTGAAGAAAAAATAGAAATGTTAGACTCAAACTGATTACACCTCGTATTGAAGAGAAATAGCGATTGTGCTGACTCGATCAGAAACTGTAACAACTGTTTTCCAGGTGCCGTATTTAGTTGGGCTACCAAACGTGCTTCAGACGCTACCATTCAAATACGACAGCGAAAAACGGTTTCCGGAATTCGATTTTCATTTTTCGGAAGATGTGTCGCATGTAAACGTAGTGATGCAATACGACAAAAATGCTGTAGGATCTATTATGTTGGTAGTACGCCAAGGATGCAGACGATTGACTATTGTCTAAAATCGACATTATTCACCAACAAATCAAAGTCGTTTTGCCTCCCTATCTACAGTTACCTTATGAAAACCAAAGAATATAGAAATGATACAAAGTAGGAATGCCTACTGAAAGCAGTTAAGATAGCTGCATATATGAGTTACTTCGTTATTATTTGCCTGTATAATAGGTGAATTTTAACCTGTAATTTCTTCCAATGTCGTCCCTGCGCATTATAGATGAGATTAATTCTGGGAATATTAAGAGTTATGGGTGTTGATGTGTGTTAAGTTAGTGTCCTACGTGATGTTCCAAACATCTTAAGAAATAGCCTGCTGCTATTCTTTCTAGTGTCTGCTGTCAACCAAGAGTTATAGGCAGTTTTGTGGCATTGAAACCTGTTCTTTTTCCCCTTCTTCTTTGATAATGGCGATGTGTATGTTTGTCCCAGTGTGGGCGTGCAGGAAATAAATGCTACTCTCTTTCATGGCTGTAATGTATGTTCTTCACACTAGGCTAGTTCTTTTTCCACCCTTAAAACTCTGCAGTAGAACTACTCACTGAATAACATACAAAAACAGCTTGTATCGATCTAGCAAGAACTAAGTAATTTGGCTGTCTTTTAGAATTATAGTCACACATACTGTCTGAATTCTGAACTTAGGTTTCAACTATGCGGTGGCTGCACTTTCTCTAAGTTCTAATTATTCTCTGAGGGTACGACTTTTGGTTTTAACGTTGAGTGACTTTTCTCACACTAAAGTCTGTTTGTTCAAAGGATATTTACCTAATTACCGAGTATCTGTATGTAAAGAACTAAGTGCTAAGTTGTCTTCCCCTGCATTTGCTGTGGAGGTACCTGACACAGTTGAGGCAGGTGCTTAGTACTAATGTTCTTGTAGTTTTGTAGAAAAATTTTCTCGCAAAGTTTACCACCTAGCAAGAAACTAATTTCAGATTCACTGCACAAAGTATTAAAATTCTTCTGTACACTTGATTAACTTTTAAATGTAATTTCACAGTTATGACTTGAAATCAATTTTTTACAAATTGAAAAATCTACTGAGCTGTACACGTATACTTCACTGCAGTGTAAAGAGAGAAGCATTTTCCTTTTTTTATTGTTTGTTGTAATATGTTAGCCAAGGCCACAGTTTGTTCTGTCACTGGATATTCCACAACATAGATATTAAACTAATTTCACTGACAAAGTGCAGGCGACAGGATGTGAGGACGATTTAGATCGTATAATTTTAAATTTCTACAACGAGCATTGACATTTCCACTCTTATGGACATCATATTTGGAAAATTTAAAGTGAAGAATTAACATGAAAATCAAGTCTGTAAGCTACCTATTTTTCTATCGATAGACCTTAATATTAACAACATACAATCAAGAATTGATGACGAAGTCTGAGTTCATTTTCTGTTAAAAAAATTGAAAGTTAGTGTCAGTATAAAATAAGACAATTAACTCATGTTGCTGGCTCTGCTGTGACTTCGTGGCAGTCAAATTGTTAAATCTTACGGATGTAAATTTTAATGTCACAGACATAGCACTTCCAGTTAACTTACAGTGAAGTACTGGAATTATGTATTTAAAAATGTAAAAATTATTGTGCAATGTCACATTTATGAATAAATGAAGAGCATTAACTGAACAGATTTAGTGCGAAATATTTAATTTCAGTATGGAAAAAGTTTGGGTTTTCAAAGTTTATGTGAAAAGATTTTGTCAACTTTCCTTGTATCATCCTTTTCTGGCCACACGAATTTACTTCCTTCTCTGTCAAGAAATTTAATCAACTTTTTCACCTTGTTTCATGGCAGCTTGCACAATAAATTAGTGCAAATGCCCTCATTCAGAATCTGGTTTAATAATAACCCTATACTCAATAAACAATGAAAAGTTTTCAGTACTGCAGCAGGCACCAAATGAATTTGAGTGTTCCTTCTTGAACACACTGATTTGCATTAGTTATGAACTGGAAGTGCGTGCCATTTCCATACAATGATCATATTCAAACTGCATATTTCCTGTGATGTATCTGGTATTACTCCAATGCATCTTTACGTGTCCAGCATGGCTTTGTCACCTCCTCCACTGGAACTTTTGTTATAACAACTGTCAGTTAGGGATTTTGTACATTTTACAAATATGTGCAATCAGTAATGAAAATTTGTCTAGCTTTCACACACTTCCAAACATGATGCTTTGGTTCCATCAAAGATCATTTCCATCGCCTTAATATTGTTTCCTGGAGTTTTTTTGTGGTTAAAACCATAAATACCTAGCTTCTCATTTGGAAGATAATCAGATACTAGGGTACAGAAACTTGAGAGGTAACTATGTAAACCGTTGCTGTAGAAATAGTGATCTGTTCATTACTTCAGTGTGTACTCATCGCCTCATTCTCATAAACAATAGAAATCTCACTGATATCAATCTGGAGAGCACTATAACTTTTCCTTTAATAATCACTGAATGCAGCATGCACATTGATGTGTTTTCACGACCACACTGGTGGACAAACAGCGTCCGGCTCTGCTGCGATCATTTGCAGTAACCATGTCAAATATAAAATTATGGGAGTAAATTAGTTAAATGAACTTTTTTATTCTTTTGTTAGTCTTGGACATCACTAAATGATTTACTAAAACAATGAAATACCAAAGTAACATTTTGTAATAAATATAATCCACTTTGAGTAAATCTTCATCAGTCTGTTTCCAGCTGAAATGTAAATTGCGTTTCATTTTGTTGTGAAATATTGTACAGTTTCAGAAATTGTACATTATGTATTTGAAATGATATACAAGGACACAAAAAGTACTGTATTTCAAGATTGAGCATTTTCATTTGACTTTTCATGGAATTACTTGTGTAAATTAATACTGAAAGTGCACAAATGGGTTACTATCTGCTTTATGTATTTCAGAGACTAAACTGATGGAAAGATAATTATTTACTGCACTGATCAAAAGGAAGTCAAACATATACTCTCTTACATGTTATTTTATAAAACGAAACCAGAGGACAACAAACTGTAATTAACAGAAGTTCCACTGCACTCCTGGCCATCTTTGATTGTTTGCTGGTAGTAGTCTGGAGTAGGAATGGAAAAAGTGAAGGGAACTGGACGAAGTATTGCCATGTATAATGTCCTACAAATTTTTTTTTCTGTAATAGAGGTTCCATTTCTATGCATTGATTAGAATCATAATAATACTCATTTATCCCGAGATGTGTTAATATGTTTCCAAATTTCGCAGACTTGTAACTTTCTACAGAATTGTAATATGCCTCTAGAGATTTTTAGGTTTTCTTCTCTAATCATGATCTCTGAATGTAGAAAATTTGAAAGAAATCAGATTTTTCAGTAGAGAATGTTTACCTTTTATGTTGTTTGTATAGAATGAACAATTAACATGAGTGTTCATCACATCCCTCACAGAATTGGCCAAGCACCTACTTCCAACCCATCTGATCTAGAACAGTCCTCTGGAAGCTAAATAATTTGTGTTATCATTTGCTCTCATAGAAGCTACCAATTTTGGAACAGGAGCTGACTTTCTAGATATTAATGAATTATTGGAAGATGCTCTAGGTTCTTATACACATTAGTAAATGCACAAGTGGATACATACAGAAGGAATACCATCTTCCTCTCGTATCTACAACACAACTGTGGGTTAACAATGTCCTCTACAGACCGATACTTTGGAGGGAGGCACCAGTTTATGACATCAGCTCTGTTTTAAAAGAATGTGGGTTCAAAATTCTAATTTTTGTATGTGCTTAAAGATAATTGTGACACAATAAAACCACCACCCTAGAATTATCATTTGAGTGGGAAGTCTATGTGGATCTCATGTTTTAACTCGTCTTGATTATATATTTCACAATTTATCTGAAATTTATTGTAACTAAGAGACAGAAACATCCCAAGTATTGCCACTTCCCTTCAAAGGGTTTCTTCATGATGTTCCAAGTGGCAAAAGAGTATTGCTTCTTAGTGCCAGAGTAAAAGGTTTGTATATTGTAGTACATATTAGAAATTTGTAGTCAATAAAACATTTCAAGAATATTCGAATATTTCGTAAACCAAATTATATCAAGTAGCCCCTATGCCAAAGCAACAGGGTTTTGTATGGCACTTCCATTTCTTTGTAGCTAACTAGACTACCATGGGGATAAGTATTTGGAAGACAACTGTTTAATTCTTCATAACAATACCCTTCAGTTGTAAGATTACAAATATATCTTTTTTTATATAAGTGTAATTTTTTCTATGGCTGCACTTTGTGTTATGCAAATCATATGAATTGACTGACAGGAAAAAATCGTTATGGAATTATTCGTTGTCCAGAGTAACAGTACTTATCCAAATAACAGCAGCTTTATCTACTACTGTTTTTTATGCAGAACAAAATAACAAAGGTGTTACATTGTTACAAAGGTAATGATTTGAATCCATGAGGTCTTTTTCACGTGAAAACATAATAAAACATTTCTGCATCAGCGTGATTTTAAAATGTACAGTGTAAGTTTTGTGTGAGAATTCGTGATATTACAACTCAATATGAATAGTTTACCATGGGGATCATAAGCCAACAGTTAACTATATGACAAACTCCCTTGCTAAACAAACAAGGTAAACTGCTTTTTCTTTGATAATCAACATGAAACTAAACTGAAGTTTCAATGGCTCCACCCAAAATCTCCGGCACAGTGACTAATTTGCAAGTATGTGAAATGATCAAGGTAATAAACATAAATTCTATATTGACATACTTTTACTGAACCAGTAACTTTTTTCTATCTACGTAATACATCAGAATAAAACAAAGGTGGGTACATACCATAAGTGATGTACAATTGGATATTTGGTAGTTCAAAGTTCAGTTGCCATTGGTAGAATGATATGCTTGACAGTAATGACAATGCTCAATGGTTACAAATGTTTCCACTCTGATAACTCTATTATAGATTAGGAAATGATCTTCAGTGTTTAGTACAATGAAACAAACTCTGAATGTTTCAATGGGATAAAAAAAACGTGTCCAGCTTCATATAAAATTAAAATATTTCTCGAATGTTTTGAAATAAGTTAACACCCGAATTACATGTTTACTATTGTTTCAAGAAGCCAAGTATCATTATAAGCCCACTATCCAAAAACACAGTGAGATTAGTGTGTTTTAAACAATGAATAGAATGTGTAACAAGTTCCATTTCTCCTTTAAACATAAAAATTTTTCCTTCACTGAAGAATTATTGGTCTGAGTTCCTACATAATTCATGTGCGGACTGGAAAGAGTCCACCCAGCACTCTTCAGAATCAGTTTAAAATGCACACATGGTACTGTCCAAACTTTTCTGCTGGACACCCACATGAATATTTTGTTGGTGATGTTGTAAACTACAGTAAATAAAATCCTTGTCGCAGAAGCAGTACGGGTAGGTAGACGAACATTCATTGTTTGTACGAGGAGGCATCTTTTCACATAGCTTCCGTGGGTTCGCTGTGGAAATATACTGATTCAGGGATCTGTTGTAATTGTACTCATTTCCGCAAACTTCAAATTTAAAAGCACTCACTTTAAAAAAAAAAAAAAAAAAAAAAAAAAAAAGAAGGAAAACTGTTGCTCTGTAGAAGCACAAGTGGTAAAACAGTGTTGCAGCGCCGAAGAAAATGCAGTAAAAGACACAAAGGTAACACGGAAAAATCGCAAATACTGTCACAAATCACAAGAAGAAGCTGTTAAACACTGCTCAGATGTCCAAGAAAACACATTAAAAGACAAATACTGCAAAAAAATAAATACTGAAATGCAGTAAGGTACTGCTCACTACTCTCATATTGGAAACAAATGCAATAAACCAAGTGGGTGAGCTAAAAATATTCGATGAAGACTAAAGAATATTCGCTTTATGGGAAAAATGGGAAAGAATTTACTTGCATGCTCTTAATCACTGAGAAGCGGATGAACTGCTGGGACTTGTTCCGCTACTTGTTCCCTGCTGCGGAGGGGGTGGACGAGCTGGACCTGATCAGGAAGAAATCCTGGTGTTAACGATTCCTTTTAGGGAAACTGGTCAAGTATACAGACCACATGGGTTTAGATGGTGCATCCAAACATAGCGGCTTGAGTAAAATGGCATGCAAAGAACACTAGGAAATACTTGCATACTAGACATTTAAATACCTAATTAGCCTATCAAATATTTAATTCACATCCTATCGAAATATCAATCACATAAGCCTGATTATGCCACTGATGAAAATGAAATGAGACCTTAACAACATATAAATTAAAAATCTGAAGGTAATACTGGTACCATAAACGAACATATTACATGAACTTTTAAAAAATTAATAACTGTTGAATACTTAATACAGACTTTATGAATAAGCTGGTGAATGATAGCAGAGGATCCTAATTATTATCACTGATCACACACATCTGTGTCCATTTCATTTATTCAATTATTTTATATTTTTCATTCTGAAAATGTAAATGTGTAAGAAAACTGAATTCTTGCTTGATTAATTAAATTTTAGTTCGACTTATAAAAAAGACACATATCAATTGCAAGTGTTACTTTAAACATAATACCTGATATCATCATTGAACAGAGTGAAGAGATGCTTTTATTGAGCAGGCCATTTTTACTGCTTATCATATGTTAACAACAATTTCTTTGTCACTTACATTGACTGTTCCTGCAAAAATACCATGTTATGCACAAACTGTACATACAGGATGATGACTATGGTCTGAGTGGGGCCGGAGATAATTTTGTTTCTTTCAACCTATATGCTTCATTTCAAATGATGGTCCATTTTTAATAGTTTGTGTGCATTCTAAGATTAGGCAAGCAAACTGAAGGCTTATAGGTAGGTGCCTGTGAACGGACCTGTTCTGTGTGAGATGATCATTGAAATAAACTTACATTGCTGAGCTGTTGGCATTTTAGTGGGAACTTCTGCCACCGAATGTATTGGGATGAACAGATGTAGTGGGAAGAGGTAGAAGGCACCATAATAAGACTCGTCCAAGCTTTCCAAGTGATTTATTATTTCCAACTACAGTGCCGTGTTCTGGGACCTGCAAAGCTGAGGACACCATTTGGCTGTCTGCCAAACGCCTTGACATGGCACACACTGTGTATTCGCCTTGTATGCCAGTGGAGTTGCGGCGTCGCCAGGATGCCAGCAAACGACTCAGTGGTCTGCATCCCTGCCGACTCAGAACCGCTCGGTGTGAGCCCCCAGGTGGCCAGTTGTGTGCTTCTCACTGGCATGGCTGAGATTTCAGCAACAACAAGCGCCCCCGATCAGGTGTCTGAATCTGCGTCCCTCGTCTTGGGGTGCCTCTGGCGTGTGTTGGAAACCAGGACGACTGCCCATGGTAGCGAGCTGTGGAGTGGCCCGCTACTGGGTGGCTACAGATCCAATGTCAGCTTCAGAGTGTCGAAGCAGCGACCTGTCATGAACTGGAACGCTGGCACCCCATCTGCTGCTGTGTGCAGCTGGTGATGTGACATGCCCCGTCGTTCAGGAGAGCCACCACACTTGAATGAATCTCATTAGAAATTCGCACCTATTTATACATGGCTGTGCGCCTCTGTTTTGCCATACGCGCCGCTTCGTGTCACATACTCATAACATGCTAGGTTGGCCAGTGGGCCCCTTCTGCCTGTGATTCGCGACATGCAAAATCGCTACGCAATTTCACTGCCCTGTGGCTTCCATTCTGCTTCGCAACTGTTGGTATGCGTAACTCGCTGCAATCCGGTGTACAATCCACTGGGACTTGGAATATCCTTGGTTCTCTCTTGGAATTAGCTCTCCACCTAGTCAGAAAGACATCAACACATAACAAAGTTAAGGCTGTGATGACACGGGGCACAGAGGTGCTCAAAATGATCGTTATTTGCCGTTGCCTTTCCCTATACTGAGAGACATATTGCACAAGCTGTTCAGCTGATATTCGCCCCTCTTGCTCTTAAATGAACTGGTTTACGGATCTCAACACACCTAGCTCCAGAGTTTGATTTAACAAGGTCAGATTCTGCCTTGGCAAAAACTCTAAAGTGGCTTCGGGCCAGTACAGCTGTGGCTGTATAACATTCAATTGCGTGACTCCTGAAATTGACACTGGCAGGTGGAAGTTTGGTCTTACTATGTTACACGCTGCGAGTGTGAGGGCCATCAGTTCCGATTTTTCTTCCGCAGAATATGCTGGTCCGTCGGGCCCTTGTAGCGTCGGTGATTAGAGTTTCTCCTTGGTGAAGTGTCGGGCCATCTGCCACACGCCATGTCGCGTGGTGTCCACCCCTTTGAGTTTCTGGTCCGACTGTTGTGTTTTAAATGTTTGTATTTTGTCCCGGATTATTCCCTGGAGCCTGTTCATGTGCTGTTTGAAGTGGTAGCGCCTGGTACGCTGCCAATGTTTCCTGAGGTGGTTCCTCATTGAGATAAGGCCGAGGATCTCCTGGGACAGGGCAGCACTGTGTTGTTGTGGTGTGCGGATCGGTATGGTGTCGGCTATAGTGTTGGAAGGCGCTGGTGAGGGTTTCAACTGCCTCATCAATTTGAGCTGTCTCGTTAATCGCGTGGGTGGGTGGGATGAGACTGTCAAGCGTTTCCTTGAACAGCGTCCAATTCGCGCGCCTGTAGTGTAACATTCTGCGTTGATCCATGTGCTGCAGTGTTTCTTCAATGTGCGGTATAACAGGTTGTTGATATGATGGCAGATCGTTTTCAACGGCAACATTTAGTGTCGTTGTTATGCCCTTGATGAGAGAGATGTCTAATACGTCTGGCCTGTGTCCCTTCCGGTAGGGAATGTGCGTCGGTTCGGTCGGCGCTAGCGTGATGTAGTTTCGTCCTAGTGCGTGTTCGTATAGTTTCTTGCCGTTGGAGTCTCGTATACGTAAGTTCCAGTCAGGGTGTTTTGCGTTAAGATCTCCTGCGGCGATTACGCGCGGTGATACGTTGGGTATAGTGCTGATGTTGCGTGTTTTAATGTTTTTAGGGCTGTTGTATACTGGCACTAGTGTAGTGTAGGCTCCGTTGAACATGAGCCTGACGGCGGTTGCCTCTAGTTTTTCAAGTTCAGCGAGCACAATGTTTGTGTGTTCTATGTCTTTGTGCATGATGATTGCTGTTCGACCACGACCATAGCCGTCTGGTCGGTCGGTACGATAGACGCAGTAGCCGGTGAAGTTTAGCTGGTTGCGTGGTTTGAAAGCTTAGTTTCGCTCAGTATTGCGATAAGGATACCCTTATGCTCCATGAGCGCAGCAAATTCCGCCCTTTTGTTGTTGATCCCGTCTGCATTCCAGAACAGGATCTGTGTCAGTGTCTGGTTGTTTGCGATGGGGGCCGGGTGTGGCGTGTTATCCATGTAGGGGTGTGAACAGTGTGGTGAGCACTGTTTGTATGGCGGCTCAGTTCTGCCCAGGTTGAGCAGCTATGAGCCGTGTAACGAGTGTAGTGACGACCGCCGCGATCTTGCTAAGGATCTAAGTGGTCGTGTGCTGGGGGAATATTGCTGCCAATATACCCTCAAATGTTGTGTTGGTGTTGTGTGTGTGTCGGCCTGTAGCTCGGTTGTAGTGTTGGCGGCCGCTGGTGCGGATGTTGGCGTTATGCGCGGGCTGGCGCTTGTGTTGCTGCTGTGTTTTGCATTTTTTAGTGCCTGTGTTTCAGTTGCGGTGAGGGTGGAGTAGTGTGTGTGCTGGTATCATTGGCTTGCTGACTGTGTGCCTGCGTTTCAGTGTTCTGTTGTTGCTGGGTAGTTTCTTGTGGTGTACGTATGTTCCCACTCCTGCTACCTCGTGGTCGCCTACACTTTCTCTGGGTCCTTGGTTCTGGGGCTCCTTGTGTAGGCGCGTCTTCCTGTGGGCTGTGTGTATATTCGCAGGCTGTGGCCTCAGGAGGAGGGGTCATGTTGTTTTGGGGAACTGGTGTTGGTACCATTGTGGTTGTGGTGTTGCATGTTGGCTGAGACGGTTGTGTTGTTGCAGCGGTTGTGTTAAGTGCGTGTGCTGTGCGCGGAAGTTCCGCGGCCCACCCCGCTCCTCCAGGGCGTGTAGCCATGGCGAACGATACTCCATTCCTAAAAGGTTTTGATGCGGGCTTTGGACGTGGTATGGCGTTGGGTAGCCTCAATTTTTGATTTTTGCGCCTCTGCGTCTCTTTGTATACGTCGCAGCCCCTGTAGTTGGCCGCATGGCCTTGACCACAGTTGGCGCAACGGCGTATGTTTTGATGGACAAGTGTACAGGCGTTGGATGCGTGTTTGCCAGCGCATCCGCGGCAACGGGGTGCCAGGCCGCAGCGGAGGACCGAATGACCGAATCGCTGTCAGTTGTTGCATTTTTGGGGGACTTGTTGTGGTTCTTATAGCTCTACCCTTACGTCCATTGCCAGAAGCTTCTTTATCTGCAGAAGGTCGCGTTAGGCGGCCGTGTCGACCATCTCGACCAGGTAGTGTGGTAGACGATTGTAGGAGCGGAAGCCCGTTATCTGAGAAGCACTTTTACAGTCGAAACCCAGGAAGTTGAGCGCCGCTTGTACTGTTGTGTTTGGCGTAATGGGGTCCACTCCCTTGACCACGTACTGCTGTGTCCGTTCTTCAGCTGTTCTGTATGTGTAGTGCTCGATCCCCTTTTCTTTGAGGAAGATAAGGAGATCTCCGTATTCATTGTTTGTTGATATGTACGGTGAGGCCCTATCCCCAAAGTACTTTGTGTGAAGCGTACAAGGTGTGTGCCTTTCCGTGAACGTTGTGTTGAGGACACTAAGGTCCCCGTAGTTTTGTATTACGTCTGAGGGAAAACCAGTCTTTTGCTGTGCGGGCGTAGCAGCGGTTGGTGTTTCTGTGGTGTTGCTGACCGCAGGTCGGGTCGTGTTGGTTGTTGTGGCTTTGTCCCTAAACGGAAGTGTGGGTTTCGGGGTAGGCAGCAGTGTGGTTGCTCGCTTGTTTGCGTAGTGTTTCTGGGTTTGCGTAGTGGGCCCTCCAGCTGCCAGGGCCCAGTGTAGTAGTGTTCTGGGTCTGCATCTGCAGCCGCTGATTCGGCCGCTGAAGTCAGCTGCCGCAGTGGGACGGTTGTACAGAG
Source organism: Schistocerca americana (assembly GCF_021461395.2). NCBI lineage: Eukaryota > Metazoa > Arthropoda > Insecta > Orthoptera > Acrididae > Schistocerca > Schistocerca americana. Next base: position 357,663,246 of record NC_060123.1, read on the forward strand.
GTCACCAGTTGCAGGCGAGTGTAGCGTTATGTGAAGAGTGCTTGTCCGCGTGGGGGAGTCACTTGGGCCGCAGAGGTCGGTAATTAATCGATGCTGGTAGAGCAGTTCCTGCGCTTGCGCAGCGATCTGCCGATCCTAGTCGGCCAATACCTCCTCAACGGCGGCAAGCGGGACGTTGACGTCGACGGGAACTGTCGACTCACACGCCTCTTTCAGTGCAGCCTTGCTGCAGGTTAGGGGTGGGGAAACACCGGCGAAATCTGCCATATTGGTGTTGTAAGGAACTTTATTAGGCGTGGGTGGGCACGACAATTTTTGCTTTCTCTGACAAGAAAGAGCTAACAAATAGGCCCTATAGAAGAGGGGGAATTCCCTACGGCCTAACGTGCGCCGTTGGTGCAGTGGTACGGCACCTAAACGACTTGCGAATAAAGAAAAGTTGCCTACAGTACGCAGGGTGGTCCGACGTGAAAAGGCCCCTCGTAAAGAACGAGATAGTCTCGCTGGGGAAGTTCGTAACCGAAGTTACGGGGTTGCTGCGAGTCTGTGACTCTTACGACAATTAAGCTTCTCCGCGAGCTCCGCGGATTTTCGACGAAAGGGAGCAAGGCTCAACCTTCCGCCTATCCACCGAGCGCTAATGACGCTTCGATAGAAGACTTGCAGTAGAGCAGAGCGGTCAGCGAGGCCTAAACCCCAATAGTTATCGATACACCGGCCAACACCGGCTGAGAGCTCCTTACGCTGCGACGGCTGGAGCGCGTCTCTTAACCTCATAAAAACTTTCTTTAACCACTGTCTATGTTGCTCCGTACTGCTTGAAAACACTATAATGTCATCCAAATAGACAAGACACTGTCGTGGTTTCAAACCCCTCAAGACACTGTCTAGCAATCTCTGAAACGTTCCTGGACTGTTTTTCAAACCGAATGGCATTCTATTGTACTGGTAATGGCCTCCAGGAGTAGAGAAAGCAGTTTTTGGACGATCCTCTGGATCCACCTCTAACTGATGATAACCTCTTGTCAAATCCATCGTAGAAAAGTACTGGCACTGTCCTAAGTGATCAAAAGTCTCCGATACGCTTGGTATGGGGTATGCGTTCGTTACTGTCTTATTATTGAGGTCTCAGTCGTCACAAGAGAACCTGTATTTCTTAGTTCCATCCATAGATTTTATAGGCACAACGACAATACCAGGTCGCCACCAACTATTACTATGCTCTATAATACCGTCCGCAAGCTGCTGATCAATGAAATCCTCCACAATCGGCTGCAAATACCTTGGTATTCTATATGGCTTACGGTAAACAGGCGCTTCATTCCCTGCAGGTATCCTATGTTGAACTAATGGAGTTACTGGTAACGGCCCTTGTGGAAAAAACAAATTCTTAAGTTCCCACAATAATTCTTCCACATGCTCTCTTTCTCCTCCTTTCAAATGCTTAACTTTGTCACGCATGCAGTTCAATCGGCAGTTAGTGGTTGATCGCTTCGCCTACCTCTCGAACACCAGACTTAGTCATCTGGCACATCCCAATTTGCTACTAAAACTCCTTTTCTCAAACTCGCGTCTCCAGTGCTAAAAGTATCCTCAATCACGGGAACTACTCGCCCGTCGTTCCCCTCCAGTACGCGTTCAACACTACATTTCACTAAACAACCTAATGGACCCAAAACTTCATTATCCTCCAATGGTTGAATCACACATACTGTACCCACAAGTAGATTTGACTCCACACTTACCCAAAGTGACATCCCGGTGCCATTAGACACACATTCATTATAATTAAGCCTTAATACTAATGAACGTGGTTCAGTTGGTTTGTTCATTACCACGAACGCCCCTCGCGACAGCTCTGCATTGACAACAGTTTCTCCTAGCTGGAATAACATTCCACCAAGTTCCACAGTTCGTTGTCCAAGGTCAATTTTGACATGATGTTGATGCAAGAAATTTACTCCTAGGATCATGTCGTAGTCCTCGCTTACCTATGGTACTACCTCCATGCATGCATTATATCGGACTTTCTCTATTCGAAAGTCAACTGTCACCGACCCCAAAGACATGACCTCCTTATCCCCCACTCCAAGCAACCTATAACGTGGTGGGTCTAACTTCCTTCATCCCATTATATTCCTAGTACCCAATGACACTTGCGCCCTTGTGTCCAAAAAAAATCTTAAGCTTTTTAGTTCCTACGGATCCTACCACGGAACATTTCGCCTCTGCATACGTATTCGTAGCACTGAAATTAAACTGGAGCTCCCTTAGGTGGGTCTTGGGCACCCTCTGACGTTTAACGCTTATCCACCTCTCCTATCTCCACTTCTCCATCCACCACTCTGCCGATTTCCACCCCTTCCTTTATTCTGCGATCACTGGGTACATTGCCTCTGCACATGTCCCCTACGACCACACTTAAATCATTTCGCACCTGCTGTAAACACGGTTTGCCTCTCGCGTACCCATGTTGCTACGTCTATTTCCGCACATGGAATTGCCAGCTGAATGGCTGAATACAAATCTGTCGGAGTCCCTTCACGCACTTTCCGTGACATATGCGCCAGTAACCCTCTCAAAAATACATCAAGTGCCCTTTGCTCGGCGTCCTGCAGCAGAACACTATTCGCTTTATCGCTCTGACCCAAATGGTAAGTACACTCATTAATTTCCCCTATCCTATCCGCAAATTTCTCCATCGTCTCCCCTTGTCTCTTTGACATTGTACTTAACCTCTCTCTAAAGTACCGAGTGCTATTCTGTTTTTTGTACCTTTGTAAAACCCCTTCCTTTAACTGCTTAAACTGTCCTGCCTTCCTTAAGGTCCCAGAACACCTTACATATGTTTTTGCTTCACCCGTTAATCTAATCTTGGCTGTATGTAACAACTGCTCATCAGACCAACCATTCAACACCGCTGAAGTCTCCAAGTCCTCGAACGCACATCCTCAGATGCCTTGCCAGAAAACGGTATAATCAAACTCTTGGCAGCTGGATCAATCTCCTGCTGTAGTACCCTAAGCAACAACGACTGATGACATGCAATTTCGCGCTCACTTCCAGATGTTAATTCATTTCCCAACTGCGTATTGTCTGTTGTCATTTGTGCTACTTTTTCCAACAAATTCCGTACCGCTTCTGGTTCCGACACACCTCGCATCCCTGATTCTGCCATTGCGTTGCTTTCGTTCACAGTTATCCCGAAACAAAACATTTAAGTACAAGAATAACCTGACTCCCTACACCTTAGTATCATCATACTCGGTAACATCATTCTCAAACCAATACAAAATTATTAAATGTCACTAACAAAAATAATACATCATACTGCCCCAGGTACTATAACACTTATTCTGACGAAGAAAAGAATAATATGCGTACACAAACACATCTAAAACGGCCTGCCACAAGCCATACTAAAAAACACAAAAAGGAAAGAAAACGTCCAATACTCAAAAGAAAACTGGTCAAAACTCGCGACATTTTGTGAATGTAGTGCAGGTGGTGGGCTCAAACGTCGTAGTGTACAAATGACGTCCGCTATCCTGACACCAAATGTAGTGGGAACTTCTGCCACCGATTGTATCATTATTACCAAACGTAGCGGGAAGAGGTAGAAGGCACCATAATAAGATGTGACAGCAGGCTTCTTTCTAACGAAGTTGTTGCAAAAGTGGAATGGCAAAGACTGCCACATCTTCGCACTGGCGTTTATCCCCACCATGTCAACCACTACTTTGCCTATCGACTTTACAACAACTTCAGTGGAAAGAAGCCTGCTGCCTCATCTTTGGAACGGCGTTCAACTTCACCATGGAAATCACTGGTTCCAAATGGTTCACTAACAGGCCTTGAGAGGGCGACCCATGTACTGGCAAAACGAAGTCCATTTATCCTCCATACTTGAATATTTTTAACGCTTCTTAATTGACAATAGCTGTTAAGTAAGCTAAGTTTAGTGTGTGTTTATTTTTCTTTTTTGACAACGTTCTTTTAACTAAGAAATTTTACATTGTTATTCGACCTATTTGTTAATAATGACATCATTCCGTCAGAAGCGGGCGGAGCCTCCATTATATATAGTAAGACGTGTATTGGTTTACTTCAGTAGTGATTCTCCAGCAGAAGGAGGTTCTTACTCTTTGGTAATTCATGGTTTTATAGCTTTATAACTTTATGTATTTTCTCTAATGTATGTATCCCTCTAATTAAAGCTTTGTATGTGACTTGTAGGTCTGAAGATGACCACAGTAGTGGTCAAAACCGGTCACCGTAATAAATAAATTGTGATTAAGACTGATTTTGATAGTAAATATTTATAACTTTCACTATCCTAAACGGTGGTGCCGCTAAAGCATGATGAGTTTTGGGTGGCGTCTTTCTGTACAAATACTTCAACATCTGTTCGTATTCAGAATAATTTCGATCTGAATGGTGCTCACAATCTGTTAACCAACTCAAATTTTGTTTTTCCGTTAGATTTATGCAATGATTACCTTTGGACTCTGATTTATTTCTGCTGTGTTTCAGAATTATGTCTCGTTAGCCCGTAGAAATCTGCTCGTGATTACACGAGTTTTGATATGATCACCACTATACTGAACTTTATTTGTGGGCTGGCAATTATTTTGTAAATAATTTAATGGAATAGGACTGTGTTTATAGGAAAAAAGTCACGTTCATTAATGTCTGCAGAACTTGCTGCCACTTAGAAGTGCAACCACACTATCTTCACTGCCGTTGATTATTATTGTTTTATTTCATCCTCGAACGAATATTTGTAGGGCAAAGATTGTAGTTATAACTGTGTCTTATTTTACTGACACCACGAACCATGGACCTTGCCTTTAGAGGGGAGGCTTGCGTGCCTCAACGATGCAGATAGCCGTACCGTAGGTGCAACCACAACGGAGGGGTATCTGTTGAGAGGCCAGACAAACGTGTGGTTCCTGAAGAGGGGCATCAGTCATTTCAGTAATAGCAGGGGCAACAGTCTGGATGATTGACTGATCTGGCCCTGTAACACTAACCAAAACGGCCTTGCTGTTGTGGTACTGCGAACAACTGAAAGCAATGGGGAAATTACATCCGTAATTTTTCCCGAGGGCATGTAGTTATAATGTATGATTAAATAATGATGGCGTCCTCTTGGGTAAAATATTCAGGAGGTAAAATACTCCTCCATTCGGTTCTCCGGGCGGGGACTACTCAAGAGGACGTCGTTATCAGGAGAAAGAAAACTGGCGTTCTACGGATCGGAGCATGGAATGTCAGATCCCTTAATCGGGCAAGTAGGTTAGAAAATTTAAAAAGACACATGGATAGGTTAAAGTTAGATACAGTGGGAATTAGTGAAGTTCGGTGGCAGGACGAACAAGATATTTGGTCAGGTGAATACAGGGTTATAAACACAAAATCAAATAGGGGTAATGCAGGAATAGGTTTAATAACGAATAAAAAAATAGGAGTGCGGCTAAGCTACTACAAACAGCATAGTGAACGCATTATTGTGGCCAAGATAGACACGAAGCCCACACCTACTACAGTAGTACAAGTTTATATGCCAAATAGCTCTGCAGATGATGAAGAAATTGATGAAATGTATGATGAGATAAAAGAAATTATTCATATAGTGAAGGGAGACGAAAATTTAATAATCATGGGTGACTGGAATTCGACAGTAGGAAAAGGAAGAGAAGGAAACGTAGTACGTGAATATTGGGGCTAAGAAATGGAAGAGGAAGCCGCCTGGTAGAATTTTGCACAGAGCATTACTTAATCATAGCTAACACTTGATTCAAGAATCATGAATGAAGGTTGTGTACACGGAAGAATCCTGGAGATACTAGAAGGTTTCAGATAGATTATATAATGGTAAGACAGATTTAGGAACCAGATTTTAAATTGTAAGACATTTCCAGGGGCAGATGTGGACTCCGACCACAATCTATTGGTTATGAAATGTAGATAAAAACTGATGAAACTGCGAAAAGGTGGGAATTTAGGGAGATGGGACCTGGATAAACTGAAAGAACTAAAGGTTGTACAGAGTTTCAGGGAGAGCATAAGAGAACAATTGACAGGAATGTGGGAAAGGAATACAGTAGAAAAAGAATGGGTAGCTTTGAGGGATGAAGTAGTGAAGGCAGCAGAGGATCAAGTAGGCAAAAAGACGAGGGCTAGGAGAAATCCTTCGGTAACAGAAGATATTCTGAATTTAATTGATGAAAGGAGAAAATACAAAAATGCAGTAAGTGAAGCAGGCAAAATGGAATACAAACGTCTCAAACATGAGATCGACAGGAAGTGCAAAATGGCTCAGCAGGGATGGCTAGAGGACAAATCTAAGGATGTAGAGGCTTGTCTCACGAGGGGTAAGATAGGTAATGCCTACGGGAAAGTTAAAGAGACCTTTGGAGAAAAGATAACCATTTGCAGGAATATCAAGAGCTCAGATGGAAACCCAGTTCTAAGCAAAGAAGGGAAAGCAGAAATGTGGAAGTAGTATATAGAGGGTCTATCCAGGGGCAATGTTCTTGAGGAGAATATTATGGAAATGGAACAGGAGGTAGATGAAGATGAAATGGGAGATATAATACTGCGTGAAGAGTTTGACAGAGCACTGAAAAACCTAAGTCGAAACAAGGCCCCAGAAGTAGACAACATTCCATTCGAACTACTGGCAGCCTTGGGAGAGCAAGTCCTGACAAAACTCTACCATCTGGTGAGCAAGATGTATGAGACAGGCGAAATACCCTCACACTTCAAGAATAATATAATAATTCCAATCCCCAAGAAAGCAGGTGTTGACAAATGTGAAAATTACTGAACTATCAGTTTAATAAGTCACGCCTGCAAAATACTAACGCGAATTCTTTACTGACGAATGGAAAAAATTGTAGAAGCTGACCTCGGCGAAGATCAGTTTGGATTCCGTAGAAATGGTGGAACGCGTGAGGCAACACTGGCTCTACGACTTATCTGAGAAGAAAGATTAAGGAAAGCAAACCTACGTTTCTAGCATTTGTAAACTTAGAGAAAGCTTTTGACAATGTTGACTAGAATACTTTCTTTCAAATTCTGAAGGTGTCTGGGGTAAAAAATAGGGAGCGAAAGGCTATTTACAATCTGTACAGAAAGCAGATGTCAGTTATAAGAGCGAGGGGCATGTAAGGGAAGCAGCGGTTGGGAAGAGAGTGAGACAGGTTTGTAGCCTCTACCCGATGCTATTCAATCTGTATATTGAGCAAGCAGTAAAGGAAACAAAATAAAAGTTCGGAGTAGGTATTAAAATCCATGGAGAAGAAATAAAAACTTTGAGGTTCGCTGATGACATTGTGATTAGAGACAGCAAAGGACTTGGATGAGCAGTTAAACGGAATGGACAGTGACTTGAAAGGAGGGTATAAGATGAACATCAAAGAAAGCAAAACGAGGATAATGGAATGGGGTCGAATTAAATCGGGTGATGCTGAGGGAATTAGATTAGGAAATGAGACACTTAAAGTAGTAAAGTAGTTTTGCTATTTGGGGAGCAAAATAACTCACGATTTTCGAAGTGGAGAGGATATAAAATGTAGACTGGAAATGGCAAGGAAGGCGTTTCTGAAGAAGAGAAATTTATTAACATCGTCTGGAAACTGTTTCTGAAAATATTTGTATGGAGTGTATCCATGTATGGAAGTGAAACATGGACGATAAATAGTTTACACAAGAAGAGAATAGAAGCTTTCGAAATGTGGGGCTACAGAAGAATGCTGAAGATTAGATGGATAGATCACGAAACTAATGAGGAGGTATTGAATAGAATTGGAGAGAAGAGGAGTTTGTGGCACAACTTGACTAGAAGAAGGGATCGGCTGGTAGGAAATACGTAAATGAGTGCGAGTGTGGATTTTTTCGTGATATCTGGCACTGAGTATTCAGTATTCTTCAATCTGAACCTCTGTAAATTACTTCATGGCATCAGAGTGTATTGATAAAATCTTGAAAAACAGGCGCCATGTGGTTTGTATGTCCAAAAGGCATCAAAATGATTGCCAGAGGATCATGACGAGGAAGTGTGTCAATCAACAGACTTCCTTAAATGTTAGATGGTCAGGTAGTGAGACGAAATTTCATTTCGCTAATACAGTGTTGGTTCGACCATGAGCAAGAGAGAGCCTTGAGTTCCTGCTGCTGATAAGGCTGACAAAACGTTCGTTTGTTATATATTTTTATGACCTTCAAACAAAACTGACTTATTTTCAGTTAAATGTGTGGTTATTATTTTAGTTATTTAATTTCCTGCACTTGTAAGTGCTCACTTGGCATCGTCTACCGGTCTAATAACTGTTTAGTTTAGACTTTTGCTCTCTTTCGTACAAACAGGGTCTGTAGTGCTGAGTCAAATGCAAGCTGAGTTGGTGACATTCCGCTCATAGCTCCAGATGGTGTTGCCTTTGGTTTCAAAGCTTGAGGCTTTTGCTAATGCGCAACTGCGCGCCGGATGGCGATGAAATGATGATGAAGAAAACACAACAACCAGTCCCTGAGCGGAGTAAATCCCCGACCCAGCACTGAATCGAGCCCAGGCCCCTTAGGGTGGCAGTCTGTCACGCTGACCATTCAGCTATCAGGGTGGACACGCACTGAAGATGATCCCTCATCGGTGGTCAAGTGGACGGTCGTTCTAAGGTGTGACAGGCGGCGAAAGATTTTCCATGGTGCTGATCGGAGGGCCTCCCCAGTTTGTCAGCTGAACGGACTTGAGGAGCTAATCCACGAACAGCACAGGGTGCACCCAACTGCAGGTCGTGGCTTATGTCGGTACTAACGATGTATGTCGCCTTGGATCAGGAAATTTCGGTCTGGTTTCGGGCAGCTAGCTGAAGTTTTAAGGGCTGCCTGTCTTGCTTGCCAGATGAAGCCGTATCTCACCACCTGCAGCATCTTCGACAGGACCAACTACATTTCTTTCGTACAGGGCCAAGTTCGGGGTCTGCGACCATATAGACCGACTTGCACCATCGTGTGGTGAGTTACCTGGTGAGATGTAATAGGTCAGGGTTCCAATGCACGCAGGAAGCTGCTACACAAATGGCTCTGAGCACTATGGGACTTAACATCTGAGGTTATCAGAACTACTTAAACGTAACTAACCTAAGGTCGTCACACACATCCGAGGTAGGATTCGAACCTGCGACCGTAGCGGTCGCGCGGCTCCTGACTGAAGCGCCTGGAACCGCTCGGCCACACCGGCCGGCGCTGCTACACATGTCACGAGGTTAGTAAGGAGGGGATTTTTCACTTCTTACATTAGAGGGTCTCAGGAAACTACAGAGAGGACACGATCAGCAGTGATCGTATTGTTTTCACTCATCAGTGTGTATTTCCTCTCGTTCGCCTAATTAGATACAGCAGAATGTAGAGACAGTGGTTTTCTTTTCTTTTTTTAAAAAAAAGTGGGCGCAGCCAATTTCCTTTCACATCCTCGTCCTATTCGATCTTGCCACACAGGATGCCCTACTCGTTGACTGGTCGTTGAACAATAATTATACTCCCATCAACGGATAAGTCAATTGAATTACAAGAAACTCAGACGTGATACTAATAAGGAACAAGAAATTACCTAATATCTATCAACATTAGAATTAGAACTATTGTAAAATATTTAAGATTATACTCTGCTGACGGCAGCGTTCCCTTCCCCTTCCCACCCAACCTCAGTAGTACAATCCAATTTTTCATTAACAAGATATGTTCGATGGAGAGTGAAAGAAGTTATGCCTAATTGAAAGTTATAGTAGACTCTCTTTAGCCCAAGGTAACACAGTAAGTTAAGAAGCCTGACCTGATATTAAAATAACATTCGAACAGTGAAGAGGTTGATGATAACAGTGTGCAAGAAATTTGTGATGAATGAATGAAAGACGACAATAGCACTATTAAATTAACGTCTCTGAAAATTATATTCCTCAGAAAGAACAGTTCGAAAATATCCAAAATCAAATGAGGTGTGTTTTTATCAGCGCTTCAGAATTAATGATTGTAGTGGAGTGTATGTGAACTAAGCAGTCTCTTCTCTAATGTGGCTGGGAACATTGACACCACTCATCTGCTTTCAACAACGAAGCGTCAGTTTTCCTGCAAACTTGAAGAAGCAAGAGTCATTTAAAATTGCCAAAGTCAATATCAGTCAATGTCAGTGACCGCCTTCTCTTTTTATTTTTATTATTTTTAACAGTGACCGACTTCTCTTTCTATTTATATTTATTTATTTATTTTAGGTCTCCGGTAGAAAATTTCCTCGTACTGCGATACTCCGGTTCAGACAGTCAGACAGGACCCGTTGCCTCGGCAGTGTTTCGTGCAGGGATACAACAGGCTCATTTGTAACGAGAAGTGTGTACTGGAACCCGCTATGCGCCACAACTGCTGAATCCGATTGGGCCTAACAGACCGCACAAAACTTAATCGTACCCATTCATGCGAGGGTAGACTTGAACGGCCGTTGCCATTAAAAATTCGGATTATGACAGTGCCGCCAAGCTTTAGAGGTGAACAAGATACCGAGAACGACGTAGGCCCTGGTAAAGATATACACAATAAAAATACGAGTATATACGATCAGAAAACATATTATATGCAGGGGTTGGGAAAAATACGGGAACACCAAAAACACAATATTATCTGTGTGATAGTTCTGCTTTAAATTGTTCTTAATTGTGATCCGTAAGTATTTGGCTCAACTGACAACCTTTAGATTTGTGTGATTTATCGTGTAGCCGAAATTTAGCGGATTTCTTTAGTGTTGATGAGAATGCTTTCACACGTTTCATTTTTCAGTGAATTATCACTTTTCCCACCTCACAGATATCTTGTCTAAATCATTTTGCAGCTGGTTTTATCATCTATTGACAGCATCATCAGCGAACAGTCTAAGAGGGCTGTTCAGATTATCTCCTAAATCGTTTATGTAGATCATGAACAGCAGAGGGTCTGTAACACTTCCTAGGGAAACACCAGATATTACTTGTGTTTTACACGATAACTTCCCGTCAGTAACTGCTAACTGTGACTTTTTTGACAGAAAGTCGCGAATCCAGTTGAAAAACTGAGGCGATACAACATAGACACGCGATTAAAAGTATGTTGTGAGGAACGATATGGAAAACATTCTGGAAATCCAAAATAAGAAATCAATTTGACGTCCTTCGTCGACAGCTCTCATTAATTTGCGAGAATAAAGAGCGGGTTGTGTTTGACAAGAACGATATTTTCTGAATCATTGTTGGCTATTTGTCAATAAATCGTTTTCTTCGAGGTAGTTCATAATGTTCAAGTACTGGACGTGCTCCAAACTCCTACTGCAAATGTCTGTAATTCAGCTGATTGCTCCTATTTCTTTTCTTCGGTATTGGTGTAACTTGTGCAACTTCCCAATCTTTCGGTAAAGATCATTCAACGAACGTGCGGTTGTATGTGGTGGCTCAATATGGAGCTGTTGTAATAGCTTAGTCCGAGAGGAAAACGAGTCGTGTGCAATCCGGACTGGCGGCCTTGCTTTACTCAGTGATTTGAGCTGCTTCGCTATACCTGGAATATGTGTCTTTGAGTTATTTATGTTTACATTTGTTCCTGAAGCGAATTCTGTATGTTTACTTCATCTTCTTTGCTGAAGGAAATTCGGAAACTGTTTAGTAACTCTGCTTGAGTGGCACTGTCGTCGTGAACATAACAATTGCTATCGTGAACTGAAGGTATTGACTGCGTCTTGCCGTTGGTATATTTCACCAACAACTAGAAACTCTTAGGGTTTTCTGCCACTTTTCGAGACAAAGGTTCTTTGTGGAAACTGTTTAAAGCATCTCGTGAAGCTTACCGGTTTTGCGTTCTTTTGAATTTGATATGCTTTTTTGTTGCTTCTACAGCAGTGTTCTGTCCTGGTTTTTGTACTATGGGAGATCAGTATCATTTATTATTGATTTATTTGGTATATATCTCTCAATTGCCGTCGATACCATTTCTCTGAATTTAAATTATATCTGATCTATTGTTACTTAGTCAGATTGGAAGAAGTGGAGATTGTCTTTTATGAAGGCGTCAGGCGAACTTTTATCTGTCTTTTTAACTGTTTGTATTTTGATTTTGTGTTTGGTGGGTTTAGATGTTAGTGCATTCGGTCTCTCTACAACAACCTTGTAGTCACTAATCCATGTATCGGTAATGACGCTGCCTATTTGCTCAAGACTATTTGTTGCTAAGAGCTCAAGTATGTTTTCATAACCATTTACACTTGGGGTGGGCTCCTGAGCTAATTGTTCAAATAAATTTTCCAAGAAAACTTACAGTTTGATATCGGACGACGTTGTATGCCTATCACCGAATTTAAGCATGTAATTTCACCAACATATCGAGGGTAGATTGAAGTCAACAACAACTGTAATTGTATGAGTGAGGTACCTTTTGTGATGAGACTGACATTTTCTCCGAAAACTATATCATCTTAGTCTTGGAGGGGGTGGGGAAGGGGCATCCCTAAACCAGTTATTAGGTTGTTCCGATTGGCAAGTATAACCTTTCCCCATACAAACTCACAAGAAGTATCTACTTCAATTTCGCTACAAGTTAAACTACTCCTGACTGCGGTGAACAGTCCACCACCAACTGTATTTACTCTATCTTTCTAAACACTATCAAGTCATTTGTAACAATTTCAGCTCAACTTATCTTTTTTGTACCTAGAAGGATTTGAGCTTCAGTGATTTCCACTAGCAGCTGGAGCTCTGGTTCTTTTCCAGCACAGCTACTACAGTTTACAGCTACAGAACCGATTGTTGCTAGGTCTACCTTCCTGCGTTTGCCTCGCCCTGCGTACTTCTAGACTCACGTCCTCTCTGTAGTTTCCCGACACAAGCTAACCCAAAAAACAGAACAATTCACTCCTCAAAGACCGCGTTATATCTTTAGCAGCTTCCTGCATGCTTTGGACCCCTAATGTAATAAGCGGAACCAGGTAACCCACCACACTATGGTGCAAGTCGTCCTACACGGTCACCGAGCCGTCTGCCCCTCTGATTCCGACCCTCCACTCGGCTATGTACGAAAGAACCATAGGTGATCCTGTCGAACATTCAACAGGTGGTGAGCTACGCCTTCATCTCGCAAGCAAGGCAGGCAGCCTTTAAAACTTCAGCTGGTCGCCCGAAGCCAGACCGAATCTCATCTGATTCAAAGCGACACACGTCGTTAGTACCGACATGAGCCACGACCTACAGTTAGTGGCAACCAGTGCTGCACACGGGATCTGGAAGCAATCTTCCCACATCTGATATGAATCCTCCCCGTACGCAGGCACAGTGCATACTGGGTTTCTTCCGATCCTTGGCAGTCATATCCCAAAGGGGTCCCATAACGCGCCTAACTTTGGGGCTCCCAATCACTAGTAATCCCACCTTGTGTGAATGCTCAGACCTTGTGGGCCGAGATGCTTACTCTGGAACAGCTGCTGAGCGAGCAACTGCACCTGATAGAGGGACTGGCGCCTGTTGCTGTTCCTGGCACGTGACCGTGGTAAGGAAAATATGCAGGGTGTTACAAAAAGGTACGGCCAAACTTTCAGGAAACATTCCTCACACACAAATAAAGAAAAAAAGTTATGTGGACATGTGTCCGGAAACGCTTAATTTCCATGTTAGGGCTCATTTTAGTTTCGTCCACCTATGCTCAATGGAGCACGTTATCATGATTTCATGCGGGATACTCTACCTGTGCTGCTAGAACATGTGCCTTTACAAGTACGACACAACATGTGGTTCATGCCCGATGGAGCTCCTGCACATTTCAGTCGAAGTGTTCGTACGCTTCTCAACAACAGATTCGATGACCGATGGATTGGTAGAGGCGGACCAATTCCATGGCCTCCACGCTCTCCTGACCTCAACCCTCTTGACTTTCATTTATGGGGGCATTTGAAAGCTCTTGTCTACGCAACCCCGGTACCAAATGTAGAGACACTTCGTGCTCGTATTGTGGACGGCTGTGAGACAATACGCCATTCTCCAGGGCTGCATCAGCGCATCAAGGATTCCATGCGACGGAGGGTGGAAACATGTATCCTCGCTAACGGAGGACATTTTGAAGATTTCCTGTAACAAAGTGAAGTCACGCTGGTACGTTCTGTTGCTGTGTGTTTCCATTACATGATTAATGTGATTTGAAGAGAAGTAATAAAATGAGCTCTAACATGGAAAGTAAGCGTTTCCGGACACATGTCCACATAAAATATTTTCTTTCTTTTTGTAGGCCGGCCGGTGTGGCTGTGCGGATCTAGGCGCTTCAGTCTGGAACCGCGAGACCGCTACGGTCGCAGGTTCGAATCCTGCCTCGGTCATGGATGTGTGTGATGTCCTTAGGCTAGTTAGGTTTAAGTAGTTCTAGGTTCTAGGGGACTGATGACCACAGATGTTAAGTCCCATAGTGCTCAGAGCCATTTGAACCATTTTTTTCTTTGTGTATGAGGAATGTTTCCTCACATTTTTGTAACACCCTGTATAATTGGACCAGAAATGAATAGGGAAATCATTCTCACAACGATAAGATCCGCAGATTGAAGAATAAATTGACAAAGGTGCACAATGTTACGACACAGGGTCTGAGAATGAGCATCTCAGAAACAGCACAGGTGTTTTCACGATTCTGCCTGGAGCACCTAAGAAAAGTGGTTCAAGTCGGCAACAAGGTGCTAGACTTCCACGCCTTATGACAGCACGTGGAAGCCGAAGGAATGCCAGTTGTGGAATGCAGAAGAGGCAGCGGTGTGGCAGACCTAATGATATAGTACAATGCTCGTGAAGTCACAAGCTTTTCAGAGTGCACCGATCTGCGCACATTGACAAACAAGTCGCTCCACGAAAGACGACCGCTACGTGTTCCCGCGTGGATGATATTACAGCGACAATTATGACTGCAGTGGGCATGGGACAATCAAGTTAGAATCGTACGTCAGTGAAAATCTGTTGCCTAGTGGGATGAATCACTTTTCTTGTTACGCCAGGTCGAGAACGCCAGATCGATGTCCATGTCCACTACACCACGATAAACCATTATCCACGAGAATGACTGCTCGAAACATGTGTGTGTGCTAAGTGAACAATAAAGCATAACAGCTGCAACCTTGCTAGCAAGAACAGCGAATGGCTACTCAAAACAGACATCGTGCGATGAATGCAGGCTGGTGGGGGTTTTCAGTTGTTGTTGCCTGTGATCTGTGGTAGTAATGAAACGCACCTTGACACTTGTAGGCAATCTGACCATTGCTGTCAATCATCTGCAACCATTAATGCTCGAACAGTCGTTAACAGTTAGTGAATGTCGTAGAGCATATGGGAAACAACAACGGAAAAATGACAAATGGTGAACGGAAAATGGCAAATGACAAAAGGATGAATGGCACCTGCACAACCGCCTACCACTCAACTGCTTGCTTGCACATCAGAGAGCCCTGTATTTGGATACAGAATTTCTTGATTCATCAACCGATGAAGGCATTTTTTTAACGATGTCATTAACGACCTTGAACGTTGGTGGTGTCATATGAGCTAAAGGGCCATGGAAGTGTGACGTTATCAAAGATGATGCATAATTTAAAAATGTGAAGATAAAAATTGAGTTTCAGCAGGAAAAGTTGTATCGGCTTGCTCTAAAAATGTATGAAGTTGTCCTAAAAATGTCAGTCTACCTCAAAACTAAGAGAAAAACAAAAACCACAATTTGTTTTATATGCTTGAGGTGACAATTGAAAGTTATCATGGAACATATACGTTTTGAAGCAATAAATAGCTTTCACCATCTAAATTGCATAACGGGTGGCACTGGAACACGAAATTTTGAGACGGATTTCAGCAAAATCTGAAAAGTCAATACAACTTTCTCTGGGCCGTCGTTCTCTGGAGGTATCGATCCATATACTTAATACCTGCTAGGAAAAATCTAGAGATCAGTAGTATCACTCATTTGTCTTTTGAAATCCCGTTTTATACATTTTGATGAGTTAATCCACGCTACAAAGATTGAACTATGCTCGTCTCGTAAAGTAAACTATAAGTTATTTCAGTAGTTCCAGTAAGCAAGCTGGATGTATTTTATCAAGAAATACAAACAATTAAGATGTGGAATTATTTAATTTGACGGTTCACAATTCTCTCAAAGTGTGTTTTATACTCAAAATCGAACATATAATACAACTTTCGAGATCTGAAATCTTAATTGCATATCATGATAACCAACCTTAGTTTGATTTTCGTAGTCCATAATTGATAATAATCTTATCAGAGCGTTTACTTTCGATTTATCAAAATTGTCTTACTCCTGAGTCTTCTTTACAGGCGTTTCATCTCCGTCTTCATCTTAGGTTTTTTTTTTTTTTTTGTTTTTTTTTGTTTGTGGTTTTAGGGCGCAAAATTCTATGGTCATTAGCGCCCAGCCCGTGATGTAGGAAACAGGAAAAAACGAAATTTAAAATCAGCAGCAATGGGAACAAAGTCATAAAATTTGAGAAACTAAAGGCAGAAGGAATGCTTAAAAATCCACTATGGAAATGGGTTGGTTGTCCCCAAAAAAAAAAAAACCAAATGACTGACGTCATTTCACTGTCACTAATAAACTGTAGAACGCGGTCAGCTGAGCGCGTGTCATCTGCTAAAATCGACGATAGATCAGGCGATAGCTGTAGACGGGAGCGTAACGGATTAAAATAGGGGCATTCAATTAAAAGGTGTCTGACCGTCCACAGCTGAGAGCAGTGGGGACAGAGTGGGGGAGGATCACCGCTTAAAAGATGTCGATGGCTAGAAAGACAGTGCCCTATCCGGAGTCTAGCTAAAATTACCTCCTCCCGACGCCGCGTTCGGGAGGAAGAGGTCCAAGCGCAAGGAAGGGCTTTCACTTCCCGCAATTTATTATGGGGAAGTGTTGACCAATGCGCATGCCATAAATGAGCAACTTGGCGACATAAACCGCTCCGTAGATCGGTAAACGGAAGAGACTGAATAGCTGGCCGAGGAAGAGAGACTGCAGCCTTGGCCGCTATATCGGCCGCCTCATTCCCACAGATACCAGCGTGTCCCGGGAGCCAGAGGAACGCCACTGAGACTCCCCCCAGGTGGAGCAAGCGCAGACAGTCCTGAATCCGGTGGACCAGAGGGTGCACAGGGTAAAGAGCTTGGAGACTTAGGAGAGAGCTGAGAGAATCTGAGCAGATTACGTACTGTGTCCGCTGATGGCAGCGGATGTAGTGGACAGCCTGGAGAACAGCGTAAAGCTCCGCAGTATAAGCCGAACACTGGTCGGGAAGCCGAAAGTGATTTGGGGTGTCGCCAACAATATAGGCACTCCCTACACCTAACGATGTTTTCGAGCCGTCGGTGTAAATAAATGTGGCTTCCGTCATTTGTGCACATAGAGCAGCAAATGCCCGACGGTAGACAAATGTAGGGGTACCATCCTTGGGAAATTTACATAGGTCTCTGAGCAAGTCGATCCGGGGACGGAGCCAAGGCGGTGCTGTACCCCAAGTTGTCAAGAAGGTTTTAGGAAAGCGGAAGGAGAGAGAATGGAGCAGTTGACGGAAGCGGACTCCCGGGGGTAGTAGGGAGGAGAAGCGGCCTGCATACGCTACATCAAAGGAGGCGTCGAAAAAAAGGTCATGGGCTGGATTAGCAGGCATGGAAGACAGATGGCTAGCATGACGACTCAGAAGGACTGCCCGCCGATTGGACAGCGGAGGATCAGCAGTCTCAGCATAAAGGCTTTCCACAGGGCTGGTGTAAAAAGCTCCAGACACTAAACGTAATCCACGGTGGTGGATAGAGTCGAGACGCCGAAGAATAGACGGCCGAGCAGAGGAGTAGACTATGCTTCCATAATCCAATTTCGAGCGCACTAAGGCGCGATAGAGGCGGAGAAGGACCACTCGGGTATTAAGGGAACGCAGACAGCGAGCCGAAAGATAGGAAACTTGGGAGGACCAGCACAGTTTTCTGTCAAACGTAAGACCCAAGAATTTAGCGACGTCGGAAAACGGAAGGTTGACAGGACCTAGATGTAAGGAGGGCGGAAGAAACTCCTTACGTCGCCAAAAATTAACACAAACGGTCTTACTGGGTGAGAAACGGAAGCCGCTTTCGATGCTCCACGAGTGGAGGTGATCGAGACATCCTTGAAGACGTCTTTCAAGCAGGCTGGTCCGTTGAGAGCTGTAGTAGATCGCAAAATCGTCCACAAAGAGGGAGCCCGAGACATCAGGAAGGAGACAATCCATAATTGGATTAATGGCGATGGCAAACAGTACGACATTCAGCACGGAGCCCTGGGGTACCCCGTTTTTTTGGGAGAAAGTACGGGAGAGAGTAGTGTTCACCCGCACCCTAAATGTGCGCTCTGCCATAAATTCGCGAAGAAAAAGGGGCAGCCGGCCTCGAAAGCCCCAAGAGAACAGTGTGCGGAGGATGCCTGTCCTCCAACAGGTATCGTATGCTCTCTCCAGATCAAAAAATATTGCTACCGTTTGGCGTTTCCGGAGAAAATTGTTCATGATATAAGTGGAGAGAGCAACAAGATGGTCAACGGCAGAACGATGCTTTCGGAATCCGCATTGGGCTGGTGTTAAAAGACTGCGGGATTCCAGCCACCAAGCTAAACGGTAATTCACCATACGCTCCAAAACCTTACAGACACTAATCGTGAGAGAAATGGGGCGATAGCTAGAGGGGAGATGTTTGTCCTTTCCAGATTTCGGAACGGGAACGACAATAGCTTCCCGCCATCGCCTGGGAAAGGTACTGTCGGTCCAAATTCGATTATAAAGGCGAAGGAGGTAACGCAGGCTATGGGTTGAGAAATGCAGCAACATTTGGACATGGATACCATCCGGTCCTGGGGCGGAGGAGCGAGAAGAAGAGAGGGCATGTTGGAGTTCCCGCATGGAGAAAACAGTATTGTAGCTTTCGTGATTTTGAGAGGAGAAAGCAAGACGTCGCACTTCCGCTGCACGTTTCTTCGGGAGAAACGCTGGCGGGTAATTTGAAGAGCTCGAAATCTCAGCAAAGTGCTGACCCAATGAGTTAGAAATTGCGACGGGGTCCACTAAGGTATCATGCGCGACAGTGAGCCCAGAGACCGGGGAGAAACTAGGCGTGCCTGAGAACCGTCGAAGCCGACTCCAAACTTCCGAGGAGGGAGTGAAGGTGTTAAATGAGCTAATAAAGAATTTCCAGCTTGCCTTCTTGCTATCGCGGATGACGCGACGGCATCGCGCACGGAGCTGCTTATATCGGATACAGTTGGCCAAAGTTGGATGGTGACGGAAAATGCGAAGAGCACGTCGCCGCGCACGTATTGCGTCACTTCATGCCTCGTTCCACCAAGGAACTGGGGGGCGCCGGGGCAATTCGGAGGTGCGTGGTATTGAACGTTCCGCAGCTGTGAGAAT
The DNA here is from genome assembly GCF_021461395.2 of Schistocerca americana. Classification (NCBI taxonomy): domain Eukaryota; kingdom Metazoa; phylum Arthropoda; class Insecta; order Orthoptera; family Acrididae; genus Schistocerca; species Schistocerca americana. The sequence continues at coordinate 357,682,720 of NC_060123.1, forward strand.
GACGTCGGTAACACGTGTGACCTCATCGTCGACGCTGGGAAAGCGACGGTTATCGAATGTCGCTAGAGACGAAAAAAGTGTCCAATCGGCTTGGGCAAACTTCCAGCGTCGCGAGCGAATATATGCCAGTTGTGCCTGCAGTCTAAGAACACATGGAAAGTGGTCACTCGAGTGTGTATCATCAAGGGCGAACCATTCGAAGCGCCGAGCTAGCGGAACAGTACCGACCGCAAGGTCCAAATGAGATAAATTTGTCGTGGAGGCAGACAAAAATGTGGGGACCCCAGTGTTGAGGCAGACTAGATCCGCTTGGTGGAAGACGTCTAGCAATAGTGAGCCACGTGGACAAGGATGTGGAGATCCCCAAAGCGGGTGGTGGGCATTGAAGTCCCCAACCAGCAAATAGGGGGGTGGAAGCTGATCAAGAAGATGAAGGAGAGCAGCTCGTGCCATTGGTGTGGACGATGGAATGTATACCGTACAAAGAGAGAACGTGTATCCAGAAAGGGAAAGACGGACGGCGACAGCTTGGAAGGAACTGTTTAAGGGGATTTGGTGATAATGGAGAGTATCGTGGAGCAGAATCATGAGTCCTCCATGGGCTGGAGTGCCTTCAACAGAGGGGAGATCATATCGGACAGACTGAAAATGAGGGAGAATGTCTCTGCCAGACATACAGGAGCTACGTTTCGTAAAAACTTTTAACGGAGGTTAATCTACATCTACATGACTACTCTGCAATTCACATTTAAGTGCTTGGCAGAGGGTTCATCGAACCACAATCATACTATCTCTCTACCATTCCACTCCCGAACAGCGCGCGGGAAAAACGAACACCTAAACCTTTCTGTTCGACCTCTGATTTCTCTTATTTTATTCTGATGATCATTCCTACCTATGTAGGTTGGGCTCAACAAAATATTTTCGCATTCGGAAGAGAAAGTTGGTGACTGAAATTTCATAAATAGATCTCGCGTATCATATCTGCCATACTCTCTCCCCTGTTACGTGATAATACAAAACGATCAAATATTGATGAGTTGGAACTATAGTTCCAGGGCTCCCTTGGGAGTTTTATATGCTCTATTCCTACCAGCGAGTGAATGACACCAACATTTCTTAGAAACACGATGTGTGAAAACACATCATTTTTCGTAATACACAAAGAGAACCTCTCCAATGTTTATGCACAACACAACCAAAGATGAAGACGGAGATGAAACGCCTGTAAAGAAGACTCAGGAGTAAGGCAATTTTGATAAATCGAAAGTAAACGCTCTGATAAGATTATTATCAATTATGGACTACGAAAATCAAACTAAGGTTGGTTATCATGATATGCAATTAAGATTTCAGATCTCGAAAGTTGTATTATATGTTCGATTTTGAGTATAAAACACACTTTGAGAGAATTGTGAACCGTCAAATTAAATAATTCCACATCTTAATTGTTTGTATTTCTTGATAAAATACATCCAGTTTGCTTACTGGAACTACTGAAATAACTTATAGTTTACTTTACGAGACGAGCATAGTTCAATCTTTGTAGCGTGGATTAACTCATCAAAGTATATAAAACGGGATTTCAAAAGACAAATGAGTGATACTACTGATCTCTAGATTTTTCCTAGCAGGTATTAAGTATATGGATCGATACCTCCAGAGAACGACGGCCCAGAGAAAGTTGTATTGACTTTTCAGATTTTGCTGAAATCCGTCTCAAAATTTCGTGTTCCAGTGCCACCCGTTATGCAATTTAGATGGTGAAAGCTATTTATTGCTTCAAAACGTATATGTTCCATGATAACTTTCAATTGTCACCTCAAGCATATAAAACAAATTGTGGTTTTTGTTTTTCTCTTAGTTTTGAGGTAGACTGACATTTTTAGGACAACTTCATACATTTTTAGAGCAAGCCGATACAACTTTTCCTGCTGAAACACAATTTTATCGTCACATTTTTAAATTATGCATCATCTTGATAACGTCACACTTCCATGGCCCTTTAGCTCATATGACACCACCAACGTTCAAGGTCGTTAATGACATCGTTAAAAAAATGCCTTCATCGGTTGATATACAGGGCTCTCTGATGTGCAAGCAAGCAGTTGAGTGGTAGGCGGTTGTGCAGGTGCCATTCATCCTTTTGTCATTTGCCATTTTCCGTTCACCATTTGTCATTTTTCCGTTGTTGTTTCCCATATGCTCTACGACATTCACTAACTGTTAACGACTGTTCGAGCATTAATGGTTGCAGATGATTGACAGCAATGGTCAGATTGCCTACAAGTGTCAAGGTGCGTTTCATTACTACCACAGATCACAGGCAACAACAACTGAAAACCCCCACCAGCCTGCATTCATCGCACGATGTCTGTTTTGAGTAGCCATTCGCTGTTCTTGCTAGCAAGGTTGCAGCTGTTATGCTTTATTGTTCACTTAGCACACACACATGTTTCGAGCAGTCATTCTCGTGGATAATGGTTTATCGTGGTGTAGTGGACATGGACATCGATCTGGCGTTCTCGACCTGGCGTAACAAGAAAAGTGATTCATCCCACTAGGCAACAGATTTTCACTGACGTACGATTCTAACTTGATTGTCCCATGCCCACTGCAGTCATAATTGTCGCTGTAATATCATCCACGCGGGAACACGTAGCGGTCGTCTTTCGTGGAGCGACTTGTTTGTCAATGTGCGCAGATCGGTGCACTCTGAAAAGCTTGTGACTTCACGAGCATTGTACTATATCATTAGGTCTGCCACACCGCTGCCTCTTCTGCATTCCACAACTGGCATTCCTTCGGCTTCCACGTGCTGTCATAAGGCGTGGAAGTCTAGCACCTTGTTGCCGACTTGAACCACTTTTCTTAGGTGCTCCAGGCAGAATCGTGAAAACACCTGTGCTGTTTCTGAGATGCTCATTCTCAGACCCTGTGTCGTAACATTGTGCACCTTTGTCAATTTATTCTTCAATCTGCGGATCTTATCGTTGTGAGAATGATTTCCCTATTCATTTCTGGTCCAATTATACAGGGTGTTACAAAAATGTGAGGAAACATTCCTCATACACAAAGAAAAAAATGGTTCAAATGGCTCTGAGCACTATGGGACTTAACATCTGTGGTCATCAGTCCCCTAGAACCTAGAACTACTTAAACCTAACTAGCCTAAGGACATCACACACATCCATGACCGAGGCAGGATTCGAACCTGCGACCGTAGCGGTCTCGCGGTTCCAGACTGAAGCGCCTAGATCCGCACAGCCACACCGGCCGGCCTACAAAAAGAAAGAAAATATTTTATGTGGACATGTGTCCGGAAACGCTTACTTTCCATGTTAGAGCTCATTTTATTACTTCTCTTCAAATCACATTAATCATGTAATGGAAACACACAGCAACAGAACGTACCAGCGTGACTTCACTTTGTTACAGGAAATCTTCAAAATGTCCTCCGTTAGCGAGGATACATGTTTCCACCCTCCGTCGCATGGAATCCTTGATGCGCTGATGCAGCCCTGGAGAATGGCGTATTGTCTCACAGCCGTCCACAATACGAGCACGAAGTGTCTCTACATTTGGTACCGGGGTTGCGTAGACAAGAGCTTTCAAATGCCCCCATAAATGAAAGTCAAGAGGGTTGAGGTCAGGAGAGCGTGGAGGCCATGGAATTGGTCCGCCTCTACCAATCCATCGGTCATCGAATCTGTTGTTGAGAAGCGTACGAACACTTCGACTGAAATGTGCAGGAGCTCCATCGGGCATGAACCACATGTTGTGTCGTACTTGTAAAGGCACATGTTCTAGCAGCACAGGTAGAGTATCCCGTATGAAATCATGATAACGTGCTCCATTGAGCATAGGAGGACGAAACTAAAATGAGTCCTAACATGGAAATTAAGCGTTTCCGGACACATGTCCACATAACTTTTTTCTTTATTTGTGTGTGAGGAATGTTTCCTGAAAGTTTGGCCGTACCTTTTTGTAACACCCTGTATATTTTCCTTACCACGGTCACGTGCCAGGAACAGCAACAGGCGCCAGTCCCTCTATCAGGTGCAGTTGCTCGCTCAGCAGCTGTTCCAGAGTAAGCATCTCGGCCCACAAGGTCTGAGCATTCACACAAGGTGGGATTACTAGTGATTGGGAGCTCCAAAGTTAGGCGCGTTATGGGACCCCTTTGGGATATGACTGCCAAGGATCGGAAGAAACCCAGTATGCACTGTGCCTGCGTACGGGGAGGATTCATATCAGATGTGGGAAGATTGCTTCCAGATCCCGTGTGCAGCACTGGTTGCCACTAACTGTAGGTCGTGGCTCATGTCGGTACTAACGACGTGTGTCGCTTTGGATCAGATGAGATTCGGTCTGGCTTCGGGCGACCAGCTGAAGTTTTAAAGGCTGCCTGCCTTGCTTGCGAGATGAAGGCGTAGCTCACCACCTGTTGAATGTTCGACAGGATCACCTATGGTTCTTTCGTACATAGCCGAGTGGAGGGTCGGAATCAGAGGGGCAGACGGCTCGGTGACCGTGTAGGACGACTTGCACCATAGTGTGGTGGGTTACCTGGTTCCGCTTATTACATTAGGGGTCCAAAGCATGCAGGAAGCTGCTAAAGATATAACGCGGTCTTTGAGGAGTGAATTGTTCTGTTTTTTGGGTTAGCTTGTGTCGGGAAACTACAGAGAGGACGTGAGTCTAGAAGTACGCAGGGCGAGGCAAACGCAGGAAGGTAGACCTAGCAACAATCGGTTCTGTAGCTGTAAACTGTAGTAGCTGTGCTGGAAAAGAACCAGAGCTCCAGCTGCTAGTGGAAATCACTGAAGCTCAAATCCTTCTAGGTACAAAAAAGATAAGTTGAGCTGAAATTGTTACAAATGACTTGATAGTGTTTAGAAAGATAGAGTAAATACAGTTGGTGGTGGACTGTTCACCGCAGTCAGGAGTAGTTTAACTTGTAGCGAAATTGAAGTAGATACTTCTTGTGAGTTTGTATGGGGAAAGGTTATACTGGCCAATCGGAACAACCTAAAAACTGGTTTAGGGATGCCGCTTCCCCACCCCCTCCAAGACTAAGATGATATAGTTTTCGGAGAAAATGTCAGTCTCATCACAAAAGGTACCTCACTCATACAATTACAGTTGTTGTTGACTTCAATCTACCCTCGATATGTTGGTGAAATTACATGCTTAAATTCGGTGATAGGCATACAACGTCGTCCGATATCAAACTGTAAGTTTTCTTGGAAAATTTATTTGAACAATTAGCTCAGGAGCCCACCCCAAGTGTAAATGGTTATGAAAACATACTTGAGCTCTTAGCAACAAATAGTCTTGAGCAAATAGGCAGCGTCATTACCGATACATGGATTAGTGACTACAAGGTTGTTGTAGAGAGACCGAATGCACTAACATCTAAACCCACCAAACACAAAATCAAAATACAAACAGTTAAAAAGACAGATAAAAGTTCGCCTGACGCCTTCATAAAAGACAATCTCCACTTCTTCCAATCTGACTAAGTAACAATAGATCAGATATAATTTAAATTCAGAGAAATGGTATCGACGGCAATTGAGAGATATATACCAAATAAATCAATAATAAATGATACTGATCTCCCATAGTACAAAAACCAGGACAGAACACTGCTGTAGAAGCAACAAAAAAGCATATCAAATTCAAAAGAACGCAAAACCGGTAAGCTTCACGAGATGCTTTAAACAGTTTCCACAAAGAACCTTTGTCTCGAAAAGTGGCAGAAAACCCTAAGAGTTTCTAGTTGTTGGTGAAATATACCAACGGCAAGACGCAGTCAATACCTTCAGTTCACGATAGCAATTGTTATGTTCACGACGACAGTGCCACTCAAGCAGAGTTACTAAACAGTTTCCGAATTTCCTTCAGCAAAGAAGATGAAGTAAACATACAGAATTCGCTTCAGGAACAAATGTAAACATAAATAACTCAAAGACACATATTCCAGGTATAGCGAAGCAGCTCAAATCACTGAGTAAAGCAAGGCCGCCAGTCCGGATTGCACACGACTCGTTTTCCTCTCGGACTAAGCTATTACAACAGCTCCATATTGAGCCACCACATACAACCGCACGTTCGTTGAATGATCTTTACCGAAAGATTGGGAAGTTGCACAAGTTACACCAATACCGAAGAAAAGAAATAGGAGCAATCAGCTGAATTACAGACATTTGCAGTAGGAGTTTGGAGCACGTCCAGTACTTGAACATTATGAACTACCTCGAAGAAAACGATTTATTGACAAATAGCCAACAATGATTCAGAAAATATCGTTCTTGTCAAACACAACCCGCTCTTTATTCTCGCAAATTAATGAGAGCTGTCGACGAAGGACGTCAAATTGATTTCTTATTTTGGATTTCCAGAATGTTTTCCATATCGTTCCTCACAACATACTTTTAATCGCGTGTCTATGTTGTATCGCCTCAGTTTTTCAACTGGATTCGCGACTTTCTGTCAAAAAAGTCACAGTTAGCAGTTACTGACGGGAAGTTATCGTGTAAAACACAAGTAATATCTGGTGTTTCCCTAGGAAGTGTTACAGACCCTCTGCTGTTCATGATCTACATAAACGATTTAGGAGATAATCTGAACAGCCCTCTTAGACTGTTCGCTGATGATGCTGTCAATAGATGATAAAACCAGCTGCAAAATGATTTAGACAAGATATCTGTGAGGTGGGAAAAGTGATAATTCACTGAAAAATGAAACGTGTGAAAGCATTCTCATCAACACTAAAGAAATCCGCTAAATTTCGGCTACACGATAAATCACACAAATCTAAAGGTTGTCAGTTGAGCCAAATACTTACGGATCACAATTAAGAACAATTTAAAGCAGAACTATCACACAGATAATATTGTGTTTTTGGTGTTCCCGTATTTTTCCCAACCCCTGCATATAATATGTTTTCTGATCGTATATACTCGTATTTTTATTGTGTATATCTTTACCAGGGCCTACGTCGTTCTCGGTATCTTGTTCACCTCTAAAGCTTGGCGGCACTGTCATAATCCGAATTTTTAATGGCAACGGCCGTTCAAGTCTACCCTCGCATGAATGGGTACGATTAAGTTTTGTGCGGTCTGTTAGGCCCAATCGGATTCAGCAGTTGTGGCGCATAGCGGGTTCCAGTACACACTTCTCGTTACAAATGAGCCTGTTGTATCCCTGCACGAAACACTGCCGAGGCAACGGGTCCTGTCTGACTGTCTGAACCGGAGTATCGCAGTACGAGGAAATTTTCTACCGGAGACCTAAAATAAATAAATAAATATAAATAGAAAGAGAAGTCGGTCACTGTTAAAAATAATAAAAATAAAAAGAGAAGGCGGTCACTGACATTGACTGATATTGACTTTGGCAATTTTAAATGACTCTTGCTTCTTCAAGTTTGCAGGAAAACTGACGCTTCGTTGTTGAAAGCAGATGAGTGGTGTCAATGTTCCCAGCCACATTAGAGAAGAGACTGCTTAGTTCACATACACTCCACTACAATCATTAATTCTGAAGCGCTGATAAAAACACACCTCATTTGATTTTGGATATTTTCGAACTGTTCTTTCTGAGGAATATAATTTTCAGAGACGTTAATTTAATAGTGCTATTGTCGTCTTTCATTCATTCATCACAAATTTCTTGCACACTGTTATCATCAACCTCTTCACTGTTCGAATATTATTTTAATATCAGGTCAGGCTTCTTAACTTACTGTGTTACCTTGGGCTAAAGAGAGTCTACTATAACTTTCAATTAGGCATAACTTCTTTCACTTTCCATCGAACATATCTTGTTAATGAAAAATTGGATTGTACTACTGAGGTTGGGTGGGAAGGGGAAGGGAACGCTGTCGTCAGCAGAGTATAATCTTAAATATTTTACAATAGTTCTAATTCGAATGTTGATAGATATCAGGTAATTTCTTGTTCCTTATTAGTATCACGTCTGAGTTTCTTGTAGTTCAATTGACTTGTCCGTTGATGGGAGTATAATTATTGTTCAACGACCAGTCAACGAGTAGGGCATCCTGTGTGGCAAGATCGAATAGGACGAGGATGTGAAAGGAAATTGGCTACGCCCACTTTTTTTTAAAAAAAGAAAAGAAAACCACTGTCTCTACATTCTGCTGTATCTAATTAGGCGAACGAGAGGAAATACACACTGATGAGTGAAAACAATACGATCACTGCTGATCGTGTCCTCTCTGTAGTTTCCTGAGACCCTCTAATGTAAGAAGTGAAAAATCCCCTCCTTACTAACCTCGTGACATGTGTAGCAGCGCCGGCCGGTGTGGCCGAGCGGTTCCAGGCGCTTCAGTCAGGAGCCGCGCGACCGCTACGGTCGCAGGTTCGAATCCTACCTCGGATGTGTGTGACGACCTTAGGTTAGTTACGTTTAAGTAGTTCTGATAACCTCAGATGTTAAGTCCGATAGTGCTCAGAGCCATTTGTGTAGCAGCTTCCTGCGTGCATTGGAACCCTGACCTATTACATCTCACCAGGTAACTCACCACACGATGGTGCAAGTCGGTCTATATGGTCGCAGACCCCGAACTTGGCCCTGTACGAAAGAATTGTAGTTGGTCCTGTCGAAGATGCTGCAGGTGGTGAGATACGGCTTCATCTGGCAAGCAAGACAGGCAGCCCTTAAAACTTCAGCTAGCTGCCCGAAACCAGACCGAAATTTCCTGATCCAAGGCGACATACATCGTTAGTACCGACATAAGCCACGACCTGCAGTTGGGTGCACCCTGTGCTGTTCGTGGATTAGCTCCTCAAGTCCGTTCAGCTGACAAACTGGGGAGGCCCTCCGATCAGCACCATGGAAAATCTTTCGCCGCCTGTCACACCTTAGAACGACCGTCCACTTGACCACCGATGAGGGATCATCTTCAGTGCGTGTCCACCCTGATAGCTGAATGGTCAGCGTGACAGACTGCCACCCTAAGGGGCCTGGGCTCGATTCAGTGCTGGGTCGGGGATTTACTCCGCTCAGGGACTGGTTGTTGTGTTTTCTTCATCATCATTTCATCGCCATCCGGCGCGCAGTTGCGCATTAGCAAAAGCCTCAAGCTTTGAAACCAAAGGCAACACCACCTGGAGCTATGAGCGGAATGTCACCAACTCAGCTTGCATTTGACTCAGCACTACAGACCCTGTTTGTACGAAAGAGAGCAAAAGTCTAAACTAAACAGTTATTAGACCGGTAGACGATGCCAAGTGAGCACTTACAAGTCCAGGAAATTAAATAACTAAAATAATAACCACACATTTAACTGAAAATAAGTCAGTTTTGTTTGAAGGTCATAAAAATATATAACAAACGAACGTTTTGTCAGCCTTATCAGCAGCAGGAACTCAAGGCTCTCTCTTGCTCATGGTCGAACCAACACTGTATTAGCGAAATGAAATTTCGTCTCACTACCTGACCATCTAACATTTAAGGAAGTCTGTTGATTGACACACTTCCTCGTCATGATCCTCTGGCAATCATTTTGATGCCTTTTGGACATACAAACCACATGGCGCCTGTTTTTCAAGATTTTATCAATACACTCTGATGCCATGAAGTAATTTACAGAGGTTCAGATTGAAGAATACTGAATACTCAGTGCCAGATATCACGAAAAAATCCACACTCGCACTCATTTACGTATTGTCCTACAAACCAACTGTTTGGTTATATCTACACGTAGTACATCTGCATTTACATCTATGGTTTACGGAGAGAACGATTGGAGACAAGCATCTACGTGAGCATAATTTGTTTTGCGCTGATTGACAATTGCTTATCCCTGCACCAAGCGTCGACCCTCTGGACGTCTTCTTGCATTTCGCTGCAATTTCCTAGCAATCCAGCTTCACTGTATACAGTAGCATCATCCGCGAAAAGGCTCATTTATATATGTAAATTTCCGGGAAAAAATTAGTACACTCTTTTGGAGGTTTCCAATTCAGTCAATATGTATTGTTGCAACAGTGCGTGTGGAATACCTGAAATGATTCCATTTACAGATGAACAGCACAAGCGGTTCTACAGTACCTGATCTATGCTGAAACACCCATATTAGTGTGTGGTGTAGCCTCCACAGGCGGCAGTGCAGGTGCTGACTATGGCATCCAGTCGATTGTACACATGGCGAATACCGCCCAGGGATATAGCCTGCTCCAACTGTTCACGTATTTCTGACCAGTCGCTTCTTGTCCCATCATACCCTACCTGTGCTCGACTGGAAACGAGTCCTGAGATAGTGCTGGCAAATGAAGCTGCTGAATGCCTCGCCGAGGACGTTGAGTTCCACGGGCAGTGTGTGGGGGAGCATTATTCTGTTGGAACATCCCATAACATTCCTGTTGCAAGAACCGAAAGAAACGTGTCTAACAACATTCTGCACGTATCGAGCGCTGATTAGCGTCACCTCCAGAAACCTAGTAGGTGAACAAGAGTTGTAGCATATCCCATCCCAGACCATAAGGCTTGGGATGGGGCCAGTGTGCCTCGGACGAAAGTACTCTACGAGACAGAGCCCACTAGGTGTACTTCGTATGCCCAAATAATCATCACTTGCATGTAGGCAGAATCTCCTTTCATGGCGAAGGTCACAGTGTGTCACCAGTCGAGTTGTGCTTGTTGACGCTGTTGCATGAGAGGAAGACAGGCTTGGGGGAGGGGAGGGAGGTGCGTGCCCGTAGTCCCACTGCTAATAACCTGTTGGTAACTGTACGATTTGCCACGGTTGCCCTCATAGTACGGCGATCCTGGCGGGTGTCTGTACTGCGTGGACGTCCAGAAACACATCTACGGCTGTATGAATGTTCACGTGACCACTGATACCAGCATAGATGCACAAGTGACGCAGTACGTCTAACCTGTGTGGTAATTCTCCCAAAGGACCATCCCACCAATCGAAAGGACGCAATTCGACCCCTTACAAACTCGCTTTGTTGGCTGTAGGAAGCACGAGTACGTCTCCGTGGCATGGTTGACTCCTTTCTTCACACGTTTGCACCACACTGAGCCATCTGGCTGTGTGCATTCCTTATTAATGGGTAGACGCAGATGGTGTTCTAGGAGCTATGGCACTTCACTATCTGCTGGCGGACAGATATCGGTAAATGTACTACACCCCTGGTGGTCTTCATCGGATCAAAATAGAGGCCGTCTTTCTAGTTGTACTATCCTTTTCCAGAACTGTATGTAGTAAAAAGTAATGGTTCTATAGCACTCTCCTCAGGTACTCAGAAATAAGTTTTAAGCCTCAAGATATTCTCTCCGTTGGGAATTACAGTTTGTCGTTTTTATTTTTGTCTAGAAATTCTTCAGTGCACTCATATAACTGGCCTGATATTCGGTAATCATTTCCCTATTTCCTTCATTCGACATCAGCGTGAAATTGTATCAGATGTCTTTGGGAGGTCGTGGAACACGACATCAACCTGGGCTCCGATATCTATTGATTTGTTGCCCTCGTTGACGAGGAGAGCGAGATGTGTTTCACACGAGCTTCGTTTCCAGAAAACACGTATATTCCTACAATGGAGATTTTCTGTCTCTATAAATGTCATGACAGCTTCAGGGGACTGGGAAAAACAGCCAACCAGTTGCAAAATACAGGTGTAGTAAAACTTGAACACAGTTTCGACAGTTTTAAAACTGTCTGCTTCTGAAGGTATTTTATCTGTTAAGAAATGTTACTACACTGTTTGTAGAATACGTATGGCATCGTTACAATAAGCAAAACTATAGGAAATGTTTACAAATAATTTTAGAAAAGCTTACTCGCATTGAATCACATTATCTTCAGTGAATTCGAAAGAAAAATTCTATGTACCGACTTGACAGAAAATCCTAGGAAGTTCTGGTCTTACGTTAAATCAGTAAGTGGCTCGAAACAGCATATCCAGACACTCCGGGATGATGGTGGCATTGAAACAGAGGATGACACTCGTAAAGCTGAAATACTAAACACCTTTTTCCAAAGCTGTTTCACAGAGGAAGACCGCACTGCAGTTCTTTCTCTAAATCCTTTCACAAACGAAAAAATGGCTGACATCGAAATAAGTGTCCAAGGAATGGAAAAGCAACTGGAATCACTCAACAGAGGAAAGTCCACTGGACCTGACGGGATACCAATTCGATTCTACGCAGAGTACGCGCAAGAACTTACCTCCCTTCTAACAGCCGTGTACCGCAAGTCTCTAGAGGAACGGAAGGTTCCAAATGATTGGAAAAGAGCACAGGTAGTCCCAGTCTTCAAGAAGGGTCGTCGAGCAGATGCGCAAAACTAAAGACCTATATCTCTGATGTCGATCTGTTGAATTTTAGAACATGTTTTTTGCTCGCGTATCATGTCGTTTCTGGAAACCCAGAATATACTCTGTAGGAATCAACATGGATCCCGGAAACAGCCATCGTGTGAGACCCAACTCGCTTTATTTGTTCATGAGACCCAGAAAATATTAGATACAGGCTCCCAGGTAGATGCTGTTTTCCTTGACTTCCGGAAGGCGTTCGATACAGTTCCGCACTGTCGCCTGATAAACAAAAGCCTACGGAATATCAGACCAGCTGTGTGGCTGGATTGAAGAGTTTTTCGCAAACAGAACACAGCATGTTGTTCTCAATGGAGAGACGTCTACAGACGTTAAAGTAACCTCTGGCGTGCCACAGGGGAGTGTTATAGGACCATTGCTTTTCACAATATATATAAATGAAATAGTAGATAGTGCCGGAAGTTCCATGCGGATTTTCGCGGATGATGCTGTAGTATTCAGAGAATTTGCAGCATTAGAAAATTGTAGCGAAATGCAGGAAGATCGGCAGCGGATAAGGCAGTTGGTGCAGGGAGTGGCAACTGACCTTTAACGTAGACAAATGTAATGTATTGCGAATACATAGAAAGAAGGATCCTTCATTGTATGATTATATGATAACGGAACAAACACTGGTAGCAGATACTTCAGTAAAATATCTGGGAATAAGCGTGCGGAACGATTTGAAGTGGAATGATCACATAAAATTAAATGTTGGTAAGATGGGTATCAGGTTGAGACTCATTGGAAGAGTCCTTAGAAAATGTAGTCCATCAACAAAGGAGGTGGCTCACAAAACACTCGTTCGACCTATACTTGAGTATTGTTCATCAGTGTGGGATCCGTACCAGATCGGTTTGACAGAGGAGATAGAGAAGATCCAAAGACGAGCGGCGCGTTTCTTCAAAGGGTTATTTGGTAACCGTGATAGCGTTACGGAGATGTTTAGCAAACTCAAGTGGCAGACTCTGCAAGAGAGCCGCTCTGCATCGCGGTGTAGCTTGCTGTCCAGGTTTCGAGAGAGTGCGTTTCTCGATGAGGTATTGAATATATTGCTTCCCCCTATTTGTACCTCCCGAGGAGATCACGAATGTAAAATTAGAGAGATTCGAGCGCGCACGGAGGCTTTCCGGCAGTCGTTCTGCCCGGGAACCATACGCGACTGGAACAGGAAAGGGAGGTAATGACAGTGGCACGTGAAGTGCGCTCCGCCACACACCGTTGTGTGGCTTGCGGAATGTAAATGTAGATGTAGATGTAGATATCTGTATCTAATGTGGGAGTCGTTGACTGTCTAGCACATGTGCCTGTGATCCATTTAATCATAATTTAAAGTACAGTATTTAGAAGTAGTAGTAGCTCTCTACTGTAGAACTTTGTCTTAAAACTTTTAAAATATCACACATTTGACATAGAAGACCCAACAACGTGCAGTGCGCCGCTTGACACTTGGCATCGTGTCCTACTGAGCGTATGTGTGCCACGTACAGAACAAGTTACATGCGCCGACTGGCTGAAGAGTAGAGGCACAAGTTTCAGGTCGCCTCTGGTTAGTGGTGCTCTTGCGCGTCCTGTATGTGCGTAGCTGCAATGAGCAGCGTGTGTGATATGACACATATTCATAAATACATTATTGAATAAAATGTTGAAAAGGGGGAGGGAATGGGGTAAAAAGTTTGTCTTTAAGTCATGTGTATAATAGAGAGCCCGGAGGCTAAGGCAAACACTCAGGCAAACACAGCATACTAGTTACAAGATCATAAAAATGCGCGAGAAGCGCTTGTGCGTGAATACGCTACTATAACAAGCGTGAGTGTCAAAGCAGAAACGCTTCCAGGAAATATTATCAGTGTATAAAACGTCCCATACTGACGCACTAACCTGTACACTTACATTAAGGAATACTGTAGAAGGACAGACTGTGACAGAGAAAGTGGAAATATTAAAAGACAAATACAGATTGGTAGGAGCTTTCCAGAGGTGGTCCCACCACCATCCACTACCCTGTTACCTACAAGCTTTGCCAGTCTCCCTTTCCCATACTTATTGAGGATCAGGCCATGCCCAGTGAAACCCGATCGATTGGCAGACCCAGTTGGCAAAACTAAAATGTGACCCATGCCTCCGGCCATCAGCGTCCTCTCCAGCCCCATGTTAACGCGCCTAACAGCCGCGTTAACATGAGGCCGATCATGACGCTGAAACAGTTGCACGAAATGCACGTTAGTGCCACCAGTTCAAGTAACTATCTTTACTAGGTAACTACCTGCATTATATTCCCCGGTCCTGTCGAGACCGTTTCCTGCTTCACTCACTGTCACTGCCTGATCCTCCTTCGTATAATTCCTATATAGCTCCCCTAAGCTGTCAGTCACCTGAGTCCACCCTGCACTAGGCTTCACAATGCTGGTGACTTGATTCTCACTCCCCAACACATTTTGCAACTGCTGGGCCACACCTCTACCGTGAGAAAATACCTAGTAGCAGAACCTTCTTCTTTCTGTTAGACTTTGCAACTAGGCCTCCTAACTGCTGAGGTCTGCTGCATGTTCCCTAGATCTACAGCAACAAGAGGCTCCTCGCCACTTAACTCTGACGGTTGGTCAAATCTATTGCATATACGCAAATAATAACTGCCTGAATACCTTCTCCTCCTAGCTGCCTTCTTTCTAACTGCCAGTTCCCATTCCCCACCACCCCTCACTCTCCTCTACCTATCTAGTTCCTCCTTTGCGTGTTGTAGCTGCACCTGAAGGGCACAGATCTTACGCTCCTGATCCTCTATCAACTTACTTTTCTAATTGTACCGGAAGACTCATTTGTTTCAATTTTTATTTTATTTATACTACAGATTCTGTATTCCCAGAAGGGGGTCTCGCTAGAATGCCCACAGGCTTCCCAACTGCATTCCTCCAATGAAAATACTTTGAACAAATCCCACACCGTAAACCACTACTCACAAACCTATGACAGAGCCCACACTTCTCACTCATGGTAAGATTGAACAGTTACTGAAAGAAAACTATACGTCTACTTTACCTAAGTTCAGTTACACCAGTAATACTATTTATAGAAATAACAATAGCGGGCTCAAAATTCTTTGTGTACTAAGAAAGCAACTACTTGGATTAATACTACATCACAGGTAAAATCAATACCAATAAAACTTCACAAAACTATTAGCTAAAACCGAAAATTCAAGCGGCCACTATAATACTCCACAAAGTTAATACTCTGAATGAAAATTTTACTGAAATGTTTGACTAGAAACAATAAGAAACGTCAGCTGAAAACTAAAGCAAGAAGTTTACTATACGACTTCAGCGAACAGAATAGTCTAAAAACCACAGCGAGCGAACGTCTCCAAAAGTTTATTAAATCGTTATTTCACCACAAACAGCACAAAACACCGCTGAAAACTGTTAAATTTAGTAACTGTATAACAGTACACAAATAACTTAGTCAGTACTGAGCTTTATAACCGCTACAGCTGCAAATTGGACGCCGCAAAATGTAAACACACTAGTAAGACGTGAGACTTCGACGAAGGACGAAGCAAGCACACTTACGAATAACAGACCACTCAAGTCAATAACAGAGGAAGGAAAACTGAGATTAATGAAAATCCACTAATAAGTTGCTTTTACAGCAAGTATTAACATAAATAAACTTTAAAATTAGTAACTGAAGATTGAAACATTATAAAATATTGAGGAGTATTTTCAACAGCAGTCCAGCACACGTGACGTCACATCAAAGATACCATAATTCTTAAAAATTTTAAGACGACGCGTTATGCTAGAGGGCTACTACTTTTAAATTGTGTCTTTTAAATGATGAACAAGTGGATGACACGCACATCTACGACTCCCACTTTGGATATAGATAATGTGATTCTATGTGAGTATCCTCCAACAAAATTATTTGTAAGCTTTCCCAGTAATTTTGTTTCTGTAACGATACCATAAGTGTTGTGCACACTGTGTCGTAATATCTGTAATAAGTACAGTGCCTTCTAAAGAAGACAGTTTTAAAATTTTTGCAACCATCGTCTGGTGTTAACAAACCCATATTTTTCAAGTGGATGGTTGTTACTCCCTATCCATTGAAGCGCTTACATGCAGGTTGCTGACGCGTAGCCACGTTCAGAATCTTAATGTCATGGCACTAGAGCATAAAAAATGTTACGCAATTGCACGACAGGCTGACGTCATACGTATGGGCCTATAGTTTTCGTCTATTAAACTTCTTTTAAGTGCCGTATAGAGTTCTTGGTGTTAAGATTTTAATAAAGGTTATCGCACTTACTATGGGATGAACTGAAGTTGATAGAATTTTTAATAGTGTGAAAACTTATCTTACGCCTGACCGAGTCTCTTCTTGGTCGGTGGCAATACTTAGCGCCTGCAGCACCGTTCGCTAGGCGTCTGCCAGCGGCATCGTGGCTTACGTCAGCACCACCGCCTGCCGCAGCTGACAGCGACTGCCGACGGCGATATCCGAAGAGCAGCGGCCAGCCGGCAGTCTGGAAACCCGTACACGCCGATCATACTGTATCGAATCAGCCGGGGCGTCGTGGCTGGCGGCTGACCGCATCTGGCGAGTCGGCTGCCGCGCCGGTCGATGCAGCGATGCCAGCGGCGAGTGACGCCACAAGCCAAGAGTGCTGTTAGGCTGCATGATAACGCAGCAGGGGAACGAAGCGCACAACTGTTTCTATTGCGGACCCTGTATTTGAGTTTGTAGAGAAAGGTCATCCATCAACGAACATGTCCC
Source organism: Schistocerca americana (assembly GCF_021461395.2). NCBI lineage: Eukaryota > Metazoa > Arthropoda > Insecta > Orthoptera > Acrididae > Schistocerca > Schistocerca americana. Next base: position 357,699,849 of record NC_060123.1, read on the forward strand.
TTGAACTGGACGTCTATAATGACTTAAGAAGTAAAGGTAACTCGCAATGTGTCAACAGTTCCGCCATTGATTGAAATTCAGCCTTCATTTTCCGCTGTTGGCTAGTTACGGTTATTATGGCAGTTTTAAGACATAAGTGATGTGCATCAAGCCATCCAGCCATCAACTTAAGGTGGGCGTGACCATTACCACTTGAAAATACCATAGAACCCAGAACTGGTCAGTAGTAGAAAATGGCGAAAGTGTTGACATAAAAGAAATATTGAACGGATATGGAATTTGACAGAAGGAACGTAATCGAAGTAAGGCAAAAGCCGTGAACTTATTCCTATATTCATATTCATCACACGAGAGGGACGGAAAGTAATCATAAATAGGACAGTCGAACGTAGCAGAGGAAAGAACAATATAATGAAGTTTCCAATGCCGAGACGGAGGCACAAAAAGACACACAGGTCGCGAATAGAACCCATCTAACGAAAATCACTGTCCAAAGTGCCATACTTGATTTCAGGTTAGTGTAAGATTGTAATGGTCTTTAAGCTTAAGTAAGTTTCCTTCCAGCTTTAAAATAAATTTTATGTTATGTAAATCGACTTTCACAGAAAATTCGAGAAGGTCATCAATTCCTGAAATTACGCCAACAAATTATTAACTTTTTGACACCTGCTATATAGTACCGACAACTACAGTACTAAGATTAATTATTAACTAAAAAGTCAATTTATGTTTTCTGAAATTAGTTGTTAACATACCACATTTGGTACAATTTCATATAGTGTAGAAAAATCAGACATTTGCTTCCCAATAAATATGCACAAGCTGAAAATAAGTTTAATCGAGCTTAGGTATTAGAAAAATAAAAGATTCATGAGACTGCGCCAGTTTACGTCTTCTGCTAAAGTTCTTGGAGTCTAAAAAGGACGATTTTTTAATTTTTTCAGTTTCTCCCTTAGAATGTGAAAACGATGCACATAACGAAAGATTTCCAAAACACCACAATGGAAGATAATAATGTCTCACATAGAATAACCTACTTAGAAGATCGGGTCAGCCGTTAAGCCAGAATCGATAGTCAAATATTGACAATTTTTATCAGCTTGATGGAAAAGTGAGTTACGCTCTTCTTCCAACTCCTGAAACTCAAAAATCGCTACTCCAAATGATAATTTCATGGATGAAAGTTGTACAGTATCAAATTCTGTGTAAAAAGAGCTCATTAATTTTTTAATTCGCTCACGCATATGCAAAGATACAAATAAAAGCAATTAAGTATTTGTATCGATAAGTTCCTCCTAACACAGTTTTCATTTGGAATAGCCATTTCCGAGTTACAGGAGGTGGAACAAGAACATAAATTTCTTTCCCGTCAATTGGTGAAAACTGACGATTTCTCATGATCGTTTGTCGCTAAACGACTGAACTGATGATTTTAACTTTTAGGAAGGTTAATCTGCGTGAAGGTTTATACTCTTTCACTGCGGTATTTTGGAAACTTTCCATACAATGTATCGTTTTCGAGTTATAAGCGAAAAACTTAAAAATGTCCAAAGTTTCGCGGTTTCTCGGATCTCTAACGTATAGCACAGGCCATAAAGCAACGCAGTTTTATATAAGACTTATTTGTGATGCTTAACATGAATTAAAATTGTTTCCAACTTCTTAATATTTGTTGGCAAGACCGGCCTTTCTTCGAGCTAATTTTCCTGGGCTAATGTGAAAGGCTTATTTAATAAACACTCTGTTCATGTAAAATCAATTTCCATTTTCTGTAGAGCACATTTCCATTCTTAATCTTATGTGAAAGCATAATATTTGTTATGAGTTGAATTAGACAAACGTTATAACAATGTCATGTAACTTCTTGACTCATGAACTTTATTGTCTGGCGGCGGAGCCTGCCTGCTATGGCAGTTAGTTGGTTTTCGTTGAGTCGTCAGTCAAGACCGACATATTTTACTAACATTTCATTATGCAAATATGAAATCAGATTTAAGTGTACATCATTTCATTAACCAGAGCGCTTCATTTACGTTCCTTCATGCGTGATGGATCTCTTGGGAAGGTATTGCGGCGAGGCATTATCATCAATAATCGTATCTGCAACAAAGGAGTTAAGGATCATGTTATTACGATTTGCTCCAATATCTTGTGAGATGCTACGAAAATTATTTAGACGCCAAACACAAAGCTACTTTTCGTTGTTGCACTAAAATATTTTGTAGTAGAATGTTACAATAGCTCCAGATGGAATGAAAAGTGTGGAAATCGAAGATATGACGACCGATAACCTGTAACATGACCTCCATTAGCATAAAAAGAACGTAATTGAGTCATGCAAGGTAACTGTGGCGATCCATCGTCACCATATGCTACAAATCATTGAATACTGTATGCTTTTGTATATGTACCTGCATAACTGACAAAGTGCATAAAAGGAGCGACGGAGCTGATTACTGTCTGAGATGTAAAGAGAGGGTCACTACAACCGAAAAAACTAATTGTTTTAAAAACACAAAATGCTGCGAAATGACACGGATGAAAAAGTGTGATGGAACTAGTAACGGGACGTCATCCTCTAGGATTACTTTTCCTCAACAGTAGTTGTCGACACCAGTACTATTTTTGAAATTTTGGACACGTCGGTATTATCTCAGCTCCTTTTCTGAGATCTTTCATATAATTTTATACACAATATATTATATTTCAAGCTGAAATTTATTAAAAGGAATTATTTTATTTTTATGTTATAATCGATAAATACAGTTAAAGTTACTTTTTTAGAAACGCTTGAAATTACGAATTATATGGCACTCTTAAGAATGTACTATTAATGACGCAATTTAGTACTGTTTACTATCTATATTTCTCGATTCATTTATGAAATAATAAGCGAAATTAATAGAAATTCATTTGTCAAGAAAAATTGTAACCCCTGTGGAATATGGTTATTACCGCAGAGTGAGGTAGCTAGTAGTAAGCATGCCTCTGATGTGTTGGGACATATTTTCGTATTTTGGGCGAACAATGTAATTTCGGCTTTGTTAATGCGAAAATTCAGAAGACTGTATGATATACTAAAAGGTGATAAGACATAATAATGTACCACCAAAAATTCTGCTACAACTATCTTCAAATTTATTTAGATCAGTTGAACCAGGAGGACCTAAATTGTGAGAATTTCAGCTTCAAGAATGAGACCGCTCGAAAAGAAGAACTAGAGCTAACTCTACACGAAAAGTTAAATAAACTAGAAAGTATACTGTAATCTTCGCTCATCTCAAATTTTTCTTAGAAGACTTTACTTATTGTGGATAAGAACTGGAATTAGGAAGGAGTAGGAGGGGGGGGGGGGGGGAGGAGGAGGAGATTACAAACTGAAGAGAGACCAACCTTTGAATGTTACAGATGTATTCATTGTTCGAAACTTGTGTATATCAGTAGCCGCTCAGATATAAGAGCACAACAAGTAGCCAGTCTAGTAGGAAAGAACTTCAAACAGTAAGTTACACATTACTGTGGCAAGCAAGTAAATGTTATTAGCATGCTGAAACCAACATCAATGTGACACAGATATATGACTTTATTTCTCAAGTCGCCAAATCTATGTAATCAACGGTCAGAACATTCTGTCAATTGTTTGGTTCCTCGACGATAGAGAAAGGCTCCTTGATTACCGCTCAGTTCCTAGATGGCCTGAACGTTGTCGTCTAAGGTCGCTGACGATGGCCTTCCTCCTGACCAGTGCCACCCACGCCTACGCGGCATAGTCAAGTTGTTGACGTCATTTCACAACGGATGGACGCGACATTGCATTTGGTCCACGTACAGCCGGAATTTCGCTGTGAATCTACGTCTAATTTAAAAGTTGTACCCACAAGAATCGTACTCTCCCGTGTACTTCACCTTTGGGGTACGTTTCCAGTTACACTGTCACTCCCACTCTGTGACGTTATCCACACCACAGCCGATATCATCTACATGGCACCTATAACAGTACCTTACTTATGACAAAATGTCACTCTCATTGCGCAATGGTCTAAGAGAGGACCGGCATGTGTAGCTTACTTTTGAAGTCTTCTCGTACAAACAGAATTATAGCGTGTAGTGCTGTAGGTTAGGCAGACTCCAAGAAACACCTAAAAGACCATCAATTGCATTCAAGAGAAGAAGAATATTTGTCAGAATAACCGTTCTGTGGGAGAAATAGCTTCTAGTGTGAAATAGTACATACACACGAGCTTTTCGTAGCACGTTAGGAGCAGTGGTGGGGAGAAAATGAGCCTCCAAAATTCAAAATAAAAGTATTTTTTTTAGGATATTTACCTAACGTGTCATTGAAAGAGCTGTTTTCAGCCACAAAAATTTCAAATTACCTCTTCTTTCTTGGGTTACATGGACAGCTTTCGACTGCGATAGTTGCATTAAAAGGCCCGAAAAGCAGTTAGTGCTGAATGATTTATATCCGCAAGTAGTCGATGAAATCAGAAAAAAACAACGGAAAAGTGTCACGATTCCTCAAAATGACAATACCAGCAACGACACACGACATAAAACAACTCTTTCAGGGAGAATATAGCAGAATTAATGTCTCTCTGTGAATATCCTCTAGATTTATCGCCTAATTATATTTCTTCCATTTCGTCGCACTCAAGAAGCTTTCTAATCTATCTATAACTACTGTTGAGGAACTAATGGCAGAACGGAAAAATTTGTCCAGAATAGATTGGAAGGTACAAAAAAATGTCGAAATCTTAAAAGCATATTTTTTGAAATACAATAGCAAGGTACACACAAAAAAGTTTATTTGTTTTTGCAAAGACCAGAAACGCATCCCTCGTATAAAAAAGCTAAATCCAGACTTCCTTCCAATCTTCTATTTTCTGACCTTTATCCAGTACCTTCACATGCTCGGCACGTTAATAACTGTCTTTGGCATTCTTTGTAGTACCGGGTGGCCATATATTTGTCCTGACAGCATCACTTTGCCTTGGAGTGGGATTTGTGTATCTTATCTGTCTGCGTCTCGTGTTTTCCCATATTGTGAAGGTATGCGAACGTTTTCTAAGCCTTTGTGAATCGTGTCACTCACGTAGGACGTGTATAGAAGTCCGACATTCACCTAGTGAAATGAGTGAAACTGCTTCAAAAGAACATCCAGGTTGATCAGTAGGCTGGTCCTCGGCCTTTGTGCCAATCGCGGAAGCGGCGTGTTAACGCGTGTGGCTGTCAGGGAGGATCATGGTCTAAATCAGCTGATTAGTAAATTTCCGAAACAGAAGTTACACGTTATAAAATACAAAAAAAAAAAGGAAACAAGCCTCTTTCACAACAAGTCAGAGCCTACCAAGCGAGCTTGTCACCACTACAACTCACAAGTTTAGCATCGAAACGGTATATTTTCGTGATTCTGTAATCGAGCTTCGCAGCGATGTGATCCCACTACAAAGTATTACTGTCCATGGAGAGGACGTCTGGAAGAACAAACATTGTATAGCTGCGGGTACATTGCAGGTCGTCTGCGCTTGACCAGCCCTCTGTTGGCCCAAATGAATATCTCCTGGATCCTAGATGATACGACCTCAAAATAGCACGATGGCGCATTCCATATTTTTAAAATTTATATTGAATGGAACATGTTCCATCAGATCATCATCAAGGTATTCAACTACTCTTCCCTAGTAAACAGTTCCAATACTGGTTGTGTAGCAAAAAGTTTTAAATTGCACAAATGGACTATGCACGCAACAGTGCAAACACGACAGCGATATTACAGGTATAATATAGTAACTCTCGTTTCTTTGAGTATCTCTTTTTTATCTTTCCAATTTGTTAGGAAAACGTGAAATATCATTTACAGAGATTTCCATCTTTCCATTTACCTCTTTCCCGTTTATGGTAAAATTTAATTAGTGAGCTAGCTCAGAAACCTGACATTGCCCAGGTATTCATTTTGGCACATAAAGTGTCTCTGTATAGGACGTATGAAGCAGTATTATGGATAATATGAGGAGAGAGTTTGTTTGCGTACTAACATGGGAGAGATTCACCTAGAGTTGGCTATGTGACAATCAACTGACACTAAGAGCCACGCCTGAAACATGCAGTGTTTGGACTTCTGCTTTGTTTATGGTCATGGCATGACATACGCTCACTGGCCTTTGTAAACTTTTGAAGCAAAATGGTAAGCTATTAGGAAGAAGTGGGTTCGTGATATTAAGCTTGCTCATTTGCACCACTTTACGTCCAAATTTCCACTTCTATATGCTGCGCTGGAAAGAAGTAACTTAAACCTCCGTTAGTGAATCGATCTGAGGAGCAAGGTAAGGGACGATGCTCTCCATCAGAGTTATATCACATCTCACTTTCGCAAGAAGTTGCCAAAGAGCGAATTAAGGCAAAATTTTCTGCAGCTACAGCGAGTCTCACCTAACAACCTCCACTGGATTGCTAAGCTTTTATAGCTCTGAGTCTTTTAACAATTCTAGTGTATTCAGAAACATTCGCTTTCTAGGCATTTTTAATGAGAAGCTTAGTTAATTCGTATTTCTTAGCATACACCATAAATAAAACCTTTTCGAAAGAAGAAAGTAGTGCCATTAACATTTTAATACACAAACTGAAATCAGTAAATTGAGCATATCCTATCCAAGTAAATTCACAGTTGTTTGTGTTCGTAAAGCTAAGGCTACTGGTTTTTTGGTGTACTGCGCCTTGATGGTTAAGCATACGAACTGCTAAGCTGAGCAGATGAATTTAAATAAAACTTTAATTCACGGTATCTTTTTTTTCTTCCGTGGTCTGATTTTTATGAAATAAAGCCTACATGTAGTCCTAAGCTACTCTCCAGTTACCTCTGAATATCCCCATGTATATTAGTCTAGTAGTTAAAAGAGAGAGGATCTGTTATCTCAAGTTCACTTTGCCTTCAGGAAATGTAAGGCACACAGAGTTACTTCTGAGGCTGCGCTTGTTAGTGGAAGCCAGATTTAAGAAAAATGATGACATGTTCATAGCGTCTGTCGACCTAGAAAATTCGTTAGACATTTATAATAGTGCAAGATGTTCCTAATTCTCAATAAAATCCGTGTGAGCTAAATAGAATGGTGCGTAGTGTACAACATGTTTTAACATTTTTAAATGTTCGGATAATAAGTTGCCGTCTCTTTATCTAAGAATAGATGATGAATGCAGCTAGCCTCTATCTCTGTGTATTGTCTTGTCTCTATAGACGTGTATCTGTTGCCTTTAAGATACCTTCACCTTCACACATAAATCTATACAGTAAAGTAAGGCCCTCTCCGTTCTTGGCTGATCCGTGATAAGACAGGCGAAAAATTAGACTAATGGAGGATTATTAGTAGTATCTCTATTTTCATTCGCTCTCTCTCTTTCTCTCCTTTATCTATGTACAGCTTTTAATATAATTTTTCATTACGTGAAATCAGCCAAATAGAATCTTTGGTGGAGTCCTTCTTCTTGGTAATCAGCGGCTGGCTTGCTGTAAGAGATCTTTAAAATTATTAATACTATTAAACACTGCAGTCATTCGGAAGAATCAATCGTGTGGACAATTTGTTCCTTTTACGAAAGATTGCGAATTCCAGATGCGTACGAAGTCTTTTTGGACGATTTAACACAGACTCAGTGATTGCAGGCTCTCTTCGACACAGCTGAAACTTCCCCACTAATTACAGGGCCAACGTGATCATCAAATGATTCAGAAAAAAACTCATTCGTTCATTTACTCCAGAACAAAAAAGTGACAAAGCTTATTTATGGAGGAAATCGTGTATTAAATCCATCTCCATTACATGTCCAGATCTCCGGTGATTACACGCCTTAATTATTTTCCTTATACAGTCTCTTTCTCTTCAAACAAACCGCTAGCGGCACAAATGTTAATTGGCTCGCTTTAGCGAGAAGAAAAGCAGAATATGTATCTCTCAGAAACACGTCAATCGCTCAACAGATACTCCAGAAGCTGTCCTAGTTACCACTCTAACAACCATGGAGAATGCATATATGTGTCTCTGTTATTTCAAAGAATAAACGCACTAGAAAATACTTTGGGGTCGTCGAGCTGTCGCCGCATATATTACGAGAAAATCAGATCAGGTAACTTTTCCAAAGTGAATGAATGTGGATGATTTGATTGAAAATGATTAATTGGTGCGTGGTAGGGGGTATTTTCTGTGGGGACATTACAATACCCCTCGCAGCGAGCGAAGTTTGTGAGCCTAATTTTGATTTACCGAAGACACTTCGCGAGCTATCTATTAGTGTGGGTAACCCGGGAGTGATGAGTGTCAGTCCTCCGACTGAAAAAAAATAATTATGTTTAAGAGAGACGAAGAAAAGAAACATTGAAAACAGAAGAAATCAAGAGACAGGTACCGAGGCTGTATTGCTTTTACGTGCATCAAGGTGTTATGTCTGCTGTGCACAACCAAGGAAGATGATCTTTCACGAAACTGTTATCAGGGTGTACCCATTCGGGAACTTTCTTAAGCAGGGTAACCTTGGAAAACCTCTTAAGCCTAGACTCCCAGCCTACGGTACATAGAAGATAGGAAAGCCTACAGAAGAGAAAAAATAATTTTGAAATTGATCTCTAAAGAAAAGATAGGGATCGATTTATATAACGATTTGGAGAAGAGCGATTTGTGTCTCTAGCTAAAAAAAAAAATTTATAATAAATAACTCGAGTTTTTTTTACAATCTTGTTCCCAGGACAATATCTTGCGGTGCTGAAACTCCCCCGGATCTTGCATGTCCCCGACGTCCACATTTGTAGTCGGTCTTCTATGCGGCCCACAATGGGAAGAGTAGAAGGGACACGGATACCAGATTTCACATGCAACATTAATTCCAAAAGAATTAGCAATGACCGAAAGGGAAACTCTTCCTGTAAAAGAACTGGTTAGGTTGCACCATCCAAGATTCTCCTTTTTGAAAACAAAATCCTTATGGCTTAATACATCCTTTTTCTTACGATGTACTGCAAGGACTTTAGCCATTGACTTAAGGTTTCCATTTATCCATTGACTAATGCTGTTGCCGAAAACCTCATAATATTTACTCTAGTCTGAATTTTCTTTTGGACTTCGCATCACCACTTGTGCTTGTAAGTCCAAAAATTCTGACACATTTTCTATCAATAATTTATTCTTAGTAATTTAAAGGATTCATGCAACTTGCAGTAGATTTTGGATTCAAATCATCGAATAATGGAAAGTGTGGTTCATTTTATACAAAGACATAATCCATCATTTCCTTGAAAAGTCATATCATTAATCTATACTCATAAAAATTTTATCCTAAATACATATATTTCTCCGCTTGATCGCTGTAATGTAAAAGTTATTAGTAGTGAGGAATGTGGATTCATTTCTTTCATTTATTCTCTGATTCATCCGGCATTCATACATGCACGTGTATGGAAATGGATTTTCAAACAAAATTCCAAAGTGAACAAGGCCCATTAAATAACTACTTATTCTATCAATATTACTTTCTTTTGACATTCAACAATAAATCAAGAACTCTTAACGTCTAATTATGACACTTTTTTGAAGTTCAACATCAATCAGTTTCCCCTCGCGTTTGATGCGAGTCTCTTACAAAGCATATCTGTGTCGTCTATACCGATTCTGACTCTCGCGCCGACGTCAATTGTTTTTCGCGGGAAATTATCTTTGCGGCGTTAACCGTCACTCATGATTCACTGCCTAAACGCATCACTTCACACGTTTACACATCTAAGCGTTCACTTGAAATTATATATGAACATTCGCTGGGAACCTCTTTTGATTATGCAGCGTCATTTTCGGGAAACATTTCTTTCTTCTTGAAGGTCATTCAGATCCTTTATAATTCTTGATGACATTAACAATGCTAAAGTTCTATGTTTACCCAAACACAGGTGAAGCCTATCTCCACTATCTTCTTTGCAGCACTCGATAGTAATAGTCACTATTTCTACAATCTGTGTCACTGATTAATTATTTCAGTTTAAAGTTTTCTAACGCTAAACACACACAGTTTATTGTTATGTTTTTACGAGCGTTCATCTCTGTCACTCGCAACACCATTCCTCCCTATCTTCTAATCTTCATTAAATTTTTTCAAGTCGTTATGGGAAAATAACCCTTTAATTTTGTTAGATCCCGGGTAAGCTAACAGGTAAGCCCCAGGGTTCGCAATTTGTCGAACGATGTATGGGCCAGTATATAATAACTCCCATTTCTTTATACTCTTCTTTATTAAGGATGATTTGGTATGTCTTTTGACTAGTACCTTCTCTCCGACGTGGTACGCCTGTACCCCCTTGATTAATTTGTCATATTGTTGTTTTCTCTGATCAGCCTTTTGCGTCATATTTATGATGGCTTGTCTTATTTTTTCTTCCCAAGGCATCTCAGTTTCCTGCGTTTTGTGCATATGTTCAGCCCAGAAGTTTTCTTATTTTGCCTCGAACATCAATTCATGAGGTGTATATCCAGTGGAGGAGTGGGGCATGTTGTTGTATATCTGCTCAAATTCTTCCACATAATTTGCCCACGCAGTCTGCTTATTATGGCAATAGGTCCTCAAACTCCATTTCAACATGCGATCTATTTCCTTTTGAACTTGAGCCTTTAACCTCCTGGGAAAAGGATAGAAAGTTCTACAATCCATTTTGTGCGGCTTAGCGTAGAGATGGCATATGTATCCCTTAATAACTCCTGGCCTCTCATCAAAAACGTTTTCATACGTTAATAATAATTCATTGAGCTGCTTCTTCTGATCTTCGATAATGCAGTCGGATTCATTTAACTTTTCAAACACAAATTGACCGAAATCTTCTTTGACTTGGAACTCATTAATTACGTGCTCTTTAGAATTTTGGGCCGTCCTGATTACTTACACACTGATCCCACAATTATATTTTCTTGTAAGGCTTTTTTTTTTTTTCAAGAACTCCAACTCAATTTCTTGTTTACTAACATTCAACCAAATTATGCCTGTTTTAAAATCTATTCTGCATCCGTATTGACGTAGGCTGTCGACTCCGATAATGCAATCTACCACCAAATTATTCACAAGGAATGTGCTTAATATTGCTACATTTCCGAATTCCACACCAAGTAGTGACTGCACTTTTACATTAGCCGATCGAGCCCCAACGGCTCCTATTATTCTGCAATTTTGAACTGGAAATACTGCTACTCGTCTTATATCTCTGATCCTGTTGAATAGTGCCTCCGAAATAACATCTGTGGTTGCAGCTGTGTCTAAAACCGCCACTATAGGTACGGCCTCCATAATGACTTGCACTTCGGCTACTGCCACCTGTTCCTTATCCTCATCTTGTGGTTCTAAGTCCTCGGTCAGTTCATCTGCCAGTAATCGTCCATCATTATACGTTAGCATGGATATACATATCCTGTTGCCCCTCAACCAATTGTTGACCGCTCCTCCGGGGCACGAGTGGGTCCTTACAAGTTTGTTGGATTTTGATTTGTCTGCTGGTTGACATCATCCGTCACTTCGGTAATTACCGGTTGATTCGTAGATGTCTGTCCCCACTGATGTTGGCTATTTGAATTCATTCCTCCCGGTTGATTCCAATTTCTATTATTGTTATTATTCCAGGCTTGGTGTCTGAAATTTCTTTCGTTCACCCACACGGGGTTGTATCTTTTCCCGTTCCTGTTGTTCCTTGAATAGCCCCTCACAAGACCATTGCCGGGATTACTATTGAGATTTTGACGGGTTTCTCCATTATTTAACGATCTCTGTTCATTCCTTTTAAGTGTCGATTGATCGCCATTGGTATAACCCATACTTCCACCTTGCCTACCGTTTGGCGGAGGTTCTATCTCCCTGTATTGAAATTTGTTATCACGGGCTTTCTGGTTGTTCTCTTCGATAATATCTATATGGTCTAACGTCGTGAGGAACGACTGCAAGTCTTTATCATTGCCGTAAATCAATTGATTCCGGATGCTAGTTGGTAGTCTTGCCTTAAGTGTGTCTATTATGTCTGTCCCAGTATCTCGTTTTATTTATATATTTTTCGAAATACCTTCTAAGGCTTCCTTTCGAAAAGGAGAGAGGCTCTGCGTAGAGCACCTCCTGCCTTAGGCGTTCCTGTACCCCTTCTGACCAGAACTTTGCTAAAAACGCCTTCTCAAAATCGTCATATGTCAGGCAAACAGAAGTCATGTCCGAGGCCCAGATCGCCCCCGAACCTTGTATATATCCTGTAACAAAACTGATCTTCTGCCACTCCGACCAATTTCTGGGTAGCACTCCTGTGAAACTTCGAATAAAAACAATTGGATGGACCCCCCTTTTGTCATGGTTAAAAATCTGGAATTGCCGATGCTAAATCATTTTTTCTTCGGCATGGCAAAGGCTTTCGTAATCTCCGTTAGATAAGAATTCACGCGAACAACCAGCTTGTGGCAATTTAATGTTTGAATTACTTGTACAAGTCGGTATTGTGTGCGAATGGGCATTAACTGGCTCTATAGTCGCTGCCAACTTCTGCTGCTGCCCTGTATTCATTTGTTCTGAGCTTTGTTGTGAAGCGCGCATCGACTCTTCTATCGTTTGTTTCCAATGCTCCAAATCAGCACCTAACTGCTGTCGCACCTCCTGAAGTCCTTTCGCAAACAAATTCTCTTCCTGTTTGCCAGATAAACTCTGGAATGCTGCCTTAACATTTTGCTCAACGTTTTCACACATTATCCTTTTGTTTTCTAATGTGATTTCGGATAATTTACCCGTTAATACGTTAATTTGGTGGTCTATAACGTCTTGACGCTCTGTCAGATGTTCAACGCTTTCTTTTAGGTTAGTCTGTGTACGTGCCAATTCAGGAAGTTGCGCAATTGCACATGACATGGCGTCTTGCTTTTGTACTAATTGCGGAACCATTTCCACTTGTTCCCGTACAGTATCTATCTTAATAACCACATACTCCTTCATTTCGACACGTACGCGGTGAGTAGATTCCTCACATTGTGCTTTCAGCAATTCTATTTGTGCAGTTAATTTTCGTTCCGTCTCTTCGGCCTGATCTTTGAGTTCCTTGGTCTTCGCCTCTATCCGCTGCTCTAATTCGGAAAACTGTCTTGTAACTGCTGCTTAATCTCAGTCTGGACTAATTTCATCTCTTCTTGAGTTTGAGTGACTATCACAAATTGTGCTTTAATATCGGTTTTCAGATTTTCCTGCCCTTCAGTAACTGAGGTTAATTTCGCGTTCAAATCATTTTGCCCTTCAGTAACTGAGGCATATTTCGCATTAATGTCGGTTTTCAATGTATTCATGCTCTCGGTTATCATCTGCATCTGTCTCATGATAATTACCAATGGATCTAATCCCTGCTGCGTACTAGCTGTTACACCTCCAGTCGTGTCTACAGGGCGTTCTGTTACGCTATCTGTAGCCAGCGGTCCTACAAAACTTCTTACTGCTTCATTATTATCAGTTCTAACAGCTGAAGGCTGATGCGTGCTGCTTTAGTCTGCTTGACTCATCCTAAACATTGCCCTAGTTAAAACCATATAAATGTTCTACTGTCACTATATATAACTCCCTTCTACTGTCACTCCCTTCACACAAGAGTACTTCTGTGTCTACTTTATTAATGTACATATACAGATGAATGCCACTGGGACATGTCCATCAAAACACTTCCTATATCTAACATGAACACAAATAATCAATGTTCAAGTTACACTAAACACAAAACCGTATACTTCAACTGTACTAGCAAGCTTTAATAACAAACATAAAGATCTGATTTTACCTCTAGCGCCCAGCGTGCTGTCTTTCGGCTTCATTTGTATATCCAATTATATCACCTGCGAGTCTTTCCTCTCTTTTCCAAGCGTCAGTTAGGTTAGCTCGTCGTAGTTGACATGAAACAGAGAACAAAATTATTTTAGCAACGACCAAAAACGTGTCCTGTCACGGATTGGCCATTTTAACATTTTCAAATGTTCGGAAAATAAGTTGCCGTCTCTTTATCTAAGAATAGATGATGAATGCAGCTAGCCTCTATCTCTGTGTATTGTCTTGTCTCTATAGACGTGTATCTGTTGCCTTTAAGATACCTTCACCTTCACACATAAATCTATACAGTAAAGTAAGGCCCTCTCCGTTCTTGGCTGATCCGTGATAAGACAGGCGAAAAATTAGACTAATGGAGGATTATTAGTAGTATCTCTATTTTCATTCGCTCTCTCTCTTTCTCTCCTTTATCTATGTACAGCTTTTAATATAATTTTTCATTACGTGAAATCAGCCAAATAGAATCTTTGGTGGAGTCCTTCTTCTTGGTAATCAGCGGCTGGCTTGCTGTAAGAGATCTTTAAATTTATTATTACTGTTAAACACTGCAATCAGTCGGGAGAATCAATCGTGTGGACAATTTGTTCCTTTTACGAAAGATTGTGAATTCCAGATGTGTACGAAGTCTTTTTGGACGATTTAACACAGACTCAGTGATTGCAGGCTCTCCTCGACACAGCTGAAACTTCCCCACTAATTACAGGGCCAACGTGATCATCAAATGATTCAGAAAAAAACTCATTCGTGCATTTACTCCAGATCAAAAAAGTGACAAAGCTTATTTATCGAGGAAATCGTGTATTAAATCCATCTCCATTACGTGTCCAGATCTCCGGTGATTCCACGCCTTAATTATTTTCCTTTTACAGTCTCTTTCTCTTCAAACAAACCGCTAGCGGCATAAATGTTAATTGGCTCGCTTTAGCGGGAAGAAAAGCAGAATATGTATCTCTCAGAAACACGTCAATCCCTCAACAGATACTTCAGAAGCTGTCCTAGTTACCACTCTAACAACCATGGAGATTGCATATATGCATCTCTGTTATTTCAAAGAATAAACGCACTAGAAAATACTTTGGCGTCGTCGAGCTGTCGCCGCATATATTACGAGAAAATCAGATCAGGTAACTTTTCCAAAGTGAATGAATGTGGATGGTTTGATTGAAAATGATTAATTGGTGCGTGGTAGGGGATATTTTCTATGGGGACATTACAATGTACAAGGTGCAAGAGAGAAAAATAATACTGGAAGACAAAAACGAACTCCTCGGATTAAAAAGAGTGTGAGACAGAGATGCAGGTAGGAGTAAAATACAGGGGGAAATGATATCAACGATAACACTCGTTGAAGGCATTGCTACCCTTCGTGAAAGTGAGAACGGATTGTGGGACCTGTTGAGTGGAATGAATAGTCTAACGATCAGACATCGTGAATCGGGATTAACCGAATAAAGACGAAAGTAATGAGAAGCAGTTGAAATATGCTAGCGATAAACATCACCTCGAAGTAGATGAAGAAGAAATTCTGCTACCTTGGAAGGCAAATTGCACACGGTGAATGAAGCAAGGTAGACCTAACAAGCAGACTAGACGAGACGAAGAGCGTATTCGTGGCAAAAAGAAACCTGCTAGTATCAAACAAAGACTTAACGTGAAGATGAAATTTTCGAAAATAGGCCTATAGGTTTGGAGCGTAGCTTTGTATTCTGGTGAATCATGCAATGTGGGAAAACCACAGGAGAACAGACTCGAAGCATCTGACATGAGATGCTGTAGAGGGACGATGAAAATTATGTCGACTAACTGGCTGAGATGCGACGTTCTCCCCAAAATCGGCGAGGAGGAGAGCATGTGGAAAACACTTGACGAGAAGAAGGGCGGGATGATTGGACATTATTAAGAAATAAATGAATAACTCCATAGTCCTAACCTGCGCAGCACTATGGCATTCACGTCGTTGTATTGTATTTCACCTGGAAGAATCGTCAAAGCAGTTATCATCATCGAAGGATACCCAGCTGCATAAGAACTAAAATAATTAAAGCGCGAAGGTGCGATCTCTGAGGAAAGCAGTGTTAGTGTCCCCTCGGCTTTAGAAAAGACACAAAGTAGTGCAGTATGAGAGTGGGCTGAGGTCTGCGTTTTCTTTTCCTATTTTCAGTGGATTCACTACGGAATTAACCTTAAGAAATTCAGGCATATGACGCTAAACATAAATCTCCGTGCAGCCACGATTTTGAACCTAACTGCTCAGGAATGTCATTTTAGTCTTTTAACCACTTCGTTAACTTGCGTCATAAAGGTAGCCAGCAACTCGAAGTTTCTTGGATTTAGTCTACCTCTTCAAGTAAGGATGTTGTGAAATGTATTTGTTGTGCATAATATCCTGCTGCATGAGTAGTATTAAAGGCTTTAACTTCAGGGGGAAATCGTCCAGCTATGCAGACGTGTTCCTGCAGCACTGAAGACATTTTTTGTTCTGGCAAGCCTACCTAAGCGGTGTCGAACATACCGCTTGCCATTAGACGCTAGAGCAGCCGCGAGACTGAACGGCTACCGAAGTCTGACGTGATTCACAGAGGAGCGTGGGTTAATGTTGCAAACCTACGTCCGCCGCCCCCGCCCCCACCCCCCCCCTCTCTCCCCACGACCGTAAGCCGCGAAATAGATGGGCTGGAGAAGCTTGAACATATTTTGCTGCTCCGAATCACTTCAAATTTTGTCGAATTGTTTTCAGCTGTGTCTAACATCTCTGCCCTCTATACCAGAGCAATTACTGCGGTCGCACTGCCACTCCATAGGAAAGTTCAGATGGATTGTTGCCCCACGATGGCCTCGGAGTGGTATTGAATCACCCAAGGCTTGATACCAGCGTCAGACGTTCTCAAGAACGACTTCCCGTCGCTCATAGTACTGATAACTGTCGTTTTCGACGGCGAAATGTGTGGAAATAAACGCCAAAAGGGCTTTTGGTTTTTATTCTGAGTAGTGGTGAGTGTGAAATGTTTTCCTCGACCACCCACAGGAAAGCTGCGTGAATTCAACGTTGGGTTTTGGTGTCTGATTTCCGTGCCAGAGGTGTCAAGAGAAGGAGTGAAAATCGGGTAACAGGGGGTGTGACGACTTTCCGATACCGTGATACGTCCATGGTGCTGTTGGGAAGAATTGTGGTGTAACTTCGCGCCACTGTGACATCATTAACTCACTGTATACCTCACATGAACTTCTGATCTGTGGCGTCTTTTTCGCGTTTGTTGCTATCTGAAGCGTCTCCGAGACTGACGTCGCAGTGCGTCATCATTCGGCGCTATTACAGATGAAGACCGTAGGCTACTTTGAGCCAAATTTCAAACACCTGTCGCTGTGAGAGACAATAACGGGATCTCGAAAACGTGATCCTTAAACTTTATTTCGCAATGTATAACATATTTCCTCAAGAGAGAAAAGCTTCTTTCTACAAATCACCAGGGATTCAGTATCCATTGCTCTTGCGAAACTCGGCTTCACCTTGTACGGACGATGTCCTGTGAACCGTGGATGACGGAAGATTCCAAATTCTTAAATATCCGGGAAGCGTTTGACACTGTGCCACACAGTAGACTGTTAACGGAAGTCCGAGCATCGACAAGACGTTCTCAATTATGTGAGTGATTGGAAGACTCCTTATGTAATAGAACCGAGTACTTTCTCCTGGATCGGAGGCAAGGGGACTGTCAGGTGTGCCCTAGGGAAGTGTGACTGTACCGCTGTCGTTCTCTGTATACATAAACGACATGACGGATATGGTGACCAGCATTTCGCGACTGCTCGCTGGTGACGCTGTGGTGTACGTGAAACTGTCTTCTTTGACCGATTGTAGGAGGATAGGAAACCGAGAGAGGTTATATTTGCTGGGATGAATGGCAGCTTGCTATGGCAGCTTTCCTATGAAGTAGACATACAATTATGTAATATTCTAATACAGTATTAGTGTTGTATTGCTTGGCATAGTCACGTCAGTTTAAAATATAGGCGTAACATTGTAAAGCGAAATGTAATGCAAGGAGCACGTAAGATCGATTGCGTGGAACGCGAATGGTCTACTTCGGTTTACTGGGAAATTTACTACACAGTATGGTTCATCAATAAAGGAAACCGCGCAACAAAGAGCTACGCATTCCTAAGTAATGTTCGAGTATTTTCGATTCGCACCAGGACGGTTTACAGGAAGACATCGCGTGCTGCTAGATTTGTTATCGGTAAGTTCGACCAAAATGCGGGTCTTACGAAAATGTGTTGTGAAGACCAATGACTATCTCTCGAGGGAAGGAGACGTTCTTTTTGGTGAAAAACTGTTGAGATAGGTTAAAAGAGTGGAATTTCTTATGGACTCCACAACCATCCTGTTACCACCAATTTACATCTCCCGTGGCGATCTAGAATACAAGAGAAGCCAAGGCTGGTTCAAATGGTTCAAATGGCTCTAAGCACTATGGGACGTAACATCCGAGGTCATAAGTACCCTAGACTTACAACTACTTAACCCTAACTAACCTAAGGACATTACACACATCCATGCCCTAGGCAGGATTCGAATCTGCGACCGTAGCACGCGCGCGGATCCCGACTGAAGCGCCTAGAACCACTCGGCCACAGCGGACTTCCCAGGGCTTGTACGGAAGCCTGTAATGGTCGTTTTTCCCTAGCTCCATTTGCGAGTGGAACAGGATAGGGAATGGATGGTACTGGCACAAGCTGCATTCCGCCGCTAGTTTTATATATGTTAACATTATACAGCTTAGCTTATGAGTTATTGGTGTGTCATAGTAAACTCGTGATGTCTCGTAATTCGCCTACATTTGCCATTAAAACAGCTAAGTTTAAAACCTCTAGTCTGAGCCCTATATCTGTAACTGTTTCTCGTTCGCGCCCTTCCTCTCCGGTAACGACACTCATCTCCTTTCTGCTTGGCGTGTCAGGCCTGGACCGCAGCATCCCACTTCCCAAAAGGCCATAGAGGAAGCTGGCGCTCTCCTCGTGGTATTCTGCTGCGGGGAAATGTCAGAGGTTGACGAGTACAGCTTTAGATCTCAGGTTAGCTGAGTATATTTAGTTCTGAACAGATGATTGCCAAGGTGTAGGGCGAGCTAACGTCGATCCCAATAGCGGTATGACTACAAGACTCGTAACAACAACTAGAAAGAGCAGCTGTCTCCTAGAACATTTTCGTAGGCTTACAAAAATTCCTGGAATTTCTGAGTGGGAGGGAAATGTAACAATCCGTTTCGTTATTTTTTTGCAATAGTTTACTGTCAGTAGCCTGTAGTCACCCAGGGTATTACAGTTGTCTGAAAATTTTTGGACTCAACTCATTCTATTTGATTGGTACTACAGCTGATCGACTAACACTGCTTCTTTTCTGCGAATGACATTCCCACCTATCTCCCCATAACATCACATCCTAATGGTGTTTCCACGATCACAATCTCTTAGTTACACTTTCCTTCATGTTTTGGTTCAGCTTGATTAGCAGGTTCTCTGTCTAGCCTCCTTGAAAATGGTAGCAGCAAATTCGGTTCATCCTTTACCCATGTGTCAGACGATATAATAGCAACCTTAAGTCCAAAAAGTTTCGCCTGAAAGAGCGTTACGATGTACCCACAACGTCAGTGAAGGATTATTGTCTGTGCAGTTTGGAATTGCACTGCGTAGCTATTTGGATGGAATGTGTAGACAGGCAGCTAATGCCTCACTGACAGTAGATGAGTCAGTGTATTTCTGACTATAAGTTTTGATCTGTATGCTATGGAAGGTTCAGTTTTGTCTATTTCGCTATGGACCTTAACTATCCTCACATCATGCTCTTACAACACCCTCATTGGCAATATAGCGAGAAGGAAGTACTTCTGTGGGTCTTGCTGCTTCGGTAAGTCCCTCGTCGCACAGTAGTAGCGCTCAGTCGCCAGGTTCCATGCAGGTGATGATCCTGCTGAAGTGGAGTGTTTAGGGATGCCAGTTGTTAACTGTCAACAACGTTTGTAGTATACTTGTTTTAAAACAGAAATTGCTTTGTCACACACGTCACAGAATCAGCATTTGCAATGTGGGCTCTGGACTACGCCGTTATATTCGACCCTTTACACACATTAACACCGTTTTCTGACTTTACATAATGATAGACACTGCCCACGACACGTGGCGTTCTGATAACCAATAACTTCACTTTCTATCTTGTTAAACAGCTGATATATACACTCGCTACCGTTCTTTTGGAGCCGCCCCCTGTTACTCGACCGTGCGTTTTGAGTGACTCCTCGCGACTAACTCACCCTGTCTTCCTGGAGGACAAGAGAGACATCCCCCCCCCCCAGCCACTAAGGACACTTCTCTCGTCTCCTACATATTTCCAAACCTTCAGCCAATGGGCGTTATGATCGATGTTGCTAGGCGGATCTGACGTCACGTTTGCAGACATTGTGACGGAAGTTTGTCTCGGAACACTGTCTCAGATTGTAAGATCCTACTCCCGAATAGTCCGATCCTGTCCCTACTAAGGTTTCACAACATTGCCTCTTATGATTTCATCACCAATGCTCCTTGCTGACGCTTAATTGTTAAATGTACATGTAGCCTGGCTGCTACTGAGCATTCCCGATCGCATAAATATGCATAATACTTGGCTTAGACACGTGAAGGGAATGCACATATGCATTACACTCTGTAGCATCTATTTAACAAGTAGATGGTTTCCAGAGTCGGACAGAAGACGTCAGAGTACAGTTTTTGTTTCAGTGTCTGAAAAGACAGTCCACAGTGCGCTGACTATTCGAATTTGGCACGTTTGCTTCACGGTGCATTAACTGGAAAGGTATGCGTCACAAATGGTGCGAACGGGAATAATATTTTTTTGTTACCACAAGTGCTAAAATTGTTTTAAAGTGGTGGCAGTTGGAATTTTTTTTAAGTCCTGTATGTGACCTTTAGTGTGTAAGTTAACTTCTTCTTTCCTCATGGTCGAGGCCATATGAAGGATGATGAAAATGTACGGTACTCTTAATGTAAGAAGGGAGAGATCCTTGCGAATCAGTGAGGAAAGGAAGGTCTGGACATTACCGACTATAACTAGGCACAGTTTGACTGATGCTTGTACATGCCAGATTTATATTGTACTATGCGTCGTTGTAACCATGCTGAGTCTACATGATCACCTCCCTATAACGCCGTTATGGAAGCAGCGCCGTTACCTGAAATCTAGATCTGCAATAAAATACAGGTATTAGTCCGATGCTGACTTTCTTTTCGGCTAGATTTACTTTTATAACGTAACAGGATTTTGATACGTTTTCTATAAATCACAACAAACTTTTATGTTTTCCCCTGGAATTACATTTTCACCTTTAGAGGAGTCTAGTGCAAAGCCTTGCAAGCGGCGACGGTTCTCTATTTTGGTATTAATGGCTACGAACAGACCGCAAACTGCATTCTGCTCTCTGCCACAGGATGTAGAAAATGCAGTCAGTAATAATTGCTTGTCGTGGACAAGAGATTTTTTCTGTATTACGTTAGCGCGCTTCCATTTTTCGTTTCAGCTTTTGCTGCGGGAGATAGATTTTCCTCCAAACCGAAGTAATCAGTCCGTAAAAACTTTTACATTGTTTTGTTCTATTATGCAAAAATACTACTTTATTCGAATCGGCAGTTGTTGCCCAGGTAATATTACGGCTGCGAATAACATATACTACAGACCACACAAAGTAAGCTGCCACAAACTTCATTACTGCTTTTAAAGTTATGAATCTGATTCATCCACAGCTTTAATAGCTGACCATGTCTTCTAATATGTCTTTTAATTAATGAGCATTCCTAACGACCAAACTGAATACTTGCTAGTGTAAAACCTCTTGGCAGATTAAAACTGTGTGCCGGACCGAGACTCGAACTCGGGACCTTTGCCTTTCGCGGGCAAGTGCTCTACCAACTGAGCTACCCAAACACGACTCACGCCCGTCCTCACAGCTTTACTTTTGCCAGTACCTCGTCTCCTACCTTCTAAACTTTGCTAGTGTAAATTTCAGTCGTTATACTTTCGGATGGCCAGAGACTCGGTATTGCAGTTCTTATAGTCCCTTACGTTTAAAACAGTTACTACATAATTGCCACATGTATGTTCTGTATCAACAAATAATTTAATTAATCAGATCATTACTGAGCGATACTTCTTTGGTTAACTTCGATCTACCAAACTTGTGTCTAAATCCGGGACCAATGACCTCATCCGTTTGGTTCCATAGGAAGTTACCTATCATATAAAACCGGTTACTTCACTCCGTTCATTGTCTTAAAATACAATTTGCTATGTAAAAGCGCACTGAGACACTGGATGTTTTATTTACCCACATCTTATCTATATTCTTCTCAGGTGAGACGGTCGTGAGAACAATAAAACATAAAGAAGCCCTAATTTTGTAAGACCTAATTCCACCAACGAAAATAATACTCCCGCATCAGACGTTACTTTTCTCCCTTCTCCTACCTAACACAATAAAACACAGTAAACATACTCGTATTTCATTCACAGCCTCAGCATATCCCACTGTTTTCTTTGCCACTTGGGGATGACGTTATCCCTCACTATAACTAGACCAACTAAATAAACACCAATTAAAATTGTAGTGCCTCTCCTCGTAAACAATAATACGTATACAATTACAATAGTGGTTTTTCATTTTTGTCGACCAGTTTCTTCATCTCACACTGTTAAACAATCAATAGAACTGACGTTTCGCTGGTGGCCGAATGCACGCAAGCTCTACCAGCTTCCTGTGCTGATCACTAGAGAAATCTGCTACCGAACTGGAGCCAATGACAATTTTATCTCACAGCACAGACACGTCTGCCATGACATTTCTACGACCCGGAATCCCCCTGCGTGCCACTTTGTATCTTTTCAGAAGAATATTTGCGTTGATGCGGAATTGTTAACAATATTTATCTTGAATTTTATTGCTAATCAATTGAATTGTTAAGTGCGAATGCCAGACTTAATTACGACAAGTATGATTCGAAAACCTACTGTATTGTTACAGTCCCTATTGTGTACGAAACGAACATAGAAACCATCAATATTCGTGCGAGATTCCTCGTAGTGTGGTTTTAGACCACTTCTGAACATATTTTCCAGTCTAAATCTGTATCGACGCCCTTTTACAACGCTCAGAAGAGCATTTGAGAAATTAGGAAATGATTGGCCAAATGCATCTGATATCTGTGGATAAAAATCCTAGGTCCAGATAGCTAAAATATCTTTATTAATTAGTAGTTTTAGCTCATCGACGAGCCGTTTCCAGATCAATAAAAATTATTACTTAATTAAACCGCACTTGATGAACACCCAGTTAAGTAATAATTTTTGACTGGACATGGCTCGTCAGTGTCTTGAAACTAGTAATCAATAAAGTGATTTTAGCGATCCTCACGTAGGATTTTTATCCACACATTTTAACATAACATATCCCCTCTCGCCCTATTTGACACTGTCAAATAACGATACAATAATATCTGACTTTTTAGAAGACTGTGATCGGCTTTACGTAGTTTATTCCTATTTGTGAACACGGTGTGATTTAAAGGTTTAATTATCGATTTACTTCACCATTAGTACGCTTCACATTTCCTCTATGCTACCATATACGAGGATTGTCCAGAAAATAATGCATCGCATTTTTTTCCTCAGCCGAAAACACGCTACGAATGCGAAACGTTATGTATATATTTTTTAAAGTGTCCTGAGTGAGCGCGCCAAGTCTCCATCACTTCCGATACATAGCGTAGCTGCAGAAGAGATTCAAAAATGGCCTCTGTAGGTGATGTACGTCACAAGCAACGTGCCGTCATTGAATTTCTCACTACAGAGAAAGAAACTGTGGGAAACATTCACAGAAGCTTGTGCAAAGTCTATGGAGCATCTGCCTCCGACATAAGTACAGTTAGTCGCTGGGCACGGAGGGTGAGGTCATCAGGAGGCGGTTCGGCGGAGCTCCACGATTTGCAGCGGTCTGGGAGACCATCCAGGGCTGTCACCACTGACACAACAGACCTAGCCCCCTCGGACTTCCATTTGTTTGGGCCATTAAAGGATGTCATTCGTTGAAGAAATTTTGAGGACCATGAGGAGGTGATTCACACAGTGAAGCAGTGGCTTCGCCATCATGACAAGGAATGGTTCCGACGTGGCATACACGCCCCTGTTTCACGAAGGAGGAAGGCCATGGAATGGGTTGGACATTACGAGGAAAAGTAGAATGTGTAGTTAAAACAATATTCTTTCGTGTGTGTAAATCTCATTATGTTCAATAAAGAACTGTTGAAGAAAAAAAAGTGTTGCGTTACTTTCTGGGCAACCCTCGTACCTTCTATTAAAGTAAATTACTAACGTGTTAAAAGAATGTAAATGATTCAGTTACTAAATCTCTCTCAGATTCTCCATTTCATTTTCATTATCCATTCATATTCGCACAAGCATGCTCTTTATTCTACGTTGATTGAATCAATCTAAGGTTCACTATGATGTTTATATTATCGTTACAAAAGAAAGGAAACTACTTATACAAGTAAAAATGAACAACGCTGGATGTTGCGTATTCGTGAATAATTGTACTTCTGCGTTATGACCGTAGGTGAATTACTTGGAACTTCTCTCAGTCACAGACACACTGACTTTCGAGGTACCTGTAAAAAATCAATGCATCTCCTCTCGTCCGTTGAAACCAGTGCTACCTATTCGCTCTCTGAGAAATTTGCTGACACTGATCAAAAGTGCGTGTATAATTTGTCACATAATATTCACTGAAGGGAATGCAGCTACCTAAATATTATGTGTCAGTAAATGAATTTATACCACAATATATTCAAGCATGGGAACCTTACATGGACAGTGGTAATTAGTGAAATGTTGTCTTCCTAGGACCCTTATTTTTATTGGAAATGTTAACAGCTGTATGAACTTACATCCATTACCATGACCCATGTAATGGATTCCTAAATCCGACACAGTGCATCGCTACGATTTTATGTGAAGGGAAAGGTAAGTATTATAGTTGGGTAAATAGTGCGTACATAACTAAAGACACATATGTCGTTGTCGTATTTCTACTGCCCTCCCTCCACCCAGCCTGATCTGTGGGCGTTAATTTTGGAGTGCTGATCTTTTCAACGTAGAGCCATGATACCTGGGCGATTTTAAAAATTTAGAATGCTCGTTAAACATCACTTCAGACATAATGAGATACATATTGATGAATCATTCACCACCATTGTCGGAAGATTTCCTCTAATCTAATCTCCAATTTTCCCGATGTCTTCTCTGTTCCGTGCAAATCATAAATTAATTCCATTTCTGCCCTGAAGTAACGAGTCAGAAGTTTCCATCAGGAAGAGGGGAGAGGGGGTTGAGACAGAGAGCGAGAGCTGATGGGCTAGGCAGGGAGGGAGAGTCAGGAAGTTTGCAGATTGGACTCAGACGATCGCTTTGCCGGAGAAAGTGGGTCGGCGCTCAGGGCTCGTGCCTACCACGGGCCGTAAATTACCGAGATCAGTATCTGAGGCACTAAACCCGCCGCATTACAGAAGTAGAAACGCAATCGTTCCACGAGAAGTGCCACGTATCCGATCGAACGAAAGCCTTGTTCTGAAATGGATCGATGTCCGTGATTCCCATTGCCTTTACAATGCTAGTATACTTTATTAGACCATTTTTTCCAGTAATACAGACGAATCCTAGACTTGCTCCTAACATCAGATCGATAAATCATTTGACAAAAATTGATGAAGTCAGCAAGCTTTTTCACCTGCTTGTCTGGTGTAGACTATTCGTAGGAAGCTTTCCACTACCGGAAAAAGTCATTATAAACTTATTTGATTTTCATTGTTGTTGAATAGTGAAGCTGAATGTTGAAGATCGTAAATAATTTTTCTACTGCCACTTGATGGTTATACATACCTGAATTATGATTATGGTTTCATACCTCGATGTGCAGAAAGTATGTAACTGAATTGGTCACTTCAGCTCGGGCGTAATTTTCATTGCACAGAGAGGAAGCAGCGATACCTTTTTCTTTTATTTTCTGATTGAAAATGGCCTTCTGTGGTCTCAGTCGATAAAAGGCTCGCTAGCCGTTATAAATTCCAATAGCGAAAGGAATTTTCATCAAAGGAATTTCAATCAGAGCTGGGGGAAGATCTGGCGACGTGCGGCTTTTGGCAGCTAGGTAGGCGGCTCAAGGCGCCGTTCATGGTAATCCGCCCTGTCGGGCAGGAACGTCAGTCTTTGAAATTTTCCATATGATTCAAATACGTTCTACTGCTGATAGCACCATCTGCTTGTGTTTCGTCTCACACTAATTCATAGTATCACTAATTAAACATCTCCTCAGTCATCTGCTCAACATCGGTCGTCACACAAAGGTAAGAAGATTTGGCTGAACGTGGAGATAGTGGTCACACAGGTATCTACACTCCTAGAATGGTTTCCAGTATCTTTATTATGTTTATTATTCATTGCTTATTAAATCCGTGAATGTTGAATACATGTTACGCTCCTGTCCAGTATAATCAATAATGATATGTACCGCCACTGTAGGGGCTGGTTTCATTCAGACAGAGCGCCAGAACATTTATCAATTCTCGTATTATTTCATAACCATTTGTGATAACAGAGAACTTTGGATAACCGGTAGGATGTTGTTTGAAAGACAAGTGAAGGATAAATCTTGGCTTCCTGTCACACTCGCTTTTTTCGGTGCCTCTTCTCACAATAACTAGTATAAGATAGTTACAGTCTACTTTTGGTACTGCTCAGATTAATAACATAGTCATGAGACACAGGGTGGTTTTTATTTATTATTGTCATAATTCATTGTCGGAACATTGATTTTTAAATACATTTGCCGGTTTTTGTGATGGTGTGATGGTGAACAACGAGTTAATCCGGGTGATGCTGATATAAATATGCCATTGATCGGCCGCCTTTAGAGCAGGTCAATAATAGACTCGCATTTATATTAAATTTATCGCACAAATTCCGAAAGAATCATTGTATCGCAGAGCCCGTACAGGCTTTCCATTTGCTAGTAATCAAATAATTAATATTTTATTTGAACCGAAAGAAGAATGGCGAAACCGCGACATGACTTGCAGATATTTTACACTGTCTATTTTTATCTTTGACCTTCAACCCATTCATGGAAAAAAGACAGAATGGCTTAAACATTAAAGAATAATCAGATGGAAGAGAGAATCATTAGAAGAAAATATTTACAATGGAGAAAAGAGACTTAGTATCCAGAATCCAGATTATTTCATTACTCTCGGTAAGGAGAACAGTACATATTCGCCTATCTTTCATGTTCATACAGCCTGTAACACTAAATCCTTAGTGTTAAAGGCTGTATGCCTATCTAAGTCGAAATAGTTTTATTTTTCATATACAATAATTTTCAGCCACCGTTCTAGTGATGTATAGTGCTTAATGGCGTAGTTACGCCACATTGTCGTATGCACAACATTTATTCATTAATGCAGATACGTGTGAAGCTTAAGTACTACTGTCAGGTGGATGCTTTCTTAGGTCATAAGTCATTCAAAATTCTTTTAATCATTTTACTTAAATTATGTCTTATGGTAAAATAGGATTAGTAAAATGACTATGGAAGAAAATCGTAACACTGTGCTTTACGTACAACAAAGCGAATTCACAAATACAAATTTGAAAATTCACGCATTTCAGGACTTTATACAGACTCACACTCTGAGAGCCATACAAGTACCGTAATTGATGATCTTTTATATGAAGCTAATTTTCACATGGAAAACCCTTTAGGTAATGTAGCTGACAAGCCTGATCACGTTTAATGTGAAATCAATGTTCCAATGGTCGACGCTTTACGTGAATCGAAAGTACAAATAATTCACCAGCCAGTTGATCTATTTATGCAATTATCACCAGGTTTTCAGGCAGTGAAATAAAATATAGACGTCTTAAAATTGAGCAACAAACATACCTTAGCAACATCAATGCAGTCAGAAAGACAATCGGATGACTTAACAAAATTTGCCTCTAATTATAACAATTTCTCAGTGCAGTGTAATGCAGTAACAGATGAAACTGCACGGCTAAAAACGGTCTACAAAGGTCTTCCAGAAACTACATGTTCTATATACAAGGAGCCAAAACAATTAAAACATACTTCACTAAAAAATAGGAGACAAATTTTATACTATTGTGGAAAGCATGGGGCTGAAGTAGAAAAACAAATGACGATCAGCGCAAACGGATTGTTTATGACGTTTCATGGTTTTCGTACAGCGACATTGAACTTAGTAAGAAACTAAATTCATAATTATAATGTGCAGTAAGTGAATCGGCAGTAGCCTCAAGGCAAGATAGGGACAATTGCACTGAATCAGTGAAGTCAGGATTACCACAGATAATGTCTGCTTCAAGCAAAGATTTATCGGAAGGGCGCGGCATAGATACAGTTCTAATCAAAAACGTGCAACAGGAATTTTCTGAGGTTAGACGAATAGTTTAAGGCATCCCTCCAAATGCTAATAGGACTTGTGATTGGTACAATAGTCCTGTTTACGTTTGGTAACAAAGTGAATTCCGGTGATTTACCGCAAAACCACAAGCCATACGAAGTCGGGGCTGCACCTTCATTACCTTCTATCCTGAGGAAAGCCCTCCAATGACGATAACTTCACAGGATGGGACATTCAAGGAAATCAATTTAACCTGTTCAGATGTAATGATGGGAATCGCTATAGGAGATGAAATGCGCATGGATCGACACGTGTGTCCTAATAACCTACAAGTATTAGTTGCACCTTCAATTAATGCCATAGTTTGGACAATTCCTGATTCAATTGATCTAAACACAAGTGCTTGTGTTAGTACTGAAAGTCTCTTTGGGTTTGCAGCTGGATTCTGAAATCAACTCGATTCAATATTTCGGCGATCTAACTGTTCGCAATCTTCAGGAGAACGCTGCTTCTGCTGATGAGTCCCGCTGAGGACTGATGCCAGACTTCTTCTTCTTTTCTCTTTTTTTTTTTTTTTTTTGGCATTTTGTTTCCAAAGAGTGATCGCCTTTGGCGATTTTTTCTTCTGGTGTGGCAAGGTGAAAGAAATGGTTTCACTTTACTGTGTATTCGCTTGCAAAGGGGTTTGGGCTCTCTGTGGCTCCTTGAGTCCTTTGAGGGTATTGGGTAGGTAGTCGTACGAGTGATGGACATTAACTACACCGAATCACTGAAGATTGCATCTTCTTTGATGGTCCTCAGGGGTGCAATAATGGCTTGAGGCACCTTGTATTTGTGCCATTGTTATGGTAGGGCCTGGCCTACATTTTCAAGTTGGCGGACATTTCCCCGACACTCGTCTAATGTGTGATAAAGACTAGTTGCCTGGTCTTTTATTTTCTCAGTGATGTATTTTTCTCCAGCCAGCTCTTGTATTTCTCGTCCTGTCCCACCGTGGGGCGTCTGGACTCTACTTCAAACATCTGTTTTGTAATGGTTGATAACATCGTATATTAGAGTCACATGTTGTTCCCCAAGACGTCGAGCCGTACAGCAGGGAGGGTTGTACCGTTGCATTGTAAAGCTTTCATTTCGTTGACGAGTTTAATATCTTGTTCTTGAAAAACAGCTTGAGTGCCTGCATCATCTACATAGTATTCAGTTTTCTATCTTGTATGTGTGGAGTAAAAGTCATCCCTTTTTCCAGTTTCACTTCCAGGTATTTCGTCGTCGTAGTCCAGGTACTGGCTGACCGTTGATGGCAAGTCGCGTCCTCAGTTGCGGCCGTTTCTTCGTAAACAGTATTGCTGCAGTTTTCGTAGGGTTTTCGGTTATTTTATTGCTCTTTGTCCATTTTTCGGTGGCGACAACTTGTCGCTGCATCCTGTTGCCAAGTTGTTCGATGTTCTTTCCAGAGGTTAGGAAAGCCCTGTCATCGGCGTACCGACTGGCGGTGACCTGTTGAATGCTGGGAATGTCGTTAGCAGGCCAATTAAACAGGGATGGCGATATCACCACTCTGAAGCCAGTAGGCAAATCGACATCCTGTATAGGCCTCTGTGCCGCGCACGGAGCATGCGCCGCCCATCACGGATGCTGTCCTCCAGTATTGGGCAGGTGGCGCCGCCCTTAGTAGAACAAGGGCGGCAACGATATCACGCACCTAGAGACGATTTTCGAACACTGGGACTGGCCGCACCGAAGAACGTTCCGTTTTGATGCGGGTTACTATAGGATTCAAAGTCCAGCTAAGGATTAAGCGCAATACACTTCCTTTCACTTTTGAAAAAGAGCTCTTTGTCCGAGGATTCACGTAAGAAACTTCATACTGGTGTTGCCGTTCCGCCTAGGTTGTATGGTCTGCCTGAGCTGCATTAGGAAGAGGTTCCTCTACGCCCTATTGTTAGTAATCTGGGTGCACCCACTTATAACCTGGCGAAGTATTTTTCATCTGTTCTCAGTCCATATGTTGGCAGGTGTGAACACCATATCTCCAATTCGGTGGATTTTATTCAACGATTGAAATCTTGGAGGCTGGGTCCTACAGATTTATTAATGAGTGTTGATGTGTTGAAACGTCCCCTTAGAAAAATTTACGAATTACTGTGCTGATAAACCTCTTACATTATTTGAATTTCAAACAGCTGAGCAAAACTGAACGTACTCACACATTTCTCTCTTTACTTATACTGATCAACATATTTTTAGCGCAACGCAATCTGACTTTCAAACTTCCCTACAAAAGAATGGCCCTGACTAACAATAACCTATACCTTTCATAAATCACTTACCTCACGAAAATCTTCGTTACTCGAATTACTGCAATACAGCGAGCGCCAATACTGTCAGCTAAATAAAAGATTCAAACTACTTAAGTACTAACTACTGATAGGCACAGTTAGCAAATGAAAGATTTTGATAGAGAACAAACAATGCATTTACCTTAATAGTGTTCAAAAGTCATAATATATATCAGTTCATGACATCCAGTCTTACAAATTTACTGTCTCTGATGGACACACGTTGAGATCATCCACTCTCAAAACTCCGCCATCTCTCTCCCCACATCCACCACTGCTGGCGGCTCACCTCCAACTGCGCAGCGCTATGCGCTGTTAACAGCCCACTGCCCAACACTACAATAGCAAAATTCCAACCATGCTACCAGCCACAGACTTCACACAGCCCAGTCATTGATTTTCATATAGAGCACTACGTGGCGTTACCAACATAAAAACCTAAACAGCCTACTTACATAGCCCCCATGCTCCCCACAAAAAATTTTACAAAATTGTTTTGGGCACTGGCCAATACATATTAGTTATAAAATTTATATTAACGCTAAAAATTTATATTAACGCTAACAAATATATCAAATGCACACACGTATCGATACAATGTTGGTCAAAAGCTAGAATTTTCTCACAGTCCATAAAGACAGTCCTGATCATTCATCACAGTATTAATAACAATTTTACGCACAAAGTCTGAGCAGTAGAAGAAAATGCACACAGGTATAGTGGATTTCCATGCAGTCTTGAAGAAGTAGTGTTGTCCTTCCAACGGACGACAGTGCTGATTCTTGACATGCAGACAGGTAATGGGCCACAACAGACCAAACCCACACCAGAGTCAGTCGAAGTTTTGAAGAATATTGGTAGGTAGGTCATCACAGAGCAGACCCACTGTATTCCTGGTAGAGATTATGGTATTGGTGGGCCATCAAAGGTACAGACCCACTGCAGTCATTGTAGAGACGGCCAGCAGCCATCTGTTGCGGCTGTGCAGCTGCTCAATCACCATTGAAGAGTCTTGCGGATAAAATAGCAAGTCCATGAACCATCGCTTGTGCACTCACAAATTTTTTTTTTGAAATGTCGTTAGAAAAAGCAATGCTGTTAACCAGTCCCTTGCTGAATTATCAACACACGTGCGAGCACTAACAGTCCTCTTTTTTTCACATACTGTGCATATACTATGACCAACAGAAATGAATGCTTACAAGTTACTTAATTTGATGAACTCGTGTCAATTACAATTTTATAACATGAGAATACAATAACAAAGGTACAAAACACATCATTAAAGAACATAACAATACAGATAACATTTGTAGTAATATGGGCTTTACAAAAGAATCGAAATAACATATACATCAGAGTTACAGGAATTATGACATAAGTACATACATAAAGGATCAGAATAACTTTTGAAACATCAACTTCACACATGAGCATTAAAACAAAACAGCATAAATAATGTCTAAATGTCTTTACAAAGTAAATAACATATTATTATAAAAATTCTACAACATTACTCTTATCAGCCAAACACATAAAGACAGGAGAAACACAAATACACTGGAGTACACAAACACATAGCGGAATAACACAAAAGGAAAGGACAGGAATTGTTTTCAGTGTGACATTTGGTACTGCAGTCCAACCCAAAACTTCATTCCATAGATCTTTCCTCTTATTTCAACATTTGTGTCCACCAAAAAACTCCTATCCAAGCATGCTTTCTGTATTAATATGTTCACTCATTTCTTATCTCATTGTTTATTTTCCATTATCTTACCTAATAATTTATTTCCAAGAAAATCCTATCTAACCTGTCGTCCCTAAACCCTACTGTTTGGTTCATATCCTCTTTCAAAATAATTATTTCTCATTGTACAATACACATTTTAGCCCAAATCTTCTTCATATAACTTCTCAATGCATTCTTTCCCTATTCTCCATAGTTAGTTTCGTGTATAGTATCCCGCCCCCCTCTTAAGCTAACTTAAATCAAGGAATATATCTAACAAACTTTGTTGAAAGACAAGGTATACTAAGGGACTAGGCAATGCAGCAACATACAACAAATTAACACAAACAGCAATGACAAAAGATGCAAATTGGCAAAGCAAGCAGCAGTATATCTAAATAAGCAGAGCAAATGCAACATTACAACTAATATGAGCCATACGCAGCAACAAGAAAAATAAATCAGTAGTAAAACTGGCTTAACAGAGTAATACAAAGTGAAATTCAGTAGCACTATGCCTGACAAACAGCAGCAGCAAATGCAATAACTTATATCGAAACATCACAAAGCTCAAGCAGAAAAAACATTACAGTAAAGATAGGAAATGTCTAAAACTATGTCATATCTTAAGACTAGAGTGATGCATCACCTTGACGTACTCTACAAAACAAGTTACCCAAGCATTGACAAAAATTATGTATGCAATTCCTGTGAAAGGAAATGTCTTTTTGTGCTCCCTCTTTTTTTTGGAAGTAGATCATAAAATTATTAATTACTGGATCTGTAGGCATAAACTAGAAACTAGATATTAAACAGAATAGGCAAATATATACATAAAGCAAGGCATGAAATGTCATTCACTAGCCATATGGAATTCCATAAGGCAGTAAAATATCTTTCAACTAGAAAGACATTAGTAGAAAAATGTTCTTCATTTCATTAGGCACTTCGGTAAATATCAGAAAGTACAAGATCCAAAATGTAATCATATGATTCCAAGTCTGAGTGTGTCGTATTTGCGATGCTTTCTACGAAGGAATGTCAATAGTGAGGATAATGGCCTCTTTTTTTCTTCACCTCATAGCTATCGCTCAGCTGGGCGCCCACAACGCATTACGTCAAGGTCTGTTAGCTTTCTTACCGAAATATTTACGACAGCAGTTTGCACTACAGTGACAGTCTGATATAAAAATAATATCGCAGGGCGAGAATTTGCGTTACAAATGTACAGAAACAAAATCCTATAAATATAACAGCGTCCAAAAAGTTTTCGGTGGCCTTGTGATACATTCACACATGTACACACATTTCATAACTCTTTAAAGTACGATTCTTAGTTTCCAACATCCTTTTTCACATATCAGAGACCCTAACCACTATTCATTACTCTGTACCTTATTACACATATACATATTCGTCGACACTTCTTCAATGTTTCAACATAATAAATATGTAGCATAATCAAATCCATATAGCATCAGCTTATTGATCATAAACATACCTCAACAGCATAATACACATCGTCATCGTAATAACAACATCATAACACCTCAGTCAAATCCCAAAAACGTCGTAGCTTTCTGCAATAATTTCAAAACATAAAAAGAATTCTCTGCTCATTTCAATAGTGTCATCTACCTAAAACGTACATTAAAAATCATGATCCCATACCAAATACATCTTTCAATGCTCTCATAGTATCACAATCGTTCCGAAAAAATATAAACACTTCACAAAGTACAGATAAAATACAATTTCATAAGTGTGAAGTTATCCAACTGTGCAATTGCGTAAACATGTGTCATTGACGTAGTAAAAAAGTGTTTGTTTCTCTGCTAAACAATCAGATAGCTGTGTAATTCCTTGCTACACAAATATGGTACCAATGTGTAAAGTTGTATAAGCAAATACCATGTTAGCTAGGGATCCTTGTGCTTGCCTCACACACAGTACACAAAGTAATCATGTAGCCCCCTGAGGATTAATGTAATTATACCCTCAGGTGTTATAGATTACAGCAATGGAGTGAAATGTATCACGGAAAACCTTTGTATCTTTGTAATTCAAAAATCTTTAAAAAAATTTTTAAGTACAAAATTAAATACTCAAATACGTGTACTGAAGCACTAAACTGTGTGTATTGTTGTAACATAATGTCTATCATTATTTAAGGGTAAAAAACGTGCCAAGTGTCGTAATTATCGTCGTCCATAAGCAACATTCTGTGGCAGTCAATGTACTTTCCTCGTAATAAACAAAAGCGAAATGCTATGGGTATAGATATCGTAGTTATTACGTACAGTACCGTGATCAACAAAGTACAACACTGTAACGTATTGTCGTGCTACGAAAAAGACTGTCTCATTGTAGCTATACCACAAAAGTTACTACTAAAACATGTTTTACTTTCCAGAAGAATTCAGAAAAACTGTGCAGATATAAGACAGATACAGCGCAAAATCAATAATATAATTGTGTCAGTAATTAGTAGCGTCGTGATTTTATGGTTCCGAAGCATGCGTGACCAAACACCAGACCTGAATTGCGGTCCGTTATCTGAAATGACTTTACTAACGTGTCCAACTTCACGTAAGATATTTTTAACAAAGGCGTTGGATACAGACCGTCCAGTGGCTTTACGTAACGAAGTGAAAGAAACAAATTTTGAAGTAAGTTCAACAGCGACTAGAACGTACGAAAACCCATTCGCTGTTCTGACAAGGGGTCCCAAGAGATCAACAGCAGCCAATTCTTTTAATTTAGAAGGAATGATATGAAACAACAGAGCACGATTTTAGATAGTAGATGGTTTAGCCTTTTGAAAAAGTTTACAAATAGACAAGACTCTTCTAATTCTCTTTCCCCATACTGTTAAAATAACAAGTCGTTCGAAGAATATAATAACATTTTCGTGGACCAAATTGTGCGTAGCTGAAATGAATGTACCAAATGAGCTTATTAACAAAATCGTCTGGAATGCAAAGTACCCATAGCTTGTCATCAACAGTGCAGCGTTTGAAGAGTATGTTGTTTCTAACCAGATAATAATGTCAAATCTGAGTGTGTGTCTTTTCATGCCATTTACTTTTGATGTCTTTCCAAATCGGGTATTTATCTTGTTCATGAGCAATTTCCTTTAAAGATGTGGTGATGAAGTTTTCAAAGGCGACTTTCCGAATGTAAAGAATACTGAAATTTTTCTCGAGGTTGCCTTCTGTGTGTAAAGAATACTGAAATTTTTCTCGAGGTTGCCTTCTGTGTTACTTTTCTCAAGTCCAGCCGGTGCACGTGACGGTGCGTCCGCAACCACGTTTTCCTTGCCGGGAATGTAGACTATTGTGAAGTGGAATTACTGCAGAAACAATGCCCAACGTTTTTAACTTGTCATTATTTAATTTTGAAGACATAATTGTAATGCACGATGATCACAGTATACTTTTACGTGCTTATCAGGAAGAAAGAAACGGAATTTGTTAAATGCCAAACGATAGCTAAAGCTTCTAATTCAGTAATGGAATTTTTTTTCAGATTTTGTTAGCACTCGGCTAGCATAAGCAATGGTTTTCTGAACAGTGGTGTCATTTTCTATGCCTTCTGAAATAAATGGGCACTAAGACCGACTTTAGAAGAATCCGTGCTAAGACAGAAATCTTGTGGTAGATCTGGATGAGCTAGTATTGGCGCATTAAGTAGCGATTCTTTCAAAGAATTGAATTCCAACTGTGCTTGTTCGTCCTAGTTCCAAATAGTATTTTTTTCCAGTGAGAGAACAAAGTTTTGGTGTAACTAGAATTTGCATATTCAGAAAACGACTGTAAAAATTTACGAGACCTAGAAAACTGCGGACTTTTTTTTGTGGATGGAACTGGAATGGCTCTGACTGCTTCTAACTTTTCAGCATCCGGCTGAATGCCTTCAGAGGAAATAACATGTCCCAAAAACTTCACCTTTGATCTACTGAATCCAGACTTTTCCAAGTTAACTGTAATTCCAGATACTGCAAAAATACGTAACAAACTGTTGATGATGTGATTATGTTGTTCCCATGAGGCTTCTGCTATTAGAATATCGTCCACATATAAGGTGATGTGACGTTTTAAGAACTCAGGTAATATGGAATTTAGCCTGCGAATGAATGCTGCCGAAGAAATGTTCAAACCAAAAGTAAGTTTCCGAAACTCATAACAAACGCCGAAACAAATGAGGGCTGTGTATTCTCTACATTCTGGATGAAGCTCGATCTGATAAAAGCTGCATCTGAGATCAATAAAAGACAACACTTTTACACCATTAAAATTTTGAAGAAATTCTTCCAACGTTTGTGACCTGTCTGTTTCAGGAATGATGATAGTATTGTAGAATGAAATTTTCACTCTACAGCGTAGTGTGCGCTAATATGAAACTTCCTGGCAGATTAAAACTGTGTGGTGGACCGAGACTCGAACTCGAGACCCTTGGCTTTCGCGGACAAGTGCTCTACCAACTGACCTACCCAAAGCTACCTAAAGCTGTGTGGAGAGGGCGTGAGTCGTGCTTCATTAGCTCAGTTGGTAGAGCACTTGCCGGCGAAAGGCAAACGTCCCGAGTTCGAGTCTCGGTCCGGCACGCAGTTTTCATATGCCAGG
Source organism: Schistocerca americana (assembly GCF_021461395.2). Classification (NCBI taxonomy): domain Eukaryota; kingdom Metazoa; phylum Arthropoda; class Insecta; order Orthoptera; family Acrididae; genus Schistocerca; species Schistocerca americana. Next base: position 357,736,910 of record NC_060123.1, read on the forward strand.
AAGTTTCTGTAGAGACTTTCAGCACTTATAATGCCGAGAAAGCCTACGAAGTAGTGTATCACGTAATTAATTCAACAAGGTTAAGGAGGTAAACAAAGTGCTGACCTAGTCAGTAGAAAACTGCCGTTTCACCACAGTGGGGGGTGCAAAATCCCCACTAGTCAAGTGGCAGACACAGGCAATTTTTAGCATAGGAACTGGAGGTACACCTGTTCTTAATCTGGAGGGATCTTGTAGTCCAATGTTTACTTGGCATGGAGTTTCTCTCCAGAAGAGGACATAGAATCAGCTTTCTTTGGGAGCATTTATTGTGCACCGAGGGCAAAGAGATTGTGGTTCACTGAATACGTGACACATTTTGCAGAAAATCTTACACCATTTTGTGGGCAAAACGAAAGTGTGTTCCCTGAGAAGTGAAACGACTGCTTCATTGGAAAGTCGTTCACCCATCTCAGTGTCCATATCGTAATCCATTATTAGCAGTGGATAATCCGAATTATCAGATTCGTTTGGTTCTCTATGCGTATGCCATTAACAAAATAACTGTGCCAGTCCGTATACAGCTTGCACGTGTGGAGGATCTATTGCAAAAATTTCATTATGTGTGCTTTCTAACTAGCATCAGTCTCAGAGCGCTCTACTAGCAATTCCTATTGTCTACTGAATACAGGAAGTAGACGCTCTAGCTCGTGCTAAAAGAAGTTACCAATTTTGTGATTTGTCATTTGGACTCAATCTAAGTTCAAGATGGCTTATTTTTACACCAAATATAGTTCTAGGACCCGAAATGTTAGGCACAGTAACACTGTATGCAGATGATATCTCTACTGCTTTTCTGTCTGGGAGGAACACCTTTATTTATTCGATAGAATATTATAAAAAATTTTCACATGATGGAGTGACAGGCAACCTACAGAAATCGAAGTTCGGTCGGGAAGAAATTTAATATCAAGGATACATTACATCTCTTCCATGAATATCACCTGATCCTAGTAAAGAAGTACTGGAGAGAATTCTTCAGCTTCCAGAACAAAGCGGCAGCTGAAGACATTAACCGCTCTCTGTTCCTTTGTCGCCGTTTTGTTCTTAATGGATAGCTAAGCAGCTAAGCACTCTTAAGTCTACTAAATAGAAACGCAGTCTCGTGTTGTATGGGATGTGTCATTCAGATTTCGTTACTATAAAAGTGTTTGCTAATTTCTGAGACAATGTCATCCCAATATGAATTGGGAGTTTTATACTGCGACAGATATATCTTTTCCTGGACTTGGAAACTGTCTATTTTAGATACCTGAGGAAAACAATAGATTTCAAATCAACATGATTAGCTTTTTAAATCTAATGCTTGAAGAATGCGAGCATGTATAGTTACTGAGCTGGAATATCTAGCCCATAAGTTGGCATTCAAGAAATTGAACTACTACATTTACTGTATGGACGTTAAATAATTTTGTGAGTATCAGGTACTGAGTTGATTATGAACCTGCAAGTTACTTCATGCTAAATTCACAAAGTGAACAGCATTCCCTTAGTAGTTTTGAAGTAATAGACATGAAAGCTGAAGTTGCATCTACCACAATGTCTAATTCATCTTAAGGTCTTGTCGGAAATCACTGACTTACGTATCCTCTTATTGAAAGACACCCAGTACAGGCAATACTATCTAGATATTGGTCTAACGTAGTTATATTATGAGATGCAAATCCTAGATAGAACAAAATAAGGACACAAAATAAAGACAAAAAATTCATCGCAGAAAATCCTAAAACACTGATAGTTACTGAATAACTTATTTTTCCATAGGTGTAATGGTCAAAACAATAACTGCTATGTGTGTATCCCAAAAGCTTGCAGAGCGTCTTGAATTTAGCATTATGTTTTGGGGACAATAAGGTGCTACAAAATGTCTGTGAAAGCTAAATCTTTCTGTTATTTTCCAAATATGTGAAGATATGTAGAACAGCTGTTAAAAACTCGTTTGACCAGTTGAAAATTGAAACCCACAAATGAATTTTGCTACACAAAAATTACATTCTATATTCCCAACATAATCTTTACAAATGGTATCCATAGATGTTGCCAATCCAGTACCCTCTGCACAAGGTGGAGTTGAGTATTTCATTGCTCTTTATGTTCTTTTGTAGAAATAGGTGAAGCTATGTGGCATAAAGCCGACAGCCGCCTCTGCAATAATCAGAAGAATTCTTACACACTACATACCGATAGTTGCAAACCTGTTTTGCTCTTAACCGATAATGAGTCAACCCTTACGTCCAAAAGATGGAAAGACTTCCTGCAAGACATTTCACACAGAACAGAAATACCACAAGGCTTCTAATATATACATGAGTATATGAGATCATCTGGATCCTAAATCCAGGTTTTGATCCTTTTGGCTTTTCAAGAAACAAATAAAATTTAAGGACACTGCCATCACCAAGATTTGAAAAACTATCTGACAGATAGTAGTGATGATTGCATTACCCAAATCTAGAAAACGGGAAAGGTATATATATTTATCTGTAATTCACCTGGAATCCTGCTCTAAGTAAATACCTATGTAAAGAAAAGAAAAATGCTAAACCGGTTTTTCAAATTTTTCTGATAATTGTGCTGAACTATCAAGTGTTTATAAAAATTCTAGGACGTAAATCAGTATCTGAGTAGTTTTACTATAATATATCAATATTTTTAAGTACAATCCATCATAGTGCACAACATTCTGAAGTGTTTAATCAGAACAAAGTGTAGAAATATATTCCTGCGTAGTAGTTTGAGTCTGGAACAGAAAAATAATATACTGCAAGAAGAGGCAGCGTGTTTACAGAACATCAGCATGTGACACTAATGAACATCTATCATAGAGAAGTAGTTTAGTAAAAAAACTAAAATGTTGCCTACAAAGAGTTTCTTACTTTTCTTTCATGGAGGTTGAAGAAATAGCTTCATCTTCAGCGTAACCACTATCCTTCTTACAGTTAAATGAAAAGACAGTTCCATTATGTTTATATATTAGTCTCTACGTTTCATTGTGCATAATGAATGGTTATTTGACCATGACACGGAAATGATTGATGTATATATGAGCTCCCAGTCAGAGTACTGAGAACAAAATGGACATATTTCTTAGTAAATTAATGGTTTAGATATGTCTGTGCTGTATTTCAGCAGTAGATTCATTAGCTTGAATGCGGCAAACTTGTAGTCCATTAACCTTAAATAGATAAGAAAATCTAGATAATTGATGAACGAATATTTTAATGAGAAATTGTGCATATAATAAGACATGATGCCCCTTTGGCTGAGCCTACTTTGGAACCTGCAGTCTCATTTGCGTGTATTTTGCATGGTCATTATTCTTCTACGAACAAATGAAATTTGTTTGTGGAATAGGAAAAAATCTGTCATCCGAGTTTTGAATAGTTCTGAACAAGTATAGTAGGAAATTCTTGAAATGGTATCAGCCAAATGATTACCTAAACAGTGGTTCGCCAGTATAAAGTTACCGTCATACAATGTCAGCATTTCTGTAGAGGACGAGGAAAGAATATAAAGTGGTACGTAATATTGCGTATATGAGGTGAAAGAATTTTTCCGTTCTAGGAGATCCGTAGGGACGACCTTGTAATGTGTCTAATGCAGTATGCGCGCCCACACTCAGGGGCAATGGGAAACTGCAGACCGCTCTATCTCTCCGGAAAAGGACCAAAATACAGTGTGGTCAGGTGTTTTTCTTTCAAGAAATGATTACACAGGTTTTCAACTTGGTCGGAGCTAGAATTTTTTTATGGCTAGTTACAAATCACAGTTCGTCTTCCTAATTATTTAAGATACTCAATAACCCAAGGCTTCCCCTTCCTCCTCACCCTGCAAGTTATTGTATGGGCCCTCTTGCTATCGAAAATAAGTGACGAGACTCTAATGTGAATACCTGTGTTCTGGCTGTTGTGAAATCTGGCCATTAAGCATTTGTGTCTGCAATTAGGGCATTTGCAGACAGCGTAACGTATGAGTGGAAGCTTTTGTAGTGTAACTGGACAATTTCGCCAGAACAGACGCTTCGAAAAGACTGAAGATTTACCTGGGTTCAGTCCCATGACAGATGGTTGCTCGTGGCTCGATGTGAAGAAGAGGGATGTCCTTCTGCACATCAGTGAGGCATGCTGTACACAGTACCCAATACGCAGCTTCACCAACTGATTGTTAACGCTGCTCACACATGGACATGACCACAATAAGTTGGAAGTAAGTTTAATAAGGACAGTTGATATGCCTGCAATGAATGTTAGTGATGAGTGAGGCTGACTGAACACACGCCGCGGTGCAGAAAAATTAAAGCACGTCTTGAAACAAAAAAATCATCATAAAAAATTAAACCATAAAACCATGTCCCCTGATGATAGCGGACGAATCTTCTAGCTTCGTGTGTTTTTCTCATAAGATCTGTATCTAACTTGGATAGAAAGACAGACTTTGTATCTTTGTAAAAAGAGCTTTTATTTTCAGCTGTGTTATTATGAGTTGTGCAAGAACCTTTCTAACTCCGTTGCACGATTGTTCCATTAATCCTGGCCCATGCTGAATGCCTAATGCCTGCACGAGCGGAACCCGGTTGGTTTGAGACACCTTTACCGGTCCAGCGATGTAACTCGTCAGCTGTGCCGCATTCTTCATCTTGGTATCATCCGACAACCACTAATCTTATCTGCCACCTGTTCATGGGTCTACTCCGCGTTCTTCAAATACGACGTAAGCCTATATCTCACTAATGAACACTAACCTCAGAGTAACATACATGGCAGCAAACAGGTTTATGAACTCTTTGAAGAAATTTCACTATGTAGGTGTAACTTTCTACTTTCTTTTATTTATTTCTACGAGTCAAATCCATTCAGTACATCAAATAAAAGAAAGTTACACCTACATAGTAAAATTTCTTCAAGGAGTTCATTAACCTGATTGAATGTACTAACTGATTCCAATCCAGAAGTATGGAAGTGACAATATTTGAAATTCATTTGAAAAGCTATTGTAGCTTCAATTGACTGGAAATAACAGGCCACCAGTTGCAGAACACAGGTTTATTAAACCTTGACCAAGGTTTCTCCTGTTTGAAACTGTCCTCTTCAGAAGGTATTGTACATAGAATCACGTATTAGTTATAGCTAATGCGGGAGTAGTTGACTCTGTCTAGCAAATGTGTGTGTCATCCACTTTATCACCACTCAAAATATATGTTCTGAAAAGAGCGGCTGTCATCATGTGTTTTATATACCGATTAAGTGGATGACGCTCACATTTACTAGACACAGTCAACAACACTCACGTCGGATATAGATAATGTATGATTCTACTTGCAATAGCTTCTGAAGAAGACTGTTTTAAAACCATGCACAGTTGCTGAAGCGCAACTGTGTTCAGAATCTTGAACTATGGCAATGACGGTCAGTGAGTAGAAGAACCTAAGTGAGCGTCTGCAACCAGTGGCGATTACTTGAATGGCGTTGTCAAGTTGTATTACGAATTGTGCCAACGCCATTCAAGAGGCTGTGTGATAGAACCTACACAACCTTATGAACGCTCAGACAGTGTTATGAAAACGTCTGAAGAGAGGTAACTTTTTATAACGTTTGGAAATTTGTTTCAGAGAAAAGTGATTGTTAAAACACAGCTTCCAGTATCACTCTCTAACGGCTAATGTAAGGTGGTTAAATTCTAGCTTTTGTAATTCTTATATTAATAACATAATCTTGAGAGAGGTGATGTCTTTTACTTAATATTATCCTGATTCCTTGACCTAAAATTAATTTTTAAATACTTTTGCTTCTTTTTGTGACGATGAACAGCGAGTCAAGCTGGACGATGCTTGTATGGCGATGCCACCGGTCGGCCGGCAATTCAGCAGCATGAAATGCATGACGCATGATCAGAAATAGAACTTGCTTTTATTCTAAATGTATCACACCAAGCCAAATACCGTATGAAGAATCACTGCACTGAACCGATTCACGGTCATGAAATCAGTCTCTTAGCAACGAATCAGTGATCACTGATTGCATTGATTTCTTCCTTAGCTCACGTCATTAATGTAATTCCGCTTTCTCATCTTTTTAGTAATAAAAGATTAACCTTCGATCTTTTATTCGAAATGAAAGAGGAATTACTGGTTCCAGACCTGCAGCCAACACGCATTATGTCCAAACTACACTAACGAGTGTGTAAACGACTGTATTAGGTTATTCCACAAAGACCAACAATTCGACAAATATGGACGTTCAGAGCCAATACTTCACTACCGAAAAAGAAATAGTCAAATAAACAACGCATCGCCCAAAGCAAAGGAAGATCATTATCCACTGCATGAAAGAAATCTAAGAAAACAGAAAAAGGGTAAACCTATAGCTTAGCTGATTACGTCACTTTAGACGATACTGACAATGTAAAATAAAGATCATGTGTCAGATCCAAATTACATGTCTACTGATGACTTGTTCAGAGAGATCACTTAAAAGCTGTGCATATTTCATTGGCTAGGAGTCAGCCTCGCTGCCTCTAACGGGATCCCAGGTTCGATTCTCCCCCAGGTCGCAGAATTTCTTCAGTGTTGGCGTTGTGCTCATTTAATCTGATGATTTAAGGGGCAGGAGAACCTGAGACTAAACCCCCAGGCAATAATGCATACAAGCATTTCACTTCCCAAAATACTATATATCCTTCTCCTTCTTCCACGTCTTCTGAAGCTGTGGTATTTTGGTGATTGACTGTAAGCATGTTTTCTCCGTACTTTTACACAATTTACTGGGTTACTGGAAGAGGAAGTAGTTCCTGAAATCCTCTCAAGTGCTGTTTTAATCAGATTTTTGGTTCCTCATCTGCCTTGAAAGCGTTCAAATGGCTCTGAGCACCACGGGACTTAACTGCTGAGGTCATCAGTCCCCTAGAACTTAGAACCACTTAAACCTAACTAACGTAAGGACATCACACACATTCATGCCCAAGGCAGGATTAGAACCTGCGGTCGCGCGGATCCAGACTGTAGCGCCACTCCGGCCGGCTCATCTGCCTTCTCCGACAAGACTACACTGACACTGTATATGGCTAAATGGTCCTGGTTATGAAGACCTACCCTTGCACTTATGGTGGGTGAACACTGGTGAGTAGTAAGGAGATGAGAAAGAGAACGCAGGTCGGTAAGCAAAAGGCAAATGAGATGACCTCCCCTTCAGAACTTCACGATGAAATCGCCCATCGCTCGGAACGAGAACGTGTTTCTGCGAGGGTGTCACGTTTTTGCACGACCTCTATATCATCAATACTTATGAGGAACGTTTTGGTATTACTCTTAAATTCTATGAGATATCTTCTCCACAATTTTGTTATTCTAATATGCATTAACGCATTTTCAGTTTGCTCTTATATGTTGTTAAGTAATGTTGAATAGATATCTGTTCCCATTTGAGCGAGATTCTACTTATTCATAATAATGACATTATATATTTTCCTTTGATAATGACATGTAAGACATATTTTAATAATAAAGCTGTGGTCAAGACATCGCCAAGTATTTAAAGGGGTCTAGTTTATGAATAAGTGTCATAAAATCGATTTTTATCAAAAAATTCTTCACAGTTTCCTGAACAAGAAAAAGTTTGATTCGAGGAAATTGTACTGAAGGGATCCGCGATGTTAGAAGAATTTATAGTGCCTGCACACACGCTCCCTACCACGCAGACAGCTCTGCCAAAAACAGAATTTTGTCCTCACTAGTCTGTTTTTAATGACATTTTAGTGTTTAATGACTTAGAGATAAAGAATTATTACAGAAGTTACATGGTAGGACTCAAAACCTAAACGCAAATTTTTAACAACTGTATACGGGAACTTATACCAACAACGTTTCTTGAAGGACTAAATACTTTGAAAAATTGCTCGATTCTCTTATATGGTTCAGTGATGGTGCAGTGTCAAGGTTTAAGGTTAGTAAATTGATGGGAGTCCCTGGTAGACTAAATATGTAAGGAACTTTAATTGCTGCTGAACCCACGAGACTCGTCGGAGCACAGAAAGCCACCAAACAATCAAGAATAAGAAAAAGTTTTAAAATGGAAAAGGGAGGTAGATCAACACCAGAAAGTAGATGAATATGGACCTGGAATGCATTAGCGATATGAAGGGCAGATATTGAAATGATCTTTAACTTGAAGTCCCTGAGGCAGAGTTTTTGATGTTCTGTTGCACATTGGTTAAGAACTATTAAAGATAGATGACTGGAATGATGCATACTGTCTTAAAACACACTTACCTAAATAGCTGCCTATCTGTATGACTTCAATTTGAAAATCAATCATTTTTTTCAGGAATAACTATGAGTTCATTATGAATTATATTATAATCACTATGAAAAAAAATTTTGAACCATAATTGATGACAGAAACATCTTCTTAAAGGTGTGCTTCAAAGTTTATTGTGGAAAGAACTTCAGGAAGAAATGAAGCTTCTACTCTGTTCCATTTCGAGATATTTGTGCCTATACTGTACATAAAAAACTAACATTCTTTATTTCACATGTAACAAAAAATACAATGCAGGAAAAAGTGTGAGACCAAAAGATATGTTGATACAAGAAATTTTTCCCAAAAGATCCCTTATAAGGTGGTAAGCGTTACCTGGGCCTACAAGTCTTATTCTTTGTGCTACACTATTTAGAAAACTGACAAATTTTTCAATACTTCCCCTTGTGTTAACGAATGACTCCCGTTAACTGCATCCAGTGGCCACTTTGTGTCACAATGCTTTTATTCATATTTTAGCTGATACTACTCGGTGTACTTTTATTACTTACTCCAACATCCACTCAAATGTTTGATAATGTCACAACTTCGTTTGTAACATGAAATAAATTTTTATAAAAGTCCATTTATTATTTACCAACTATTATGTCACGTTCGGTAGTGTTACACAACAGCGAACTTTGTGCAGTAACATAACATAGTGTTTTGCGGCAGGTAACTGTGAATAGAAACCAGGAGGACACCAGAAACAAAGAGGGGAAGAGAGTTTTACTGCCGAAAGAAGTATGCCGTTATCAAAAGTTGGCTTTAATCTGAGGTGTGTGTTTTTGAGAATGTAAGTTTGGAGCTCAACGTTGTGTGGATGTGAATAATAGATTGCGGGACAACAGAAAAAAAAACGAACTGGAAGCAGCTGAGATGAAGCATCACGGAAGGATGACGAAAATGATGTGGACTTGCAGGACAAGAAATGAGTTTCTCTATGTAATGGACGAGGAGGGGAACATATGATACACATCGGCTAGACAGGCGACATACGACATACAGGGGTGGGAGAAAATTTGGAAATGCTGCGAGAAATGCATGCCTGAACGTAAATGCAAAATGTGTGTGTTAATTCCTAAGCGACTAAACTGCTGAGGTCCCTAGACCTACACACTACTTATGCTAATTACAACACACACCCATGCTAGAGACAGAACTCGAACCTCCGGCGGGAGGGGCCGCGCAATCCGTCACAGGGAGCCCTAGACCACTCGGCTACTCCGCGCGGCACATAAATGCAGATGCTAGTAAGGCCTGCAGGTTGTTTTGGTGTATTTCACCACGAACGGCTCATCTACGCTTTGGCCCAATAAGTTGGAAAGGTCAGTCGTGTTAGAACAGTGTTATGTTTAGTTGCAAGTGCTTTACGTCGGAGGTAAGTGAATTCGAACGTGGGTAAATTGTTGGTGACCCTAGGGTAGATGCTTCCGTAAACAGTGTAGCCGAAGTGTTTTGGTGCTTCAACAGCCACCGTATTGAAGATTTAGACTGCATATGGGGTAAGCGAAAAAATATCATCCGCTAAGTCACAACTGGGACGAATATACGTATTGGGTCACCGTGACAGTTGTTCACTGAAGAGTATTATGACGAAAACTAAAAGGACGATATCGGTTAATGTCTGTAGAACTGAATGTCGTATTTGCGAACCTGTCAGTACCAAAACACCACGAAGGGCGCCCCAAAAAATGGAAATTGCTGGGTGAGCTGTAAGTCCAAAACCACACTTTAGTGATATGGAATGCCCGTAAGAAGAATACATAGTGCCGATACCATAAAATCTGGACTAGGGAGGGTGGAAGAAAATCATTTGGTCGTATGAGTCTATTTTCGCACTGTTTCCAATCTCTTGCCGAGTTTACGACCGGGTTTCGCCGTCCCAGACCTACCGACTGTTAAACATGGCGGGGGTGATTGGAATGATTCTCTCAGCCACATCGTGATATCCCATGGACCCCCATGTTTTCTCTGCAAAGTCACGTTACTGCCAAGGACTGTGATACCATTTTGGCCGATTAGGTCAATCCAGTAGCGCATTACTTGTCCACTAATGGTGATGTAGTGTTCCAAGATGACAGTACCCCTCTTAACGCAGCTCGCATCATCCAGGACAGGTTTCGTGAGCACTGGGGTGATTTTTCGCATCTCTCCTGTCCACCACAGTCACCGAACCACATTATTATTGAGAATTTGTGGCGTGCTTTCGAGAGAAGGATGCGGTGATTGCTATCCACTTCCACCGTCCTCAGCTGAACTTTCTACTATTTTGCAGGAACAATGGTGCGATTCCCTTAACCATGCCGGATCTGCATTTATCCACTCCAAAATGACTGCAAGCAGTTTGGAATGCCTACAGGATTTCTTCATCGCGTTAGGCGCGACAATGTGTTCTGTTTTTGGTGTTTCTATATTTTTGCCCAGCAACTTAGCATTATGATATCATGGAATAACTAATGTAGTATTCGAGGAAGTATTAAAATTTTCTTTTATGATTGATGAATTCTGACGGAGTCGTAAATGGATAAATGCTAGTGAGCCCAACTTATTAAAATAATTGAGTAATTTTTTCAATAAAGAATTTTTGTTAATTCATTTTTCTTATTTAGCGCGGTTCACATTGACCTTGTGTGTAAGGTCCGTTCTGATACTTTTACTCGACCGTGGATATTCCTTCAAATGGAAACTTCTTCTATCGGACTTCTAAAACATTTATTCACCGAAGAAATCGTGCGTACTCGATTATATATGTGCATTTAAAGAACACGGAACCTTTCGCCATGTCAAGACGCAGTATAGCTGAGGATGAGTTTTAACTGAAAATGAAAAAAGTATTATCTAATGTCACTACATTCGGTTATCACACATAAACAATAAGTTTACAACTAGTTTTACATGAAGCAAATTTAAATGATAATGGCGGTGTGCCGCATAAATCTGCCGTAATCACAGATCACAGAAAAGCGTACGTCTTCGATCTCTTCTATCCCATAGTCGATACAACCGTTCATAGCACTTAATTTTTTGTTGATGCTTTATTTATTACATTTCAAAATTTTTATACGTAAAATCCGCTCTTCCCGCAGATGAGTATTTAATTTGCCCCCAGAACTGCGAGACCTAAGGACGCACCTGCAGGCTAGCAGTTCACCCTAAAGCACATCATATTGTATATTTACAAAGTCATCACATTCAATTCACGGTACACGAAGTTGAAACAGTCGGAGGCGGGTGCGCCAGACACATTTCAATGGTCATAGCAACTGCCGTACACATGCGCAATCATGTATTCTCAAGTGCGACTATGAGCCGTTGCATTACTAGTCCGTCTTGCAACACGCTGTTGACAATTTATTAGCAGTTCCGTTTGTGCGTGAGCGGAAATCATCACCGTGACAGAACATGACATGGAATATTCAGAAGAAAATTTGCACTTACATCCGTAACAAGAATTCATGCAGGTATCATTGCCTACTCACCAGAAATCCACTCCACTGAAGCGGCGCAACGCATAGTGGCGTCTGCTGTACGAAGGCTCATATGTAATCGTTTATATACCGCATCCTGGTGCATACCTATTGTAACACAAGTAAACAAACAAACTCACTGTGCCTTACGCTCACAGAGATTTGCGAGTTGCGAGTTGAATTCTTGCCTTCTCTTTATTGAATTAGCGAAAATCGGTTTCTATCATTAGCATTCTGTATCACGTCATAATAACTACCCTTATCTTTTCGTTATACGACACTGGTTCATTTGGAAATTCCGGCAACGGACTGCACCATTCATTAGATTCCTTTTGGTCATACATTAGTTCATTAGGAGTGTACGTAGTATTGTATATGTTGAGAATATTGTGCACATTTTCCAAACGAGTAAATAGCTTACCCAATTAGAATGTTGTGTAAGTATATATGTTCTCACAAATCTGTTCAGATCCCTGAAAATCAGTTCTGGTGATTAGACTGACGGCTAAATTTCGATGTATACACTGTATAGTTTGGTTTTCCCAAGTGAGTAAAGTAATCTTATGATAGTGTTTGCAGTCTGTTATGGCGTAAAGGTTACCATGCTTAGAAAATATTTTTGCACCACCGCTACTTGTTGGATGCGATCCACTGATACGTGTAGTGACAATTTCCATATGTTTACTGCGTAGTACGGAATGTAAATCTGTCTTTGATGATAAATTCTGTGGTTTAGCTTCCTGACAAGATATTCAAGTTTTGAGTATGTTATGAACCTTTCTCCTCATGTTGGTAAAATAATAATACCTGTTGAGTTTCGTCAGATTCTTCCTCGACCCACAATGTCTCCAAACTAACTACGTGTGTCTAATTAAGTTGTGTTCTGAGTCCTTCGGTATACATACACACCAGGTAGAGCTATTGATATATCCTATAACGGCAAGGTCTTGATCCAGTGCAGATCTGACTTTTACATCTGCCATGTTTTTACACAAACCTATGTGGTACTGGTAATATCCTGCATTAAAAGTATTCTACAGCCGTTCTCATATTCTAGATAAGTTTTACTATCATTCAAATCTTGTGGAAGACGAGACGAAACACCAGCAATGTAACTGTGTTTTCCCTTAATATAAACAATCTCAAATGAGTAATTCTGCAACGACAAAGCCCAGCGTGGTAATCTTGGCTGAACTAACTTCAGGTTAACAAAAATGTCAGGGCTTGGTGATCAGTATAGATTTTCGTGTGTTTGCCGTACATATTGCAACGGCCGAATTGTACGGCCGTAGCGGACAGCGCCAGAACCGCCGCCCTGTGCGCTTATCACGCGGAATGCCGACGGGAAATGCAATCTGAGTCGCGCGCCGTGGCGTGTACACAGCCACCGGCTACGAAGAGCACTCTCAGACCGGCCAGTTGAGAACATGTATCGCTCTCGACACAGTGATGACGGGCTACCAGACGCGCGTAATGCATTGTCGTACCGTCTTTATTAATTAATGGTAAAACTAAGTTTTCCGTGCTCCACATTCTACACTACCCGGAACTACCGCCCCCGCATCCCATCCTAACAGCAAATGGACGCAATAACATTTTACTCGGCCGTCCAAAAGACCCCATTAGAATATAATAACTAAACTTTTAAAAGTCCAGTAAATTAAAAGAGTTTCTAATTCAGTTGACTAATATGTTCGCTTACATTCACTTAAGGTTCGGCTTGCAAATCCAGTGATTCTTACCTGTTCCTATTTTTCGTCCTTAACCACCTGAAATAGACAAGATCCTAAGCCAATGCATGACACGTCACATCTCATACAAAGTCTACACTAAAATCTGCACAGTTTAAAACGTTTGAATTTATTAATGCATTTTTCACGTTTTTAAAGCTTGAAGACACTGCTCTGTCCACATCAATACATGATTTTTCGTAAGTAAAGCTACAAGGTGTTTACTGTTTGATAGTTGCTGTGGTAGGAAACGTCAGAAGAAAGAATAGAATCCTAGAAGCGACTTCAATTGTTTTTTAGTAAGTGGACTAGAAAATTTTTAATTGCATCTAACTTCTGCTAATCAGGACGTATACTTTATGCATTAATTATGTGCCCCAGATACCTTATCTCACTACATGCAAATTTAGATTTCTTAAATGTTACACCAACATTTGCAAATTTGTACATAATTTTTTCAAGTATTTTGTGTCATTCTTTCCACGTCTTTGTGGCCATCTGAATGTCATCTACGTAAATGTGTCACACTTTCTACCAGCTCGTCTAAAAGCAATGTATCCAAAGCAGTTATGAATAAACCTGAACTGTCTTGCGCCCCGAAAGGTAGAACGCAGAATTGATATGTTCGTCCCATGAATACAAAAGCAATATATTTGCTGGAATCAGGAGTGATTGCCGCTTGCTGAAACGAGTTTGTCATGTCAATGGTGGAAAATATAATCTCATTTATAGCTCGGGCAACTAGTACCAGTATAATGTTTCCTTTAGGCTTCGTCACAAGTAACGGTCTACTGTAAGGAGCTGTAGAGGCTTCTATAATCTTCCACTGCCACACAGCAGGTCGTTGAAATAATGGTACATTGAAAGACTTATGAAAGAGAATCTGGTGAGGCTTGACCTCAGTTTTGTAGTTATACGTCTTAATGAGATCCAGCCGTTTCGTAAAAGGTTGTACATACCTTGGTCATAGTTAAAAAAGTTCATCACTTTAATCTTCAGTAGCAGTAGCTGTTTCTTCTAACTTATGACTAATAAGTATTCTTACATCATTACACTCTTCATCTGATACAAGTGTTTGTGTGTCTGTTTTATCGCCATCTTGTATTAAAAGGATTTTGTATTCAGCACAATACACGTCGTGTTTCAGTTCAAAAAAATGGTTCAAATGGCTCTGAGCACTATGGGACTCAACTGCTGAGGTCATTAGTCCCCTAGAACTTAGAACTAGTTAAACCTAACTAACCTAAGGACATCACAAACATCCATGCCCGAGGCAGGATTCGAACCTGCGACCGTAGCGGTCTTGCGGTTCCAGACTGCAGCGCCTTTAACCGCACGGCCACTTCGGCCGGCCGTGTTTCAGTGTCCAGGTCTCTAAATCAATAGTGATTTCACTGTTCCCATGTGTAATGAAACACGGTTCGAGAAGTTAGTGATACTGTCCTTCGAACATGACATTTCTAAACCTATTATTCAATTAGAAGATAGATTTTGGAGCACTAGTAATGGCCATTGTACTGTTCCATTACGCACCTTGATAGTCACAGAAACTTTTTTCGCAACTTTACTTGACTTATTACCTACGGCAGTCGAAATCTTACATTTTATAGAGGAGACTCAGGCATTGGGTCAAATTCTATTTTTTCTTATAAAAGTTGTGCGGTAAAACACTTACAGCAGCTCCTGTATCCAAGAAAATACTGGTTAGGATTCCTCCTAGTATACCAATAGTTGTAGGTATAACTATTTCATTGGTAGATGAACGACACTGCATGTTTTCCTCCAACAGTTCAGTGGATACATTCTCATCGTGATTATAGCGTACGAACAGTGGTGGTTTTTGCTAAAAATTATTTACAATATCATCATTGTATGGTTGTCTTGTGGATGTAGTAAACAACTATTCAACAGCGAAGTCGCCCCCCAAACTTCCATCAGCCACGACCTGGGGCTCAATTGTGACTATTATTAGTTTGTCGACGTTGCATTCGGTGTCGGACAAGGTGCTGTTTCATCTGATACTTCAATTGTACAGGGTGGTCCATTGATCGCGACCGGGCCAAATATATCACAAAATAGGCGTCAAACGAAAAAACTACAAAGAACTAAACTCGTCTAGCTTGAAGTGGGAAACCAGATGGCGCTATGGTTGGCCCGCTAGGTCAAACGGATATTAACTGCGTTTTTTAAAATAGGAACCCCCATTTTTTATTACATATTCATGTAGTACGTAAAGAAATAAATAGAACGCGTGCAAAAAATCTGTCATCTTCCCGTAATTTCTCTTGTGCCCAGTGGCAGAACTGTACACGACGTTCAAAGTCGTCGCCATGCAGTTCCTGGTGCATAGAAATATTGTACGTATGCAATCGATGTTGATGTAGCATTCTCAGCACCGACGTTTTTAGATTCCCGATTCTCGCGCAATTTGTCTGCTACTGATGTGCGGATTAGCCGCGACAGCAGCTAAAACACCTACTTGGGCATCATCATTTGTTGCAGGTCGTGGTTGACGTTTCACATGTGGCTGAACACTTCCTGTTTCCTTAAATAACGTAACTATCCGGAGAACGACACACGATATCGACCTTTTCTGAAATTGGTAAACGGTCAATTTTGAAACACGTAATGTATCACGAAGCAAACACCGTCCGCACTGGCGGAATGTTACGTGATACCACGTACTTGTATGTTTGTGACTATTACAGCGCCATCTATCACAAAGCGAAAAAAGTGGTCCGAATAAAACATTCATATTTCCTTACGTACTACACGAATATGTAATAAAAATTTTGGTTCCTATTTAAAAAATCGCAGTTGATATCCGTTTGACCTAGCGGGCCAACCATAGCGCCATCTGGTTTCCCCCTTCAAGCTATACGAGTTTCGTTCTTTGTAGTTTTTTCGTGTGATGCTTATTTCGTGAGATATTTGGCCCGGTCACTATCAATGGATCACCCTGTATACTCGTTAGTCTACTGACGATTCCATTGTCCAGTTCTCGTGGCCGAAAATCGTGACTTACGGATTAGTAGGCAAAATCGTGTTTTGTTTTTGCACCGATTGTGGCGGCACTTGCCTCAGACTTGTGTTGTTGTTGTTGTATTGTGTTGATGGAGCACTACTTTGGTACGCGGTTCCGTAATTAGTATTTGGCTCATATGTGTCTGCTGATTTTATAAGGAAACTGGTTTGCGGAAGCAGGCTGTGGGATCTGCTGCGCTACGTAACCGAACGCAGCTGGCACGGCAGGATTATGTTTCCTAACCTGCGTCCCGTTCATACCACTCATTCAAACGTTGTGATTAGTAGAATGAGATTTCCACTCTGCAGCGGAGTGTGCTCTGATCTGAAACTTCATGGCAGATTAAAACTGTGGCCAGACCGAGACAAAGTTCCCGAGTTCGTGTCTCGGTCTGGTACACAGTTTTAATCTGCCAGGAAGTTTCATTGTGGTTACTGTTTTGCCACCTGTACCGCATATCTTCATATAGAAAATAAATTTAATCCAGCACTGTCAAAAAATATTCCTCATCGTTGTCGGGAATGTGCAGTAGTTTCTCTTTGTTATAGAATGGTAGTCCAGCTTTTAGTAGTCGGAGCATATAACGCGTAGCGATTATTTCATCTAGAAAATGCGCCATATTTAGAGATTTCTCAAAATATCTTCGTAAATTACCATATTTGGCATTGAAACGCTCTGTTTCCATGATCTGTTTTCTGAGACAAAAAAAATGGTTCAAATGGCTCTGAGCACTATGGGACTCAACGTCTGAGGTCATTAGTCCCCTAGAACTTAGAACTAGTTAAACCTAACTAACCTAAGGACATCACAAACATCCATGCCCGAGGCAGGATTCGAACCTGCGACCGTAGCGGTCTTGCGGTTCCAGACTGCAGCGCCTTTTCTGAGACACTCGTGAACAGTTTGAGACCAAAATTTGGCTATGAAAGCTGTTTCGAATTGTTCGTAAGTTACGCATTTGTCGGCTACGTTGTATGCCCAGGCAGCTGGGTCTCCCAGGATGCAATAACACACATATCAAATTCTTTTGCCGTCCTTCCATGATCTGGGGAACGCATTTCTCTATGCTAAGAGAAAAACCACAGGGTGTACACTACGTTATTCCGGAGTAAACGTTTGAAACTGGCGATGCTTGGTTAGGCTTTCTTCCTGTTTAGCACCGTAATACCTGTTTCCTTCACTGTAATTTTTGTAGTGCTCACTTGCTGAATGCAAGGAAACATATTGTCCATTGATATCACTATTACGATTTGGTGATGTGTATGGTGGTGTGTTTTGTTGACAATGTGGTGTTTATCGTGTGTACATGGGATACGTGTCATTCACGTATTGACTTTCATTTCCATATTGACCACTTTGACTGTGACCGTTTGTACAGTCCGTTTCCGCATACTTATTAAATTGTTTTTTGGTGTGCTGCGCTACGTTGTGTTACACCAGCTATGATGTGTTTTATATTTTTAACAAATTAGGTCACGGTGTAATGCACAACTGTCCGTAATTTTTCATCTCTGCATTGATCTAAATAATAGTTCTTCTTGTCAATCCAATTGTGAAATTCTTCGTTTATGTTTGCGAAATGGTTGTCTGTGTTTAAATGAGGCTTGTCTGTTAATTGTTTGGTCAAGTTCTTCAGTTTGTATAACCAGTATAGTTACTGATTAATGTACTGACGGGCAAGATTTCACTTCAGGCGCAATATCTTCGCACGTGGCGTTTAGCTGTTTGACTTCATTCTGAATATTTATTACGTCCTTCGCGTTTATTTCCTATTGTAAATTTAGTTTGGGATTTTTTTTATCAAGTTCAGTGAGTTGTCCACGCAGTCTCGCGTTTATTTCGTATAAAGTATCTATTAAGACAGTCATATCTTTTTGTATGTCTGCTAGTAGTGCGTCGATACACACGTTAGTGTGTTTCCTATTTTTGGCCATATAATTTTGAATATTTTTTGGTAGTATTATTTTGCATTCATATCATTGTCTTTTTTTATTTTCTGCCCTTTGATGGATTATCATGTTAAGCACATTATCAATATTTGCCAATTGAAACTGCACTTCCCCGCCAGGCCATTTGTCATGACGTTACGGTCAAGAATTGGTTCAGAGGTGGCTTTTAATACTTGACTAGTAGTCCCGAAATTAACAAAACTGCCGTCACTAGGCATTTAAACTACTGACGGCTCATTAACGTCTGTGTCAACAGAGTTATTATCAATATTCCGTTCATTGTCCATGTTAGGTTCTGTTTGTGTTTGCTGTATAGCGTGCTCCACTTTCGCAAACTGTACATGTGTTATTACCATGCAATACGTAATGTATTATGGAAGGAAAGAATCTTTAAACTGGTGAGAAATTAAATTCGTGAAAATTAATTTTGTCAAATGCAGTATAGTAACAATGCTGGTTTTACTGAGCAAGAATTTCCCTCGATTTTTCCTTGTAGGATGCGTTGAAGCAGCTCACATGTTTTTTTGATTCCTCGTGAAGTGGCCAAGGTATCGTAGTTTGCGACACTTGATGACGTTGATCAGCTCTGGGCTATTGTTAAGTCGACGTAGAACCTCGATGATTGTAACTTTTTCAGTCCGTGATATTCTCAACATCCTTCTGCAAAGCCAGAGTTCCAAGGCTTGGAGCCTATCAATGGTTGCCTTTGTAGCGGTCTACGTTTTCACACCGTATAAGAGAACTGAGGACTCATAGCACCTGAGGAGCCGCATTTTTGTGTTCGTGGTGTCGTGGCTCTTGAAGGCTGAGCTCTTTTTTCTTTTTTTTGGTCATCAGTCTACTGACTGGTTTGATGCGGCCCGCCACGAATTCCTTTCCTGTGCTAACCTCTTCATCTCAGAGTAGCACTTGCAACCTACGTCCTCAATTATTTGCTTCACGTATTCCAATCTCTGTCCTCCTCTACAGTTTTTGCCCTCTACAGCTCCCTCTAGTACCATGGAAGTCATTCCCTCATGTCTTAGCAGATGTCCTATCATCCCGTCCCTTCTCCTTATCAGTGTTTTCCACATATTCCTTTCCTCTCCGATTCTGCGTAAAACCTCCTCATTCCTTACCTAATCAGTCCACCTAATTTTCAACATTCGTCTATAGCACCGCATCTCAAATGCTTCGATTCTCTTCTGTTCCGGTTTTCCCACAGTCCATGTTTCACTACCATACAATGCTGTACTCCAGACGTACATCCTCAGACATTTCTTCCTCAAATTAAGGCCGGTTTTTGAAATTAGTAGACTTCTCTTGGCCAGAAATGCCTTTTTTGCCATAGCGAGTCTGCTTTTGATGTCCTCCTTGCTCCGTCCGTCATTGGTTATTTTACTGCCTAGGTAGCAGAATTCCTTAACTTCATTGACTTCGTGGCCATCAATCCTGATGTTAAGTTTCTCGCTGTTCTCATTTCTACTACTTCCCATTACCTTCGTCTTTGTCCGATTTACTCTCAAACCATACTGTGTACTCATTAGACTGTTCATTCCGTTCAGCAGATCATTTAATTCTTCTTCACTTCCACTCAGGATAGCAATGTCATCAGCGAATCGTATCATTGATATCCTTTCACCTTGTATTTTAATTCCACTCCTGAACCTAACTTTTATTTCCATCATTGCTTCCTCGATGTACAGATTGAAGAGTAGGGGCGAAAGGCTACAGCCTTGTCTTACACCCTTCTTAATACGAGCACTTCGTTCTTGATCGTCCACTCTTATTATTGCCTCTTGGTTGTTGTACATATTGTAAACGACCCGTCTCTCCCTATAGCTTACCCCTACTTTTTTCAGAATCTCGAACAGCTTGCACCATTTTATATGTCGAACGCTTTTTCCAGGTCGACAAATCCTATGAAAGTGTCTTGATTTTTCTTTAGCCTTGCTTCCATTATTAGCCGTAACGTCAGAATTGCCTCTCTCGTCCCTTTACTTTTCCTAAAGCCAAACTGATCGTCGAGTTGAAAACACTCCTCGCCTTCCCGATGAGACACTTTATCTCCAACTAGTTGTCCCACGCTTCGTTAATGACAGTGCCCAGATATGGGTACTATTAAACTCGGTCTATGCTTGTGCCGTTAATGTACTGATTCACACCTCGAATCTTCTTCCTGCTGATGATCGTAAATTTTGTTTTGTTTGTGCTGATGTCCAAGCCGTATTTCTTGCTTGTGTCACAAATTTAGTTTATCAGCTTCTGCAGCCCTACCATTTTATCCGCAAACACCGCGGTGTCACCTGCATAACGAAAATTGTTAAGTGTGTCCCCATTCACTGGGGTTCCTTGTTCCATGTCAAGTAAGGCTTCTTTGAATATGTGTTCTGAATACAGGTTAAAGAGTATCGGTGGTATTATACAGCCCTGCCTGGGCCAGTATTCTCACTTGTTCTGATTGGTCTTGATCTATTCTCATGACTGCATATTGATTCCAGTATAAAGTAGCTATTATTCTTAGATCTTTCCCATCAATTCCTGTTGCCATTAGTACTATCATTTGTTCATGCTTCACATGATCAAATGCCTTCTGATAATCAACGAGACAAGCAAATACATCACAATTGATGTACCTACATCTTTGGAACAATACTTGTACACTATATGCTGCTTCTTTTGTGCCATCTTCATGTAGAAACCCGAAGTGATTGAGCGCTATTTGGTCTTCACAAGTCTTGTACATCCGCTTGTGGATCACATTAAGAAATAGTTTTAACAGTTGTCTCATTAAACTGATGGTACAGTAGTACCCACATACTTGGGCATTCGGTTTCTTAGGTAGAGCAGTGAACTCTGATGTAAGCCATTTTGGAGGTATTTTGTCCGAGGAATAAATGTGGTTGAATATTTCTGTGATAATTTCTACTTTTTCTTTATTGAGTAGTTTGAGGAATTCGGCTTGTATTGCCATCTGGCCCAGCTGCTTTCCCTTCCTTCATTTGATGTATGGCCGCTCCCACTTCTCTTACTAGGATATCTGGTCCCTTTGTGTCAAATAAAAAATGGTTCAAATGGCTCGGAGCACTATGGGACTTAACTGCTGAGGTCATCAGTCCCCTAGAACTTAGAACTACTTAAACCTAACTAACCTAAGGACATCACACACATCCATGCCCGAGACAGGATTCGAACCTGCGACCGTAGCAGTCGCGCTGTTCCAGACAGTAGCGCTTAGAACCGCTCGGCCACTCCAGCCGGCTCTGTGTCCAATACCTCTGTTCTTGCCTCCTCTGGTCATCTTTGAATAACTGTTCTAGATATTTCTCACACTCTGTCTTTTTTTCCTTCCTTGTTGATTATGAGATTGCCACTGTCATCTGCTATCTTCCCACTGTTTGATTTGCAATATTTTTCTGCTGCCTCTCTGACCTTCTGACGCACGTTAAAATCATCATGCCTACCCCGATAAAGCTCAGTTCCTGCACATAATCAGTTTTTTCCTTCTGTTTGGCTTATCTGATTTTCTTTCTGATAGTATTCTGTATCGCTTTGTATTTCACTAAATTACCCTTTTTCTTCCTCTGTTCTTCCATGAAGTCCAGAATCTCACTTGTCATCTACTGCCCAACAGAAAATGAGATGCATCCAGAAGGGAAGGGAGGAACAAAATGAAACTCAACGGTTTGGCAAGATATGTGGTTATATTTTAGTGATTACAATATTGTGTCAAATCTATGAAGAACTTGGCAGTATGAAACCACATAACACTCACTATCTGGTTGCACTCCCTCTGGCCTGGATGCCTACACTGATTCGGTTGGGAAGGATGTCATAAAGCCGTTTATCCCCTGCTTAGGCAAACTGGCCAGCTATTGTGGTAACTAGCGCTGATAACACAGGCAGCTAGCACAGGGACCGTCTTCACGCCCGAGCTGGTCCCATTCATGTGCTGGAGGACAGTTCTCCGGATCTTGCTGGCCTTGGCAGTACCTCAGATTCATGCAGACGGATCGTAGAGCAATGCCCTGTATCGTGAGTGGTAGCACGTGAGGGAACCAAGCATGGGACGATAATTCACTAGTCTCACTGCTGCTAGTCTCCAACGAGTGGTGCGGAAAGATACAGAACGCTGCAGAGTGGCTATTCCTTGTTCTCGGATGCCAGTCGCAGATGTGAAGAGGGAGATTAAAACTGTGTGCCAGACCGAGACTCGAACTCGGGACCTTTACCTTTCGCTCGCAATTGCTCTACTAACTGAGTCGTGCTCGGATATCTCAGTTGGTAGAGCACTTGCCCACGAAAGGGAAATGGCCCGAGATTGAGGCTCGATCCAGCACACAGTTTTAATCCACCAGGAAGTTTCACATCAGCGCACACTCCGCTGCAGAGTGAAAATTTCCTTCTAGAGTATGATACGCTTGGTGCAAAATGAGGACATCCTCTCACATGCCAGCCAGATGTGGCTGACCGAACTGCAGTATGCTGTGCCTCAAGTGTCCATTACGTTTACTACCCGTTTGGCAATAGTCAGTGTATATGTTTAACTGCTGATCCAGTAAAGACAAAAGTGAAGAGTACGTATTGTCTATAGCGGGTGGCTAATTTTCTGTTGTTCCGTCGGTTTTGATAACTTCGGAAACGAGGAAATATGGATACGGATTTCGCTCTTAACTTACGAAAAAAGGGACGTAGTATTGCAGTGTTATTGAGCTACCTGTAGAAATCCTACGCACATTCTCAAGAATTAGTGCTGTAATCTGTAAATGAAAAAATACCAACTATATATAGAGGCCGGTGATTTAGCCGAAATTCACAGACAAAAAGTATAGTTACAAGCCAGCCTGTGGAATCGCACGGGACTTTAGCCAACGAAAAACTCCAATTACGAAAATCATAGGTGGGTTTACCTGACGCTATCTTCAAGTATGTGTGCTGAAGCTAGCCTAGGAGTCACTGTCAGATACAATCAACCAGCTGTCTGAAGACGACTCATATCTTTATACTGAGCAAAATAAAAGACTTTGTGATCAGTTTGTGCTACAAAAGACTCAATTTTATGGTGATTTTGCATCATGGGCCGCTACCAGGAATGCTTAATAAGATAAAAATACTAACGAAAAGGTGCATACCGGTGTTACACAAATTTACGCAACTCAATAGAGAAAGTGGGCTTGGACATAGTTGCTGAACACAAGTTGTATAATTTCAACGAACAGATTGGGAATGAATTCTGTGAATGGTGGAATATTTTTACTGAGTAGATAGCATAGATAAACAAGAAACTGACTGAAGTTCAGGGGATGGTGCAAAATGACCATTCACGCAGTCATAAATCAGATCAGCGTCAGCTCCAATATCTGATAGCACACATACAGATCAGTCGATATTCCACCTCATTCATCTGTTGCGCTTTGGGCGACTTATACGGATACAGTGATGCTTTTCGGGGAGAAGTTGCTTTAGCATAGCCAATTCTAAGAGTTCCCTGAAAAGGAGGGAAGTCATTTTTTACTGTTCATTCAGGGATTTCACGGTTTAATTTCAAAATGATGCACAGAAGATGAGATTTTTGAGAGCTTACATCCATAGTGACGGAACTTTGTGGGACACCGAGGCAATCGAATCTTGCCATACGCTGACTTTGAAAGAGCCTTTCTCGAAAAATATTAATTAATTGAAGGTCAAGAACGATTAATAAAAGAAGTGTAGAATCTTTTCCGAAATATGATCCTACACAAGTATTTTGGAATGTAAACAAAACACGGTTTTGGGCTGATCGTATGTCGCATTATGATATTTAAAGAATCCTGAAGGCCAGGTGGCCAACAGAAATCTGGAATAAAATGATTCATATATTTGAGATCAAGCTGAAGGAGCTCATGTCGACAGTCAATCAACTTGATACTAGAAGATTCGAAGGAAAACATAGGACAGACTAAGTATCAAGCCGGGTTACCCAGCACAAGTAGACCTAGAGGCTATACCCAACCTAATGACAGCTGTGCTGTGCCACATAATTTGCAAAATGAGCCCCAAAATCCACAGAGGGAAAATGAAATGGCAATCACAATAATAACAACACCACAAACAAAAACGTCGTGAGTAAAGTTTTAATCCTCCATCTATTAGTGGTCAGTTGTGTCAGCGACAAAGTAACAGTGTGCAACAGCACCATAATGATGACTGGCAGAACCATCTGCAAGATCATCATCAACAACCCCAACCCAATGACGATTGGAGAAAATAGCCAGAAATTGTTACAAAAGTAGATAACTAGGATAGCCATTGGATGGAATCCAGACTGTAAAATTGTACCAGACGAAATCGCGCCCTGAATTGTTAGTTAGGATATGGGATAGGAGCCATGTTAGTAATGTTAACAAGTTTCAATATAATAATGGAAAGGGCAGCTAGGAAGAGCTTTGTCCAGATAAAAACCACTGTATGTGCCACAGGTCAAAACCTTGCGTGCCAATATCATTCTGGATCCTCGGACAGATTTTAATGTTCTCTCAGACAAATCTTATAAGAGAATTTGTGTACTAGACATACCTACATTTCTCATCAGTAACTGATCTGTAGCCACCTAGAATGTAAAAAAAAGAAAAAAAAGCATATTCGTCCAGAAATAGCAACAAAACGCACTTTTGCAGTTGTAAATGGATTGCTGGTGGACTGTGTTATGAGACTTTCTCTGAGAAAAGGACACCAAAATTGACTTTTCTCCAGTTAAGTATTACCTCAATACCAATGGTGTGCAAGTTTTTCTAAATTCAGTTAAATAGAAAGGTTTTCATGGAATGTACGAGAAACTAACTTCACTCGATAAATCATGAGAGTAGCACAGCCAGAGAGCAGAACCCAGATCCAATTACAATTCCAAAATATACAGAAACAGATAGAACGAAAACTTAACAAATTTAACAGAAGACCGTCACAATGAATTAATTAACCTATTACTTAAATATTTTCATGTATTTTAACACAAGCACAGTGTAATCACTTAAAGGCAACGCCACACATCACCTTTTATCATAGCTTGTACACCATTCCATGACTGAAGAGGCCTGCTTTAAACAGGGAGGCTGCTACTATGGAACATTATAAAACCACGCAAAGCCGTTATTGTAGTCGCTTACAGCGAGTAACGAAATTATGAACAAAAGTCAGACCTGTGTTAAATACTAGAAAAATTAACCAGACAATTGTGCCAGTTAGAACATATCCTGAGAGGACTGATAAAGGTTCGATGGCATACAGTACCTTAGTGGCACCAGTTCACATGGCTAGTTCCTTTCGTTGCTGAATCATGCAAGTACTCTGCTTTTATTTACTCTGGAAGAAGGTACCTGTTCAAAAAGATGTCCTCCAACCGATAGTTACTTCTGGAGTATTCATTTCCATATGGTATACAGTACTTGTACCTAAGTTTTGGGGTATTTATTCTTGCATAGGATACGGTACTTGTACCTGAGCTCCGTGACCATCTTAAATTGTTTGTCGATATCTTTTGTCACACAAATGTGGCGAGAACACATTACTTTGCTACAGATGGTACAGGATAAATCCTCATAGGCTGAGATGATGGTTAACCTGAAGAAATTAGCTTTGGTCATCGGAAGACAAAGTTCCTGGGACACCTAATTACTTCGAAAGTGACATTACCTGACAACAAGATAATAAGAGCCACTGCACATTTCCCAATACCTCGAATGTGAAAGAAATTAAGAGGATACCTCAGACTGACTTCTTTCATCAGAAGATTCACACCTGCTTCGTTATTGAACTCTCAACCATTCCTCCACTTATTAAGACAGATTTACAGTGGTATTGGTCTGAAGAATGTGAGAAGGCTTTTAAGAATATTAAGTAAGAATTAGTACACTCACATTAATATACTAATCGAAATGTCGTTGTAATTCTCTTTGATTGCAGATGCATCTTCAGTTGGCTTTGTTGCTTGTTTCATCCAAATCAGGAATATTGAAGGAGCTTCCACCTTTTGTACAATGGCTGTAGCAGGTTGGATTACACTATACTATGAAAGAGCCTATGCTATCATCAAACTGGGAGCGCTTGGTGTTCTGTTCTGCAAATTTCATTGTTACCTCTATTGAACACATATGACGCTGTACTGATGTCACCAAGCTTCATCTTCCTAGAGAGCTGTAAATTAATCCATCCCTGCTTGCTCTCAGGTCGCTTCCTCTTCAGTATTACATTTCTGAAATCTTTAATTTGCCTCATAGACTCAATGGGTCCCACTTCCCCCAAAGGATTAAATGAAACCTTTGAGATGGAGTACCAATCTTCAGATTTCTTGGTTCTTGTTATAACGGAACATACAGAAGATATTATCCGGATGCTTGTAGGAACATGTCATGGTTGCAAAATGCCGATCTAGATGTGTCAGAAAATGACAACAGCTACTACAAGCAGACATTTATTTCACCGCCGCGATCTTCAGTCTGAATAATAGTGTGCCTACATATCGGTATATTATGAAAACAAGTTAATCTCGTATACACATTGCTCATGGGGACACTTCGGTGTAACTAAAGGTGCGAGGAAGTTAAATACCTACTGTTATCAAATTCTTGTCGGGTTTCCAGTCGGATCAAACTATCATCTGAGCACAATATTTCAGCGGTCCACCTGGTCGCCATCATCAGGTGAGAGAAGCTACGCTGCTCTCGCCGATACATAGTCACACCTACTGTTATTTCGCAAAATTCGACAGTGAATTGGCCAGGGAGACAGGTGTTTGGTGAGCGATTAGGCTTCGCCGTCAAATTAACATCATTCACACAATAACAATTATATATCGAACAAGCACTGACCTCATTAAGTAACAAGATACAAAAGTTGACAAGACAATTACAAATGTCAGCAAGTTTCGAGTCACCTTCATTCTACAGTGAATTGAATGTGGCCAGCATTCAAGACCAGTGAGCCGTGCGTGGCACGTGTTCCCGCCATCATATATTTTACACCCTGTTTTTAACGTACTTCCACCTCACTACGCTAATTTAAATTACTACTGTCACTGAGTTGCTCCTTTCCCTGACCGTGAGCGGCGTTAGCAGCGCGTATCGGTATACACCCTCTCTTAGTATCTTTGCTTGACTGCTATTAATTCCCGGTCGTTGTCTATCGTAGAGCAGGTCGTTTGGAGTTCGGGTCGCGAGTTCGGGTCTGCCAGTGAGTTGGAACGTGTTTGGAGCGCAGTCCGGACCTGTCAGTCGCGGAGTTGCAATGCGGCACCAGTGCAGTCGGTTGGAGCAGCAGTGAAGTTTGCGTCGACATAGCTCGCCCGACCATTGCCGCTACGCATCACTTAAGCCGAGCCACGGTCTTGGTGGATCGTCGGTCGCTCGACCTACCGGACGACACGTTTTGGCTCGCCAATCGATCATGAGTCGGCTGTGTGTGTGTGTGTGTGTGTGTGTGTGTGTGTGTGTGTGTATGTCGGTGTGTGTGTGTGTGTGTGTGTGTGTGCGTGTGTTTCTGTGTGTGCATCGACTCTCGATTTGTCTTCGTGTGTGCTTAGTTACTACACTCCTGGAAATGGAAAAAAGAACACATTGACACCGGTGTGTCAGACCCACCATACTTGCTCCGGAAACTGTGAGAGGGCTGTACAAGCAATGATCACACGCACGGCACAGTTGACACACCAGGAACCGCGGTGTTGGCCGTCGAATGGCGCTAGCTGCGCAGCATTTCTGCACCGCCGCCGTCAGTGTCAGCCAGTTTGCCGTGGCATACGGAGCTCCATCGCAGTCTTTAACACTGGTAGCATGCCGCGACAGCGTGGACGTGAACCGTATGTGCAGTTGACGGACTTTGAGCGAGGGCGTATAGTGGGCATGCGGGAGGCCGGGTGGACGTACCGCCGAATTGCTCAACACCTGGGGCGTGAGGTCTCCACAGTACATCGATGTTGTCGCCAGTGGTCGGCGGAAGGTGCACGTGCCCGTCGACCTGAGACCGGACCGCAGCGACGCACGGATGCACGCCAACACCGTAGGATCCCACGCAGTGCCGTAGGGGACCGCACCGCCACTTCCCAGCAAATTAGGGACACTGTTGCTCCTGGGGTATCGGCGAGGACCATTCGCAACCGTCTCCATGAAGCTGGGCTACGGTCCCGCACACCGTTAGGCCGTCTTCCGCTCACGCCCCAACATCGTGCAGCCCGCCTCCAGTGGTGTCGCGACAGGCGTGAATGGAGGGACGAATGGAGACGTGTCGTCTTCAGCGCTGAGAGTCACTTCTGCCTTGGTGCCAATGATGGTCGTATGCGTGTTTGGCGCCGTGCAGGTGAGCGCCACAATCAGGACTGCATACGACCGAGGCACACAGGGCCAACACCCGGCATCATGGTGCGGGGAGCGATCTCCTACACTGGCCGTACACCACTGGTGATCGTCGAGGGGACACTGAATAGTGCACGGTACATCCAAACCGTCATCGAACCCATCGTTCTACCATTCCTAGACCGGCAAGGGAACTTGCCGTTCCAACAGGACAATGCACGTCCTCATGTATCCCGTGCCACCCAACGTGCTCTAGAAGGTGTAAGTCAACTACCCTGGCCAGCAAGATCCCCGTATCTGTCCCCCATTGAGCAATTTTGGGACTGGATGAAGCGTCGTCTCACGTGGTCTACACGTCCAGCACGAACGCTGGTCCAACTGAGGCGCCAGGTGGAAATGGCATGGCAAGCCGTTCCACAGGACTACATCCAGCATCTCTACGATCGTCTCCATGGGAGAATAGCAGCCTGCATTGCTGCGAAAGGTGGATATACACTGTACTAGTGCCGACATTGTGCATGCTCTGTTGCCTGTGTCTATGTGCCTGTGGTTCTGTCAGTGTGATCATGTGATGTATCTGACCCCAGGAATGTGTCAATTAAGTTTCCCCTTCCTGGGACAATGAATTCACCGTGTTCTTATTTCAATTTCCTGGAGTGTATTATGTATCGTTCAGGTCTTGGTGCAAGTGTTTGTCGGTTTGTGCGTGTAGTTGGCGTGATTTTCTTTGACAAGTTATTTTAAATGTTGTCGGCATACTAGCTCTGAGAGGTCTGTCGTCTCATAATGGTTCTCCGAGCGCTTCTGGGCCCCTTCAGTTTTCATCTTGTGGTCCATCCTGGTGTAGGGATGTCGTTTAGCCAGTTGGCATGTTTCCTCTGCATGGTTGGGTCAGAGCCAGTATTTCCGCCGTCGCGTGTCTGGAAGTGAGCGGGAGACGCACCAGCAGTGCAGTCGCGACAGAGCAGCAGTTGCGGACGGACCAGCGGGCAGTAGGTCGGTAGATGAGGACCAGGGAAGATATCACATATCTCCGCGCGGTGCACTCGCTGGGTCCGCTGCCGGTCCCTGCGCAGTGTCGGAGCGTGTGTGGAGCTGTCCGATCGCTACGAGCTTCGTGGTTCACCGACCCAGGACGTCAATGTTGACTGGTGTTTTAAGTATCGAAACCTCGTCAATTCATGTTGTGGTTCGTTTCGGTGGTTCGCTGTTGGGGAGATTTTCCTGTAAGCAACACCGAGTGTTTGTAGATATTTGATTGTGGATAATTACGTTCGTAACCTTTGGTGCTTGAGTTCTCATGTATCGATTGGTGACAAGCAAGTCGTTTTGTTAGGCGGTCCGTGGCTGTCGCCTGGTTGGGTTCCGACGGATCAAGTGTAGTTGGGTTCACCACCTGTCTCACCTAAGTGAACGAGGGCAGACCGACCTCCCTGCAGGCGCCTGAGTGCCGTTGTCTTTATTGTCTTTTCCACTGGTGTTTAATTATCTGTTTTCAGCTACTTAAAATTTAAGGCTTATGAATATTTTTCTTTTTTTCTTAAAAATTTTGCAATATTAACTGTGGGGATTCAGTCTTGCAACCTTACCCTTAAAATTGTCTTTCCGGCTTAAACATTGCGGCCTTCTGCCTATAAAAGATTGTGGTAATATATTTTAATGTTTTGAAATTTAATTGTGTCCTTCAGCCATTTGTATTGCACCTTGTATATGTTTGTTCTATCTGCTTTGCCTTGAGGGTCTCCACCTAGCTCTGATGCATGTTTTTCTTTTTTTTATTATTATTATTTTATTTCCTACTCTAACTGGATTTTTATCTTGTTGATATTTAAGATTTCTTGTTTAGAGGCCTTCAGCCGTGAAAAAGTTGCATTTGGTAAAGGTTCGGTTATGTGCCGCTTTGGTTGTAAATGTGTTATTAAATTACAATAAATTACAATTAGAAGGTGAAACTGACCCCAATCTCATTTGGCCCTTTCCACAATCCTAATTACCTGTTCTGCCCAGCGGGTTTAGCGAGCGTATCACCCAGCACCAGTTATTTTTCTGTTTTTTATTGATAGGCTCTCGGGACGTGGACACACAGTCAACTCAATAGTGTAATTTCACTTACGACTTTACGAACGTAAGGACAGCACAACACCCAGCCCCGAGCGAAAACAATCTCCAACCTGGCTGGGTAAGCAGCTCGCCTCTCTCCACCAGTGGCCGTTAATACCTCTGACACTCAGTGCAGAATATTACATGAAAAAGGAAATGCACTGACTGTACTAACCGATGCAATAATTAAAAACTTATTCATGTTTATGCTGCGTGAAGCCATTGTTGGGTAACAGCCGAAGAACGTAATCACTCGCAGTATCAATTAAACCATACAAAGCGCAGAGGGAAAGTACATCTCTTCAAGACCTACACTCCTGGAAATTGAAATAAGAACACCGTGAATTCATTGTCCCAGGAAGGGGAAACTTTATTAACACATTCCTGGGGTCAGATACATCACATGATCACACTGACAGAACCACAGGCACATAGACACAGGCAACAGAGCATGCACAATGTCGGCACTAGTACAGTGTATATCCACCTTTTGCAGCAATGCAGGCTGCTATTCTCCCATGGAGACGATCGTAGAGATGCTGGATGTAGTCCTGTGGAACGGCTTGCCATACACATTTCCACCTGGCGCCTCAGTTGGACCAGCGTTCGTGCTGGACGTGCAGGCCACGTGAGACGACGCTTCATCCAGTCCCAAACATGCTCAATGGGGGACAGATCCGGAGATCTTGCTGGCCAGGGTAGTTGACTTATACCTTCTAGAGCACGTTGGGTGGCACGGGATACATGCGGACGTGCATTGTCCTGTTGGAACAGCAAGTTCACTTGCCGGTCTAGGAATGGTAGAACGATGGGTTCGATGACGGTTTGGATGTACCGTGCACTATTCAGTGTCCCTTCGACGATCACCAGTGGTGTACGGCCAGTGTAGGAGATCGCTCCCCACACCATGATGCCGGGTGTTGGCCCTGTGTGCCTCGGTCGTATGCAGTCCTGTTTGTGGCGCTCACCTGCACGGCGCCAAACACGTATACGACCATCATTGGCACCAAGGCAGAAGTGACTCTCATCGCTGAAGACGACACGTCTCCATTCGTCCCTCCATTCACGCCTGTCGCGACACCACTGGAGGCGGGCTGCACGATGTTGGGGCGTGAGCGGAAGACGGCCTAACGGTGTGCGGGACCGCAGCCCAGCTTCATGGAGACGGTTGCGAATGGTCCTCGCCGATACCCCAGGAGCAACAGTGTCCCTAATTTGCTGGGAAGTGGCGGTGCGGTCCCCTACGGCACTGCGTAGGATCCTACGGTCTTGGCGTGCATCCGTGCGTCGCTGCGGTCCGGTCCCAGGTCGACGGGCACGTGCACCTTCCGCCGACCACTGGCGACAACATCGATGTACTGTGGAGACCTCACGCCCCACGTGTTGAGCAATTCGGCGGTACGTTCACCCGGCCTCCCGCATGCCCACTATACGCCCTCGCTCAAAGTCCGTCAACTGCACATACGGTTCACGTCCACGCTGTCGCGGCATGCTACCAGTGTTAAAGACTGCGATGGAGCTCCGTATGCCACGGCAAACTGGCTGACACTGACGGCGGCGGTGCAGAAATGCTGCGCAGCTAGCGCCATTCGACGGTCAACACCGCGGTCCCTGGTGTGTCCGCTGTGCCGTGCGTGTGATCATTGCTTGTACAGCCCTCTCGCAGTGTCCGGAGCAAGTATGGTGGGTCTGACACACCGGTGTCAATGTGTTCTTTTTTCCATTTCCAGGAGTGTATGTGATGTGACAAAGGGCAAAACCGTCACATTAAGGTGCTAGAAGAGACCTAAACGTTAAATTAATGGACACACTAGTGTCAATTGACACCTGTGATCGACTGTTCTGAGCATGTGGTGATAGTAAGTAATTAACGGAATTCTGTACCTACTTTACTTTACTTTTAGCCAACTAAAGCTGCTTCATGTGTACTGATCATCAGGAGACTGCTGGACAGTTAAATCCTGCCTGCTGGTAAGACACTCGATCTGCTTTCAGATAAGGTACCTAATTTCATCTGCTACCTGTATTACCCATACATGTATATTTTCATACATCAGTGCATATACAAACAGAGCTCGTGTATAAAATGAAAAAAAAGAAAAGATTTTGCTGCTCTCTACGATAATTCCAGAGACACAACGATCATTTCAAGATTATCTAAGAGTATGTAACTTTATTGCAATAATTCGATCATTCCAAATACAATGACACCATCGATTTTGCTCTGTCTTCTCCTAGAACTCATAGACGAAGGATGTAATTTACCAATGTGCACACAAGCTTAGTTGTATTATGCTTAATACACTGAAGCGCCAAAGAAACTGGTAGAGGCAACCGCATTCAAATACAGAGATATGTAAACAGCCAGAATACGGCGCTGGGGTCTTATATAAGACGAAATGTCTTATCTGGCGCAGTTGTTAAATCGGTTACTGCTGCTACAATGACAGGTTATCGAGATTTAAGTGAATTTGAACGTGGTGTTGTAGTCAGCGCAAGAGCGATGGGATACAGCATCTCCGAGGAAGCGATAAAGTGGGGATTTTCCCGTACGAACATTTCGCAAGAGTACCGTGAATATCAGTAATACGGAAAATCATCAGATCTCCGAATCGCTGCGGCCAGAAAAAGGTTCTGCGAGAACGGGAGCAATGACGACTGAAGAGAATCATTCAACGTGACAGAAATGCAACCCTTCCACAAATTGCTGCAGATTTCAATGCTGGGTCATCAACAAGTCTCAGTGTGCGAACCATTCAACGAAACATCATCGATATGGGCTTTCTGAGCCGAAGGCCCATTCGTGTATCCTTGATGACTGCACGACACAAAGCTTTACGCCTCGCCTGGGCCCATCAGCACCGACATTGGACTGTTGATGACTGGAAATAAGTTGCCAGTTCGGACGAGTCTCGTTTCAAATTTTACCGAGCGGATGGACGTGTACGGGTATAGAGACAACATCATGAACCCATGTGCCCCACATGTCAGCAGAGGACTGTTGAAGCTGGTGGAGCCTTTGTAATAGTATGGGGCGTGTGCAGTTGGAGTGATATGGGATACGCATACGCATCTCTACGACTCTGACAGGTGCCACGTACGTAAGCATCCTGTCTGATCACCTGCATCCGTTCATGTCCACTGCGCATTCCAACGGACTTTGGCAATTCCAGCAGGACACTGCGACACCCCACACGTCTAGAATTGCTACAGAGGGACTCGAGGAACACTCCTCTGAGCTTAAACACTTTTCCAGACTCTCCAGACATGAACATTATTGAATCTGGAGTGCCTTGCCACGTGCTGTTCAGAAGAGACCTCCACCCCCTCGTACTCATACGGATTTATAGATGGCCCTGCAGGATTCATGGTATTGGTTCCCTGCAGCACAACTTCAGACATTAGTAGAGTCCACGTCAAGTCGAGTTCCAGCACTTCTCCGTGCTCGCGGGGCCCTACACGGTATTATGCAGGTGTACCTGTTTCTTTGGCTCTTCATTGTACTGTTAATCATGTGCTGAATAATAATAATTCGATCGTCTAGAATTTTAGCTTTAATCATTTGTAATAATGTGTTTCATTTTTCCAATAGCCGCAACTCAAAGAGAATTACGGTCTACAAGCTGCTATTACATAATTGCTCAGTGATTTATGTGATGGTTAAGCGATCGATCTCTTGCAGCACCTCCCATAAAAAAAGCCTGTGCACTGCTTTGCGGCGTCGTCACACATAATACGAAGCTGGCTGGCCAAACTCAGCTGAGTCCATCCGGAAAAGAGAATCGAAAGTCAAAACCAGATTAATAAATCGATTAGTACTCTCTGATGATTTGTGGAATGGCAACATTTCCCATTGAAGTAACTCTTTTAGTTGTAAGTTATTGCCTGGTACCTCTGAATAGCTTCGAAGCAAAATGGTCAGTATGTTTGTTTTCAGGGTGATCTTAAGCAACAGATGTTACATATAAACTATTATTCTTTTTCCGTATTAAGCTTACTATAATTTAAGGTAATGTTCTCGCCAGATGCGTTTTGGTTTCAATTAAAAATTTAAATCTATTGTTTTGTCCGATGTTAAGTTACTGCAATTGAAAAGTAGTTTCCCACCAGAAACGTTTCTCATACATTTATAAAGGATCAGTAGTTACTGGTGTCTCTTTCTCTTGTTTACACATTCTGATGTCCACTGATTTTTCGTCGTTGATATCAGAGGTTGGAGTCGGAAAGAAAACATGTTTTCGCAAGTGCTGAGCAGACTACTGTTCGATTTTTATGATAACACCTCTTGTGAAGTTTACACAATTGAAGCAAAGTGCAAAGATTGCAAATGCCACAAAAGAAAAAGCTAGTTTGTGAAAGCCAAGAAGTCGAGAAATGTAAATGTTTTTTCGTCTCCAACCTCGACTAACATCACCGGTAAAAGAAATGAACTTCAAAACATGTAAACAAGAGGGGAAAAAAACACAAAAGCAGCTTTGAAAATACAAGTAAACACTTCTGGTGAAGATCTTTCAAATTGCGTAAGCATAAGACGGGAAACATAATAACAACTTGAAACGATGAAATGATTTTCCTTCACAAGTCGTACAGCTCGTCCATTCAAATGGCCCACGTGTTCAAGATGATTATATAGTTTATGACAGACTAACTTTATAAATTTCCTAGAATTCGCTTTTGTCCGTAAGCTATCTGTATTTCAGTCAATACTTTTCAATGTTCTCACGCATAAAATTACGGGTTATCAAGAAAAGTTACACTGGCCTAGCTCGAATAATTATGAAGAGAGAATGTTTTCTTTTCCTTAATGCTCTTATTATCAAAAATAAGAGAAATAATTGGTAGACTTACGGTGTCGTAATTTTAGTTGTAATGTATATTTTGCTTACATATAACATCTGGAGCAAACAATCTTCATTCAATGTCTTCTCCTTTATTGAAACACGTTTCACACTATGGACAGTCAAGTAATCACGTGTCTCTTACAAGCCACGGTGAATGAGAAGTTGTAGTTTTCACGATAACAACTTTACAGGAATCCGGCTGCGATTTCAGTCACAATTAGGTCACAAGTAGCAACTACAAATAGTATTTGGTCATTGTATTATTCAGCTCCATGTACCATCTATCGACCGACGTTTGAACGTCGTTTTTAGAATTTTTTAGCTTGGGCTATGATTGTATAATCTACCAATGCTTGAAGAAATGGTCCAAAAAGATAATTTGTTTTGGGAAGAATTTTACTCTTGGTGGTATACCTGGCAACATCCATGGTATCTTTCGCTAGAATGTGAGAGTAATACTGGATCCCCCACCCTCAAATCGTGGTTGTGTAACGTAGCTCAAGATGTATATTACGTTGAAAGATTATAATTTGGTCGATAGTTGCTGAACTCCAAATAAAAGTTGTAGTCATAGATTGGTCTACAACATAGCCTAATATTAATGTTCGCAAGACATTTAAACACACTTTATACAATTTTCATCATAAAAACTAAAACTCCTATGAAACTTCAGAATATGTTTATTAGATAATAGACAAAAAATGCGTCTGTCTTCCTTCACTAACGATGCTAACCTAAGGTGCACTACAATGCTTTTTCGAAAATACATACAAATTGTGATATTTGGTGGTGTAATTTAATTGCTAATAGGGTGTAGTCACCGTCAACATAAATCACAAAAGACAGACTGAAGATGTTTTTCTTGGAAATAGCTGGGTATCCACATATGCAATTTCTACTGCAGTTTTGTGGAAGGAAGTGGTCCATAAAAATAACAATTTATTTCAGAGAGGGTCATAAACGTCACCATAGGCAGCTATAAATTGCTATGGACGTTATAAAGCTAGTTTTCATGCCCCTGTCTGACAGAGAGTTTTTACAGAGGTGCCTGTATTGTAGAACACCCATGGTCCAGTCATATTCGTGTGACCACCTGTCAACAGCCTGAATAACCACCTTCAGCCACACAGACGTGAAGGAAGAGAGTGAACGAGGTACTGGAAGGTACTAATGGAGACATAATGTCGACTCCAGTGCTGTGACCAGCTAAACTAGATTTCACGGATCCGTAGCCATAGCGCAAACAGCCTGATCGAAGTGGTCCCATAGATTCGACTGGATTTAAATCTGGGAAAGTTGGTGGCAAGAAGAGTGTGGTAAACCCATCCTCTTGCTCTTTCAACCATGCGTGTTCGCTGCGAGTTGTACGACATATTCCATTGTCCTGCTGGTAGAAGCCATTGTGCCTTGGAAAGAGAAACTGTATCTAGGATTTATGAGGATCCACTGGGCCTTCCAGGATGACAAGATCACCTAAAGAATACCAAAAAAAAACGATCTCCAGACCATAACGTCCTTCCTGTGGCTTAGAACCTTCCGACAATTGTTACAGTCACGTACAAGCCAAAGACCACCCGCCAGCTGGGACAAAAAACGTGATTCTTGCGAGAAGTCGATCTGTTGTCACTCAGTGAGCGTCCAGCTGAGGTACTGTCGTGTACATTCTAGACATCAACAATGATGAACAGAATCCAGCATGGGAGTGTAAACCTGGTGCCTGATGCGGGGGCACATACGCAGCCACGTCCATTAAACAGTCGTTGGGGAGACACTGTTGGTGGCCCCTTTGTTCACCTGGGCGTTCAGTTGCTTAAAAGTAGCACGATTGTCTTCCAAACACATCTCCACAGCCGTCGCTCACCCGTGTCTTCTATGGCCCGTGGTTCACCAGAGTTGCCCCAGCGGAGGTTTAGGATAGCTCCATTTTCCGTATACAGTATATCTTAACCACGATGGCTCGCGAAAAGTTTAAATAATTGGCCGTTTCGGGAATGCTTCCAGCCATTCCCCACAAGCCAACGACCATGACCTTTTGAACATCAGATGAATCGGTCCTTTTCCGCATTAAACAACTACTGCATTGTTTTCCGCTTCCTCCAGAAACATTGTATATACCATTCACTGCTACGGCTACCACCTGTCGTCCATGAGTAGTTATTGTACGTTGACGTTCAACATAGCCTGTGATGTTATGAATGTGATTTGACCGTGCAGAATAAAAATAGAAGTTGGAGTTGGGTTGTTTGGGGAAGGAGACCATCCCGGCATTTACCTGGAGCGATTTAGGGAAATCACGGAAAACCTAAATCAGGATGGCCGAACGCGGGATTGAACCGTCGTCCTCCCGAATGCCAGTCCCGTGTGCTAGCCACTGCGCCACCTCGCTCGGTGCAAAAATAGAAGTGTAAGTAACGCAATGTAAGACCATTTTATTCTGCGTTCATACGTCAGTATTTTTCCCAGTGCCAGGGATGACAATGTATCGAGACAGGTCAGGCAAATCAAGAAATAAGCGAGAATGTAACGTT
This sequence comes from Schistocerca americana, assembly GCF_021461395.2. Classification (NCBI taxonomy): domain Eukaryota; kingdom Metazoa; phylum Arthropoda; class Insecta; order Orthoptera; family Acrididae; genus Schistocerca; species Schistocerca americana. The sequence continues at coordinate 357,775,184 of NC_060123.1, forward strand.
GGGGAGGAGGGGGGGGGATATCTGGTGACTCTGAAAACCCAGCACATGAACAGAATTATATTAACTATAAAGTAAAAACTTCGGTGCTAAATTATATTGCATTTTATTTTGTATGTGTGAGCAGCTTTTCTCAAAAATATAAAAGTTAAAGATTTTAATTTTTTGTACATGGTGCTTATATAATGTTTAAAGTAATTTAGAACATAGCTATTTTTACCTTGTTATTTAAAACTGCAAGGTACTATAAAAGAGATAGTTTAAGTTTGTTTTCACTAATAATACATTCAAAGTTGTTAAACAGTTTGATTCAAAATATGTAAATGAAACCAACAGTAAAGCATCAGATGTAAATACTTTTTCTTTCCTTATTGTCTTGCATAAACCAATGTAAAATGAAAGCCTGCATGTGGGAAAGTGTGTAGGCAGGAAATATTAAAATTGAAATTATGGTTTACTTATCAATCTGTTCCAGTTACATACAAGAAGTACCTGCTATCCTGAAATAAAATACACTTATAAGCCAAAACATTATAGCCACTGCCCACTGTGACGTTGTATTCTGCCTGGTGGTGTTGCGGGCACCTGATGCGGTAGTAAAAGTATGTACGCGAAACGGACACGGACGGGGGATGTGGGCTACAAAAGGGGAAATCTATTAAGACAAGCGATTATGACAAAGGACAGATTATTATTACGCAAAGCCTGTAAACGAGTATCTCGGAGACGGCGAGGCTGGTCGAATGTCCACGTTCCACTGTGGTAAGTGTCTACGAAAATAGGTAGAAGGACAGTGAAACCACCAACAGGTGATAAACGATTGGACGTCAACGAATCTTCACTGAATGATGTCGGTTTCGGAGGCTTTTCTGCTCTGTAAAGTAGCATAGATTGTGATCTGTGGCGTCTCTGCCGAAATATGACACTGCTAGAGCACGCACAAATATTTCGGAGCACACCATTAATGGTGCACTGTAGATTACGGAGCGCCGCAGCAGATCACCCCTACGCGTTCACAAGTTGACCCAACGACATCGTCAGTTACGATTGCAGCGGGCGTGGGACGATCGGAATTCGACTGCCGATCAATGGAGACGTGTCGTCTCTTCAGGTGAACCACATTTTTGCTACATTAAGTTGATGGCAGTCTACTCAAAAGCAGTCATCGAGGTGAACGGCTGCTCAAAACGTGCAGCGCGCCACGGACGCCGGCTGGTGGGAGCAGTAGTATGCTAAGGGAGAATTCTCCTACGCTTGCATGGGACCTGTGGTAGTTATCGAAGAGACGCTGATAGTTTGGAATCACCTGCATCCCTTCATGACTGATGTCTTGCCGACGGGGATGTCATCTTTCAACTGTCCGGGTCTCGGAGCCAGAACAGAGCTACAGTGGTTTGAGGAGCATTATAGGGAACTTACACTGATGTCTCGCCTGATGTAAATCCTATGAAACCCATCAGGGTTACTATTGGGTGCCACCACCGGTACTAAAATCATCAGCCAGTTATTTACACGAGTTACATGAACTGTGCGTAGACATCTAATGTCACATACCTCCACAAATCTGGAGTCAAACTGTTGGACCGCTGATACGCAGGATTAGTGATGCATTTCGTTCCAAAGAGGGACAAATAGTCCATTAAGCATGTGCTCATAGTATTTTGGGTCATCAGTGTCTGTTTCATCGCTACAGAACTCAAGCTGAAAGCACCATCATAATATTTTTGATTAGATTATACTATAATCCTCCTATTGGCTGTTCATTTTCAATTCTTCGCTTTTCCTTCTTGAGCCTTCACGTCTGCCCTCTTTCCTTTAAAAGTAAGAAAGACAGTCTTGGAATAACAGTTGAACTGACCTGGCTTCAAGCGTGGTTTCTGTAGGGGGCATATAATGATTCTTCTGCCTTTTCGTCCTAAATTTGTGTTTCCCGAAGAACATCATCCGTCTGAAAGTGAAATTTGACATAACTAGAAATAAAAAACAATAATTAGTTGTAACTGCACAACCAGGTATTTTACGCGAGGTTTTTATCCTTCTTAACAGATTAATCAGAACACCATAAGATTTATTGAATTGTAATGAAATCCTTTTCTTCTGATATTAGTATTGTGACTGTGTAATTGCTCTCTCTCTCTCTCTCTATATATATATATATATATATATATATATATATATATATATATATATATTAAGTTACTGTTCTAAAGTAAGAACTCAAGACTCCCAGCTAAGAGACAGCTACTCAAATGTGGAACGTGGGGAAAGAACAATCACCCCATGACACAATGCAACTTTACAAACTGCCGTGATTTATCAAAATGCATCATGACAATAAACTATCCTGTTTAAATATGAACTGTTTTAAATGATAATTTTCTTTTACCGTATGTCTGTGAGGTCCTTTTGCATACCTGTGTTTCAACTATTCTTTCATAATCAATATCTTAATCCATACAAAAAAACTGGAAATGTTAACAAAGTTAAAACATTGCAACTTACGGGCTGAATATTAGCACATTGTTATTTTCGAACCATTTTATGTACTATGGTGGGGGTGTAGAGCGCTTACTTGCATATCGCACTTCATTCTTATTATTAGCAACAAATGTTAAAGAGGAAATGTAGTTCCATGTAAATGTAAAGAAGCTGATTTTGTTGAAGAAAACGCTCCATGACATTCTGTTGCCAGATTTACACAAATTTTTAACGCCTCTGTCTACCGAATAACGAATTTACATAACGTTAACAAGCTGATACGGGGAGTCGTTACGACAAGAAAAAGAATCATAATAAACTGTACTCTTCGTCGTTAAAATAAACCTCTTTTAAAAATTTAACCCAAACGAAAACTGCTGCTCGAACTTGAAGAAGGAGTAAAGTTTTTCCTGAGGATACCCATTTCTTCCCACTAATTTATCCTCCAAACACTTAAGTATAATACCTCTTTGGCCTCCGTCAGTTATTTCTGCTATACTTCGACACGGTTTTCCTACAGTCCACGGTTCACTACCATACAATGCTGTGCACTAAACGTACATTCTCAGAAATTTATTCCTTAGATTAAGGCCTATGTTTGATACTAGTAGACATCTCTTGGTCAGGAATACACTTCTTGCCGGTGCTAGTCTGCTTTTGATGTTATCCTTGGTTATTTTGCTGCCTAGGTCGCAGAATTTCTTAAATTCATCTACTTCGTGACCATCAATCCCAATGTTAAGCTTCTCACCTCATTTCTGCTACTTCTCATTATTTTCGTCTTTCTACGATTTAGTCTGCCAATACTTTGTACTCACTACATTCTTCATTCCATTCAGCTGATCTCGTAATTCTTCTTCAGTTTCACTCAGGATAGCAACGTTTTGGCAAATCGTATGCTTGATATCTTTTCACATTTAATACCTTCCTTCAATTTTAATTTCACTCTTGAACCATTCCTTTATATCGAGCATCGCTTCTTCGATGTACAGATTGAAAACGGGTGGGGGGGGGGGGGGCAAGACTACATCCCTGTCTTTCACCATTTTTAATACGTTCTTGATCGTCCATTCTTATTATTACCTTTTTGCTTTTGTACATGTTGTATATTAGCTCTCGCTCTCTCTCTCTCTCTCTACAGCTTACCCCTACTTTTCTCAGATTTCTAACATCTTGGACGATTTTACATTGTCGAACGCTTTTTCCAGATCGACGAATCTTATGAACCTTTCTTGATTTTTCTTTAGTCTTCCTTCAATTATCAACCGCAACCCAAGTATTGCCTCCCTGAAATCCCCTGAAAATTTTTGTACTTCCTTTTCATATCGATCAGCTGAAATATTTCTTCTCTTACCCATGGTTTCTTCTCAGTTACCTTCTTTGTACCTATGTTGTTCTTTCCAACTTCTGTGATGCCTTTTTTAGAGATGTCCACTCCTCTTCAACTGTACTGCCTACTGAGCTATTCCTTATTGCTGACTCTGTAACCTTACAGATCTTCAAGCATGTCTCGTCACCCCTTGGTATCTCTGTATCCCACTTATTTGCGTATTGATTCTTGCTGATTAATGTCTGGAACTTCAGCCTTCTCTTCATCCCTACTACATTCTGATATGAGCATAAGTCTGCTCCGGGATACACCTTACAATCCAGTATCTGATTTCGAAATTTCTGACCATGATAAAAACTAAGTGACATTTTTCCGTATCACACGGTCTTTTCCGAGTATACCTTCTCCTCTTGTGATTCTTGAGCAGAGTGTCTGCTATTACTAGCTGAAATTTATTACACATCTCAGTTGGTCTTTCTCCTCTCTGATTCCTTGTCCCAAGCCCATATTCTCCGGTAACCTTTCTTCTACTCCTTTCTCTACAATTGCATTCCAGTTCCCCATGACTATTAGATTTTCACCTCCCATTACGTATTGTGTTACCCTTTCAGATTCTAACATACTTTTTCTATCTCTTCATCTTCAACTTGGCATGTATACCTGAACTATCGCTGTCGGTGTTGGTTTGCTGTTGCTTCTGATAAAAGATCCCAATGGGGGACCATTCCCGAATCTTTTGCCAGTGGAGAGATCATTATGACACTTCTTCAATCACAGGCCACATGTCCTGTAGATGCACGTTACGTGTCATTAACACAGTGCTTTCCACTGCCTTCTGCATCCTCATATCGTTGATAGTTGCTGATTCTTCCGCCTTTAGGGGCAGTTCCCACCCAAAGGAGGAGAGAGTTCCCTGAACCTCTGTCCACTATTCCGTCCTCTTTGACAAAGATGTTGGCAGAATGAGGGTGACTTCTTACGCCGGAAGTCTCCGGCCGCAAATGTTGATTATTATTCAAAATTTAGGTTGTGGTGGCTTTAGAACCCGGGACCGAGGGCGCTTTGATTACTAATTTACTTGACAATAAGCATAAATATTAATGTAATTGGTAGCATTTGTATGTCCAGTTTCAATTTGTGATTTGAGTGGAGGAGGTTGTTGCACTGAACATAGTTTCAAAGGACAGAACAGCCAGTACAATTATTCTTTATTCGACGATCTCGAGGTGAAGGTGACTTCCACATGGCGTCAGCAAGGAGATCAGAATGTATGATATTGATGTATTTGTGGTGAAGGACTTCCATGTTATCGGTCAAGTGTGTGTGATACTGGGTGCTGGCAGGACCATCAGAGAAGCAGAAGGAAGGACTGTGGGAGCACTATTCAGGAGTAGTGGACATATAACATTCATAAGTACTGAATTTAAACAAATTATTTTTGAAAAGAAACGGATGAAGAACCTAAAGGCACGGATATTGTAGCAGCGGTATAGTAAACTCATCCCAATGAAATCGTAAATGCTCCAAGAACTTGGATTTGATTCCAAACATGAGACGTTAACATAGATATTTTCCACGAATCTCTCCCCTCCCCCCTCCCGCTCCACTCAAGGTGCCAGATTGACTTCTGATTTTTCCGAATTTCTCAACGAAAACTGTTTAGGAATTCATAAGCAAACTCACACTGTGTCTCTGCCAAAACACTGCATAGAATTATCCACATTATTTTAAATCAAGTAACTTAGTCATTCGTGTACTGCTTCACAAATACACTCCTGGAAATTGAAATAAGAACACCGTGAATTCATTGTCCCAGGAAGGGGAAACTTTATTGACACATTCCTGGGGTCAGATACATCACATGATCACACTGACAGAACCACAGGCACATAGACACAGGCAACAGAGCATGCACAATGTCGGCACTAGTACAGTGTATATCCACCTTTCGCAGCAATGCAGGCTGCTATTCTCCCATGGAGACGATCGTAGAGATGCTGGATGTAGTCCTGTGGAACGGCTTACCATGCCATTTCCACCTGGCGCCTCAGTTGGACCAGCGTTCGTGCTGGACGTGCAGGCCACGTGAGACGACGCTTCATCCAGTCCCAAATATGCTCAATGGGGGACAGATCCGGAGATCTTGCTGGCCAGGGTAGTTGACTTACACCTTCTAGAGCACGTTGGGTGGCACGGGATACATGTGGACGTGCATTGTCCTGTTGGAACAGCAAGTTCCCTTGCCGGTCTAGGAATGGTGGAACGATGGGTTCGATGACGGTTTGGATGTACCGTGCACTATTCAGTGTCCCCTCGACGATCACCAGTGGTGTACGGCCAGTGTAGGAGATCGCTCCCCACACCATGATGCTGGGTGTTGGCCCTGTGTGCCTCGGTCGTATGCAGTCCTGATTGTGGCGCTCACCTGCACGGCGCCAAACACGCATACGACCATCATTGGCACCAAGGCAGAAGCGACTCTCATCGCTGAAGACGACACGTCTCCATTCGTCCCTCCATTCACGCCTGTCGCGACACCACTGGAGGCGGGCTGCACGATGTTGGGGCGTGAGCGGAAGACGGCCTAACGGTGTGCGGGACCGTAGCCCAGCTTCATGGAGACGGTTGCGAATGGTCCTCGCCGATACCCCAGGAGCAACAGTGTCCCTAATTTGCTGGGAAGTGGCGGTGCGGTCCCCTACGGCACTGCGTAGGATCCTACGGTCTTGGCGTGCATCCGTGCGTCGCTGCGGTCCGGTCCCAGGTCGACGGGCACGTGCACCTTCCGCCGACCACTGGCGACAACATCGATGTACTGTGGAGACCTCACGCCCCACGTGTTGAGCAATTCGGCGGTACGTCCACCCGGCCTCCAGCATTCCCACTATACGCCCTCGCTCAAAGTCCGTCAACTGCACACACGTTCACGTCCACGCTGTCGCGGCATGCTACCAGTGTTAAAGACTGCGATGGAGCTCCGTATGCCACGGCAAACTGGCTGACACTGACGGCGGCGGTGCACAAATGCTGCGCAGCTAGCGCCATTCGACGGCCAACACCGCGGTTCCTGGTGTGTCCGCTGTGCCGTGCGTGTGATCATTGCTTGTACAGCCCTCTCGCAGTGTCCGGAGCAAGTATGGTGGGTCTGACGCACCGGTGTCAATGTGTTCTTTTTTCCATTTCCAGGAGTGTAATATCCAGGATGTAGTATTTATCAAGCTACAATTTATCGACGGAGGTCCACAGTTCGTACGCACTGAACTGGTAAACCTCTCATGACACTTACAAATGAGTGTTCATGAATGTAAGTCATTTCCTGAATTCTAGAGTCAAGCGTCACACTCACGTACAAATAAATCAAGAATCATTACCTGCTGTAGTCTTATTTGTAGTTCATCAAAATTTTAATTTCCATTCACAAAACTTACAACATCTGAATCACTTCTCTCGATGACACCGAAGGAGAAGATAGTTTCTTGTAATGTAAAATGTCACTATCATCAAATTATATAATCCTCCATAAATTACAATTGGATTGATGCTAAGCCTATATCACCCAGAATTTCAGCTTGTGTGTTTGAACATTAATCACATGGATCTATTATCAATAATAAACTAAGACTCTACAACTCAGACTCGAAACCTCTGCCACAGGCGTAGACAACTACTGTACATTCATACTCTCCTCAGGCTGGATGTACCTGACATGGTGACAATGTCTCGTACCCAGCCCAACAGGACAGCTTATACCTGAACCAAGCTCAATAAGCTAAATAACATGATAAACACAATCCAGTAATAAAATGACTAATGAAGACTGACATAGAAGGTGGTAGAACTAGTTATACGAACACCATTCGAATAGTGGCTCTTATTACATTGTATGAATGGTAGCTGCATGCAAAGTGAATTCAGTCTCATTATAGTTTGATTACTTGTTATAGTCTACTGAGACATGTCCTAACAGAACTAACAAGAAAAGCTTCCAACTATAGTAAGATCCAACAGAGTACAAGGTACTACTAAAGCTGTTAGAAACAAGAATCCGCGTATTCTGTACCTTAAAATAAACTCATACATTAAATAAACAACTGCAAACAAGTGCACAAATAATCATTCGCAAGGCATCACATTCTTAAGAAATGTACCTGCTCAGTGAAATTACGTATAATTTAATACACACGATATAGCGTCACAAATTCTCTTAAAAGCACGTAATATCTGCTTATATATACATCTACTTAGGTTCCCAAAAATATTGTAACTGATCATGAAGTATTTCTTCAGATCTTGATGAGTGACATTTAAGCTTGTTACTCTATGGATAGGCCAATAAACAAGGTCCTCGTTTGGGAATCCTTACTACACTGAATGGACCTGTATATAGAAGTAGCACTTCTTATTAAGGAAGGACGATTGAGGAAAGTTCCATATAAAGAGCATATCACTAGTTTCCTATTTCTGTATCTTGCTAAACTTCTGCCAGAGTTGCGTATCCTCTTGATCAGTTTGTCTGTCAGGTTGACTAATGACTGACAAACCTTTGTTCTCTGTCATTCATACAGTTTTAATCCACCTGGAAGTTTCAACTATACGTATTGCTGATAACTGTGAAATGACATTGTTATCAAATGATGAAGGTTCGATTGTGGTAACAAAATGATTAACGTCATTGCCGATTTACTCTCCCATGGGAATAAACACATTTTAAATGAATGATGATTACGTCCATACCAACACCAACAAAATTCCAGATCGTCGTCAGCAGGCGCCACATAACTCTGACTCTTGCTCACGTCCAACAGGAGTGCATGCATTTGGCTCTGAGCACTATGCGACTTAACTTCTGAGGTCATCAGTCGCCTAGAACTTAGAACTAATTAAACATAACTAATCTAAGGACATGACACACATCCATCCCCGAGGCAGGATTCGAACCTGCGACCGTAGCGGTCACTCGGCTCCAGACTGTAGCGCCCAGAACCGCACGGCCACTCCGGCCGGCGCATGCATTTCGCTCAAGTGTGGTTTACATAATAATACAAGGTTCGCGTACACGAATACTTCTGCACCACACACACACACACACACACACACACAAGGATTCCATTTCATATCTTCATGATTTCGGTTAAAGGTAAGTAAGATATCACAGATCTAGACACTTGTGAATTAAGCTTAGCGTTTATGTCATCACCCACACTGTTTCGCCAAAAGAAATGACTCGTGCAGTTACATATGTCAGTCTTGCAACCCAGTCTTTTCACACATTGCTCGTAACACAGCAGTTTTTATATCATAACGTTTCAAGACTGTCAAAATCGATCAAGTACTTATTTACACAATGGACGATAAGGAGCATGAAAATAACACAAATAACACTACCGGTTACCACTACAGTAACAAGTAACAAATAACGTTGCTGTTATGTTAGGAGTTTAGCTTCCACCGTGTGCCAAAATTCAAGATATTTGGCTATTTTTCTTTACTCGAAAGATTACTCTGATGGGGGGCAGCAGCTGAGCTAACGGAAATCAAATAAGTGTTATGGTAGCAAAGAATAGAGGTCCCCAGCCTAATTAAGCAATTACTCAGTTCATCATGAAAGTTAAATACTGTACGTGGCTTTTCTTGTTAGTAAAATCGATTTTTCAGATAGGACACGAAACAGGAGCATAGTCTAGGAAACGTAGGAAAAGTAGTTTTTCATGAGCAGTACAGATATAAGAATGAAATACTCTGGCAATAAACTGCCTCTCACTTACATATACTGTCTGTATTCAAAGAAATAAATCTAATGTCCATTGCAAAATTCAATTATTAAGAGAGGAGCACAACTAACTGGGCCGTGAAGAGGTATTACCTATCAACTATTGAAAAACAGTGACACAGTAATAATCTTTGAATTTTTGTGCTGACAGAGATCATTATAATTTGTTTTGAAATGGTGCACATCCTTCTTTCAATTAAGTATAGCATAATTGAAGCATGGGGCCCCTGAATGTATTGTGGTCTGAAGAAGTTGTAACCAATTAATCTTCCAAGAACACAAAATCTGTAACAATCATTAATGCATTTTAAAAGCACTTTCACTGTAATAATGACTGTAATACTGGCTTAGCACTTAGTATGGGCATATGGAAACTGTTAAAGCTATTAGCAGGAATCAGAAATAAACATGAAACTTCCTGGCAGATTAAAACTGTGTGCCCGACCGAGACTCGAACTCGGGACCTTTGCCTTTCGCGAGCAAGTGCTCTACCATCTGAGTTACCGAAGCACGACTCACGCTCGGTACTCACAGCTTCACTTCTGCCAGTATCTCGTCTGCTACTTTCCAACCTTTAGAGAAGTTGTGAGTACCGGGCGTGAGTCGTGCTTCGGTAGCTCAGATGGTAGAGCACTTGCCCGCGAAAGGCAAAGGTCCCGAGTTCGAGTCTCGGTCGGGCACACAGTTTTAATCTGCCACGAAGTTTCATATCAGCGAACACTCCGCTGCAGAGTGAAAATCTCATTCTAGAAATAAACATATCTGATACGACATAATAAGGATACACATCTAAACAAAAATATATGAACAATAACACTTTTGCAAACCAGTAAAAGAGGCTTTCGTCTTGCTGGTGCTTTAATGGTTAATAATCACTCTTTGTGATGACTATTTTATTTAGCTGCTGTGAATACAAATTCAAGATTTCAGCAAGAATGAAATTTGAGCGAAATAATTAGCTTTTTTTCCTTGCATTCACACTTTTACAAAAAATATAACTATTCAACAATGCATGTGGAGTATTTCAGAAACAAAAATAACTGCCCTTAAGAAATTTCCTACTCCACCAAAGATAAATAGTTTTATTGGAGTAATAAATTCTCCGCAGTTCAGTAATTATGGCACCCCAACATACTGCATTACGGGACACAGTGTAACCCCCCCCCCCCCTTATACACACTAACAGACTTGGCATCAAAACTAAACTTGAGCAATATTGATATACTATAGTGGCCTTTCTGCCTGCCACAGGGGATTGCAACTTATATCATTTACATAACAGCTGTGGATTTCGTGACTGAGGGGAAAAAACCCACTACGAATAATGGGTCCAGATAGTCAACAAGAACTATACTTAATTGAGACTAAGAAACAAAATACAACTGCTACTCCGAATGTGAGTCTGCACTACCCAGTTCAGTTTAGCTTATCAGTGACGCCCTAGAAAGTACAAAAGCGTAAGCCCTGACGTTACTGTAGTGTGTCCTGTGAGGTTATCAGTAACACTGCATGTGGGTGTTTGCGGGTGGACGTAGTCCATGGTGATAGTGCCCTTTGAGACGGTGAGCTTGGAGGCGAGTCGGAGACATAGTCCCACAAAGCAATAAACTAAGATGGACCCCGATGAAGGGAGCAATCTGCGCGGCTGGCGTAGAGCATGGTGTGTATGGTATGTAGAGGTTGCTTGGCGGAATATCTCCGACTGATGTATTACAAAGCATGGCCGGAGTAGACCCTAGGGCGTAGAGTGTACTCAGTGAAAGAACTCCGATAGAGGAACAGATAGGCGCGATAGGCATAAAGCACATAATGTTAACTGACTGCGGTAACCAAGCAGTGACCTAAATCCACGTCCAGTGAAAGAGTCCTGGTGTAGCTACGTGACTCACAGAAGCGAGATATACCCGTAATGGCTAATGGTGGCACTGTTTGCGGCGATGCTTCTGCCTCTGGCGGTGCCTCGCAGTGCCATGGCTGCTGCTGGAGGTTTGGTTGTAAACAACTTTATGATCAGTGGATGATTAGTGGCTTTGTCGCTAGGGCATACACCATTTCTTCCCCCCCCCCCCCCCCGCCCCTAACTAGGAACCGATTGTAAAGTGAAACTAGGTCTTACGGACAACAGACGAAGAAAGTATTGACGATGAATACTGAATGACTTTGTAGAATATGAGGGTAGAAAAATATGTAAATGTGTTTAGGAAATTCCTAAGCTACCAACATATTTGCACACTACACGTGGTGTAGAACCCCCAGAATACGGGAAATATCTGCACAAAGAAAAACGTATATACCGAAAGAAATATTGAAAGAAATTCGTTAAATGGCAATTTGACAAATTAAAATAGTCCAGAGATAACAGCACTGAGCGAGGTGGCGCAGTGGTTGGCACACTGGACTCGCATTCTGGAGGACGATGGTTCAGTCTCGTGTCCAGCCATCCTGATTTAGGTTTTCCGGCATTTCCCTAAATCGCTCCAGGCAAATACCGGGATGTTTCCTTCGAAAGGGAACGGCCGACTTCCTTCGCTAAGGCGATGAAACCGATGACCTCGCTGTTCGGTCTCCTCTCCCAAACAACCCAACCGAAACCTAGGGAAAGCGGCTTGGGTTAATAATGAAAATGCTGTTCGTCCTGGGTTAGAACCCCGCCACTACGTAAGCCTTGGATTAAAATTGTCAGCAGTGGCGGCATAAGAAATCACCCTCATCCTGCCAACGGTCTTGTCAAAGAAAGCGGAGGAGCGGACAGACGTTCAGCGCACTCTCTTGCAACTTAGGTCTGAAACTTTCCGTAAAAGAGGAAGCAATCAGCAACGATCAAAGGCATGAGGATGTCGAAGGCAACGGAAACCTCTGAGTTAAAGAGGAATGATGTGTAACCACAGGACATGTGGCCTATTATTAAAAGTGACGTTATGATCTTTAGTTCCTTTAGTTCTCAAAAGATTCCGGAATAGCCCCCATTCGGATCTCGGGGAAGGGTTGCAAGAGGAAGGTTACCATGAGAAAAAGACCGAGTAATCAGCGAAAAGAGTACGTTCTATGAGACGGGGCGTAAAATATGAAAAGTTTGAACCTTGTAGGGAAGCTAGAAAGTCAGAAAAGGGCAGTGCTTAGGCTTAACCTAGATACAGTGGGACTCAGCGAATTGAAATGGATATAAATCAAGGATCTCGGGTCAGATGAGCATAGAGTAACATCAACAGCGGCAGAAAGTGATAGAAAGGAGTGCTAGAAAGTGAGGTACGGTGAACAGTCCAGTTGTACCGTTATTCTCATGAGAATCAACACCAAACCAACAGCGAGAACGATGGATAAGCTACACTTGCCGACGTCGCAAGCCGAAGATGAAGTGATAGTGAAAGTATGTGAAGATTTTAACGGGTCATTCAGTGTCTAAAGGCAGATCAAAATATAATAGTTGTGGGGTACTGAAATGCGGTTGTAGATGAAGGAGTCGATGAAACGGTTACGGGTGAATGTGGTCTTGGTAGTAGGAATGAGAGAGGAGAGAGACTAATTGAATTCTGCAATAAATCTCAGCAAGTAACAGCGAATACTGTATTTACGAATCACAAGAGAAGGAGGTACACTTGAAAAACGCCACGAGGTGATATCAGTTAGATTATATCATAGTCAGGTAGAGATTCCCAAGTCAGATAATGGATTGCAAGGCGTACTCTGGTACAGATGTAGAGTCTGCGTACAATTTAGTGGTGATGAAGGGTAGCTCAGATTTAAGAGACTAATCGAGAGGAATCGGTGAGCAAGTAGGTGGGGTACGGAATGGAGAGGTGCGCTTGAAGTTCTCTAAGTCTGTCGACACTGCCATAATGAATATCTCAGTATCTGATCAGCAGAAGGGGAATGGACAACTCTAAAAAATGCAATCACAGAAGTTGGAGAGGAAAACGTATGTACAAGGAAGGTAAGTTTGAAGAGACCACGGGCAAGAGAAGAAATACTTCAATTGATCGATGAAAGAAGAAGATGCAAAAATGTTCCTGGAAAATCAGGAATACAGAACTACAATCAGTTACGAATAAAAACGAACAGGAAGTGCAGGGACGCCAAGGTAAAATGACAATATGTAGAACTTGGAGAAATCGAAAAAGAAATTATTCTTGGAACGACTCACTCAGTATACAGAATAGCCAAAACGACTTTAGGCGATATTATAAGTATGGCGGCAATATGAAGGGTAAAATCTTAATTCCACTGTTGAATTCAGAGAAGAGAGCGGACAGGTGGAAAGAGGACACTGAGGGCCTCTATAATCGGAAGAAATGAACTGCCGAACTGCCGACCTGAAAGAAGAGGAAGCAGGAGGCGATAAGGGAAAGATATGGGGTCCATTATTAGAATAAGAATTTAGAAGATTCCTGCAAGACTTAAATGAAATAAGGTAGAAGGGATAGAAAAAATTCCATCAGTATTCCTACTATCATTGTATAATGTAGCAACAAAACGATTATTCACCTAGATGTGTAGAATTTATGAGACTTTCGTGAAAACATCATCTACACATTTCCGAAGTCAGCAACAGTCGAAAAGAGTGAGAATTATCGCACAATGAGCTTACAGGTCATTTACTCAAGCTGTTGAGAAGAATGGTATGCAGAAAAATGGAAAAAGAATATTGAGAATGTGTTAGATGATGATCCGTTAGGATTTAGGAAAGGTAAAGGCATTTCTGATGATGCGATTGATAATGGAAGCAAGACTGAAAAAAAATCATAACACGTTCATCAGACTGATCTACCTGGAAAAGGCTCTCCACAATGTAAGACTGTGCAAGATGTTAGAAATTCTAAGAAAAATAGGGTAATATACAATACGTACAAGAACCCAGGGAGAACAATTAGAGTGGAAGACGAAGAACGAAGTGCACGGATTATAAACGGTGTGAAACAGGGCTGAAGTCTTTTTCCCTCTTCCATTCAGTCTATATCTCGGTGAGGCAAATAAGGGCAATAAAAGAAAGATTCAAGAGCAGGATTAAAATATAAAGTGAAAGGATATCTATGTTAAGATTCGCTATGACATTGCGATTATCACTGAAAGTGAAGAGGAGTTACAGTATCTGTTGAATGGAATGAAAAGTCTAGTGGGTACTGATTATGGACTGAGAGTAAATCAGAAAAGACGAAAGTAATAACATATGACGGACGGAGGAAGAGGACTACACTGGTAAAAAGCGCATTCCTGACGAAGAGAAGTTTACTATTATCAAACGTAGCTCTTAAATCGAGGAAGAAATTTCTGAGAATATACGTTTACATCAAAGCATTGAATGATAGTGACACATGGTCCCGTAACCGTTTCATCGACTCCTTCATCTACAAACACATTTCAGTCCCCCACAACTATTATATTCGCCTTTAGACACTGAGTGACCCGTTATAATCTTCACATACTTACACTATCACTTCATCTTCGGCTCACCCAATCAAACCATCCACTTTCCGTGATTCTTCTGCAGCACCAGAACAGAATAAAATAGAAGCTTCTGAGGTCGTTGTCATTTGAAGACAAATGTTGATGGTGTTGAGACAGCAACCAGCCACAAATTTATTTTAAGTTCCTTTATTCAAAAGGTACCGGTACCAGTTTCGAAGCATTCAACTCATCGTCAGACGGTCTCCATGCTTTCATTAGAACATGTCGTAAATTTTTTACTGATTAGTTGCCCAAAAATATAAATAATAAATAATTATAAGCATGTCACACAGATGGTTGCGTTACAGGTTTGCATGGGATGCAACTCACGTGAAATGCCGGTTTGGGGTGCTTGGTCTCATAGTTTTCATCCAGCAGAAACACTGAGGAAAGTACACTCGCATACAAGGCAAATAAACCGATAATGAAACAACTACAAACAAATAACACCCACGAAAACACTGAACTTAAAGATTTGAAAAATATTAACAGCTAACTATCTGAAAGTAAAGCAGTCATAGTAAAGGCCGACAAAGGAAATTCTATAATCATAATGCATGAAAGAGAATACATATAGAAAACCTTACTTTTTCCATAGCAACAATATTACTGAAATAAAGTCAGATCGTACAATAAAATTCGAAAATAAACTCTGTAAGCTACTACAAAACTGTAACTTGTTACTGAACGAATATGAAGTACATAACTATATGGCAATGAATCCCTCAGCGCCAAAACTGTGTGCACAACCAAAGTTTCATAAAGAAAATTGTCCCATTTGCCCAGTTGTTAACTCAAGAAACAGCCCTGCATATTTCATAAGCTGTGAACTTAAAGACCTCATTACCAAATGCTATACATTTGAAAATAACTACACCATGCATAACTCACATGAACTCATAAACTTAATCAAAAACATCCACATCCCACCAACAGCTAAACTAGTGTCACTAGATGTAGTCAATCCACATACGAACATCCCTGTCCAGGAGACTATTAACATCATAAGAAACAATCTGCTTAAATATAAGAAAATTAGTATTGCAGAGATCTATAAATTCATAGAAATACTTTCACTTATTCTGGAGCCTAATTACTTCAGCTTCAACAACAAGCTGTACCAACAATATGATGGTTTGGCAATGGGAAGTAACTTAGCTGGGATATTGGTTGATATTTACATAAACCATATAGAGCAAAAATTCTGCTCAACCAACCAGAATATCTCAAACAAAATAATCTACTACAGAAAATATGCTGATGATAAAATCTTGCTTTTTGATGGTACAAACAATGATATTGATACATTAGCAGCAGATCTAAGCAAAATGCAAAAAAGTTTTAAATAAAAATATTAAATTCACAGTTGAATGTGAAACTAATAAGAGTATTAACTTTCTTTACCTGAGGACTTGTAATAGCAAACATTAACCTCAACTTATGTTTACAGAAGACCTACCACCATAGATGTCATTATTTATAACTCATCTTACCGCACCTGGCAATACAAATGGCATATTTCAGAGCCATGGTAAACTGAATTAAAAAAGGACCAATGAGTGAGACAGACCAACAAAATGAAATCAATATAATTAAGACAGTTGGTCATAATAATGTACATAAACCCATAATAATAGAAAACTTCCACAACAAAATGCAAACAAAAACCACAGATCCTCTTGACAGCACTCCACATAACATGCACTCCAAGCCAAATCGGTGTGCCATGGAAGCCAAATCTAAATATGCTGCTCTCCCACATATAGGCCCACTATCACACCAAATAGCAAACTTATTTAAAAAGATAATTATCACAATCAGCTTTTCCACAAATAATAAATTACAACAAAAAGTGTTCCATGATGTAAACACCTCCAAGAGGCCCCACAGTGAGTCAGGAATATACAAGATCAAATCTGAAGCATGCCCAAAATTCAACATTGGACAAACAGGCAGAACTTTTGAAATTAGATGCAAAGAACACAGTGATGCTTCAAGGCTTGGCAACTTTAACAAATATGCATTTGCAGCCCATATTGATGAAGAAAACCATTCAGTGAGAAACACTGAGAACAACTTAAAAATTTTGCATCTAGCGTAAAAGGGAGCCACTATGAATAATTGGATGAAATAGAAATACACACAATCAAGTACAGTACCCCAGACTATATCCTTAATGAACAAACTGAGTTGGGTAACACCTCTGTCCTGAAAAATTTCCTAAAATTATTTTCCACCCTCTAAAGCAAATTGTATTCCTAGCCCTATCTGCAGATCGAGTAGCAAATTTATACGTTACTACAACCCTCATGATGCTAAATGTAAATAAATAATGTACTGTCTTACACATATACATATAATAAAAAAATCTTCACATGAAATATCCTTCTAAATAGTATAGCAGTATTTGCTATAATATTCACAAAATCAATGTCTCTCTATACTGGTGTAAAAGGAGTTTCAGTTACACAAGTGAATATATGATCTTTTTCCAAACAAGGAGCATTTTTATAATGTTACGATATTTCATAGCATCCTTGACACTCATATGTTTGTAAATACTTTGTATATGTCAGAACATGCGGTGCATGTTAGAAGTCTGTTCTGTGACTAATATGAAGCACTCAGCGACACAAATTTGCGTGTGCAACGGTAGGAATGTGGTGGCGATATGTTCAATGACAAATATATAAATGCTCAATTATACATATTTATCTGTGCGATGATGGGAATGTGACGAAAACTACGCACGCCGTCTGCTGGATGAAAGCAAGTACTCCAAACCGGCATTTCACGTGAGTCACATCCGAACGCAAACCTGTAACTCAACCATCTGTGTCACGTGCTTATAACTGTGTGTTACTTATATTTTAGGACAACTAATCAATAAAAAATGCGTCACATGTTCTAATGAAAGCATGAAAGCTGTCTGACGATGAATTGTAATGATTGCAAACCGGTAACGGTACCTTTTGAATAAAGCAACTTACAATAAGTTTATGGCTGGTTGCTGTCTCAACACCATCAATATTCGTTACGAGATCACCGTATAACTTCCATAGTACTAGAGGTGGCTGTAGAGGGAAAAACTTAAGAGGTAGGCAGAGATGGTGGAATGGGGGGGGGGGGGGGGGGCACATCGAGCAAATAATTTAGAATGTAGGTTGCAAATGCTACACTGCGACGGAAGGATTGACACAAGAGAGGAGTTAGTAGCAAGCCGTATCAAACCAGAAAAAGCCTGGTGAAACGAAAAGAAAAAAAAAATCGGGTGGATCAGTAGGAACCTAATTCTGTACCTTGTCCGAAAACAGTCCACCATACAGAGCCACTTGGGTAGCCTCTCAACAGAGAAAATCTGAAACATTGTCGATTTCACCATGTCGAGCCTTGGAATACGAAACAAAATATAGATAAGCGTTAATAACACAATGTCAGCGACTGAATGGCAGACTCTGATTTCGCTATGAAACAGCTTACCACACTTCTGCACCGCGCACCCCTCCATCCCCTCGACTCTCTCTCTCTCTCTCTCTCTCTCTCTCTCTCTCTCTCTCTCCCCCTCTAAGACTAACGCATTTCTCCATTCACACGAACTAAACTCCTCGCGTTCCTTTCTCATTGCCCAGCCAGTTGCACTATTGAACGTGTCAAGGACAGAAATACTTTTAAAAGATCGATAGCTCGGTACATAACATACATGTGCACTGTACCGACTATTTAACAACGCGCTGAATAGCTCATTATTGAAAGTGAGATTGGCACACAGGACTTAAAATGCCTTCCTGCACAGCCTTTTCATCTTCCAACATGATGTCTGAACCACAAGGCCAAAATCCTGCTACAGCACTTTCAGGGGGACGGTAGTGAACTTTCGTTATCGGCTTGTTCACCAAATTCGCCAGATGTGAACCTGATGGAACACATCGCTGATGCGTTAGTTTAATATCTCCGCGCCCACAAACCACCACCCTCTGACTTACGGGACTTGCGAGAACTTTTACTATGAGTGGTGTACTGTAGTTTACCTTTTGCACACGTCTGTATTATATGTCTGTATACGGCTTTGCTTAAGTACGATACGTTTTCCCTTGACGATAGATATTAAGTTAGATTAGTCTGTAAGTTGTTGTTTTTTCTTAATATGTAACTTATATGTGTATGTTTCTTTATTTCTGGCTTCTCCAATGACAAGTATCCTCGTGAAATGAAATGTCGTGTGGCTCGTTTCACAACTGTGAAAGACAGCTTTTGGCCATTACAGCAGTAGCGCAATATGTTTATTTCTGAGCAAGTACACGAAATACGTACACGAGGTTTGTTGCAAATGAGCTGTGTCTGTTGGCATTTGTTTAGTTTATTCATGTTCATTTATGAGAAATGAGTGAGACTATTTGCATTATGTATTATATACAATTAATATTTTGTACTTTGTGTCTTTTACTTTTTAGCAGCCTATGTTATAATAGATAGGTTAAAGTTAGATATAGTGGTGACTAGCGACGTTCGGTGGCAGTGGGAAGAAGACTTTTGTTCAGGCGAATACAGGGTTATAAATACAAAATCATATAGGGGTAATGCAGGAGTAGGTTTAATAATGAATAAAAAAAATAGGAGTGTGGGTAAGCTACTACAAACAGCATAGGGAACGCATTATCGTGGACAAGATAGACACGAAGCCCACGCCTATTACAATAGTACAAGTTTATATGCCAACTAGCTCTGCAGATGACGAAGAAATTTAAGAAATGTGTGATAAGATAAAATAAATTATTCAGATAGTGAAGGGAGACGAAAATTTGGTAGTCATGGGTAACTGGAATTCGATATCAGGAAAAGGAAGCGAAAAAAACGTAGTAGGTGAATATGGATTGGGGCTAAAAAATGAAAGAGGAAGCCGCCTGGTAGAATTTTGCACAGAGCATAATTTAATCGTAGCTAACACTTGGTTCAAGAATCATGAAATAAGGTTGTATACATGGAAGAAGCCTGGAGATACTGACAGGTTTCAGATAGATTATATGATGTTAAGACAGAGATTTAGGAACCAGGTTTTAAATTGTAAGACATTTCGAGGGTTTGATGTGGACTCTGACCACAATCTATTGGTTATGAACTGTTGATTAAAACTGAAGAAACTGCAAAAAGGTGAGAATTTAAGGAGATGGGACCTGGATAAACTGACTAAAACAGAGGTTGTACAGAGTTCTGGAAGAGCATAAGGGAACAATTGACAAGAATGGAGGAAATAAATTCATTAGAGGAAGAATGGGTAGCTTTGAGGGATGAAGTAGTGAACGCAGCAGAGGATAAAGTAGGTGAAAGACGAGGACTAGTAGAAATCCTTGGGTAACAAAATAAATATTATATTTCATTGATAAATGGAGAAAATATAAAAATGCAGTAAATGAAACAGACAAAAAGGAATACAAGCGTCTAAAAAATGAGATCGACAGGAACTGCAAAGTGGCTAAGCAGGCATGGCTCGAGGACTAATGTAAGGATGTAGAGGCTTATCTCATTAGGGGTAACATAGATACTGCCTAGAGGAAAGTTAAAGAGACCTTCGGAGAAATGAGAACCAATTGTACGAATATCAAGAGCTCAGGTGGAAATCCAGTTCTAAGCAAAGAAGGGAAAGCAGAAAGGTGGAACGAGTATATGGAGGCTCTATACAAGGGCAATGCAATGAGGACAATATTGTGGAAATGGAAGAGGATGTACATGAAGATGACATGGGAGATATGATACTGCCTGAACATTTTGACAGAGTACTGAGAGACCAGAGTGGAAACAAGGGCCCAGGAGTAGACAACATTCCATTAGAACTACTGACAGCGTTGGGAGGGCCAGTCCTGACAAAACTCTACCATCTGGTGAGCAAAATGTATGAGACAGGCGAAATACCCTCAGACTTCAAGAAGAATATAATAATTCCAATCCCAAAGAAAGCAGGTGTTGACAGATGTGAAAATTACCGAACTATCAGTTTAATAAGTCACGGCTGCAAAATACTAACGCGAGTTCTTTACAGACGAATGGAATAACTGGTAGAAGCCGACCTCGGGGAAGATCAGTTTGGATTCCGTAGAAATGTTGGAACACGTGAGGCAATATTGACCCTACGACTTATCGTAGAAGCTAGATTAAGAAAAGGCAAACATACATTTCTAGCATTTGTAGACTTTGAGAAAGCTTTTGACAATGTTGACTGGAATACTCTCTTTCAAATTCTGAAGGTGGCAGGGGTAAAATACAGGGAGCGAAAGGCTATTTACAATTTGTACAGAAACCAGATAGCTGTTATAAGAGTCGAACGACATGAAAGGGAAGCAGTGGTTGGGAAGGGAGTGAGAGAGGGTTGTAGCCTCTCCCCGATGTTATTCAATCTGTATATTGAGCAAGCAATAATGGAAACAAAAGAAAAATTCCGAGTAGGTATTAAAATCAATGGTGAAGAAACAAAAACTTTGAGGTTCGCCGATGACAGTGTAATTCTGTCAGAGACAGGAAAGGACTTGTAGGAGCAGCTGAACGGAATGGACAGTGTCTTGAATGGAGGATATAAGATGAACATCAACAAAAACCAAACGAGGATAATGGAATGTAGTCGGTTAACTCGGGTGATCCTGAGGGAATTAGATTAGGGAATGAGACACTTAAAGTAGTAAGGGAGTTTTGCTATTTGGGGAGCAAAATAACTGATTATGGTCGAAGTAGAGAGGATATAAAATGTAGACTGGCAATGGCAAGGAAAGCGTTTCGGAAGAAAGAGAAATTTGTTAACATCGAATATAGATTTAAGTGTCAGGAAGTCGTTTCTGAAAGTATTTTTTTATAGAGTGTGGCCATGTATGGAAGTGAAACATGGACGATAAATAGTTTGGACATGAAGAGAATAGAAGCCTTCGAAATGTGGTGCTACAGAAGAATGCGGAAGATTAGATGGGTAGATCATATAACTAATGAGGAGGTTTTGAATAGAATTGGGGAGAAGAGGGGTTTGTGGCACAACTTGACTAGAAGAAGCGATCGGTTGGTAGGAAATGTTCTGAGGCATCAAGGGTTCACCAATTTAGTATTGGAGGGTAGCGTGGAAGGTAACAATAGTAGAGGGAGACCAAGTGATGAATACACTAATCAGATTCAGAAGGATGTAGGTTGCAATAGGTACTGGGAGATGAAGAAGCTTGCACAGGCTAGAGTAGCATGGAGAGCTGCATCAAACCAGTCTCAGGACTGAGAACCACAACAACAACAACATGTTATTATAAAAGAAGAACTGACATCATATTTTCTTATTAGCATTGTTATACTATCTACCTTAGCTACTAGTACAATGGCTTCATTTTGTATGTGAATACATCTTTTTATGTTTAATGTGCACCAAATTTTCATCGTTTTCGTGCAAAAACTGGTCAAAATTGTTAACACTTTTATGTTACTATACACTGACTTGATGTGGATCTGTGGGATCGAAACTGATTATCTGCATCTACATCTGCATGGATACTCTGCAAATCTCACTTAAATGCCCGGCAGAGGATTCATCGAACCACCTTTATATTGATTCACTATTATTCTACACTCGAACACGCGCTAACAACGAACACCTACATCTTTCCGCGTGAGCTATGATTTCCCATATTTTATGATGATGATTGTTTTTCCCTATGTAGGTCGGCGTCAGCAAAATATTTTCGCTTAGGAGAGAGAAAGTTAGTGATTGAAATTTCGTGAGAATAACCCGCCGTAACGAAAAACGCCTTTGTTTTAGTGGTGTCCATTCCAAATCCTGTATCATGTCCGAGACACTCCCCCCCCCTCCCCCCCCCCCTCCACCAATCTCGCGATAATACAAAACGGGCTGGTATTCTTTGAACTTTCTCGACTTACACCGTTACTCTTATCTGGTAAGGATCTCAGAACGCGCAGCAGCACTCCAAAAGAAGATGCATAAGCTTAGTGTAGGCTGTCTCCTTAGTAGATCTGTTACATTTTCGAAGTGTTCTACCAATGAAACACAATCTTTGGTTTGCCTTCCCCACAACATTTTCTACGTGTTCTTTCTAATTTAAATAGTTCTTAACCGTAATTCCTAGGTATTTTGTTTCATTTACGGTCTTTAGCTTCACTGATTCACCGTGTAACCGAAGTTTAATGGATTCCTTTTAGCACTTATGTGGATGACCTCACACTTTTCGTCATTTAGGGTCACTTGCCAGTTTATGTACCACTCGGATATCTTTCCTAAATGTTTTTGCAATTAGTTTTGATCTTCTGATGAATTTATTAGACGATAAACGAAAGCATCATCTGCAACCAACCTAAGACGGCTGCTCAGATTGTCTCCTACATCTTCTATACAGATAAGGAACAGCACATGGCCTACAGCACTACCTTGGTGAACGCCATAAATCATTTATGTTTTACTTGATGACTATCCGTCAGTTACTATGAATTGTTACCCATCTGAAAGGAAATCAGGAATCACATAACTGAGACAACATTCCTCAAGCAAGTGACTTTACTACAAGCCGCTTATATGGTACAGTATCAAAAGTGTAGAAATACGGAATCGATCTGAAATCCCATGTCAGTAGCACTCAACACTTCGTGTGTGTAAAGAGCTAGTTGTGTTCCACAAGAACGGTGTTTTCTAAAGCCATGATCTCTCTGTGTCGATAGACCGCTCTCTCCGAGGTAATTGATAATGTTCGAGCGCAACATATGTTCCAAAATCCTGCTGCATATCGAAGTTAATGATATGGGCCTGTAATTTAATGGATTTCTCCTGGTACCAGTCTTGAATATTGATGTGACCTGTGCAACTTTCCAGTGTTTGAGTGCTGATCTTTCGTCGAGTGGGCGGTTTATATGATTGTTAAGTGTGCAGCCATTACATCAGCACACTCTGAAAGGTACCTAATTGCTATAGAGTTTGGACCAAAAGACTTGCTTTTATTAAGTGATTTCAGTTCCTTCACTACTCGGAGAATATCTGCTCCTACGTTATTCATGATGGCAGCTGTTCTTACAACTCTGAAATACTTACTTCGTTTTGTTTGGTGAAGAAATTTCGAAAGGCTGTGTTTAGTAACTCAGATTTCGCAGCACTGTCGTGTATAGTATTTCTATTGCTATCGCCCAGAGAAGGGATTAACTGTGTCTTGCCGGTAGCATACTTTACATACGACCTGAATGTCTTTGTATTTTCTGCCAGGTTTCGAGATAAAGTATATTTGTGGAAACTATTACAAGCATCTCGCATTGAAGTCCGCGATAAACTTGGAGCTTCTGTAAAGCATCGTCAGTCTTGGAAATTTTGCGTTCGTTTAGATTTGGTATGCTTTATTCGGTGTTTCTGATATAGTGTACTGACCCGCAATCTCTCAATTGCTGTCGATACTATTTCTTTGAATTCATCTTTACTACATTTACATTGTTAATGTTGAAGGAGTGGGGACTGTCTCTCATGAAGGCGTCAACTGAATTTTTATCTGTTTTTTGTTAACAGATGTATGTGTCGTTTATTTTCGAAGGACATGTGGTGTGCAATATTCAATGTCGCTACGGCAACTCTGTGTTCACTAATCCTTTTATCCATTATGTTGCTCGTTGTTAGCTCAGGTTTATTTGTTGCTTATTTAAGACGTCAGCCGTGTTTTCACAACCGTTTACTATTTGCATGGGTTCAGGAATTAGTTGCTCGCATTAATTTTCAGAGAATGTGTTTAGCATACTTTCGGGTGATGTTTTATGCATACTTCCGTGATTAAACATGTATTTTCACTAACATATCGAGGACAAATTGAAGTCACCACGAACTATAATTGTATGAATCGGGTACGTGTTTGAAACAGAAATTTTATATTCAAACAGTAGCACAGCGTGTAAATCATCCCCTTCTTTAAATATCAGCCGAAACAAGGAGCCACGTGGCGTCTGATTCATGTCTATAAGCATCGTGACGCAAGAGTGTGTGGGATACGGAATCCGGTTCTACTAACGGACCATTGACCTACTTTTCCGCTATGACACTGCGTAGGAGACCAGTCTGATTTTTTGCTCGTCCTAAAGAACCGGAAGACACAAAGTGAGTCAATAAATCAGTATCGCTACTGTCAATCGCTCGCGGCCATTTCAAACAAGCGCCGCATTTGCTGAGTATACTCCCAACTTTGTCAGCTCGTAACCTCTGATAGAGCTTGTTACGCCGTCAGAGAGTTTCGCTTTGTAAGACTGGATCACAAACAGGCGCTGTATGTATTCATGGAATAGGTTAACTATATACAGACGGCGAGGGATAAAGATAGACCTTAACTCGTTTCCGAGAAGTTAACGAACGAACACAGTACAGGGGACGGAGCAGCCTACCACAAATGCAAACAGCCCTCATTTCTGTCCGTAATCCCCATCACAACCTGTACCGAACTCAGGGTCTCCAGACGCATTTTATATCAATACCCTTGAAGACTTAAAGCGTTACTGAGTTTTGGCTTCCCAATCACTGATAAACAATACATATGTTTTTGGATGGGGTCCGCCTGTTTGTATACATGTAATTATTAGTTTCTAAATCGTAATTACAGGTATTTGAAAAAAAACACATATATTATGAATTCTTACCTTTTTACGAAATAGTGTGGTTTTTCTGATGTGTTTCTACAGTGACAGTTTTGATCTACAGTTTGTCATCTGCAATCACTTACACGTTAAAGTAGATACATTGTTTAAGTTAAAATTACGATTTGAAATTGTTATCTCATTGCGTGAAATTAAATTAATTCTATGTGTGTGTGTGTGTGTGCGTGTGTGTGTGTGTGTGTGTGTGTATGTGTGTCTATTTACTGTTTCACTGCTTTCCAGCCATAAAAACAAACTCAATATATAATGTTTGACAGTGATGAAGATGTGGAAAAAGAAAACGTGACACATTTTGTAAATAGACACACACATACAAACACACACACACACACACAAACACACACACACGCGCGCGCGCGCGCGCGCGCATACACATACACACACGCACAATTAATTTAATTTGAGGCATAGAAATAACAATTTCAAACTGTAGTTCTGGCTTCAATAATTTATCTACTTTAAGGTGTAAGTGGTTGCAGATGACAAACTGTGGAACAAAACAGTCACTGTAGAAACACACCACATCAGAAAAACCACACTACGTGGTAAAAAGGTACGAATTCATAATTTATGTATGTTTTTCAAATATCTGTAATTACTACTTAAAAATTAATGTGTACATGTATACAAACGATAAAGAACATTCTTTTTCTTTAACAGATAAGAAGTAAAAGCCCACTGAAGATGCTGCAACTGCAGTGAAACATGTTTGGGTTAAAAAAACAAAATTGTGCTTTGCTAAAGGTGGACCCTATCCAAAAACATACGCATTGTTAATGCAAAGAGCAAGAGCTTCAACCCGAAGATGATTACGCTGATAAACAATTTATGCTGCACACATCCATGAGGATCCTTGCTGAAATTTAAAGCCCAAACAAAAGATAGAAGTTCAACCCGTCAATTACTGAATATGTCCTGTGCTTCATCGACACTGCAGATGACAAATGGACACACTTTATTCCATTGCAGGGTGATACTTTTCTGGGAATCTGTCTCAATGTCTGGCAGATCATCCTCACAAATAGCCACGGAAGTCTGGTGGAATAAAAGAAACGCTTAAAAATGTGGGGGCTTCTAAGTTACAGGGAGATGCTTTATGGGGAATCGAGCCCGCGTGTTGGCAGGTGGTCCTCGCAAACAAGCACGGCAGACCGGAATAAAAGAATCGCTGAAACAGATCCGTCCAATTGATCCAAAGTGCCTCCCTCCTGCTTCTCCCCCCCCCCCTCACCATGTAGCGCTTACTGACGCCTATCAAAAAAGGCCGTATCGAGGAGAGTGGAGTCAACATACGGCCAGGTCCCTGAAAGTGTGAATGTTCCAGATGCTCAGCCCATTTCCTGAAGAATGAATTTCTGCTGCCAGGACATGCAGTATGCTGAAGCGTCTCATATAACATGGAGTGCAAGAAACTATGATTGGTCAGAGCTCAGAATAACAGCCAGATAGGTAATCAGGGCTGCCTTTTTCCAAGAGATCGAAGACAGAGTTTACTCACATTGGTCACACTTTTCGAAACTGGTAGTATGTAACGAATTATCAACTTTTTGTTTAAACCTGCCAAATTTAGATACTGACTGGAAAATTAACAAAGCATCTTGCTCAGGGTGGAAGATCCTCTTAAAAATTTTCTATGTTTACGATTTAAAATTTGGGCTTCCAAACTTATGCAAAACACTGTTTCTTTTTATTCATGCAGACCTGTTTCGCCACATAATGTATCATCTTCAGTGGGTAAAATTTATATCTGTAAATGAAAATAGAAATTTGATAATTCTTCACCCAAAGAAAGTGTAAAAATTGTAACTTCACGATTTATTTCGATTGCTGACCAGATAGGTTTTTAAGTACTTTACAACTATTTTCCACAAAAAGGGACTTGAGCAGATACTTGTGCGTCCATATTCACTACAAGATGCGCTGTTGTTGTCACTGCTCACTTGTTCATCAATTGTCATTTGGCCTTTGTTTAACGAGGAAATAATTTGTGGTATCCCTGTGCCATGATGCTGTGTGTGTGCGGATGTGTGTGTGTGTGTATGTGTGTGTGTGTGCGTGTGTGTGTGTGTGTTTGTGTGTGTTTGTGCAAGTGCAAATTAAGAGAGAGAGAAACAGAGAGACAGGGTCGAGGGGAGTGGTATTGAAAAATACAGAGCAGATGCCTTTGGACATTTGAGAGTGTTCAGTTGCTATATTTTATCTGGGCAAGTGTCTTCATATAGTTCATGGGGTGTTTGAAAGAGCGTTTTGCGTAATGTGGACATCAAGAAAACCCTAAAAACCGAAATTTTAAATCACAAACACGGAAGAACTTCAAGAGTAGTTTCCAAACTAAGTAGTATTATTCTCTCAAAGCCAAGCCGAACATTTCTCACCAAGCTGTAAAACAAATGCAAGAGTACAAGAGTAGAGTTGTACAAAAATGTACTGAACATCAGGTTTACAAAATCTAACTATAAACATAATTCGTTGTTTTGTAGAAGTCATTGTAAACATCACCTGCAGCACAACTAACCGTAAGGAAAACAATAAATTATTTGGTAAGAAGAGGAAATTAGTTTTCTGTATGCCAAAGAAAACGTAGCTGAGTGTACAGTTACGTAAAAGATATCTTGAATTATCTAATCTTATAAAAGCATCAGCTCATTTCGACGACATCACACAAGGCAAGAAATCTTACACAGAAATGCTAATGAAAACTAACAGAGAAACACAAAACGAAAAACTGGATCACATCAGAAGAGCCACCACACCAAGGAATAAAGATAACAGAATGTGCGCCCTATACCGGTTCCATGACGGACTTGTCACTTTAATTGACATGGAA
Source organism: Schistocerca americana (assembly GCF_021461395.2). NCBI lineage: Eukaryota > Metazoa > Arthropoda > Insecta > Orthoptera > Acrididae > Schistocerca > Schistocerca americana. Next base: position 357,803,675 of record NC_060123.1, read on the forward strand.
TAATCAAAGCAAGAAAGAGAATTACTTGAAAAAGAGCCTAAATACAACGTATATGTGAACAAGTCCCACAAAATAATAGAAAACCTGATCACAGACAGCGAGTACATATTAAAACAAGAGGAAAAGTTGGAAAACCCAAACTTCAATACCAACTTGATAAGCAAGCTGGTAACGGCAGAGATACAATAACCAAAGGGAATAAGCCCGACATCAACACAAAAACAAAACCAACAGAATAAAACCCGTCCACAAAATTAAAAAGAAAATTACAAGAATGCAATTTAATCATCACAAAGATGGGTAAATGGTGTACCCTGGTCCTTATGAGGAAAGCAGAATACATAAAAAACAGAAGAATCATAGAAAGGAACAATGTCAATAACTTAATCAGTGATCCCATCATGAGATACCAAACAAAGGTACAGAAATTTTTAAAAACCTGCGGAACAACCATTACAAAAGCTCAAGCCAAATTCATGACACAGAGGAATACCAAAGCTCCAAATCTAAATAGTATACCAAAGTTGTCTGTCCAATTAGACTTAGCTAGACACTGAAATCCAATACTACAGAAACTGTACACTTTCACAAAGAAGTAGATATCTGAGTGAAGTGTTGGCAGAAGAGCCAACACCGTGTTGCTAGAGGAGGCCGAAATGCACGCTTTTAAGCTCACGCAGATAGGCGTGAGGTCTGGAACAGTTAAGGGAATTAATAGTAGCAAATAAAGTACATAGTTGATGTAATACTTAACTTTAATCCATAATTGGTGAACATGGGTCTGACGGTACAGGCATCACAAGTTAAATATCTATTGATAATGGCGCCTTGCTAGGTCGTAGCAAATGACGTAGCTGAAGGCTATGCTAACTATCGTCTCGGCAAATGAGAGCGTATTTGTCAGTGAACCTTTCCTAGGAAGGTCGGCTGTACAACTGGGGCGAGTGCTAGGACGTCTCTCTAGACCTGCCGTGTGGCGGCGCTCGGTCTGCAATCACTGACAGTGGCGACACGCGGGTCCGGCGTATACTAATGGACCGCGGCCGATTTAAAGGCTACCACCTAGCAAGTGTGGTCTGGCGGTGACACCACACTGAGAGACACCAATGAACTTATTGGAAAGACAAGGTATATAAATATACCATCAACATCAAACCCGATATCTTTTCACATTACATCCATGTACACAAATGTGCCAGTAGAAGAAACATTCAGGATTACAGAAGAGCAACTGCAGAAATGAGGGAAGGCAAAAAATGTACACATAGACGAAACTGAAGCCCTTTTAAACATTATAACAGTATAGAAGTACCGAACTAGCAACAAAAAGTTGGAATTCCAATTGGTTGACCCATGAGTAGTCTACCTGCAAACATATTTTTGAACCACATTGGACAAAATAGGTTCAAATGGCTCTGAGCACTATAGGACTTAACATCTGAGGTCATCAGTCTCCGAGAACTTAGAACTAATTAAACCTAACTAACCTATGGACGTCACACACATCCATGCCCAAGACAGGATTCGAACCTGCGACCGTAGCGGTCGCGCGGTTCCAGACTGAAGCGCCTAGAGCCGCTCGGCCACAACGGCCGGCCACACTGAAAACAAAATACCGTATTCAGAGAAGTTATACAAGGTTGTATACTGATGCTGGTACGTGGACGACATCATTTGCTTCATAGACGAAGGATACGACCAAATAAAATAACTAGACTATGTGTAAAATTGGGTCATAAAAAAGTAAAATTCACCTTTGACACAGAAACATACATGAAACCTAATTTCTTAGACATAACTTTACAAAAAATCAAAAACAACCATAATTTCGGAATATTTAGAAAATTTGCAGCAAGAAGCACAATTATCACAACCATTCCAATCACACCACGGCACACAAACTCTCAGACAAGAGATATATGGTGCACAGGCTAGAGAGAATTCCACTGGACAAATTTAGCGACACACAGAAACTAAAAGCGATATACCACATAACCACGGAGAATGGGTGCAACACACAAACAATTAACAAGCTGAACAACAACATAGAAATGCAAATTCAGACCGAACAAACCATGAACAAATCACCAGACACAATAGAGGACCAGGAACATAAACAGAAACACTTGATAAACGCAGGGAACATGGAATATCTTAAAAAGAACACAGTGTGGTGCGTGATAATGCACATATCGTGAAGAAGCAAGGACTACAAGTATCGTTCTACACAAACAACGCAACATAGAAAAACATGAACACTAACAATACCCCCACAGACAAATTGTCCGGAGCAGGAAACTATCTGTTAAACTGAAGCTTATGCCAATTTATGGGCCTAATATACAGAAATTTCTTAACGAGATATTCTCAAAACTTCAGGACCTTAATAAGTGACAGTACAAACTCCATTTTCGCTGATCATCTGATACAAGAAAGTCACCACCAAAACAACACTGAGACTAATCTTAGATCCTCAGAGAAAGCAAAAGTCTCTATTTCAAGGAGAGCTATCACATACAAAAGGCAATGATAGAATGAAAGAAAGTCTTGAATGAAAGAACAACAATGTGCAACAAAACTCTGTATGGGACACACAAAGGTACTTCTCTGTGTAAAACACAATAATTAGACACCCTCAGATATCCAAACACACTGGTTTTCTCAATCCTATTCCAACTCAACTCTGTTTTTCATTTGTCTCTTGTCTTTCTCTCTCTGTCTCTCTCTCTCTCTGTCTCTCTCATAAACGTGCACACACACACACACACGCACACACACACACACACACACACACCAGAGTGATTACGTCACCAAAGTTCTCCCCTAGGAGAGACAATACAATAGTTCTCATGAACCGTTCAAAATTAGCATCGAGTTAAAGAAAAGGTAAACGATCAACAAGTAAGCAGCGACAAAAGTACAGCACCTCTCAACGAATATGGAGGCAGAAGTGTATGCTCAAATCACATTTTGTGGAAAATACATCTAGATTATACGTGAAAATGAATTTACATTATAAACGGTGTGACAGCATTATACATACTAGTATCAGAAAGAGATATCCACCAGACATACTCAACAGGACGAAAAATGTAAGTTTAAAATCATACATAACCACTATGAACGAAAAAGTACTTCAAAAATTCACAAAGATTCTCCATGACTACTTTGTAGATTACATGTTTTCAAAATGACAGTACAATGGTATAAAAATCGATGTGTAAAAATGCCTTTTCACTAGCAGTTTAATTTTAACGTGATGTGAGTAATCGAAATAAACAAAACAAAATGCTCATGTTATAATTTTTAGGCCTACAGTAGATGCACAGTTGTAAATTTTGTATTATACTTTGCAGAAATAAATTTGACCCACAGAATACGGCCCAAAGGTATCGAAATATGTCTCGGTAAAAAAAAAAAGCAGTAACTATCTTATCGGAACAGAAGGGGCAAGATTGTTACGCAACATCTCACATCTTTGCGGACTGGCTACCAGTTTTTAAGTAGAAATACGACAGTGCAATAGAAGGAGCTTTGCTACCTGTCATACATTTTATTCTATTGGTCAGTTTCTGTTCCTACATATTGAACTTCTTTCTGATCCACTGATGGCTTTAATAATGGGTAACAAAGGTCATCTTCCTCTACTGCTGTAGCTACGGGCGTCACCCTTCTTCTCAAATGATGATGGATTATTTGCGAAGGTTAGCGAATAGATGTATTGTGACGGTGCTGTTAAAATGCCTAGCTCCTTGAAGAGATGCCTCGAAAACTGGCAGGTCCATTTTGACTGACGTGCTTTCCTAATTGTAAGCACTATGGGGTTTCCATATCGATATTCTTGCGATGTATGTTTGATCTGACCGTGATTTTGTACTTTGACGGTCGGTATTTAGTTTCCCTGTTTAAACAGTGGATGACGGATCCTTCCTTTATTTGATTTTTATTTCCTTGGTCTGTTTTGATGCTGCTATGCAGAAAGAAGCACGTTACCATGAGGTGTTTCCATGGAAGAGGGCTGGGCGGGTATTCAGAGAAGCATAGGTCGTCCGTACAGTAGGTGAGGCAGAACGGCTCTCTCACTGAAAGCGGGCCTTGCACAAGCAGAGAGAGAGTCAATAGCTTGGCGGAGCAAGACTTTCGCGGCCGCTGTGAGCACTGGCCTGCTCCATTGTCCGATAGTCTGCCAGCGTCCGTAGCCAGCAACAGGGATCGCGCCTAACACCTGGGAGGCTCCTTCCAAAACGTTCTGCGCTGGACGGTGACTGTTTACAGACGCCCTTTTTACCTGTGGGCTGAATGGATCAGCGCCTCGCTTCAGAGATCCGTATCTGTAGACCTTTTGTTCCAAATAAATGCTGGATGCACACAACTTGATTGCCGACAGAGTGTCGCGCATGTAGACAGCATTTTTTTTTTCTCTCAGGCCTACTGATTTCGCGAATACTCAACAAGCGAGAATTTTGATTGGAAATCAGATGTTGCATCAAAAGACGTAACTAAACACCTCTAACTTTTTGGTGGGAGAGCTACTTCCGCCTGTCTGCGGGAGGGAGAGAAACTGGGCATATTTGTTTATATGATGGCGTGGAAATATACCGCTGCCTGCTATTGGTTGATGTATGTTTTTGGCGGTGTCCACGTGGAGTAACTTTGGTGCGCAAGGCACTCGATGATGTGAGTTTTTTGGGAGCCGGTCGCGAGCAGCTGAGTCGGGGAGTCAGCAGCGACGGCAGAATCCGACGTTCGTGACCCAGTGCAGATGGCCCTTGTCGCAGATTTGCAGCTAATCGTGGCGCTGAGCACCTACTCTACAGGACAACAACGGTCTTTTGCAGTGGCGGCTCGTGACCAAAGAAGATGGTGGTGCACTTTGCTCACGAAGGAAAACATCAACAAAATAGAGAAAATTAGTACACTGCTCATGTTTTTGTAACGCCTGATATAAACAGACTGCTCGCTCATGTCACTCCTGCATCTACTCGTAATTAAACTAAAAGGCGTACACAGAAAAAAGTATTACTTTTGCAGAATATAAGGAATTAAAATCAACTGCAGCTCTATATACTCAAAAAGTGGTAGGCATGCCTTACTAACCTAACAGGACTCATGCTAACGCCGCTCAATTTTATCTCTCAATTTGGAAGTGGTCGTGATCACTTGTACAGGAACTCTTTTCTTCCTTCCTTCATATTTGCAAATCTTTCAAATACTCTTTGACTGAGGTCTGCAATTACAAAAACGAGGTCTCGTTCAATAGAGTGCATCGCGAGTGCTGATAAGTCTTTTTTGGTTCATAGTATTCCGCAAGAAGGTTTTGATGCGTTTCAGCGAAGAAAAACAACGTTCTGCTTCTGATGTGGTCATTGGAATTGTAATCATCGCTTTCAGGAGCTTCACAGATTCGCTCAGTGTATCACAAACATTATTGTCTGTTATGTAATCCAGAAAGCTCAAAGCTCCACACATGCTTTTGAATTCCTCTCTTCCATAAATAACAGAGAGTTATGTTCGAAGTTTCTTTGCTTCCAAAAAAGAGTAGCATTCAATAGTAGCTCTGAAAGAAGTTTCTGGAAAACTGGAAGAGTAAGCAGCGAATTTCTCTGGTAGAAAGAGAGAGGCTGCAACTAGGTGTCCAGTGAACTTGAATCTTTCTATTGCCTCGTAACTTATGACATCACATACTTCTTTGCCTCCTGCAGTAGATTACACATCGCTGCGCCATCTTCAGTTCTTCCTCTTTTATGGTACTCGTGTAAACCTGTTGAATTTTCACTCACTCCTTCCCTAATGATCGCAAAGTCACTCTCAAAAGCTGTCAATTGATTTTGTGCGTATGTTGGGTCAATATCCCTTTTTTGTAGCTGGTTATACAAAATATCTACTTGGATCATCATTTTATGAAAAAATGATAGCCAAAAAATTAAGTTTTCATCCTCCTAAATTGTTACCAAGCCACAGGCATGCAGGGTGGTGTTCTCATTACACAGTTTTTCTCCGTGGTTCATATTATTCATGCACGTGACAATATCTTCCCTACATTCTAAAACGGTATTGACGCTCCTTGACGGAAAATTCCAACGAGTAGGCACCGAACGTGGCAGTCATTTTCGTACTATTTCGTCGAGAACTGCTGTTCTTTGAGGAGATGCTGAAAAGAAGCTGCAAAGTCCCTGGAGTTTAGTGAAGAATATTCGCACATTTTTATTAGTGGAAGCGGCTTTAAGCCTAATGAGATTCAACTGGTGGGCATAACAATGAATGTATGAAGCAATGGGAAACTTTTCCTTAACAAGAGCCTCCACACCACGTGACGAAACACTCATGACTGCTGCACCATCATATGTTTGCGCTATTAGCTTATGTGGGCAGTTCGCCAAATGATTATTTATCTGTTCGCTGATGGACGTTGCCAAAGACTGGGCATCATGCTTTTCTGGTGCTACGAAGTTCCAAAATATTTCAACTGGTTTTCCGTTGATGATGTACCTACATACTATAACCATATGGAAAACACAGGCTACGTCACTGCTTTTGTCAGCTATTATGGCCAAAATCTCGGCACCCTTAATTTGCTTTCTAATTTCCTCTTGGCAGACTTGAAGCATGCACTGGAGGAGTTCATTCTGCATGATTTCTGAGGTTTCTTTGAAAACTGTAGCTTTCTCTAAATGCGATTTTAGTGCAGAGTCTAATTCTGCACTAAAATTAATCAAGGAACGAAAAACACCAGGATTGGAAGATGATTCAGTCTCATCATGTCTTCTAAGGTCAAGTTCCAACGCGCCACAGAAACGAATACAGTTAATAATTAGATTCAATATGTACCTATTATCGATAACTTTTTGGTTGTGTAATGCCACAGACCTTCTGTACCTACTGTCTAATTGGGTAGCTATATGTACATTGCCTAGATTTGCCATATTCAAAACGTTATTTACATGGACTGAAGAAAGTTCGTGTTTTATGATTTTGTCATGGAAGTGTTGAATGTCACATACTCTGTGTTTAGACCATGAATGGTCTCCTCTAACTAATGAACAAGGAAAAGAAAATAAGGCATTTCTCGTGTCACAACCACACAGCCATTCATGCTTGTTGTACAATTATGAGTTAAATTTCTTATTGAATTGGCGATTTTTCGTTTTAACGCTTTGCGAAATTGTTAAAGCAGGAGTCAGCCTACCTACCCTCTTAATTTCTAATTTTGCTTCAAACTCCCATGAACTGAAGGGTTCAGAGAGCAATTAAATTACCTGATTCATTATTTTACGTACTCACGTGACACTAGAGCCTCAAAATTCACTGTAGCACACGTTAAAATAACTAACACAACGCACGCTCGCAGCTATACCTGAACTGGTAAGGTGGCTCGAGAATCCTGCTTTCTTCGAAGATCCGATAGTTCCGTTTCCCTTCAGAAGAGTTCGTGGCCTCTTCCAGTGGCTGGCAGGGTGGCCCAGGTGAGGTGTTTATACACACAATGCCCACATACGAGTACAGTGTTGCCAAGAGTTGCACCCGCGCCCCGCACCCCCTCTGAGACAGCCAAGTCCACGTTTTCAGCCACAGTGCAACCCCCTGTCGCCGTTAGCACATTCCGTCCAATTCCGCTGCGTTCGGCGTTTGGAGCGCTGGCTTTTACAAAGAGATAAACGGAGCGCTATTTCTCCACTAGTGTAGGACGCTCAGAAGGCAAAGACAGTTGAACAAAATTATTCCTTGGGGGTAGCGTTAACCTGCAAACCTATACAGGAGCCGCCCCTGGTCTGTTGTAAATACACTTGCGGTTCCAGCATTCAGGGAACTGTGCAGTTTTGATCTTTACACTCAATGTAGCAGGTTTCCAATTTAGAGGCAGCACCCCATCAGTTTTTCTTGTACTGCAGCAGGTAACTTTTGCAGTCCCCAATCACTGTTTTGCAGAGTAAAACTAGTCAGATAGTGTTACCAGAAAAGTTACTCACAGTAGGTGATACAGTGTAATGCATTCAAACAGAAGCCATTTTTATATGAGCATTGCCAATTGAACACTTAACCTCATATTAATGTGATTCATTGATCTCAACAAAATTTGTATTACTTTGCTTACTTTGCTCACATGTTTTTAAATGATTAAATCTATTTATTACGGTCCAACTTCTCTCATTTCAACTTTAATATATCCTTCAGTCACCTAATTTTGCAATTCTAATTTCATTTGTGGGTTGCTTCAAGTTCCATATATTGATTTACGTCAAAGTGCCAACTGATGATCCACTATTGATTCAAAATTTTATTAATTAGCATTTTATAGATCCATTGTGAATAGATCAATGTAATATTTCTTAAGGGTATGTCTATAACGGAGGCAAACTCTGGTCCAGAAGAAAGTGTTTCGTAGCTCCCACACTAGTACAGCCACTGGCATTGCACTATATATCGCGTTCCCAATCAGGATCAGAGATTTAGTTGATTCCTCTGTAATGCAGTCAGACCATTTTGCTGAGTTAAAAGCATGCTCAAGTCATCGCCTGGCAGGACCGGTTTTACTGAATGCACTGAACTCGTAGTTTGTAGACAGAAGATCTTTCCAGTGTGACAGGACTGCTTGACAATAACTATGCGATAGCTATAACTGCTGGAACAAAACTCACTTATTCCTGTATTTTTCACTAGGGAAATAACGTAGTTTGTGTGTTGTTTCGTGGCTGCTGTACCGCTTTCTGAGATATTCGCAGGGTCGAAATCAGCGTTTAGTCTTTCTTGTTTTTTTTTAGATGGTTTTCTGCATTTATGTGTCACTGTAGAAAAGATTCTCTGTTGTGTAAATCATGAGTTTGCATTAGGGGTCAGAGTAACGTTACGTTAGCATTTCTCCATCTTCATCGATGTTAACCAGCAGCAACGCAGGGAGAATAGGAACATAGATCTCAGAATGCTTCAAGCACTTTAGTGCGATCGAGAAGTGGATGAGTTTGAAGACAAACTGATTAATTCGCCTAAGGAGTAGGTAGGAGGGAGCTAAGACGATATGGTGCAGCAGGCCTCAGCTAGTGAGGAGTTGCTTGGGGTATCTGATAACAGCAAAGACAAAGCGAAAACAGACCATAACAAGTAGACGACAATGTTACTATGCAAAACGCGACAGGACGAAAGTGTGTGAGATCGGTTTCGCCAACGAAGCAACACTGTGCGGTTAGTGCACACCAACTTTCCTCTCAGCTGGCAAAAGATGGGACTGCAGGAAGTACGATTGTAGGATATTATAGAGGGATAGAAAATCAAACAAAGAATACAGAGCGCCGTGAACTGTCTGAACAGAATACGCAAAAAATTGAGGGAGAAAGAAGTGAGAATCCAATCAAAAAATGGTTCAAATGGCACTAAGCGCAGTGGGACTTAACATCTGAGGTCATCAGTGCCCTAGACTTAGAACTACTTGGACCTAACTAACCTAAGGATATCACACACATCCATTCCCGAGGCAGGATTCGAACCTGCGACCGCAGCAGCAGCGCGGTTCCAGACTGAAGCGCCTAGAACCGCTCGGCTACAACGGTCGGCTGAGAATCCGTCCATACTCACAAACGATATCGTGGAAACGAAGCTGACAGTAACAAAGGGCAAACAGTTGCCTACGGATGCAAGGAAAGACGCTAGGGTAGCTCCCATTCAAGATTCATTAGCCACGAAAGACGTGAGAGTCGCGAAAGCGTGCGTCAGCTGAGCAAAACGTTCTGCCGGTCAGCCGAGGAAAGTTGTAGCTACGCAACAAAAACGCAGGAATGAAATCGTAAAAAATAGAGAGGGAAATATTTCATGAATTTCGAGTTGGATGACTCAGTTAGAGCAGCAGCAGGAAGAAATAAATGAAGTACTGAGGAATCATTCTGAGATTAGTACCTGCAAGAAGAAATTATTAAAGATGTGTAGGAATCATAGGATCACGAGACACTTATGGAAAATCATTCAAAAAGGAGAACTTCGAAAGGCTGTCGAGGCAAGTAGAGTATGAAACAAGATGAATGCAGAGAAAGGGCGCCACCACATAGGATGACATCGGTGCAAACTGTTGAAACACCTGTGTGTTGCACCGTCGCTGCGCGCTCCTGGCCGATAAATGAACTGCCAGTAGCGAGCTACAACGTGTAGTCCAAATAGCAACAGAATTGTGTACCATTTCTGGTGTGTATGTCGCACCTCACAGAAAAAAAGACAAAGTAGTAAGTTACACAATTACTCGAGCAGTTACACCAAGTATCAGAACGAAGAGATTCGAATTTCGGAGATGACATAATACTAAACATATCGATATGGGATTTCATCATAAGAAATTCCTGTCACTGCAGAACGTGCAGAACTATCGGGATCACAACAATTCATTGCGCCCCAGGGCTTGGATGGCGTAGTTCGATACGTCGTTGCCCCATCTTGACCTCTATGATATAAATTCAAATTTATTTGGGGACACAAAGAGGAGTCAGTCGTGGGAACAAAGTCCAGCATTGCTGACGCCTGCTGGACATACTAGGACTTTATGAATACATTCCTAGCTACTTATTCGACACGGGAGAGGCAAGAGAGTTTTAAACAAGGGATCATGATGTGCAGGGATATAGAGTCTTCAGGTTTCAAGAGCCCTGTGAAACTGTTAAAGAAAAATCAGTTCTTTAATGTACCATGTCACAAATGCAAGATCCTAACAGTCTGTTGCAAGAAACTGCTATTAAACTATCTACAAGTACGGGCAGGAAGGAATGTAAATAACATCGAGCATTCACAAACATTCTCTGGGTACTGCAGTTTGCCCGCAAATGAAATAATGTACAAGAGACGAGGGATAACCAGGACTGTAATGTCCGTGAGGCTAATTAGTAATCGAAATAGCGAAAGACGAAATAACAGTAATAACAGGAATAGAGCACTAGGAGAATGTTACGGACGAGATCAGGTACGCACGTCAGAGGATTGGAAAAAACTAGAAAAGTTTGGCTGGAGGGAATGTGAACCGACGTTTTGATAGGAACTGGCTAGAACATGAAAGAAGGTACTCACCAGTCGATTTCATTGAACTGAGACCACCTTAACCGACTTACGAACATCATAATGGGGGCCCATCGCATGAGTGACTAGCCGAATGGGTAGGGCAATACAGACTCACAGAAGCAGTCGGACGTAGCCCAATTAACTTGCTGGAATACGATGGTATGCCGGCCGGTGTGGCCGTGCGATTCTAGGCGCTTCAGTCTGGAACCGCGTGACCGCTACGGTTGCAGGTTCGAATGCTGCCTCGGGCATGGATGTGTGTGATGTCCTTAGGTTAGTTAGGTTTAAGTAGGTCTAAGTTCTAGGGGACTGATGACCTCAGCAGATAAGTCCCATAGTGCTCAGAGTCATTTGAGCCAATACGAGGGTATCAGCCAAACCTTGTTAGAAGGAAAGGAAGAAGACACTAGACAGAACATGCAACCCATCGTGCAAGTAAATGTCATACTAAGAGGCGTATTTGACAGGGGTACCCACATAACGGCCGTTTCTGTTGCCGCACATAGAAGCTCCACCTCACAAAAGCTAGCATTGGCCAAGATTGTCAGTGGAGTAGAATAAGCGCTTCGGCATCTTCCTTCGGAAGCGTCAGATGAGGTAAGGCTTCTATCAGCTGTATTTTAACGACAGCCAAGCCCCCTAAATCAAATATTAGCAGAGCGGAAAACACAAGGACTGAAATCGTTGGAGAAGAATGAAGAGTCTATTACTGGAAAATAGTAAAAACCGAATTCTCAAATGGAATCCCACAATGGAACTTTGCAGGAAGGCAAGGGAGCTACTTAGGCTTCTCTGACGAAATTGTAAGAAATGTAAAGCCAAAAGCATCGGGATCACCCAGGCTCGATGTTAAGATACAAAAGATACACAAAGGATTCATTGTCGGCCGCTGTGGCCGAGCGGTTCTAGGGTGCTTCAGTGCGGAACCGCGCTGCTGCTACGGTCGCAGGTTCGAATCCTGCCTCAGGTATGGATGTTGTGATGTCCTTAGGTTAGTTAAGTTTAAGTTGTTCTACCTCTAGGGGACTGATGAACTCGGATGTTACGTCCCGTAGTACTTACCAGGGAAGTACTTGGGCTAGAACAAACAGATCTGTATGAACGTTTAGTTACAGGACAATTACGTACCTGTGAATGTGCTGGTGGGTGTCGTTTTTCTGCAAAACTCTGCAGTCATGCTCTAGATATCACTATAGATGTAATTGCAGACGCCATACGCAATGCAGCAATCTTAACTATAAATGTAAGTGCGGAATGTCAATAAAATGCTCCGAGCAATACGAATGACTGCAAAACGCACAGTGAAGAAATGCAAGTTGATCGCATGGCGTATTTGCACATTCTATAATATCAGTGTTGAACGCCACGTCAATGACACTTTTGATGTTGTTCACTGGTTCACCAATATCGTAGCCAGTGTTCTGCCACGCGTAACGAAGCATTGGTCTGTATACTCCCGCAGAAAAATGATTGTAAATGACAGAATGCATATTCATGATAAAGAATCTGTCGTGCAGTTTCGGCTGGATGTTACTGTAACGTAGTTTAATGAAGTCTGTTATTCTCTTGGCATATATTTTATATTGCCTGAAGAAATACACATCCAGAGGTTATGCATATTTTGTAGTTTTAGGCGGAATGATTTTTAAGTCTACATGTTTTCCGCCAGATGCTTCCAGTAGTACTCGTTCATCCTTATGTCCATACCAGGAGTCACAAAGTACTAATGACTTTCTCGACAAATGTGGATTCAAAACTGACAGAAAAAACGTCTCCAGATGTTGTTTCGTCATCTTCCCGCTCACACTTGCATCGACGACGATATTTGGAGGGTACCGCGTTTCTATTTCCCTTGACAAGCGGGGTCCAAACTTTCCACTAGATCCTTGGAGGAAAGTATAGAGTTTGTCAGCCAATCGTCCATCCATTGATATAGCAACATCGATCGTGTAACTATGTGTTGCACAGTTAACTGATTGCAACATCGCGACAGTGTTTCTCTCCCCTTTCATGGATAGTGTTCTGTCACAAGAAAGTTCATAGTTGAACTGACTCTGATCACCGTTCCATACAGAACTAATATCGATGTTTTCTCTCGTGATATGCTCATTGACGTCAGCAACGAACGTTTGAGCTCTTTCAGTCAGCTCTTCTTCGTCATCCTTATCTTTTCAAGTCAATAATAAATCCTAGTGAAGCTGTAAAGTTTGTACGCTCGAGGTTTCTGGCTACTACCAATGCCCAATGTTGTAAATGCCAATAATGAACGGCGGAACCGCATTCTCGCGCTTCGAATTTCGCCATTACTTGCTCCTTGATGGTCTTGAACAGCAGTGAACGATTTCCTTTGAAAACTGTATTTCCTTCTCTTTTCTTTGCCACGTAATTCAGTATGTTTTTAATATTGCTTCTACACTTCAGTTTAGGGTATCTTTTCAGAAGCTTATCGTATGTGTCGAAACTTCTTACGTAATAATCGTCGTACATGTTCTCCAGTGTGTTGTCATCAAACGCCGTGATGATACTTGCAACTTTAACCTTCTTCTTGGGAGACGGTTGGTATCCACTGTCACTGCTTCCATCGCCTCTTCCCGCACTTGCCGTAGCACTACCGTTTGCAATGAGTTGTTCCTCATTATCATCCCTATCATCATCATTATGTGTTAGTGTTACAACAGTATCTGTTTCTAACTTACGCTCATATTTCTGCACTATAATAGATACCCGAAAACATGCGAATGGTTCGCCTTCTACACCAATACCATCTTCACGAAGAAGGGTTCTTCGTAACTTCATCTCAACCAATCGCAATACATTAGCAGGATTGATTACCAGTCGCCGAACCATCTCACGCCTCAATACACAAATAATGTCACAAAACGCAACTTCAGAGGCACAATACCGGCAGGTCAGTGTGCAATGCGGCATGGCATACGCAGAGAGGCCTCTTACGGACGACTGCAGAGTTTTGCAGATGCAGGAGTATCACTAGTGCAATAAGAGACCTTTACATTATTTCTCACACGATTTTGGTGTATTTGTGTTTTTTCGAGCCCAAGTACTTTCCTGGTTAGAACCATTTGACCCATTTGAAAGGCTCTATCCCATTAAGACCAATTATTAGTGCTGTCGGCTCTCCTACATACTGGCTGGCAAAGTAACCGACTAAATTATGGGCACCTGTAGGCGGTCGCTGTATAAAAACTAAAAAATATCCTGGTAGGGGAAAGGGAAATGAGATGGAAATCGAGAAGAGTGAATGGTGTTCGAGGAATTGGAAGGACTTATAGATCTTTGTAATCGTCAAATTCGGCTCGTTAGTGGTTCTAGTCTATTGAGGGCTCTCTTTTGGATTGCTAGTGGGTAGATTTCCACATTAGTTCCCAATCAATGGTTAGTACAAGATACTTTATTGTGTTAGTTTACTGTATGGACAAAATGGTTCAAATGGCTCTGAGCACTATGGGACTTCAGTCCCCCAGAACTTAGAACTACTTAAACCTAACTAACCTAAGGACATCACATACATCCATGCCCGAGGCAGGATTCGAACCTGCGACCTTAGCTGTAACGCGGCTCCGGACTGAAGCGCCTAGAACTGCTCAGCCACTCCAGCCGTCTACTGGATGGACAGTCGTAAGTGGTAAGATAGTAGTCATGTAGGATAGAGGGCGAGAAAAGCGGTACCATCATCACGCTAAAGGAGGTAGATTGGTGGGGATGGTGTTGGCATATCAGCAGTGTACAGGAAATAAAGGAGAGGAGAGGGGACGGAGCCTTGGGGCACGCCTTCAATGGGGTGGAAGGTATGCGAATTTGTATTGTTAATAGTGACAGAGGATGGGTGACTAGATAGGAAGGATGTAACAAGGCAGATGCAGTTCATTCAAAGCACATATGTCTGGAGCTTGAAAAGTAGATAGAAACGCCACACAGTCATAGGCTATCTCTGGGTCGAGAGATACAAAAATAGTAGATTTCTGGAATTTGAGTTGGTGTGAGGTAGGAGATGGGTGAGGTGCAGGAAGATGTCATCAGAGGATTAATCGGAGCGGGAGCCACACAGTTTCATTGGAATAAGATGGTGTTGGTTCAGTTGGAGAGTATGGATTCGATGACACTGCAAAATCTGAGGAGAAGTTGATGTGATAGGAGCAGGCTTCAGTAGGGTATCTATGTAGTATGAGGGAAAGTATTATTTCGGGGTTTTCTAGAGCTCAGGGTAGTAACCTGTGACAGAATAGCGGTATAAACAGTCACAATGGTGACGAGAAGAGAGAGGAGGCATTCTCTGTCGATAGGTGATACGTCCGTGACCACGGATTCTGTTGCGTTTTTGTGAAGTTCATGTTTTATTTCATGTGGTGTGATTGCCGTATTTAATTCTACACGTGGTATGATGCCCAGGTACTGGAAGCTGGGAGCCAGGGGTGGAACTGGAGTGTTAGTACGGTCGTGTATCATAGGGAGCAGGGAGTAATCAAAACGTGAAGCATCAGGGGTGTAGAAGATATTGGAGAGATAGGATGCAAACTGGTCAGCTTTCTTTGATTTATCAGGTAAGGTATGCTTGCTGTCATGGAGAGGGTAGTAGAGGGTAATAGGTATGAGTTTATTGCCAGTGAGTTTCCGGTACTGCTAAGAGATTATGAGAAGAGTAGTGTAGAATCTGGTGCATGTATGGAGCCAGTCCCAGCGTATTTTACCATTTAATAAATTCCTTATATGTTTCTGTATTTTCCAGTAGCATGTGAGTGTGTCCCAATTATGAGTTCGCAGGGAGAAGTGGTACACGCAACAGAATTCTCGAAGGAAGAGTAGGGCTTGTGGGGGCAGGATGAGGCGAAAATGATATATGGTCTTGTGTGGGAGCATATAATATCTGACAAGGTCTGCTGCAGGAAGGATGCAGCACAAGGGTTATCATCGGTATGTTGGAAGAGCAGGGCTGTCTCGCAGTCTGGGTTTCACTGGAGATCCAGTAGACATTCAGGACGGCATGGGAGTAGTCTTGGATAATTCTTCGATGTAAATAGGGATGGGGTGCAATGGGATGAGTTCGTGTGTAAGAGATAGCGAGGAATACAGGCAGGTAGTCATTGCCAATCAAATCGAGGACTTCGGAAGTGAGGCATCGAAGAAGGCTGAAAGATGATAGGATGACATCAGGGATGGTGTTTCTTTCAGGTCAGGTGTGGTGTGGGATAGGAACAATGTAATCTGGAAAGTAGCTAGTAAACTGATACCGCCACTGGAGTTCTACAGGGGTTTTACTATGGATATTGAGGTTAGGGGCAATTATGTAGGTGGAAAATTTATGCTCTATATGGGAGAGGAAGTCATAGGGAATGGGGTGATTAGGTCAGATGTAGATGGTTGACCAGAAAATGTTGAAAGTGTTGGAAAGAGGGTACAGAGAAGGTGTTTGGTGGGAGTATTGCATAAGGTTTGTGGGAAAATATAAATATTCTTGTGATGGGCAACTACAACTTCACATTTGGCCAGGGGAAGAGGATTATTTGTGCAGTAAAGGTTATAGGGGCTGGTTCAGATGGTGTGTTAGCGTAACACATCATTAGGGATAAACGTATGGCTATTGTGTTGGAACAGGATATGCATTAAAAGATATTTATTGATGGGCAGGGAGTGAATGTATTTTATTGTGGTGTCACGATACTACAAAAAAAACATATAACAGTGGTGTGTGTGGGTGAGGACTAGACAGACCTTAGACTAGATTATGGAGAGGGTGAAGACAAACTGGTACTGGTAGTGAATATATGTGGCTTGAGTGTTGAGATGAAAGGTGGAGCAGGCAGCAATAGAGATTTGTTGGGATTGGATGACTGTTTTGGAGGAAGATGTCTTGAATTTGATGATGTCTTCAGCAGTGAGGATTGGTCTGACGAAATTGCTTGAATGAACGGGGGCGTTATTGTGACAGATTGGGACAGTGAGTTCTTGTTGGATTGACTGCTGCTTGGTTTTGCATTTTGCAGACGCTGCAGCTAGGAGGTGAAGCTATGTTAGGGCACTGTTTAAGGAAATGTGAGGCATTGTACTGTGGACAGGTAGATGGACTTTTAAAATCTGCTGTTAAGTCATCATTGTACCAAAGACACTTTTGACAGGCTGGAGGCATATTCAGTCTATACATGGACAAGGTATGTGTGACAGTGATCATTGTGGATCTGAACAGCTTTTTGAACTTTTAAATATGGGTCATTGTACAGTTTGGATTCCACTTCCTCATCCTTGATCACAAGGTCGTCTGCACTGAGGATGAGAGGGTGGTGCAAAGTTTTTGGTTGTGTGACATGGGGTATAGTGGTAAGAGCTATTAAGTAGCCTATGGGACCTAAGTTAATGTGAAGGAATTTGGAGACAGATTCATTGTGGAAGTTGGTGTTGAGGGTCTTAAATGGAGGCTACATAGATATTTTTTGATTTCGAAGCTGAGGTGTTTGGGTTTGAGGAATATTGGATCTAGGTTCGAGAAGACAAAAAGGTAGATGTTAGTGATAGATGTTGATGGGACACAAGTTGTCTACATGTGTTGAGAGTCATCAGGAGCAGTTATTGTTTTTTTTTCTTTGTTTCAGATTAGGACAAATGTCGGTAATATGTTCTTTTGTTGGTTTTTTAATGGCTGTTAGAAAGTAGGATGGTTGTGGGATAAGAGGTGGAGGGATCTGACGTTGTTGTAGATTACCTTTGAGTGGTGTGTGGTTTCCAGCATTGCACATATATTGGTTGGTGCAGTGAGACTTGATGAGCTGATGATGGTAGTGCTGTCTGAGACAACTGTTGCTTGGCAGGCTGTTATGCAGGTGGCAGTGGTGGATGTGGACTGATGAATCATGGCTGAATGCAAAAATATAGGGGCAGGAGGGGACAGAGAGAGTTGCATGGTTTACCGCTGTGGTGAGAGAGGATGCTATAGGTAAATGTTGATAGATGTACACGAGAATGTGCTCTGTGTGGTGAATTGGAGGCAGGAGAGGGAGAGGTACAGATCATAGTTGTTGTAGTATGACCTATGATGGCAGACAGTGATGAACGGCGTTGACTGTGGTGAGCAGCCACTGAAGCGGCGCTGGGACGACGGTGACGAGTTGTCATGAACTGAAAGTGATGAGAATGTCTCCATGGTGATGCAGTGGCAGCGATATACAGAGCGCAGCGATGGCAGTGATAAACAGGCGATGAAACGGCGATGATTGGATGATGGAGACGAATGCTGACAGTGAAGATGTGGCCTGGCTATGACCAGTGACGAGCTGAGTTCAGGATGCGAAGAAGTCAAATGGCAGCGAATGCAATGACAGGTAGCGACCACAGGCAGCAACAACGGTGTCAGGTAGCGAGGACTCTAGGCATAGACTGGCAATGTAGACTGGCAGTGAAGGCAATGACAATGACGATGAAGATGATGAATACAGCTGAAAACCTTCCCATTCCCAAGAGGAAGCCAGGGTCCAACCTCGACTGTGTGAGCAGTGTCATACTAAAGCCTGTTAAATAAGCACAAGATATTGTTTGCACAGTCCACAACACTTGCACACACGTGAAACTATTGACAGAGGAGTAGTTGGAATTACATTTTATGATAACAACTTCAATAGAAATGCAAGATATGCATTAGCAATACATGGAAACATGTGACGGACCAACATAAGGACACAGGGAAATAATTATCGCAGCTCACTGCTTGATCTGATGGATGGCGCTGGAAACAACGCTAAATAATGAGCACAAGCAAATCTATGGAAGCAGAGGGCACCAACTCCATAAGCACCATCATAACATAACCCTGCCAATCAGATGGTGTTCTGTCGGCATAGTATAGGGAACCTTCTCAGTTCATGTCAGTCAGTTTTAGTCCATGATGAAGATGATAGAGGATTCTTCAAAGCTTGGAATTTTATTGAGATCTGATATGGCAAGCGAACTGAGAAAGAGTTATGCAAAGACTCCTGCATGAAAAACTCAGCTGCACATAGAAGGTCTTTGGGAACTCGCTACTTGGGCTTGTACTGTCAATAGGGAAGACAACGATAAAACGAGTGCCATCAGGAAAAGGCATGCAGGAGTAGCTTCAGACTTGCATTGAGATTAGGTGTCAAGGTCATGACTTGGAGACAAACGTTTTGGCTATGTCAAACTTGGAAATCGATTTGATACGACAGATGGATTCCTTGGAAAAGTAAAGAGCAAAATTAGACTTAGGAAGGGGAGAAACCACCTTGCAGTTACACTCAGTCAAACTGAACATATTTGAAGAATACAAGATTAAGAAGCAGCTTCCTGCCTCCTGTCTGAAACAAAGCTATTCAGAGAGAGAAGCTGTAGCTCAAGACATACCAAGACGATATAACCATGAGACTTGTGAGATATACAAGGAAAATATGATGAAGGAAGTGCCGAGCATAATAGTGGATGAAAGGTCAAATGTCAAAGATATACATCAGAAGGAGAGAAGAGATTTGTCGAAAATTTTGTACGATTATTCTGAGGTATTCCTGCAAAGGACAGGAACTAGAAAGGATGGCAGTTGTGCTTTCAAGGTACAACATAATAAGAAATTCTTTGTCTGACCACATCTGATCCCACAGGTATACAGATCTAGGATGCCTTTAGAGGCCAGCTGGGGTGGCCAAGCGGCTCTAGGCACTACAGTCCTGCCTAGGGCATGGATGTGTGTGATGTCCTTAGGTTAGTTAGGTTTAAGTAGTTCTACGTTCTATGGTACTGATGACATCAGAAGTTAAGTCCCACAGTGCTCAGAGCCATTTGAACCATTTGTCTTTAGAGATAAAATATTGTTTCAAGACACAGTTGCTGTATAAGAGCTTTCTATGGTAATATGGAAGCAGGATTGATCAATGTAATTAGTCCTTGATTCACGCCAAATCAACACACTAATAGAATTTGGTGGACCCGTGAATTTAGAAGAACTCCTGCAGAACTTCCAGGGTTAAGATGTTCTCATCAATAGATTTGTCCTCTAGGTGGTGGCAAGTTGTGCTCTATCCAAGGTCTCAGACGTAAATGCCATGTTTTAATATTTGACAGATGTTATCAGTTTAAGCTCCTGTTATTTGGACTGAACATTCTGTAAGCTACATTTATAAGAGATCTTGATAGCATTTTAAATGTCTCTCTAAAACATCTTGTAACCACTTACGTGGATGATCTTCTAATAGCAGAAGCATTGTGTGTGAGTAACACAACAGTATTTGGAGTCTTGTCTTAAAAATCTCTGAAGACAATGGTGTGGCCACAAACATAAATGAATCTTGTTTCGGTTCTTCATGTATTAAATTCCTATGGAGCGTCATTTTGGTGGAATGGATCTATGTGAACCTGTAAGAAATAGGTTGTAGTGCAAAATTTCCGAGGCCATCCACAAAGAAAGAATTGTGAGGTTCTTTTGGTGTATTAAGTTTCGGCAAAAGATTTATTAACATAATGACACTGGAATCAGCACATTTTTAACATCTGGCAGGCAAAAAGCAACAGCAGTCTAGGTATGAAGCGGCAGAGCATATGTTCCTGTGATCAGTATTATTTCACCTGAATATGTCAGAGGATTTTGGCTTGGCAACAGGCAGTACACATACAGAATTGGTAGTACATATATTCCAGCACAATGAGAGATATGGAAATGTGATCCATGAAACAATTGGGTTTGGTTACTGAGACTTGTCAAAAAGTGTAAGAAACTATTCCTTAATAGGGCTGGTTATTCTCACAGTTGTGTGGAATATTCAGAATTTTAATTTCTCTTATTTGGAAGGAAGATGAAGATATTCACAGAACATAAGGCCCTGGAATTTCTTCTGATTACAAGCTCACACACAAAAAGTTAACACTTTGGGTGCCGTGTGTTAAAGAGTGTAATTTTATAATCTATTAAGTATGTAGAGAGAGAGACAAATATTACCGCAAATACCATATCTCAGTCACCAGTTGGTTTATAGGAGAGTGAGAATGAAGAGGTCTAGGAGACACACTTCACTGTTCTGTTTAAAAAAAATGCTGATGAGTTTCTTCTTGTTCTGTAACGCGTGACCAAGTATGAAGGACACCACGACAGACTAAGACAGGGACCCTGAACTACTTTCTATCAAAAGGAAGTGGAGGGATGCAAGCCAAACTACCATATGACAGTACTATTTATTATGTAAGGGTATCCTGATCTATCAGAACAGCCTCCAAGATTCGATGTGGCACATTTACATACCTGAACAACTCATTAAACAAAATACAAGGTACATGCACTTATCTTATGCCCACATTATACACAATTGCGTCCTAGAGTTATGTATACTATGTTATTTTCAAAATTCAGAGAGGAAAATTAGGAAAGTTACACCTGCTTGTAAGCCCTGTCAAAAAGCTAAGCATTGCACTTTTACGATGTAGGCTCCACTGTATCCAGTTTTTCCTAAGAAACTTCAACAGTTAGTGGTAACAGATCTCTCCCAAATTCATTGACAATAGTGTTTCATTACGGCAGTCACCTAGCTCACTTCAAAGATTAAGACAGTAATGTCGTTGAAGAAGGCTATAGGTCTGACCATATCCAGAGTGCTGTGCAGAGATTTCTTGGCACAAGTGGATCATGTAGACTACACAATCTTGGGCAGAGGTGGAAGGACACGTTGCAGAGTAGAAGGATTAAACCCATATTTATCTCATCCTGTCATTCAGCAATGAACCCCCAGACTATGACACGGAAGAGCTTTGAAATCTGTGCAGGATGTACTGTGTCAAATAGAACATGACATGGGATTTATTCCTACAGGACTTCCAGGATATCATGAACATGCTCCCACAGCTGTTCACAAGGCTGGCTCTAGTCACAGTACTGTGGAACTATCAACCAAGAGACTTGATGAGAAAGGTGAACGACTCTGAACCTAGGACACAGGAAATACACCAGCAACGGGTATATCAGGAGGTCTGGAATATTCAGGAGACCACCAGGAAAAGGAAAGGGACTCGCATCAAGAAGGCATATGTATGTGATTTCTGTGTAGGCCAGAAAGTCTGGCTAAAGCTATTCAGGCTAATTGGAGGAGGCAAATTAGTCACAAATTTTTCTTTGTCTGTTATTGGTCCAGTGGCCATCCATGCAAATGCTGTTGTAGTCGATTCCATCAAGACAAAGAAATAACTAAAGTTTCACCACATTCACCATGTTATAGGTTTTGTGGAGTAGGGGAGCAGACATAAAAATGTAAAGCCACTTTCAGCTATAACTGTAAGACATTAAGATACTGTGTGGTTATCTCTTATCTGTGGCATCTTTAGTTTGCAAGTTGACATTGAAGTTGGCAACCAATATATGAAGCATCTCTTCATACAGACTCATCTCATTGTCACTGGATTGTGAGAGAGAGTTTGGTAAGGCTTCATACAGGATAATGCACTTCCAAAATATCTTCAGTTGCAAAACTTGGAGAATAGCTCATCTGTCTTTCCCCATTTTTCAGATTGAATTTTAACATCTGTTAGTCCACCTTCAGCTCAGGGTATTTATGTAGTAACTACTCTAAGATTTGGTGACCTACAAGCTTTGTGTTGTCACCCTTGATGTTTTCGCTGGAGGCTGATGAAAAGTGTTTTAACCGCCCCCCCCCTTTCCATGTGCGAAGTGGCTGAGTCCTTTTTTCGAGAGAGACAATATATCAAGTAGCAAAGAGACTGGATAGACCATATGTTAAGATCCCTTAACAATGCCTACAACGACAGCAGTTATCTTTAGCGTCTCACAGATGGAAGAGCTTTACACTTACTACAATCTTTTTCGAGGAAGTCGTACTTTGTCACTAAACCACAAACTTGAGTTACAGAAAGAATAAGGTACATGGAGAATGACAGTAAACGTAACAGTTTAGTTGTTCCACAAAAAGGGCAGTCGATGATACCCGCCGACCACACTGAGCCAGTTATCAACCAAATTATCTAACACTACAGAAGAAACAGGTAATTCGTATATTATAGGTACAAGACACAATCTTAATCGTGCTAGGTCCTAGTCTATCAGAATATTTAGTGACGCATTGTACACATATGTACTCACTAACCAGCTGCAAATATTTTTGGTAGAGTATCTTGTTGTGTTTGAGTTTCTCCTTACATAGTGCTACTGTGGTGCAGCCACGGACGTCAGCATAGAGGCATGATGTTTTTTAGTAAGTCTATGTAGTACAGTAGAGAGTTTGCACAGATACACATTGTTTACCTATTTAGCTCTGTGCCCCCTGCCGCCGTTGGATAAGCAGCTGCAGCAGCAAGTCGTATACTCCTAGCTCACTCATTTGTTACATAGTTTAATTCTTAATTTCTTTGCGTGTTTTTGGTACTTGCATTGTTTAATTCATAAATTTCGAGCGTATTATAGTATTTGAGAGTTGTAGCATCGCGTTTTAGTACCTGAATAGTGTAAATTCGCGTAGTCGTTTGTCTACTGTTTTGTTTTGAACGGCCAGTGTCGGTTGGTCGCAGTCAGTGTACCCCCTGCCGCCGTTGGATAAGCAGCTGTAGCAGCAAGTCGTATACTCCTAGCTCACTCATTTGTTACATAGTTTAATTCTTAATTTCTTTGCGTGTTTTTGGTACTTGCATTGTTTAATTCATAAATTTCGAGCGTATTATAGTATTTGAGAGTTGTAGCATCGCGTTTTAGTACCTGAATAGTGTAAATTCGCGTAGTCGTTTGTCTACTGTTTTGTTTTGAACGGCCAGTGTCGGTTGGTCGCAGTCAGTGTGCCCCCTGCCGCCGTTGGATAAGCAGCTGCAGCAGCAAGTCGTATACTCCTAGCTCACTCATTTGTTACATAGTTTAATTCTTAATTTCTTTGCGTGTTTTTGGTACTTGCATTGTTTAATTCACAAATTTCGAGCGTATTATAGTATTTGAGAGTTGTAGCATCGCGTTTTAGTACCTGAATAGTGTAAATTCGCGTAGTCGTTTGTCTACTGTTTTGTTTTGAACGGCCAGTGTCGGTTGGTCGCAGTCAGTGTGCCCCCTGCCGCCGTTGGATAAGCAGCTGCAGCAGCAAGTCGTATACTCCTAGCTCACTCATTTGTTACATAGTTTAATTCTTAATTTCTTTGCGTGTTTTTGGTTCTTGCATTGTTTAATTCATAAATTTCGGGCGTATTATAGTACACTCCTGGAAATGGAAAAAAGAACACATTGACACCGGTGTGTCAGACCCACCATACTTGCTCCGGACACTGCGAGAGGGCTGTACAAGCAATGATCACACGCACGACATAGCGGACACACCAGGAACCGCGGTGTTGGCCGTCGAATG
Organism: Schistocerca americana; assembly: GCF_021461395.2. NCBI lineage: Eukaryota > Metazoa > Arthropoda > Insecta > Orthoptera > Acrididae > Schistocerca > Schistocerca americana. Next base: position 357,828,034 of record NC_060123.1, read on the forward strand.
GCGCTAGCTGCGCAGCATTTGTGCACCGCCGCCGTCAGTGTCAGCCAGTTTGCCGTGGCATACGGAGCTCCATCGCAGTCTTTAACACTGGTAGCATGCCGCGACAGCGTGGACGTGAACCGTATGTGCAGTTGACGGACTTTGAGCGAGGGCGTATAGTGGGCATGTGGGAGGCCGGGTGGACGTACCGCCGAATTGCTCAACACGTGGGGCGTGAGGTCTTCACAGTACATCGATGTTGTCGCCAGTGGTCGGCGGAAGGTGCACGTGCCCGTCGACCTGGGACCGGACCGCAGCGACGCACGGATGCACGCCAAGACCGTAGGATCCTACGCAGTGCCGTAGGGGACCGCACCGCCACTTCCCAGCAAATTAGGGACACTGTTGCTCCTGGGGTATCGGCGAGGACCATTCGCAACCGTCTCCATGAAGCTGGGCTACGGTCCCGCACACCGTTAGGCCGTCTTCCGCTCACGCCCCAACATCGTGCAGCCCGCCTCCAGTGGTGTCGCGACAGGCGTGAATGGAGGGACGAATGGAGACGTGTCGTCTTCAGCGATGAGAGTCGCTTCTGCCTTGGTGCCAATGATGGTCGTATGCGTGTTTGGCGCCGTGCAGGTGAGCGCCACAATCAGGACTGCATACGACCGAGGCACACAGGGCCAACACCCGGCATCATGGTGTGGGGAGCGATCTCCTACACTGGCCGTACACCACTGGTGATCGTCGAGGGGACACTGAATAGTGCACGGTACATCCAAACCGTCATCGAACCCATCGTTCTACCATTCCTAGACCGGCAAGGGAACTTGCTGTTCCAACAGGACAATGCACGTCCGCATGTATCCCGTGCCACCCAACGTGCTCTAGAAGGTGTAAGTCAACTACCTTGGCCAGCAAGATCTCCGGATCTGTCCCCCATTGAGCATGTTTGGGACTGGATGAAGCGTCGTCTCACGCGGTCTGCACGTCCAGCACGAACGCTGCTCCAACTGAGGCGCCAGGTGGAAATGGCATGGCAAGCCGTTCCACAGGACTACATCCAGCATCTCTACGATCGTCTCCATGGGAGAATAGCAGCCTGCACTGCTGCGAAAGGTGGATATACACTGTACTAGTGCCGACATTGTGCATGCTCTGTTGCCTGTGTCTATGTGCCTGTGGTTCTGTCAGTGTGATCATGTGATGTATCTGACCCCAGGAATGTGTCAATAAAGTTTCCCCTTCCTGGGACAATGAATTCACGGTGTTCTTATTTCAATTTCCAGGAGTGTATTTGAGAGTGTAGCATCGTGTTTTAGTACCTGAATAGTGTAATTTCGCTTAGTCTCCTTCCGCCACCGAGCAGTGTCAGCAGTGCGCAAGTAGCAGCATTACTGCATTTACTACGCAATCTTGTATTTTAATAACCGTTTAAATTTTGTCGATTTGTTTGCGCTCTCTGTAGATTAGTTCAGACGTTCTTAGCAAAACAGTTTTTAACATGGATAGGGACTGCAACTGCTGTGTTCGGATGCAGGCTGAGTTGGCATCCCTTCGCTCCCAGCTTCAGGCAGTGTTGGCTTCGGTCACACAGCTTGAGGCTGTTGCCAATGGGCATCACTGTGGGGGTCGGGATGGGGGTTTGTCGGATACGGCCAGCTCGTCCCACGCATCCCCTGATCGGACTACGACTGTGGTTGCCCGGGATACTGCCCGCATTGAGGCTGCTCCCTCACCTGTGGTAGAGTGGGAGGTCGTTTCAAGGTGTGGCAGGGGGCGAAAGACATTCCGGAGGGCTGAACGGAAAGCCTCTCCAGTTTGTCTGACGAACCGGTTTCAGGCTCTGTCTCAGGCTGATACTGATCTTCGGCCTGACACGGCTGCTTGTCCTGTTCCAGAGGTTGCCCCTCAGTCTGCAAGATCCGGGAAGTTGCAGAGGGTGGGCTTACTGGTAGTTGGGAGCTCCAACGTCAGGCGCGTAATGGGGCCCCTTAGGGAAATGGCAGCAAGAGAGGGGAAGAAAACCAATGTGCACTCCGTGTGCATACCGGGGGGAGTCATTCCAGATGTGGAAAGGGTGCTTCCGGATGCCATGAAGGGTACAGAGTGCACCCATCTGCAGGTGGTCGCTCATGTCGGCACCAATGATGTGTGTCGCTATGGATCGGAGGAAATCCTCTCTGGCTTCCGGCGGCTATCTGATTTGGTGAAGACTGCCAGTCTCGCTAGCAGGATGAAAGCAGAGCTCACCATCTGCAGCATCGTCGACAGGACTGACTGCGGACCTTTGGTACAGAGCCGAGTTGAGGGTCTGAATCAGAGGCTGAGACGGTTCAGCGACCGTGTGGGCTGCAGATTCCTCGACTTGCGCCATAGGGTGGTGGGGTTTCGGGTTCCGCTGGATAGATCAGGAGTCCACTACACGCAACAAGCGGCTACACGGGTAGCAGGGGTTGTGTGGCGTGGGCTGGGCGGTTTTTTAGGTTAGATGGCCTTGGGCAAGTACAGAAAGGGCAACAGCCTCAACGGGTGCGGGGCAAAGTCAGGACATGCGGGGACCAAGCAGCAATCGGTATTGTAATTGTCAACTGTCGAAGCTGCGTTGGTAAAGTACCGGAACTTCAAGCGCTGATAGAAAGCACCGAAGCTGAAATCGTTATAGGTACAGAAAGCTGGCTTAAGCCAGAGATAAATTCTGCCGAAATTTTTACAAAGGTACAGACGGTGTTTAGAAAGGATAGATTGCATGCAACCGGTGGTGGAGTGTTCGTCGCTGTTAGTAGTAGTTTATCCTGTAGTGAAGTGGAAGTGGATAGTTCCTGTGAATTATTATGGGTGGAGGTTACACTAAACAACCGAACTAGGTTAATAATTGGCTCCTTTTACCGACCTCCCGACTCAGCAGCATTAGTGGCAGAACAACTGAGAGAAAATTTGGAATACATTTCACATAAATTTTCCCAGCATGTTATAGTCTTAGGTGGAGATTTCAATTTACCAGATATAGACTGGGACACTCAGATGTTTAGGACGGGTGGTAGGGACAGAGCATCGAGTGACATTATACTGAGTGCACTATCCGAAAATTACCTCGAGCAATTAAACAGAGAACCGACTCGTGGAGATAACATATTGGACCTACTGATAACAAACAGACCCGAACTTTTCGAATCTGTATGTACAGAACAGGGAATCAGTGATCATAAGGCCGTTGCAGCATCCCTGAATATGGAAGTTAATAGGAATATAAAAAAAGGGAGGAAGGTTTATCTGTTTTGCAAGAGTAATAGAAGGCAGATTTCAGACTACCTAACAGATCAAAACGAAAATTTCTGTTCCGACACTGACAATGTTGAGTGTTTACGGAAAAAGTTCAAGGCAATCGTAAAATGCGTTTTAGACAGGTACGTGCCGAGTAAAACTGTGAGGGACGGGAAAAATCCACCGTGGTACAACAACAATGTTAGGAAACTACTGCGAAAGCAAAGAGAGCTCCACTCCAAGTTCAAACGCAGCCAAAACCTCTCAGACAAACAGAAGCTAAACGATGTCAAAGTTAGCGTAAGGAGGGCTATGCGTGAAGCGTTCATTGAATTCGAAAGTAAAATTCTATGTACCGACTTGACAGAAAATCCTAGGAAGTTCTGGTCTTACGTTAAATCAGTAAGTGGCTCGAAACAGCATATCCAGACACTACGGGATGATGATGGCATTGAAACAGAGGATGACACGCGTAAAGCTGAAATACTAAACACCTTTTTCCAAAGCTGTTTCACAGAGGAAGACCGCACTGCAGTTCCTTCTCTAAATCCTCGCACAAACGAAAAAATGGCTGACATCGAAATAAGTGTCCAAGGAATAGAAAAGCAACTGGAATCACTCAATAGAGGAAAGTCCACTGGACCTGACGGGATACCAATTCGATTCTACACAGAGTACGCGAAAGAACTTGCCCCCCTTCTAACAGCCGTGTACCGCAAGTCTCTAGAGGAACGGAGGGTTCCAAATGATTGGAAAAGAGCACAGATAGTCCCAGTCTTCAAGAAGGGTCGTCGAGCAGATGCGCAAAACTATAGACCTATATCTCTTACGTCGATCTCTTGTAGAATTTTAGAACATGTTTTTTGCTCGCGTATCATGTCATTTCTGGAAACCCAGAATCTACTATGTAGGAATCAACATGGATTCCGGAAACAGCGATCGTGTGAGACCCAACTCGCCTTATTTGTTCATGAGACCCAGAAAATATTAGATACAGGCTCCCAGGTAGATGCTATTTTTCTTGACTTCCGGAAGGCGTTCGATACAGTTCCGCACTGTCGCCTGATAAGCAAAGTAAGAGCCTACGGAATATCAGACCAGCTGTGTGGCTGGATTGAGGAGTTTTTGGCAAACAGAACACAGCATGTTGTTATCAATGGAGAGACGTCTACAGACGTTAAAGTAACCTCTGGCGTGCCACAGGGGAGTGTTATGGGACCATTGCTTTTCACAATATATATAAATGACTTAGTAGATAGTGTCGGAAGTTCCATGCGGCTTTTCGCGGATGATGCTGTAGTATACAGAGAAGTTGCTGCATTAGAAAATTGTAGCGAAATACAGGAAGATCTGCAGCGGATAGGCACTTGGTGCAGGGAGTGGCAACTGACCCTTAACATAGACAAATGTAATGTATTGCGAATACATAGAAAGAAGGATCCTTTATTGTATGATTATATGATAGCGGAACAAACACTGGTAGCAGTTACTTCTGTAAAATATCTGGGAGTATGCGTACGGAACGAGTGGAAGTGGAATGATCATATAAAACTAATTGTTGGTAAGGCGGGTACCAGGTTGAGATTCATTGGGAGAGTGCTTAGAAAATGTAGTCCATCAACAAAGGAGGTGGCTTACAAAACACTCGTTCGACCTATACTTGAGTATTGCTCATCAGTGTGGGATCCTTACCAGGTCGGGTTGACGGAGGAGATAGAGAAGATCCAAAGAAGAGCGGCGCGTTTCGTCACTGGGTTATTTGGTAACCGTGATAGCGTTACGGAGATGTTTAATAAACTCAAGTGGCAGACTCTGCAAGAGAGGCGCTCTGCATCGCGGTGTAGCTTGCTCGCCAGGTTTCGAGAGGGTGCGTTTCTGGATGAGGTATCGAATATATTGCTTCCCCCTACTTATACTTCCCGAGGAGATCACGAATGTAAAATTAGAGAGATTAGAGCGCGCACGGAGGCTTTCAGACAGTCGTTCTTCCCGCGAACCATACGCGACTGGAACAGGAAAGGGAGGTAATGACAGTGGCACGTAAAGTGCCCTCCGCCACACACCGTTGGGTGGCTTGCGGAGTATCAATGTAGATGTAGATGTAGATGTAGATGTACACACATAATACATTAAGAAGTTTTTTAGTCACTTTAATTCCAACATGGAGTAGATTAACGTTGGTGTTGGTAACTATTCCATATGAAATAATACAGATATACCTACGTTATTTACACAGTAGCAATAGGCCAGACCAATAGGATTACTTGTGTGTGCAAAATTAAGTACACATGCTTTCGTTACAATCACAATAAGCAAATTAATTTAGGTTCACGTTTCTCTAGCTCTTGAAAGCTATCATTAATCACATATTTTTAATAGTTTAAGGATGACCAAGTTGAATACGTCTCGGAAAAAACATGTGCTGTAGTATGACTATCAAGTAACTATACATTCTGCTCTGCAATGACAAGTCTTTACATTGTATGTAAAAAAATTGAGGAATGACGATTGATTTGGCATTAAAAAAATGTATGCAGATCCAGACCAGGGGTCAGATAAATCGAACAAGACACACACACGTTTCCAAAGGGTGGGGAAACTGGGTGGCATCTGCAATAGGGAAGGAGGCGTGGGCAGCACACCAGCAGAGAGTGGCGGCGGCTTAATTAAATTCCAGGCAGCTGGGGTAGCTTACGTGACACGTAGCGATTCCTGAGACATGCAGCTGGTCATAGCATACTAGGACGTCTAGGTCTACGAAGGGCCAAGAGCAAAAGATGCTCCACAGCGGCGGCAGTCTGTTTGTAAACAAGGAGGAGGTGCTTGGTCTCTGGGCAGACGCTAATAGCAGATGTTATCGAGGACATAGAGAACTGATGAGGCTTGCCTTTACTCCGGCAAGAGGTTACCACTAGTCAACCTCAGCAACATTGGCCGGGGAATGTAACATGAAATTTATTACAATTAATTTTGTTCATGCAATGTGGAAGAATACAAAAACAGCTCTTAGCTGCTATAATATAGTTGGTATGTCTATCTTCAGAACACTATACACCATAGTTAGCAATTTTTATATATCGAATATCCATTTAAATTTTCTTGTTTAAATACACATCACAGCGTAGTTAACAGTCATGTGTCATCCTTTGCATGTTCAGTGTGTGAATGTCTGAATGCTAGTTGCGTTTCATACTGCTCATGGTGAACGTCAGATCAACTTATACATTATATATTCATTGCTTTGCTCAGGAAACTATGTGTCAGGTGGTACAGAAATTCACTTTTACTACCACATTTTATAAACAAAAAGCTTTTTCACTCTGGCCTCAAGTGTGAAGGGAGATCGTTGGTCTACTGTTAACATTTCTTAAATGGTAATCGTTCATAAATATTGTCAACGATGATTGTAGAGAGCAGGTTGTCCAGTTATACGTTTGCAACATCCAGCATAATAGGATGCCTTATGTCCTGCAGAGTGATGACTGTGTGAGCGACTGTGTTGACGACTGTGTCTGTATCCTGAGAAAGTCTGTGTGTTGTATGTTGATGTACAAGGTGTAGTGAAGATCACTATTTGTAACTTTGATACAACGGGCTTATTAGACCACTTCAAATATTTCTTTCGCATGCCACACTACTTGAATTTACGAGAGACACTCCCTATACAAAAAATTAACTGTGAGTGGGAGGTAATGAAAGCTCGCAGATCCACTTGGGCTTCATCTGTTTCACAATTATGATCATTAAGGGACTTGCTTGTTATTAACATTATGTTGAAGTATGTTTGATCTCACAGGGACTGCACACTTCGGAAGTCGGCGTTTAGTTGCTGTGGTTAATCAGGTGTTTACGGATCCTTCCTTCATTTGAATGTTACTGTGTATCTCTGTCTTGCTGTTGCTAAATGCAGATGGAAGTGCACTCCCATGAGATGTTTTCAGAGGGCAGTAACTGGGCAGATGTTCACAGAAGGACGGGTCATCTGCACAGGTGAGAGCAGTGCCGCCCTTTCACTCAGAGCAGACATCGTACAAGGGAAGAGAGTGAATAACTTGGCTGAACAGAACCTACCGGCACCAGTGGGCACCAGTTGGCTCGATTTTCTGATAGATGGCCAGTGTCTGTAGCATGCAACAGGGGTCACTCCCAACACCAGAGAGGCTCCTTCCAAAATGGTTTATGCCGGAAGGCGACTCTTTTGAGACTCACTCTCAGTATTCACAGGCAGAATGAATGAAAGTTTCACTTCACAGATATGTATCTCCAGGTACTGTGAATGTATCGTTTCTAAGTAAAAGCTGGACTCACACAACCAGATGTACGACATTGCGTCGTCCACGTAGACAGCGTATTTTCTGTTTTCTCTTGGGTCCTCAAGTCTACTGATGTCGCATGCGAGAAACAAGCGAGCATTTTTGTTGGAAATCAGATGGTGACATAAAAAGACGTAACCAAGCACCTACAACATTTCGGGGTCAGTAACTGCACTGGGAGAGTGACTTCTGTACGTCTGCTGGAGGAAGAGAAACCGGGGAAATTTGTTTATGCGACTAGATTGGAAATAAATTGCTACTTCCTCATCCCTGACACACGAGCGGCGTCCAAGTGCAGTAATTCTGGAGCAAAAGGTGCACAGTGACGCAATTTTTTCGGGAATTGGTGGCTAGTAGCTGAGGCAGAGTCGGTGGTGACGACTGAGTCCGGTGTTCGTGACCCATCGTTGGCGGCCCTTGTCACAGGTGTGTAGCACATCACAGCGCTGAGCATCGTGTGCACACGCCCGTCAGTGGCCTGTGGTAAATACTCGTAGCTCCTGCTTTCAGGTAATTCTACAGTTTTGCTCACCGTAAAGTGTTACCGATTTAGCAGCTGCAGCCCATGAGTTTTTGTATGTACTGCAGCTAATAACTTTTGCCGTCCACACTCACTGTCTCATAAAGCAAAATGTTTACTCGCAGTAGGTGGTATAGTGTAGTGCATTCGAACAGGAACCAACTTTATATCATCATTCCCAACGGAATATCTCAGTACCCATTTATGTGATTCATTGACTTAAACTAATTTGGTATTATTTAGTTTATGGCAAAATATGTGTTTTTACAGATATACATCTGTTTGATGTAGTGAAACTTCTCACATTTCTACATTAATAACTCCATAATCCCATTAATAGTTCACCTGTGGTCTAGGGTTGCCAGCACAATAGCTCAGCGTGTTCGGTCATAGACCTGGCTGCCCTCTGTTATAAAAAAAATCTGAGCAAAATATTCTACGATCAACTAGAACAGGTGTCATATGACGTACACTGCAACCAGCTGCAGAGACGAAAAATTAGTAATCAAAACATTCTTGGTCCTGCTATTGAACATCGCCCCACTTAAATTCTGAATAAAAATCAGCAAGGCGCCCAAAGACTTCTTGCATAGTAAGCGGCTATGTAGAATTACGCAGATGGTATTGATAAATTCAGTAAAATGTTGTAGTTAACCTCTATAATCTGTTCGAACGTTTCACACAATATTTCCACAATTAACACTTGTATACATCTTGTAGGTTCTATATATTATATATATAGGATGGATTTTACAGCCTATCGAAACTTATATTGAATGTTCACTTACAAACAAATTTGCAACCACACAGTTATCAAGAAAACTAAAATTTTTGGAACAGATAAAATTCATATTAGATTAGGTGTAAATAAATCTCTTACCATTGACCTCATAGAAATAACCACGTCAATTTCAAGAATGATCCAAAAGACGAAAATTACAAATTGTGCAATATTCTTAAATCATTAATTAAATCATCTTTTGGAACTTTATGACTCATCCAAGAACTTAGGAGACAGAGGCACTGAAATACCTCCTTGTTTTAGTCAGTTATGTCCTAAATACAAAACAGCTAAATTCTACAAATGATGTTGTTTCGCAATTTTGAATTAAAAAGCATCACTGATTCACAAAACTGTTAACACCAAAATTACTTTCAATATTTGTAAATCCTGATATGGAACATAAAACAGATGTTAACTATTTGTAGAAAAACACAAAACTGCAAAACACCTGTTTGACAATCAGAGTGGAAAACATGCCAAAGTCAAATTAAGTATACCGTTGTCAACACAATGTAAACATTATATTTTCCTAAATAATTACTAATAATTAATGTAAACGTTATTCTTAACCTGTAAGTTTGACATCTGTTTAGTTTTTGTAGTTACATTAATGTGCATTAAAAGCTGGCAAACAAAATCCATAATAACAGCTCCAATATAAATCAGAAGGTTTTGTGAGGTCTTTGGGGTCTCAAGGCAGAAGACGCACTTAGTTGCCAGGAAAGGTAGAAAGTAATCCTGTTTTCAGAGTCGAAAACCATCTGGTAGAAAATGACATCATAATCAGGACTTTTTATTTATAGAAAAACGTCAAATCTCTTACCAGAATCTATTTTTAGAAACTTGCACAAGAAGCAGCAGCAGTGGCAGCAGCCTGGGAGACAACGCCCAGAACTTCAAGAGCACAAAACAGCTAAGTACAAATTAATTCAGCTACGGCTTCTTCTCTTGGTCCAAATTTCAATAGTGTAGGGTAGAAGACAACTACAGGAACTTGACCATACCCTCGAGGTACTAGTATAGGTGGACGAAGTGACATTAGAAGCAAAGTATCAGGCAGAGATTCGAACACTCTATTGAGCTGGAGGGGAAAACTGCCCCTAAAGGCGGAAGAATCAGCCACGATCAACGGCATGAGGGTACAGAAGGCAACAGAGGACATTAAATTAAAGTCACATAACGTGCTTCCACAGGATATGTGGTCTGTAACTGAAGACAGTGTTTGGGTGATCTCTCCACTGGCAACAGATAGTGGAATATTCCCCCTTTCGTATCTCTGGGAGGGGACTGCCAACGGCGAGGTGACCATGAGGAAAAAATTGGCTAACCAAAGAAAAGATGACACTCTACGAGTCGAGGACTGGAATGTCAGAAGTTTGAGTGTGGCTGGAAATCTAGAAAATCTGAAAAGGCAAATCCAAAGCTACGATCTAGATATAAAGGGAGTCAGTGAAATAGAAAGACAATGATTCCTGGACAAATGAGTATAGGGTAATACCAAGAGCGGCAGGAACTGGTTTAACGAGAGTAGGATTCGTTATGAATGGGAAGGTGGGGCAGAGGTTGTGTTGCTGTGAACAGTTCAGTGATACTGTTGTTTTCATTACTGTCTATAACATACCAACACCCACCACAATAGTTCAGTTGTACATGCTGATATCGTAAGATGGTGATGAAGAGATAAAAAATGTATATGAAGACATAAAAGGCCTAATTTAGTAATTAAAGGGAGATGAAAATCTAATAGTCATGAAAAACTAGAATGCAGCTGTAGATTAAGGAGTGAGCTAGGTACTAAGAATGAAAGTCAAAAAATACTAATTGAGTTCTATAATAAATTCGGCTAGAAATAGCAAATACTCCGCTCTAGAATCACAAGAGGAAGAGATGTACATCGAAAAGATGGGGAGATAAAGGAGGATTTCAGTTAGATTACATCAAGGTCAAACACAGATTCTGAAGTCAAATATTGGATTTTAAGGCCTACCCAGGAACGGATATAGACTCAGATCACAATGTTGAAGTGATGAAGAGTAGGCCGCTGATTAAGAGATTAGTCAGGAACAATCAATATGGAAAGAAGTGGGATACAGAAATACTAAGGAATGTAGAGGTATGCTTTAAGTTCACTAACGCTGTAGATGCAATAAGGAGTAGCTCAGTAGGCCGTACAGTTGAAGAGGAATGGATATCTCTAAAAAGGCAATCACGGAAGTTGCAAAGGAAAACATAGGTACAAAGAACGTAACTGTGAAGAAAACATGGGTATCAGAAGAAATACTTCAGATGATTCGTGAATCAAGATTGTACAAAAATGTTTAGGGAGATTGAGGAACACAGAAATACAAATTGCTGAGGAATGAAACAAATAGGAAACACAGGGAAGCTAAGATGAAATGGCTGTATGAAAAATGTGAAGAAATCGAAAGCAAATGATTGTTGAAAGGACTCACTCAGCATATAGGAAACTGAAAACATTCTTTGGTGAAATTAAAATCAAGAATGGAAACATTACGAGTGTAAGAGGAATTCCACTGTTAATGTAGAGAAGATGACAAATAGGCGAAGAGAGTGCATTGAAGGGCTCTATGACATTAATATTTGAATGATGTGACAGAAATAGAGACAAGTACATTTAGAACAGACAGAGGATTGAATATTAGAAACAGAATTTAAGAGAGCTCTGGAAGACTAAGATCAAATAAGGTAGAAAGGGTAGGCAACACACCATCAGAACTTTTACAATCATTTGAGGAATAATAAGGAGTAATAAATGGGTACAGCGCACTTAGCACGTTTCAAATGCATAAGTTTTGGTGCAAATTAATTAAAGTAAGAGGGTAATATAATATGATGTAGTATAATCGCTTTCATTAATTCATGAAAAAGGTTTATGTATTAAAAGCCGGCCTAGTGCACTCAACCTATCCACTAACTTATATATATAAAAATACAAGCCAATTTTGAGTGCTCTAAAACTTTGTGTGAAAATTTCATTCTAGAAACGCATCCCAGACCATGTCTCGCAATCTCATTTCTTCCAGAAGTGCTAGTTCTGCTAGGTCTGCAGGAGATCTTCTGTGAAGTTTGAAAGGTAGGAGACGAGGTTCTGGCGGAATTAAAGCTGTGAGGACGGGTCGTGACTCGAGCTTGGGTAGGTCAGATGGTAGAGCACCTGCCCGCAGAAGGTAAAGGTCCGAGTTCGAATCTCTGTCCGGCACACAGTTTTAATCTGCCAGGAAGTTTCAAGACACGTTGTTCGCTCTACCGTGGAGCAAACTACAACAACATCACCTACTTCGAGTCAAGACGGAGGCTTGTTTGCAGTAAGGCTAATATCCACAGGCTCAGTGTGAAGATGTCTGGAGCACCATGGACTGTCCTTGCGGCTGCCTCAGCACTGTAGCGCCATCGCGTTAGGTCAATATAGAGCCGATGAAACAGTATCGTCATCTAGTTAGGATACCAGTACTATTCGAGTCTCAGATGGAACTGTACTTTTGTAAATGTTGAACTTGTACTTCAAGATAAGAGTTTCTAATGGTGTGCATCGGGTGATGCTTTACTGTTCAAAGATAGCTGTTTGTAAGTATTCGACACTTCCCTGACAATGGACTGTAAAAGTTAAATAAAGTTTTTTATCATTCTTGTAATCAAGTCAACAAATGTTGCGTAAATTGTAGACCCGATCGGTCATCTCCTAGAGCAGTCAGGGAATCCATAGTTACGACTGGACGATTTTAGACCCGTTTCACATTGGGACACTGGTGACAGTCACCAGTGATGGTCACCGACAGAGGTACATTCGTTTGAACCGGAGAATTCACACCGGGACGCTACACTGTCTCACTGAGCTACTGTGATGCACCAATGACTCACCTTCTCCACATGTAACGGACAAGGTAACGGTGTTCACAGCAGTCACCGCCGGATAAGCATTAGTTTGTTTTGGAATGTTTGCACTGAGACCTGGATCACAGACACAGACCTGCAGATTTGCCAACAGACAGGCAGGCATTTCTGAGAAAGTGACGCAAAACATTCATTGCACATTATACTGTAAACATTGTGGCCATGAGATTGGATTTGATTACACAGATGATTTTATAAGTGAAATAGAAAGTCGTCCCGCTATTAGGGATATCAAAAGTGATTACTATTGATAAATACAAAGGCAACGCAAGAAATTATAATGAAGTGCCTGATTTCAATGAAAAGAGCATGGATGGAAGAAACAAATTAGTAACTTGTGCATTCTTTTTTCAAATTTAATACCTTATTTTTCGGACCATAAAAGACTAGCGATATTTAGTTGCTGTCCTGTACAAGGCTGGGAGGGTAGTAACCTTCAAGCACATTTGCATCCTTCAGCCATTTTTCTTTTGCGTTTGCCAGTATCAACTGTACCGTTATGCAGTCTTAATGCGATAAGAAATAGAAAGTGGATGGGGATGGAAATCACGAAATCACTCTTACTGGGAGAATGAAGAGAAAATATAAAAAAATATTTATATTTCAAAATGTTCATAACAAAATTAAGTGTGCATCTTGTCGTGGTATTAAGGTCCTTATGGTAGGATATATACACTTGAAATATTATTCTTAATTACAATTATTTACTGAACCATAGACCTTGCCGTTGGTGGGGAGGCTTGCATGCATGAGCGATACAGATAGCCATACCGTAGGTGCAACCACATTGGGGGGGGGGGGGGGTATCTGTTGAGAGGCCAGACAAACGTATGGTTCCTGAAGAGGGGCAGCAGTCTTTTCAGTAGTTGCAGGGGCAACAGTCTGCATTATTCACTGATCTGGACTTGAAACACTAACCAAAACGGCCTTGCTGTGCTGGTACTGTAAACGGCTTAAAGCAAGGAGAAACTGCAGCCATAATTTTTCCCGATGGTATGCAGCTTTACTGAATGGTTAAATAATGATGGCGTCCTCTTGAGTAAAATATTCCGGAGGAAAAATAGTTCCCTATTCAGATATCCGGGTGGGGACTACTCGTGAGGATGTTGTTATTAGGAGAAAGAAAACTGGCGTTCTATGGATCAGCGCGTGGAATGTCAGATCCGTCAATCAGGTAGGTAGGTTAGAAAATATAAAAAGGGGAATGGATAGGTTAGATATAGCGGGAATTAGTGAAGTTCGGTGGCAGGACGAATAAGACTTATGATCAGGTGAATACGGGGTTATAAATACAAAATGAAATAGGGGTAATGCAGGAATAGGTTTAATAATTAATTAAAAAAATAGGAGTGTGGGTAAGCTACTACAAACAGCATAGTGAATGCATTATTGTGCACAAGTTAGATACAAAGCCCACACCTACCACAGTAGTACGAGTTTATATGCCAACTAGCTCTGCAGATGACGCAGAAACCGATAAAATGTATGGTGAGATAAAATTATTCAAGTAGTGAAGGGAGACGAAAATTTAACTGGTAGGTGACTGGAATTCGCTAGTAGGAAAAGTAAGAGAAGGAAACGTAGTAGGTGAATTTGGATTGGGGGTAAGAAATGAATGAGGAATCTGCCCGGTAGAATTTTGTACAGAGCATAACTTAATCATAGCTAACACTTGTTCCAAGAATCATGAAAGAAGGTTGTATAGAGGAAGAGCCCTGGAGATACTATAAGGTATCATATAGATTACATATTGGTAAAACAGAGATTTAGGAACCACATTTTAAATTGTAAGAGATTTCCTGGGGCAGATATGGACGATAAATAGTTTGGACAAGAAGAGAATAGAAGCTTTCGAAATGTGGTGCTACAGAAGAATACTGAAGATTAGATGGGTAGATCACGTAACTAATGAGGAGGTATTGAATAGAATTGGCGAGAAGAGAAATTTGTAGCCAATTTAACTAGAAGAAGGAATTGGTTTGTGGGACATGTTCTGAGACATCAAGGTATCACCAATTTCATATTTCAGGGCAGCATGGAGAGTAAAAATCGTAGAGAGAGACCAAGAGATGAATACAATAAGCAGATTCAGAAAGATGTAGTCTGCAGTAGTTACTGGGAGATGAAGAAGCTTGCACAGGATAGAGTAGCATGGAGAGCTGCATCAAACCAGTCTCAGGACTGAAAACCACAACAACAACAAAAACAGACATTAGTGAAATAAAACTGTAGTAGAAAATAATGGGCCTTTTGAGCACAGTACAATTAACTTTAAAATATAATTTTGAGGTTCCAATTCATTATTTATTCCTTAATGTACAGTGAACAAAATTTCAGCAAAATCTTTCAACTCTTCTGAAAGGAACCCAGTGGTGTCTTTTTCTGATGGTACTCTCTTTATTTTATTTCATCCCACCCAGCTCCTTTTTTTCTGAATGTCGCTGTTGGACTTCCACCTGGTTGTTAACCATTGTCCTCTCCTCTTGGCAAGAGCTTGTGTAGACAGTAGAGCTTCTGCCAGCTGATGTCCTAATATTGTTCAATGTGGACTTCAACAGAGGACATCAATAACAAGTGGCGAGAATATTGGCTGGCTGAACCATTCCTATAGCTGTAATTAGATTTTCACTCTGCAGCGGAGTGTATGGTGATATGAAACTTCCTGGCAGATTAAAACTGTGTGCTGGACCGAGATTTGCCTTTTGAGGGCAAGTGCTCTATCATCTGAGCTATCCAAACACGATCTGTCCTCACCGATTCAATGCTGCCAGTACCTCGTCTCCTACCTTCCAAACTTCACAGAAGCTCTTCCACGAAACTTGCAGAACTAGCACACCTGAAAGACCGGATATTGCGGAGACATGGCTTAGCCATAGCCTATGGGATGTTTCCAGAATGATATTTCACTCTGTAGCGGAGAGTTTTAATCTGCCAGGAAGTTTAAGTCCTGTAGCTGTTATGCTGTGCCCTTCAAGACAAGGAAATAACATTTACAAATAATATACAGTCGATGTTTGAGGAAAAAAGCTGATTTGAGAGCAAAAATAGGGCATTTGTTGACGTTTCCTGAACCAGCTCCAGCTGCTAAGGCCATCCCAGAAATTGTAGCTGGACAACGCCATTTGACCCTCTAACTGCAATCGACAGAGATAAGTAGTCAGGTCAGCTGGAAGCCTCTGTAGAGGGAGGAATCGTGCAGTATTTCCCGCCAGCTGACCTGCTAAATAGATAGGTTTTTGCTAATTTCTCAGACACATATTAACCGATTTTAAAAATTCAAAAGACTGACATAATCTGCATGAATAGGGTTATTGAGGAAAATAATAATGAATAAAATTGGATATCATTATATGCAATTTTTTCTTTAAAAATTCGCAGTTAATATTCCATTTTGCACATCCGATGTCAGATTTTTCTTCCTGAATTTCACTATATAGAGAAGTGTGCCGTTCAGTACCTTAAAGTTAAATGTACCCAACAATTTCAGCACTCTCTTTTCACTTGTAACAATATTTTTTTATGTGTCATATTAATCATATATACTGGATAATACGCTTATGAAGATTTATATCAACATCTCCTTTCAGCTAAGTACCTCATTTAAATTCGAGAAAAGCGTCACAAGCTTTCAAATAATCATCTGGTGGTTCCAAATTCCATGCATCTTGAGGAAATACATTGTTTCTTCTGTTATTCAAATCTAGATCACACAGTTTAATATTATCAGTGATGAATACGAAAATTGTTTCCTTCGATTAGTTTAAAATGCAACCAAAACGAAATGGGACATATTTAATTCTACTAATTCACGCCAGTACATGAGATAGAGCAAAAATTTTTTTGTTGCCCAAACCAGTGACTTCCACAGTCTATAGTTTGCAGAAAAACATTAGAATTGTACGATTTTTCAGTATATCTTCTCACTGTTGCAACTCATAATTTGCTTCATATTCAACAATAGGTAGAGGAAATTTGGCTTCTTTTAGAAGTGTATTGTTTATTTCAGTTCCAACATCATTGCAATCAGGCCATCTAAAAAGAGCATCTCCAGCACTAGAACTTGAAGCAAAATATACAGTAAGATCCCCATCCCATAAAAATACTTTGTAGTCCCTAAAAAATCCACCAAGCATATTCAGTACATAAAGTACCTTCTTCCCTTACTCTTTACTATACAGTTAAAAGTATATGGGATCCATAATTTTATCATTAAAAGATGAAGTCAAATACAACAAAACTAAATGTGAAATAAAATGACACTCTGATCTAGACATAACTTGATTCCTGTTCTTTATGGTTATAAAATCAAATGCCTTTGCCCCATAATCATCATTTAACTTTTTATTAAATTTTCCATTATAATTTGGATCATATACATGATCAGTTCCAATAATACTGAAACTCATATACAACTGAGCATAATTAGGATGAAGCAATCTATCTCTTACATTTGTTATTTTCTGCTTTCTTGGGAATATTTGGATAATTATCTGATTTCTCATTCACAGGGAATGAGTAGAACTGACAGCTCTCTATTTTGTTCATTATTGATCAAGTATAAAAATTTAGTAGGCCACTTTTAAAATAACTGTTTAAGTTGCGACATTGAACTTTACCAAATCATCGTTTTCATCAGTTACATTTTTTCTAATTCCTGTATAGTGTCAAAAATTGGAATATATACAGTATGATGTGGTTCACAAATTATTGGTCTACCAAATTCAGCATTAGGCTTGAACAAAGCAATAACAATAGTTTCTCAACAAAAATGAACAGTATGTTCCACAAATGTTCCATCAGCTACATTAAAATTTTGTTCATTACTTCAAACAGAATAAATATATGGACATAGTTAGCAATTGTTTTTTCATTAGCTTCAATAATTTGGTTACAAAATGAAAGCAAATTTCCAGTACTATCTTTTCTATTTATGAGTAAGTTAACTTCACTTTCAAAACAATTATTGTATTTACAATTTCATCTGCTCTAATGTGAACACCTGCCTTTTTCGACCTGCCTTTCGACTTACCATTCAATTGAAATTGCCAACTCATTTGATATTGACAAATATTTATTTAACTAAATTCAAACTGATTGGGAACCAAAAATAAGAATTCCAGAGAAGACATAAAAAATATAACACAGAGAGCTTTTCTCAAACTCTCTTTGATATGGAATAATAAGACCAAGGGAACGTGGAAAAGTAACAGTTATGAGTGCCAGTTATATTCTAGCTCCATGATGGTTAAATTGGAATAAAATAAATCACTTGTATGTTTATTTAAAAGGTTTAGATCTGCCTGAATTCGTAAAAATGTATAGAAAAGTTGAAGAAAAAGATGGTGAGAAGACTACATTTATTGAAAACAATGAATAAATAATTCAGCTGCAGTATTTGTATCAATCTTGAAAATCAAGATGTAGTTAGACAATATTTTACTAGAGGAAGAAGTAAAGGAGTATATTGTTTTTATTTAGCTCAGACATATTCCAAAATACCAAAATAGGTAAAATGTAATCTTTTAAAATATTTTCAGATAAGATGATGTAAATTTAAATCTATGAAGTGTTTGTAGGTCGCTATTTAAAAGAGAACGATTTCTTACAATAGGTATGGCTAGGAAACCTAAGGAAGGAAATACAGATATCCTATAAAATACTCTTACTAAAGAAGTTCTTCGAAAGATGATGTGGTATATGTATTAGACTATGTTGAACTACATTACATGAACATATAAATGATTTTAAAAAAAGTTCTTCATTATGTAATAGAATACGAAAAATGAGGTGATATTGGTCAACATTATACTTAATTATTCATTGGCTAAATCTGGGTCAAATACATGTGGTTGCTACTTTTTTGATATGTGTAAAAGCAGAATGCATTATCTTATTACTTTTTACAATACATGCATAAAAACTAATTCCATTAATGTTTTTTATTCTTAGTTTCCGAAATATGTCCTAGAGGTTCTTAATAGAGCTAAATAAAATCTAAGAAATTGAAGAAAAGATTCAAGTTTTGGTAAAACCTCCAAGAGCAGAATATGAAAAATATAAAAGTGAAATTCAACTTTTACCGATGCAATCGCAAAAGGTAAAGAATATTTAGTGGATGATGTACTGAAAGCTATTGAAGAAAACAGAGAGTTAGGAAAACAAATGGTTCCATATTGTCTTTGGCATTTAGAATAATTTGGACTTGTAGTAGGATATGTAAGTTCTAATTATGAATGGTCTGACGATCATTCTGTTTTGCATGACTATACATTAAGTGTATCACAAATACAAGATGAATTGAACAAGAATGAAGAATATATGAAAGATAGAATAAAAAGAGCCAAAGCTGAAGATGAAGGTATAAAGATAAATATATGGGAGAGAATGTTAGAGTCTATTAATAATAGTGAAAATACAGTTTTTGGATTGAAATCTGTTGATATGTTTAAATATGTTAGTAATCTGCCAGTAACATTTGAGGGAGATAAATTAACTGTTAAACAAAATGAATTTGAGGATACAGATGGATTAATGAATCTCTTAACTAAAAAACACATTACTATGGTGGTATGGGCAAAAAACTTGATGTAGCAGAAGTATCAAATTATGCAGGTATATTATTCAATTCAGGAGCATTGTATTTTGATAATAATCCAGATAAAATAAGATCAGGTAAAAAAATATAAAAATTTCATAAATAAAATATCTGAAGATGATTTCCAAAATAAAAACCACCACATTCAAGTTCAGATTTTTCAAATGCATAAGAAGTGAAGGCTTAATACATACATACATATATATATATATATATATATATATATATATATATATATGTGTGTGCAGAAAAAGCAACTGAATATTTTTGGATGACTGATGTGAGAGATTTAATTGTAGATCAGTAGTCATTCATGGAGAAGAATTTGCTGCAAATGAAAATTATCATACTGAAAATGTGTGAATAACACAAATGTGAATCAACACATGTATTGATTTTATTGTCAACAATCAAAAGGAATTACATATTTGACAAGATTTTTGAATAACTTGCCATACACATTCTGGCTAAGTGGATACTCCTGAAGAGTATTAGTTAATACTATAATTAATAAATTTCCTTTTGAAAAGCATCTACTTAGCTATAGATTTTGTGTACAGGTACCAAAGAACAGCATAAGGAGATAAAGAAACAAATCCAACAGATGAAGCTTTGAAAGAAACGTAATATTGCATCTGGAGGTAAGAAAGATTTAAAATTAAAATGAATGGTGAAATAATATAGATAATTTTTCAACTGACACAGGTAAAATAAAAAGGTGTAACACACTGTTCGTAGTATACTCAGCATAAGACATACATATTGCAGATAAATATAGAACAGCTAAACAAAAGAAGTGTGGTTCAGGACTAAGAAAACATGAAGAAGAATTTCTGATTTTAATACTAGCAGCATTACTGTATCTAGCAACTATTTGTTCGGTAGCTAGTGAACCAGCTTGTATTGTAAAAGCGGTAATGAACAAGAAAAAAAGGTGTTAAAAATTAAAATAACAAAAAAGGTATAATTTAGAAATGAAGGAAAAATCTGGCACTAGAATAAAGAAAACTGCAAAAAATAATTATTATGCATCCTATTACATTAAGTAATTTTTTATATGGAAGAACCTGCCAAACAATAAAAAATGAAATTCATTCATGGTATTTGTCTCATTGGTACATTACCTAAGTACTGTAGTCAATATGAATCTGGAATAAATAGTTTAGACATATCTGGTCATGTGGGGTGACAACGGATCTGTTACTACAAGAATAAAGATATAAAATTGGTGTCTGATTCGTTTGAAGGAAATATTCCTAAAGAAGTAGTTAAAGTTCTAGACTCAAGTCAAGTAAGTTGTAATATAATAGAGAACGAGTATAATATTTTAATAAAGTAGCTGGTGGGGATTTGTGTATATTTGTTTTAAAACTGATGTCCAATAATAGTAATTTTAATGAAAGTTTGAATATATTAAACGAATATTTTTCAAAATAAGTTAAATTTGAAAATCAAAGTGAAGTCTGAGGAATTAGAATCATCAGAATCTAAAACAGAACAAACATTTGAAGAACTATGTAACATTGACCCAAAAAGAGGTACCTTAATTAAATAGTTTCAGCATGAATTAAGTAATGTTTGTAAAGCAACTAAAAGGTATGCTGATTTTGGAGGTAGAAGGTTTGTAGAATTAAAAGATCCACTAAGCAGTTATGATTCAGTTACCAAACAATACTTAGAAGAAGAATGTGCAACAAAACCTGAATATATAAGCATTCTCAATGAATATGCCACTACAACAGATCTTAATGGAAAAAGTAATCACCTTCATAGCAGTAACTCTGTAACAAATTATGTTACAAAAGAGGAAGGCGAAAAATCATTTCCAGATTATTTCCTGAAGTCAGTTAAATAGTCTTGAAGCTAGAATGTCTGACAAACATCAACTGAAATTTAATTTTGTTACTGGTGATTAAGTATTAAAATATACATTTTGGAATGCTTTGAAAATCAAGAGAATTATTTTATTTCGAGCAAATGTAAATGGTAACATGGCACCTACTGATTTTAAAACTGAGATAAAACTATATAATGTCGATGAACTGCAAATTACATATCCAACTCAATTGAATAATGCATCACTTGAAATATAAACGAAAGATGCAGTACTTACATCTCTAAATGACTCTGTTAAACCTGTACCTCTTTCAGGTTATTTATGCTTATTTGGTGACTTGTTTTTAGAATCAGATTATGATAATAAAATGGACCAACAATTTTAAATATCAAAAAAATTTTGATTTATGTAAATGGAAAGTCACTTATAGTGCTTAAAGTGCAGAAACCTTACTGAAACACAAAGTACTCAAAGAGGAATAACTTAAAGTAGAAGACAAGGAGTTGGCGCAATTTCCACACTATCTAAAACTAAAAACAGTAAAGTTGTTGAAAAAATTGTAGGTATAGGATTGGGTGATCCAACCAGACTACAAATTCTTAACGAATTACATAAACCAACGAGAAAAAAATTAATAGGGAAAATGTCCCTCTCTGAGTGTAGATGTATGCTCAGCTGATATATTATAAATGGATTCTGGCAATTTAAAGGAAATTTCCAAAATTAAGGAAGTAAGCATTTAGTAACTGCAACTGATATTTTTTTTTTTCAAATTTTGCTTGGGCTATTCCAGTTTATGACAAAACTAGTAAAATATTTACAGAGAACTGCAAGAAATTTACAAACAGCTAATGGTAAAGAATTCTATACTTAAGATTTTCAAGAACTTATAACAAAATATAATATTGACCATCATTCAATTTTTATTCAATTTAAAGCATCAGTTGTACGTTGATTGAACAGAACACTTAAAAGAAACCAGTGAAGAAACTTTAACTTACAAGGAAATTATAATTGATCTAACCAGTTGAAAATTTGAAGCAAAAAGAAGTTAATTACAGGAATTATCAGGTAGCCATCTTTGTATCTAATGATAAACCTAAATATAAAGTTTGTGATAATCTTAGATCCAGAAAAATGTGAAGGAATTATTGAAAAGAGTTATAAGCCAATTCATCAAAGAAATTTTTGAACCTGAAGATGTTATTGATTCTAATCCAAACACATATAAATTACGGCACTCAATGGAAAAATTAAATGGAAATTTTTATGAATATGAACTATAGGCGACAAACTATTAAGATGTGTATCCAGTGGAGAAAGTCGTAAGAAAGAAGGAAGAGAAAGCATATTTTAAATGGTTTAGTTTTTTCAATTCACACGGTAGTTGGTTGAGTAAGAATAATATTATTTTATGAATTGTTTCATTTTAAAATGAAGGAGTATACACCAAACAGGGTCTAAATGCTGCTTTAGCTGTTGCAGTAGAATTAAAAGAAATTGTATTTTTCTCTCATGACTTAGACATGAGTAATTACAAGGTGTATAAGTATTTTGTAAAATAAAATTCACTTTATAATCAATGTAATGGGGGGACGATTTGTCCTCCTAAAAGACTCGCAGTGCTTAGAACAGACCAATCACTTAATGTTGTGGATTTTTCATAATAAGTTAAATCTGGGTTTTTATTGAGTCTACAACTTCCAATTAATATTTCAGTGCTCGTTTCCTCCATCGACTTCTTATTCTCCTTCACTCACTTTAAAATATTTTGTGTGTTCTGTTGAAACATTATTAATAATAATCTTTTCCTCATCAGGATTAAAGCAAATAAATTTACACTTGAATTGTTCTTCTGTGAATGATTTACATTTAATATCTTCTCTTCTGTTTTGATCATTATATCCATTTTCATCATGCTCAACTGCAACCCTATTTTCTGTGAAGTTCAGATCAATTCTGTACTTTCCCATAGAGATGAGATCTGAGTGGACACCATAGGATGGGACCAAAATTTAACACTCCAACGCTAAGAACAACTCAGGAAGCTGAGGACAAAGAAAGAGACATATAATTCATGAAAATAAACCATCAAATTAAGAAAGAATTTCACAACGCCAAACATAAGAAAACAAAATGCGAACCCCCAGACACCGACCAAAATGTGTTACAATGACTGCTTGACTAAAACGTTTAACAATAATGATCAAACATAAGAATCAATTTGCTTCAACAGCCAACTGTTAATTTTTTCTCCCTCAAGAATATGAATTTTGCGCCCCCGTTTCCTGGTAGCATCTAGCTCCTTGCTGCGACTGCTTGCACAGCCAATGGCCATATTCCTGTAGTCAGATGCGGGAGTATCTACTGCTCAAACACAGCTCAACTGTGCATGCACATGAGCCCGCTCGTAACTGCTAAAATGAATCTAATGTAAACAGTTGTGACTTCACACTCATCAGAGGCAATTTGTTGTTATGAAGCACTGCATAGTCTTCCTAAAAGCCTTAGACCCATACTGCTTTTGGCAGATGCTTGCATGAGCACTGTGTGTCGTTGTTGTATATGGCGCATTTCCTTTGCAGTTTAAGTTATTTCATTTTTTCTCTCGTTTATGCTTTATTGTTAAAGTATTAGCCTGCAATAGTGGGATACAGTAATATCCTTTGTTACACTATCGCTTCTTACCAGTCAAAATTACAAAAATTTCACTGAAAACTAAAACAATGAAAAATTCCCAGAATTCAAAAAATTACCTGGTTTTTCCCGGTTTTCTCCCAAATCAAAGAATTCTCGGGTTTTTCCCTGATCTCCCAGTAGTCCCGGGTCCTATACACCCTGTTGGTGGGTCATGTCGTCCATAAATTGCCCTTTTCAATTTATCTCAGGCATGTTCGATATGGTTCATGCCTGTAGACATGCTGACCACTCTAGACTAGCAAAAGTCGTTACCTTGAAGGCAGTCATTCACCATAGGTGGAAGGGGAGGCAATTGTCGACCATGAAGGCGAATGCCTCGCCAATATGCGGCCAATATGGTTGCACTATCGGTCGGAGGATGGAATTCACGTATTGTACAGTGGCATACATCAGCCCCACATAACGCCATCCCAAAACAGCAGGGCACCTGCACCTTGCTGCACTCGCTGCACATGTCTCTGACCATGTCTGACACTAATCAGTGAAGAGTATGTGATACCAATTCCGAGTGGTCCATTCAGCATGTTGTTGGGCCCATCTCTACCACACTGCATGGTGTCGTTGTTGCTAAGGTGGACCTCACCATGGATGCATCACAAAGCATATTGTGCATAGTTTATATCGTAACACAACGTCCTATGGCTGCACGAAAACCAACGCTGGCGTTGCTGTCAGGGTTCCTCCGAGCCGTAAACCGCAGGTAGCGTTCATCCACTACAGTAGTAGCCCTTGGGTGGCCTGAGCGAGGCATGTCATCGACAGTTCCTGTCTCTCTGTATCTCCTCCATCTCCGAACAACATTGCTTTGGTTAATTCCGAAAAGCGTGGACACTTCTGTTGTTGAGTTCACTTCCTGTCACAAGGTAACAATGCGGATGCAATCGAACTGCGGAACTGACCATCTAAGCATGGCTGAAGTACAGACAGCACAAGCGTTCCTGGTGGAATGAGTGGAACTGATCGGCTGTTGGATCCCCTTCGTCTAACAGGTGCTGCTCATGCATGGTTGATTACATCTTTGGGTAGTTTGAGTGACGTCTCTGAATAGTCAAAGAGACTGTGTCTGTGATACAATATCCACATTCTACATCTACCTTCAGGAGTTCTAGGAACCAGGGTAATACAAAACTTTTTTTGATGTGTTTATTTCCCTAGTTCGTTATTTGACCTCAATACATCTCTTGGACTTCATTTTTAATTTTATATTCTCTATATTTATGAATTCACAGCGAAACTTCTTCATAAATCCAATCCTGGAAATTTTCTGCAAAAGCCATTTTGGATCTCTTAAGGAGCCCCGGAACGCCCTATACTTGCAATGTTAAAATAATGCTTATAAATTACATCTTTCCTAACAAAGTATTTGAGGTAGGAAGTTGAACTTTTTACAGATTATTTATTGGAATATGGGCTACAACTTAACACAGGGATTTTATAAAATTTTAGTTAAGTTATTAAAGATGATTTTTTTCAATTGTAATGAAAATTCACAACATTTTTTTGCAATTTTTTATTTATATATTCAAAAATATACAGTTTTTTGGAAAAAGGCTGTGTTAAATTATTCAGAAGGTACTGTGTAACATTTACTGAAAGTTTGAAACAAATATGCTTGGAAGATCCTCAGAAAACATGTAATTAGTATGAAAAAATAAAAGTTTTGTGAATCGAGCGACAAAGATTGGATTAACTTTTTAGTGCATTCCAGGTCCATAGGATGGATTATCTTCATCCTCTGCAAACTCCTCCTCCAGCTTCCTATTGTTCCTCCTCCTGTTTACTCTTGCTTGTATTTCTAGACTCTTTACAGCCCTGTCTGCAGCCCAAAGGCGTTCCTTGTCTAAAGCAAGCATCGCTCGTTGTTGTGTTCGTAGATTTTGCTACCACTTTCTTCAGTTGTAGTTACTGCAACACTGTTCCAAAAGGTGGTCATGTATGAACACTTATCACATTTCAGTTGTATTTCACTAGCAAGTCCTACGTGCTTTATTATGGAGAGTTCCAGACCAACTTCACTACAATGAATACATCTTACACAGTTTGAAAAAATTCCTTTGAGAACCGACATATCAAATATTTGGTTCACATCTGATTCGCCCATAAAACATTCATAGTTTTCACTCATTGAACCAAGCTTCTTCTGAGAACTACTTCCTTTCCCACTTTGACTGCTATGGGCAGGTGTACTTCAGAGGTTAGGTTCACTCACTTGGTTATCGTCTTTATTGTTTACAGTAATAACACATACCTTTGGCTTTCCAACATTTCTCCTTTTCTTAAAAGCCTTCAGAGGATTTCTAATAACTTTACTTTTACTCATTGTTATACTTCAACAAAACAGAGACTCAAGAAACAGAATTAATTACGAATATTTTCGAGATAACGACAGAGTAAATAAACATGAAACAATCGACAATCACACCAGCGATATATATTGAACCATCACAGGTTAGCCACAACACATATTTTATCTCACATTACTAAAATGTACCTGATGAACACGGACGTTAATAATAACACCATTTGACAGCAGTTTAACAGCGCCACAGTGGGTCACGCCCATGTAGAACACATTTCAAAAAAAAATTAGAAATAGTTGTAGTCTTCGGAATTGAATAAATTACATATCTATTAAAAGATTCAGAAAACGCAAAAAAGTAAAAATTGAACTTTTCATGATTTTGAGCCTTTCCGGAGCCCTTTAAGTAAAGAATATAGACCAAGCCTATTGATAGATATAGTTCGTTTTAGTATATATTTAGGTAGCATTATTAAATTGCTCCCAAAAACTTTCATATTTCTTACAATATTTTTTCTATAATTGGTCTTTAATTACGTTCCTAGTTGATTTATACTGCAAAAGATTGGCAACCTAATATTCATAAAACCATGGATTATTCTTTCTATCAACAATCATGAACTCCGGCTTATTACTGTGTGTAAGCTTGTAGATGACATCAACAACTGACTCCTATTAGCGTTAATGAAAATAAGTTTTCATATTTTCATTTTTGTTAGCAAAAATTTTGCATATATATCAATTTCATTAACAGATACAGTAGATTTTTCATTTCCTTTCAATATCACAAACCCTGTCCTTAATCTTTTTATACATTTCACTAACAAAACCAGAAACATTACAGACTTTTACATCAGGATTTCTTCTATTATATGCACATTAGAATTCATCATCGTATCTTTCTCTTCTCCTTTTTGGACATGATCTCAATCACTATGATTATATTCGACACAATCTATAGCTATTTTAGGTACCCTATTAAGCTGTGCTATCATAGACTCATCCCAATCCTTGATCACTTTATTGTATCATTGTTCTTTACTCCTTGTGACTAGATTTAAATTAAGATCAAAATCTTTAATTAATCTATCAATAGTATCTCCACTTGTTACTCTTTTATGCTTTCATATGAGAAAGGATAATACTTCTTATTTAATTGTTTATTTTACTTATATTATAGCAAAATTATTTGATATTAAAATAAAATATTTATATTCAAATGAATATTCCTTTTCTTATCATCATCATGTTGATAACTTTTTCTGTTTTCTTATATTTTTAGATTGCAGCAACATTTTTTAGATTTAAATCAAAGATTAGCTTTCCATCAATGAACACAAATGCTTTCTTACCACTGTATGTCAGCTTGTTGTTGATAAAATCTATGACTGACTGCTTTTAGCAGAATAGAGTTTTATTACAATTATATATTTTAATTTTTTGACCTATCAAGTCTATATAAATGGAGGTTCTTCTACTATTGCTGTCAGTGAAAACAGCAGTTGCAGATGGAATGAGTAAAGCAGTGAAATAATTGAATGATTATGATTACTTAAATATTTAGGATGATACAAAAACCTATTCAACTTAATGATTTGTATTTAGAGAAGCATTAATGATATTACAAGATGCACATGGTGTTGAAATAGTTAAGACAAAACTAATTCAAAATTTTATGAATAAGACTAAATGTGGCATAAGA
Organism: Schistocerca americana; assembly: GCF_021461395.2. Classification (NCBI taxonomy): domain Eukaryota; kingdom Metazoa; phylum Arthropoda; class Insecta; order Orthoptera; family Acrididae; genus Schistocerca; species Schistocerca americana. Next base: position 357,855,939 of record NC_060123.1, read on the forward strand.
CATATAAATATTAACTATAGAACCCCTATGTATAAATGTAATATGGAAAATATAAAATGGTATATAAATGTGCAACTAAAAAGGTATTCAAATTAATAAAGACAGATTGCATTTATGGCAAAAGTGTATTTCGGAATGGTAACATTAATCCTGATATCTTATTTACAAATAAAAGAAGATTACATACCTAAGAAGTGTATGATCACCATTGTCCAGAGGATCCAGATGGAAATTATAATATGTTATGTGATGCATTTTTTCCGTATGTGAAGAATGTTGAACTGGAAATACAAATTGATGACGAAGAGTTCTGGTACATGATGATTGATCGGAATACTCCAAAAGATAAAACAAATCTATTTGAAGCTTTTGTTCATGCAACTGGTTATGTGTTAGTTTATAAGATACAAAGAATGACAGGAAACTAATGTATCCATATTATATTGGTTCACATTTACAATGATCTGAAGATGATACCAATACTATCAAAGATCCTATGGTAAAAAAATGCCATCTATAGTGATAAGAGTTCCAGCTATGCCATTTCCACCAATTGAATCATTTGTTATTTTTAAACTTAATTGTATACATTCTTATTAATAGTTGGTGTGGACAGGTAGTGATATGAAATCACAGCGAATAACCCATTGTTTAACATTTTTACCATAATATTTACAAAAAATTGATGAGATATATCAAGGACCAGGTAATGAAGTTGGATTAATTGTTGACAATATGATATTTGATAAATTGGAAAACATTACAAATAATAGTGCTATATCTTAACCTAATATCTACTATTGGGATCGGTCAAGGTTCGAAATGAAATAACATAGAAAACATGTACACAGAAAAATATATTTTCATTCTTTATATAATTTACAACAGTGCCTACTGGAATAAATTCTGCACTTATGTATATTAACGGACTGTTGTGGTCTTTCAAGGAAAATACTCTATGAATATAATAATTTCACATGAAATACTCAGATATGGTGCAACTGATTTATCTATATTTGGTATTGATTGCAATAAAGCACCAGCATTAATTTCAAAGGTAATAAATATAGCAAAAGATACATTTCAAAAACCGGAAAAGTTGACTTTTCTTATTTAATTTTTTTCCATATAAATGAAAACCAAGCTATCTAAACTGTGTGAATTTTGTACATTTGAGAAGTCAATTGATTAGTTAACTTCAACAAAATATAAAAAATTGTTTTAGGAAGGTTGTAGAAAAACTGTAGGATACAGAATAGTAAACGAATTGCTTGTGTATGTGGGCAAAGTGGTTACATAAGAATGACTTACACAGTATTCCAAGTGACGAATATTTGAAGTTATTGTTGTTGATGAAAAATAATGAACAAAGAAAAGGTAATTAATGTGTTGATTGCAAAGAAAGTGAAAATTGACGTTGTTGCACCTGAATTCATTGTGTGAATGGAAGCATACACATAGATGTGTCAAATTTACTTGAGAATGTATCAAAATTTTTAAAACTGGATGAGCCTTTTTTGAAGTTCCTTAATAGAAATGTTATACTAAGTAAGACACTGAAATGGAGCAATCCATGACTATGCAACTTTGTGATTATTGTATCAAAAGTAATATAACTAATTACAACACAATAAGTGAAGGCGAATTAATTAATGAAATTATATATACAATTAACTCTGTCCTTCAAGGACTCTCATCAGTATGACATTAGTTGAACTGAAAACTGGAGCTAAAATGTTGGTATTAGAGTCTATAATAAATTAAAGAGACCTCAATTAATTAATTATTTATTTTATAAGCTTCTTTACATCATCAAGAACTATTCCAAAATTCTATAATGAGCCCAAAATGTGTACCTAATATAAGTTAGCTTCACACATTACGATGTTTTTGAAAGAACCTGACCGCCAAAACAGGAAACCATAGTGAGATTACGTCATATCTATACATTTTATAGTAAACTATTTGAGTAAGAAAAAGAGAAGGGAATGCCAAGAAATGGTTCTTTTGAGAATAAAGAAATAAAATCTAAATTCAATGAAAATTTGAAGCTTGGTCTACTGATTATAAAATTCCCTATAACGATGCTAATACTACAAAACTCGATTTTTTAATGAGAAAGCAGCTTATATAACAAAATCACTTAGTGCTGCGATGGAAGCAGCAAAAATGAGAAAAATTTTTGAAAAGGGGATAAGCTGAATATAAAAACATTAAATCCAAAAATGTTTTATAATATTCCAACACAGTATAATGCATCAATAATTCCACAAACTCTGCTCAAGTTTTAAGCAATAAAATCAGAGATACACGTCAATATCTGATGACTCTATTGATATAGCAAATACTACATTTAATATTCAAATGTGCAGTTCGAAGATGTAGCAAAGGTAATAAAATAATAAATTTAGTTGATGATAGAAAGTCTAAAAGATGCAATTCTAAATTTATTAATTTAAAGAAGGTTTAGTTAATGTTTTAGTGGTCTCGGAACCAAACTAGAAGAAACGATAGATAGAGGTGCTCAAGGAATTAATCCTTTGGCTGAAATGTGTAAAGAACATGATACTTCTTATAGATATAAAAAAGAATTATAAATAGACTCAGAGTTGATACAAAATTTCAATAAGTGGTGAAAGGACGAATGCATGCCTCAGATGCATCACTAAGAGAAAATATTGCTGTAACTGCAATTAGAGGAATGGATAACTAAAATTAGGAATTGGCTTAGAAGTTTATAACAATGGATGAGGTTTATAAAATTCTTTATTTTGTTTTGATCTATACAAATAAGTAAATTTTCTATTGATTATACCCTTCTTCCAAGTGACAAAGCTGAGCCAAAATCATTTAAAAAATAATTAACAATTAAATATTATTGAAAGAATTTTAATAGACATTCAAAAAGGGAGGAAGATTGAAAATGGTGGATATTTACTTCTTTAATTAACTATTCCTATTCTTACAAAGATTATTGAATTTCTAAGAAAAAGGATAGAAAGTTCTGAATTAGTTAAACATGAAGATGGGTTGCTTCCATTACTATTATCTATACTAATTTATTTAGGGAGAGTTGGTTTACTTCCTGGGGGTTCTGCAGAAATTGCAAATGTAGTTCTCATGGGGAAAAAGGAGATAAACAAGTAGAAGAACAAATAAGGTATAATTTGTAAATGGGTAATATAACTGAAGAAGTGAACGTATTTCATGGGGACAATAAAAAAATTTTTATAACCCTATACCTAATTTTCACACAGAAGAATAATTTAAATAATTGAAAATAAATAACTTTCATGGTTTTCTATGATTGATTAATTACCTAATGAAACAAAAGATTTAGAATGAGGAATAATATACTTAAATACTTCTGATCATAAGACTTTGAACATAGCTGCTAAGGTTCAGTGACTGTGTCAGAATTATATTAGAACAAATAAGCCCTCAGTCACAAATATTAAGTCAAAACTGACCAGGTTTTGACGCTACTATGAGTGTCCTCTTCAGAATTTAACTATTCTAAAATATACAGGTACATAAGACATTAATAAACTAAAGTGTGTACTGACTGGAAAGATATGCAGTACGTACAAGTCATATTCTAAAAAAATCTAAGCCAGAAAGGCGATGTAATGAAAAATTGTAAATAAGATAAGAGTTTTGTTGCAACCCATGTTCACTCAGGTACGAGCAGCCCTTAGCGGCTCGCCATCTCATCTTATTTACAACTTTACACGACATCACCTTTCTGGCTTAGATTTCTTTACAATGTGACTTGCAAGTACTGCATCTCTTTCCAGTCGGTACACACTTTAGTTTATTAATGTCTTATATACCTATTATGTTTCAGAACAGTTAGTTTAATTCTGAAGATGACTCTTAATAGCATCGAACCCAGGTCAATTTTGACATAATATTTGTGACCGAGGGCTTATTTGCTCTAATATACTTCTGACCATGTTGGAATGCATTGCATCTGTTATTACAAAAAAAATTAAAAATTTGTTTCTATTTATATGGAGCAAATATTACCAAACGACTAGTCAACTCTTCAGAAGCAAATGATATCCACTACAATATCTAAAGAAAGTAAAACTTCAAGGAGTAATTTGTGGACAATTGTGTTCCTTTGTTTTGAAACTAGTATGCATGAATTATAAGTTTAAAGTTTTTTAAATTTAATAAAAGTATGTTTTTGGATAAAAACTCACTAGAGATTTAGATAAAATAAAAGACTTTCCATCGTTATCTCCAAAAATTAATAATGAATGAATTTTTGCATTTGAAAATTTTAATCGAAAATCAAAGATTTTCAGTTATCACTACATCCAAAAATATATGGTTTCTCAGGTAAGTTTAGAAAAGTTTTAAATGCTGTTTTTAAAAAGCTAAAGTATTATAAGAACCTAAACAATAATATTTAATTGTGTTAAATGTGTTTCAAAATTATTATACCAAGAAAGATTTTGAGAGAAGTTAATGAGATTATATTAAAAATAAGATCTATGGCATTACTTTACAAAAAGGAAATTGGATATGTTTTCAACATTAAATTTAACCCTATACTTCAAAAAGTTAAATACACTTAATTATAAAATATATGTTAAACCAATTATTGAATTTACTGTTATGATTGTCACTGAACAGAAATTCACAATTTAAAAAAATATGATTTGATGCTAAAACATTTATTGTTGTTGGTCAAAATATTAACAAAGAATTACTATTCCATGATTTTGATATTTAGCTGAGTGTTACAGACAATGTTTAAGAAATAAAACGTGAAGTTCTGGGAATCAACATATTGCAAAAAACAATATTTCTAACTGTAAGATTCAGAGATTAAAAATGTTGCATTTGATGTAAAGACTACTGTATTTTCTGAAATAAGATAACTATTTTTTATTCATTATAACTGAAGAACAATAATCAAATATAGTGTTGCAAGTGTAAAATGTTAAATGAAACTCTTCGTTCTCATACAGATACAACTAAAAATCGAAGACAAGGAATTAAAAGTACTTGTTCACTTTCTAAACATGAAGAGAGTAAAATGTCTAAAAAAACTGTAGGTGAGGCCAAAACATTTGGAGCAAATTATTATTGAATTACATAAATAAATTAGAAATAACTTTTAAAAAATTTTAATTTATGACAAGCTGATTTAGCTGACATGGTTTCTGAAAGTGAGAAAGACTTTCTGAAATAAATAATGGATGTAAATATTTATTATATGACAAAGATTTTTTCATGACGTTTTGGCAATTCCAGTTAAAGTTAAAACAACTAAAAATGGTGTTTATGGTTCTGGTAAGATGTTTGAGTCAGAGAAAAAAAAACTCTGCATACAGATTATGGCAAACAATTTTATAATAAGTATTTCAAGAATTAATGAAAAAATTATTGTTAATCATTATTCAGCTTTTACCATATTGTAAGCAACTGTTGCTGTACAATTCGATAGTGAACTTAAAGAAAACCTTTTGATGAAATGCCCTGTTCATCTAAATTATAATTGGGTTAACTTAGTTTCGAAAGTAATTGATAATTATAATAATGCAATGCATCCATCTATAAAAATGTTCCCAAAAGACATAAATAAATAAACTATTAGAAATGTTATTGAAAACTGTTTAACTTACATCTTTGTTACATACTGAACCTAAACATAAAATTGATGATAAAGTTAATACAAGTGTACTTAAAGGTATTTTTGAAAAATGATATACAGCAAATTGGTCAACATAAATTGTCGAAATTTTTGGTGTTACTCATTCTAATCCAGTCACATGTAAACTGAAAGATCTAAACTGTGAAACAATGAAAGGAATTTTTATGTACAAGAACTTTTGAAAAACGTAATTTAGAGATTTTAATTTATTGAGAAAATTTTAAATAAAAACGGTAGTGAAATTTATGCTAATGGTTCGGTTTCGACCATTCATATAATATTTGGGTAAATAAAACTATACTAACATTCTTATTCCAATAGTAAATGATGATGCTCTGTCTTTAACTCCAAATTCGAGGGTATTAATTTTTTAATACATTAATAAAAATGTTTATATATAAATGGAGTACGTTATTGAAACAACAGACATGTTTGATGTTTAATGCAAAATTCATTTTCTTTTTTTGTTTCATTAAAAAAGGAAGTTTATTTTCAAATGCCAATAGAGGTTACCAAAAATGACACAATGTCAAAATCATTTGACAGTTTTAAATTTGAATTGATGGAATCAACTAATGAAATTAGTGAATTTTGTTTATTTGGTGCACATACAAATACATAGGAATATTACTATAATAATGAAATAAGTACCTGTACATTTAGTGTTATACTTGGAGAAAGGTAGCTTTATTAGTTATACCGCCATGCATTTGATTTTGTGATTAATTATCTACAATTCCTAAATAATTTCGAAAAAAATAATTTCTTATACTTTGTATCATTTGGTTATATAAATTTACTGAGGTTGGTTCTTATATAACCTCTAAAACTTCTTCAATATTTGGAAGTCTGTTTCTGATAACATCTATCTGATTCTGACCAAATTCAATTTGTGTTCAAAAAAATATAGTGATCAAAATTAAACCCATAAACATATAACCTTAAACTAATAAAAGCAGGTTTCAAATTTTCATTATTCAATTGAGTAACAACAACGTAATAATGTATTTATGTCTACATTTCTTTGATTTTGTATTACTATAGCAATAAAATCATTTCCCCAAATAATGTATATAATTCTCATCCAATTTTCTTATCTATCATAAATATTTTAATATATTTTCATAGGCAGCTACTATTTCTTATCTGATTTTATTTTCACCAAATTCATGTATTGCTGATAAAGCTTTTTCAAAACTCTACCTTCAAAATTTTCTCCCAAATCCATTATGGATTTCGTAACTAATTTAAAACAAATTCATCTAAAAATTTAATCCGTATGTTAGTGTACCTCCATGCTCTACTTCAATACTTCGGATTTTTTATGTGTTTACTTTTAAGATTATGAAGTAAAGCTTTTCAGGAATTCGAATTTCTAAACTATCACAATAGTATTTAGTTTCAAAACATTTTATTGTCAATAATTACTAAAACGTTGTTATTATTATAAATGAATTTATTGTTATTTTAGATTATAAAAAACTCAATTAATATTTGACATATTTAAAGTAACTTAAATTTTTAATCAATATAATGTTTTCCTTACAAGTGGATACTGAAATGAAATCATTTCTCCACCAAGAAATGAAGAAAAGAAAATTCGTCAGCAACTTTTAGTAATATGACTAAATTCCCCTTGAAAACCATGTTGGGTGAAGACTGTTGAAGAAAGAGACAAAGTGATCTTCATTTGAACCAGTGTATTAAATCATTTATGTGTCAAAACTTTTGAAAGGAAATTGATTGGTCTTCTAAATATATTTATTACTATGTGTATTGACAAGTGAGAAGCAAGCTTTAAGACACCAAAAATAAAAAGAAAGATATTCTCGAAGAAAGTTGATTATTTCTGTAAAAATGTTTCTAAATTTTATTATTCAGGACATCATCAAATGTCATATCATGACAAATATAAAAAAAACCTTTCATCATGCTATTTCTTAAATAATCTTCCATTCAATTGTTTAATACTTTTAAGAAACCATTATTAACATCTGTGAAACTTTTTAATTATTTTAAGAAGTATTTCTCATCCTCTATATAACTGTTAAACTCTCTTAATAAATCAGTTTAATTATCTTTTATCTGAATTGTTTCTAATTTATAAAAATCATTTTGTAATTTATTAATTCCGTATTTTAATACAGCATGTTTATCATCAGCAGAACTCAAAACAGTTTTATTACATTCATCTGTATATAATTCATGCTTAAATGGTAAAATCAAATTCATTTCTCTATATTGTTTTAATCAGTCATCCAATCAATTTTTATAATCAACAAATGTACTTTCATTTTTAAAATATATTTTTAAAATATGTATGCATACATTTTCTTTCTTAAATTAAGACGTTGTATTTAACTTTCCACAATTTCCATGTATCGTTTTACCTAGAACTTTCTTCATTACTTGTTGAAGAGCATTAATATTTTCTTTTTTATAACCACTTGTATCAAATTCTACTATCATTGCCTTTGTGTCTTATTAAATATTTCGACTTATTATGTAATAAATGCAAGAAACTGAATCGTCTACCAAGAATCAATATTTTCGCCATTTTAGGTTGTATAACATTTTAGTGAATACCATACAGTTTTACTTTCGAAATTTCTAGAAATCTAATTCTAATTAATCTGTTTTATTAGATCATATTTAAATTTTTTCATCTGAACTGCAACAAATTTTTCTGATTATGCAAAAGTATATTTATAATTTGCTTTTGAACTATGTGTATATTTTTCTAGAACTGTTGTATTATCAATATTTTGTCATTTTATTAAAATTTTCCATTATTTTCTCGAAGTCTGAATTATTGATTAAGCTATGGAATCTTTCTCAAAATAGTTAGTTGCTTTTATTCTAATTCCTGTTTTAAATACAATAAATGGTTTGAACCAATCTGATTGTTGAAATGAAAAGACTATAAAACTTTCTTTAACGTTAATCCAAGCTTATAAGTTGGTTAAGGTTTCTATAATGTAAGATGTTTTTCCTTTTTATTTAAAGTTTTTAAAAACTTATTTCCTCCTACTGGTGATTAAGGCATATTTTTATATATATCATGAAATTTTCTTGGATATTCTAAATCAACTTCAAAAATATAACCATATTTATGAGCATCTAGTATTTTAAATATTCTTCCAGCATTGAAATATTTCTGGTTAATCCACTTCAAATTATCAAATTGTAAATGATGAGTCATAGGATATCCACATCAGTTATTCACAACCTAATATTCTAGATAATTTGATTATTTTGTTGAATCAAAATTCTTAATGTATTTGTTATTTTCTTTTGCTTATCTTAGAATACTTCGATAAATTCCACATCGAATTATCTTCCCAAAAAAATAAAATCATATCATAATCATTTAGTAAAGGCATTTCAACTTTTGTCATTCTTAGTACAGAATTTCAATCTAATCTTGGTACAGTTAAATAGTGGGATGCATCAAGTTTATAACATTAAATAGAAGTATCTCTAATTTTTTTGATAATATCTGCTAAAAGTAAAACGTTACCCTTCATCCAAAGTTATACTACTAATTTTTTTTCCAAATCGATTTACCTTCATTATAACCATCATCGTTATTTATTGTTATATGAAACATTCTCTTCTGGGTTATTTTGTTTCGTCTACTTTTTCTGCAGAACCCATATATTCCTATCAGTGACCTTTTTTTGAAATTATTTAATTTAATTTTCACTGTCAAATTATTTTCCTGTTTCTTTGAGTTGTTATGTAGAAAGATAGGAAAATAATTTATCAATGAAGGCAATAAATTTTATTACATCTAAGAATCTTTAATTTAATCCATCTTTAACTTGTTCACTAGATGAAATACACTTTTGATAATCATTAGAAATTCCTTCAATATCTTTGTTATTAATTTCTAATTCCTTAATAAACAGTTGAACATTATAATTTGTTAAATTATGAATATAAAATGGAATAAAATTACGAAATTGGTAATTAAGATTACAATCTTGATGTGTGACTTCTCCACATTTCCCTGTTAACTTTCAATGATCTATTATTTTCTTCAAATTGAAATTCAAATTCTTTTTCATGAATATGACATGTTTTTTTATCTGTTATAATTTATCACATATTCTTTAGTCAGTTTATTGGAACAATTTTGTTGGATATTCTAGAAATTTCTCATGTTTCTTATTTTACCCATTCAATGATATTAACCCTTACCTGTATTAGTAAGACGATTTTTATGATCACTACTAGATTATTAAGCACAATAACTGAATAAAATTGGTAAACGTTGCTCATATTTCTTAATGTAATATTTCTCAGGATTTGTTTCATACATTTGAACATCTATTAATAAAGATTCAAGATTAATGAAAATTACTGATGTTACAACTAATGATATATAATTTTTAATTAAATCTTTAAAAGGCATGTCTAGTTTACTTCTTTATGGTCTTTACAATCATTTTTCACGAATATCTAATTTTTCCTATGAACCAAAATATCTTATACATCAATCACAAAACTAAATTCTTCAAATATGTTTGTATGTTTGATGTACTAATTAATCTAAGAAGATTTTTTTTATTCAAGAATGTGAATCTTTTTCATTTCTAATGAAAAGAAGATTGACACTTTCTTGTCTACTTTGTGTATGGTAAAGAGGATATATGATCATTGTTTCTTCTTTACTGTTTTCATATCCATACATTTTAGTTGAAATATTTGATTTCTTTCCAACATTTGTAATAACTTAACTGAACTGAAAAATTAATTTCTTTTTTTCTAAATTATAACATAATTTTTTTATATTTTCTAACTATTTATACATCATGTTCTACAACTTATAATGTTTTTTTGCGCAATAAAGAATAATTTTGATCTCCAATTTTTTTGTTAACTAGAAATCTTGAATTACTTTTGGTAAATTAATATAAATTATCTAAACAAAATAGAGATCAATCAGATTTTTTCCTTTGCTTTTCTTCCATTTCAGTCATTAGTTTATTTGTTAATTTTTGATAATAATCTTCTAAATCAGTTGTTCTTAATATAACTTGATTAGTTGTTTTAAAATTATTAGTTGTATTTCTTCCTGTCTTTAAAATTACATAAAAAGTTTCACTATAACTTCTATGTTTTCTTTGAATTATAATGTTCTTTAATCTGGTGATTATTTCTTCTTTAATTTGATTAAAATATTCTTTTGGTACAAACTATTATCAATATTATTAATTTAAAAAATTATTATTCTTGACACTTTTGTATAAATACATTTTGTTAATTTGGAAACATCATCATCTACAGACAAAAACCTGGTAAACTTTCCTGATAATTTTTTATTAATATCTTTATATCTAACCACTAGAGGCTCTTGAAAATAATTCCCACAATCGATATTAATAATTCTACCCACAGACCTATTGATAAGATGGTTTATATTCATAAAGTATAAAATTTATTAGATTTGAAAGTCTTTAAATGAGAAAATGAGAATTTTGTTTTCAATATAGGCAAATGAGATTTTTAAAAATTTTATATTTTTGCAATTAAATTATGATTTCTTTACTGTAATTTTTGTAGTTTTTTTAATATCTCAGCTTTGCATATCGTTTTTGTTTCCATTGTATTTATGTAAAATTTAATTTTTCTAGATATGGGAATGAGAGCTTTTGGCTGCTCATCATCCTTGAAATTTGACTTGGAAATGCTCTTAGCATCAGTACTGTCTTAGACATACTACTCATTGTGTACTCATTGTGGAATTTTCTCATGTGTCGGGGTCTTTTACAAATACACATCATCATTTGATGATTTTTGAACAGTGTATTTGCTGTTGTTACCTCAAACATGTTGCAGGACTCAGCTAACAGGACTCAGACATAGATAACAAGAGTTAGCTCAAATTTGGAAGGTCGCTTGTGTATAACCTAAAATGAAGGATTCTTACATATTTTGTTTCAGCACCACCCAGTTTTTGTGAAAGTCACCTCTAAGGGATATCAAGAGCAATTGGCTGAAAATTGGCGGGATCGATATATCATCGTAATTTTAGCAGTTTTCATTGTTAGGTATGGTGTCTGCAGAGGCGTACTGTACCAGACATACAGTAGGATCTTTAAAATTGCCACTTATGTACCCACTTGGGCCGACAGCGCCGATAGCGCAACGGCCAAGGTAACTGGCTGGGGAGCTGAGAACGTGGGTTTGAATCTCGACGAAACTGTACGGTTTTTGTTTTTTTAAATCATAGAGACAGGAGGGTTAATAACGTATGCAACTCAACACAGAATAGTAATAGTAATAAGGTGGACAAATTAATTTCCCAAACGACGTGCAGTGGTAAAGAATTAAATTTTTAAGCCTTGTCACATTAAAACAACTCCAAGTAAGAGTGCTGTGAATTCCTCATGAGGGACCACAGTTAACCAACCAGGACACTTGTTTACAGCAAAGCACATGGCAGAATGCACACGACTAGAAGTACCAGCTGGCTGTTCTTATCATAGGTGTCAACCTTGAAGAGTGACTGGTTCAAGCATGAACCTTATAGGCATCAATCAAAAAGAGTTATTTTCCATCATTAGGCTGCCACGAACCTCGAGGATATCTAATGATTTTCCATCGTTAATCCACTGAAGAGAATGTTTTGTGGAAGAAGACAGTGACCTGTAAATAACATACGGCATTTACTATATGTAGTTGGTAGTAATTACCTTCTTTGTTTATGCCATAGTAACTAGTTATTGTTTGTCATGTCATACCTTTCAGTTGCATAATCTGACTAATGGAGTATGTATGTACCCTTCAACCAGCTCTGAATTATATAATTGGGGGCCTGCCACAGATGACAGATAGCGGGAAATTACCAACGCTGTGTTTTGTTTCGTAAAAACGTTTCAAGACAAATGAATTATCAACACACTACCTGAAGCAGGCAGTTCTGTTTCTCAGCATTGCAGATTGATGGGGGCGGTTATCGTCGAGCGATTTTTGGAGCTGAAGAACTAGACCATGAAGGTGAAGCAGATGGTAATTCAGTGGAAGGTTTCACGACTAGTGAATGGCAAAATGGTCATAACACTTTGGAATTGTCCACGTCGATGGCAATCTGTGCTTTATCTGTTCTGAATGAGTGTAACAAACTGGTTATTAACGATTGAATCATGGCGCTATACCCCGTGAGGTAAAAGTAAAGGAGGTTTCGCTAGCCAGGAGTCATACAGATTGGAACCAACAAACACTGCAAAAGAATGGAGTGACAACGGACATTAAATGGAAGAAAAACCTAAAATTTTGGGAAACTGATATCGTTAAAGGAGGGACAAGGCACGAGAAATACCAGGCGCTAAATAAGTGGACATAGGACCGATTTGTCGAATCTCGTCGTCGTGACGAGAATGTAACAACGAGAATACTCCAGGAGTGGGCGCCAGGTCCAGCGCTTCAATATACGAGGAGCAAGGATATTGCGTTTTCTGCATCATTATCTTGGTTAAGGAATTTCAATAGAAATATAAAATTCGTCAACGACACATGACTAAATATGTTCCCATAAGGAGGAAGAAAATATAGAAGACATACAGAAAGTGGCTACTTTTTTCAGCATGCCAACAGCGTCACTTATGACCGGTTCTAATCGTGGATACATGATCGACAAACAGGATGCAAGTATCGGGTGAACATTCGACACACCTTATCTCATAAGGGATACAAACGAGCCCTTGTCCAAGTTGGTAGTAAAAAAAAATTAACATTCGTACACAGTGCAATATGCCATCACAGCTTCTGGAAAATTGTTGCCAAAAGTTTTCCTATGTTTAGAAGAAATAAATATTACATTTAGTCCTCGGGCTATAGAAGAGGTCAATCACTTAATCGACTCGTTGAAAAATGTTTGCATTACTTGCTCCAAATCTGAGAAATTGACAAATGCGATTTACAGAGCAGTTCTTGAGAATGTTTCCAGATCATACGTTGCTGATAAGAAGTTTAGTCCAATATTGGATTCCTGGGTTGGACAAATTAATACTGTAATGTATGACGCCATGTTTATAGATGACAATTCTCAACCGACATGCACGGTATAATTAATACTGTCAAACTGCACACCTGTGTGCCAGACGTCTGATGTTTATTTCTATCGTCATGTTAAAAACTTTGTTTCGAGGCTTCAGAATTGCAGTGTGCTTCTGGAAACCCAGCAGTAATTGCACAAAAGCGCGGATGCAATAACTATTAACAGCATAATTCATAACCAGCCTTCAGCACCTATTTTTCAGCCAATGATATCGTAGGCGTGGTACGCAACAAAATTATTTCCCTGAAAAGACATTTTTTAAATGTAAGCCAAGTTTGTTTCCCGCCGTCCCTTCGTAAGGAACAGTGTAACTGTCGAAAGATTGCATTCAATAGTTATTCTTGGTGCCGCGAGTATATTCGTTTCAGTTGTTTATGTGACAAGTACCATCCATCTAGGTGCTCGAAGAAAAGTGAGGTGTGTAACAGTGACTGGAAGAGCCATTCTAAAGCGACTAGAACTGAAGTTTGAGTTGTTTTCTATCCCAAAAAATTAATTTCCTACCTTATTATCATTCGTTATTGATTTACTTACCTTGTTAACCCTCAGATCAATAGCAATTGAAATATGGAAAAATACAAAAAAAGTTTCCTCGAGATTCGAACCCGTCCTCCAATTCCCAGCCAGTTACTTTGGCCGTTGCTCTCAGCGAAGAGTGTTTACCATATGGGTAGATAAGGGACAGTTACAAAAGTTTCTTTCTTCGATTTACGGAAAAGTATGGACTTTCGGACCCCATACCTGGTAATAAAAAGGGCTTTATTTACAACTACCTTTCGGTCCCACGAATTATGAGTCGATTGTTCGTCACAACCTTTATGGGTGATTTTCCCAAAAACGGGAGGGTGTTGAGCAAAAATATCTTAGATTCCTCTGTTTTACGTTGTACACAAGCGACCTGCCAAATTTGAGCCGAATCGGTTGGCCGTGTCTGAGGCCTTGCCGTCATTCCTTCTACCTAGCACATATTTTACTGTAACATTGTCTGTTATTGCTTTGCCACTTCAGCGTTAGAATTATCGATGTGTTTTTCTCTCTATTTTCGTATACCTCTACATATTGAATAGCTCACTCAATATCCTCGTATGTTTCCAGTGTCTCATCCCTTTCTGCTTATTACGTCGTCCTGTATGCCTGCGCTATTGTTGGCACTTGTTTATTCACAGGGTGATTCATCTTGCCCCACTACTGCGTTTTATGCAGTCCTCAACGCCTTCAGATACCACGCTCAAGCATTTCATATTCCGTCCACAGCTATTCGAAACCTACTAGCCCTACAGAAAAATATTAACTGGCCGTTTTTACGTTTTGTACGAAATGTAATCTAGTTTATTTCTGTACTGGGTACGTATTTGCTGGAGCCATAGTTATCGAGGTATTCAAGAAAAACCCGTTTGAATGTCAATTTTGTTCGTTTTTCTTGAATAACACGAAAAGTACAGTCCTATTGGAAACATATCCTTGTAAAAAATTTACCATATTTTTTCTTCAGAAAGATTTGTCTCCGATCCCTGTAGGAGCTATAGTATCCACATAATTAGAGAGACAATGTGAAAATGTTGTACACGTTATATGGAGTTCTTGCAGGTTGCATAAAACCCAGAGGTAATGGAATCACCCTGTCGATACAGTATATTTCAATGTCTTAACGACAAACTTAAGGGATGATATTTCACGTTACACTGAACAATTTTTGTTAGAAACATACTGCTGTTTGCTGCACTTATCTGTGACACTAAGCATCATCAAAGATGGGTTATGCCTCTGAAGGTGAGAGGGCATACGCACTGTGAGGTATTTGTGTGCAATGTATGTTGCCTATCAATCAGCCATGCACTCTGCAGGTAATGATTCTTAATTTAATTTTACTTTTTTATGGTTTTTTTGTTACTTCTTGCTAGAATAATTCTATATTTAGGAGGGAGTGGACAAGTACGCTGCTTCTGTTCCACTGATTTTTCTTTATTTCAAACTAATTTTCAGCTTATTAGACCATCTTCAGGAACAACTGACTAGTGTCTGAAAGAGATTAGTTCTTACATAACCAAACATTATAAACGAGATACTCTCAACTTGCATAGAGTGTTAAGCAGCCAACATATTTCTTAACGACGAAATTATAACTTACACAATGGACAAGTTAAGTACAATAAACAAACTGCTCAATATTGTAGGTTAAATGGTTGTAACGTTAAATTTTGTGAGGTCTTGACATTGACTTAGAAACTATTGAATTGAGCACTCCTAATTTTCGTTGTGCAATAAACATGTTTCTTAACATTGTAACTAAACATTATGCAATGGAAAGTCTTACACACAATAATTAAATTACACAATCTTTTAGCATTACAAGTTATATGGTTATGATTCCATAGCCTGTGCAGTCGAGATGTTGGTTGAGAGCTAGTTGTTCTGAATCTGGATGGAGTTTGCTTCTATAAGTTAGCTGCCCCAAAATTCTTATTTCTTGGGTGCTGAGGAAACTGATTCTCTGATTCACTTAAAGATCTGCATGACGGACGCACTTCATAAAAGTTTTCAAGTGACTTAGATGCTCTTCAAATACCAGTCAATGCGAGTTAACGGCCCAAGCCACTCATTGTATATTTTTGATAGTTGAAATGGTTACTGGCACATAGCCTCCATTTGTGAGCCTGGGGACCCTTTTAGCTCTCGAATATAAATTCACTGTTCAACTCAGGTCGAGAATGTTGATTAGAGCTCGTTTACAACTTGTTACGGTAGCTTATCAATACACAACTCCAATAACCTTAGTCTATTAGTGCTTGTGGTGCTTATGTCAAGTCACATCACAGGATAACATTATGGCTATATTCTGGTAAAATAACAACTTCTAAGTTCTACGTTCTGTAACTAGTCGTTATTATCACATTATTATTATTATTTGACATTTATGTGTGTGCTGGTCGTATTTTCGATTAGAAGCCTTCAGCGTAATGGCCTTTCCACCTTTGCACAAAATATTCCTCACCTGGCAACGAGAAACATAAGGTATCTTATAAAAGGCACCCCATAATCGACTAAGACTTCACAGATTTCTGTCGCTATGATTTCCTGACATACCGGTGAAACGTCCCCTTTGAACGATTTTACATGACTGTGCTGAAACTGACACCCAATATTTTCAGCGCAACACAGTCTGACTTTCAAAAATCACTGCAAAAGAATGGCCCTGACTAACATTAACCTATACGTTTCACAAATCACTTACCTCACAAAAATCTTCATTACTCGAACCACTGCAATACAGCAAGCGCCACTACTGCCAGCTAAATAAAAGATTCAAACTACTGAAGGCACTAACTACTGATAGGCACAGTTAGCAAAAGAAAGATTTTGATAGAGAACAAACAATGTATTTACCTTAATATTGTTCAAAAGTTATATTATATATATCTGTTCATGACATCCAGTCTTACAAGTTTACTCTTTCTTAATGAGACACGTCCAGATCGTCCGCTCTCAAAATTCCGCCATCTCTCTCCCCACATCCACCACTGCTGGCGGCTCACCTCCAACTGCGCAACGCTATGTGCTGTTAACATCCAGCTGCCCAACACTACAATAGCAAACAACAATGTAAACCAGCCACAGACTGCACACAGCACTGCCAGAAAAGAGGTGCAGACCCAGTGCAGCCCTTGTAGAAATAATGGTACTGGTGGGCCATCGAAGGTGCAGACCCACTGTAGTCCTTGTAGAGATGGCCAGCAGCCATCTGTTGCAACTGTGCAGGCGCACAATCACCATTGAAGAGTCTTGCAGACAATATAGCAAGTCCATGAACCACCACTTGTGCAATCCCAAAACTTTTTGGAATGTCCTTAGAACCAGTAATGCTGTTAACCAGTCCCTAGCTAAATTATTAACACACATGCGAGCACTAAGTCCTCTTTTTTTCACATATTGTGCATATGCTTTGAGCAACAGAAACGTGTGCGGTGAAGTGAATGCTTACAAGTTACTTAATTTGATGAACTGGTGTCAATTACAATTTTATAACATGATCATACAATAACAAAGATACAAAAAAATCATTAAAGAACACAGCAATACAGACAACATTTGTAGTAATATGGGCTTTACAAAAGATTCGAAATAACATATACATCAGTGTTACAGGAATTATGACATAAGTACATATATAAAATAATGAGAATAGTTTTCGAAACATTAATTTCACACATGATCATTAAAACAGAACAGAATAAATAATGTCTAAACATCTTTACAAAGAAAATAACATAGTATCAGAAAAATTCTACAACGTAAATCTTATTAGCTAAACACATAAAAAAGGAAGAACACAAATACACAAGGGTACACAAACACATAACGGGATAACACAGAAGAAAAGGACAGGGTTTGTTTTACTGCAGTATTTTGCAAACAAAACTTTCTTTGCTTCTTGGAGATCTCCCTTCATTCATCATTATTCCCAAAAGTTCTATCTATACCTCCTTTCTGTATTCTATTCATATTTCTTTCAAAATAATTATTTCTCATTGGACAATTTTTGGCCCAAATCTTTTTCATATAACTTCGGAATGCATTTCTTCCCTATTCTTCATAGTTAGTTTCTTATATAGTCTACCCCCTCTTAAGCTAACTTAAATCTACTGAGCTCATATATATATATATCAAGGGACGAGGCAATGCAGCAACACACAACAAATTAACACAAACAGGAATGACAAAAAAATTCAAATTGGCAAACCAAGCAGCAGTATATCTAAATCAGCAGAGCAAATGCAACATTATCACAAATACGAGCCAATGTGCAGCAAAAAGAAAAATAAATCAATAGTAAAACTGGCTT
The DNA here is from genome assembly GCF_021461395.2 of Schistocerca americana. Taxonomy (NCBI): domain Eukaryota; kingdom Metazoa; phylum Arthropoda; class Insecta; order Orthoptera; family Acrididae; genus Schistocerca; species Schistocerca americana. Next base: position 357,874,512 of record NC_060123.1, read on the forward strand.
TACAGAGTAATACAAAGTGAAATTTAATAGCACTATGCCTGACAAGCGGCAGCAGCAAGTGCAATAACTTATACCTAAGCATGACAAAGCTCAAGCAGAGAAAGTATGGCCATGTCTAATACCTATGTCACATCTTAACACTAGACTGATGCATCACAATTTATTCTACAAAAGAAATTACCAAGTACTTGATAAGAAAATTCTGTATGCAATTCCTGTGAAGGGAAATGTCTTTTTGTGCTCCTTCGTTTTTTATTTTAAGTACATCACAAATTTAATTTTTACTAGATCTGTAGGCATAAAATATTGATAATAGTACATCTATAAAATTTTATTTTAACCAATGCTGCAGTGCATCTAGAAACTATAGACATTAAATAAAATAGTCAAAGCAAGGTGTGAAACGTCATTCACTAGCCATAAGGCATTTCATAATGCAGTAAACAATCTTTCAACTAGCAAGACAATAGACGTGAAATGTTTCTCTTCATTTCATTTCAGTAAATATAATAAATTAAGAACTTCACAGTGTAATCATATGTTTTCAAGTTAGAGCGTGTCGTATTTGCGATGCTTTCTACAAAGAAATGTCAATAGCGAGGATAATGGCCTCCTTTTTCCTCCACCTGTACCTCTGAAAGGCATACACTAATAGCTTTTTCCCAGGCGACTGTCGCGCAGCTGGGTGCCCATGACGCATTACGTGAAGGTGGTCACTTAACTTTCTTACCGAAATATTTACGACACCAGTTTGCACTACAGTGACAGTCTCATACAAAAAAATTTCACAGGTCGAGAATTTGCGTTACAAATGTATAGAATCAAAATCCTATAAAATGTCCAAAAAATTTTCGTCGGCATTGTAACACATTCACGCATTTACACACATTTTTAACATCACAAAACCTCAGCCAAATATAAAAAACGTCGTAGCTTTCTGCAATAATTTCGAAACCTAAAAAGAATTCTCTGCTCATTTCAATAGTGTAATCTATCACAAACGTACTTTAAAAATTATGATCCCATACCAAATACATCATTCAAAGATCTCATAGCATCACAAAGGTTCCGAAAAAATATGAACAGTTCACAAAGTACAGACAAAATAAAATTTCATACGTGTGAAGTTATCCAACTGTGTAGTTGTGTGAACATGTGTCACTGACATAGTAAAAAGATGTTTGTTTCTCTGTCAAATATTCAGATAGCTGTGTAATTCTGTGTTAGAGAAATATGGTACCGATCGTTAAAATTGTATAAGCAAATACCATATTAGCTAAGGCTCCTTGTGCTTGCCAAACACATGGTACACAAAGTAAGTGTGTACCCCACTGAGGATTAATCTAATTATGCCCTCAGGAGTTACAGATTACAGCAATGGAATGAAATGTATCACGGAGAACTTTCTTTGTAATTCACAAATCTTGAAAAATAAATGGTTTAAGTACAAAATTAATCACTCAAATGTGTCCTGTAGCGCTAAATGTGCATCTTGCTGTAAGATAATTCTGTGGAAGTGTCGTAGTTATCGTCCTCTATAAGCAAAGTTCTGTTGAAGTCAATGTACTTACCTCATCACAAACAAAAGTGAAATGCTTTGCATATTGATATCGTAGTTATTACATACCTTACCATGATCAAGAAAGTATTATAATGTAACGTGTTGTTGTGCTACGGAAAAGGCTGTCTCATTGTAGCTATACCACAAAAGTTACTACTAAAACATGTTTTACTTTCCAGAATAATACAGAAAGCTGTGCAGATACGAAACAGATGCACCACAAAAGCAACAATGTAAATTGTGTCACACATTAGTAGCGTCGTGATATAGTTGTGTAGCTGTGAAATAAACTAACCACTGTGTCTTCTGGTATCTCTCAGAAAGCAATTTAAATCCATAATGTATTTTCAAGTAAACCAAAATGTTGCAGTAATACCTCATTTGCAGTACTGTTATATGTTCTACGTATGTAAGCCTGATAGTCGTTACGTAATCATGCAACTAACAAGCAAGATTGTACAAATAACAACACTGTGTCGTCTGTTCACTATAACAATGCATTCGTAATTTCTGTTTAAATAAGTTCTCTTGGTTCTTGACTGGATATTTAACTTCAAACATTGTTGCATGTTAACAGTTTCTAAGTCTGGCAAAGCATACTAGTAACGTGAAGTGATAAGTTGTATGGCAAAGACAAAGTTAAAAAGCAGATTGTCTCTCAATAAACGGTTTTACATGTGAAATGTGGTGCAATCCTTTACTCTTCCTAGTACGCAGAGTTTCAACTTCAACGCAATTCTCATGTGGTATACGTCGGATTCTGTAAGGTCCATTGTAAACTAGAAAGAATTTGTGACTCAAGTGTTTCTTCTTATGTGACAATGAATGAGCTTTAATGAGAACTTTCTGACCAATATATAATTTCTTTGCATTTGCTTTACCGTGTAGTTTTCTCCTTTTGTCTGCTGCAGGTTTTATATTTTTAATAGCCAAATCAATTATGTCTCTGTGTCGAAGTTTACGTGTATTCGGGAAAGGTACAAGCTCTCTGATTCTGTTTGGTGGTTCTCATTCTTCAGTACAAGAGTAGGTGATAAAGCAGTGTAGCCATGAGGCATTTCATTCAGCACATTTTGAAATAAGTGTCAATATCTGTCCCAATGCTGATGCTTTCTGTGACAATAAAGTCTGCAAAGCTTATTGATTTCTTTCATAATCCGTTCAGACGGGTTACAATGTGGTGAGTACAATGAAATAAAAACAGGTATGATTTTATGATTCAGAAGCATGCGTGACCAAACAGCAGATCTGAATTGCGGTCCGTTATCTGAAATGACTTTAGCAATGTGGCCAACTTCACGTAAGAAATTTTTAACAAAGGCGTTGGATACAGACCGTCCAGTGGCTTTACATAACGGAGTGAAAGAAACAAATTTTGAAGTAAGTTCAACAGCGACTAGAACGTACGAAAATCCATTCGATGTTCTGACAAAGGGTCCCAAGAGATCAACAACAGCCAGTTCTTTTACTTTAGAAGGAATGATACGAAACAATGGAGCACGATGTGAGATAGTAGATGGTTTCGCCTTTTGACAAAGTTTACAAACAGACAAGACTCTTCGAATTCTGTTTTCCATATTGTTAAAATAACAAGTCGTTCGAAGAATATGATAACATTTTCGTGGACCAAAATGTGCGTAGCTGAAATGAATGTACCAAATGAGCTTATTAACCAAATCGTCTGGAATGCAAAGTACCAATAGCTTATCATCAACAGTGCAGCGTTTGAAGAGTATGTTGTTTCTAACCAGATAATAATGCCGAATTTGAGTATGTGTCTTTTCATGCCATTTACTTTTGATGCCTTTCCAAATCGGATCTTTATCTGGTTCATGAGCAATGTCCTTTAAAGATGTGGTGATGAAGTTTTCAAAGGCGACTTTCTGAATGTAAAGAATACTGAAATTTTTCTCGAGGTTGCCTTCTGTGTTACTTTTCTCAAGCCCAGCCGGTGCTCGTGACATTGCGTCCGCAGCAATGTTCTCCTTGCCGGGAATGTAGACTATTGTGAAGTGGAATTCTTACAGAAACAATGCCCTACTTTTTAACCTGTCATGATTTAATTTTGAAGACATAAGAAATTGTAATGCGCGATAATCACTATATACTTTTACGTGCTTGCCAGAAAGAAAGAAACGGAATTTGTTAAATGCCCAAACGATAGCTAAAGCTTCTAATTCAGTAACGGAATAATTTTTTTCAGATTTTGTTAGCACTCGGCTAGCAAAAGCAATGGCTTTCTGAACAGTAGTGTTATTTTCTGTGGCTTCTTGAAATAAATGGGCACCAAGACCGACTATAGAAGAATCCGTGCTAAGGCAGAAATCTTGTGACAGATCTGGATGAGCTAGTGTTTGCGCGTTAGGTAGCGATTCTTTCAAAGAATTGAATCCTAACTGTGCTTGTTCGTCCCAGTTCCAAATAGTATTTTTTTTCCAGTGAGAGAACAAAGTTTTGGTGTAACTAGAATTTGCATATTCAGAAAACGACGGTAAATATTTATGAGACCTAGAAAACTGCGGACATGTTTCATTGTGGATGGAACTGGAATGGCTCTGATTGCTTCTAACTTTTCAGGATCCGGCTGAATGCCTTTAGAAGAAATAATATGTCCCCTAAAACTTCACCCTTGTCCTACCGAATTCAGACTTTTTCAAGTTAACTGTAATTCCAGATTCTGTAAAAATATGTAACACGCTGTTGAGGATGCGATTGTGTTGTTCCCATGAGGCTTCTGCTATCAGAATATCGTCGACATATAAGGTGTTGTAACGTTTTAAGAACGTAGGTAATATGGAATTTAGCCCACAAATGAATGCTGCCGAAGAAATGTTCAAAGCAAAAGGAAGTTTCCGAAACTGATAACAAACGCCGAAACAAAGGGAAGCTGTGTATTTTCTACATTCTGGATGAAGTTCGATCTGATAAAAGCTGGATCTGAGATCAATAGAAGACAACACGCTTACACCATTAAAATTTTGAAGAAATTCTTCCAACGTTTGCGACCTGTCTGTTTCAGGAATGATGATAGTACTGATTTGTCTCGAATCTAAGACTAGCCTGATCGATCCATTTTTCTTCTCAACAACATGTAATGGATTGTTGTATGAGCTTACTGCAGGCTCAATAATGCACTCGTCAAGCATAGATTGTATTTCTGTTCTAACATGATCCCTATAATGTGCCGGAATTACGTATGGTCTAACACAAAATTTAGTATGCTTACAAACACGAAATTGGTATTGAAATCCCTTGATTGTTCCTGTTTTGTGAGTAAAAACTGTGGAATGTGCTTGTAAAATCTCAAAAAGGTCTTGCCTGTCAGTGTCATTACAATTCTCAATTGTTTGAATTTTATTCTGAATTAACTCATTAGTATCAAATGCGCGGTCGATATCATTCCTGTCAGTACTTGCAGAGTGATTGTTAGTGTCAAGTTCCGTCGAAAATTCCGAACTGTTGTCTAACAGGACGTAGAGCCGATTAATTTCTTCGTCATGATTTGAGAGCTAATCTTCAAATTTCTAAACTATTGACTTACCTTCTTTCTCTAAACTTATTTCAGCATCATGAAAGTTTAAGATTGCTTTGTATTCATTCAAAAAGTCTACTCCCAGTATAACTTCCGTTGACAATAATGGAACAATATGAAAGTTCATAGAGAAGCTGTGGCTTTGACAAAAGAATTCTAAGTTGGTTTGTTGGCATACATCTACACTTTTTCCAAAGATTGCACCTTGTAATTTAATCTTACATAACGGACAATTGTTTGATTTGTTGCACTTGCTAAAGGCTGTTTCACTAATTGCTGAAATGGGACTTCCAGAGTGAAGTACTGTTGTAAATTTTACGTCATTTACTGTAATGTGAATCACAGTATATGCAATGTTGTTATGTTTTACGTCGTGTTCCTGGAGTAAGATGTCCCTAATGTCTTCCATTTTTACGTAATTACTAGCTACGGCAGCTGCGTCGTCAGTTTCATAAGTATGTTTTGTGGCTGCCAGCGGTATGAGTCATTGCCTATTGTGTCTTTGTTGGTGCGCGTCCTTATTGGGATTTGGAGACGTAACTTCTACAAATTCACCTTGTCGAGAGGGCCCTGCCCTGTTTGAATCCCGCCGGTTCTGATGCAATTCAGGTCTGTCATTACGATTGTATCGTCTGTCGTCATGTCGGTAGATTCCACAGTTTCTTTCTTGTCGGTCACGTGGTGGAGAATTTCTCCCTGAATCGTAACTGCACGCTGGACCATTGCGTCTAAAGTTATTCTGTCTCCCTTGATAATAATTATTTTGGTTCCCATATTGTCTGTTTCTCTGAGTGTCTCTGTGATAGTCACTACCGCAGAGAGGTGATCTTTCCCTGTAATTATTACTACTCTGCCAACGGTTGTCATACGGGTGGTGTCTGTTTTGATCACGATTTGTGTTGTGAGAATAGCCTTGTTGTGTCCAGTTATTATTTCTTTCATCGTGGAAATGCGACAGATATGACCTGTTGTTGTTGTGTTCCTGTTTTCGCGTTCCGTGATTGTCAGTGTCAATTTATAATTCTTGTAAGAGCCCCTGAAAAGCTTCAATGTCGTCTTTGCAACGTCCTGCCAAAATAATATGTCGTAAAGGTTCAGGTAATTTGATTAAGCAAATGCGGATGAGTTCTTAAGGGCTGTATGGGTTTGACAGGAACTGATTCTTGTGCAAAATGTCTTCAAAATATTTCACAAGACTGGAGAATTCAGATTGTTCGAAATGTTTCATCATTATGATGCTATGTTTTACTCGGTCTTGTGTAGCTTGAGACCAATATGCTGAGAGGAAGGCATGATAAAATTCTCCTTCACTGTGGCAATCGTGAATGACCGATCACATTCTTACAGCTGGTTCATTCTCTAAATAGCCACACATCAATTCTAATCTGTGCTCTAGTGACCAGTTGGGAGGAAAACAATGAGAGGATTGATGAAGCCAGCTTGTGGATGGATGTCGTTGCCGGAATTCTTAAATGTTTTGAATTTACGTGTAGTAATAAACAGTTTATAGTGAAAATCATCATGTCGGCGAGTCGCATATCGGTCATTGTTACTTCGTTTCGGTGGTTCCATCTCAAAATTCGGTGTACCTTGCCAATTTCTTTCAAAATTTCCGAAGTACCCCATGTTATTATATTGTGGCTGTTCCGTATTTCCATGTTCCTCTTCCCGTATTGGAGCGCGAGTGTCCTCTGAAATACGTAATTCTTGTATTACCTGTGTCAGCTGATCTTGTACTTCCCGGATTTCTCTTTTGTGTTGCGTATTAACTTGATTCTGATTTTGTTTGAATTTCCTAATTTGTTCGCACTCTTCTGTGCCATTAAAGACTACCGGTTTTGTGTCATTCAGATTATAATTTACCTTCTTAGATAAATTATTTAGCTGATCCGAAAGTTCAACTACTTTCTCTGGTAATGAACTAATTTCCTCCATATGTCTTTCTGAACCAAATTTCAGAGTATCTACTGTGTCCTTTAAGTTTTCCTGAGTTTTTGCAAGTTGCGTAACCGAATCGGTAGATGCAACTGAGTCAATTTTACCTTGCAAGATCTCATGATTTTCATGAACAATAGTTTGCAGTTCTTTTATGGCTGCTTCGTGATTCTGTAATGCATTTTCATGCTGCAAAAAAATAGGTTGAAAATGCTCACAAATTTGTGTTTTTACGTCATTGCAGACTTTTTGACTTTTCGATTCAATGTTATGTAACTCAGTAGTTAAATCTTCAATTGTTTGTTCAAGCGTGGTGTCTAACTTCCGACGATTTTGTTCCATCGTGTCTAACTTTTGAAGCTTTTGCTGTGTTTGTCTCTGATTTTGATTCATTGTGTCTAACGTTTGAAGCTTTAACTGTGTTTGTCTCTGATTTCGTTCCATTTGTTGCATTAATCGCAATAACAATGTATTAGTGTCTGGAATCTGTTTCTGTATGCTTTTTGGCAGTGCATTTTCACCGGAAACATTCACATTTTGACAAGCAGAAAATGTGTCTTGACTCATTTGAGAAAACGGTGAGAACCCAAAATGTGAGTCTACAGTGTTTGCAATATTGTGTCCTGTCGTTCCCGATTCCTGAGGCGAGCTGTTGCCGACCTATCGATCGATAATGCTTCTCTGTTCACTACTTGTTTCACTGTCTACACCATTATTTGCCACCCGCTCCATTTCGCTATCCACAGTTACCAAATTACTACTTTGAATGTCTGTTAATTCATTACACAGTGGTGCTGACAAGCTCCGCTCGTCGTCACTATTATTTCTCTATTAACTTTGGAGCCTAGCGTTACGTTTTTCACACGCCATTATTGTCACAATATTTCACACGATAACACAGAAAAGCACAATTTGAAGAGCAAAAATAAGAGAACACATTAACATAGCACTGAAAATAACATCTAGTTAATTGCAAGCGCAGCTGCGAAATACTTGGTGCAAATCTACATGCATGCCACATTTGTTTTACTGTACAACAATGAAAGACTGCAACTACAAAGGAGATTCTCTCTACAATTACGCGCTAGCAATAAACAAAAGCTACACTAATTCACAAACAACAAGAAAAAATCAGAAGATTCCAGTGAGGTATCCTCGTCTAAAGGTCGACGTATGAAACGTCCTCTTAGAAAAGTTGTACATGACTGTGCTTAAACTGACACACAATATTTTTAGCGCAACGCAGTCTGACTTTCAAAAATCCCTACAAAAGAATGGCCCTGACTAACATTAACCTATACGTTTCACAAATCACTTACCTCACAAAAATCTTCGTTACTCGAACTACTGCAATACAGCGAGCGCCACTACTGCCAGCTAAATAAAAGATTCAAACTACTGAAGGCACTAACTACTGATAGGCACAGTTAGCAAAAGAAAGATTCTGATAAGGAACAAACAATGTATTTACCTTAATATTGTTCAAAAGTCATATTATACATATATCAGTTCATGACATCCAGTCTTACAAATTTACTCTTTCTTAATGAGACACGTCCAGATCGTCCGCTCTCAAAATTCCGTCATCTGTCTCCCCACGTCCACCACTGCTGGCGGCTCACCTCCAACTGCGCAACGCTATGCGCTGTTAACATCCAGCTGCCCAACACTACAATAGCAAACAACAATGCAAACCAGCCACAGACTGCACACAGCACAGCCAGTGATTTTCATGCAGAGTGCTACGTGGCGTTACCAATATAAAAGCCTAAACAGCCTACTTACACCGGTAACTTCTGTCCATAGATGATCATCTCATTTAGCTTATAGGTAACTGGCATTTGAGTGAGTGCTTGTAGGGCTTGTGTGTCGAGAGGGTACCACAGCGACATATAGGAAATCGACTTCGATCAGGGTGCAAAATGTGTTTTGTTGCGTAGGTCAGCTGTAGTTGTCTACAGTTATGTAGCATGTAGTTTGGCGTCTTGTGGGGTAATAGCCGTTCAGCACTGTACTTCATTCTTTATAGCAGCGACATACACGGGACGTTCACAATGGAAACATACCTACATAATGTCTTCTTTTCTTTTTTGTCACATCAGTTTCTGAGGGATCTGAATTCTTCTTTGGCGTCAGTTACCTAGGACATTGTCTGAAGTTTGCAACATAATTGTGTGGTTCCGACTCCATTATTCACTGACTGTGGGTCTTATAGAGAATGCCAGTAGTGGTCGACAACCTCTCCTTGACTTAAGGATGCTAACACCTCATCTCTGGTCGTCGCGTTCTACGATGCTACTCCCAGCCATCTGAGTTTGACAGTGAGAAACATCGTAAACCCTTGTACACCTTCTCTTACTATACGCCATAAGAGAGATGTGAGCTCCAGGCGTTTACAGTGACTTACGTCCGTCGTAGGTCTCTCGAAAGTATACAGGCATATTACTTTCCGGGGAGATGTTTCGATATGCTGACACCACTACAAGTCCACTGTTGTGGTGAAAACCTCCGGAAGAGATGGTTCATAATCCCGTATCAGGCTATTCATTAGATTAGAAACTTTGTCGGCGTCCGTCATATTTGGCTTCACATTGTAATACAGTGCCAAAGCACACCGTGTTTATTACTCAGTGGTCTCCCAGTGTCGTTGAGTTCCTCTAATCTGCTGTTATTTGCCAACCACCTGAGCTTTGTCAGCAATTTTTGTCTTAATTTCTTCCTGAAATATGTCCTAGCTCTTAACTTTTTCCTTATTGCTCTCAAGTGACTGCTGGTCTGTGACTCCCAATTAAAAGTAAAAATTGCCAAAACATATCATCTCATACCCCTGTCATAATTGGTGACTTGACCGAATCCTCTCGCTTACTTTATTGGATGATAACCATAGTTTTCAAATAACGCTTCTGGATTGTTTATGAGCATTTGTCTACATTGACAATGTTGGCCGTAAGAAGAACGTACTGTTTGTATCTGAATCTCCACCTATGAATCCTACGGGATTTACGTAGATTTATTACAAAGCTGTCGATAACTTTGTCCGAAATATCCGGTGTTTCAGTCGAACTGTACCACGTAGAAACTGGACTTGAAAAGTAGCTACGAGAGCAGTATAATGAGCTGTAAGAGCACTTTATGATGAAACGTTCGTTAGCCACACTCGAAAGTACAGATTAAAAAAATTATAAAATGCCTGTAGTCGGATGCCTATGCCAGACTAGTTCTGTTCTTTTTACATCTCTACTTAGGCAAAGTCTCAGAGTGTTTATGTAACTGTTACAAATTTTCCAACATGGAGTAATATATATCTGCCCTTTTGTGAATGTATTGACGAACAGTTATTCAAACTGAGCGTAATTACATTGTACTGCACTGAAACTGAATTGAGAAATAGTTCTAACAATGTTTCAAATTCTATTTATTAATCATGTATGACAAGAGCAATATTTCTTTAATATGACAACATAACGTCTCAAATTAGCTAATCTCGTAACAGTGTCATGTGATCAAGGAAACAGAAATCTGCAATGAATCAATTTAAACTTAGCTCTCAGGAACCGGATATTTCATATTTGAGTTCTACAATAAAACAAAATAACTAACAGTGAGTAATATTTTCTCTCCCTTTGAAATGCTCCTAATATAATACATTTATTTTTACTTTTAACTTGGGCGGACTAATTAACACTGTTCAAATGTACTTGGCTATTAACTATATAGGACTGGGTGTTGTGTGAGGTCCTTAGGTTAGTTAGGTTTAAGTAGTTCTAAGTTCTAGGGGACTGACGACCATAGATGTTAAGTCCCATAGTGCTCAGAGCCATTTGAACCATTTAACTATACAGGAATACGGCCAGTGATGTGTTATTGTATTTACGTACACAATTCTTCTGGTGATGGTAGCTAAATTGAGTCTACATGGATGTATACTTTCCTTCAGGGATGTATACTTTCTATTTTACCTGTTACTGGTTTAAGGTATGTGCCCACACAGCAATCTCATCTCTAGATTGACAGTTTGACAGAGTGCTGCAACAACACAGAATAGTCATTAGCGTCAAGCCGTAACCTGATACGAAGTTACATAGGCTTAGACTTGTCACGTAACGCCACGCTGGTGTGGTTTCCATGTCTCTGATGAAGGTTCGAAGACACGAACAACATCCAATCACCGATAGGAGACTGTAGTATTGGCACCAACTGAAGAAGACCGCCACCCTGAGGCTCAGCAGGTGATTTCGATGTAGCAGGAAGCTGACACTGGTCGCACAACGACTTTCACTGATATAAGCGTTGCTAACAGTTAAAGAGATAATGAGGATTTTTTTTCGCAAGCAGTATATCCCTGTTAGCAATCCTCTCCTGAACTACATGTAAGGTGTGATCAAAAACAAGTTGATTGAGTTGTTTTAGTAACATCTGCTGATGCTCCAACCATTCGACGGATTTTGTCCGATAGCTTGATCTCTGAGACAGGCAGTGTCAAGTTGGAAGACGTTTTCACTAGTCAGCCAGCGTCCAGAAACGCTAGAGTAAGACTGTACGTCGCGCATCACGGATTTCGAAAAACTCGTGAACATCGAGTTCTGTCTCAGCTTGCAAAATAGTGCCTGAGAAACTCATGAAATGTAGAACTGGATGTAAGGCCACAATACTGTAGCACCGAAGAGTATTACCAAGTATTATGAGCAATTTAAAAGGGAAATCAGTCGGTAAAAGATGAAAAACGTTCGAGACGTCCATTAGTCTCAAAAACAGAAGAAAACATACAAAAATGTAAAAAATTGGGCGTTCAAACTATTCGAGAGCTTACCAAGGAACTTAGTTTGCATCATATAACATTTTAATCGATAATTTGCAATGAGCCATTGTATTGCATCAGCACTGGTCTTTGGGCGTATTGCAACGTTTGTCAAACGATGTTGGAAGACAGACCATAAAAATCCGCCAATGGCTTCCTGCATCATCACGACAATGCGCCATGCCACACCTCACTTTTGATTTGCGAGTTTTCAGCCAGATAAAATGTTCCTATCCGGCCACGTATACCTTACCCACTAGATTCTCCCAAAAATTAAAACTGTGCTAAAGGGAAAAGTTGGATAAGTTCACTGATAGCGAAGGACAGTACACTGTACACGGTTAAATCAAAATCGACGAAAGTTTATTACTCCATTTCTAATAAAATTAATCATTGTATTTTTTATCACACCTCGTACTTGTTATAAGTACAAACTTATTAATAGCTTAACACATAAAAGGACCTCATCAATTAGGAAGACGCATTTGAACAATCTGTAGCAACTGTAGAAAATGTAGGTGCTAAAAACTTATATTTAAAAGGCTTATTTGGTACCAAGTCCTTTCATTCCATCGGCGAGATTCTGTCACAATCAGTTATTTTACAAGAGTTCGGAAATACCCGGTACAATGTTCTAGGACTTGTAGAGGGGAGTGAGTACATAATATTTTGAATAGGAACCCATGCCCAGGAATGTATCTTTTTTGTTCTAGGACGGTTTCAGTTCAGATGTGTGACACGTTCATGACTGCTGAGGGAAAGAGGAAAGTCTTAGAGATGCTTGTCCTGGTATGCAATAGGATAGACAGCATGATGTACACAATGTCTGCAAAATCTTTGGTGGTCGCCACATCGAGCCATTGTATTGCATAAGCACTGTTCTGCTTGTTTTGGAAGAATGCAGGCACCTAATGTTTAAGTGTTAATAGAAATAAATGATCGTAACTGATAAACGGTTGTTTCTTTAGGATCCCTTTTGAATTTTTAGCTACTAATTGTACTGCGTCACGCCTTGTGCAATTCCTCAAGGAGAAATCAATGAGTTACACATGTGAATTTAAACAGTTGTAAAACGAAACGGTACATTTCTGCTCATGTATATCACCGAAAATATTATATACTCACTCCCGTCTTCAAGTCCTAGAAATGTGTAAGGATAATTTCCGAACACGCTGTATATCCGCGTCCTGTATATATTAAATGCAGTAGTGAGATGTTTGGCCATAAGCATTACAAATTTGTTTGCATAATCGCTTATAATTATTTAACACATCACACCTATTGTGTTATTCTGTGTATGAAAATCAGTTTAAATTGTTTTTATCTTATTCACATTTGTAGAACTTTAATAAAATGATCTCGAAACCTTGGCATTCTCCTTCTCACGCAAAATTTATATTATTTATATCTGTAACGATCCTTAATCTGTAGATATCAATAAATGTCAATATCACAAACTTTAGCTACTCTACAAAACAGTTATTGGCACCATTTGAACCCCATCAATTTCCTTTCCTGTAAATCATAAAGTCGTTTAAAACCTAACGAAAGTCACTTCGGATTATTTTCAAGCAGTGGCAAAGGGATCCATCGAAGCATCACTTCCGGCTTGACTGTAATGAAGAGTAATGGAAAGGTTATCGAACGTATGTATCGATTCGCCTGGGAACCAGTTCGTGAATCTGTCGTTGCAGGTGGCGGGGTCCGGAAAAGCCTTGGGGACGACCTCGCAGCGGACGTCGTCGCCAGCGTCGCCGCCAGCAGCAGAGGCGCCGTTGGCCGCGGCCACCGTGGTGGGGGCGGGCGCGCCGTCTGGGCCCTGGGGTGGGGGCGGCGGTGGCGGCGGCGGCGGCGGCGGCGGCCGGCCTGCGTGCGCGTCGGCGCCACCCGCCGCCAGTCGCTCGCCGAAGCCTCCCGCCGACGCAAGCAGCAGCAGCAGCAGCATGGTAGACCCACTCAAGGTCTTCTGGTTGCTCACCAACAGCACCCTTTTAGGTATGGTGCGGCAGCCGCGCAGCCACTCACACGAAATGCCCTTAAAACATTGTTGCTGTTACTGCTAATTTACTTCTTTGTTTCACTCCTGCGCTGTCTGCAAGTCACCATTTCCCGATTCACTAAAATACGACACTAAAAAATGTTTATTAATATGAGAAACATACTTATTCTAGTATTTATTAGTACTTCTTTCTAATAATTGCACAATGTGATTATCGAATAGACTGGCAGTATTTCATTCAATCCGCTATTTGCAAGGGAAATGTGACAATGGACGTAAGTAACCGTTCCTGGTATCATCGATGGTACTTATTCTAAACATATCACAGGCATCTGAGAGATGAATGAAATATTTCTACCCAAGACACCATCGATATTATCAGCTGCATTGACACAAGACGACACAATTTTTGTATTATACTTACAGAGATGAATGAGAACAAAGCTTTTTAGACGTTTATTGTTATAGTCACGATTACATAGCTGCTAAAAATGTCCTAAATGATATTTTTATACTTTGAACGCTGCTAACACATCAGTACCTCTTTAAAAAGATTCAGCTCAGTTTTTTACTTAATTTTTTTTTTTTTTTGCGTGGGCAGAAAGTACCAAAGTATTCCTTCTCAATACCAAGGGTGGTTGGTGGGGTGGGGGTGGGAGAAAGGTGCTTTTTGCGCTCATTTCGAAATTTCCAGTCAGTTACATTATATTTTACAGTTTAAGAAAGTAATTATTGTTCCTAATTAATTCTTCCACCAGATTCCATATATGTTTTAAATTTTTTAGTTAAATTTATCACAAACATTTAAGTCTGAGTCGTAGATGACACTGCCCCCACTCCCCCCAATGATCGTCAGATTCAATATTTTGAGGTTCACGACATTACTTACAGATTAGTATCTTTTTAAAAAGTATGTTGTGAGTAAACCTCAAAAACAATTAAAGAAATTTGCATTGTTGAAGTTTTTTCAGGTGGGCAGTACGTCTTCCTGAAAAGGTGTTGATGCTGCTAAAAATATCACAAAAGATTTTATGTTTTGAACGCTGCTAACACATCAGTACCTCTTTAAAAAGATTCAGTTTTTTTTTTTTTTTTTTTTTTTTTTGTGGGCAAAAGGTACCAAAGTATTCCTCTCCTTTCCCCGCCCTCTCCTCTACCCGATCATGAGCGTTATGAAAAATTTGTTGAAATTCTTAGGGTTAATATTTCCATAAATATTTACGTAAATGTAGAAGTCTTCTGAGTATCGTAGTCACGTGATGGAACCAAACTGACATTTGATTAACTGGATTTACTTAAGTGTAGGGCGTTGCAATCTTGGTACAGTTGTTACCTTATTACGACTCCCTCATCATTTTTTCTTGCAAATAGTATTTCACGATATCAGTAAACACCCTTACATATGTTACTGTGATAATAGTAACAGCAATAACACAAAAGTTTTTGTTAACAATGCATGGAGAACGTAACGCCCTATTGTCTCCGTACTGCATCGTTTCCCAACTCCATATTATCAACTGAGTGAAGATTGAGGAGATATTTTACTGAAATAATGAAATCTTTACAGATAATTCATTGTCTTGCAGTTAACTTCAATGTTGTCAATAATCTCCAGTAAAACGTAATAACGTCAAAACTTGCGTTCAGAAATGAAAAAGCTTTCTTAATGGAGTGTGCTGCCAACTGAACTTTTATCATAATGGAAACCAGGTCAGGTGCAAATATTTTACCAGAGATCTGTGCCGCTCAGACGATACCCTCAGGTTGTAGATTGTTGCAAGCGGAAGGCGAAATACGTGGGCAACCACACACAGTTGAAAGACCGTATAAACCTTTGTGGTTAAATCTTCTAAATAACTGTAGAGTCCACTTGTCTCTGCCAATCCTCATTTATTGCGGGACCATCATACAGCCGGTTTCGCAACACAAAATAATCTCATCTTCAGGTTTATCTGTAATAGCTTGCATACTAATTAGTGGCCGTTAAGTACAGAAACTACTAAAAGCGTCGGCTATAAAGAAGATAGTAAAGTACCTTCCTGACTAGATTAGATTAAACCAATACGATTTCCGAACGTTCTGTAACGTACATATTCTGGCAACATCAAATGCAATGAATAGTGAAAGTCCCGTCAGTAACTTACATAATCATGGGTCGTCACTGAAGACGTTCTTAAGAACAGCTATCTCGGGTCCGATGAGGAGCCGGCCGGAGTGGTCGAGCGGTTCTAGGCGCTTCAGTCTGGGACCGCGCGACGGCTACGGTCGCAGGTTCGAATCCTGCCTCGGCCGTTAGTGAGTCATAGTTTTCGCTATTGCTTACTACCGGCTGCATCAGCACGCCATGTCATTTCCTCATCGCAGCCCATGTTACTGTTCTTTTATGTACTACCAGGAATTCCACACGTTCTAATTAGCACTGACCCACAATCACCTAATATTATTAACAGACCTTTCTATATCCACTGCATTTGATGTTGGCAGGATATATACCTCACAGAACGTTGGGAGGTCGCCATTGGTTCGATGGCTTAATGTTCTCCAGCCAAGTATGTACTTTTCTATCTACTTAATAGTAGGCATTATTAGTAGTTTTTGCACTTAACTGCCTCTGATTACTATGTATGTCGTTGTAGATTAACCTGAAGTTGCAATTCATTAACGCCAAACCGGTTATATCTTGATCCCACAGTAAATGAGGATTAGCAAACAACAAGCGGACTTTATAAATGTTAGACAATTTTACCAACTTTTTTTTTAATTATTCGACGAAATACTGAGGTCGAGCTCCTGTATTGCAGACAGTATCAAGTTAAAACCAACACCTCACTTTTTCATCCTCCCAAACCTGTCCAGGAAATATCGATGTGCTATGTATGTTGGCATCGTAAAAGTCTGCTATGTGATGAACCATTTTCACGGTCCCATTATAACGAAGAGAGTTCAGTAATGCTCGTACAAAATAATTGTAAGCTTTTCCATTGTAAACTCCACGAGGCTAGAGATTTTGCTAAAATTAAACCCGTCCGAACAGTCCTCGGAAGGCGCAACTCTACCGATCGACCGTCAAGTCATCCTCAGTCGATAGGCGACAGTAGATGCTGACATGAACCAGACTGCACCCTCGCAGTAAGTGTTCATAACCAGATATTTAACTTCCATGCACAGTACTGTGCAGTCATGGTAAGTTTTTAGCTAGTGATCTAGTGTGCAGTAGGAGAGGAAAAAAATAACCCCTCAGTCTGATACACTCTTTCTCTGGTTTCTGTAAGCCACTTCAGGCATTTGATGAGATGACTTCCTGCTTAACACCAATAGGCATAAAAGGCGTTCGTCACTGGCCATCCTCCGGTTCCTGAATATTAGCACTTGGTGGACTGCAGGGCTCTTTGACTGACTAGGAGGCAATTATGTTGTTTCACGACTCTTCTTAAACGATCTAGTACGGATATAAGCCTGAACTGTACACGGTGTTTCATTCATAATCGCGCGGGATTAGCCGAGCGGGTAAAGGCGCTGCAGGCATGGACTGTGTGGCTGGTCCCGACGGAGGTTCGAGTCCTTCCTCGGGATATTTTAGGTTACGTATTGTGTAATCTCAGGGACTGATGACCTTAGCAGTTAAGTCCCATAATGTTTCACACAAATTTGAACTTTTTTTTTCATTCACAGACATCCTTGAGTACCTCTGAGAACAACTAAAAGACACTCACAGCTCTCAAGTTACAAGCAACGACTGAGGCTGAAAAACACTACCACTTTATGTGGTCGGAAGATAGTACCAGCGGGCAACAGTAAATTACAAGGTGTTGTTCACGGACTTGGGGGTTTTTTATCTTGTTCCTCCAGCCATGTGCGTACCGTAGTTTCTCTTTTAAGCGACGAGTTGAGCTCTATGTACGCGTAGATCAAGTTTACATGTATGTTGCAATACGATATTTCTGCTGTCACTCCGTTACTTTCCACCTCCTGCAGTATAAATTTTGCAAAGTTTTTGTTTCGTGGCCTTGGTATGCAGAAGTACATAAATGAATGAGTGGAAATATTTGAAGAATTCATAGCATATATATCACCCACGTTCCACTGCAAATTTAGGTTTCGATTGATTCAGATTTCTGTTCGTACATTTTGTAAATATTACACTCGTATGTCAGTTCACTTGAGAGTCTTCTTGCACGATAAACGAAAATGATTTTTCTCCGAATCGTGGGGTACCAACAGATTTACTATCCGTTAACGATATTACCTGGACATCACGATCGGAATAAAGATGTGTAGAGACACTGGCCAAATGCTTTGGAGCTGGTGTTCGCAGCTGATAAAATTCTTAAAAGATCTGAATTACATTTTTCAGTGTTAAATGGCATCTTCTAAAACACTAAAGGAACCATACAATCGGCGTTGCAACGGTTTGTAGCACTTGAGTTGCTATGGCGAGGATCTCTGAACGGTAGAAATACCTGTTGTATATTTGTTTAGTGTTTTGTAATAAAGCGTCCTAAACGACAAAAAGGACTTCATTGAAACTGACACTGGCAGCGGAAACTTACGACGTTATATACCCAAAAGGTAATATTCGGAAGTAGAAGGTGTAAAACATGTATTTTTTTTCTAACTGCAAAAACTGAAATTCGTTCAGTATTAATACTGAGACTCGTAAAGCCAAAACAAGAAATCGCACTCACCACCATATGCTCTCCGTAAGTTTCATCGGAGCTTACACCCCGAGTGAAAAAATATTCGCGAAAGACCGCTCTGGCCTGCATTATCTCCATCAAATCCTTTCTCCAGGAGGCGCTAGTCCAGAAAAAGAAGGAAGAGAGCTTCGACGGTGTTCGTAAAGCGGGGTAGAGGTATTACCAGTTTGAAGCCGAGAGATGGGTAATCTTACCTGAAAAGCTCAGCTGCTAGAAACACTGTCAGCAAAGGAGTGTGTGTCGCTTCGAGACATAGTTCAGCACGAGGCTGTTTTTACTTTCGGCTACAACGTCTTGTGGTGATTCAATGCAGTTATTGAAATCTGAATTATATACGTTGATATCTCACATTTATCGTTATGTGTACTTCGCCCTGTCATTTGATATCGCAATTTTTCTACGCTAAAGAAAGTTTGTAACAAGTACAGAGTTACACGTTACTATGCGTTGTATGATTTTTATACTGTGAGTGGTGTAGGCGATTCCTGAAGCTGAATCATAACACAGATAAGTTCTGCCACGTTCATGTGAACTGAGAAGCAAAGAAAGCCGCGCGGGATTAGCCAAGCGGTATGGGCGCTACAGTCATGGACTGTGCGGCTGCTCCCGGCGGAGGTTCGAGTCCTCCCTCGAACATGGGTGTGTGTATTTGGCCTTAGGATAATTTAGGTTAAGTAGTGTGTAAGCTTAGGGACTGCTGACCTTAGCAGTTAAGTCCCATAAGATTTCACACACATTTGAACATTTTTGGACAAGAAGCAAAGAAAGACATTTTAGAAAATGAAATTTATGTCACTGATTAGCCACTGACAATTTACAGGTGCTTATAGTTTCAGAACGATATTGATGTGTGAAATTCCATTCTTTTTTTCCCATACTGGTTTCGAGCGGCCAGTCCCAAATTACTCTCCTGTGCTAAATTCTTCATCTCAAAGCAGCACTTGCAACTACGTCCACAGTTGTTTGTTGGATGTATTCCAATCGCTGCCTTCTCCTGTAGTTTTTATTCTCCACGTCACGCTCTACTACTATCCTCAGTGAAAATGAAGAATAATTACAGGATCTGTCTGAGGGAATGAGTAGTCTACCGTTTACAGAATAAGATTTGAGGGTAAACTGGAAACAGAAAAAGGTAATCAGATGTAGCAGAAACAAGAATAGCGAAATACTTGACGTCAAAACTGCTGATCACGAAATAGACAAATTTAAGGAATTCTGCTACCTCGGAAGCACAATAACCTGTGACGGACGAGGCAAGGAGACTTAAAAAAGCAGATTAGCACAGATAAGGAGGACATTTCTGAACAAGAGACGTCTACTGGTATCAAACACGTTATTAATCTGAGGAAGAAATTTATGATAACATACGTCTGGAATACAGCATTGTATGGTAGTGAATCTTGGGCAGTGTGAATACCGGAAGGGAAGAGTATCGAAGCATTTGAGATGCAGTGCTACAGATAAATGTCGAAAAATAGGTGGATGATAAAAGAATAAGGAGGTTCTCCACAGAATACCTCCTTTTTTTATCTTATCGTTCACCTGTTAATGATGGAAATAAATAATAAAAATCTTAAAACAATGATAAGTATAAAAACATGGTAATCTATTTTGAATTTAAAGAACGTCCGCTTAGCTAAAATTACAGAATGAAATAACTGAGGGGAAAATTTTTAAATATTGGAAATTGCCAGTGGCGTGCATGTTAATTCATGATGCTAATTAACGTAATGTTTGTTTCATCTTTCACGAATATTTTTAACTGAAATTATTTTCTTATCGAAAAAAAAACTACAATTAGGGCTTAATACAATCTCTTTCACGCTAATTTGCACTCAACTCATTTCCCCCTACTCATCGACCAGCTTGGATCCCTACAGCGTGGGGGACATTCACTAGCCTACCGTATGAGAAAACTGCTAGCGCTATCTACAGCTACAAACATTGATGCACAATGGCAAGTCTCTAAAGAGCATGGAAGATTTATGTCTACGTTTAGGTGATAAAGGCAAATCGAGGCGTGCTGCCTTAACTGGAGAAAACAACCCAGGTGCACCGAGGAATACAGGCGCTGGCTTAAGGCCATTTCAGTTATCTAGAGCCGGCAATTCCGAAATCAAAGCAGTCGGTACCACGACCGTAATCAAGATTTAAATACTTATGTTTCCGACCACATGGGCCCCTTTACAAAGAAAAACAGATTAGCAAAGAAGCAGTCAGGGAAATATAACTTAAGTATAATTCGACCCGGTGGCCGAGAGATTAGAAAAATTCAAAAATCGTGTAAAAGCAAACAGCAACGTACGAACTTTTTAAAAACGATATGGCACCATGGGCCGCTAAACATTTACCCAAATAATATATTTAGATTTAAAATTAAACTCACCTCAACGGCGGATTCCATGTAATTTCAAGGTCATAAATTTTTAATCATGTTTTTTTTAATTTTTTTTTTATTTTTCTTTTTTTTACAAGGAACCATTGGAGAAATAGTAAACTCCTAATCATAGGTCGGCAATTGACTTCCAGAGGCATTATCTCAAAGAGTACTGCATTGCGGCTAGTTAAAACTGAAAATGGTGATTAACCTTTAAATCTGCGGTCCGTACAGGGGCCGATCGGGTGAATAGCATGATACAGCAAAATTAAACTGAAACTAGTAATGTTTTTAGAAGCTGAGGACATTCACACATTTATACCTTAAACGAGTGGTGCCCCAAGTTTTAAAGTAAATTCAACCCATGAGTCGACTAACTGAATCAAACCAGATCGTAAACCAGTAAAAACTCCTCAAGGCTCAGGGCATGAGACACTTAAATTACAATTAGAGTGGTAGTTCTAATCTTTGGATTAAATCAGTCCAATGTCCGTTAAGTTAAGAGGCCAGTCTCTACCATGAGCCGCATAAGGAAACAAGCGAACACGTCCAAAGCCTCAGTACATGCCACACTTAATTTATAAATACGGCAGCAGTTATAATTTCTAGATAAAATCGGTTCGGTAGCCGATTAGTTAACGAAACCAAGAGTACAGCACGCTGGCGAGCTAAATTTCTAAACTGAGTATAAGTTTTTAAGTTGCTCCAGGCTCAGGGACCGACGGTTGCATAGGAAATTACACTAAGATCAAACTGAAACATGTATTCCTTTTGTACACTAAGGATATTAAGGCATTTATATTTTAAACAGAGCGGTAGCATAAGTTTTGTAATAAATTCGTCCCAGTAATGACTAACTGGTTCAAATGAGATCATAAACAACAAAACCTCCTAAGGTTCAGGACACGCCGCACATAAATTAAAATTAGAGCAACAGTTCAAGTCTTTAGATTAAATCGGAGCAATAGCCGTCTAGTTAGGGCATCCAGGCTCTACTAAGAGCCGCTGAAGGAAACAAGTGTTCTGAATCCTCAGTATATGCCACTCTTAAATTACAAATAAACTAATAGTTTAATTTTCAAGTTACACTCTGTACAGTTTCAAGCAAGTAACAATTTACTCAAGATGAGCTTGAGATTTTGAAATTAGCCCGCCTCTCCAGCCGAATAACCAGCAAGAAAAAGTAGAAACGGATTGTACTTTAAAATCACATAACTTTCATAGCCGTACAGCAGCTCTGTGGAGGGGCACCGCATAGGTGTCCCATTCAAAATGCTTCTGGTCGGCTGTTAGCTCCAGTAAGACCAAAACAAGTAAGTTACTCTCCACACTGATGACACTGAAACACACTAAAAGCGCGTCTAAGTTTGGGGCAACTATTTGCAGGTGCCACACTGACGGACTCCCTTAACCCACAGTAAGATACTCGAGCAGACTAAGGTTACAGGTACAAAGCACAGTATAATCTATAACAATAACCAAAGAAAACGCCAGAGAAGACACAGGCTCATTAAAATCCCATGAACACAGTTGTGCTGAGGCCAAATGTTGGGGACCAGTTAACCCACGTCTTCGTTCAAGATCGCCAAAACACGAAGTTTGAAAAACGATAAGAGAGGGAATGCGACAAAACCACACTCTTACGGACCGAGTAAGGCAGCTTCCGCTACTAGCAAAAATCAACCGACACCTCTAAGAAACCAACGGTTTCGAATGAACAATCTGAACCGATCGGACACTGCTAAGTCCCCACGGTTCGCATGTTTACAAGTCTGTTGCCGAGCCAAGGCAGGCAAAACCAATAACTCAATCGCCAAGAGAAAATGATAAACTCAGGCACACAGACGCCAACCCAAGCGCCCGGTACTGGTGGAAAATTCACTCCACAATACGTCTGGATTCACGTCTCCACTTCCCGCCTGGACTTCAGACGGTCTCCGTCCAAACTCTGGCGTTCCCCGCACTCCACCCCACTACCGCACCCTCCTCAGACGGTCACGCGACGGCAGCGCCAATAACCCAGCAGCGCCATCTACGATAGTCAACGTGAAGCTGCCACCTCGGGACGTCGAGGATGACAATTCAAACACGGACGAGCCGGTATGGTTCAGTGAAGCTAAAAATCGATATTGGTGCTATAGATGGAGAATATCATTTTTGAAAGACTAAAATTTGCATCTTTAAAACACAAAACAGGACAGTGGATAAAAGATGGGAACCACCATTTACCTTACTACACACACTGATATATGGAAACTTTTTGCCAAAGACATAACTTCTGGCATTAAATTGTATTCGAAAGACGAACTACAGAAGTCACGTTCGTCAATTTCATGTGGCCAACACCCAATGATGGCGACCTCATCGATGTGCCATAAACTTCCAGAGTACACTATTTGTCCTGTAGACGAAAAGACAAACGAAGGTCATGGTTAATGTACCACAGACATTTACGAGAATACCAGTGGATATCGAGGTCACAGGTCTGTACTAACCACTAATATGAAATTCTTAAAATCCTTCCCACTAGCACTATAGTTGCTGATCATGCCGCTTATAGAATACAAAAATAACAAATCCCTTTTAGGTATGTGGTACTGTTTTCAAGCTGACAACGAATTTTGGTTTATTATTTCTCTTCCCTTCAAAAAATTCATGAATTAGGTACAACTTGCATGCATTTTTAATTAGTTATTTGGTAAGAGGAGCAAGTAAGAAAGTATACTCATTATTTATTTAGTGGGCTCAGCCAACATAGCTATGCGGATAGCCTCTTTCACAGTTATTGATTTAGTAAAAGTGAATTATAAGAACCTTTGAACGTAATACTTACTGAAGTTCAGTAACACAGAGGCATGGCTGAGCACAGTGACTAATTAGTAATGGCAGTTACTAGAGTTGTTTCACATTCATTTTTATATGGACTGTTGTTTGAATAGCGTCAAATCATTTATAAGTTTATAAAAGAATGATATCGTGAAAGAAACAGGAAGTTAAAGTTTTGTATGTGTTATTTCCATGCAAGAGATTATATCGCGCGTGAGGAACGCCACACATTATTTTCCGAGTTCCTTGTATGAATTATCAGAGCCTTCTTACATGCCAGAGTGATGACAATACGGGTCTTCCTCAACATTATGTATGTCTTTGGTGAATGTAATTGACATGCACATAATAATATTCACGCTGCCAATTTTCTTTCATCTAAATGAAATTTGCAATTATTTGATACATTACAATCTCGCAAGTGTGGTAGATAGTCAACTAATAATTCTGCATGCTGTACTCATACAATACACAGCCTTAACGAAAGCTATGCAGTACAGTCCTCATTGGATACTATTCAGACACTCTTGTAACTCACACCAAGTACTGACTTGTACTAGATCGCGTCGTGATAAAGCTTAACGGCTTGTTATTTTTTTTTTAATCGTGAAATTTCTAGATTTTATTTACAATTATTATCAAACCGAAGCCTGAATTCCACAATGCTTCCTTATACAGTTATCTTGATTCTTATGAGAACATGGAAGCATAGTACACCTATAAATTATCTCAGAAGTTTGTAATAGCGTAAATAACATAGAAACACAAAGCATTTTTTAAAAGTAACGCAATTTATATAACTTTATTCATAACCGTTTTCTTGGAGAATCTGCGTTCTCACTTCCAGACACATGTTTACTAAATAAATGTTATTACAATAATGGATACTTAATAACAACTAAGTTCAGTTAGCCTGTTTGGCCAGTTATATCACGTAGGGCAAACAGAATATTACTCTGATTGTTACAGCAATCGTGTTAATAACAACGAAACTGTACTTTTGATGTGTTGGAAAACAAAATGCTCCAATAAAATTCGAGAAACCATTTGTTATGCAGGTCTTATCTTTATGTGACCAGTATTTTTCGTGATTCGTTTGGATGGCTAAACTGAAATATTATTCCGTCGACAAATCCGTTGCTTTGGAGAGTTTACCACCATGAGACATTTATCCCTCTCGTCGAACTAGAGTATACTCGTCCTCGATCTGTAAGGAATCTTCTCCTTCATTTTCAGTAGGTAAGAATGACGACTGAACTCAAACATAGTTGATTATCTAGATGACGAATACTGTGTAACTGCAACGGTATATGGTAATATCGGGAGATTGTTGTATGAAATCCGGCTATCAGTGACGGGATTATTTGTAATATTAGTGTCCTTTGGTAGATTTATAATAAGGAGAACAATACATTTATGTTTATAACTAAATATAAGGTACGGTTCAGCAAGATGGATGCCATATTTGTTGAACGCTAAACAAAATTAAAGGCAAAACAACTGTCTTACAAATGTAAGCGCAGCTTTAAAATGTAATCCAAATTATTTTGCCCTCCGGCTTGTTAGCATGAATGAAACGTAAGTGAGTGAAACGAAAAAGCTATCAAAGGAGTTAAGTCTGGTGGGCTGCACCAAGAGAACATAAAGCTGATGAAGAGATTATGGCTTTCGTATTCTGTGATTCAAAAGAGATACCTCTTTTTTATTCCATCGCAACAAGCACAATAGTGACTAGCGAAAACTACCCAAATTTTCTGGACCAAAGTCGTAGAAAATTACATAAAAACTGTTCTGGCTTTTAAATGAAATAATACACATATAAACAAACTGCCCTGGTAACAGGTAACAGGAGTGTGATGTATGAATTTTACTAATTGCACGATTTAACACCCTGATTTTCAACTGATCCTGCAGCTACATCTGTCAGAGTAATTAAACTATCTAGTAATAGTAATGTGACAGTCTGACAAAACTCCGAAAAATTGGCCAGCTGAGCTAAATTTCACAGTTAAAGATCCATAGAGCGTACAGCGCAGTCGAGCTGGTCCCACGGGGTCGGGACCGGATTTCAATCTTGGGAGTTAGGTGGCCATGGAAGAACAGTAAACACATCCCGGTGCTCTTCAAACAACGCAAGTACACTGTGAGCTATGTGAAATGTTGCAATACCTTACTGGTAGGTGACACATTGCGCGGGGAAAAGAGAACTCCATGTAGGGCTGGACACGGTCCCGAAGGATAGATGGATACTTGTGTGCCCGCATCTCGTGGTCGTGCGGTAGCGTTCTCGCTTCCCACGCCCGGGTTCCCGGGTTCGATTCCCAGCGGGGTCAGGGATTTTCTCTGCCTCGTGATGGCTGAGTGTTGTGTGCTGTCCTTAGGTTAGTTAGGTTTAAGTAGTTCTAAGTTCTAGGGGACTGATGACCATAGATGTTAAGTCCCATAGTGCTCAGAGCCATTTGAACCATTTTTTTTTATACTTGTGCTGATGCAGCATGTCTTCCAAAATGACGAGAGCACCCAAAGAACGCCACGAAAATATTCCCCAAACCCGACGTCTCCCTCCTCCTGCCAGGACCCTTCCGACGACTGTTCTGTTGCTGGGTCTTTACTTTCAGACGTTCCACGTCCGATGGAGCATAGAACGTGATTCATCTGAAAAGACCACCAGTCACCACTCAGTCGACATCCAGTTGAGGTTTTTTTGGTCATCAGTCTACTGACTGGTTTGATGCGGCCCGCCACGAATTCCTTTCCAGTGCTAACCTCTTCATCTCAGAGTAGCACTTGCAACCTACGTCCTCAATTATTTGCTTCGCATATTCCAATCTCTGTCTTCCTCTACAGTTTTTGCCCTCTACAGCTCCCTCTAGTACCATGGAAGTCATTCCCTCATGTCTTAGCAGATGTCCTATCATCCCGTCCCTTCTCCTTATCAGTGTTTTCCACATATTCCTTTCCTCTCCGATTCTGCATAGAACCTCCTCATTCCTTACCTTATCAGTCCACCTAATTTTCAACATTCGTCTATAGCATCACATCTCAAATGCTTCGAGTCTCTTCTGTTCCGGTTTTCTCACAGTCCATGTCTCACTACCATACAATGCTGTACTCCAGACGTACATCCTCAGAAATTTATTCCTCAAATTAAGGCCGGTATTTGATATTAGTAGACTTCTCTTGGCCAGAAATGCCTTTTTTGCCATAGCGAGTCTGCTTTTGATGTCCTCCTTGCTCCGACCGTCATTGGTTATTTTACTGCCTAGGTAGCAGAATTCCTTAACTTCATTGACTTCGTGACCATCAATCCTGATGTTAAGTTTCTCGCTGTTCTCATTTCTACTACTTCTCATTACCTTCGTCTTTCTCCGATTTACTCTCAAACTATATTGTGTACTCATTAGACTGTTCATTCCGTTCAGCAGATCATTTAATTCTTCTTCACTTTCACTCAGGATAGCAATGTCATCAGCGAATCGTATCATTGATATCCTTTCACCTTGTATTTTAATTCCACTCCTGAACCTTTCTTTTATTTCCATCATTGCTTCCTCGATGTACAGATTGAAGAATAGGGGCGAAAGGCTACAGCCTTGTCTTACACCCTTCTTAATACGAGCACTTCGTTCTTGATCGTCCACTCTTATTATTCCCTCTTGGTTGTTGTAAATATTGTATATGACCCGTCTCTCCCTATAGCTTACCCCTACTTTTTTCAGAATCTCGAACAGCTTGCACCATTTTATATTGTCGAACGCTTTTTCCAGGTCGACAAATCCTATGAAAGTGTCTTGATTTTTCTTTAGCCTTGCTTCCATTATTAGCCGTAACGTCAGAATTGCCTCTCTCGTCCCTTTACTTTTCCTAGAGCCAAACTGATCGTCACCTAGCGCATTCTCAATTTTCTTTTCCATTCTTCTGTATATTATTCTTGTAAGCAGCTTCGATGCATGAGCTGTTAAGCTGATTGTGCGATAATTCTCGCACTTGTCAGCTCTTGCCGTCTTCGGAATTGTGTGGATGATGCTTTTTCGAAAGTCAGATGGTATATCGCCAGACTCATATATTCTACACACCAACGTGAATAGTCGTTTTGTTGCCACTTCCTCCAATGATTTTAGAAATTCTGATGGAATGTTATCTATCCCTTCTGCCTTATTTGACCGTAAGTCCTCCAAAGCTCTTTCAAATTCCGATTCTAATACTGGATCCCCTATCTCTTCTAAATCGACTCCTGTTTCTTCTTCTATCACATCAGACAAATCTTCACCCTCATAGAGGCTTTCAATGTATTCTTTCCACCTATCTGCTCTCTCCTCTGCATTTAACAGTGGAATTCCCGTTGCACTCTTAATGTTACCACCGTTGCTTTTAATGTCACCAAAGGTTGTTTTGTCTTTCCTGTATGCTGAGTCTGTCCTTCCGACAATCATATCTTTTTCGATGTCTTCACATTTTTCCTGCAGCCATTTCGTCCTAGCTTCCCTGCACTTCCTACTTATTTCATTCCTCAGCGACTTGTATTTCTGTATTCCTGATTTTCCCGGAACATGTTTGTACTTCCTCCTTTCATCAATCAACTGAAGTATTTCTTCTGTTACCCATGGTTTCTTCGCAGCTACATTCTTTGTACCTATGTTTTCCTTACCACCTTCTGTGATAGCCCTTTTTAGAGATGTCCATTCCTCTTCAACTGTACTGCGTACTACGCTATTCCTTATTGCTGTATCTATAGCGTTAGAGAACTTCAAACGTATCTCGTCATTCCTTAGTACTTCCGCATCCCACTTCTTTGCGTATTGATCCTTCCTGACTAATGTCTTGAACTTCAGCCTACTCTTCATCACTACTATATTGTGATCTGAGTCTATATCTGCTCCTGGGTACGCCTTACAGTCCAGTATCTGATTTCGGAATCTCTCTCTGACCATGATGCAATCTAATTCAAATCTTCCCGTATCTCCCGGCCTTTTCCAAGTATATCTCCTCCTCTCGTGATTCTTGAACTGGGTATTCGCTATTACTAGCTGAAACTTGTTACAGAACTCAATTAGTCTTTCTCCTCTTTCATTCCTTGTCTCCTGTAACCTTTTCTTCTACTCCTTTCCCTACAACTGCATTCAAGTCGCCCACGACTATTATATTTTCGTCCCCCTTTACATACTGCATTACCCTTTCAATATCCTCATACACTTTCTCCATCTGTTCATCTTCAGCTTGCGACGTCGGCATGTATACCTGAACTAACGTTGTCGGTGTTGGTCTGCTGTCGATTCTGATTAGAACAACCCGGTCACTGAACTGTTCACAGTAACACACCCTCTGCCCTACCTTCCTATTCATAACGAATCCTACACCTGTTATACCATTTTCTGCTGCTGTTGATATTACCCGACACTCATCTGACCAGAAATCCTTGTCTTCCTTCCACTTCACTTCACTGACCCCTACTATATCTAGATTGAGCCTTTGCATTTCCCTTTTCAGATTTTCTAGTTTCCCTACCAGGTTCAAGCTTCTGACATTCCACGCCCCGACTCGTAGAACGTTATCCTTTCGTTGATTATTCAATCTTTCTCTCATGGTAACCTCCCCCTTGGCAGTCACCTCCCGGAGATCTGAATGGGGGACTATTCCGGAATCCTTTGCCAATGGAGAGATCATCATGACACTTCTTCAATTACAGGCCACATGTCCTGTGGATACACGTTACGTGTCTTTAATGCAGTGGTTTTCATTGCCTTCTGCATCCTCATGTCTTGATCATTTCTGATTCTTCCACCATTTAGGGGCAATTTCCCACCCCTAGGACAAGAGAGTGCCCTTAACCTCTATCCGCTCCTCCGCCCTCTTTGACAAGGTCGTTGGCAGAATGAGGCTGACTACTTATGCCGGAAGTCTTCGGCCGCCAATGCCGATTATTTATCAAAATTTAGGCAGTGGCGGGGATCGAACTCGGGACCGAAGACGTTTTTGAGTTGAGGTAGTGGCGTGAAAATTGTAGTCATCGTCGCTGATGAACTGCAGTCACCGTGGGTAAATGCAATAAGCTCCTGCTGCGGAGGCTCGTACGCAGCAATGTTCAGTGAACGATTTCTGAGGAGGCACTGTTGGTAGCCCCTTGATCCATCTGGATGGTCAGTTGCTCAACAGTTGCAAGTTTATTCCCCGCATACATCTCTCCAGCCGTCTTTCTCCCTTGTCATCTACGGCCGGTGGTGCACCACAGTTGTCTCGGGACCGGTTTCGGATAGCGCCATTTTGGCTTCCACGGTATATTTAATCTCGGCGGCCCGCGAACTGTTTAGAAGCTTAGCAGCTTCGAAAATGCTTGCATCTTCGACCTGCAAGCCAATGACCATGGCCTCCTTAACTTTAAATAAAACGCTCTTTCGAGCATTACGACAACGACTGCACTTTTTTCCGTGTTCCACCGAAACGCTTTATATATCTCCCTCTCTGCTAGTTCTGTCACCTATTTGTGCGGATATTTCACGTAGATGTCGAAGACAGGTGGTGGTGACATTAATGTGACTGGACCGTACATTTTACCAAAGCCTTCTTTCATCCTCTAGTGCATTCGACACCCTTTCGATAAGGCCTTACTATTCGCATATTTATTGTGGTATTCCTTGTGGAAGACAGATATTTGAACTAACATGTTTCTTGATTGGCTTTAATATTGCAGAGATAATATTCACACACACGTAAATCACTGCACAAGACAACTGTAAGTGTTTGTGAACTTACGTCTCGCCACCTCCGTACTGCCGTACGGGGATATTTTCACCCTACTGTGAGCCACGCCGCCGCCGGATGGATTGTGATGCGTCAGGAGATCATTTTTACCAAGACTTACGAAGACAAGTAGGCCACACAGCCTTGAGCTGCCGACTACCAACATTACATCCAGCTTTGCCCTCTCAGTGCATTATGTATGGTCTCAAATAAACGGGGCCCGTGAGAAATACGAACTCCACAACGAACATGTGACATCACACTTGTTTCCTTGCCCGACATACATCGCGGACTCTCGGCCCCGTCCGGATCCCACGGGACATTAATGTGCCAGTGAACAGGTACTCACTAAAGATCTCAACTCTGTCATATGTTATAGAGAGTTTGTATGTATTTAAACGAGCTGTAAGGAATAATCAAAGTGGTCTGAAACAAAAAGTCGCTCCGTTACAGAAACGGTCGCTAGGACTCTTAAGACCTACACCGTAAGGCCCATGTATAGCGTTGGCACCGCTTTCTAATACCTGCATTTGTAAGTGATTTCATTCACTGCTCATAGTTAAATGAGGCCTGTCTCGTCAATTTAAGCACATTACGTGATACAGCGTGATTCAGCTGTCCCCGCCAATGCACTTTTATGCACTCCGCAATGTTATGTCTGTCCACAAACCACCAGCGGGGTTTTCATATTCTTTCTCGCTACGCTCAAACTACTAGTCCTACAGAAGAAATGAACGTGACCTTTTTGTAGGATATTTAATGTAGCTAAATTCTGTAGTGACATGCTTTATCACTAGTCTGTAGTTCTCGATTTATTCAAAGAAACTGACAAAAGTGAACTTCAAACGCAACCCCACTTCCACACTCAGCTCCCACCGGTTAGGATTTGTAATACCTTGCTCATGGCACTCCCTTCTACTTCTGTACAAAAATTTTCGACTGCACGAATCATTTCCCACATTCGACTCATTTGATCGTAATTGATTATCCTCATATGCCATTGGCTTAGTCGAGCACTTACAAATTGCAAAACTGACGCTTAGTCTAAATTTTACCTAATAGTTTCGTGAATTTTGACACCATAAAATGAGCAATTACGTCGTTGTGTACGTCAGGACTTTTCACTACGGAACTACTATGCTTTTAAGGATTAGATTTGATCTAATGGTCAACGTAATATTCCAAAGAAGTCGTTTTTTTACGTTCAAGGACACGTTTAAAGTAATAGTGTTAACGAAATAGAAAACTATGTTGGTGGCATAATAGACCAATCAACAGAGACTAAGGCCGAACATAGGAAATAATTCGTTTAGTCAGAAATCAGTATACAGCGGTTGGAGTACCAGGAGTGAAATACAAGAAATCCTGACTGGTGAGCGAAGAGAGTGTTGGCGGATGTGCGTTTCGTACCAGTCGGTGAACTTAAGGGATTTGGCACCTAAACAAAACAAAAAAAAATTACTTCAAAAGAGTGGGGTGTTAGAGAGGGATTCTGTGCCGTTATTCATAAAGAAATTCTTAACAAAACCCGTAAGGTACAATTCTCTTAAGACCACATACATTAAAACACTACCTCAATGAGAGCAATTTTCAAAAATCATTTAAAATGAGGAAATACAGTATTCCTTTAATATTTCCCAGTTATTTTAAAGGGAACAAATGAAGTTAAAGATAATCCACTAACAAAATACTGTTACAATCGAAACCAGAGAACGAAAGTCAATTTGATAAAAGCGTGTAATTCAGTTCAGTCTTGATATCTCTCTTACTCATCCAGATTGCTATACGTTAAATTAACCTTAGTATTTCTTAATGCAAACCACAATTAATCTTAATTTTCCCTGAACCAGCGGAACACTTTTGCTGAAGGTTTCATCGAAGGATAAGATGGAAGGAAATATCACATAACAACAAGGAATATCCGAAGGGTTGTACTGATTCGACGGACATATTCAGTTGCAGTCAAAAGCGGTCCAGCAAACAAAATCGTCACCCGCCACAAAGTAGACACACCCATTAAATATGAACCACTGGCAACTACTCAGACTTAAAAAACTGTAACAGGAATTCACCCCCGTACTCACACCAGACTGCCGTAGTGCAGTCAGACTGAAAGGGCCTGTGCGGTAGTTTTAGGCGGAAGACGTCTAGTAACTGATTTCGATAAAAGACGCCCGCAATGCCGGCCGGTGTCGCCGAGCGGTTCTAGGCGCTTCAGGCTGGGGCCGCGCGACCGCAACGGTCGCAGGTTCGAATCCTGCCTCAGGCATGGATGTATGTGTTGTCCTTAGGTTAGTTAGGTTTAAGTAGTTCTAGCGGACTGATGACCTCAGATGTTAAGTCCCATAGTGCTCAGAGCCATTTTTGAACGCCCGCAATACAAATACAGCTGGAGCCGGCATCCGTATCCAAAGTATAGAAGCATTTACAGACACATATTTCACTGCATCAAACACTCCATATCGGCCACTTCACGATAATCAACGGCAATTATCCCCCCGTGCTGCTTTTCTCCCTGCGCCCCCCAATGCGGCGACAAGACTCCACCAGCCGCACCACGGCCTCTGCTACTAGTTCTTAGCACCGTCCCACCTCTCCACGCCTACAGCGTTCGTTCATGTTCCGAGCGCTCCCGCATCAGGTCGACCGCCCACCGCTCCGTTTCTCTCTACCGCCTCGCGTGGCCCCGGTGTGCCGGCGCCCAGTAACTGGCCATTCCAGCCAGATGGCGCCGAATCTGGTTTCCAGCAGTCGATCGGCCGCGCGGCGAATTCGAAATGTGCGGGCGACCGGCACAGTCTGAATGTCACTTTTGTACGATTTTCCTGAAAAACTGCTAAACCACTGCCTCCAGTGAAAACGTATCCCTGTATAAAATTCAACTACATTAAATTTCATACAAAAAAGGCCTGTTCGCTTTTTCTGTAGTAGTATTGCTTCGCCCGTACCGAGCGAGAGAATATGAAAACCTCCCGTGTGGGGGTACAGCCAGGTATGACACTGCAGGTTGCGATGAACGACATCTTTAGTTGCAGCTAGATAACATCAAAATTAATTACCGAGAGGGGTAACGCCGTGGTTAGCACACTGGGCTCGCATTTGAGAGAACCACTCTTAAAACCAGCGTGCGGTCATTTACGTAAACAGCTTAAGGCAAATTCCGGGACGGTTCCTACGAAAGGTCACGGTTGCTACACTTCTCCATCCTTCCGTAATTGTAGCTTATGCTCCAACTATAATGACTTCGTTGTCGACGAGACGTTAAACACTAATCTCCTACTGTTCCTTTAAATTTGTTAGTATTCTATACCAGATTCTACGAGCGTTTTCTAACATTTTCCTGAACATGTTACCTGTCTGTACAGAGGTGCGGTTTACACTCACAGCTTCACAGGGCTATAGATGTTGCGTTTCAAGTCATTTACACATATCGTCTACTGTAGCTGTACTACCAAATATTTGGAAGTAAGCCGGCAGTTACTGTCTCTTGGATGTTCCCAACGCAGAACGACGTACTTCTTTCTGTTTCGGAGGAAGTCTTAAAATCAGTCGCATAAGAATTTCGATGTTTCGTATATGCGTTTACCATGGGCAGGATGACAGTCTAGAAGTCAAGAAACCCCGTCTAAATTAAACTCTGTTGTTTAATGCCTTCTGGATCTCATGATCAAAGAGACGACACACGAGGAAACCACATCGAATACTAAAGAAGCGCTATTCCATATTCCACAAGCAAAATATGTTTTTCGTAATTCCATAATGCACAATGGTTGAAAATTAAGTAGTGTCAACTATTTATTCACAACCGATACAAAAGAGTTACATGTTTTTACCTGTTACTGTCCTTCACCAGCGCTGTGTAGAACCCGTTGCCAGCGATGTGGAAGGCTAGTATACCGTTAGCAGAGCCCGTTCTTTTGATGGTGTGAATGGAGCGATCTAGTGCCTGTCGAATTTCTGGAACAGTTCTGAATCGAGTGCCACTGTTAGTGTACAGTATCCGTTCGGTTTTGGAGAACCATGAGCGACCAGCTTTGCGAATGAAGTGGCCACATTTTCTGCGCAACCCCCCATCATTTTGCACGACAATGCGAGGGCGCATACATCGCAAGCTGTGGCTGCTTTGTTCGGTCGATGGGACTGGAAAGTACTGTACCATCCACCATACTCCCCGGACCAGTTCTTGTGACTTTGATTTGATTCCGAAGATGTAGGAACCACTTCGTAGCATTCGCGTCAGAACTGTTCCAGAGATTTGACAGGCAGTAGACCACTCCATTCCACCATACTCTCAGGACCAGTTCTTGTGACTTTGATTTGATTCCGAAGATGTAGGAACCACTTCGTGGCATTCGCGTCAGAACTGTTCCAGAGATTTGACAGGCAGTAGACCTCTCCATTCGCATCATCAACAGAACAGGCTCTTCTAACGCTATACTACGCCTTCCACATTGCTGGCAACTGGTTCTGCACAACTCTGGTAACTACTTTGAAGGACAGTAACAGGAGCAAACATGTAACTCTTTTGTATCGGTTGTGAATAAATAGTTGCTACTATTGAAGTTCCAACCGTCGTATTTACGTCTGCTACAGTCTCGGGCAATAAGTGGTCTTCTCTAATCACATCAGTTGATCACATTTTCTGGCGACCTTTGATACACTCGGACATGTTCTCACGCATATCCGATATAGAATCTAACAGGTATCTCTTCAGATGGGGTGGTCTTCCAACCATGAAGTGACGTGGAGAGTTTTGCAGTCAATTGTATTTCCTACAGAAAGGCAGCAAAGCCAGACGGATGTAGCGAATTGTAGAAAGACGTGACGAGGGTCAATAACTGGGGCACGGACCGGTAGTTGACACTGAACGTAAACTAATGTAACATAATGCGCGTAAATTGTTGAACAGATCCTTTACTGTTCCACTAAGCTATTGGTAAAACATCCTCGGAAATAGGAACAATTGTAAAAATAGGTAAGAGTGACCGGCTGGAACAACGTAAAGTGGATGGACGAATGAAACAAATTGTAGGAAAAGCAGATGCTACGCTGGCAGTCGTTGGAAGATCTTAGGGAAATGTAATGTATTCAGTGAAGAAAAGGTTTACAAAAAAATCTAGAACCTATTCTCATTTATTGTTCACCAGCTAGTAATCCAATCCAAAATGGTTCAAATGGCTCTGAGCACTATGGGACTCAACTGCTGAGGTCATTAGTCCCCTAGAACTTAGAACTAGTTAAACCTAACTAACCTAAGGACATCACAAACATCCATGCCCGAGGCAGGATTCGAACCTGCGAGCGTAGCGGCCTTGCGGTTCCAGACTGCAGCGCCTTTAACCGCACGGCCACTTCGGCCGGCTAATCCTATCCAAGTAGGATTAATAGAAGGAATACAGCAGATTCTTACATATTGGAGCACGTGTTCTTCGCGGAGAGAATTACTGAACTAATGTACCAACAACATTTGAGCTGCCGAGATGCGTGCTGATCGGCTATCAAACTTATCGCCATTCGAAGACGCCGACTGCGCTTATTAAGCGGTTGAATTTGGAGGCAAAATCCTGTCGGTATGTAAAGATGAAGAGCAATCGTGAAAAATTTGTTCCAGTCACTTCGGTTTAAATGTGGTCCTTGCTAAACACATCGTGATACCTGCGCAGAACAATATGTGCGCTCCATTGAAGAAAATCCACGTTGAGGAATTGGATATTAGGGAATAATGTTCAAGACGTATCTCTGCGAGACGACGCGCGTTTTGACAAGAAATAACATATTGTGGCGTTTTTTGTTCAGCAGAGTGAGCAACTCTTACAATTCATGTTATTGCAGGTTTTGACTGAAAAATACGATAAGCAGTAATATTTTTCACTTTCATTCAATAATCTGTTATATTATAATAACTGAAAGTGAATCACCTTTCCAATAAGGAGTTGCTGTTACAATACATTTAATAAAGACACAAAGAATTTAAAGACATTACCTGCCATGGACTAATGTCGTTAATTCCTTTGTGTCTTCACTCATAGTGGCTGCAGATTCAGTACAGCGTCTATTCTTTCGGACCTGTTTGAGAGAACGGGCACCGCACTTACAGTACTTTAAATATTTTGTACTCGCCTACGATTTCCCTTCAAGTATTTCTGAAATTTATAAAACTTTAGAAACTGTTCTGGATTCATACTCTTATTTTGGAACGCTATTAGCAGTTGTTTAGCGGCTGTAGCCTTGCTCGGATACTGGCTTTGTCGCAGAAAGAGACAAATAGTAGTTTAGCGGAAACGACATATTTCTCTGTCAGCATCGCGATTCGCCTGTCATCTAACTAATGGAAACACAAAATTTTTTCTTCACAACTCGTATCCCGTTTACGTATATTTATTTACTGTATATGCTTGACATTGTCAAGCTAGGGGGATGATCTAGATTAATGCAGAAAATAAGAGTACAACTTCAAACAGCAAAGATCGCTATCATTCAGCATTTATTATGAAGATCTCGTTAAATTACCGGTTCCGAGATGAAGAGATGTGCCGACCCTAAACTGAATCCACTTGGCGGATTAACTACGACGGTCGGTGTACTGGCCACTCTAGAAGTGGTTTTTAGGAGGTTTCCCATGTCCTACTAGGTATATATCGGGCCGATGTCGAAGTCCCGCCCCAGTTAGATGCTAAACTTTGGGTCCCGTATTGAATGGTGTGCATACCAGACGTGAAAGCTCATAGCTTCCACAACGCTCTGTTTGTGATAAGATTCTGCTGCGAAAATTCTAAGAAAATCATTATTTTTGCCACAAAACCTGGCTATGAACTTATATGAAAAGGTGATTACTTTGAAAATAAAGTTGGTTCATGTGAAATATAATGAAAGAAGGAATCTGATTTCTACACTATTTGGCCTATCTGGCTCCTACTGGATAACACCATGTAAATTGCTCTCGTATCTACAGCTCGCATTTACAGCTCGTCTCAGTAACAGAGCTGTAAATGCGAGCTGTCCCAGTAGCTGAGTGGTCAGCGTGACGGATTGCCGTCCTCTGGGCCCGGGTTCGATTCCCGGCTGGGTCGGAGATTTTCTCCGCTCAGGGACTGGGTGTTGTGTTGTGTTCATCATCATTTAATCCCCATCCGGCGTGCAGGTCGCCCAATGTGGCGCCGAATGTAATAAGACCTGCGATATGGCGGCCGGACCTGCCCCGCGAAGGGGCCTCCCGGCCAATGACGCCAAACGCTCATCATCATCATCAGTAACAGAGCTGCAAAATCTAGCTACTGAAGCACGCACAGTTAGCCGGCCGGAGTGGCCGAGCGGTTCTAGGCGCTTCGGTCTGGAACCGCGCAACCGCTACGGTCGCAGGTTCGAATCCTGCCTCAGGCATGGATGTGTGTGATGTCCTTAGGTTAGTTAGGTTTAAGTAGTTCTAAGTTCTAGCGGACTGATGGCCTCAGAAGTTAAGTCCCATAGTGCTCAGAGCCATTTTGAACAAGCACAGTTGCAATACGTTCTCTAAAATATTACCATCATTCTTGGTTCATAGTTTACTGTACAGTTTTAAATAAACTGAAAGTTAATCGTCTCTTGGGCAATGACGCTGGGTTAAATGAACTAAGTACCAATCTCATATCATTTTGACTTAATAACAAATGAAACTTCAATAATAGTTAAGCTTTCTCTGAAACCACGTAACAATAATCTAAGAGTTACAAAAACTAGACTTCACTTATATAATATTTCCTTAAACAAAATTACTAAATCTGGTTCTTAAATCCATTTATCTCACAATGATCGATAAATTCTAGGAAAAATATGAAAAGCAATAAGATTCCTGATCTGGATGTCTGACAAACCATGAATGTTGCTCTATCAAACCGCATCCGCAAATACAACAAACTTAATCCTTATTTGTAATCCATTCTCCACAAAGAATATAATCAGAACACTGTAAAAAATAAATTCTTTTCCTCTCTACAATAAATCTTCCATTAATACGCAATATAATTCCCAAAAAAATCTCCATTGTATGCTGTACACTGCTACTAAACCAAAACTTGATTACTGTTCACATCTAACACTAAAATTCGACTGTCTGTCGCCTCTCCTCTTCTCGCGAACAACAAGTAGATCCGGCGCCGATCTTTGCAGAACAAAGCTCACCTACAACAACTCATCGCTGTGCAGCCCTGCTTCTCTGGTGAGGCTACGCTCGCATGTCTAAGCAGTTCAGAACTTCCGAGCCCGAATCCAGACATCGAAAACAAAACAAAAAATTCTATAAAAATTTACAAGCACACATTAAGAACACTTTCGCTCAATTTAACACTCAAAACACGCAGGCAGTAAGGGTGCGCATATTCAGTCCCGGAGGTAAAGGGGCGACGAAATACAGGGCGTCAGGCCATCCCTGGAATGGCAAATGCTAAAACGTCACCTTGCCAACCTTGCGCCGATGCGTGACAAAGGCACAAGGAAAAGAAGGAGGTTAGCCTTTGAGAATGTGTCACACGTATCCTCATATATAGATGCATTGCGTTAAATAGCCCGTAAACTACTTCGTTCCACCTCGAATTCTATAAAATGCAATTAGTGTAAGAGCACTGTAATTAAGTGTGTGCTGCATTAGGGGAGAGTGTTACATATTAAAATTCAGACTTTAGCCTCTAGCCAGTCCTCTAATAGAAGTTTAATACATTGTATTATTCCATTTTGAAATGAACGCATTTTCTTAATGTTTTTTGCAGTCTTTTTCAGAAACTACAAACACTTTCCCAGAAAAGTAACGTTTCTTCAATTGCGAAAAGCTGTTCCAATGTACAGCATCGTCATTTACATATGAACTGTTGTTGTTGTTGTGGTCGTCAATCCTGAGACTGGTTTGATGCAGCTCTCCATGCTACTCTATCCTGTGCAAGCTACTTCATCTCCCAGTACGTACTGCAGCCTACATCCTTCTGAATCTGCTTAGTGTATTCGTCTCTTGGTCTCCCTCTACGAGGTTTACCCTCCGCGCTGCCCTCCAATACTAAATTGGTGATCCCTTCATGCCTCAGAACATGTCCTACCAACCGACCCCTTCTTCCAGGGAAGTTGTGCCACAAACTCCTCTTCTCCCCAATTCTATTCAGTACCTCCTCATTAGTTATGTGATCTACCCATCTAATCTTCAGCATTCTTCTGTAGCACCACATTTCGAAAGCTTCTATTCTCTTCTTGTCCAAACTATTTATCGTCCATGTTTCACTTCCATACGTGGCTACACTCCATACAAATACTCTCAGGAATGTCATCTATACTCGATGTTAACAAATTTCTCTTCTTGAGAAACGCTTTCCTTCCCATAGCCAGTCTACATTTTATATCCTCTCTACTTCGACAATCGTCAGTTATTTTGCTTTTGTTGATGTTGATCTCATATCTTCCTTTCAAGACACTGTCCATTCCGTTCAACTGCTCCTCCAAGTCGTTTGCTGTCTCTGACAGAATTACCATGTCATCGGCGAACCTTTACGTTTTCATTTCTTCTCCATGGATTTTTATACCTACTGTGAATTTTTCTTTTGTTACTTGCTCAATATACAGATTGAATAACATCGGGGAGAGGCTACAACCCTGTCTCACTCTCTTCCCAACCGCTGCTTTCCTTTCATGCCCCTCGACTCTTATAACTGCCATCTGGTTTCTGTACAAATTGTAACTAGCCTTTCGCTCCGTGTATTTTACCCCTGCCACTTTCAGAATTTGAAAGAGAGTATTCCAGCCAACATTGTCAAAAGCTCTCTCTAAGTCTACAAATGGTAGAAAAGTAGGTTTGCCTTTTCTTAATCTAATATTCCATTCAAATTTAATTCTTGTCAATGCCGTCTTTAATAATCTACATCTTACATTGTTAATTTATTACACACCAGTAATCAGTAAGTGAAATCAAATTAAGAAGAAGTTTTATCAGAAGGCAGTTACAAGTTATAAACAATCTGAAATAGAAGCTGATGGTAACTAACACAAATTTCCATTTCAAGACAGGGAAAATTGTTAAGAAATTAAAGAAACTCATTCATTTTTAAATATGAAGGCCTTACCATCCGCACTTTATGTAACTAGTGTTAAAAATATACACAATTTTACTCACCACAGAACTCTGTAACGGAAGAGCCAACAATATCCGTCAACAGCATTAGCATTATACCGCGCATACACAAATACACAGAAGTCTTAATACTTACCAACACTGGGAAAAACACAACCTTGTGTCTCACAACAACAAAAACAGCAGAAAACGCCGGCCACTGCTTGAGCTAGTGAGCATTCCTTCACATCTTTCTAAAATCGGTCAGTAGATTGAAAC
Organism: Schistocerca americana; assembly: GCF_021461395.2. Classification (NCBI taxonomy): domain Eukaryota; kingdom Metazoa; phylum Arthropoda; class Insecta; order Orthoptera; family Acrididae; genus Schistocerca; species Schistocerca americana. The sequence goes on from NC_060123.1 coordinate 357,915,317, forward strand.
ACTGTCTAGAAAATGCCTTGTATTCCTGGTTATAGTATCCCTCAGGTACACTCTACCCTATTTTGTCAGCGATAGAGGCAAGAACATTGCAAAAAATAAGCACTTAATGTCTTGATGGATGAGCCTCTAGTTCACAGTATTTCACATAATGTAATGTTTCATAACAAATGTAATACACCTCTTATTACCATAGCTTCTGTATGTGCAAGTAACCTACTTGCTTTCTTTAGCACGGTAATAAAGCCAGCCACGTACTGTTTTGGCGAGTTCTTTAACAACTCCCCAGTAAACACAAACGGCTAGGGTGAGGAAGAGACGAGACGGAGAATGTTGAACCTTCTTCTGATGTAAGACACGAATATTAATTTTTGTTAGTATTTCAATTTACTTCATTTCTGTTTTCATAGAACATGGCGCTACGCTGATATGGAAGAGTTCCAATTATCCAGCGTAATATTAATTAAGCGTAATATCAATTAAGCGTAATATTAATTAAGACATTCATTGGCCCATACCAGCATTGTGTACTGGAGTTACTCAGCGAATTCGAGAGGTCGTTTCTCTCTTCATTAGTTAGAGTGCCTGCTGCTCTCAGCACAGGAACATCTTTTTTTTTTTAAAAAAAAAAAAGAAGGTTTTTCCTAAATATGGCGTGAAAGAGAAAATATTTCTCCGCCTCAGAACCTGCTCTCTTTTAAACCATCAAACTTACAGCTTCAAATTATGATCACTCTTTGCACATATAATCTCACCAAAGACACGAATATCTCAGAATCCAGTAGGATTTTACATTAAGTGAACTGCTGCCAATTGCGATTTATCGTTAATCTCTTGAAAAGATAGACATTCACGGAAGTCCATTTGAAACGTACAGCAAGGTAGGGGAGGAATACTTTCTTTGAACACCATGTTGGGTTCTTGGATCGATGCCGTGATGTTAAGGTGTTTAATAAGTACTACAATTTCAAGCATTTGTTATAACTGTAAAGAAGTCCAGCCCTTTTCTTTTCATAGGAAAAGGCATGAAGATCGGCTCGATTTTTTAACGTTTATGACAAAAGAACATGTATTTTATGAAAGTGCGTCTTCTGTATTTCGGCGTCTGAGATTATTTTTCATGGTATCTATCAGAAATGAAATCTAAAATCCGTCTGTGTCTTGCATTTAGATTTCATTTCCAGTAAGTAACGGAAATAAAACATAAAAACCCACAATCAACGGACTTTTATTCATAATTTATGCAGAGTCACTGTGTGCCATACGATATCATTATAGATCCATCAACAAATGAAAAACTGTGCTTCATTTCTTTCATATCTACTGCTACACTCCTCGCACGACGTGTTCCACAAACATCTGCTCTTCTCCAGAAACTCTGTTACCAAAGTTCCGTCTCCCTCGCGCTCTGTGCTTTTAAACAGCATTTTTTCCCGTGCGTTATGACGAAAAAAAGAACTTTTGTCGGGAGGTTGACATGACAGCGCAATTCGTTGGGTGAAGTGTAGGGCAGGCGGGCGGTAGGGGAAAATATGCTGTCGAATAGCTGCACCCAGCCGACTGTCCGACAAGGAATATCAGTCCCTCAGTCGGTCAAGGAGCCTACACATGTACGGTCTGTTGGCCGTTCGTCCTATAGACTTATGCTTATGTACGACTCTTAACACAGATGAGAGACATTAGAAATGAAATTATGTAATCTATGACGTCAACAAGTCTTTCATAATATGTAGATGTAAAACACATTACAGTATCAACAGCGTATTCCTCTATGATCGTAAATGATATCACCCTTGCTTACTTCCCGGCATCAAAATTTCTATGCTCCCTACCACGGTCATATAACTTGATAATTAGACGAATGCTAACATTACTATCTACTAAGAACCAAGCGAGGTGGCGCAGTGGTTACCACACTGGACTCGCATTCGGGAGGACGACGGTTCAATCCCGCGTCCGGTCATCCTGATTTAGGTTTTCCGTGCTTTCCCCAAATCGCTCCAGGCAAATGCCGGGATGGTTCCTTTGAAAGGGCACGGTCGACTTCCTTCCCTAATCCTGTGAGACCGATGACCTCGCTGTCTGGTCTCCTCCCCCAAAACAAACCAAACTATCTACTAAGAGACCAACATCTACAAGGTAGTAAGACTGTGATATGTGGAGAAAAATAACTCGCGTTAGCACATGAAAAACACTGTATGCAAGAGAAAACCAATCTTAAATATTATTTAGTTTTCTGAAACAACTTTAGCCAAAACAATTCTACCAATATATCGGCCTTAATTTGAGGAAGAATTTTCTGAGACTGTACGTTTCGAGTAAAGCATTATATGGGAATGAATTATGGGACGTGAAAAAAAACTACATAAGACGAGAATCGAAGCGTTTGACAGGTGGTGCTGTAGAAAGACGTCAAAAATTAGGTGAACTGATAAGAAATGAGGAGGTTCGCACAGGAACGACGAGGAAAGGAAAGTATGAAGAAGACTGATTAGAAGGAATGACAAGATTACAGGACATCTGTTAACGTACTACGAAATAGCTTCCATGGTACTAGGGGAACTGTAGAGGGTAAAATCTATGGGGCAAAACAGAGACTGAAATATATCTAAAAAAAAAAACTAAGCACATTTCGTACAAGTGTTACTCTGAAATGAAGAGGTTGTCACATTAGTACAATTCGTTTTGGGCCGCGTCAAACCAGTAAGAAGATTGACGACAAAAAAATTAAAGAAGCTTTTGAAGTTTGGTATGTACGCGATTCTAAATCTGTAGTACAACAAAAATAAAACAAAAATACTGTATTGGATGGCTTATGTGTATACAGGGTGTTACAAAAAGGTACGGCCAAACTTTCAGGAAACATTTCTCAAACACAAATAAAGAAAAGATGTTATGTGGACATGTGTCCGGAAACGCTTAATTTCCATTTTAGAGCTCATTTTAGTTTCTTCCACCTACGCTCAAGACGCACGTTATCATCATTTCATACGGGATACTCTATCTGTGCTGCTAGAACATGTGCCTTTACAAGTACGACACAACATGTGGTTCATGCTCGATGGAGCTCCTGCACATTTCAGTCGAAGTGGTCGTACGCTTCTCAAAAACAGATTCGGTGACCGATGGATTGGTAGAGGCGGACCAATTCCATGGCCTCCACGCTCTCCTGACCTCAATCATCTTGACTTTTATTTATGGGGGCATTTGAAAGCTCTTGTCTACGCAACCCCGATACCAAATGTAGAGACTCTTCGTGCTCGTATTGTGGACGACTGTGATACAATACGCCATTCTCTAGGGCTGCATCAGCGCATCAGGGATTCCATGCGATGGAGAGTGGATGCGTGTATCCTCGCTAACGGAGGACATTTTGAACATTTCCTGTAACAAAGTGTTTGAAGTCACGCTGGTACGTTCTGTTGCTTTGTGTTTCCATTCCATGAAGAGAAGTAATAAAATGAGCTCTAACATGGAACGTAAGCGTTTCCGGACACATGTCCACATAACATATTTTCTTTCTTTGTGTGTGAGGAATGTTTCCTGAAAGTTTGGTCGTACCTTTTTGTAACATCCTGTACAGAAGGTGTTAGAATAAAGTATTCCTTTAGATGTGCTGGACTGGACCGAAATAAGATAAAAATGTCCAGGAAAGATTGGCTCTAAAATACATACCTTATGAGCTACGAGCAACTGACCACCCTCACTGCTGTAAAACACATCTCTTCTACTGAGTGCTCATAGCTCTTAAAGTCAGATGTGTCGTCTTTCTTTCTACATGCTTCGTTGTTTGAGAAGGACGTCATCTATTTCGTGGCATGGATTTATTTAAATACAAGAACCTCTCAGAAAGGAGGGTAGAAATTCGTCATACTTCTTCTTATGATTCTCGCTCACTGCCACCCAAGCCAGTAGCACACTTTCTTTTCGAGCCCAGAGGGTACGAAAATCTATCTTTTTCAATTGCACAACGGCTATTACCATGACCCTACTATGACTTCACTGTGACAACAGACGCACTGAGAATGTTATATTACATATCAGAGTATTCTTTCCTTTTCCGAAAATCGGCCTGATAAAAATAACCTGTATTAATTCAGCTTGCTTCTTAACTTCGACATTTTTCCGTGTCACAGCCCTTGTTATTCTTGTTGTTCCACGGGCAGAACAGGCCAAACTCTTTCTTGGTCACAGGCGCCAACCACATTACTCCTAAAGATGGGCACCTGCATAAAGATGTTCAGAGTACATTATACAGACACATTACTTTTACCTACATTAAGAATTGGGTAGCTAGCAGCATTCACACAATCCTCTTCCTTTAGCAACACGTTCCACATTTCTTCAATATTTGTATAAGATAGAAGGGGTTCGCTTTCACTAATTGTATTAATTCTCAGTCAACTCTTTGACAGGCAATTCTGCGCAGCATCACTCTCTCCTGCATTCCACTCCTAATTCCTCATATCAGTTATCCGTGTCTCTATGACTCTCTGCGTTTATTCGTGATTGACATTCCGTCGCTTCTGTCAGTCTTGGCTGTCACTGAATCTGTTACGATGCGACTGAGCGCCTGTCTCTGAGTTTTGGTCTCACTGGTAACTTCTCTGACAGCGGAGGTTCCGTGGTTGCCAATCCCATTGCTCCATAACACCACGTCTATTTGGCAATTACTCCTCACCGTTATGTTTTCTCCAAATTTCTGACATCTCAATCGTTGCCTAGTTCTTGTAAACAATGGGATATTCTGATGTCATTCATGTTGCTTCCCACGATCACAATTTCCCTCTGCAGACGATCTGGTAGCTTCCTCAAGCCAATGCTTACTACTTCAGGATGCTCATTTGGTGTAGCTAATTATTGATCCCTTAAAACACATAACTGGTTCACATTGTCAGAAGATCTATATATCTCCATCATCAAGATGTTTAATTTGACTTGTTCTTGGACCAAAACTCGCCCAAGAATGTGTATCTCTGCTCCGCTTAGGTCCTACATTCACGCAATTCAATAGATGCTTATGAGCTGCCATTTCGTCCCCTAGACGCCAAACACAAAATTCGGTTTGAGCAACAGGCTTCACGAAATTTCAAGGTGTCCACAAAATGGTCAATACATATGTACTGCGATAGAGTGCCTTTTGCTCTCATCAACATAAAATTCACTGGTGACTTAAAGTTCGTCTGCTTCGGGCGCATTAGGGATCCACGCACATGACCTAATCTTTCTTCAGAATACTGCAGTTCCTCAGAATCTGCTCGCTTCCTCCTTTCTCCATTCGCAAAATCGTCGTATATGCCACTCGCACTTTCTCGTATTTTTTTCATCACGAGCAGCTGTATGTTGAAGACATTACAATGACCGCTATAGTTCATTTCCATCTCATTTTGCTTAAGTCACAGCAGTTACTTTACTTCCTCCTTTCCAGTAATCCCAACTGTACGTGTGCGATCTGATTCATTTTAGTTCCAGCTTAACAACTGATCAACCATGGGTGCTAATACTTCTGATCTATCTACATCTTTGTCAGCTTCCGCCCCACATTGTTACATGCCGTGATACTTACTGGCGTAAATTTTGCAAGAATTAAGTTCGTTCTTTGTTCACTTCGCTCAAGACGTCGCATTTTCTCGAGTTCAATTAGCCCACCATCAGATCACAGTAGAAAGATTACTCGGTGTTCAAGTCGTTAGGTTTATTGGTCTTGATCATCAGTAGCTGGTTCTAGGCTCCAAGCTGTTGTAACAGGACAGCCTGAAAGTGTTGAAATTGAAAGTAAGCAGTTTGACTGTCTCAGATTCGCAAACTATTGTCTCCACAATCGTGCTCTGATGGACATCCGCCTCTCCCAGTAGCCGGCCGGAGTGGCCGTGCGGTTCTAGGTGCTTCAGTCTGGAGCCGAGCGACCGCTACGGTCGCAGGTTCGAATCCTGCCTCGAGCATGGATGTGTGTGATGTCCTTAGGTTAGTTAGGTTTAATTAGTTCTAAGTTCTAGGCGACTGATGACCTCAGAAGTTAAGTCGTATAGTGCTCAGAGCCATTTGAACCATTTTTTGAGCCTCTCCCAGTGTAGATTTAGTGGTTAGCGCCAGGTTCATACTACTTTCTGCCTGTGCTGACGTGCGGTGGCTTTGTGTGACTCCTGCCTAATGGTTTCTTCAATAGCCATGTTTTGTACCAAAAACCTTAGTTTTATTGTACCATCCAGCAGTACAATGCACCACTGGTTCGATATTACAGCTGCGCTATCTAGCCTATCCTGTTCCAACATTTCATTTTGTGTACTATTCATCCTTCCTGAACTTCTTGCCCTTAAATGGGTCGTCATGTAAATTCATTAACAGATTAATTTTCGTCAGACAAACTAACGAAATACTTCACCTATGTAAAAGAAATTTCCTACATTTGGTGACACAATCACACAGAAAAGCAAAGCCTACGCGTAAGGAATAAAGTTTCCGCTCAAAAGAAAACGCAATTCTATACACATCATGGAAACGGAATCCAGGCAGTGTTGCCATGACGTGAGTCGTCTTGCTTTTACTTGCTTCATTATTTAAACAGGGGACAATCTATCTCATAATGAAAACTATTATAATCTCATTAATGATCTGTTTTTGTCATACAGCAGGGATTTATTTGAATTCACTAACCTCTCTCAAATAGGAGAGGACAAGTTATTCCTATGTTTCTTATGATCATCATTCGTTGTGTGTGCAGTGTCACATAAGCCAGTGGCAAAGATTCTTATCAAGCCCAGAAGTTTAGAATAGCTATTTTTTTAATTAGACATTGGATATCGCCTTTGCGTCGCTACAGCCAAGGAGTGATAACATTGGAATTATTATATTACACGTCATAACAATCTTTCCTTTTCCTTTTCTGAAAGTTGGTCTGATAAAAATAGCGACTTTAAGAATCTGAATGCTTTGATTAATGATCTTTGAGAGAATTATAAAACAAGGGTAATCACGTTGACTTTAAGAACAGTAGCGGACCATATATCAATAAATGAAGAATTATTACCACTAAACATCGACTACCTTACAAGCAATTGTCACAGGATTAAATATGAATATCCCTTAGCATGCACTGTGGATCGTAAGCCAACTCACTGTAGCTTATCAACGTGAATATCCCATGAGAGGATTAGGATGCGGGTATCAACAATCGCTAAGAAAAGAACAATTCTGTTTCGCAGTTTACGTAACAAATCACATGAAAGAAATTACTTCTATACTCATCACCCTAGGCAAGCGAACCCTCACGATGTGAAATAGGAAAGCTACTGTGGATGGAGGACAACTTAAGAGTCTTTTTGTTGGAAGAATCTGATAGATTCCGATTATTGGAAATATCTCAAAATATACAGGGCAAATTTTTTATGTCAAATAAAATTCCTCTCCACCAGAAACCCATTGCTTCTGTTACGCGAGCTGGGCGCGCGATACCAAGGAACAGTTCAGCAGATGGGAAAAATGGCTTGGAAACAACGATCAAATATATTGATCACAAGAATACCACTAATAAAATCACTGAGCGCGATTGTTCAGCTGAATATCTGAGGATTTTTTACAACTGCAACAAAGCCCCAGACTCCATCTCTCAATCCCGCGAATCTGATAATATCACTGAAATCACTCACTTTAATGAGTTTAATACTTTGCACATTAATTATTAGGCTAACTGTAAATAACTGAAAACTAAATACGGAAGTTATAATTTGAAAATTTTGAAAATGTTATTAAGATAAGTGAGTGATTCCCGAACTGTAATTAGTACGTATTCGTCATATAGCAACTTGAGCCTACATCATAGCTCTGTTCCAAAGAACAGTGATACTGGAGGGTGGTGGGCACAAGAGTGTCTTCAAAAACCTCAAACGGGGTCTGTTTTATAGCATGGAATGAAAAGGTCATGCAGGTTTGAATCGAAAGCAAGTCACTCTATTAGATATCTATTTAAAGTCCTAGCGAAGCTGATCCTGTGTCTCTCACCACTAGCGGCACATTTGAATTCATTTATGCACTCAGCCACACTTTGCAGTAGTTATTCAAGGAAAGGTGGGGAAGGAGAAGAGGTTGCTGATATCTAGGTGAAAGATAACAAGTAGCTCCTATGTTTTCATTTTCCAAGCACTTCATCAGACAACTGTGAGACATTTCAATATTGCAAGACATCATAATTGAAAGAAGTATGACAGCTAAGCATTTTAGAGCCCACGTTTACTCAAGACTTGAAGTACCTTGACACCCTGTACATAAAACGACATTTTGTCAACTCTAGGTGAGTTTTGTGCAAGATTCTGAGTGCTGATGAGACGAAGTAAGAGAACAAAATTTTCGCCAATGTCTCGGACATTTAAAACAAGAGCAATGGTTTTGCATTTACATTCACTTGTTGACTCAGAAGAGTTAATTATTTCATGCAGAATAATGTCAGCAATCTATGCCGTATGTCGCAGCCAGTTTCATTGCCACCAACAGAGATGAAACTGATTTCATATCTGTGACTCACGTGCAAGAAAATTTGTTGCTAATGTTTTCTGAGACGTTTCAGGGAATTGAGCTTACTGATTGCCTTTTAAATGGTAAAACAACAATAGGAAAGTACTGTTTAAGCCATCTAGATCAAATGGATGATACAAAAATTAGAAGAAGCCTGTTTAGGACGGCAACGAATCAAGGAGTTTCAGGATCAAATATTTGTTAGAAAATGTTTTGCAGTGTGAAAGTTGATGGGACTTACGTACGAATTTTTGGAACGTCCTCTACAGCTATTCATCTCTAGTGATAGTGTAGTCAAACTGTCCTTATACACTTATATTTTTTCACTTCCCAAACCAACCGTCGCGCTTCGCACTTATGCCCACTTATGCCCACATCTGGAGATACTCATGGATTGAAAAAAGCTTTCGACGAACTGCGCCGTTCTTAATCGGGTACTGCGTCATAAGAAAGTGTATTTTTTATCTATAAGGAAACAAGCTAAGAAAATTTCACCTTTCTCTAATACTGGAGAAGAACTCTCAACGCAGTGTGTTCTGATTTTCCTGGTATCTGTCCAATTATTGTGCTCCAGGCGAATCGTCGCATCCATTGAAAGCAGTTGAAGCAGAAGTGAGGCTTTGAGGCCCTGCTGAAACGATTGATTTCATGTGCCCTAGGTCTCACAATGTGTCCTCATATAGATGGTAAAGGGCCCTACGCTGAATATATTGAGATAAGAAACTTATGAAAACAAATATTTAGTGTATAACGACATGAAAAAATCACAGTATGTATACCAATAACTTGACCTCATAGCAAGTATTCAATGTGAGGACTGCCACTCATAGTAGAACAGCGCATAAAACTTTTCCGCACTTTCTCAGATAACCCGGTCGTCCGATGCACAGCGAGACAGGAAATTAGAATTCTACCAACCAGAAGTTAAGGTAATGCAAAGCAAAAAGTCCACAGGAGATCCCGCGATCACGAGCACCATGAGTAGTATCCAGTAATTATGGATCATGTTGTTCAGGCGCTCTCAGGCATTACTATATTGAGTAGTGTTACATCGAGTTGAAACCACATTTTCTAGTGGACAACAGGAGCTACAGTAGACACTCCTGTGGCAACACATCTGCAATGAACACAGGCTAACGTGCGGCATTCACACGGGGTGGCAGCGAATGAGTCATATCAGTAGATATCACACATCTACAGAATGAATTTCTTTTATTTCCGCCTGTGATCACAAAACTTTCGATACTTCGACTACTGGTTTCGGTCGGCAATGATCATCTTCACATCTGCAGCAAAACATGGGAAACGAAGTACAAGTAGTGAACAAGCTACGTCTGAGAACAGTAAGATACGCCATAGGGACATTTATTATTCTCTTTGACGTGAAAACATGACGTTTTACCCTCTTGTTTGATTCTCCCTTCTTCATTTATGTAACTCATTTAATTAACAAGATTGTTACATTTTATTATGCTTTTCTTGGAACGGTGTGTCGTAGGATACGTGAGGTCCTCTGGCGGTTAATTTCCTCCGAGTTTATGCCTTTGTTTTGTTTTCATCCTTTTCCATTTCTTTCTCTAGTTATTCTATCAACTTTTACTTTGACGTGAAAACATGACGTTTTACCCTCTTGTTTGATTCTCCCTTCTTCATTTATGTAACTCATTTAGTTAACAAGATTGTTACATTTTATTATGCTTTTCTTGGAACGGGGTGTCGTAGGATACGTGAGGTCCTCTGGCGGTTAATTTCCTCCGAGTTTATGCCTTTGTTTTGTTTTCATCCTTTTCCATTTCCTTCTCTAGTTATTCTATCAACTTTTACTTTGTTAGCTCCATAAGTTTGTTCTTCTGTATGTTATTAGTTTTATCTAAAATGACCAAAAGAGCGTCTCTGAATCACATATAGTGTCGCTTAACCATTTCCTTTTAACAATTTGAAGTTTATCTTTATTCGTGTTTTCAGTTATTACAATTGATCACTGTAGTAACCAATACATTTGGCAAGCCCGCTATAAACTTCACCTATAGTACTCTCCATTTATTGCATACCGTGCAACTTTGTAATTGACGAATATCTGTAGACTTACAGTAGCGACATCTAACGAGCTTACAGCAGAGACATACGTTGTGGCTACTGTACTGCAGTTTGTTATGAAAAATAAAAATAGAGACTGAATGACTCTGACAAAACTGTGACCTAGTTTACACCATATTTTAAACATGGGCGACGATTCTAGGCTGATTTAGTGTACATTTGGTGACGATGGCACTATGGCTTTATTATATTAGAACATGTTTTAAAAATATTTTGAGCACACGTTTTCACATCAGTGGCATATTTTGTTTTTCTAATGCTTGATCTGTTCAGCTGTAGACTTGAAAATAGACATTACTGACGAAAACCGGTAGTCTAAGGACCAAAAGTTTTGTGATCGCTTTCGGAATTAAAAGAAATTCATTCTGCACTTCCCGGACTACTGTTTTAAACCGAAATCATGTAGCAACTAGTTATACAATTATAGCCTGCAAGATGCTGGGTAATCGTTGTAAACGATCTGATACGAGTGGCTACTGCACGCACCCAGACTAGCGCTCGGTTATTTGAACAACTGCTATGATGTGAACGCCGACATTTCCATCGGCCTGTTATTTTAAAATAGTACTTCATTCGTTACTACTAATTAGATTTGAGAGTTGCGCATTCTCATGTGCATCTACAAACGTAATAATAAAAATAATAATAATTTTGCCACCAATTTAAGTTTAGTGTGTAGATGAAACCAAAATTGAGCAACGCTCAAAATTAGCTAGTAGTCTTCAATGAAGAACCATATTAAAATATCAGCTTGATGGCAACGACCCAGAAGAATTCAACAGATAATGACCGACTGAGGCGCTGTGGTTAGCAAACTCGCATTCGGGAGGAGGACTGTTCAAACCCGCGCCTGGCCATTTTCCGTGATTTCCCTAAATCGCTGCAAAGAGATGCCGCGATGGTTCCTTTGAAATGGCACGGCCGATTTCTTTCCCCATCCCTCCCTAAACCCGATCTTGTGCTCCATCTCTAATGACATAATGACATCGTTGCCGACGGGACGTTAAACGCTAATCTCCTCTTCTTCCGCCTCAACTGCTATGAGCTTACCTTTTTGTTATTAGGTGCAACTTTCGTTTATATATAAAAAAAAGAATGCTCATTTCGAATATCTCAGTTTATGGTTTCGTATAGTCTAAATAAATATGATCCTCAGGGTTGTGGACATTATATTGATAATAGGGAAGAAATTTGCTTCTCACTCTACAAGAAACGTACCACATATATGGAATCTTGGTTAAATGATTCAGCGGGTGAGAAGAGAGGAGAGCACAGTTTCACAAGTCACTGTACATTTTAAAGACACTTAGTGATGTCTTGCAGTTGTTTCCAAACTCAGCCCACGTTCCGAAGGACAGGGCTTCAAAGGCTGGTTCAATAATTCCGATTTAGGTTTCACAAGTATTCAAAGAACTGTTACTGACGCCCGAACAACAGGGAACTAACATGCATCGCGATCAGTAAATAGTGCATTGATAATGGCTAGTCACTAGCCGAAATCTTCATTTGCGTAATAAAACCTGTAAAAAAAAGGATGACTGATTGCTGCGCTCTATAATTTACAAATCACATCATAGTCGCTGAGTGCACCCACTTTCCTAATGGAAAGTAACCTGAATCAAAGAATTGTTATCGGCCACTAACGACATGTTCGTCTATACGATATTAATCTTTATTCTTATTTCCTTCTTCCACTTCATAAGCTACCTTCCTAGTAGGAATTTCGATCTAACTATTCATATAACGTATTGTTTTCCGGTAACTGTGAAATATCATCTGAAGCTGTTTCAGTAGAGAAAAGAAATTAGTCTTCTCGTATGTATGTGTGTGGGGGCAGGGGTGAAGGTAGGGAGAGGAGAGAGGGAGAGAGTGAGAGAGTGAGTGAGAGAGAGAGAGAGAGAGAGAGAGAGAGAGAGAGAGCAGTGAAAATGATTACAGAAAGTGATGAAGAATAGTAACATGACTCTACAATGGTAGGATGGTTCAAAGTTAGAAAACTTGCGACGATGATTTACTAGCAGACAGTGATCGATGGAGAAGGGTGACGTAATGGGGAATATTATCTGATTTTCATATGGGCCTAGTAGCAATAATTCTTCAGTCCTCCGCTCTTATGTTGTTGCCACCGGCCCTTACTCGCTAAATTCAAAATTCATCTAATTCATGGAACTGTGAAAAACCCTAGACGTCAAACATAACTGAAAAGCATCTATCGTGAGTAGCTTACAGTATTCAAGTACCATTTCATGCAATTCGTAACACATGGAGTGGGATACTAATAACAGTTTCTTGTATTATTTACTTTCCTGTACTCGTTATTAACGTTCTCCTGCTAATTATCTCTACTTCTTGCTACCTTGTTGAAAGTATAGTCTTAATCATTAAACAATATCCCACATTAGAATTTATTATACATAAATTTACTTCGCCTTTCGATTTTTAAATTAAGTTCACTGCACTATCAAAGAAATATTTTATTCATTTGAAGCTGAGCCGGGCCGGCCGCAATGGCCGAGCAGTTCTGGGCGCTACAGTCTGGAACCGCGCGACGGCTACGGCCGCAGGTTCGAATCCTGCCTCGGGCATGGATGCGTGTGATGTCCTTAGGTTAGTTAGGTTTAAGTAGTTCCAAGTTCTAGGGGACTGATGACCTTAGAAGTTAAGTCCCGTAGTGCTCAGAGCCATTTGAACCATTTTGAAGCTGAACCACGCTTGTAAATGTTTACCGTGTGTGCAGCCATTAAGCATAAAATGTTGAAGTTTAAAGTGTTTTCCCGTCAACATAACAGCACTGACGTATTGCGTGTCTAAAAATGTGTTACTCTAAAAATTTTTTACAAAAGCACGGGGTGATTTCGTCACGTAGATTAAGCACGTAAGTTTGGAAAATTTCACGTTATACTGAGTTTAAAGCCATTCCATGAATGTTTTGATAGAAGTCAAAAAGAAGGAAACCTCCAGTAAATATTATCGAATTGTAAACAAAAAGCTATGCACATCCTAGAGCAGCAATGAATAACGAATACAAAACGAGGCCCAGCAACAAAGCAAGGAAACCTGACAATTGAATTCAATTGCTGTTAGTTGTAAATGAGATTCTACTGAGTAAAAAAATGTTTTATCATTAACATGCTGCCATTTACAAGACCATGAACAGATTTTGTAAACTATGGATTGTCACTTTTTAACCTCACGCGCTTCCACAGCACTAAGTAAATATAACAATATTTCATTTACAGCACCACTAAGGAATTATATTAACAGTTCAAGTGATTTCGTCAGAATGCTTCAAAAAGATATGTTTTGTGACGTATGAAAGAAATGTCTTCCACCTACGTACTGGTTGAAAACATAAGTTCTTGATACACTTCGAATGCGCATGAGAATCAGTTTCCGTTTGGTTATTTGGTTCTCTCCTTATTATATTTTCTGAGCCCAACGACGTATGTAAGTATTTTACACTAACCCTGTGGTGTAAAAGGACTGCGAGTGATGCTGCAGTCTCTGGAGCTGCATCCAGTATGGCGACTCCTCTTTCTTGAATATTACGTAATTTGTTGTTAAATTAATTGAGGAAGGTAAATGACTGATCGATCAATGTAATATAGCAGTTAATGGATGAGTATGTTGGTTTTTTTCTCAGTGTCGAACAGTCTACCCACAAACACAGCACGGACTTCAGCTTCATAACCTGATATTTTTCGCAAAGCGATTACTGCACCAGCAAGTAGACTAAGCTTATTGGTGTAGACAAACCTTTTACATCCATGGGTCCACAGTTCGACACCTGACCTGCTGCGCAGGGGAAAATAAGCATTAATATCTCGCTCTTGTCACATGTACAGTGACGGAGAAAAACAGCAACACCACAAAAAAGAGTGCAGAGCAAAGCAATTCGGGAATACATTTGTCTAGATAACATATTTAAGTGATTAACATTGAAAGATCACAAGTTAATGTAAGCTTGAGATAAATCATTGAAAATGTGAAATGCAAGTACACTGATAATCGCTGTAACAACCAGAATGTTGAATGCAAACATGCAAACCTTCATGCATTGTGTTGTACTGGTGCTGGATAACATTTAGTTGGATGTAGTTCTATGCCTGTTGGACTTGGTTGGTCAATACAGGGACGGTTAATGCTGGCTGTGGATCACCATGGAGTTGTCGTCCGATTATGTCCTATTTATCCATTACTGGAGACAGATTTGGTGATCGAGCAGGCCAAGGCAACTCTTCGTCAATCCGCAGAGCACGCTCGGTTACAACTGCCGCTAGTGGGCGAACGTTATCTCGTTGGGAAACACCTCCTGGCAGCTGTTCATGAACGGCAGCACAACAGGTTGAATCACCTAACTGACATACATATTTGTAGTCAGGGTGCGTGGGATAACAACGATAGTGCTTCTGGTGTCATACGAAATCGTACCTCAGATCATAATTCCAGCTATAGGTCCAGTGTGTCCAGCACGCGGACAAGTCGCTTGGAGGCCTTCAACTGGCGTCCTCCTAACCAACACACGGCCACCACTGGTACCGAGGCGCAACCAGCTTTCATCAGAAATCACAACAGATTTCCACGCTGCCCTCCAATGAGCCCACGCTCGACACCATTGACGTCGCTAATGGCCGTAGTTTGAGGTCAGCGAAATGCACGCTACAGGGCGTCTGGCTGGAGCTATCCTTGGAGTAACCGATTCATAACAGTTCGTTGTGTCTCTGCGGTGCCAACTGCTGCTCAAACTGCTGCTGCAGCACAGCACGATGCGCCGGACCCCCACGCCGAACAAGATGGTCATCCCTCTCGGTAGCGCCACGTTGTCGTTCGGAGCCCGGGCTTCTTTCTACTGTACATTCTCGTGACCACCGCCGCCGGCAGTCATACATAGTACCTACATTTCCGCCAAGTCTGTCTGCAGTGTTGCAGAAGGAACTTCCAGCGCCTCGTAACCCTACTACACTAAATCGTTCAGACTCAGCGAAGTGTTGACAATGGCGTCTTTGTCACTCTGAAGGAATTCTTGAGTCACATAAGCTCACCATATCCACTCCCAAACGTAAATAACGTTCACGACCGTTGCAGCGTTTATTTAAAGCCAAACTGATTTGCAGCCTCATAGTGGCTTTAGTAGCGCCACTCTTATGGGACTGGCGTCAAATTTGAACAGACCTTATCTCTCACACGTAGAAGCAAGCCTACTAACTTTACGTCGCATGGCTCCTTCTTTGTGTCGCAATTTTTTTTTCGCCAGTGTACTTGGAGGTACTACCGAACATAAAAACACACGACTTGTTGTAGCTACAGTTGTTGGGCTGCAGATTACGTAAAGACAGATGTAATTTTGTCCAGTATACCGTCGTCAGTCACCAATGGAAATATTTGCAATTACACACGTTACAGACTGTGTATAAAGAACAGTTTATCGTGGAATGTTCAGACAGGTTGGAAATTTAATACTCACAGACACTGATTTCATTTATATAAGACGACTCATTCAGTTTATATTTAAGTAAATGGTCATCGTTTATTGGTTATTAAATACCACAAATTATGCGCTCAATCCTTTCACAGTATCATTCCTACTTCCACAGCACTTTCCAATCGCTTAATAATTGCAGCATATTAAAGATTCTGTAGCTGTAACTTTTAAATATTGCAGCACTCCTCCAACAACTGAGCACACTTTATACCACTTTTTACCCGATAATAACCATAACCTTTTGTGCCTCTCGAACATCCTGCCATCAAACGGGGCAACAAAACGCAGTTATTCTGTCTCCACTCCACTGATCTTCAACTGTCTCTGTCTCGCTGTTCATAGCCACGTTATTTCTATCAGCATACTGTTAATACAATTACTGAAAATATACGTAAATAGTTATTTACAGGGTGTCGTCCCCCCCCCCCCCCAAAAAACTACACTTGCAAAGTTCAGGGACTGGTTCCTTACACTAGTAAAGCTAGTGACTCAATAGATATGAACATTTGTTCATATTCAGTACTATAAAACACATCTGCTGCAAGCTCCTTGCTTTTAATTTCTTTGGAGGAGGTACTACGGAACAAAACAAGAAAAAAATTCGAGTAAACGTGGAAACTAAACTGCATACTTTAAGAGCTATGAGCACTTCTTCTGTAGAAGATATGTGCTTCACACTAGCGAAGATGAACTATTGCACATACCTCTAAAGGTACGCATTTTAGAGACCGTATTTACCAAACATCTTTTGTCATTTCTGTACAAGTAACCTTTCCCTAAAGTTTGTAGTTGTTTTCTTGGGACACCCAGTATAAGTTTGCATGTATTATTTAACACAGATGGCATGAATATAAAACTAAACAATAAATTGGCAGCCAAGAAAAATTCCGTCACAGTTCGACTAAACAACAACACTCAAGTCCGTATACTTGGTCGTGGCTTATCGAGCAGGTATGGACCCTCTACAAGAGCTAATATTCTGTTTCCTCCCATTTATTAGACACGACGTTATCGCAGCGAACGTCGCTAGGCGATGACTCTCTACATCCATTGGCAGTATCGAAGATGAAGTCATGTAGTTAATACCATCAGGGATATTTTTACAAGTCCTTTCACGCACGGAAGCCTGCTAATAGCTGAGACCTAGCTGTGATCTGGCAGCGGTAAATAACTTCTTGAATATAATCGGGAACACAGTCAGCTCCATTGTACAAGTGAAAGTTACAACATACAAGAAGCATCTGTATTATATATACAATTTTAGCGACAATTTATAGCAAACTAAGACCACAAAAACGCAATACGTGCCTATTGAACTGAGAACTGCGGAACACTTTAATTTCTGTTGCAGTACACGCCAAGCGAAATACAAAAACCGGAGTTAATAGAATGGGCACTCGATAAACTCTCAATGCAAAGAAATAAAATACGAGCTCTGCAGTTAACCGATCGGGCCACTTCCTGCCACGAGTTTTATTCCTTTTCTTTCTGTCCACGAAACCAGAAAATCTCCGCCTGCCCCGTAGCTGCATTTTTCATTGATCGATGGCTCACACGCAATAGAGGCACCTACCGCTCAATTTGCGATCCATGGGACCACCGAATAAAGCTTTTCATCTCCGCACACACCCGTCGTTGCTAAAACCAATTCCTCCTCCGCTTTGGCCCGAATCCAAGCTCGCAACAGCAGTAACTCGATATAAATGGCTTTTTCGGTCCATTCTTCGTACGTAACGTAAAGAATTCATTCGACAGGCGTCTATTAACTACATTTCATTCTACCACAGGAAGTACGAGGGCAAAGGAAGTACGATCCACTTTCACAAAAAGTGGTCTCCATAATCTCTATCGAATTATCCCTCCTTCGGCATCTCCGTAACGGCTCCATTACGTGTCAGCCAGCAGTTACGGTGAGGGTTACTGAGTTTGTGTGTAAATTGCCAAATGTGTCAGACACCTCCCCTCTCCTTCGACAGTCAACACAAGATTTCGGAACAGCTCTCTCTTTACTTCTCTCGCATTCCGTTTCTTAGTTTCTTAAGCGTTCCTTTCAACGTAGAGCATGTGTCTTCAAAAGGAAGTACATAAACTGTAAAATCTAATGGTCGCATGAAATTTGTATTTGGGATATTTTTTTGTGTTACCATCATTATCATAAGCAAATATGTATGCGCTGACCTTACCGAAGAATTAGATGAAAAGAGAGCAAAATAACAGTGAGACTCCAATTGCATCCACACAAAAACATGGGAAAACTCTGTCTACGTCACAGGTTCATATCAACGAATTTTAAAAGTAATATCGAAAGAAGTGGCGCTGTGGTAAGAGACTGGACACATGTCTGAGAGAACGGCGGTTTAAAGCCCCGTCTAGCAATCCTGATTTCACTAAATCAGTTGACGTTAGTGACGGCATGGTTCTTTGCAAAGGGCACTGCTCGCTCCCATAATCCGATTGTGAACTCCGTTTATTTTTCACAAGGTTATGTAAGTGAAACAAAACCTTCGGTGCTAAGCCATTTTCAAATCGTTCAAGTCGACCTGTGGAAGACATGAAATATAGTAAAACGGGTAGGACTCTTCAAAATATTCAAATGTGTGTGAAATCTTATGGGACTTAACTGCTAAGGTCATCAGTCCCTAAGCTTTCACACTACTTAACCTAAATTATCCTAAGGGCAAACACACACACCCATGCCCGAGGGAGAACTCGAACCTCCGCCTTAGACCGCTCGGCTAATCCCACGCAGTAACGACTCTTCAAAGTACATTAACTGTTATGTGTACAACAGGTTATCTTGTCCCATGTACAGAACATCGGCAAATACAACCGACATCATACGAGAGTGCATACAGGAGAGTCTTGGCTTTTCGTTCAGCCGCCACGAGTAACAACATTCACTGTACACAGTTGCCTTTATTTATTTCTTGTGTGATATTCATACGACGTAACGATACGTTGGCACGTGTCATACACAAGGTATCGGAATGTATTCCTTAAAAACCGCTTAATGCTTAGCTTGATCACCGCAGTACGTTGCACCGTCACTCTAAAACATAAACAGGAACATCATACGGCAGAGCAGCGAGACCATCTGTTATTGAAACCGTTGAAATAATTACGAATGCCTGGATCAGTGAACCGCTACATTTTCAGTGGTGCTGTGTTTGACAAATTAGTACCCACTGAGATACATTATGTAATAACGTGCACATTTCGCAGCGCGAAACAACAGGAATCCAATACATGGCGTAATGCCTAATTAATTTTAGTTATCACTTTGTTTTTAGTCGCTGAATACAAAATAAAACGCTGATTACTGCTAAATACGTAAAATGCGTAATAACTGATCACTGGTAAATACGTAAAATGCATAATAACTGATTCTGTATGAAAAGGTAAAGAATATTAGTAATAATAATGAAATTTATCCCTGAAATTCGACTTAATAGCTACGAATGTACTACCTAAAGCAATATGAAAATTTTTTCCGGTCCGGGACTCGAACTCTGCTTTCCAGCTTATCACGAGCGGTCGTCTTACCACTTTGTTTGGCACTGCTAAGAAGGTTGGATCGGTGTCAGAGTGGGCAAGGTCTGTCCACGATGTCCCGTTCTTGCCCTCAGATCTAACAAGGATAGAAGCCACAGAATCAAAGAGGGCCAAAATGTACTGCTGCAAAAGCTCGCTTCATGGCTTGCCCCTTACTACCGAGGGGAAGATAAATGAAAGCTGGTTCTTGTCGGCTATCAAACAGCAAGAAAAGCTAAAGGAATCGTCTCGTTAAGACATGAGCGCACTCCATGGTGCTACTCGCTACGGAATTATCGATGCGTGTTTTCCCGTCTCAATGTGGTTGCCGTTGATAGTTCAATCTAAACGAAAAGAAGGTTCGTGGTTCAACTTCTCCTGTCATGGATAATCCAGCTGCGAGGAAGGTTAAGGAACGCATTCCGGAGAAAGTTTGAGAAGTGTTGCGGATAGATGGGGTTTTGTACGATCGCACAGTGTCGTTAGTTTAAGTAGTACCAAAAGCCGAGGACTGTCTTCTCATTGGAACCAAGCAAGTACCAGGCTGCGTGGCTGCGTATCCACGTCACATAATTTTTTTTTGCTATCGGAAAGTACACATGAAACGGTAAGAGGTGCGATTGTGCAGTTATCCTGTCGGGAGTCATGCACGTGAGGAAAGCCAATGTCTGGCGCCTATCGTTATCCCTATACATTACTGGGCAGGTGACAAGCAATGGAGAGTCCGTGAGATGATTTTGATGTGGGTGAAGCTGGCGCACCTACTTCCCGCTAACCGTTATGTATCAAGCGGACTAGTGGTCAACACCTGCCGCCAATACGCCACTCTATGTGGAGTTATTTGCTTACAATGACGTTCGGCGTCCTACTCATTTAATGATGATTGTATATTGCCCTCGCCGATGTCAAGCGTATGGGCAATAGTGTCGTGTGGATGTAATTTAGTTCAATTGGGCAATGAAGTAGAAAGGCACTGGGATGTCCGATAACAACACCTTTGGAGAGAGAGAGAGAGAGAGAGAGAGAGAGAGAGAGATAGGTACTAAGGCCTCCAGCAGCAGGATTCTGAGAGTTGTCTGAGCACGTCGGGCACATCATGTGTGAGCTGACAAATTGTGACTTCTCTCTGTCCTGAACATGAAAAAGCCTAAGCCCCCTCTGTTCCTCGGAAGGGTGAGGGACTCGTAGCGGATCTTAAAAAGCATGTCCAAACTAACAAAGTTCCTAAAGCTGCCTGTATGCTGCGGGCCAGAGATGGCGGTATCTGAAGCATGTGCACAATATGGAGAATGGGAGACGCCAAACAGACGTTGGCACATCGCATCCGTTGCAGGATGCCTAGAGTCCTAAGACGGTTATCAGTTAACCTGGTTTAATAGACACCTGCAGTAGGGGGCTAACGAGCGCGGCAGATCAGTTGTGAAATCCATGGTCAAGCAACGTATCATGTCGCTTACTTGTAAAGACAATGCATCCATCGGACAGACCATGTAGGCTTTCGGACCACGTTCCCCTGAACGACCCAAACTTCCACATGTAACGAATTTATCTATTCCTTCTATATACCTGCACGGAAAATACGAGATGTGCAACTGTGGGTAAATGAATAAATAATCTCTCAGAAATTATCGATTTAGGTAGCACTTCAATATCTATTATAGTTAAATTGAATTTCATTAATAAATTTCACGTGAAACTGCAGTTCTTCTTCGAATAAAAACATAATTACAAAATTGTCTTGATATTTAACACTGCCTATTTTCCAAGCAAATCTTAAAGTATTTGTAGATGTTATGAGAATTAGAGACCTTACATATAGGTGCAAAGCAGATTAGAACACCGTATTTTTTTGGTATGACTTTCTTGACCATTACGAAACCAAGGACAAATTTCCAAATTCAGGAACAGAGTGACAGTAACGTGAAACTGAAACAGAGGTTGCTCTGTTTTGAAGATATGGGATGGAATTATTTGAGTTGCATGTGCCTTGTAATGGAACTGTCAACTTCAGCGGCGTCAGCCAGGTACTGGACTTCTAACTGGATTCACTGAGAGCTTTCCTATTCGTGGAAAGCCACCGCCGGCTAGAGACAACAACGTGACGATGGCAAGAACTTCCGTATCTTATCAAACGTTGTAGCAAGGCTGTACATGATCTCGAGTTATGCATAGGCTCCTGCAACAGACTGATATTAGCGACATTGGTTGTAATTGTGGAAATCACATCCTCCGTCCTTTCTATGATCAGACTTGCAATCTTTTCTAGTGAAGTAGAAACGTCCTCTGCACGCAAAATTTTAGGAAAGCAGTTAGTTCGACACGGATTCGTTGACGCCTTCACACACACCTTCTTAACGATGAATGAGTTGCTATTTTCTCTGTAATTCTGTTTACAGTCTCTTTTTGAAGCGCGATAGGTTTTTGCAACAGTCTCCAAAGTTTACACATAGGAAATATGGATATGAACAGTGATCGATGATTGTAATTTACAGCATAAACGTACTAAAACCCTTTTCTTTGTTGCTAGAAGATGCAAACGGTTTCATTTTACTCCTACAACAGTGAGAAACAGCACTACAATAAGCAAACCAAAAACTGTTGCTGAGTTTAGTTCCAGTATCGTCAATAAGTTAATATTTAATTTTATCATTGATTCGAATATTCCTGACGGCATATTTGCGCCTTTACAGGAAAATAATTGATGACGAATTTTGAGGCTATTGTCTTCTCCATTCTACTAATAATTTCACTACCACTTAACCATTCTCACTTCCATTATTTCCGCAAACATATCACTGTAACGTCAACGAAGCATCATCTTCCTGCTAGCCTCGTGACGTTAGAAGTACTTTTCTGTCAATTCACTTTCTGTCAGCTCATGTTCTTGCCTTCATTGCTACAAGAAAACTCAGTTTTTCGAGTGACGTGGCGCAGCGCTAATAGCTCGAGTTCGGGAAGACGGAAGTTCAGAACCGCGTCCGGCCATTGAGATTTCTGTTTTCTGTGGTTTCCGGAAATTACTTAAGGCAAATAGCGCCTTTTTTCCTTTAGGAAGGGACAAAGGATCGCTTAATGCTAACACTTGGTCGCAATTTTAGGCAAGAGGCAGTTTGAAAGAATGCGAACGGGTCTCTGTTTTGCGCAAGGCTAAGAAAAAGAGGATCGGTTGACCGTCATTCGCATACATAACTGTGTAGAATATTTATTTTGATTGTAAACCCAGAAGTACAACATCAGTGGGGCGGCCTCTGCGCATATTCCATTTATTGATTAGGGTCAGTTAAGAAATAGGAACGTTATCGTTAAGCTTTCAGTAGGAGTGTAGGTGAAACCAAATCAATATTTACTCGTGTGAGTAACGCACATACTAGTCTTATTCACGTAATTACGATTTCCAAAACCCGTGTTCGTTGAACATTAGAAATTTTTTTTAAAGGAAATGAACTTAACCGCCAGTGTGAGGAACAGAAAGACATGGATAATCAAACGATCGTCGTATGCCGAAATGCCATACGTATTTACAGAGGAATTACTGATCGTACTACGAGAGTAATGAAAACATAGAAGAGAAACAAGGGTACGCTACAAGGATCACTTAGGCTCGTTACCTGCATAAACGCCCCCACATGATTGGTTCACGAAGGAACGCCAATTACATCCCTCCATTTTCACTCGCGAACGATCGGGAATGATATTATAGCACCATTGAAACAAGACTGAGATACAAAATGAGCACAGTAATATTCTATCCAAAAGGCACGATACATTCAGAAGACTACCTGTACCGCGTGTGTCTGCCGACAAAGAAATCTTGATGAAGACTATGAAATTACTCAAGCAAAATGTAAAATCTGGTTTTAATCAGTTTCTTTTCGGAAGAAAACACAATGAGTTACATGTCCGGCACCGTACGCAACCAGTGACCAGGAGAAGTTGGCATTGTAACAAAAATTACATTTATAAATTTTCGAAAACGACGAATAAACGTTATGGAAACACTTTATATTGCAGAAGAAACGCTTTGGGTATTTATTTGTTTAACCCCATGATCCATATAAAACACTGTCCAGTGCCACAAAACGCGTTTGCTTGATGAAAAATATGTTCGCGAAGTATCAGAAATGCAGGGGAACCAATATTTAAGAATATATTGGAGAAGAAGCATTGCAGAACCTGTCTGAAACCACAAGGTGTGGCAAGGGCCCATCCGGCCACACGTGAAGAGAATCACAAGGAGACATCGACTAATTTAAGTGGATGAAAACTGCGGAACTTCGGAAATATCGTAACCCACTGTTGAAATAAATTGAATTCAGAAGATACTAGCAGATCATCAATTAAATTGTAACAACCCTGAACTCAATGGTCTCTCACAGTGCACCAGAAAATCAAACTTCCACGGACAGCCTTACTCCGGACGACCTAAAGAAGAGAGCATCAGTTTATTTTCGTGGCACCTCTCTCCGCCACCCCTTCGCACCCCCCTTTCCCAACACACACACACACACACACACACACACAAGTATACACACACACACACACACACACGCACACACACACACACAAAGCCAGCAACGCCAACTTCTGCAACTAAAGTGGTTTGACCTCTGTGGACAGCGATCTCATTGTCTGTTCGCACAGTAAAAGATGTCGCGCTTCCGTTGTTTGTAAACCGACGGCATTATAAAAGATTCTATCCGACTGCTGCGGCTACTTTTACTATAAACAGTAAGAAAAGGAGCGGGGTCAACATGCCATCGACATACGGGTGTCAGTCATTTCTTTCATTATTTCTTCATTTTACACTACTGAAGCAAAGGGATGTTTAATGGCTCTCGTGTCATGAAACCAATCGGCCCAAATTCAGCTGATGCTTTTCAAAGAGCAAGGCAGATTTTGTTACCCTTCTTCTCCCATCTCACTCCGCTTCTAATGACCTTGCAGTCGCTCTCACGTCCTTCGTAATTCAAGTGTGCTGCACCTGTACGTCTTCCTATTGAGATCAGCTCTGGTACCTGATTTAAAATTGTTTTGCCAAACCTTGATTCACATCAAGTGTTATATAATTTAGAGCCAACAAGGAAATAAAGTAAATACATTGACTCTTACAAAATATGAGCAGTATATCTGTGGTTCACAACACACAGCTTGCACACAACGCAGAGAATCTAAACTAGGAGGTAATTCTACATGAACAATTAAAGGAATCAAAATAACGAACAAAATCTCTTTAGTTATGATTTATTGATGCGGTAGTTCAAACGGTAATTTCTCTATTCCAAGGTCCATCAAGCGTACTGATTACCAATGAAAATCATAATATATAGACATTTAATTAGACGAAGTTGTAGTGTAGAAACACCATAAATAAGACAATTCAGGGGACAAAAAAATAAGCTGCTGGACCCTGTTAACTATAAATGTGCAAATTACCTATATAATGCAGCGAATACCGTTGAATAGAATACATCAGGATCAGATTCTACACGTGAATCTAAAACGTAAGTATTCTCTTAACATTAAAAGTGTTTTTACATGCAGCTAAGCACCAACAAAAACTTAGATCTGAAAAAGTAAATGAGCATTTTTGTTACTAAGAGCAGCTTTTATTGAACTGTTCAAACAGTCACCCATGAATATTGGATTATTGCCTGATGGTGCTGAATCGTTGCACACTACAGATGCTAGTCTAGTATTATCGCCTCGCTTTGGAACTTCCTATGTAGCACATGGAGGTTCACACGTAACCACAAGGCAGTTCGTTTTTGTTTTTTGTTTTTTTTTCCGCGACCGGTGAGTCGCGCCGTGGCCTCACATATTACGCGTTGCAGACTTATTTTTGTGGGATTCCCTGCACCTGCGCCAATATATTTCTTCAGAATGGTGTGCAGTATTGCGTGAGAAGGTCCTCCGCAGCTCCTCCCTGTGCAAGAAGTAAATACGGCCTCTGGTCTGTACACCGCTTTCTCAAAAACCAGCACAAAAGCATGAGAGGAGGAAGCGAGTAGCAGTAAGAAGTTGCACCGCGATTCAGACTCCGAATTTAACTCACAGACTAAATGTTACGATGTAGCTGAGAGAACACATGCAAGGAAAATGGTCTTCGATATACAGTACAGTAATGATTCTTCTCTGCCAGCTAACAGTTAATTACCGACTACCTTACATAAAGTCGATGAATCCACCCAAACAGAAATCAGTACTTGACACTAGATACGAGTAATTGCATTGTACATTTCGAATGTAAGGACAAAGATATTTTATTAAATCTATTGCCTCAGAGAATGCAATCGTGCATTTCCTCTACCTGTAGAAAAAAATATTTTCATATATATGAGCCACTGTCTGTAAAAAGTACATTATCGTGAAGAATTACATAAGTGTAATGTATACTACTTGTTGCATAAACCGACATAGTTCCATGTTTAAGTGTACAGTGAAGTCAAACTACATAATGTGGCCAAACATTGGTGAAGCCACCAAATGCAGCGACAAGACTGCATAAACATCAATTGGACTGGGAGACTGCTATGGTGCTTCCTGTCAAATTAAAACGATGAGTCTAATCAGGACTCGTGGAGAGATGTTTGCTATTCGCGGCCAACTATTTTACGGTGGGCGATCTATTCATTGGAATTTAAGTGCAGGAGAGGTACTGAAGCTGTGAGGCGAGTTGAAATTCCCACTTCGATAGCTGAGTAGATTATAGCATTGTTATTAAAGGCAAGCTCCCAATACGAGTCTCGCACAGATAACATTCTGTACTTATCTGTAAGTTACAAGACAGCTTCAAAGTTGAAGATCAACAAACTGTGTAGTGTACTAACAATACGAGATACGATTCGTAGCAATATAATAATTGAAGTCTGTCACCGAATGGTGGCACAGTGGTTGAGGCAACGGACGCGTACACGCCAGGGCGTTGGTTCATATCAGGCCATCAAGAATTTGAATTTTCGTGATTGTCTATATCGATCAAGACGACAGCGAGGATT
Source organism: Schistocerca americana (assembly GCF_021461395.2). Classification (NCBI taxonomy): domain Eukaryota; kingdom Metazoa; phylum Arthropoda; class Insecta; order Orthoptera; family Acrididae; genus Schistocerca; species Schistocerca americana. The sequence goes on from NC_060123.1 coordinate 357,941,927, forward strand.
TCCTACCTTATTGTTGTCCCGTCACTTTATGAGTTAAGCCTCTAATAACTTTGTCGCTGATCGCAGGGATTGAGATATTCTTCGAATTCCAAGAATGAGTTCATTTTTCAGGGCACCCATCAGACAGGTAACCTAAGCAAAGCTTATCTGTATTTTTAGTCATATATTCTCAACTCATATGTAACTCTAACTCCATTTGTCCGAAACGTTACTCTGAACCATAAGAAAGAAGATTTAATGAGTTGAGTACATTTGACAACAAATCGAATGACAGAACTGTTTGAAAATAAAGAAACGGGACAGATACGCTGAAATTCCATTGTAAATAATTAATACCGATACCATAAATGGCTCTTCCATTTGTGGAAATATCAGTTCCTTTAGTCTACAAGCCTAAGCCGTAGCCTCTATCGTGAAGCTTCAGATAAGGCTACAAAATGTATATAACGGTATTTATGTTACTCAGATGTAGCACTAAATAAAGTTAGGCACTTATTCCGGTCTAGGTTAGGTTTTAAACAGCATGAGTGGCTAACTTTATCCTTAATAGACGACGCGTCAGTTTCTTAACAAGTGCGCCGAAGCTTACGAAATATCTCTATTTGGTATTGATATTCTGCAGGGAAGCCATATTAACGACAGCGGAGATTATTCACAGAAGCAGCTACATATATTGTCTAAATATCTCAGTCGTTTTCTTCATGTGGGGTACTACAACCGTGTATTTGTTAAAAGACATTTTACAGGTTTCGCCTGTTGTTGGCAAGCATTCAGTTTGTTAAAGCAGGCAAGACTGGCCAAATTCGGTGTTACAAGTCATCAAGCAATCTACTACTTTCGCCATTTAATATGTTGTTGTTGTTGTGGTCTTCAGTCCTGAGACTGGTTTGATGCAGCTCTCCATGCTACTCTATCCTGTGCAAGCTTTTTCATCTCCCAGTACCTACTGCAACCTACATCCTTCTGAATCTGCTTAGTGTATTCATCTCTTGGTCTCCCTCTACGATTTTTACCCTCCACGCTGCCCTCCAATACTAAATTGGTGATCCCTTGATGCCTCAGAACATGTCCTACTAACCGATCCCTTCTTCTGGTCAAGTTGTGCCACAAACTTCTCTTCTCCCCAATCCTATTCAATACTTCCTCATTAGTTATGTGATCTACCCATCTAATCTTCAGCATTCTTCTGTAGAACCACATTTCGAAAGCTTCTATTCTCTTCTTGTCCAAACTATTTATCGTCCATGTTTCACTTCCATACATGGTTACACTCCTTACAAATACTTTCAGAAATGACTTCCTGACACTTAAATCTATACTCGATGTTAACAAATTTCTCTTCTTCAGAAACTCTTTCCTTGCCATTGCCAGTCTACATTTTATATCCTCTCTACTTCGACCATCATCAGTTATTTTGCTCCCCAAATAGCAAAACTCCTTTACTACTTTAAGTGTCTCATTTCCTAATCTAATTCCCTCAGCATCACCCGACTTAATTAGATTACATTCCATTATTCTTGTTTTTCTTTTGTTGATGTTCAACTTATATCCTCCTTTCAAGACACTGTCCATTCCATTCAACTGCTCTTCCAAGTCCTTTGCTGTCTCTGACAGAAATACAATGTCATCGGCGAACCTCAAAGTTTTTATTTCTTCTCCGTGAATTTTAATACCTACTCCAAATATTTCTTTTGTTTCCTTTACTGCTTGCTCAATATACAGATCGAACAACATCGGGGAGAGGCTACAACCCTGTCTTACTCCCTTCCCAACCACTGCTTCCCTTGCATGTCCCTCGACTCTTATAACTGCCATCTGGTTTCTGTACAAATTGTAAATAGCCTTTCGCTCCCTGTATTTTACCCCTGCCTCCTTCAGAATTTGAAACAGAGTATTCCAGTCAACATTGTTAAAAGCTTTCTCTAAGTCTACAAATGCTAGAAACGTAGGTTTGCCTTTCCTTAATCTTTCTTCTAAGATTAGTCGTAAGGTGAGTATTGCCTCACGTGTTCCAGTGTTTCTACGGAATCCAAACTGATCTTCCCCGAGGTCGGCTTCTACTAGTTTTTCCATTTGTCTGTAAAGAATTCGTGTTAGTATTTTGCAGCTGTGACTTATTAAACTGATAGTTCGGTAATTTTCACATCTGTCAACACCTGCTTTCTTTGGGATTGGAATTATTATATTCTTCTTGAAGTCTGAGGGTATTTCGCCTGTTTCATACATCTTGCTCACCAGATGGTAGAGTTTTGTCAGGACTGGCTCTCCCAAGACCGTCAGTAGTTCCAGTGGAATGTTGTCTACTCCGGGGGCCTTGTTTCGGCTCAGGTCTTTTAGTGCTCTGTCAAACTCTTCACGCAGTATCATATCTCCCATTTCATCTTCATCTACAGCCTCTTCCATTTCCATAACATTGTCCTCAAGTACATCGCCCTTGTATAGACCCTCTATATACTCCTTCCACCTTTGTGCTTTCCCTTCTTTGCTTAGAACTGGGTTTCCATCTGAGCTCTTGATATTCATACAAGTCGTTCTCTTATCTCTAAAGGTCTCTTTAATTTTCCTGTAGGCAGTATCTATCTTACCCCTAGTGAGATAGGCCTCTACATCCTTACATTTGTCCTCTAGCCATCCCTGCTTAGCCATTTTGCACTTCCTGTCGATCTCATTTTTGAGACGTTTGTATTCCTATTTGCCTGCTTCATTTACTGCATTTTTATATTTTCTCCTTTCATCAATTAAATTCAATATTTCTTCTGTTACCCAAGGATTTCTACTAGCCCTCGTCTTTTTACCCACTTGATCCTCTGCTGCCTTCGCTACTTCATCCCTCAAAGCTACCCATTCTTCTTCTACTGTATTTCTTTCCCCCATTCCTGTCAGGTGTTCCCTTATGCTCTCCCTGAAACTCTGTACAACCTCTGGTTCTTTCAGTTTATCCAGGTCCCATCTCCTTAAATTCCCACCTTTTTGCAGTTTCTTCAGTTTTAATCTACAGGTCATAACCAATAGATTGTGGTCATAGTCCACATCTGCCCCTGGAAATGTCTTACAATTTAAAACCTGGTTCCTAAATCTCTGTCTTACCATTATATAATCTTTCTGATACCTTTTAGTTACCTGATACCTTTTAGTTTAATGTACGGATACTATTACAGTGTAATGGCACTCACTGTGCTTCAAAATGACTTGTAAGGCCGAAATTCGCCAATCCTGCGAGCTTTAATAAAGTAAATAATTGTTAACAACAGCCGAGGTGAAAACCTTTCAAATGTCTTTCAATAAACATAAAATATCCGCATATTTATAGTAAGAGAGAATGAATTATTTCAGCCTCAGGTCTCTAAGATGGAATCCTTACCGGGATCAACTTACAACAATCTAATAATTAGATGATTTGAAGAAGAAACATAGTAAGAACTTAGAGTGCCACTGTGATATTTTTCAGTTGAGAACTTACTTTGTGAGTTGTTCAAGATCGGAACCAGTAACGACGCCATTTTAGTGACCAGAGGCTGGTGTACACGGTGTTCTGCATTGACAGGTACAAACAAAAGAGAGGGCAATGAAGCAAGAAAATAATCACAATATACATAGGTCGGAAACCAAAGGGTTTTTCCAATCTAACGTGTTACGATAGACCACATGAACACCTTATCGAAGCGTTCACGTGGATCCAAACTACAGACATGCATTTGAGAACAAACTCACTACAACAAATGTCAAATGTTCAAATATGTGTGAAATGTCATCAGTCCCTAAGCTTACACACTACGTAACCTAACTTATCCTAATGACAAACACACACACCCACGCCCGAGGGAGGACTCGAACCTCCACCGGGACCAGCAGCACAGTCCATGACTGCAGCGCCCTAGACCGCTCGGCTAATCCCGCGCGGCAACAAATGTCCACATGGCCACTGCTCATATGAAGACAGGCTCTATCACGTCTCTTCATCGATGTCGGTGCACGTTCAAAATACCGAGGATTACTATGATTGCAATGACAACCATGCGCAATGCATTCCCGGAGTTCATCCAGAGTAGCAACACGACTGGAATCCAAAACAGCCATCTCCGGACACAAAATAATCCACCGGGTTGAAGTGGACAAACCTGTGAGGCGATGCCATTGGCGAGCCAGGACCGATACACTTGCTTTCGAATATTCGTGCTACATACTCCCGGGCAGCCAAATGGAAGTGTGCCGATGCATCATCATGCATGTACGACCTTTCACCATAAGGAACATCATCAAATATTTCGACATTATTGCATTAGTTAACACGTCGTACAGGTGAAATCGTTGGTTCCCAGACCTGTGTTTATCACGACTGCTTGCAAGTTTCATGACCCTCTACTCGCCCTTTCGTTTGCACCTACCGTAATCAACACTGTGAATATTATTAAGAAAAATTTACACGACAATCACTGTGTTCGACTAGGGCAGAGCGCCTAGTCTCTTTTGTTTGGACAGCGAACGAATTTTTTGATAATAGATCATAATTATACATACGTTATACTTGGAGCGTCAGGAAATCCTCTGAGCACAATTTAATCGGGTGTTATTGCCTTCGTTTTTCGACAAGATTTTTTATGCATGCTGGTATGGCTTGATTTTCCCCTTCCATGTTATTGTAGATGACTCAATGCGGGCACAGGCCTCAACGGCGTACTTTCGCTCCCGAGTTCGTGTAATCTGTTATTTAATATTCCCAGGGGTCAGCTGCCGGCACAAACCAACGCCATAGCGGTCGCCGAGCTGCGTGCGTATTCTGTCAGTATTTCAGTTCCAGTTACCAACAGACTGCGCTTTAAAACGCGAAAAGGTTGACAGTAAATAAGCGTAAATGAAAATGTTTGCTATACTCGTTGTTCCAGTACTTCACAGGTATTGTGCAAATTCGGTCAGTGTTTACATAATCCCACATTTGACATGAGTTTTTGTCTCCGTAATGGCCACTGCTCTTTGTTAATAATGCACAACCAGCAGCGTTTGACAAATTTTGTTACTTGTGGTGCACAGATGGATTTTGACAGTCTCATGTTTCTTTCTTTCGAAATGGAGATGAGCAACAACAGAAATTGGTACAATGCGACAATAAAAGATTATCGATAGAAATGTGAATTTACGCAGCGTATGTAAGCGATAGACGGCCCATGGAGATTAGGTTACGTTCTTCCACCTCATAATGTCCGCAAGGCTTTTACCTTACTTACACAATAAAGCAGTATTGTAGTTAAGACTTTGGAATACCGTAGCCGAACTCCATGTAAATATCTGTACTACCAAACTTATTTCTTTTCTCTAAATCGCTTCTGCGGAATGCTGAAATGGTTTTTTCTTTTTTCTTTTTTTTTTTTTTCAAAACAGTCCTATCACCTCGTCGACGTATTTGAAATTCATGGTTGACAATAACACATATCAAATTTAAGAATTGCGTACAGAGTTTGATGAATCAGTTCATTTATAGTAACCTTTTTAATGGAGTACTCTGACTTTTATACGAACTAAGAATTTTCTCATCTCTAATATAGTCAAGTTAACATTCTACACAATAATTTATTTATCATCTCTCATTTGGTCATGAAACGAGTTACCATGTGTATCCACAGGAGCACTACATTCCAGGGATATGCTCCAATGTACTCTGTAATGTCCGCAGCTCGTGATCGTGCGGTAGCGTTCTTGCTTCTCGCGCTCGGGTTCCCGGGTTCGATTCCCGGCGGGGTCAGGGATTTTCTCTGATTCGTGATGACTGGGTGTTGTGTGATGTCCTTAGGTTAGTTAGGTTTAAGTAGTTCTAAGTTCTAGGGGACTGATGACCATAGATGTTAAGTCCCATAGTGCTCAGAGCCATTTGAACCATACTCTGTGATGGGTGCACCTGGAAGGTGTGGGCTAGTGGCTCAGTACCGGAGGTGAGTGGAGATGCATACGGTGTAAACAGCCAACTTGTTGGTGAAACTCCTTACTAACAATCATCAGCAATCGTAGAGCAGTGCGTCTGCAGCAGGCAGAGAGCAGGCGACGACGACTGGCACCTCGAGACAGGCGCGCTCACAGCAGCGGCACTGCCCCGGGTGTAGAGAACGGACCGCGCAGGCTGAGGATCGGTGGCACCAACCAAGCTGGACCTCACATTGTGTCTCGGACAATGTGGTGGCAAGGAGTCCAAGCAGTCAGCTATCGGTGGTTTGCATCCAGCTGGCTGTGATTGCGGTCGCGTCACAAATACGGCGTTGGCCGACACAGACTGAACGTCATAATGCTGCCCAGCACTGATCTAGCGGATGGAGCTGTGTTTCTTGGTCGTATCGAAACTTCTCGAACGGGGCCAGTGTTCTAGGCGCAGGTATCAACATTCGGAAGCGTGTCGATGCGATATTGGCCCAAGAGCGAAGACTGCTGTGTAGACAGGTCTTCATCCGCGGCTGCTGGTAGCAACTGACTCTTGCTTACGGAGCGGGGATTTATGCTGTTAAAATCCCAAAGAACTATGCAAAGGAGCTCACAGAAAGGAAATATTCTGTCTTAAACGTAAGACTAGGTGACCACAGTTTTCATTTCATTACACTGTATTGTAAATGGAATTGAGAAGTTTCAGAAAAGACTGTTCTCTTTTTAAATCGCGTCAAGAATGGTTATCCATGCTCAGATAAACACTGAGACGACAGAAGTCATATAAGCACAGACATCCTACAACCAGATATGTAGATGGCATTAGTACCGTGTACTCAAGGTACAAAAGAACATTGCATTGACTGAGTTGTTAATTGTACTCAGGTGATTCGCGTAAATAGGTTTCCGGCGTGATTATGGCCACACGAGAGGAATTAAGAAGACTGAACACTGAGTGGTAGTTACAGCTACACGCATGGGATGCTCATCTTTAGGGAATTCAATATTCCGAAATTCACAGCGTCAAGAGTACCCGAGAATACCAAATTTCAGCCATTACCTCTCACCACGGACAACTTATTTTCTAACGGCGAGAGCAGCGACGTTTGGCTAACAGACAAGCAACACTGTGTGAAATAACAGAAAAAATCAACGTGGGACGTACGACGAATGTATCCGCTAGGACAGTGCGACAAAATCTGACGTTATGGCTATGGCGGCAGACTGGCGGCACAAGTGCCCTTTCGAACAGCATGAAATCGTTTGCACCATCTCTTCTGGGCTCGTCATTATATAGTTTGCATCCAAGACAACTGAAAATGGTGGCCTGATCAGCTGAGCCGATTACAGTTGGTAAGAGCTGGTGGTAGCGTTCGAGTGGGGTACAGACACCACGAAGCCATGAATCCTAGTTGTCAACAAAGCACTGTACAAGCTTGTGGTGGCTCCATAATGATGCGCCCTGTGTTTACATGGAATAGAATGATTCCTCTGGTCCAACTGAACCGATCTTTGACTATAAAAATGTATGGCTCAAATGGCTCTGAGCACTACGGGACTTAACATCTGAGGACATCAGTCCCCTAGAACTAAATCAAATGGCTCTGAGCACTATGGGACTCAACTGCTTAGGTCATTAGTCCCCTAGAACTTAGAACTAGTTAAACCTAACTAACCTAAGGACATCACAAACATCCATGCCCGAGGCAGGATTCGAACCTGCGACCGTAGCGGTCGCGCGGTTCCAGACTGTAGCGCCTAGAACCGCTCGGCCCCTCCAGCTGGCCTAAAAATTTATGTTCAGCTACTTGGAGACCATCTGCAACCAGTAATGGACTTCAAGTCTCCAAACAACGACGGACGTTTTGTGGATGAGAATCCCCTATGTCACTAGAGCACAACCTGGTCGCGATTGGTTTGAAGAACATTCTCGCAATTCGAGCAAATGATTTGGCCAATCATCTAACGTTTGTTGGACATGATAGGGAAGTCATTTCGTGCACAAACTCCTGCACCCGTAACACATTCGCAATTATAGACGGCTATAGATGTAGCATGGCTCAACATTTCTGCAGTGGACTTCCAACGACTTGTTGGATCCATGCCACGTCGAGTTGCTGGACTATTTCGGACAAAAGGAGGTCCGACACACTTTTAGGACGTATCCCTTGACTTAAAACTTCAATGTTTTTCTGTATGCGCAATCTACTGATTGAATGCCCTAGTTTCTTTTCGGCATGTGAGTGATGGTGTCTGTGGTCTTAGCATGTGCTACTTTATGTTTACGGGACGAATTAAATTCCAAAACTTGGGGAAGTAGGCTGTTGTCTTGGACTGGTCAGCCGGCATTGTCCTGCGTCCCCTCTGACGATTTCTGTTTTTCGATCTGCTAAATAAGATACCTCTCACGATCATTCCAAGAATGAAGTACTATTCTGTTCCTGATGAACCTCTTCTTCCGAGAGTTTGCTTAACGCCTAAAATTCATCGCTTAATGTGGGATCAAACAATCTCTAAGATATCACAAACGTCTTGGAAACTGATACACTTATCTGAATTAGAACAATATCACGTAGATTATCAGTATTTTTCACAAATATCTGTGCGATTCCGTAGACCATATTTGTCTGTTGTACAGTTAACCTATCACTGATAATCTTCAGCATGAGATATCCAAGGTTTTATAGCGACATCCGCCTCAAAGTGATTATACAGCTCGTGTTCTTAAATGCGTGTTAAACATTCTTCGAATAAACAATGTAACACTTGATCTCAGGGAAACAAGTGCAAATGCTATCCTCATGTGAGAATCGTCAAGCAAATAGAAAAGATATCAGCTGAAAGCACAACGATATTTCTACTACAGAAGAAGTCACTAATTTCATGATAACGGTAGTTTGTGCTTCAGCTGTGGAAAAACGAAATCAGCAGAAATTGTCGCCAGTATGACTTTCCTCCTAAAGAGGTGCACATTCGTTCGCGCACAGCTAAATGTACGTAAGTTGGCCGCATCAAATGGTGAAAGCCCAAGCCAGCAAAGGCAATTATTCTGACAGGTTAGAAAATTCCGCGGATAATAATTCTTACCCTGATGAAGTTTTCGTGAAACACTTGACGAAAGCCATTATCTTCCGTCTCAGACTGAATTAATTAATGAAAGCAATCGAGTAGTTATGGACTGGAGAATGGGTGACGACAAATTTATGAATTTAATGCTGCCTTGCCTCGTTGCTGTGACATTATTAATGATGTTTGAGGTTTCGAGGGATCACACTTCATTCATCACATGAAATTTCACGCGACAGAGCTGCTACGAACCGCAGGAATGAGATCTTCATCAAGTTCAGAAGATGCAACGGAAGCGTGCCCCAGACGTAACGCAGGGTTTTACGTTGAGAGTACTAAAGGACGTGCCGCTCTTTGACTATGCAGTAGCAAGCGTTAAACGAAATCTTTAGGCTCTGTTTTGGTCTCAGTCGTCAAATGTTTGACTGCTGCAGGCCACTGTGCCAATTTCTTCCAGTCGTTTCTGAACACATACTTAATTGTCTGATCCTGCATAGAAACAATTGCGAAACCAACACGAATAAAAGGAGGATTAAAACCCATCCGAAAAAGGCAAATATAATTTTTAAAAATTATACAGTAGTACCGTCTTCCCGTTGTGATTAATTTCAAAACCGAACTTTTCCATCTCTACAAATTCAGTGTCGCGTATAGACGAATGAAACATCCAACTTGCCGCTGAGGAAATGTCCCACTTGATTGTGGTACGATTGACAGATCTAAGGGTTAAGGCAACAGACACGCACTGAGGAGGATGGATGTTCACACCACATCTTGCCTTTCGGATTTAGGTTTTACATGATTTTCCAAAATCGAGTGAAGTGAATACCGCCATGAATATTTAGTGGAAGACACGTCTGGTAATATTAAGGCCCTTGCCCTATTGAAGATAATGTTCTGTATAAAATAACTGTTGCTTAACTAATAAAGCACTCTCATTATTGGAACTGAACTAAGGAAAGAGTTGATAATTGCAGAGTACTCTGAGGCCTACAAGCTGAGAAGTTCGCCAGACATCTACAACATAAAGCGTATAATATTATTTCCGTGGTCTAGGATTGGCATCTCTGACTTATATAGGAATGGTAGCTGAATTTCCTCCTGTCCCACTCACAATAACAATCATATGCAGTGTCGGCCTCGTCAGAAAGTGCAAAGGAGTGAACGGCAGTTGAAGGTACAGGCGCTGTTCTGCTTATTAGATAATCGAGTTGTTCTACTGACTCTCAGCATATCAAAGAGGCGAGGGTTGTACTTTATGTCTACCTTTTGAAAATTTTCTAGTCTATTAAGTTACTTTACATGTTTAAATTTTGAAAAAAATTATTGTTTTTAATGAAATTTTGTATCAGATTAATTCTTTTTTAATTTGTCATTTAAAGTTAACCCAAAAATGTACTTTTCAAAAGCCGGTGTCACGTCCACGATGAATGTCATATTCAGTATGTTCAGTATGTACATCTCTTTGAATAGTGCATTGTGAGCAAAAGTCAACAACAGTTACGAAATGTGCATTATTCTTTTTTGTTTTATTCGGTGGGCATAAAGTATCCCCCTGGTGGTATTACACGTTACTGAAAGTGTGTTGACATTGTTAAGAGTGTTCTGAGAAATATTTTCAGGTTCTAGAATCCACTTAAATATCAGTATGTCTCTAAAAAGTATGTTGTTGGTAAAAGTCAACTACAAATAACGAATTTTATCTTTTTTTCTGATTTTTAAGGATAGGTACAAAGTAACCACACCACTTCATAATGCACATTATGGGAAGTGCATTGGTATTGCTAGGGTTAACTATCGTTTCTTCATTGCTGAAACAATTGTGTGTGATAACTTTATATACTAGCGGGTGTACTTTCATTTTGTGTCAGAAGCACATGAGTCGTGTATCTCACTAGCTCTGGGGTGATAAGAAAGATAGTTTAGTATTAACAATTCAGCAATGCAAAATGGCAAATCATTGCTAGAGTTCCGTCAAAACCAATGTAAGAAGTTAGAACATTTCATAATAGCGTTGGGAGCGATTACCAGTAACGAGCATAGTAAACTACAAACAGAGAACCTATTAACAGTAGTGTGTAGCACATCTATAGAAGTAATTGGTTAACGCTAAACAAAGTTAAGACTAATGCGACAACAAATAGCAGGAATTTGAATAAAGACTTTCTCATACTTTGATTTTAAATAACTAAAATCTGAAATGAAAAAATTTTCGTTTCCTTGTAGCTACATTCCTTAGTCCTTCAGATCCTAGGATCAAAAGTAGAATAATGGAATTGAAGTGGCCTTCAGTGAAACAGCTTTACAAGTACACAGATATCAGATATTGAGGTACTGAGATTGAATTTAGGGTGACGTTCCTGAATGTGTGGCGTGTGAAGCACATACTTTTCTTTTTAATGAAAAGTAGGGAAATCCAAGGAGACGATACTACAAGGAATCTAAACAATAAAGTAGTTCTCAGAGTACCGAGAGTCAGAAGAAATTATTATATCCTACCGGTTGGTAGGCATTTAGGAATATTTAACTTATCAGTAAAGAAGCAGCAAAAATGAAATCAGGAAGAGTCGACAAAGATGGGAACTATGCTTAATTGTTATCGAACATATGGTTTTAGTAGGTATTTAATAAGTGAATAAATCAAAGCGAGGAAAGCATGGAAGCGTATAAGCAGTTCAGAAACTGTGTCTGAAAAAAAATATTAATCTTGAGATGGAGTGTTTCGTGTGACCCTTTCAGCATAATAAATCGTCAGCGGCAGAACAATGTAGCAGACCCATACTACCTACAATACTGTAGCCAGCAACACCATACCGAGAGGGTGATGAAAGGAGCCGCCGCGATAGCAGAATGGCCTGGGCCCCGAACATGGCTATAAATTCTTGCTGTCCTGGCTGCCAGCGATCAATGGACTTATATGTACACAGTATTATACACTGCACTAGGACTAGCGAAAACACTATCAGGTTTCGGGCACCAGCGGGAAATGCATTTGCAGTGCTACTTCACAACGCAACTATCCAATTGATGCGAGGATTACAATTAGCAGAATTAACGTAAATCATGTTCAGAAGCAACGTGATAGAACCACCTTTGTCTGCGACAGAAGCTGAAATGTTAATTTTTCCTATTTTACACCGCGACGCTGTCATGCATAATGAAGAATTCCGCTGAAACGGATTCCAACCGCAAAGGCTTCCGTTCCGTACAGCTGGTACTTCTAGTAACGAGAACACCGGTACAAATAATTCCAAACATTAACAGAGAACTGGCCGGCCGAAGTGGCCGTGCGGTTAAAGGCGCTGCAGTCTGGAACCGCAGGACCGCTACGGTCGCAGGTTCGAATCCTGCCTCGGGCATGGATGTTTGTGATGTCCTTAGGTTAGTTAGGTTTAACTAGTTCTAAGTTCTAGGGGACTAATGACCTCAGCAGTTGAGTCCCATAGTGCTCAGAGCCTTTTGAACCACTGAACAGAGAACTTCCAAAAATGATACGCTAATAAGAGAACAGGAATGTAACTGGATGGAAAATTCTGTAAATTCTTGTCATTTGAGAGACGGAAGCAATTTTTTTTTAATCGTACAAAACACTTTTTACTAAAGCTCATACGTATAACGCGTATGGTGATACTAAACTTATCGTAAAAATAGATTGGGAAATGTGAATTTTAAGGCCAAAGCCACCAGCAGAAGTCAGCTTCTTCTATATTGGCATACCAACACAGCATAATGTGGCTCCAACTGATTTCGTGGTACTCTCGTTTGAACACATACCGGTACCACCTATTTTTGCAGAAAATCTACATGCAAACATACCGAGTTATATCACAGCATTCCAGTTTCCTAGAGATCGCTATTGTATTTAGAAAGTATATGACTCCGTAAATACATAGTTGCTTCTGTAGTATTTTCGTTGATAAGGAAATATTCGATTGTTCGCCATTTCTGTAGTGTCAGTTTTAAAAGCTGTTGGTATGAACCAGTTACAATAGATTTCTTGTGTACTTGATGACGTACAAGGACTACTAACCTACCGCGATCGCCTCGGTGGGGGGGGGGGGGGGGGTGTATTTCCTTCCACCGTATGCTGTTGTAGAAATGACTAAATACAGCAAATAACAAATTTTTAGTAGCATTTCAATAAATATAAATGCGTTTTTGCGGTTAAGAAACTGACAGCCGTTGTACGAAGAAAATATTCTAATGTTATGGTTCAAATGGCTCTGAGCACTATGGGACTCAACATCGGAGGTCATCAGTCCCCTAGAACTTAGAACTACTTAAACCTAACTAACCTAAGGACATCACACACATCCATGCCCAAGGCAGGATTCGAACCTGCGACCGTAGCAGTCACGCGGTTCCGGACTGAAGTGCCTAGAACCGCACGGCCACCGCGGCCGGCTCCTAATGTTATAAAAAGAACTAACGTGTCACGGAAAACAATCTTTCGAATGCTTTAACGTCCATTAAAATTGAGGGTAGAAGAAAAGATCAGAAATCAGATCAGTGTTTGGATAAGATAACTTCAAGGCATCAGTCTCTATTTGATGTGAATTTCTCAGTGCGTATGACGAAAATTCTTCATCATACGATCTTATATTACTCAGGGTTATTTGGCCAATTTCAAGATTTACATACACTACGATGATTCTGGGTATAATATTCCAGAGCGTGAGAGGTTCGCTGCGTAAGAATAGAAATTCTTTCAACATACTGTCTTAGTGTAATTTAATAACTTCAGCTCTAGGTCTGTTTAGGCATCTAATTTTTTTGAACGAATATGTTTCGTGCTGCATTATCAGGACCTGTACTGCAAATTTGTTCTCTGTTACAACTTAATCATTCAAGTTATCTGTACATTAGATTTGTATCTATAACTGATCTATTTCATCGTTAGTTCATGATTCACGTTTTTGTTGATAACAACATACACAATATGGATTTAAATTTACTAACTGTGTTGTAGACTTCATTTCTGTATTTATTTGAAACATGATAGCCCCAGGAAGTTTAAATGCTATATCTACTCAATTATGTAGTCAGTTGGTTATCAGTTTTCATTTTTTTCAACAAGAATTACATTCTTCGTGTTCATCGCGATACTTTAAAAGTTTATGATTCATTAAATTCTTTCTCGAGACTGTTCTTTGTTTCTTGGGTTCTGATTTAATCACCAGAAAATACAGGTTTCGACATTTCTGTGGGGTTCAACATTTTGTTTTCAACGTTAATGTCAATGAAAAATGAAATAGATTCAATATGATGAGTATCGGTAAATGGGGTGGTTTGAAGAAGAAACAATTGTTGGAAGTGGGCTGCTACTGTGTTGGCAGCGTTGTGTAGCGCTTTACATTGGATCTCTGACTGCGCTTTCTTTGTAAGAGACTCTGTGGCTGGTTGGACTCGTTGTTGGAAGTAAATCGCCAGTACTATTGGGCAGCTGTAAGTTAGTCGCTAGCAGTGATGGAAGTATTGTTGGGCAGTTGAAGGTGAACAGCCAGCAGTGACGGATGTTAGATGTGAGAAGTTAGCATTGATGGAGGGTAGAGGTCTGAAGTGTTAGCGTAGGCTAACGGTCTTTACATGTTCGACTTGGAGGCTGAATATTATTCATGATTATATACCTTTGTACTAGATGTCAATGACGATTTAGATTCGTGTTTCAACTGGATGCCCCATTATTAAGGTTAAAAAATGCATTATTAGGTTTGCAAGAAAATCTTTCCTTTGCTAACCACATGCCTATTAGTAGCTAGTGGCTTTAGTAGTTAGAATCTTTTATTTAGCTGGCAGGATTGACGCTCGTTGTATTGCAGTAGTTCGCGTAATGAAATGTATAGGTTATTGAAATTCTTCCAGTCCATATGCGGCATAACAGCAAGCCAGTGCTTAACAGTATTGGTTAAAAACAATCTTGGTTGCAATTTTATTATTTTTTATTTTTCAACGACGCGTTTCGCCTTATTTAGGCATCTTCAGGTTATCTACGTAGAAAACAGAGAACAAATACATCTATTTAAGAATCGCGATCGCGTTGTGCAGACTTCGATAACCTACAAGCATGCATAAACAGATCACCTGTTCAAAATATAAACAGATCACCAATTGAAAGAGCAAATACCTTAATTTGGTATTTCTTAAGAATCCTTTAGGCAGTGAAGCCAAAGAGCATCGTCGAATATATCAGGCCAATATCGCCTTCGTTAAACTCAGTAAAAACTAGAAATATTAAATAGTAAAATCATTACCTTTTCTAGACGGGCGCGAGAGGCACCAAGATCTGCATAACGCTTGCTACCTGACCTCCCATATTACTCGCTCCTGTGAACGGGAACACGTTGTTACTGTTAAGATTTCTTTTTAGTCAGGGCCATTCTTTTGAATTATTTTTTGAAGTCAGGTTGTAACTTTTTTGAGCAATCAGATTGCAATGCGCTTGAATATTTTGGGTCAATGTTGACATGATAATAAGAAGTAGAGAAAGTAGGCTCAGTACGTTTAGTTTTACTCAGCTGTTTCGGAATTAAATAACGTAGAAGTTTCATCTTCTCATTCTGCAATTTAAGTACAGACACACTCATTTAAATAAAGAAGTTTTATTGTAATAATTCAAAGGCAACAAGAAAAGTCACGAAGTTGTATTGAGAAATCCTATTTTACATTGTATGATGAGGCCACGCAAATAGCATGAACTAACCCCATTTAATATACATATTAAGACATGAAAATTGTTAATTAAGAAATGCAGAATTTCTATTCAGTAATTTGGTATTATTGTGGCAATCATCTTTTCAGCATATTTGTGGTTCATGTGTTCGCACCGGTAAAAATTATACAGTGTAGCATACGAGTATATTTTTTCCTAGTGGCATTAACTTTTCTTTAGCATTATCGATTAGTGACTTTATCCTTCCTCTTGGTCACTAAGCCATTTCACATCCCTGAAAGAAGTTTCAAAAATACTACAGTGTAGTATACGGGTCTAATGGAAAAGTTACGGTATTTTGAAAGATGCATGATTATTAATCTGAAGTCATATTTGCCGATTTCGGTTAACATGTCAATTTAAGCGAACGTACTGTAATGTAATGACTCGTTGGCCATGGCCATCTCACACCCATGTCATACAATACATAAGATGCAACAGTATAGTGTCTGGAGCCGTCCAATATCCTAATTGGCATAATACTCTCAAACTCTACACTTGCAGAAGTCTACAGTAAGTTTTGTAGATGTTTGCACGTAGGCAGTTTGACAGGATTATACCACTCATAGCGTTCGTAAGGGTATAGACATCGATACACTCCCTGCGTATCGAAATTTGCTGTTACTCATCTCTATCGGACAGTTCTCCACAGATGGCGGGCGGATACTACACCGCCCTAGTATAGGTGCGCTTTTGGCTCTTGCCGACTTGGAGGGAGACAAGTGGTCTGAAAATATGCGGTCAAATACAGGCGAGTACGATGTGCGCAGTCACGCATCGGAGCGCAGAAAGTAGGCACGGACAATAATAATTGCTAGTTCACATTAGTTTTGTGTAAAACGAGACATCATACACTAGTCGATAACTTTCGAATTTAGGAAACCAGATACTGGCAGAGCTAAAGCTGCGAGTGCATGTCCTGAGTCACGCTTGGATAGCACTTTTCCACGAAAGGCAAAAGTTCCAGGTTCGAGGTCCTGTCCGGCACAAAGTTCATCCAGGAAGTAGCAAATGACGTTCTACAGCAACCGGAATGAACCATAAAAGAAACGGCCAACCTGAGTGGACTTGATGAATCGCTTGAAAGTTTACGTATGGTGAATGAATTTCAGACATCTTACGAACGCTTTCTGTAAGCTCGAAGTAATACAATCTGTACTGATAGAGACCTTTCTCTTCATTTTTTATGAGTTACTTCGTTATCCTGAGTACTGAGACTAGTAGTTTCATAGGGCACTTTAGGCACAAGGTTAGGAAATTTAATACTGTGATAAGTGAACCTTTGGAGTAAACCTACTAGCCATTGCTGTCAAGGTCAAATTAAACCTTTCGTTTATTACAACAAACCTCGAACTTGTATTTGTGAATAACACGAAGTTCTCTACTGTTACTAAAGGGAAGGGCTTTAATAGATTGTCTTAGTTTTTGAACTGTGCTTTAGCACAATTATTTCGGAAATATAGCAATTATTTTCATGCTCTGAACAATATTAAATGTTTACAATGTCTTTTTGAGACGCTTTTTGCTGTTATTTCTTCCAGATCAGAGCACTACGAGAAAATGTATTCCACTCCAGTAAAGTTAAACGTCAACAGAAGCTTATTTTTCATTAAATGGTGGTTATTCTGATAAAAATTATTGGTAACCTGCTTAGGGAAGCTGAAGTCCTGTTGCCCTATCTCTCTCTCTGTCTGTCTGTCTGTCTGTCTCTCTCTCTCTCCCTCTCTCTGGTTAATTCTCTTTCGCGTGTTTGTCGTCTGGCCTCAGAGCTGTAATATTTCGCTTCCAGCGGCCTTACTTCTCCGCCAGTGTCGCCTAATTTCGGGAGGAACTTAATTAAATTTGGTTTGACAGGCAGGCCAAAAACAAGAGCCCTGCGCCAGAAATGAATGACAGTAGACAGCGCGGCTGCCTGTCTTGTCAAACGACACTCTCTCCTTCCCTCGACGCGGCTAGCTTACCGAAGCAAACTGTGATATTAGCTAGTGCGGTGAGCCACACATGGCGTCTGCTACAGTCAGCTCTTCTCATTTCTGCTGTTGTCTCTGTGTAAGTTCGAAATACGTATTTATTGGCGTTTCTGAAATGTCGTTGTTTATATTCAGGGTATTGTCGTCGTCATTTACCGACTCGTGTAATACGCTGCACCGTGGCCATTGGTAGAAATTTCTTTATTCCTGCTACCAGTTTAAGGAGTCGATCTGGCTCTGCCAAAACTCCTGTTTCAAATGAAGTGAAAGAAGTGTACAGAGGCTCATGACACACTTCTGCTCATTTCGTAAGAAGCAGACCTAGATTGAATTATATTCAGTGATCATCGAAACTGGATCCATATACCAACAACACTTCAAAGATACAAAATATTCCTATTCTTCTAGCGACTTCTTTATTTACGTATATTATAGGAGATATAAAATGTTCTCAAAGTCGATTCTCTGATTGTAGATGAGCTGAAAGGAACATCCGAAAGCAACTCAATATCCTGAGATAAAGGAAAGTGGGTAAAGTGGTCTGAGTGCGAAAAGTGGCCATTGCAAATTTTTTACTCTCAACAGTGCTGCAGAGAAGTCATCAAACTAGTTTCATTCCATTTTCAGTCATCAGTCTTCTGACTGGTTTGGTGCGGTGCGCCACGAATTCTTCTCATGTGCCAACCATTTTATCTCAGAGTAGCACTTTCAACTATCATTCTTATTTAGTTGCTGGATGCATTTCAATGGCTGTCTTCCACTGCAGTTTTTACCCTCTACAGCTCCCTTTAGTACCATGGAAGTTAATCCCTGATGTCTTAAAAGGTGTCCTCTCATCCTGTCCCTTCTTGTCAGTTTTTTCCGTACATACTTTCTCTCGCCAATGTAGCCGAGAACTTCCCCATTTCTTATCAATCCACCAAATTTTCAATATGCTTCAGTAGCACCACATCTTAAGTGCTTTAATTCTCTTCTATTTCGGTTTTCCCACACGCCATGGATCACTACCCTATAATGTTGTGCTCCAAAAGTACGTTCTCAGAAATTTCTTCCTCAAATTACGACCTACGTTTCATACTAGTACACTTCCATAGGCCACGAATGCCATTTTTACCAGTGATGGTCGGCTTCTTATATTCCCCTTCTTCTATCCGTCGTGGGTTACTTTGCCTTCATGGTAGCAGAATGCCTTACCACCAATTCTGATGTTACGAAAGCTTGATCCGTTATTTATTTATTTTTTGATTTTTTTGTATGAAAACTCTTCTGAATTGTAGACATCAGATCTAAGATGTGATTTATACTTTGCCTCACTAAAACGTAACTTAATATTTTCTTACAACATCAACTGTTTAAACTACTTATTTAGCCTTATAAATGTAGTTGTTTGTTGCTTCTTTCGGTCTGATGGTTTCACCTCTGATCATAGTATGAAAGCTTTCACGACCGGATGACATATCTTCTGGTAAACCTTCCGGGATGTAAGGTCGTGGTCCATGAAACTCTTCAGGTTTCACCTCTGAAGCACAAATCTGACCTAGCGCCCAATCGGCAGAATTGGCTACTACTCGTCGGGAAAACTGGTCCAGATGAGCCCTTTTACCAACAATTAATTTTTAATCTGTTTGTTACGAATCAGCTACTTCCATATATCGCACATTATACTACAAACTGATTTCTAAATCTTTATACAGGGTGTTTCAAAAATGACCGGTATATTTGAAACGGCAATAAAAACTAAACGAGCAACGATAGAAATACACCGTTTGTTGCAATATGCTTGGGACAACAGTACATTTTCAGGCGAACAAACTTTCGAAATTACAGTAGTTACAATTTTCAACAACAGATGGCGCTGCAAGTGATGTGAAAGATATAGAAGACAACGCAGTCTGTGGGTGCGCCATTCTATACGTCGTCTTTCTGCTGTAAGCGTGTGCTGTTCACAACGTGCAAGTGTGCTGTAGACAACATGGTTTATTCCTTGGAACAGAGGATTTTTCTGGTGTTGGAATTCCACCGCCTAGAACACAGTGTTGTTGCAACAAGACGAAGTTTTCAACCGAGGTTTGATGTAACCAAAGGACCGAAAAGCGATACAATAAAGGATCTGTTTGAAAAATTTCAACGGACTGGGAACGTGACGGATGAACGTGCTGGAAAGGTAGGGCGACCGCGTACGGCAACCGCAGAGGGCAACGCGCAGCTAGTGCAGCAGGTGATCCAACAGCGGCCTCGGGTTTCCGTTCGCCGTGTTGCAGCTGCGGTCCAAATGACGCCAACGTCCACGTATCGTCTCATGCGCCAGAGTTTACACCTCAATCCATACAAAATTCAAACGCGGCAACCCCTCAGCGCCGCTACCATTGCTGCACGAGAGACATTCGCTAACGATATAGTGCACAGGATTGATGACGGCGATATGCATGTGGGCAGCATTTGGTTTACTGACGAAGCTTATTTTTACCTGGACGGCTTCGTCAATAAACAGAACTGGCGCATATGGGGAACCGAAAAGCCCCATGTTTCAGTCCCATCGTCCCTGCATCCTCAAAAAGTACTGGTCTGGGCCGCCATTTCGTCCAAAGGAATCATTGGCCCATTTTTCAGATCTGAAACGATTACTGCATCACGCTATCTGGACATTCTTCGTGAATTTGTGGCAGTACAAACTGACTTAGACGACACTGCGAACACCTCGTGGTTTATGCAAGATGGTGCCCGGCCACATCGCACGGCCGACGTCTTTAATTTCCTGAATGAATATTTCGATGATCGTGTGATTGCTTTGGGCTATCCGAAACATACAGGAGGCGGCGTGGATTGGCCTCCCTATTCGCCAGACATGAACCCCTGTGACTTCTTTCTGTGGGGACACTTGAAAGACCAGGAGTACCGCCAGAATCCAGAAACAATTGAACAGCTGAAGCAGTACATCTCATCTGCATGTGAAGCCATTCCGCCAGACACGTTGTCAAAGGTTTCGGGTAATTTCATTCAGAGACTACGCCATATTATTGCTACGCATGGTGGATATGTAGAAAATATCGTACTATAGAGTTTCCCAGACCGCAGCGCCATCTGTTGTTGAAAATTGTAACTACTGTAATTTCGAAAGTTTGTCTGCCTGAAAATGTACTGTTGTCCCAAGCATATTGCAACAAACGGTGTATTTCTATCGCTGCTCGTTTAGTTTTATTGCCGTTTCAAATATTCCGGTCATTTTTGAAACACCCTGTACATACAACGCTTTGATTCTACCCCCTTACGGCTTTGATTTAATTAACTTATATTGTTCAAAACCGTCTCTGTTCTATTTTATTTGCCCTAATACAAAATCCATTGAAAATATTTTGCTGCAGTGGCTTGGCATTGTTTCAGATACTAGTGCATCAACGTGCCTAGAAAATATGTCCATTAAGCAGAGCAACAAACATGGGATCTGGATGAGATTGAGGAGGTAAAGAACGGCAAGATTCTTTCTTCTTCAGCGGCAAAGCAATCTCATGTTCCGTGTAACACGCTGAAAAGAAGAATTGTAGGAAAAATAGTTGAAACAGAAGATTATCACCCGAGTTGGCAGAATGCAACTAAACATCGAAGCGTTTTAACAGAGAAGTACCACGTGGATCATTTTTTACCCACAAGGGTTTTCGAGGGCCCTGCGCCCCTCCATAATGATTGCAGGACCAAACGCTCCAGTGACATTTATGGGGTTATACAACCCACCAATCTTGAAAATGAAAGCCAGCGGTGTGGCCGCGCGGATATAGGCGCCATGTAACTAATCGTGCGGCCCCTCCCGACGGAGGTTCGAGTCCTCCCTCGGGCATGGGTGTGAGTGTTGTCCTTAGCGTTAAGTTAGCTTAAGTAGTGTGTAAGTCTAGGGACTGATGACCTCAGCAGTTTGGTCCCTTAGGAGTTCACACACATTTGAACATTTGAAAATGAAAAATTTATCTGTTGTAGAAGTAGAACATGTGGGTCATTTTTGTCTCATATGCATTTTAACGCAATTAGATAACAGTAACAGCGATTTTCAACACTAAATATTTTCTGGACGTGCCTCGACATTATTTACGAGATACTGGAGTACATCACGACACTTTCAGCCAAAAAGAACGTGTAATACGAAGAATTCGGAGGTCGGGTGATACTTCATTTCAACGCGGCTTTCCGTTTTGTATGGACTGCTGACATGCAGAACTATGGAGTGACACAGAGAAGCTACAGAGTAAGCTATTATACAGCAGGGAAGCACCCCACCGCTCCTTCGTTGTTGTTTAGGGCACTGCTAACAGTCCTCTTACACGACAGCAGATGTCAGGCCCGTGGCCCACTGACAACTACTTCACCTCTATGAAACTAGCAGATGAACTGAATCGAAAAGGCACAAGTTCAGTTGGCACTCTTGGGAGATCAGTCAAATAGGTCCCTCCTCCGGCGCGAAGTGGACACGATGCATATTATGCAACACAGAAGTCAGGCGACAATCTTCTCACAGCATACCAAGAGAAAAACAAAAAGAAAAGTTATTCTAACATGCGCGTAGGATGTCAGGTGAATGAGAATACTGAGAAGAAACTTCCAGAAGCTATCAAGTTTTATAATGAATCAAAGGATGTGGTGACCACGTGGCAAGACACTTCGGTGATGGCCTGTGCATGCCTCTTAAAATATTCTTGACCTTGCCATGATCAGCTCTCACACAGTTTTTAAGTTACTTACCGCTAAGAAGATTTGACGTCGAGACTTTTCCTAAGAATAGTAGATGAGGTTATTGCCCCCTCTAAACTGCAGAGAGGAGCCAATATACCCCTTGTAGACACTCGATACAAGCGCTGGCCAATATGGAAATATGAGGTGTTGTCAAATTCAAGTTTCCTGCAAATAACAAAACAACAAAGGAAAATAAAACATCAAACATATGCTTCAACGGAGGAGTGGCTGTTGAGAGGCCAGACAAACGTGTGGTTCCTGAACAGGGTCAGCAGCCTTTTCAGTAGTTGCAGGGGCTAGATGATTTACTGATCTGGCCTTGTAACTCTAACCAAACCGGCCTTGCTGTGTAGGTACTGCGAATGGCTGAAAGCAAGGGGAAACTACAGCCGTAATTTTTCCCAACGGCATGCAGCATTACTGTATGGTTAAATTATGATGGCGTCCTCTTGGGTAAAATATTCCGGAGGTAAAATAGTCCCCCATTCGGATCTCAGGGAGGGAACTACTCAGGAGGACGTCGTTATCAGGAGAAAGAAAACTGGCGTTCTACGGATCGGAGCGTGGAATATTAGATCCCTTAATCGGGCAGGTAGGTTAGAAAATTTAAAAAGGGAAATGGATAGGTTAAAGTTAAATATAGTGGGAATTAGTGAAGTTCAGTTGTAGGAGGAACAAGACTTCTGGTCAGATGAATACAGGGTTATAAATACAAAATCAAATAGGGGTAATGCAGGAGTAGGTTTTACTAATGAATAAAGAAAAATAGGAGTGCGGGTAAGCTACTACAATCAGCATAGTGAACGCATTACTGTGGCCAAGATAGACACGAAGCCCATGCCTACCACAGCAGAACAAGATTATATGCTAACTAGCTCCGCAGATGACGAAGACATTGATGAAATGAATTATGAGGTAAAAGAAATTAGTCAGATTGTGAAGGGAGGCGAAAATTTAATAGTCATGGGTGATTGGAATTCAATAGTAGGAAAAGGAAGAGAAGGAAACGTAGTAGGTGAATATGGAATGGGGATAAGGAATGAAAGAGGAAGCCGCCTGGTAGAATTTGGCAATAACTTAGTTATAACTAACAGTTCAAGAATGATGAAAGAAGATTATATACATGGAAGAGGCCTGGGATTCTCAAAGGTTTCAGACAGATTATATAATGGTAAGACAGAGATTTAGGAACCAGGTTTTAAATTGTAAGACATTTCCAGGGGCAGATGTGGACTCTGAGCACAATCTATTGGTTATGAACTGTACATTAAAACTGAAGAAACTACAAAAAGGTGGTAATTTGAGGAGATGAGACCTGGAGAAACTTAAAAACCAAAGGTTGTAGAGTGTTTCAAGGAGAGCACAAGGGAATGACTGACAGGAATGGGGGAAAGAAATACATTAGAAGAAGAATGGGTTGCTTTGAGGGCCGAAACAGTGAAGGCAGCAGAGGATCAAGTGGGTAAAAAGACGAGGGCTAGTAGAAATCCTTGGGTAACAGAAGAAATATTGAATTTAATTGATGAAAGGAGAAAATATAAAAATGCAGTAAATGAAGCAATCAAAAAGGAATACAAACGTCTCAAAAATGAGATCGACAGGAAGTGCAAAATGGCTGAGCAGGAATGGCTCGAGGGCAAATGTAAGAATGTAGAGGCATATCTCAGAAATAGTTCAAATGGCTCTGAGCACTATGGGACTTAGCATCTGAGGTCATCAGTCCCCTAGAACTTAGAACTACTTAAACCTAACTAAGGACATCACACTCATCCATGCCTGAGGCAGGATTCGAACCTGCGACCGTAGTGGTCGCGCGGTTCCAGGCTGAAGCGCCTTGAACCGCTCGGCCACACTGGCCGTCAGGCATATCTCCCTAGGGATAAGATAGATACTTCCTACAGGAAAATGAAAGAGACTTTTGGAGAAAAAAGAACCACTTGAATGAATATCAAGAACTCAGATGGAAACCCAGTTCTAAGCAAAGAAGGGAAAGCAGAAAGGTGGAAGGAGCATATAGAGGGTCTATACACGGCCGATGCTGTTGAGGAGAATATTATGGAAATGAAAGAGGATGTAGATGAAGATGAAATGGGAGATATGATACTGCGTGAAGAGTTTGACCGAACACTGAAAGACCTAAATCGAAACAAGGCCCCAGGAGTAGACAACATTCCATTAGAGCTACTGATAGCCTTGGGAGAGCCAGCCCTGACAAAACTCTACCATCTGGTGAGCAATATGTATGAGACAGGCGAAGATGAATATAATAATTCCAATCTCAAAGAAAGCAGGTGTTGACAGATGTGAAAATTACCGAACTATCAGTTTAATAAGACACAGCTGCAAAATACAAACGCGAATTATTTACAGACGAATGGAAAAACTGATACAAGCCGACCTCGGGGAAGATCAGTTTGGATTCCGTAGAAATGTTGGAACACATGAGAGAATACTGACCATACGACTTATCTTAGAAGATAGATTAAGGAAAGGTAAACCTACGTTTCTAGCATTTGTAGACTTAGAGAAAGTTTTTGACAATAATAACTGGAATACTCTGTTTCAAATTCTGAGGGTGGCTGGAGTCAAACACAGGGAGCGAAAGGCTATTTACAATTTGTACAGAAACCAGATGGCAGTTATAAGAGTCGAGGGGCATGAAAGGGAAGCAGTGGTTGCGAAGGGAGTGACACAAGGTTGTAGCCTCTCCCAGATGTTATTCAATCTGTACATTGGGCAAGCAGTAAGGGAAACAAAAGAAAAATCTGTAGTAGGTATTAAAATCCATGGATAAGAAATAGAAACTTTGAGGTTCGCTGATGACACTCTAATTCTGTCAGAGACAGCAAAAGACCGGGAAGAGCAGTTGAACGGAATGGACTGTGTCTTGAAAGGAGGATATAAGATAAACATCAACAATAGCAAAACGAGGATAATGGAATGTAGTCGAGTTAACTCGGGCGATGCTGAGGGAATTAGATTAGGAAATGAGACACTTAAAGTAGTAAAGGAGTTTTGATATTTGGGGAGCAAAATAAATGATGATGGACGAAGTAGAGAGGATGTAAAATATAGATTGGCAATGGCGAGGAAAGCGTTTCTGAAGAATAGAAATTTGTTAACATCGAGTATAGATTTAAATGTCAGGAAGTCGTTTCTGAAAGTATTTGTATGGAGTGTAGCCATGTATGGAAGTGAAACATAGACGATAAATAGTTTGTACAAGAAGAGAATAGCAGCTTTCGAAATGTGGTGCTACAGAAGAATACTGAAGATTAGATGGGAAGATCACATAACTAATGAGGAGGTACTGAATAGAATTGAGGAGAAGAGAAATGTGTGGCACAACTTAACTAGAAGAAGGGATCGGTTGGTAGGACATGTTCTGAGGCATCAAGGGGTCAGCAATTTAGGATTGTAGGGCAGCGTGGAGGGTAAAAATCGCAGAGGGAGACCAAGAGATGAATACACGAAGCACATTCAGAAGGATGTAGGTCGCAGTCGGAGATGAAGAATCTTGCACAGGATAGAGTAGCATGGAGAGCTGTATCAAACCAGTCCCTGGACTATAGACCAAAACAACAACAACATTTCAAACTGAAGAACTACCATGTTATCCTAAACTATGGACCAAAATCTTAAATACAGTAACGATCAAAGCTTTGTGACTACCTGACGAACAGCTGTAGGTCCACTTTTGAGATGCTATACAGCAGTGACTGTGCATGGAATGAATTCGACAAGTCCTTGGCAGGTGTCCGTAGGTATCTGGCACCAGGAACACAATTCACATAAATTATGGGCCGTTGGTTTATGGGCAAGTATTTGCCGAACGGCAGCTTATGTTTGTTCTACCGGATTCACATCACGTCAGTTTCTTGGTGAAGACATCAACATGAATACCATCACGCTCTTCGAACTACTGTACAATTGTTCTCGCCTTGTGACTGGGATCATTATCCTACTGGTAGATGCCACTGCCATCGAGGAAAGAATCAAACATGAATGGATGCAATAACGTTCACGTAGTCCACTTCTATCTTGTTACCTTCGATTACTAATCCACGTTCCATGGAAGGTGACATGGACGTCCCCCTTACCATAATACTGTCCCTACCAGCCTCCTTACGTTACGCGTTGGAAGTCATTTGCATCAAATGGTTTGGATGACAATGTGTTCAGACACTACCGACGACCTTGTGTAACAGGAAATGTGATTCATGCGATCTGGGGACAAGTTTTCTGTTGTCCACGGTCCAATATCAGTGATACCATGCCCACTGTAATCTTAATTCGTGATGCTGTTTTGTTACCATGGGAGTCGTCTGCTGCTTTACAATATGTTCAACAGCGCTCGCTGAGCTTTTTGCTCAGGAACACTAGCGCCTGCACCAGCATTGTACTCATTCGTCAGACTCACACAGATTGCCCCTTGTCCTGCTGCGCGGAGCGGGCAAGCCTCTGACCTTCACTTTCTGTAATGAGACGTAGACATTCAGTCGCCTTGTCGGCTACTGGTCGTCTCACTGTCCTT
Source organism: Schistocerca americana (assembly GCF_021461395.2). Classification (NCBI taxonomy): domain Eukaryota; kingdom Metazoa; phylum Arthropoda; class Insecta; order Orthoptera; family Acrididae; genus Schistocerca; species Schistocerca americana. The sequence continues at coordinate 357,968,829 of NC_060123.1, forward strand.
CTACTACTTCCCATACGTGCTCACCATAGTACCACACAAACAGCGGACAAGCTTCGCCGGTACTGAGATGCTCCCTTCCAGGTGCTGAGCCATAACAATCTGTCCTGTGTTTACATCACTCATGCCAACTCATGTTCCCTCGTTATGGACCATTACTGTCGCTAGAAACGGAGAGATAAATTCACACATTAATATGTATGTGATGTTATTTTAACGATTACAAAATGGATAAAATTTACAAAGAACTTCGTTTTTTGAGCTCGGCTACCGATTTGACGTTGCACCCCCTCTGGTCCTGATGTATGCACTGGTTGAGTGCCAAGGGTGTCAAAAAGCCGCTATATGCTCTCCTCAGGCGAACTGGCTCACAAATATTGTAAATGATCCTTGATATAGTGGACACTGGCAATTCGACAGAGTTCGATTTGGTCTCGCGCAAGTTCCAAGACGGATAGAGCTGGGGATCGTGCTGTTACTGGACTACCTCAGCGTCACACAGACAGTTCATCAGTTCATAGAGATACGTGCCATTTGAAGATGAGCTTAGTCTTGTTGAAAAGAACACCGCTATACTATCGAACGAGATGTAACACAGGAGGATGCAGGATATTTGTAAGTTCCGTTGTTCCCTCAGTCACTACCAACTTAAGTCATAACTCATGTGGGGAACCACATCATGTCACCAGAATAACATCAATGTGCCTCTCCAAAGACTTGAAAGAATGGAACCTCTCCTCAAATCTCCGCCGTAATAGCCACCGATAGTCATTGGGGGTGGTGGAGAACCGTGATTCATCGCTGAACATAATGTGACGCCATTCATCAGCAGTCCTTGCATCCCGGTCACGGCACGACTCAAAACAATGTGATTTGTGTTGTGGTGGGATCCTACACATAGGACGGTGATTTTCTAGTACGACTGCTACTAGTCTCCAACCAGTGATCCGAAATGGTGCAGAGAGTTGTTTTAGAATGGTAGACGCGGATATGAAACGGATTCGATGTGCTTGGTGCACAATACGGCTGGAATATGTTGGCTGTCACCTTTCCATGCAGTCCAAAATCGAGCCACTGTCAGATGAGGATACCTCACAAATTGGTATAGTACACTAATCGGCCAATCGGCCATATGCAGAATCACAATGAGGCCACTTTCAAACTGTAAGGTGCTGATAACGCCGTATTACAAGAGTACGCAGCATCTCCGTGTGTTTCACAGTGATCATTCAATATCCGACGCTGTTCACTCCCTCCCCCCTCCCCTCTTTTTATACCCTACCACGCCTGATAACCACACTAAACTCGAATCACACGTAAGCCTCCTGGTGGCCTTTCTACTAATCACAGTGAATTGCAAATCTATATCTCGATGGTGTGTACGAGTACGAAGTTACGCTGACGGTAGACAGTGTCTTCTAGGTGTTTCCCTTTTTTGGTGTCACACAATACATCTTCCTGTTGGGAACGCCACCAGACGGCATTCACACTCAAGGCGGGCCGTGGTCAAGATGTTTTGGCTCATCTTCAGTGTACCACTACATTCATAGAAGAGCATTACCTCTTTTATGGGAAAGGAAATACGAACAGATAATTCTACGATAGATACAACCTTACATGTATTTCAAATTATAAACGTGACGCGCATTACGGGATAATACACCAACCGACAGATTCCTCTAAGAGAGGGTACGTTATCGAAATGATGGTTAATAGAACATAAGGTATAATAAGAAAAAGAAACGTGAAAACAGCTGAGCAGTTTCCGGAATCTACAAATCTGAGCCGGCCGCTGTGGCCGAGCTGTTCTAGGCGCTTCAGTGCGGAAATGCGCTGCTGCTACGGTCGCAGGTTCGAATCCTGCCTATAACATGGATGTGTGTGACGTCCTTAGGTTAGTTAGGTTTAATTTGTTCTAAGTCTAGGTGACTGATGACCTCAGACGTTAAGTTCCATAGCGCCTAGAGCCATTTGATCAATTTTATTTTTCAAATCTGAAATGAGAGCAACTCTAGCGACATATGAAGGATGAAAAACTTGCCTCAATACATGTGTTGCATTCGACAAACATTTATCGCCCTTATTGAGTAGCTAAAAGAAAGCGAAGGAGAAAAAAATTTGCGAATGAAAGAAAAGCGCCAAATACAGATAAAAACTTCTCGGAAATATTAGAATAGACAATGTTCACAAATCTGCTATAGAAAATCACTTCCTAGAAACAGACCATAGCTTCAAAAATGGCACCCTTCAATTATTTTCTCGTTTACCTATATGCTGGGCCACCAACGTCATGCAGGAAGAAAGAATAAGTCAAGAACGAAAGTAGGATCCTTTGTGAAGTGATAGAATTCATAATAGGAAAGTTTCGCAATTCACCCACTTGATCACTTGGTAGCGATACAGTATATCAACACACACTTATGTATGGTAGTATTTACGTCTGTACAGAAAATTCATTTAAGTAAACCATTAACTTATTAGAATATGAAAATTTTGCTATATGAAACTTCTTGGAGATTAAAACTGTGTGCCGGACCGAGACTCGAACTCGGGACCTTTACCTTTCGCAGACAAGTGCTCTATCAACTGAGCTACCCAAGCACGACTGAGGCCCCCTCAGAGCTTTACTTCTGCCTGTACCTCGTTTCCTACCTTCCAAACTTTACAGAAGCTCTCCTGCGAACCTTGCAGAACTAGCACTCCTGAAAGAAAGGATATTGCGGAGACATGGCTTAGCTCTCCTGCGAGCTTCTGTAAAGTTTGGAAGGTAGGAGACGAGGTAGCGGGAGATATAAAGCTGTGAGAACGCGCCGTGAGTCGTGCTTGGGTAGCTCAGATGGTAGAGCACTTGACTGAGAAAGGCAAAGGTCCCGAGTTCGAGTCTCGGTCCAGCACACAGTTTTAATCCGCTAGGAAGTTTCATATCACCGCACACTCCGCTGCAGAGTGAAAATCTCACATTACTACATCTTTGCATATCTTTCTTTATGCCAAAGCATCAGTAGCACAACTGTATTTCGTATGTAATCATGTGTTGACTGTTTTGTTTGAAATGATAACAACCTGGTATTTAATTTTGGCAATGTTTACCAAACCGGATTCGTCTGTAGTTCCCCAAATCCTTTAAAAATAAAAGTCAGGTAGAAGGTACAGGCTGTTCAATCAGATATCACTGACCAGGTGATACAATATGTCATATTTAACGTTTTCCTGACTGACTGGTCCTTACATTCAACCACGCTGTCCATATGTTTTCTCCCGACGAGCCTGCTGAGAAGGAAAAAGAAGTCACCTGAACCGTGGCACTCTCCTGACGTAACATGAGGCTGCCTTCTAGCTTACTTAAACATTCGTTCACAGTAGTAAAACTAAGTAATAATTCCAACATAACACATACAAACAAAAGCGTAACATTCCGTACCGTTGTTTCTCCGCCTTTTAAGGTGTAGCAATGCATCCATGTCGAGTTATTGGCAGTTCTATCACAGGTTCGGCCAATTTAGCGCAGCAGTGGTAAAAACAAACACGAATGGTATGTTTGTCTTCAACGTTAGTGACAGATGACACTTCAGAGTTTTCACGGCTTTTATCCACTATATACTTTCACTACTTTGACAACAGAACCACTGACAGATTTCAGCATTTCAGGGATACTGCCAAATTAAATTCGAAGGCTAAGGAACATGTCTTTTTGTGGACCAGACAAACCACTTCCTTTACCTATGACAACAGAATGGCAGAACAGCAGAACTCCAATTATCAGCTTGAGACGGGCCGGACCGTATCCAAATAAACATTCGGATTGTTGGAGACTATCATGAGAGACATACTACAGTAATATTTACGTAATGAGTACAAAACAATGTTGTTTGGATTTTGTACAGTACTGTATTCACATACAGTAAAACTTCCTGAATATATAGGTCAGAGTCAGTAGTTTTGCTATCTTCAATCGTTTTCATGCAGCCAATTCTCGCATCCGCTTGACGGTTTGCAGCTCTATGTGGTTACAGGCTGCCGTTCCATTCATGTCAGCGTAGTGTCAAGACAGGGAAACGATCACGTATCTCGTTCAGTGATAATGTCACCTCTTGGACATAAGTTTCTTGTCACACACTTGAATGGTTTCATCCTTACTGAGAATTTTAAATACAGGGTCCGAAAAATCACAAACAAACCACTAGCACTTATTCTCTACACTGCAAACTGAATATGTACGTGAATTTTCAAAAGGATTTTTGCTATATCCTCAAGTGATATTCTTTCTTCGGCCACTTTTTTTTTTCCTGTTGCTTCTTAGTCTCATTCTTCTCATGAAACTTCCTGGTACATTAAAACTGTGTGAGGGACCGAGACTCGAACTCGGGCCCTTTGCCTTTTGTGGGCAAGTACTCTACCAACTGAGCTACCCAATCACTTGCCCGCGAAAGGCAAAGGTCCCGAGTTCGAGTCTTGGTCCGGCACACAGTTTTAATCTGCCAGGAACTTTCATATCAGCGCACACTCCGCTGCAGAGTGAAAATCTCATTCTGGGATCATTCTTTTCATCTTCGTCTTTCTGTACCTTATCATCGGTTGAAATACCTTTCCATTTCTTCCAGTCTCTTTTAAATGTGGCTCTCTTCCCCAAATTTCATACTTCCATCGCTATGTAATAGCCGTCTTTTAAATTCAGTTCTTGGTGATGAGCCGAAGTGCCTTAACATTTCCATCTTGTATCAAAAGTTTCCTCACGAACTGTCTTCTATAATGTCACTTCATAGTTTTGATGACCGATTGATCCATTGGCTGCAGGAGAGTAATTGCGTTTGGCGACAGGAAGAGTTTTCTGAAACGTACATATTATCTATACAAATGATTTGTGTGTGATGGAGGAGTGAATTTGGAAGTTAACGCTCTTTGGACTATATAAAAAATGTGATTGAGATTGTAGGCAAAATCAAGTTTACTGACAACATTTATTTTCCAAAAACAAAGACAGACATGATTTATGCTAAACACGTTATGATAGAATATCGTAAACAACTAACAGGTGGTTTAAGACCACAATGGACAAGGATCCTGGGTGGCAGAAGTGAGTCAAGTACTCTGGCCATAGAAATGTGGATAACGGAATCTGAATTGATCTGACGCTGAGCAGACTTTGATCAATAATCAACAGAAGTCTATATAGGTGCAGCTGAGAGCAAGTGCCAATTCGGATTTGTACACCCTGACAAAGCTGGAGCAAATTACGCTACCCTCGTTTTCTTTGTGCAGCGATGTAACTTGCAGCTGGTGAGATGTGTGCGTAAGGGGCGAGGCGTTAGATGGGACCTGTGAATCGATAGTGGCCACGAAAGAAATCCAAAATCTGTCGTTCCAGCGATCAGGCAGATGGATCGCAATTTACTCTCTACCAGAACCCTGAAATCATGGTAGATTTCAGTGTGTGACACACCCATTTGCTGGTCGCACCAAGGACCAATCCGGCTAACTTATACGGCAGAGCGCACAAGGATATCAAACGTCAAGACTGGTAAACCAAAAACGAATAAGTGTACCCTCAGCAAACGAGCAGTCCGAGACGTTTGAAGCCACACTTTCAGTAAAGTGAGAACGTCACCACACGCTCTCCTCTAACTACTTGCAAGTGAAGTCAGTCTCAGGACAGTTCGAAGCACCAACAACACATGCCAGAGCTTTGACCAGAAGATGCTTCCAGACTGAAGTCCAGAACCCGAGTGCCTCACCTCTCCAGATAAAAAAAATTCCGTTTTCCTGCAAAGTTCATTAACGACACTGCCTTCCCCCTGTCTTGAGCAAATCACAGGGCTTTATAGGCGCTAAATCTCTCCTCCAACACGACAGCAGAAACTCATGTCGAACCAGCGCAAGAGTTAAGAAACCTGCAGCTCTGGAAATAAAAGAAACTGCCAATTACTGGCTTTTTTTAAGTTTTCACGGAGGGAGAAGATATTTTCCTCTGAAGTCGTATCATTTCTCACTGGAAATAGATCGTTATATAAATCGCCTGTGCCTTGGAGCATGTTAGTCCTAGCTATGAGGTGTCATAAAGATTCTATCTCTAAACGTTTCTCAGACATCAGAGTTTCTTATACAACCGAGGTGGCTCATGGAAGTGCCTCACAGGCCTATTTGCAGGATCGGGGAACACGAAAACTTGTGAATTTAATTAGATGTGGAGCTGCACACAATGCCCTGTTGATGACTCCACTGTGTAGACGCTCCCATTCAATCCATCGCCCCCAGCCCAACCTTCGGCTGGTGCCAATGCAGGTATAGCAGCATTGTCCTGTTGGAGACCTATCCCAACAAGAGTGTTCTCTGTCTGCCCCACATGGTTGCAGGCCTGTCCAGCATGATTTGCTGTGTGATGGGCTAGCCGCCACTTGCTTTCAGCTTCCAACATGCTGTTTCTACAAACTAAGAAACATAAAAATACCTCTTACTTTTCGTGCCCTACCAGGATCCATCAACATCTGCTCAGGCCGTTAACTTTCTACAGTCTCGCTCAAGGTGCATAACGTTGTAAAAAAAAATCTTTAATAATTTCCCGTATATGAAAAATAGGTGAGAAGGTAACTTGTCCTCTCTCACATTATCCAGAATTAACATCACTTTACTGTCCCCTTTCCCTACGGCCTTTTCTTGTCATATGAAAATTGAATAGTACCATTCATCAAAACAAAGTAGCATCATCCAGGCCTTTGGTTGATTCTTCTAAAAGATGGGACGCATTTTAACGTTTTTGGAAAACTAGTGGTTTTTCGATTTTCTTATTAATAGAGGGGGGATAGTTGTGATTTCCCATAGCATTGGCACAGCTCAGCACCTAACAAAATCTTTCTTATATGTATGACCAGGAGCACTAGTTTTCCTTTTAGAAGTTAAATCTGTTTCAGGTAAGGCCTTCCAAAATATGTTTGTCTCATCTGCGGTGTCTAAAAAATCGGTGTCATAGAATCCTGCTTCAATTTTCTTTTTTTCAATAAAATTGACTGCTCGTTTTGCGTCTGCTAATAGTGTTCACCACTCAAATCCAAATATCATGGCTTGCCTTGAAATTCTGCAGCCAGCAATAGCTCACTTGAAATGGAGACAAACTGTTGATTTTCTCAGCTAAAAGTTTGTTCTCAAACAATCGGCCGTGAATGAGGGTTTCGCAGTGCTCGCTGCTGCAAAGAGCACTTGAATACGACATCTTCAAGCTCTTTGTTTTTTTCTATTTTTCTCACTTTCCTCGACGAACTCCCATCTTCATTCACAGGACAGACTCAAAGTTTAAAATCGAGGGCTTATCTTTCTGTGTCTGATATTGTTGATATTCTCACGCTAAACGTCTCAGTTAACTGCTTACCAATCATGCCTTTGTCTAATTGTTCAATCACTTTTATTTTACCTGGCATCGATAAGACAACGCATTTCTTTGTAGAAGGCATGAGTCCCACAGTAAATTAAAAGATACACTCAAAACAAAAGTGGGAAGACGAAACGTATATTGATGAATCGGTGTATACTTTAAGGGCACGACACAAACTGAAGCAGGCCGCATTGAATGAAGGACGCAAAGAGTACAACAATGAGTGTGTTGCGAGTAAAGCAATGCGCATACTGTACTCATTGTTCACTGGAAGGTTTTTCTTTCAATACAGTCGCTGCGGATTGGTTTAGAACGTTACAGAAACAGTATACAGTTTACTGTAATAACTATCGAACAGAACCAACAATTTTAGTCACTCCGTCAAAATTCCTTTTCCTCAAAGCGATCCGTTTAACTGGTGAACCGGATAGTTACAGTTCAGATGACTACACTTCTGCTGTATGCTGACACACTGTCTGATCCCATTTAGTCCTACGTTGCCTTTGCAAATCCCACGCCCATACATCGTAACCCACGCGTTGTCTTTATGTAGGACGTGCTCAGTGTATAACACTGTAGATGCTCCCGAAATAAGTTATCTCAGGTTTTTTTAACTTCTTTGGGTTAATCTAAGCTTTCCAGATCTATAATAGTCTTGGACACCATATGATATATCACGTAGTTCCGCGCTGCTGTTGGCATGTATTAGAATGCTGCCTATCTATATGTAAATGGGTAGGAGATTAACCATTAAGGAGCACTCCCGCAAGTTCAGCTAAGCTTCAGACAGGACAATAAAGTATACCGGGTGCTGTGGTAGCTGCATTATGGCCCATGTCGCGATTACGTGCGAATTGTGAAAGCAAGTTCCTCGTCCAGACACTGCAGCAATGTTTTACAAAATAACACGCATAATTCAGTATGTGTTGATAGGAAATACAATTCTTGCAGGCGAAACATCCTCCACAGAGTTACGTAACAGCTGCTTACTCCATTCACGGTACCGAGCGAGGTGGCGCAGTGGTTCGACACTGGACTCGCATTCCGGAGGACGACGGTTCAATCCCGCTTCCGGCCATCCTGATTTAGGTTTTCCGTGATTTCCCTAAATCACTCCAGGCAGATGCCGGGATGGTTCCTCTGAAAGGGCACGGCCGACTTCCTTCCCCATCCTTCCCTAATCCGATGAGACCGATGACCACGCCGTCTGGTCTCCTTCCCCAAGACCAACCATCCATTCACGGTAAGTACTCTGGCTGAAATTTCGTAAATTACAGAACACCGCTGTTGGAAATCAGGGAAAAGGATTCTGCAGAACAGTGGAAAATGTCCTAGAAGGGTTTTTTGTTTTAAGCCAACGATGTTCATCACGAAAAACTCCTTGCACGGAGAACACGAGGATCAAGCGCTTGTGGACAGAATTCTTGGAATTGCTGAGCATTCATTGACTTACGTACTTTCTTTGTTTTGGAATCGGAACCAACAAAAGCTTCATTAAAGATCATCGACTATGTTGCTTTTTTTCTCTTAAGAACTGCATTATGGAATACACAGCTCCACCGGTATATTTTATTTGAGACGATCGATTTCAGTCTAGAATCAGACCATCATCGGATCCGAAAACCTTCCCAGCTATGCATCTGCGTAACTGGAATAACAGCTATAAGATTCACATTGTTCCATCATTGATACTAGCTGTATATACGTAACATTATGTCCATTTGACGTCGTAGACGGTTCTGTGTTGAGTGCAGGAGGTACCGCACAAAAAGGTCTATGAGCATAAACGGACATAATGCTACATACATACAACTAATATCAATGATGGAACAATCTACATCTGACAGATGTTATTCCAGTTACACAAACGCATAGCTGAGATGGTTTTTGGGCCCGATGATGGTCTGATCGTAGACCGAAACCAATAGTCTCCAATAAAGTACGTTGTTAAGCTGTGTATTACATAATTCACCTCTCAACATTCTTCAGACCTGTACAACACACCTCCATATAATATTGTTTATTTTCACAGTATGTGCTGTAAGATATTTAGACTTCAAAATTAGTTAATTATTTAGGTGTCACGTGGCAGTCAAGATATAAGGAAATACTAGTTCAGATACGATGTTAATTCGATTTCATAGCTTACAGTTATCGTCACGTGGGGAAGGGGGGGGGGGGGTGAAATGACTCCACTTCTAATGAGGCTACACAGCAATAAGTATTAAAGTGGCATGTTCTAGAAACCAACTGATCGAGTAAAAGGTTCACTAAGCAAGAAATTTTCGGGTGCTATCAGCTTCGTAGCAACGTTGGATTCAAATGGTTCAACTGGCTCTGAGCACTATGGGACTTAACTTCTGAGGTCATCAGTCCTCTAGAACTTAGAACTACTTAAATCTAACTAACCTAAGGACATCACACACTTCCGTGCCCCAGGCAGGATTCGGACCTGCGACCGTAGCGGTCACGTGGTTCCAGACTGTAGCGCCTAGAACCGCTCGGCCACCACGGTCGGCTACAACGATGGAAATTACATGGATCTGAAATGACAAAATCATATTTTGACTTATACTCCCTGAAATTTGAGTAATTACCTGCGTCATCTTAACCTGTAGCGTTATTGTTTGACTATAGCTCATTTAGAAACACTGATATCTAGCGTACACATTTCCTGTCGCATCTTGGCGGCTGGTACACGATTTTCTTCAGTCTGTCATAAATCTTCATTTATTATTCCACCATCTGTTAACTAACACGTTCTGGTTCTTTTAGCTGGGAACTAGCGATGCTTACCAAATTCCATTTCGTCATAAATTACAATCTCGCTTTACCATTTTTAACCAGTTTCCGATGTTCCTCGGTGCCAACGTTGATAACCTTAATAACAGGCTTATGGCTTGTGACGTAATCAGACAAAGAAAACATTACAATCATATATCGATAATTCAACGAGTAACCGATTGCTGATGAAAGCGTAATCACTATACTGAAATTATTGCTATTTTGGTGTAACTGGGCCATTACCTACACTTACTTATAAAATTTTCGAGTAGGGGAATTCCGGAACATAACTACGGCTACTGCCGATTAATAATGAAACTGCCTTGTTCTCAAGCGAGCTTTCTTTAAATGCACAGCCTATCATACTGACAATGCATTTGGATTGTACAGACACCTTCCTGTAGTACCTCCGTGGCATGTAAACGTTCTATTAAATGTGGCGTAGACAGCGTATCGGCGATCATTCTTAGTATCAATTAGGAATAGCGTCCAGAGCTCTCCTATGCGCATTTGCTTTCTTATAAGGATGCGGTAAAAGTATATAAATACAATATAACTCTAAATCGCCGTCCCTCATTACAACCATGACAAGTACAGAACTTGACACTCGACAGCTAAGACGGTAGACATTTGAATGGAGCAGCATAGACGCCCCAAAACTATTCAGAATCACCAAGGCAAAGGGACCGAACGAGCCGACCAACTTGATTTGATGTTATAGAAACATCTCTCCCATCTCTGCTCATTACTTTGCTTTCATATATTTACTCGTAGCTATCCAAGGGAGGCAGGTACTGCATAAGGAATTACAGTTGTTTTATAGCCACAGACACTTAAGGTATATTCAGACTCTTAGGCACATACATTTTAATCTTTATTCTGAAGCAGTACGTTACACTGACACAGAAATAAATAGAAAGTTGTTCAGATCCCGTGGTTCCGACAGTGATTTCGTGAAGTTGCCCTTAGTTAACTCCCACGTGAAATGTTGGAAATAAGGGTCCACTTCTTAACAATATCAACTCTTGTGGAACTGTAGTATAAAATTTGTTGATATTTACCTTTTTAAATTCTGTGCCGATTTTTTCCGATGTTTGCTTGTTTTATTTCCTTTTATCTGCTTTGATAAATTTAGAAACCATTCTCTATATTTCTGTGAATGTGTTGCACCCTCTTCTTTATTTATGAGAGTTGTTTTTCGTACTGTCATTTTCCGTTCTGTCGCTGCGCAATGTGTTATGTTCCACCACGAGCGTCTCTTCCTTCTTGGCTGTTGTCATAATTCTTTCATAGTTTTTGCAATTGCCTGTATTTCAATCCCAAACTCTCTTCTCACTTTCGATCATTTTTTAACTTTTTTCCTTCCCACTTTCTTTTATTGCCACAATTCTAGGGTTCTTCTTTTGCTTTTTTTTCGGTTAGAATTTTGCTTTTATCTCCGTTGAGAATTTGTCTGGACCGATATTGAACTCTCTGCGTACCTTTACAATTTTTATTGATAGTTATCACAAGGTCTATGTGGTGTGAGTCTAAATTTGTAAGTTGGGAGAAACTGATATTTCCACCTTGTAATTTCCTAAACATGATTTGATTAAGGATTTTAGAGGGTCGTGCTGCACAGCAGTTTGCGAGGCCATTTTAGTAGAGAATCAAACAAGAAAACATCAATAAATAAATAAATAAATACTGAATGTCTGGTAAAATCATTGAAAAATGTGATAAACATGCATTTACCACGTGTAATAGAAATATTTTGGAGGCTACTGGAAAGATTACTGTAGATGCTTTGAGAGCATAAATCACACGAATTTTCTCTTTTCTTTCTATAAGAACACGCTCGTACGATAACATATTTAATCGCCAGTAATTGTCGCTAGGTGATGAAACACACAAAAGTCAGACTCAGTAATTGGTACATCGAGCCTTCGGTAGTCTTTTCTCTTTTGCTCACTGTCCACTAGAACATAAATTTCTCCTTCTAAGTAAAAGAGTGTGCAGTTGAATTGCTCTGTAAGTTCAAGTTTTTGGTTTACCTCGAATCAAACCGAGATGAATGTGAAAGAGATTTTTTACGAGACTCACTGATTTGCTACGTTCAGGCATTTTGACTAGAATATTGATTCACGACGTTCTAGTACTCAGCCACCACAGTAATATTTTCTCATATGCATTCCGAAACTGAAACTAAGCAACCAAGAAAAGTGATAAATGTACGTCCGGAATGAGCAGCTCTGCAACCCTCCTGCGGTCATGCAGATCCACGTTTCTTGTGGGTGTCCCAAATCTTTTTTTTGGAGTGCCATTATGGGTGCTACGAAAAGGTCACGACCTGTTTCCTGCTCCTGCCTCTTTGCCAGCCATATCCTTTCATGTCTTTATGCAAATTCTGCAACCGATTACATCACTTTTTTTAAGGAGATATTTATTAAAGGTAAAAGATCCCTTTACTATCTGCAAACAGAAGTCAGTTTCTTTGTAGATCTTTTGTAGATCTTTGTAGATCTTTTTAAAGTAGAAACCTGGAAATACAGAATGGTGGGCATAGGTGTAGTACCCGCTGCAACATAGGCAGTAGAAATTAGTAGCGGTATGCTTTTCTCTGTTTGTTGAACTAGGGAAAACTCAAATTGTAAGGCAGCTTTTTTTAAAGGACTTAGACTACTACAGACCCAGAGTTAATAAAACAATGCCTTATAATCAACAAATCTACGACTCCATGATCAGTTTTGCAATGTAATCTGACTTCGATTGTAAAAAAGGATTAGAAACTGTATCGCAAAGTTACAATAAATAGCGAAACGTGTAATTGCCAGGCATAGCTCATATAAATGAACATCAGCTACTATGAAAAGTGATCGTAAGATTGTATCAGATCTACTGGGGGTAGAAATGATCACCTCATGGCTGAACACGGTATAGTGGTATCGTAGTCCTTGCTCATAATAACAATGCTTTAACATGGAACTAATAACTGCTGATAATACCTCTACTGATCTTTTGAATAATGATGTAATTCGAAAGATTGAATTTGTAATAACTATTACGAATTGCTGAAGACATCACTACCAGCTCTGCTCAAGATAAGGAATGCACCACAAATTCGTGAAAATATCCCTTAAGTAATTTAGGAAAGAAGAAATGAGTACCAGAAAATTCAGAGGAATTATATATGTTGCCTTGAAATAAAAAAAAGTTGACACAAGCCACGAGGGGTGCATAAATGTGAAGCACAAGTCGAAGTCGAAATTCTAACAATCAGATTGTTCTACTTCTGCTTACGCGATTTCCACCAAGGCATAGAACAATTTAAAGTGCAGGGGAGAATGAAGAAGTTGAGTCCATAGCACTTCGGATTGAATAACTGAAACACGATTCAGCAAGCTTCCAACTTACGAAAAGCACAAAGTCCTAGTATCTCTGTAACGTCTCGCGACAGTTTATCAGCTCACCTTCGTACTTCGTCATAAGTGTAACATGCAAAATAAGTAAGTAATAAACCGAGCAATACTAGAATCGCATAACTGAAGTAACTCAAAACCTTGCTTATAACTGAAACTTTCTCTCCGAATCTTCTGACTGTTGCCTCCGTCCCTGATCAGTGAATACTGAACTGCAATAACTCACTGCTCGACTACCCATAAAGAAAAAAGTTTCACATTTACACGCAAGCACGGTCCAAAGTAAGCACGAGCTCTCTTATTGGCTGGAAACGTACGGAACTCATCAAAGATAAACATGCTACCCTGCTGTGACACAGAGAGACACAACTCAGAGTCTACATTGCACGAAGACACTGGATATGGAACGTCCTCGCGAAATTTAGCAAAAAGTAGATTGCAAGGTGAAGTAACTAAACTGTAGCCATTTAAAACGCAACCGAAGCTTCACGGATAGCGAGTCGTAACACGAGCAGAGCGCGCTCTGTAAACCGGTAGCTTGTTATATGACGGTGACCAGAAGCTAACAGGGAACCAACTACTACCGTGATGGCACATACGGCTGCTCCAGTGGGCCTTGGGGCCGTAGAATGATAAAATGAAGAGCTACCCACAACCGCTACCGCTGAAAGGAACTGTGGCAACATTTTTAGCGTTCATTTACATTTGGTATACGATTAATCGCTCTCAGCAAACGAAGACAGATGAGCTGTTTCTCATTCATAGATTTCTTGATAGCATTTTATGAATTTATAACTGTTCACCAACAGAACTAAAAGTTCATAAAAGTAAAAAATACACAGTTAGTATTAAATGCAAACTGTTGTAAAAACACAGAAAGTGCCACTGTTGTCTCTGTGGTTGCGCAGATAATTGCGGAGCCGTCCCTCGGTGCCAGCCTAGTCGTTGTGGCGTAAGTCCGACTGAGATTAACAGCAAGGAAACAAGAGCCCGTCTACAGATCGTGAACCTTGGAGGCTAGATTGAACATTTGTCATTTAAGTCTACTTTTTCATGGTTATAGCCTGTGCGGGCAAAATTCTGTGTATTCAACAATTATGTTTTGATTTATTCTTGGTTGTTAGGCATTTCGTAACTTTATGTGCCCCGACATTAGTTGGTCTCGCTTTATGCGATGAGTGATCCTCGTTTATCCAACTTTCTTTCAATGTCTTAAACTGTTGTTGTTTGTCTTTAAAGAAAATATGGAAAATAGTGATTAAGCAGTAATTTTATAAAAACAAGTACGTTTTTTCCCAAACGGATTATCTCTCATGAATCCATCAAATTGTGAACAAGAAATTTATGAATAAAACAGTGTTTTCCACATAGACCACGTGCTCCAGTTCCACAATGTCAAATATAACTTAAGAGACGAGTTCAACGTCGTAGGGAGGAAATGGATATGGATAAAGCAGACGTGTCATCTACTCGCATGCAACCAGCTTTTCGTGAGACAGAATTCAGTCTTGAAACGATTTTTTTTCGTTAGGGACTTCCTCTGGAAGGCCAGCGTGTGCCGGCAATACATACGACAAAAAAAAAAAGGTTCACATGGCTCTGAGCACTATGGGACTTAACATCTATGGTCATCAGTCCCCTAGAACTTAGAACTACTTAAACCTAAGGACAGCACACAACACCAAGCCATCACGAGGCAGAGAAAATCCCTGACCCTGCCGGGAATCGAACCCGGGAACCCGGGCGTGGGAAGCAAGAACGCTACCGCACGGCCACGAGATGCGGGTTACATACGACATCCCTGATAGATTCTCTCGATCTGTCTCCATTGTACCGTGAACAGTTTGAACGGTACTGTGGCATTACGACAATAAGTTTTAAGCTGGCCGAGTCAAGTGTATTCTAGGTTTCTCGCTTTGTGTGAATTACTCTCTTATGCAGTCGGTATGTTCTGTCGGGGAACTCCCGGCCGTATCCCCGCTGCGTACTCTGCGTAGTACGATGAAACGGAAGGGTAGCAGATTTTTGACTTGCAAAGTTCCCTGTTGCGTGACTATACTCCTTTCCCCTTGGTTCAAAAGGTCCGAAAGAAGCTGTAGAAATTCAAATAGGGAATTTCGTTGCATGCATAGCAGGTCCAAGATCTCAGCCAGTTAGACTCTCCATCTCCTCTCTGTAGCTGAAAATGAAAATCCAACTCATGTTACTGGAAAATGATAACTAAATGAGACATACGGTTTCACTGAAAAAGCGAATTTGCAAGTAACCGAGCCCAGAAAGAAAATTTTACATCAAAAGGATGTTTAAATTTTAATAATAGCATAGCTCTGAAGAGGGGACGAAAGTTTTCAAGGTTTTAACACGCATGCAGTCACATAGTGTGACATCGGCAGAAGAGATCAGAGGTCCAGTCAGTGTTGGCAGAATTGATGAGTGAGGATCCCATCTAAGTCTTTTGAAATTGGAAGTGATGTTGCAACGTGACATCCAGAATTTGCAAGGAGTATTAAAACATGACATCCAGCTAGAATAAAAAATATCAGAGTGCTTACGTATTGACATATCGTGCTTATTTTGAAAAAGCAGAAATCAATAAAACTCATTTACCTTACATTCCAAAAAAGTAAACTAAAAATTTTGTTAATGTCTATCTAGTATATTCCACGAACCCAACACGTAGCGGAATCTTGACTCCCATGAAGTCAACTGCTGAGGTACCACTTGAATGAAAAACGTTCTCACACACGTCATTCATCTCAATCTCCAATTGTGGATGATATAGACCGAAGAACTTTGTTGTATAACTAAAAGTAATCTTTGCCACACACTTATTTTCTGCATCGCAGAATGTATTTTCATTAGCAAGTGAAAAAATTAATTTACATTGCGAAGAGCACCTGTTGTAGGTGATGACTATTACGAAATCGTATAATGCATTATTTTCGTTTGATCTATGTCAATGGGAGGTTACTATGACACTCAAACCGATTATTAGGAGACTGATTAATCTTCTCGAGCAACATAACGAGCTAAATGTCTCCGTACGATGAACAAAGAAAAGAACAGAAAGTTTCACACGAATCGACTCAACAAAACACATTGTTCATAGTGTAGTATTTAGGAAGTTCACACCACGTACCTCCATTGAGGCAAAATATTGGAGCAGAAATTTTCTGTCATCCAAGATCTTCAATTTAGATCTCCGTGCCGAACGACACTCAGCGTGCATAATCGATTTCGGGTATGGAAATGGGTAACATCTGTGGAACAAGTGTTCTGCGGCGTCTCCCTGAAAATTTATCTCGTTTTCTTTTCAGTGACTGACAGACTCCCAGAACCATGGTTTTGCCGTAGAAGTGCACTGAGACGCCACAAATACACTCAACAGTGTTCACAGGGTCTTCAGTTCGGGAAATATTGAGCCTTTGGTCGTTGGTTGATTTTCACAAAAGTACATACATCATAACAAAAATATTTCAAATAAATAGAACATATTGATTACAGCCTGGAAGACAATAAAACGCAATTTGGAAATGTATCACAAAAATAAAATGAATTTAAATTGTTGCATCTACATGAACAATAATATCACAAATTTTGTTCAAATGTTCAAATGAGTGTGAGATCTTATGGGACTTAACTGCTAAGGTCGTCAATCCCTAAGCTTACACACTGCTTAACCTAAATCATTCTAAGGACGAACACACACACCCACGTCCGAGGAGGGACTCGAACCTCCGCCGGGATCAGCCGCACAGTCCATGACTGCAGCGGCTGAGACCACTCGGCTAATCCCGCGCGGCATCACAAATTTTCAAAACACTTTCATAAACGTATTATTGTTGGATTTTTATATAGCGCTCAGGCCCGTTGAGGTCGTACCTTTTCCGGTGGATCCCAGGTTTTTTATTCAGAGGGCATGAGCTACAAATCGGTAAAAACCACAATAGGCACTGAGAAAGGCTATGTTGAGCTTGAATTTCATTCGCGTCCTAGCGATGCTCCTCGAAAATGCACCGAATGCCAATTCTGTTTGGCAGTAATATACACAAAATAGAGCAGATAGCAATTGGAAGTCAAAACTGGTCAGCAGGCAATGACTGAAAAAAAAAAAAAATCTGGACACGTGTAGTAAGTTTCCAGATGAATGACCTGAACGTATCAGAACCGATAGATTACATGAACTTACATAAATGATAGAAGCAAAAAACTATTGCTTGAAATTACTAAGATTTTTGGCATTCGTGGACAAAGTATATTATAAGTACCTGGAGTTTCGGATACAAATGCTACAGGATGTAGCAAGCGCTTTAGTGAATGGTTTAATCGTCACAACAGATGGCGTGAATGTGATGTACACGAAATTTCTGCACAATTAAAGAATTTATTCGCAACCAGTCAAAAGTTAATGCATTTTGTGTGACTTGAAAGTCATAATTGTATACTATTAAGCAATACATTAGAAAACTGATGGATAATTTGTGGTGGGGAAAAAATAATAAAGTTTTGTTACATTCTATGCGATTACCGAACCAATCCTCGTTGTATTATGTCAAATTATGTTGATGGATCAGTTGTGATGGGGACAAAGATAATACATTTTTGTTACATTCTCTGCGATCACCGAATCTATCCTCGTTCTATTATGTCAAATTATGTGTCTGAACAGACCTGAAGAACTAATAACTGCATCAATAACTGCTGCAGGAAGGCTAGTATGCGCATATTGCGCGCAGCGAGGGATGAAAGTCATTACAGAGTCCTTAGTTGGAGAATCGACAGGCGAAAATATGTTGTCTGGAATTTCATGCGTTTCTCCATGTTACGCATCTAGCCAGTACTTTAGACATGCAGGAAGTTTGATACAAAATTGTTAAACTCGTTTAATAACGTTGCATCGGCGGTCGATGTCACAGTTGATTGAAGTTCATCCTATTTGAGCCACGTTGCTAGCCCGCTGACTCAACTAACTTGCTGTATACTCATTTGTATGCAATAGAAGCATTCACGTCGTTCAGCAACCAATTAGCTGTTTGGCTTTCGTCTCAAACCTTTCTGTAACATACTGCCCTGTGAGGGAGAAGTACACAGCCTACAGTATTACATCACATGGAAGCAAACAAGCAAGTAGCTTACAGTCTGCCTGCCAGTTTTTCACACTCAAATGGTTCAAATGGCTCTGAGCACTATGGGACTTAACATCTGTGGTCATCAGTCCCCTAGAACTTAGAACTACTTAAACCTAACTAACCTGCGACCGCAGCAGGCATGTATCTAAGATATTGTCTTTCTTTACATGTTTTTAAATGACGTACGATATAATGGGTCCCCAGTCCGTGAGTCCTTACGGACTGTGCCATATAAGCTGGTCTGTACTAACTAGATACTAGCGCTAGTTCTATTCACTTCTGAAGAAAGGATTGTAATCTGAACTGTGATAGGCAAAAAGTAAAGTTGATATGTGTGGAAAAAGTAGCTAGACAGTGAACATAAATTAGCCAGTGGGAGTTTTGATTCGGTTAGCTTGGATTTTCTTACCTCACATTAATGTCTACTTCTTGGCACATAGATCTGTATAATTATATCTGAAATATATAATCTTTTTACATATGGCGTACACAACGAGGTGACAAAAGCCATGGGCTAGCGAATACACATACACATATGGTGATAGTATGAAACTTCCTGGCAGATTAAAAGTGTGTGGCGGACCGAGACTCGAACTCCGAACCTTTGCTATTCGCGGGCAAGTGCTCTACCAACTGAGATACCCAAACACGACTCACACTCCGTCCTCACAGCTTTACTTCCGCCAGTACCTCGTCTCCTACCTTCCAAACTTTACAGAAGCTCACCTGTGAACCATGCAGGACTATCACTCCTGAAGAAAAGGATATTGCGGAGACATGGCTTAGCCACAACCTAGGGGATGTTTCCAGAATGAGATTTTCACTCTGCAGCGGAGGGTGCGCTGATATGAAACTTACTGGGAGATTTGGAAGGTAGGAGACGAAGTACTGGCGAGGTACTGGCGAAAGACAAAGGTCCCGAGTTCGTGTCTCGATCCGGCACACAGTTTTAATCAGCGAGGAAGTTTCATATCAGCGCACACTCCACTGCAGAGTGAAAATCTGATTCTGGAAACATCCCCTAGGCTGTGGCTAAGCCATGTCTCCGCAATATCCATTCTTTCAGGAGTGCTAGTCCTGCATGGCTCGCAGGAGAGCTTCTGTAAGGTTTGGAAGGTAGGAGGCGAGGTACTGGCGGAAGTAAAGGTGTGAGGACGGGGCGTGAGTCGTGCTTGGGTAGCTCAGTTGGTAGAGCATTTCCCCGCGAAAGGCAAAGGTACCGAGTTCGAGTCTCGGTCCGGCACACAGTTTTAATCTGCCAGGAAGTTTGATATCAGCGCACACTCCGCTGCAGAGTGAAAATCTCATTCTGGATGGTGATAGTATCTCGTACACAAAGTATAAAAGGCCAGGAGAATACACTGGCGCAGCTGTCATCTGTACTTACATGATTCATTTGAAAAGCTTTCCGATCTGATCATGGCGTTACGACGGGAATTAACAGACTTTGAACGCGTAGTGGTAGCAGGAGCTAGACGTGTGGGACATTCCATTCAGGAAATCGTGAGGAAATCCATTATTCCAAGACCCACAGTGTAGAGAGTATGCCCAGAATACGCAGTTTCAGGTATATATCCCACCACTGACAATGCAGTGACTGACCGCCCTCACTTAGCGACCAAGAGCATCGGCCTCCGCGTACAGCCGTCAGTGCTAACAGATAAGCAACACTGTATGAAACAACCACATAAATTAACGTGGGACGTACTACTAACGTATCCGTTAGGTCAGTAATAGGGCTATGGCAGCAGACGACACACGGCAGCAGACGACACACCCGAGTGCCTTTGCTAATAGCAGAGCGCCTCCTGCAGCGCCTCTCCTGGGCTCGAGACCAAATCGGTTGGAAAGCCGTGGCCTGGGCAGAAGAGCCCTGTTTCAGTTAGTAAGAGCTTATGATAAGATTCGAGTTTGACGCCGACCCCAAGAAGCCATGGACCCAATTTGTCAACAAGGCATCGTGCAAGCTCGCGGTGGTTCCATTATGGTGTGAGCTGTGTTCACATGGAATCGACTGGGTTCTCTGCTCTTGTGAACCGTTCATTAACTATTTTCAGCCCTTCATAGATCTCATGTTCACAAAAAACCATGGAATTTCTGTGGGTGTCACCTGACAACCATTGTTAACGATTCGTTTGAAGAACATTCTGGACAGTTCGAGTGAATAATTGTGCAACACAGATCGCCCAACATGAATCCCACTGAACATTTATGGGATATAATCGAGAGGTCAGTTCGTGCATAAAATCCTGCATCTGCAACACTTCCATAATTTTGGCCAGCTATAGAGGCATCATGGCTCATTATTTCTGCACGGGGCTTCCAACTGTTTTCCGATTCCATGCCACATCGAGTGGTCGCTTTCCACCGGGCAAAAGGCTGTGCAACACGACATCAGAAGATATCCCAGTGGACTTTAATGCGTGTCTGAAGAACTCGTGATACTCAACGCTGTGCCTACCGCTGCTAATCGATGTGACTACTCGGGCGCGTAATTTACTCGCAGAACTCTGCCAACTTCGTTAACTGAGGTGCTTCCCCTAACTAACATTCTTTCAATCTCATACGCCCCATTCATTCTTAAATTATACATCTGTTACTGTATCTAATCCCCGAACAAGAACCATTGACCGTACAATTCTTGCATAGATGATTACCGAAACAACAATATCTACAAATCTGATGTGGGTATTTGCAACAAAGCCTGTTACAATAAATATTTTTAAAATAGCTTATACGGTTGCAGCATATCTCATGACAATATATTCGTTTTTAAAATATGGTGCATTGTCTTTATTACGAACGTCAATACAAATAAAAAATTTCTCGCGAAACTACCATCTCTCTATTCCCTAGCGGTTATCCTGTCTAGTCTGGGGTCCACTTTTGCTGTAATTAGTAATTATTTTATTATTTAACTTCGTGACCGGTGTCTTTGCTGAAGGCGCAATGTGAAGGTAACCTAAGGGAGGGAAGCCGTGCACGCCATATGTTTCTGAATTGTGTAAACTTTGCTCTGTATCTGCTCATACTTGTACTATTTTTGCATTGTATTCTCTTGGGCGAAGTTTGTGGACCAGCTAGCATTTACCCAAACGAGCGTTGGAAACCATGTAAATATCACACTCAGACTGGTCGGTGTATCAGCATATCCTCTGCGCGTTACGCTATACAAAGAGGTATGCAGAATTATGGTTATAATAATAATAAGAGTAACAGAAACCTATCTTCAAATCAAAGGAAATTGGAGAAAAATATGTCTCTCTCTCTCTCTCTCTCTCTCTCTCTCTCTCTCTCTCTCACTCACTCACTCTGTGATTGCGTGTGTGTGTGTGTGTGTGTGTGTGTGTGTGTGTGTGTGTGTGTGTATGTGTGTGTGTCGGTGTGTGTTTGTGCAGTTTTGTTGTTTGTGCTGAAAATGCTTTTTGACAGGAACTAGCTTATACACTCGTAAATAGCGTTTTACTTATCACTTTTATCGTACATCCTTAGTTAATGTATCTTATATGTATGTTAATGAGGACGAATTTGTTCTTATAATTAATTTTGGATGAATGCAATTAATAAGAGTGTCAATGAATTAGCTAAAGCTTTCTGCAGTGGAGGTCTGGTGGTTCTCCGCATCTGATAGATTTTTTCGATGCTCATAAATTTTCTGATGCACAGGCTCGATAACCACGTATCGGACCGGCAAAAATCCTCAGCGCAGCAACGTTCTTCCTTGTTGGCTAATGGTCAGTAATTACTGTACGGAAAGTACAATCGAACTTCGGTGCTGATTCCTAGTCGGTCGACCACTTTCCAGCAGTATGTCTTCCACATTAACGATGTAGTATAGAGGTTCCATTAAAAATATCAAAACGTTTCAAATTTAATTTAGACATATAGATATTTATGTTTGTTACATTGTATGAACGACATTTTTTATCAACAGATGGTATATAAACACAACATATGTTTTATTACGACGAGATTTTAAAAAGTTATAACTTGTTGGCTTATGTGACAATTTTAAGTTATGAATGCTTGCAACGTTTAGTGGCGTAGTGTCACTGACACAGTTCACCGTTCTGTGATGTCAAATTCATTCACAAAACGCCGCCAAGACATTCTAATGCGTGTTGGATGTTCTGTAGTTACATACTAGAAGGAGACCAGCATCCAGTACCTTCGGTAAGTAAAGTGACGTTTTATCTTGTTTTGTAATATTTCCTCATTATCATGCCGCAAGCACTCAGCCATATCTTGACATGACTTGCATCAGCTTGTAGTCCACATTAGAAAATTTTAGCATTCAAAGGACTGCCACTATATGTAGCCTCACTGCCGACCCATAACTCTACGCGCACCAGATGACCATTTTCTTATGTGCGCATGAAGGTTGGAATTATATTTCTGGAGACTGACTATTTATGAAGAAAGCCTCTAAGTAAGTACGGTCTTAGGTCTCCTTTGCAGTGGAAGCACTTATCGGCTAGTGAGACGTAGGTATTTCCTGTGGTTTTCGTTTTGTTGCTCCATCGTTATTTTTGACGTCACGACTGTTAGTAGTGCGACAGATATTCCAAAACATTTATTACTATCACTTGTTACAAGGAAATTATATAATAACAATAATAATAATAATAGTTATTATTATTTTTATTATTATTATTATTTTTATTATTGTTTTTGTTGTTGTAATGAGGAAGAGGAGGAAGAAGAAGATGACGATGATGATGGTGATGATGATGATTACTGATGAAGTAATATACACGACTCTATCCCCTCCCTCTAGCCTTCCGTTTTATCTACTCATATTGATTGAAAAACTTACGTTATCTGTAGTTGCAACCATGCGATTTGAAGTTATTTGGTGTTTGCACATAATTAATGAATTTCAAGATGGAGGAGTGGTAGTGTACGTACGGTCGAAGCGACCCTAGTTCGTCAGAAGACGCCTTTTTAGTAAAAATTGTATCCTGTGGCATTAGAGAGACTAGGGACTGTACTATTCTATCATCATATTCGAGATTATCGAAGTTTTGCGTTTAGTAAGTTTATACGCTGCTGCCCATTAAAATTGCTACGCCATAAAGACGAAAACAAAACATTATACAAACCGGCATGGTTAGCACATCAGTGCAGCCATACAAAATACAGGAACGTACAGCCACGTCATGCACTTTCAGTCAGGAAATGAGATAGATTACAGGAAGGCAAATATCCATACGGAAGTGCGATGATATGTGGAACACCTCGAACTGTCAGTACACAAACAATTACTATGGCTTCCACTGATGCATCCAACGATACCTCTGGACACTGCTGTGGGAACACATCGTCTTTCCACACACGTCCTGGTTTTAAGTACAGCGTTACGACGGACTTACCCATGTGTGAAGGCTCTGAGGAGGACTAGCGTTGCCAGATTCATCTCATTAACTACTGTAGAGACTTTGATAAATTTTTCACGAATAGATAGACTCATTCACTTGGAAGATTTGTATTCGTCCTCATCAAGCTAGTCGAGTAACTGGACGGATGGTATGGGTTGCAATTTTTTATATAATACGACCGCTTCTGGTTCGCATTACCATTACTTTAGACAGCGACCGTTACATTTCAGATGTGTTTGTGCTCTATCTTTGAGGTGATACAAGCTTTCAACAAGATATCGCAGGACCGCTTCTTGCCCATTGTGACCTTGCCTACCTGTATACGGAAGGTGTTTGACTGTTGTCCTCGCGAACAGGTTCTCCATGTTTCTCATCCGAAGAAAGCATCTGGTCATGGATTATGTATGGACAGACATTTGCCGCTATTCACCAGTCACTCTGAATTACAAATTCCGTATTCATATTTGCCATCAAACCTCATTTCGTCTAGATTCCAGGCAGGGGTGGGGCCTTCGCTTTAGCCAGAAGTAAGTGCTGTCTGTACCAAGTTTCGAATCCTATTTACCCTCAAAGTCATCTGTAAGTCTAATTATGTATTTTCACTAAGCACTGTTATTGATATCTCTCGGATTTTAGAAGAGAACAGCAAGACATACCGAAAAATTACTCATATAAGTGGGTAGAGGATGTCTCCCAGTTTCGGTTCATAATACGCATCGTGCCTTACTTGCACCTGTGGGCACGCATGTTAGAATATAAGAGACAAACCATCCGCTCTATAAAGTTGCCTAAAATTATTGTATATGGGCGACCAATTCCTCACCTAGCAATTTTTGTCAGTGAATTCAGTGAACTGCATGCATGCGCTCATGTCTGCCATGTTACAGACGGTGCACCTGAAATGTGTGTTCAAACCACTGAGAGATGCTCTTTCCACTGACATGTTCTATTTTTAGTAAAAGCATTCTGGAGAAGTGATTCGAAAAATAATTGTCTGAAAATAAACAACATGATCGAATAAGAAATTAAATTCTAAACGGATTCATTTTCATGATTATCGATTTAAGATAGCGAAGTGGCCAAAATACCGCAAAGTTGTAAGAAACGATTTTTCTTAAATAATCTCCAATCGAATAATGTTAATTGAAAACGTTATAGGGCTTAAAAAGGTGTATAGATTGCATTTTTATAAGTATAGATCTCTTTGTTACGTTTCGAGATATGAAGAAGCGAACGTCAATATGAATTGGGAAAAATTATTTAATAGCATGGTAGCACAACTCATTGCGAAGAAAACGTACCTCAAACAATTACCTTAGGCCCATACGCTGAGAATATCTAATCAGTTATCGAAAGCACCTTTTTAAAAAAATCTGTACATCTCGAAAAATAACAAATTTTAATTTTTCATACAGGTACTTTTTTGACTTTTCGCTGGTTGTACTTACACTAAATAGCAGTATGGGAACACGGATGATAACGAGGTAGGGAGAATCCGATTTTTAAGGTTTTTCTCGATATATCCCACAAACGCAACTAAGCAGTCGGTACCGGTACCTATAGAAAAGCAATCGGTAGAACTTTTTAAGCCGTACAATGTTCTTACTAAGAAAAACCGTTTTTGCAACTTCTAGGAGTTCTTGGATAGAGTTTTATGAAAAATTAGCTTAATTTCCAATACGCTCATATTTTTGTTTTCAGTTCATAATTTTTGAAACTTTAACATTAGGTTGTCACAGAATGCTTGGACTATTCCGCACGTGATGTAGTTCTGTTGCAGTCGTCTCTGCAATAACGGAGATACTTGTGAATGTGAACAGGAGCCTGTTCTATAGTTCTATTGAGAAAATAAATAAAATTTTGACCTTCCATAATCTGTGAATATCTGGCACTTTATATTTTAAAATTTTGAAAAAAAAGTAATTATTTTGAATGATATCGTGAGTCAGATTCCGTAACTGTGTTAAATTATGTAGTAAAATTTACCCCAAAACTTTAAGACATCAAGGAATTAATGGCATTAGCTGCCAGTAAGTATTGACTTAAATCAATGTGAAAGTTGAAAATTTGTGACTGAGGCGGATTTGAATCCAGGTTTCCCGCTTAATCGGCAGACGCGCTGACCACTGCGCCATCCGGACGCACAGTGCTCAGCGCTATTGAGCGGGCTATCATAGACGCCTCCTATCAGACCTAACTTCTCAACTTATCCGTATGCTATTGCCAATTATTCCCATTACTCGCAGCTTTTGGACGATCCCCACGTCCCAGGTTCCATATCCGGAAGAACAGACGCCATATATACCAAAAATTTAAGTCTTAGACGTGAATGTCACTTCTCTCAACAAACGTCATGTTGTATGTATCAAAACATGTGGTGCGTGGTAGAAAT
The DNA here is from genome assembly GCF_021461395.2 of Schistocerca americana. Taxonomy (NCBI): domain Eukaryota; kingdom Metazoa; phylum Arthropoda; class Insecta; order Orthoptera; family Acrididae; genus Schistocerca; species Schistocerca americana. The sequence goes on from NC_060123.1 coordinate 357,995,270, forward strand.
CTTCTCAGTGACAAATCTTAAGTGTTCAGTGAGAACAATGTGCGTGTGCAACAACACGAATGCAGTGGGAATGCATTTACATCTGTTGGACGAATTTTATGAAAACAAACACTCGAAACCGACGATTCACGACAATTAATCTGTAAAAACCGCACCACATGTCATAAAGAAAGCATGTAAACCGTCTGAGGATGAATCACAACGATTCGAAACCGGTAACGGTACCCTTTGAATAAATACTGAAAGTAAATTTGTGGCTGGTTGCTGTCATAACACCATCAACATTTGTCTTCAAACAACAGCCACGGTCTCCATCATGTCATCATATGACAAAATTGCATAATGCGTCATATTCATATTGTCAGATTCAAGACCCTTCCTACGCATCTATATAATTTTTTAAAAAATGCGTTTTGCTTGCAATTCAAGGCAATCAACGAAATTTTTTAAAATTTATTTATGGTGGTCATGAAGCATCCCTCCACTCGGTCTAAACGTTACGAAAAATGTGTTGGTATTGCTCAGATTGTGCTAAAAATTTCCATGTTCTCTACCATAGTTAAATATCAGTACGTATTTAAGAACTATGTTGTAAATAAAAGTCAAACAGCTCCCACGAATCTTTTTTTTTTTTTTTTTTTTTGTTTCTTTTGGTGTTGAGCAGATACTTGCTCCCCCCCTCCAGTCTCACCGCCACCTCTCCCCCTCCAAACCCCCACCCGCGCTCGTCCAGAAAATTACACGTCTTGGAAAATGCGTGGTACTGCTAGGATTAATAAGCGAAATACGCATTAACAGAAATATTGGGCTGTTTTGTTTTTAACTTGCTTAATTTTCGTGTAGCTTGACGTGCTAGCAGGGAACGAAAAGGAAATGGAAGTATTAGTTATCTAAAATATTTCTGATCAGTTGCGCGCATGCCAGAGTGGCCGAGCGGTTCTAGGCGCTACAGTCTGGAACCGCGCCACCGCTACGGTCGCAGGTTCGAATCCTGCCTTGGGCATGTATGTGTGTGATGTCCTTAGGTTAGTTAGGTTTAAGTAGTTTGAAGTTCTAGGGGACTGATGACCTCAGCAGTTAAGTCCCATAGTGCTCAGAGCCTTTTGAACCATTTTTTGATCAGTTGCGTATAATATGTCACGAAGGTCTCTTAATTCCTTTATGATTGTATATTATGTTACCAATTCTTCATTCCAGGACAGTTAAGTTTCTCTTTTTTATCTGGTTGATGGTATTGACAGTGGCATTAGACAGATTGCCTATGATGTTGTAGTCTACATTAAAGTAGCATCACACGAAAGTTGTGAACAAATCAATGAGAATTTGGAGAAAATATATGCGTGATGTAATGACTGGCAGTTATCTCTCAATATTAGTAAGTATACCCTACTGCGTATAAGAAGGCGAAAATCCCCAGTGATGTACGAGTACAAAATAAATGCCCAGTCTTTGGAGGCGGTAACATCCATCAAGTATCTGGGTGAGACTCTTCGAAATGATCTCAAATGGAATGATCAGATTACACAAGTAACAGGCAAGGCGGGCTGTAGATTGCGGTTTATTGGCAGAATCCTGAAGAGATGCAGTCTTTCAACAAAGGAAATTGCTTACAATACGTTAGTCCGTCCAGTATTATTGTTTGTATATATGAGACCCTTGCTTGGGTCTGATTCAAGAGATTGAGAAGGTCCAAAGAAGAACGGCAATATTAGTGACTGGTACATTTAGCCATCGCGAGAGCGTTACAAATCTCATTGAAAGTTTGAAGTGGGACACACTTGCAGATAGACGACGCGCTAAACGGAAGGGGCTGCTCACTAAAATTCCGAAATCCGATCTTCGTCGAGGATGTAGAGCATATATTATTACCACCAACTTTCAAATCGCCCAATGATCACCATTCATAGACAAGGGAGGTTAGAGCTCTTACTGAGGCGTTCGGACAGTCGTTTCTCCCTAACGTGTTCCGCGATTGGAACACAGGGGGGAGAGGAAGGAGGTGACTTTGGCGCGAATTGTGCCCTCCGCCACACACCGCTTGGTGGCTAGCAGAGTACGTATGTAGTTGTAGATAAACAAAAATCATGGGTGTACAGTCCGAAGGAACTATAAGCAACTGATTTATAGAAAACTGTCTTCCCAAAAAGAGCCTCCAAGTCGTTCCTTAGAATCATGAAGACGATTTGTACTCATTTAATTTGTAAATAAGAAGCAGTCAGTGTTGCCCGTCAATTAGAAACACTAACAGACGAAATAATCAAGGAGAAATAACTTTCGTATTACAAAACGCCAGTAACCATCTAAAAATTCCTTATAAGAATAATTCATACTAATTGCGAAACTTCCTTCTGCCCTAACGACTCTTCTTTCTTTCAAAAACGAGATCTTGTTGCTGTAACGAATCGCCATCAATCCCCAGGCAATAAAGCTGGTAGCAACGTCAAGACAGGTCACTGGAGTTTCTTGCTTCGGTGGACTCAAGGGAGGGCTTAAGGGCTAAACGAGCTACAGTATGTAAACTTGTCCTTCCCAGCGGCCCGTATACTCGCCCTGTAATCTAACCCTTGTGAGATTTTGGGCTGAAGTTTGCCCGGCTAAGAAACGGCGAACAATTACAGTTGAGGAGCCTTACAACGACGGCATAGTTGCCTCGTATTGCAGGACTGCGTGGGTGGAGAGGCATTCGCGGGACCATCAGAGGCGGTCGTAACTCAGCGGCCGCAAGGGGAGGGCGCGATGGCGGGGGTGAGGAGAGGGCTCGGGCCGGCCTCCAAAACAGCTTCCTGCGTCTGCAACAAAGGCCAAAGCCGCGCGCCACAATTGATTCTGCGCTGCCACAACGCTGCGTTCACACATCCCGCAATCGATCATCCCAAAGAGGGTCCTCCAAATAGGATCGCTCCGAGCGGATACACCGTTCGATGCATGGCCGTAATGCGTCACGTCCTGTTAACGCGGCTCGTTATGCGCCCATGCAGAGTGTAGCATCCGCGCCTCTCTCCAGACTCGAGTGACCACCTGCCTCTTTGATGTGCTAAACAGTTCCACAACCGGCCGGAACTGCCCAGCGTTCTCTCACATCCCTCCCATTTGCCATAATTTGACGAAACGCACAAAATGACGAAGTGCAGGAAAACTCTGGAAACAAATATACGCCCATCCGCATCACGATAACTTTCCCTGTGTATCCTGCATGGGATTTTAGAATGAATCGCTCTTTTCTCCAGTTTATTATTTCATCTTCACGTAACGAAAGATTTTGTACCCATAATGGTTGTTTTAAGTGCAATGTTTTGCACATGATTTTGAGGACACGCATTATATACGTAGGATGTGAAATTCGTCTCAGGTCTTGTCTTATATAAGTGTCCATTAGTTGTCGACTTTTATTTCACAGTTTTTAAATTGATCCGACTTTTAATCTGTCCTTTTAGTGTTATTTCTGGTAGCTATTAATTGGCATAGTAGTTTCTCACATTGTGGACTGTAGGGATTCGCTACTTTCCATTTTCGTCAGTAGTGAGATGGTTGTAAATGTGAGTGGCACATGCGTATGTTCTAACTAACTGATGACTGGCGTGTTGCTCCATGTCGCCATATATCATTCCCCACTGAATGAAAAACTTGCATGCCACTCGTGTAAAGGGAAAAGTTTCATTGCGTTTTATGGTTTATGCCGCCAGCCTCCACTCACTTTTACTGCCCTTCCGTACTGCCCTGTGCAACGTGTTCCCTTACCACGCATAATGTACTTTTGAAGTTTTTCATGTAACTTTGTATAATGTTTCCTTTTTTTTCATTTTTCATTTTAAATGTAAATAACAAATTGTAATACTGAACGGTCGAGCTAGTGTCCCCGCGTTCTTCTTCGCGTTTACAGATGGCAGTACTTTCGCCACTCTGGTTTACCAATTTTCTTCCTCCTCCGCATACGCTACTGCATGCTCTGCGCTCGCTGGTAGCACACCGCGTCTTGTACATCTTGTACTCGTCCACAACGGCGCTCGGAGTCACAGCATCAACTTCTTTACCCCGGCAGTTGTCTGTAGTACTGTCATGTGTCACTTTGGCATTGACTTAGGTTTTACAGCACCTAGCCCGACCGGTGGTTTTTAATTTTTTTATGGAATCTTTCTTTTTGTGTTTTTCATGTGTATTGCTGCGTGTAAAAATTATCTTCCGTCCCTTGCTACTTTCAGTACGACACCTGAATATGGGCTTATAAGAGCCCGAAACAGCTCATGTCCCAAGTAAAAGAACCTTAAAACTGTTTAAATGGCTCTGAGCACTATGGGATTTAACAGCTGAGGTCATCAGTCCCCTAGAACTTAGAACTACTTAAACCTAACTAACCTAAGGACATCACACACATCCATGCCCGAGGCAGGATTCGAACCTGCGACAGTAGTGGTGGCGCGGTTCCAGACTGAAGCGCGTAGATCCGCTCGGCCACTGCGGCCGGCCCTTACAACTGTAGTGGTATTTTCAACTTCTGCTACCTACGTAGGACTGATCCCACCAATGTTATATTCTGGAAGATTAGTCATTTTTCGTGTGCACTACAATGAAAATGTAGAAGCATTTTTTCCTTATTTCGTAAGAGTTACTCTTCGCAATGAGGTATGCTGACAAAATCATTCACTTGCCTTTTGTCTCTGTTGCTCACGACACAGTATCGTTGGCTCAAAATTCCCCATTACCCCACCTGTAAATTAAAGCATCAGTCCCGAAAGATTAGAAAGGAAGTAAGTTAACGTTTAACGTACTGTCAACAACGGAGTCATTAGAGAGAGAGCGCCAGCTAGTAATTGGCCTTGCGCTTTCAAAGGAACCATCCAAGCATTTCTCTATTGTTCCACGAAATTAGTTTTGAAAATTGTAGATGTAAATTGACTTAAGATTTACTATTTATTGGTGAAATATGGAAACTTTTGCCGGACGAGGACTCGAACTACCTGCTTAAAACCGCCGTGTGTAGTCTTAACCTCTTCGGCTATCTGAGCACGTCTCCAAGACAGACACAAGCTTCCGTACGCCACACTTGTCCACAGATTTTAATGGTAGCACACACACGCTATGTGCTCCCGCCAGAGAGGGACATTCGATGTGAACGTCATTTTAACCCATTTAAATTTTTGTCTATATCTCCCTACATGAATACTCTGCAAATCCGGCACAAATTTTCACATGTCACTGATAAATAGTACAGAAGAAGTCAACTTGCATTCGCAGTTTAGGAATCAAGTTACGCAATATTTAATGAACAGTTGTAGATCGTCCAGGCATGTCTGAAGGGAGTTTGTAAAAAAGTTGTAAATTGGTGGTAAGATCTTATGGGACCAAACTGCTTAGGTAATCGGTCCCTAAGCTTACACACTACGTAATCAAACTTAAACTAACTTAAGCTGTTGACAACACACACACACCCATTCCCGAGGGAGAACTAGAATCTCCCATGGGGGAGGGGGGGGGGGGGAGGGGAGCGGACCGTGACAAGACGCCCAAGACCGCATGGCTACCCCTCGCGGATAGGAAATTTGTATAAAGTGAATTGTCAAACACAGACTTTTACAATACCGTAATAAGTATTACACGTCTCGATGTATTAAAACGACGATCACATAGAAAGTCCCTCTCTTACGGGAATCACAAAGTGTGTGCTGGCATTAGCAGATGTGGACAAGTGTGCCATAAGGAACTTGGCGTCGGTCTTGGAGGCGTGCTGCGATAGTCAGAGTTGTTAGGGCGACCGGCCACGTTCAGCGGGTAATCCGGGTTCGAGCTCTGGTCCAGTACAAATTTTTATACGTCACCGATAAATATTACTGGTGAAGAGAAATTTAGATTCCCAATTTGCGAATGAAATTTCGTAATATTTAATGATCAGCAATGGATCGCCATGCAGTGTCTGCTTCAGATGTGCATGCATGTCCGAAGGAACGCTGTATAACGGCAACTCTGAAACTAGACATTGTACAATAACTTAACAAATACCGGCATTTGTGTTAAGCGATTTAGGGAACACGGAAAACCTAAATCTGGATGGCGGGACGGGGGATTTGAATCGCCGTACTCCCAAATGTGAGGCCGGTGTACTAACAAGTGGCCACCTCCGTTGGTCAGTTTATTTTTGGTGACTCCTCTTCAAAATGCTGCACTCCAATTATCAGGGTTCTTCGACCTTCTCTCATACGATATAGTTTTTGCAAAATATTGATATGTTCTGCGGAATATGACTTACCATAGTCATTTACGTTCGTCGCATTAAGGAATGTAAAGTTTGATGCATAACAAGGCATCATGTAGTTCATAGAGGAGGAATTACCAAATTGTTTCAGCAACAACAATATTCTACAGACTCGCTAATTTTCTCAGTCTATACCAGCCTATGATTCCTCGCAGTAAAATGCACAAAACATGGAAACAATAGACTCTCTTCTCACGGATTTCATTTCAAAGGCAAATCCATTATTCATCGCACAATGTCATTTTCTTGGCTAACTTCTTACGATAAATACTCTTCTTTTGAAAAGACTTGGTGTGGCATTAACAACAAATCTCCTGCTGACTGCTATTGGATATGTGATGTGTTAGCAAAATAGTAAAATTTAACTAAAATTTATGCTGGCATAATCTACAGCTGGCGAACACTCCTCGGGTCAGTCATGTTTCTTTCTTATGCTAGTGGTGATGCAAAAAGTGAGGTTAACACGATAACGTTATTTGGAACAAATACTATACTGAAAAGTGTTTAAAAACGTGAAGGAAAATTGGTAACGCTAATACGCTCACTTAACATTCAAAGGTTGATATGACACATAAGAGAATGCTATTACATAGCTATACAGCACTAGATTACTGAGAAGCTCTCGCTGAAAGGCTGATATTATCGGTAAAACATATGTATCGTGGTATGGAAATGGAAATGTCGTGTGACTAGGGCCTCCCGTCGGGTAGACCGTTCGCCTGGTGCAGGTCTTTCGATTTGACGCCACTTCGGCGACCTGCGCGTCGATGATGATGGTTAGGACAACACAACACCCAGTCCCTGAGCGGAGAAAATCTCCGACCCAGCCGGGAATCGAACCTGGGCCCTTCGGATTGACAGTCTGTCACGCTGATCACTCAGCTACCGGGGCGGACATATATCGTGGTATATACTATCTGATCAAATGAATCCGGACATCCATTTGTAACGTGAATGACTGCTAGATGTGGCGAGAGGTTGATCCGACAATATAAAATCCGGCTGGGAGTATTGTGTTGGCTCTACAGTAGCAACAACAGCAGTATGCTTCCGTCAGGAGACATCAGTGACTTCGAAGGTGGCTAATTGGGTGCCATCTGAGCAACAAACAGTTTAACTATTGTAAGGCCGTCCAAGTCGACTTTTGGTATTGTGACGCTGAAGTGAAAACACTAATGGAGAGCCATAGCGAAACAAAGGCCAGGCAGAGCTCATGTAGTAAAGGACAGACACCGTGTAGCATTATGGAGGATGGATGTGAAAAATCGCAAGAAATCAGAAGAAGGAATTGCAAGTGAGTTCCAAAGTGATGTCCAGCTAGCACAATGACTGTACACAGGGAGTTAACAAGAACAGGGTACAATGGCTGACAGTTCCTTATTAGCCAAACATTTATGCAGTCAGTGGTAAGCGACGCTTCATGGAGGGTAAAGATCGACGCCACTGGACAGTGGATGACGAGAAACGAGTGGAGTGATAAGCCACGTTGTAACCTGTGGCAATCCGATAGCAGCGTTTGGGTTTGGTTAATGCCTGTAAGACGTTACCTGCTTACATGTGTAGTGCCAGCAGTAAAGCACGGAGGAGGTGGTGTCACATCGTGGGTGTATTTTTCGTGGTTAGGTTGTGATCCCTTTATTGCAATAGAGAAAACGCTAAACGCGAAAGAATTTGAACATATTTTACAAAACAGTGAACTGCATACAGTACGGAAGCAGCTGAGGCGATGATTTTTTGTACCAGCAAGACAGTGCACCCTGTCATGAAGAAGCAGCTGTGAGACAGTGGTTTGTGCACAATAACGTTCTTCAAATGGCCTGGCTTGCCCATGGCTCCGACAAGAACGCAACAGAACACCTTTAGCCTGACGTCCAACATCACTGCCTTGCCTGGTTTTGATCTCTGATGAAGAATGTGCTGCCTTTCCTCCACAGACATTAGTAAATTGCATCTAAAGTGTCACCAGCAGAGTTCAAGTCATCATAAAATCGAATGGTGGACAGACCCGATATTAATGTTCACCAGTAGATGTACGGATACTTATAATCATAAAGTGTAGATTAATAGGCACTGATAATGTCAGAGACGGCCGTATGATCAAGCTGTGAACGTAATCCAAGGGTCGCCTTTGCATGAAAGTTATAATATTCTGTCGTATTGTAAAACAGCAATATCTGTCGATGAGTAACACTTCTATATTCTGGTCAATGAAAAACATTAATTGGAAATAAGTGAAAGAGACTTAAAGATGCAGTGGGTCACAAAATGTGGTGACCCAAAATAACAACAACAGAACGAATAGTGTCGAAGTATGACATTCGCATGAGACGATATGTAGTGACAGTTGGTAAGGTCATGAGTGCGGTCACAACACTGGAGTACAGTCATTGCATCACAGCCTGCTGGCATAGTTTGTGGTACATCAGGAGCACGGACAGGATGCCTTTGAAACCAAATCAAAGACAGCTATGGCTACAGTGGACCGTCAGTTCAAACAGTGGCTTGTCACTCGTATTTTCCGATTACTTGCTTTGATCTTGATTGCAGTTACGACGGAGAACGCTCGAGATGGACACAAACTGCCAGAGCGTGCTATTTAGCGGTACTTGATCGTCTGACGCCTTGCTCTGTAGATTCAGTGGACATGTGAGTAACCTCGTCTGGGACAAACTTCGGCTTCATTTGGCAGTAACATTTCCATATCAAAACACGCTAAGAATTGATTATCTTCCATCAGAGGATTTCCATTTCAATAGAATAACTATGATCCACGCTTCGTAAGGAATCTTCAAGTTCCCTCTTTGTGTGACAGCACTGACAGCATTGTGATGAGCATATTTCAGCCCCATCATTTACACAACAGCCAGCCCATCAATATAATATTCGATCTTAACGTAATGTAAATTTGTGCATATATCACTTTGCCTTTTCTTTCTTTTCTGTTATCCATTTATTGACTTTGTGTATGTTGCCATGTATAACGAAAAATGTTGTTAGAGTTATACTGTTATTTTCGATGTATCTCTCTCTTTATATATATATATATATATATATATATATATATATATATATATATATATATATATATATATTCCAAGTGCAAGAGAGTGGTGGTACAGGGATAGCATCATCGATTAATATCATACCACTGCGTTAATGGGAAACCGACTCACACAGAAAAAAATTAGTTCCAATTTTGGCCGCCGGGTGCAAATATAGCGCTGTACAATGTTTGTATGATGATATGACATCCACCGTTCGCTGAATGAGGGTGTCTACTTATACCTGAAGTCTTTGGCTACCATTACTGACAATTTTTATTCAAAATTGAAGTGGTAGCCAGGTTCGAACCAGAGACAGTTCGATTATTAATCGATCACTGTACCCCTGTACCACTCTCTTGCCCTTTGGGCGGGAAACTGCCCCTAAAGGCGGAAGAATCAGCAGTGATCAAAGGCAGGAGGTTGCAAAAGGAAATGGAAGCCACTATGTGGAAGACAATATGTATCCCTAAGACATGCGGCCTGCAAATGAAAAAAGTATAATGATAATTTCTCCACTGAAAAAGATCCGGACTATTCCCACTTTCGAATCTAGTGGAGACGACTGCCAAGGGAGAAATGACAGTGAGAGACAGGTTGGATAACCTAGGAAAGAATAACCGACGAAAGGATAACGCTCTACGGGTCGGGGAGGGGAATGTCAGAAGCTTGAACGTGGTAGGGAAGCTAGAAAATTTGAAAAGAGAAATGTTGAAGCTTAATCTAAATATTGTATGGGTCAGTGAAGTGAAATGGAAGGACGACAAGGATTTCTGGTCAGACGACTACAGGGTAATATCAACAGCAGCAGAAAATGGTATAACGGAAGTTTGATTCGTTACGAATAGGAAGGTATGGCAGAGAGTGAGTTACTGTGAACAGTCCAACAATTGTATTGTTTTCATTAGAACCGACAGCAAACCAACACCGACAACGGTAGTTCAGGTAAACTTGCCGACGCCGGAATCCAAATATGAAGAGACAGAGAATGTATTTCAGTACATTGAATGGGCAATACAGTACATACAGGGACAAGAAATTCTAATTAGTCGAAGGGGACTGGAATGCAGTTGTAGGAGAAGGAGTAGAAGACAGGTTTATGAGACAATATGGACCTAGCACTAGTAATGAAAAAGGAGAAGACTGACTTCTGCAATAAATTTCAACTAGTAATAGTTGTTCAAAAATCACAAGAGGAGGAAGTATACTTGGAAAAGGCCTCTTAGATTATATCAGGGCAGGCAGAGATTCCGAAATCAAATGCTGGGTTGTAAGCCGTACCAGGAGCAGATATAGCTTAGTACGCAGTTCAAGTGAAGGGGAATGGACATTTTTAAAAACGGCAGTCACAGAGATTGGACCGGAAAACGTAGGTAGAATGAATTTAACTACGAAGCCACCATGCATAACAGAACAAACACTTCAGTTGATCGACGAAAAAGAAGTATAAAAATATTCCATGAAAATCAGGACTGCAGAAACAGAAAGTCACTTAGGAATGAAATAAACAGGAAGTGCAGGAAACCAAAGGAGGAACGACTATATGAAAATCAGAAGAAATCGAAAAAGAAATGAATGTCGGAATAACTGACTCATCCTATAGAAAAGTCAAAACAACCTTCAGTGAAATTAAGAGCATGAGCGGTAACATTGAGAGTGCAGTGAGACTTCCACTGTGAAATGCAGAGGAGAGAGCCATTAGATGGAAAGTGAACATTGAGGGCCTTTAGGAGAGGAAGGACTTGTGTGACGACGTGACAGGAGGAGAAACGGGAGTTAAAACAGAAGAGACAGGGAATCCAGTATTAGAATCAGAATTTAAAGGAGCTTTGGAAGACCTAATATGGAACAAGAAAGAAGGGATCGACAACATTCTACCATAATTTTTAAAATCAGTGGCGGAAGTGGCAACAAAACAACTATTCACGTTGGTATGTGGAGTCTGTAAGTCTAGAGATATACTTTCTGACTTTCAGGAAAACGACATCCACACAATCCCGAAGAATTCAAGAAAGAACAAACGCTAGATTTATCATAAAATCAGCTTAACAGCTCATGCATCCAAGTTGCTGACCGGAATAATATACAGAAAATGGAAAAGAGAACTGATGAAGTGTTTATAAGAATGAGTTTGGCTTCATGAAATTTAAAGGCAGCAGACGGGCAATTCTTACGGTGCGGTTGATAATTGATGCAAACGGAAGAAACCTCAAGACACGTTCATGGGATTTGTCGACCTCGAAAAAGCCATCGACAATGTGAAATGGTGCAAGACGTTCGAAATTCTGAGAAAAACAGAGGTAACCAGTGGAGGAAGACGGGTAATATACAATATTTACAAGAGCCAAGATGGAAAAATAAGAGTGAGAAACCAAGAACGAAGTGCTGGGATTAAAAATGTATGCAAGACAGGGATTTAATCTTTCGCCCGTACTGTTCAATCTATACATCGAACAATCACTGACGGAAATAAAAGAAAGGTTCAAGAGTGGAATTAAAATTAAAAGGGAAAAGATATCAATGATAAGATTCGCTGATGACGTTGCTACCTTCAGTGAAAATGAAGAAGAAGTATAGGATCTGCTGAATGCAATGAACAGTCTAATGGGTACAGTACATGGTACATGGATAAATCGAAGAAAGATGAAAGTAATGAGAAGTAGTGGAAATTACATCAGCCACAAAATTAACATCACACTTGGTAATCGTTAAATGGTTTAAATTAAGGAATTCTGCTTCCTAGGCAACATAATAACCCTTGACTGATGGAGCAAGGAGGACGTAAAAAAGCAGACTAGCGCTGGCAAAAAGGGCTTTCCTGGCCAAGATAAATCTGCTAATATCAGACATAGGCTTTCATATGAGAAAGAAATATCTGGGAATGGACTTCGGAGCACATCATTCTATGCCTGTAAAACGGACTGTGGGAAAACCGGAACAGAAGAGAATAAAAAAAAAAAAAGACATGCTTTCATCTGACAAGCTATAAGGCGAATGAACAGTATGTCTGTCGCGAAGAAAGACCGTGCGCTGTTAGCGAAACTTATTTTATGTGAACGACAGCAATTACAATGCTGCATTAAGAAAGTATCACCGACTGAATTGTTTGAGGAGAGGCCTGATGTCATTAAATGGTTTAAAAATAGTGTTAATGAATTTCGAAAACACTGGTGAGGCTGGTATGGCACCTGCAAGAGGAAGGCGTTCTATCCCGGTGGAAATTATTGACGAGGTTTCTGTTGCCTGTAACTGAGCGTGCACCGCGTGCCCAGAATAATGGTCGTGCAGTGTTACGAGAATTACACATCCCATGGTCAACAGTACGGAAAAATTTGCGGTCTGCGTTACACTGGTACTCATGCAAGCTCCAGGCGATGCAGCAACTGAAACTCATGATCCGCGGCAACGTTCTGAATTTTCTCTTCGTTTTCTGGAAGGGATGAAGTTGGAGAAATGTGCCCCGGCAATTTTCTCTGTGTTGACGGGTCATATTTTACCTTATTGGATTCTATGAATAGACGGAAGTTTGCTCTCGCCACTTGTGTCATTAGCGTCGTTATTCTCGGGTCTCCTTCTTTGAAGAGAATACACCCAGGGGGCCATTCATGTGTAACGTGACGTCTGCACATTATCAAGACCTCCCTGCACTGGATGCGATTCCTGCTTTGAAACAACATAGCTGTGCGGAAACCACTGTTTCATGCAAGATGGGACAATGCAGCCTTTCGGACGTTCTCCAATGGATGGCCTGCAAGATCACCTGATCTGAATCCATGAGCCTTTTGACTCTGTAAAAGACCTCATTAACCAGGAACAAGTTCGGTCTCTATCTGATCTCAAGCCCAGTGTACAAAGAGACGGTGCTCAGATTCCACTGGAACCATTGCGAGTAACTGTTCATCACGTCTGTTTACTGATGCAGCATCTCGTCGACGTCTTCGGCTTTCACTTTCAATAAATAGACTAAGAGGCTCTTAATAAGAATATCAACATTACTGCCTACTCATTTATTTGAATTTTTCCGCTTCCAATTCCAAACCTATTACACATGGAAACGTTCCTAGAAATCTTTCTGCATTTACGGCGTAAGATTGGCACCTGGTAACCAACAATTGAACTAATTGTTTGCAGCGTAAATCGCTTCCACATTAACGCATTAGCGTATCTACCAATTTTCGCTACCGTACGATAATTACAGCCTGCACTGTACCTTCCTGAGTAGTTACATTTCTATTGTAATCACCCTACAAATTCCTGGGTGTATTTCTGGAAGCTTTAATCCCAGTAGAAAATACTTTATTTACGTGACGAAAAAATTGTAAGGAATGAGGAAATGACAGTCGAGGAGCGAATGAGTAACGCGTAAAATGTATTGGCAGTTGCGAATATGGGCAACAATCAGCTGTATGATGGAATGGTGACAATGAAAATTTTTGCCGGACCGGGTGTCGAACCCAGATTGCCCGCTTTATGCGAGCGCTTGACATATCCGCTTTTGCTATCCGTATATGAGTCATGACCCGACTCAGACTTCCATATGTCGTCGTTCCCGGGCCACAACCAGTATTCGTAGACACATTATGTTCAAATGGCTCTGAGCACTATGGGACTTAACTTCTGTCGTCATCAGTCCCCTAGAACTTAGAACTACTTAAACCTAACTAACCTAAGGACATCACACACATCCATGCCCGAGGCAGGATTCGAACCTGCGACCGTAGCAACACATTATGTAATTACAGTACAGGGGAGGTCATTTTAATCGAAAGTCGCTGCATGGTATCGGTGGATAAATAAGATGTTGCTTCGGGCACGCATGCTTGTCCGAAGGAACATTGCATCGTCCTTCAAAACAACACAGGCACAGCAGTATCGTATCGCATCGAATGCGTATGGGTGGGACTGGGAAATTTTAAGACAGTCGGACGTAGTGTGCTTCAAGAAGAAGATTTTATTTCGAAGATCGATGCGCAGGAGGAAAGCATCAGTAGTGAAGACCCCGGGTAAGAGCCCAGGACAGAAGATATTTCAGGATCGCCGCAGAAGACAACTGGAAGAAGAAGGCAAAATGCACCAAGCAGTTAATAGCCTGCAGCAGTCATATTCAGAGACAGTTATTACATCGTGATTTAGTCGAGCAGCAAAAGAAAATATTTCTTCGAATAAGAAATCAGAGAATGTGAATTTTATTCTTCGACGGACTTATGATTGAAAATTGACTCTGTTCTGGGCATCGAACAGTGAATTACTCTCAGAAGTTATACTTAACAGCGTGGGGCCTAAGGTTCCGATCATTCATGTTGAATGAGGCGTAATAAACCAACGGCTAGCTATTTAATTAATACTTAAGCAGTCGTCAATGTTGGAAGTGCTAGTTCAATCCTATATATTCCATCCAGCGTCCTCTTTGTAAAATACTGAAGACTTACTTAAAGTGTGCTCTGCTGCAAAACGATATGCCGGAGTAGTTGTGAAGCTACATTTCAGTTTTGGTTACTAATTTTCTGATTTGTGAGGTAGCCATCGCCATCTTGCCGAGGTCCAGCGGTCTTAAAAGAACAACTGCATAGTGCCAGCAGCAAAAAGTCTACCACGCTGCATTTCATCACAAGCCGAACGATGTTAGCGATTCATAGGTCTATACACCCCATGTCTGTGTGTAAATTTTCCATTTCTATGAGACGAAGTTCATCATACTAAGTTATCATCCTAAGTTACCAGAAAGCTCCTAGAAAGGGCAATTACGAAGCCCAGAAATTTATTTTAAAATATATATACACAGAAATGTTTAAGAAAGTTACAGGTATCTTAGCGAAATCTTTTAGTAATTTCTGGATGACATAAATAATTTCAGGACTAGGAACATCCATCAGTGTCTCTTTTCTAATTTGTATCTAATTTGTATGTCAAAGATCGTAGTGGTTAATCCTCAAAAATAAAAATATCATGACAGTCACATATTGTCTTCAATTTTTACAATGTTTTATATTATATTGCCCTATAGATATAACGTTTTAACATCTTACAATATATTGGCTCGTATCCCAGAGAGGTAACATGCACAAGGAATGTAATCAGAGAAGCACATATTTCATTTTTTTTTTCGCTAGCTATCTTGAGATGCAGTTAACCACTACAAATACGAAAACGTTTATCTAACGGCGGATGTATCTAACAGCGCTATTTTATCTGACGGCGTTAACACAATACTAATTTCAGGTCTGCTGTTTTTTGCACTGTGAAATGTAGTGAAATTTGTATGAAATACAAATCCATGTTGCGTTAGTTCACTACAATTTCAGATACTTTTTCAGTTTTGTTATTAGCACATGAATCGACATGTCGAACTATTCTATTTCGTTGCTTTTTCGTGGTAGAACTTCATTATCTATAAAACTGATTTTTCATTTGCCTGTAGCTGTGTCTGCGGTATATTAAGATCTCAAAACTGCAAAAAAGCGTCACACACGTCAACTGTATTGTCAAAATCGCGTAAAAAATGTAAGTACGGATGAATGGTGTAAGGACGTTAACCTATTACCATTTTCCGCTCTTAATTAACACCACTTTATTTGTGTTTCATTGGTGAAACATACTTTCTGTTTATGAGTAGGGTTAATTTGTAAAATGATGCTTCTTTGGAAACTCATCAAAAATGTTATATTGAGTTAGTGGTAACTATGTCTAGTTTTACCATGTCTTTCTCAGATTAACTGCCACTGGTCGACCTCTTTGCTTCGCGAACACTCTAGTTACGTTCTTTCTGCAACCGGATGCATCATTAACAATAGTGAAATTCAAGGAGACCATTATTTATTCACATAAGGGAGGACACGCAATGTTGCTTGTGTAACAGAAGTCTGTAGTCTCGGGAAACTAATGATACACTGAAAATACGACATCGTTACCAAAGTTGTGCCGAGGTAATGGGGTTTCGTGACGCTAGCTAATGTAACGTGACTCTGCTTCTCTTTAAGCACCAATTCCAAGTACGTATACATCTTCCGTTCATTATAATCGAAAAATAATGCCTACAGCAAACCTAGGCAAGATGCAGAAGGGAAAGCTACATACTTTGCGTAATGATGAACTGCTCTCACTATAAGCCAAGCTTCATCTTCTCTCTTGGAAATATTATTTGCTTATTACTTGGGTAAGGGGGGGTGGGACGTCAAACGGACAGAATAGGAGCAGGACATTTTAATTTTCGCTGTCTATACGTTTACAAATAAATTCATGAAACCTTGTCAGCACGACCAGGAAACATTCAGGATTCACTCTCATAGCAGTGGAAGCTCAAAAACATAACAAAATAAATTCATTCACATGTGAAATTTCATCGTTTTCTCACATACAATTGGCTGCATTTATTGCTGTAGGTACACTTTTCTTCATAAGCAAAAGAGATTCTTCGATGAATTTTCACAGCATACAAACCAAATTCACAGGTGTATGAAACTCTATAATTTATTTAATTTATTTAACAATGAATCAGGTGCTACATTTTAAACTTCATGCTTAGAAAAAACTCAAATTTTATAGTTAATTATCTCAAATTCAAACACAGTTTTAATAGATTTGGAAAATTCTTGAGTTTTACATTAAGGAGTTTGTGTTTAATAAGCTTATTTTGGATGTTACATATTTGTGTTTCGCGGAAAATGGTCGTTAAAGTTTCTGCTTGTATTCGGCATTCTTTTAGACCTGTTCAGCACCATAAGCAGATTCTTGATCATTTTCTAAATCAGTTTTCTTCCTTTTCACATTCCTATGATACACGCTTCTTGATTTTATCACCATGAAAATAATTTATCTGCTTTCACTACACGATTTCTGGCTATCGCATACAAAGCTTTGATGCAGTTCACTCAGGGCTTAATTCCCATTTTTTCTATGACTTATTTCCTACTTTGTACACTATAATTAAAACATGAAACTGTATCCTAAACACCAATAACAAGTGCCTTTCTTCCCACAAAAATGGTTTTTGGCAATCTATCCCATTCACAATGGTTTAAATTTTCATTTTGGTTTTGGGTACCGCCATGAAGACATTTCTTCAACAAGTTTTCATTTGCAAGGCCCCTGAATATAGGTTTGATGACTTCAATTACAGCAGCTGCTAGAGAATTCTTCACGTCTTTTGTATGAGAGAAGAATGCTGTGAAAAGGGGTGTGGCGCTGCATCTTTGTGCACTTAAGACAAAATGACGTGCCTTATAATCTCTCCAATATATAAGTTTTACACATTAAACTATTCAGGAAGATGTGCGCAACAAAAATGGTATTTTTTGAAAAATCGATTTTTTTAACTTTTTGACGTCCTCGTAGACCCGGGTTTAGCAACATTAACAGTTGCCATGAGAGGACTGGGGTACAGCCTTAACGCTTCGCTGCAGAAAATCACTACCCCATGGATTTTAGTTTCCGTTTTTTGACAAATTGGAAGTGCTCACACGTTTTGACCGACCGACAGACGAACTTTCATTGCGGGACATCACGAGGGTAGAACCATCAGACAGCCGATCACCCCCTCCCCACCACCACCACCACCACCACTACCAATTTCAAACCACACAACAAACTGTGTCGTCTGTAGCACTGTCACACCCACACCAACTGGCCGAGAAATGTATGTCTTTTGTCACTGCGCGTGGATTAAATGCTTTTCTAACATACATGAAAGGCTCCAAGTGAACGAAACTGTAAGGACAGAGTTTCTGGAGAAATTTAAAGCCTGCAGATGTTTGTGGGACACGTTGTGTGAGGAGTCTCAAAATAAATAAGCAACGACTGAAGTACTGTTTTCATATTTTTAACGAATCCTTAATGGCTTCTTGTGGTATATGGAGAGAATAAAAGTCCGTCGATCTCTTGTATTTGTGTTTTTAAGTTTTATTTCCGATACTTTCGGAATGAAATATAAAAATCGGAATATCGACATGCAATGGAGTTCAAGCCATTGTGTATACTTGCTTCACTGCTATGGGTGTTAAAAAAGTCCAGCCTATATCCAATCCGTCTGCTATGAAGAGCAAATTATGGGCCTCTTTTACAGCTATAACAATTCCTAAATGCTTCATTTCTTATGTATCTATTGTCGTATTTATTAGATGATGTGCGACTCCACCATGTGTTGTTTTTCTTCTTTGTGTTTGAAATGAATGTTTTAACGTGTAGGTCATCTTTTACGCTACATATATAAATAAATTATCAGTGTTTACATTAAAGTCCTTTGTTTTATTTATTTTGCTCTATCATGATGTATTTTTTTACTCAAGTATAACTCATGTTGGAAGATTCAGGAATCAATTTAGACTATAGTTGAGGACGTAAAACAGCACTGAACTTAAGGTCCCCTTTACTTCTGCCAGTGGCTAGGAATCGTAATGTAGGTAACAGCCTCTCCTCGAATCTTACAGCATCTGTGAAGATTTATTCTTTTCCGTTAAGAATGGTCTGATTGTCCCGGCGTAACGAAAAGCGCCAGCTCGAAGAGGAAGAACGCAAGAGCAGAGGAAGCTCTTCCTCTCAAAAATGGTTCAAATGGCTCTGAGCACTACGGGACTTAACTTCTGAGGTTATCAGTCCCCTAGAACTTAGAACTACTTAAACCTAACTAACCTAAGGACATCACACACATCCATGCCCGAGGCAGGATTCGAACCTGCGACCGTAGCGGTCGCCCGGTTACAGACTGTCTCCCTCCCCCAAAGAGTCAGTGTTCTCCATTACACACGAAGTCCACGTAAGCATTCACACTCGCTCCTAAGTCAGTGCTATTGTTAATACCATTGCTCATCTAGGCCTCTCTGCCAGCGTCCATCTCCTAATGCCCGGCCGAGGCTCTTCTTTCTGTTGGAAACTAAAACCAAACAATCGTTAATTATCTGCACATGAAAGACGATAACATCTTATAAAATTTCTCGTGGGGCATAACATGGTTAAATTTCTTGAGATACATACTTTTACTCTCCTTCGTAAAACATTTATTGTAATACATACTTTTAATGTGATTTGCTCGATTGTTGTATAGCTACCATATAAGGGAGCATCCTTTAGGCACCCTGTAAGAGACGAGTGGGTAGGACCTCACAATGATGATATTTAACATCTCCGAAATGCGTAACTTATCCATTCTTAGATAAGCACGAAAATCATCAGCTCCCTACTGCTAAATAATAGAACGTGGATGAATTTATTTCCTTGCATTAGCCACTTCTTTGTCTATATCGTTTTCTTGCCTTTTTTGGCCTTATTACCCCTAAAACAACCATGAAATACCTCCGTGTTTGTTTCTGTGTAAGACCACGGAGGATATCTTTGAACATAAACGCAATGAACTTAGGATAAACAAAGCAAAACAAAAGGACGCCGCTGAAGCCGCTGAGTCCCATCGGTCGAGACATGGGTAGGCTGCCACGAAATTGGTCTGTCGGTCGGTCAGCCGATAAAGTGGCGCGTGTTTAGGGCCCTTTACTAGAGTGGCGCAGGTAACGGGCTGCCGGTACGCTGTTTCCTGCCAATTGCCTACTACAGTTGCCTTTCAATCGGCCACCAGAGCAGCACAGGCAATGCCTACTATACAGCCATCTCACTCCAGAACAGCCTCTCTTCGAATTGTCCAGTGACATCGCAGACACGACGACGATAGCTACCAGATAACCAAAACAGAGAGTACATAGGGGAAGACTTATATCAGTTTCCAGCAGCTAACAGCCATGAAGAGACTGCAAAAAATTTTTCGAAACATAAGCATTTTATTATTTTACAATGGCGTGGCCTAACCCCCAAAATTATTTTATTTTGGAAATATTGGGCACCTCGGAACATATATTGAAAGTTTCACCTATTTGAGAAGAGGTGTGTAAATAAGGAAATTTGGAAACTTGTGGTAAGATCTTACGGGACCAAACTGCTGAGGTCATCGGTCCCTAAGCTTATGCATTACTTAATCTAACTTAAACTAACTTACACTAAAGACAACACACACACCCATGCCCGAGGGAAGACTCGAACCTCGGACGGGGGGAGCCGCGCGGACCGTGACAAGGCGCCTCGACCGCAAGGCTACACCACGCAGTTGTGTAAATAAGGATTCTGCGACATAAAAAAAAAGAGTGAAACCTTAATTTTATTAAAGTGACTATCTTTGAATGATACATTGAAATAATTTCACTCAGTTGCTTTATTTGAAATTTGATTTTGGTGGTAACTCAAGAGTTAATATCAGTACAATACGTTTACGCGAACTTTTCCTCGAACAACTGAACTTGTGTTGTTTTTTCATTAACACTTTCAGGTTAGATATAGGTTCGGGGTTTAAGTGAGTAAATGTACTGTGAAGGATAATAGAGATTCCATTCTCGCTGAAAATGATAAATGAAAGTTTAATAGCAAGGCAGTTTAAAGTGATTTAATTAAATATTACGCACCCGTGCACTCAAATAGCACCTGTGGCAGATCAAATTCGGAGATGTGACGCGTCATTATTTTGCGAAAGAGTTAATGGAATTCTCACACTACGGCCACAATAGATATGAAATTTCAGAAGCAGTATCTTCTCGACTAGGCAGAGGAAAGGATCCTGACTTATAAGAATAAATAGGAATCTTTTCCCATTAAGAAGGTTATACAATAAATACGAAGAAATATTTGTACGCGGTGTTGTCCCACCGGTTGGCTCGGTCATTCGTATCAACGAAATAAGTTAGCTGAAGAATACTAACTAATTTTTAACACGCCCGAAGGAAGAAATCAGCTCCTCGTTGTATCCAGTGGAAACAGGCTTCACTCCGTTGGATATTCAAGATAGGAAACCGTTCAGCTATCCATTTTAGGACAAGTAAGAGAGTACGTTGCCTGAGGAGCACATCATCGCAGCTAGCGTCGCAACAGTCACTTCAACAGGGAGTTAACAAGGGATCAACTAATCTTCAGAAAGGGCAGAGAAACCAGAGACCAAACAGAAAACTTATGATGAATCATACAAAAACCGGATAACATCAACCTCATTAATTTGTATGCTTCATAGACTAGGGTGAAGTATTCGACTGTGTAAGTCATTCAAGAATGTGATCATTACTAGACTTAATGGGAATAACGGAATGTCTTATACAGCTAATCAAAAATCTGTACACAAACCGAGACACAGCAGTACAATTATAGCAAGAACTTTACAGAAATTTACGTGACAGGGAACGGAGTCAGAAAGGGAAGTACACTACCTCCATTTGTTTTCAGTTAGTGTAGGTAATATCTAACGAGAACTGCATGTCTGATAAACACTGAAATTGAAACGGGTGGGGGGGGGGGGGGGGGGTCAAAGGGGGCATTTGAGCAACCACTTAAGATATAAGTGTGCTGACCGCGAAGACAGTTTTATATTTTATAAAAAATATTTTCATTGTATTTTTCTATGTACTGATTATTTTTGTAAGGTATCAAAAGATCGTTAGTTTATCAGATAAAATTTTGGACAATTTACATCAAAGTGCAGGTTCTGTCACAAATACGTATTTTTTAAGGGGAGGATGAGATTAGTATTTGGATAATTTTTTTTACTTTCTACTGCAATCAATACTCTTTCATATAATTTTTAAATACAAAGAATGTCCTCTAACGCATTTAAGTTTCAGATTAAGAATGAAGTGCAATTAGGTTGATAGGTACAAATAAGAACGCCAAGACCAAAATAAGGTTTACCTTCTCCCTACATTTTCTTTTCTAGGTGCTCCTGTCGTAACACTCATCTGCATAACATTATATATTCTGCATACAATGATGTAAATGGTGCTTTACGCTCCTATGCCTTAAAAGACATCCACTTCAAAGGAAGTCAAGACAGATAGCGAAGATAGCTCAGGAACCTATGATAAACGAAATTCTATCAGGGATAGTTTAATTCTCTGTTGCTGTGACTTTGGAAAATACTACTTCTTGGAGTTCTTTACTTAAATTACGATAAAACCGTTAAGTTTGTAGTTGTCATTACACGCAGACGTTACGTTTATGACAGGCAGTGAAGAAGATATTAAAAGTACGCTGGAAAAATTTCTAAAAGAAAGTAAAATAGTTGGCATAAGAGTAAAGAAGAAAACAACTTTTATCGCAACAGGCGAATAAATCATTGAGAAAGTTGTCAGAGTCTAAAAGTAAGTTATATATCAGTAATTTGGCCAAGTAACCTGTAGTGAATGCTGCACTACGCTTCAAAGTATCACAAATACATGACACTATTTTAGAACGAGCTTATCGGGGAGCCATTCGTGAGCCACCTTGTCAAAGTGTGAAAGCCCTTATCGTTGGGAAATCTCTTCCCTCCAAATGATCTTCCTCGTTTGCCTGTGGTCGATGTCGGTTTTCTTTCCTTTGCGATCAGAATCAGCTATATCTGTGCGGCCTAGGTCAAACAAATTGTTCGAACCATTTCACTACGGACTAGACATTGCATTTGGTACTCAGACTGCCAGATATTTATAGTAAACTCGTGTGCAATTTAGTCGTTTTGCCCACAAGAGTAGTAGTGTCACACGTTCTTCAACTGTGGAGTATATTTACAGTTTCCATACCATTTCACTCCCACACGGTGATGCAAGTGTTATCCGTACTAAAACTTGATTTGCAGGAAATCGAAAACATGCACTCTCTTCTGACAATGTGCCACTCCAGATGGGCAATGGTCTTGTCACGGGACGGCACGTTTAACTTACTTTCTAATATCCCTACCTGTGTATTATTAGGCTCTGCGACAGAAAGAAGCAGCTTCTGCAATGAAGAAATAAAAAGAAGGGTAGAAGCTGAAAAAGCCGCTACAGTAAAGAAAGTTGCCAAAGGCAAGGAAACTGTCATCCTGACAAATTGAAATATTGCTGAAACTACGACATTTCCCCTTGTACGGATGTAAGTCGTGGCTAATCATAGAAGTGGAGAGCAAGAAAACCGATTCTTTTGACATTTGAGTTTGCAAAAGGATCTTTAAGGTTTCATGAACCGAAGAAGTTAAAAACACAACAGTTCTGAAAAAAAACTGAACTAATATTGGAGGCCAAAATATCCCAGATAAAATTAAGGTACTTTGTGCCTATCATGACAGCGAAAGACTTACTGCAAAAAGCTGTGATGCTCCTAGAACGGAAGCTCAAAGCTGCAGAGAAAAACTAAGGAGAAAGTGAATACAGAACGTCAACGAAAGAACTAGAATAATCCTGGAAGACCTGAAGGTCAAGACAATGCTTAGGAGTGTATGGATGGACATCATCAGTTATGACACCAGGAGTGGTAGACGATTTGGTGGATCATAACGACAAAAGAACGAATCTACTTGAATAGTATCATGATTCAACAGATACATATTCGGTTTCACGCCTTCTTTGGCTAACCATTCTGCTGGTAAGTCTTCGTGTACATGAGTTTGGAGTGCAGCACAAGAACCCGTGCGCCAGCACGCGGTCCTCTGTTGCCCCTCTGACAGTTCTGAGTTCCACTATTGGCATTATCTCTCAGCCTCGGGTACGGCCCCTTCTGCACAGCCGACCGGCTTGCCATAGCAAATGGGCTTCGGCATACCACACCCAATAAGATCAAGTCCACTAAAACGCTGCAGGAATCTAATCAGCTCTCTGGTTTGTCGTGATTTCTTTCCTTCACATAAGTGAATGTTTTTGTGACAGCTGAAGGAAAGACGACGGCATGTTAGAAGATAACATTTTCTTCAACGCACTCCCTAGAGTTATAGAACTATTGTATGTTGCTGTTATTCGGAATATGCTATTACAATCACAACGTGGCATGCATGTTGTTTGTTTACTTTCATCATTTCAAGTTTTCAAATGGCTCTGAGCACTGTGGGACTTAACATCTTAGGTCATTAGTCCCCTAGAACTTAGAACTACTTAAACCTAACTAACCTAAGGACATCACACACATCCATGCCCGAGGCAGGATTCGAACCTGCGACCGTAGCGGTCGCGCGGTTCCAGACTGAAGCGCCTAGAAACGCTCGGCCACTCCGGCCGGCTATTTCAAGTTTTCTTTGGATAGTGTCATGCAATGGAGCAGAGGTCTATGTTGTCGTATTTACTTTTTAACATTTTTCAGCGATCAGCTTACCGTACTTTGCATGTTACACAATGGATGCTTATTAAGATATCGTCAACTCTTTCGTACCTGTAGAATTACCAAAGAGCTCAAGCCTGGATTCTGCTTAATTCTGATGAGTTTAAAGTGAAGGCCTTAAAGTTGTGAAATATGAGGACACTATATGAACGATGTGATGCTGGTAAAGAGCCCTAGTTTGAGATTTGCTTTCTTTAATGAGTAATTTATTGTGTGGTACATGTCCTCAGTACGGAAGAACTACAAATTTCTTTCAAAAACATTATTAACGCTCCCCAAATATGGAGCTCTCCATGGTACCTGCATTTGTCCTGTTCCACATTGTTTTCAAGACACTAAGACATGTACATCGTATCCTTATACTTTTGCATTTACAGTAAGGTATAAATACGATTGCAACACACTTTACACTACATTTAAAATGTGATGATACAAATAGAACTGACACACCAAGTATATTAATTGTACAAAATACGTAAGTAGTTACCATCTGCACCATGATGATTGATGCCTTCAGTATCCACATTCGACACATCCACTCATAAAATATTGTTCTCTGCCATAGGTACAGACAAATAAAAATGTCTTACCTTCAATATCTGAGAGCGGCAAGACACGACACACTGAAAACATATGTACTTTGAAAATAAAAACGCTCCATTCGATAACCGTCGGATCTGGTCGTCTAGTTGTAAAGTGCGTGCCTTTGAGCCATCAGGTCACGGGGTTGAATCCCGTCGAATCATGGAATATACCAGTCCGCCTTTGACCTAGCGTTCGGTAATGTGAAGGTTCACCAGGACCGTTACGATGTTAGGACTCCAAATTAAACTGTGGTTCTTCTTCCTCTATTAGTTAGTGACACACAAATCGCCGAAATGTCGTAAATTTGAAAGACTTGCACCAGCCGTTGGAGAGTAAGGAATTATTATTATTATATTATTTTTATTGTTATAATTATCATTATTATTGTTTTAATTAGTTTTATTGTTCGATTATTTATTCTCAGTTTGTACGCCAGCTATAAAAATCTGTTCTGGCTTCAAACCTCAATTTCCTGTGATAATACCAGTATAGATTTCAACATAAGTACGTGTTATTACGTTTCTGCGTGGTGAAATTCGAAACTGCCTCTCCGAATTCTCCTGAGCTGACTTCTGTAACTGATATGAATGTCTTCATATGGAATTCAGTTTAATACTGGACAGAGACTGACAGTTGTCTGTCGCCTTGTCGAGACTGAGCTGCTCTCAATAATAGTCCATTATCTCTGTTCGGCGGCTTACACAGAGGCAATTAATGCCGTGTCATGCCTGCCAAACAGTATCTGAAAGCGCTTAGACCGGTCGATACAGAGCTGGCAGAGGTCGATAGGGCACAGAGCCAACCCCAGACAATGTACTGACTTCATTACGCTCTGTTCCAGGCCGTCACAGCACACAGTCAGTACCTGGCGTCAAGCTCAGCTGTACCTGCTGTCACTTACTCGAAAATTACCATCACCCTTTTCTGAAAAATAAATACGGATTAAACCTTACATACAGATCAACCTGAACGTTCTGACCATCTACCTAATATCCATGTCCACCTTTGGCACGTATAACAGAGGCAATGCGTCGTGGCATGGAAGTAGTGAGGCCTTGGTAGGTCGCTGAAGGGAGTTGGCACCACATCTGTGGAGAGAGGAGGGGCCGATGAGCTTTGACACAAGGTTCAGTAACATCTCACATGTGTTTGATCGCATTCAGATCTGGAGGGCTTGGGGGGGGGGGGGGGGACAGCACATCAATTGAAACCCTCCATTTTGTTCCTCGAACCACTCCATCAGACGCCTGGCCTTGTGGCATGGCGTATTATCTTACTGAAAGATGTCACTCTCGTCTGGAAACATATTCGTCATGAAGGGTTCTACGTGGTTTGCAAACAGTACCATACACCTTGGCATCGAGGTGCCTTGTACGAGTTCCACCGGCCCATGGATGCTCACGTCAATGTTCGCCAGAGCAAAACGAAGCCGCCGCCAGCTTGACTCCCTCTCGCAGTACAAGTGTTGCTAATGGAAGACGACAGATTCGGGCCCTCTCCTCGGCATGATGAACAAGATATCGGAATCCATCAGATCATGCAACGCTCTTCCACTGCGCCAACGTCCAGTGCTGATGACCACGAGCCCATTTCAATCTTGGTTGCCGATTTCGTGGTGTTACCATTGGCACATGCATGGGTCCTCCGCTGTGAAGACACATCGTTGGGAGTCTTCGGCGCAATGTGCGTTCAGACATGCTTGTACTCTGCTCAGCGTTAAAGTCCGATGTTAGTTCCGCCCAGTTGGCTGACTGTCGTGTTTCACCCGTCTGCCCAGTTTTCGGCGTCCGACATCTGTAATGAGGGATGGCCGCCCAACCCCACGACGTCTGGACGTGGTTTCGCCTTGGTTTCGTTACCAGCGCAATACACTCACTAGAGCACTCCTCGAACATCCGACAGATCGTGTAGTTTCTGAAATCCTCGTGCCGATCCCCCGGGCCATCACAATATGCCCTCGGTCAAACTCAGATATATCGCGCGCCTTCACTAAACTACAAGTGGATAGCACGTTCATTGATACTACACGGACCCTGCCTGTGTCTGACTAGCAGTCGCTCCTCGCCTGGTGACGCTGCTATCGCCTGGACGGGTTTATATCGATTGTAGGTCATTGACCATAATGTTCTGGCTCATCAGAGTATTCATCGCTCGTTTGTAGCTAGAACATGCTTCTGATAAGTACTTTGGGAATTTCCTGTGGGCTCACAGTCTCAAGTTTTTGTGTCTCAGCTCTGTTTAGCGACATTTTTATTTCATTGAAGATTTGTTAGTGGAAGATCTGTTTGGCTTTAGGTAATTTAAATATGCCAGCGAACAGTTATAAAGATGCAATCGGTAATGAATGCAAGAAGTAAGAGAGATTAACACATCTTCATAGTATTTGTCTACTTAGAAAAAGCGTTCCCTAGCGTAAAATGTTCAAAAATGCTGGGAAAGACAGATAATTTGCAATATGTATGAAAACGAAGAAGGAATAGCTTGGATTAGAAAGAGCGTAAGGTCAATACATCGAAGAAATAATAATGAAAATGAAAGACAAGTTCAGGTAAGAGAATAAAAATTGGCGTGAAAGGGTGTTAACGGAATAGTTCGCTGATGACATTTCTGCATTCTGTGAACGTGAAGGAGATCTGCAGGACCCGTTTGAAAGGAATTAGTAGTCTAATGAAAATGTGATGATAATAAAATCAAATCAAAGTGAAAGTGATATGAGCACCAGACATAAATACGAAAATGAACGTAACACGAATATTGGGACCCACACAATAAAGAGAAGGAATATTGCTACCGTGGAAGGAAAGTAAAACGTGACGGACGAACGAAGAAGAACGTCAGATATAGACCACCGTAGACAAAGAGGGCATGCCTCACCAAAAAAATCTACTATTACTAAAAATGAGCCTTAATTTGAGAAAAAAATTTCTTAGAATGTACTTTTGGAGCCAAGCACTGCACAGAAGTGAATCATGGTCTTTGCAAGAAGCAGCAAGGAAGAGAATAGATGTTTGAGATGTGGTGTTCAAGAGATTTGCTGAATAGTAAGTGAACTGATGTGGTAAGAAATGAATAGGTCCCCCGCAGAATGAGCGAGGAAAGTAATATCCAGAAAACACTGACTAGGAGAAGGGACTCGATGACAGGAAATGTGTTACGGCATCAGGTCTAATTTTCCACGGCACTATAGGACATTGTAGAGAGCAAAAACTGTAGGTAAAGACATAATTTGAATGTGGGTGTAAGCACTATGCTACGGTGAGAAGAGGCAGATAAGGCGGGCCGTATCTAACTAATGAAACGACTTATTACGAAAAATAAATTTCGGCATGGATACATTTTTTTTTCCAATTCCGTATACCTATGGATGTGTGTGATACCCATTTATGTTGCTACCCATAAAACTGCACCGGTTTTAATGTCGTTACGATGTTTTACATTCGAAATCGTTTCATAGACGTTCCGATGCTGTGAGTTGCTAGTGTATGCTACTACCAATTTTTTACATGTGGTCCGATATTCCCGTCCCATATAATGAATATGAAGTTTTGGATAAGCAATACCCGCAAGTAACAGTCGGCGCAAGCTCTTCGGATAGGAGATTCGTGGTTTTCCGATCATACAGTTGATAATATCCTTTTCCATTTTACCAGCGGAAACGTTCTGTAACTTACCTACTTACAATATAAATCTGTTTCTAATCTTACCAGCCCGCATCTCGTGGTCGTGCGGTAGCGTTCGCGCTTCCCACTCCCGGGTTCCCGGGTTCGATTCCCGGCAGGGTCGGGGATTTTCTCTGCCTCGTGATGGCTGGGTGTTGTGTGCTGTCCTTAGGTTAGTTAGGTTTAAGTAGTTCTAAGCTCTAGGGGACTGATGACCATAGATGTTAAGTCCCATAGTGCTCAGAGCCATTTGAACCATTTTTTTTTCGAACCTTACCTTTCGCGAACAACTTTCTTAACAGCTGAGCAATCCAGATACAAACGATGAACCCCTTCATATCTGCCCGCACCTATCGCTTTTCAAACTTAACAGAAGCTGCCAGTAAGTTTTGAAATAGAGGATGTTCACACTAGAGTGAACGGTTCATTATGATATTATAGCTCTTTTTGTCGTATGCTGTATTGGAGAAAGCACCACGATAATTTTATAAGCAGTTCTTGCACATCTTTCACAGTAGTCTGAATGTTTGATAGAAAACCAGAAGTCAAACCAGATAAATACGAGAAACAAATCTACTATCAGCTGCAACTACAAAGAGTGTTTGAAGTATTTACTTGCAACATATGAACTATTTCTTCTGTTCCCTGGCCCATTATGAAACACAAAAGCATGAACAGAATTACTGAAGTGACTCCAAAAGATGCTAAATTTTCTCTAACATCCTACCTAACCCGACCGTCGAAGAGGTATTTAATAATGTTTTACACACTGATCAGTGTGAATCTCGAAGTCTTCAAACCAATCAGACACATACATGTTTTATCCCAACTTCAGCAGTAAATATATTCTTGTCAATAGACTGAGGGCTTTACAAATGACCCAGAAAAATTACGATGTATTCTTATTTTAATTTTCCACGGTTCGCATAACCACGATGTTCTACAGCAGATGTTTGATAAGTACAGCAGACTCAGTAGTATTTAACTATGGAAACAGGTGAAACCGGGTGACTCACATGAGTGGACTAAACACAGCATGCTTGTGGGAACTCTCTGCATGTAATCTGTCGTCTCTTAAAGTTGAATACGACGAGAAGTGGCTGCCATTAATTTTCCTTTCTTTCTTTTCCGATGCTACAATGCTCGCTAAGATGATTCTGATGCCTTACTGGAGGTAGTTCCCTGTACGACAAAGATCTACAGTTTAAATACACTACCGGAATTTCGATACCGTGAACGTAGCAAACAATTTGTACCTTATGCAGATGAAAACTAAATGTGAGAGTGCTTCGGTCTTCCCGCAACCCCCGTAATGTAAGAAAAATATGAAAGTCCTTCCCGATAGCAGAGCATTGCCAATGCGTGCTTTCAGGGACTCTGACAGCTGGTTATTTCGTAAAGTTGCACAATGCATACTTTGTACGGAATACAGACACCATAATCTTGGGCAGACGCACCTGGTCGATTGGTTTTTGGGGAAAACAATCGATCAGTGACGATAATGATTGCGTTTTTAGTCCAAGCGACTAACATTCGCGCCTTGGAATGCCTTGTCGCTCTGCCAGGCTTTCCATCCGCCACCCGGTTTCGGCTGTTCCCAGTCTTAAGCTCTATTAGGCTTGCGCTACTTATCTGTCGTCTGCCGCAGAACGTTCTTTTGCAAATACTCAACAGATAATGGACTGACAGTTTCTTACAGGCTTTCCTGTCTCGAAACAATAGGCTCAAGCTGTCGTAGAAGATCAACGCCTAGTGCTACAATTCGCCTTTCCACCAAAGTCTCGCTGGCCTCTTGACAGTCAATCCTCTTATACTGCGAAACTTAAGGACGGAAGTAACTTTCGCATGATAGAGTGCTCCAGTCCCATACATCATAATCATACGCAACAACGCCAAGCGCCCTACAAGTGCCTAATATTATCTGTGAATAAACTGCCACTGTGCAGTGGAGTGTGCGCATTTGCGGAACTTCTTGGTAGATTGAAACTGTGACGCATACCGGGACTCGAAATCGGGCCCTTGCCAAGCAACATAGCTACTTGGAAAGAGCAGCTACAGCATAGCACCGAATGTAACTGAAAGAAATACGCAATGGGGCGCACAAAAATGACACTTTTATTCATAGACTGTAGTGCACTGTAGTCACCGCGATTAATGACGGTAACCTGGCCATTACAAAGGTCGGGTACGGTTCTTGATAAAATGTGTGATAGGCAAGAATGGAAATGGATGCCCTGCCACGTGCTCCCACGCTTTCCACGTGGTTCGTGGGGAGTTCTTGTGACAAGGCGTTCCATTCCTCCAGAAGCACGGTTGGCAACTGATGGACGGTCTTTTGTGCAATACGTCTCCCCAACGCCTCCCACACGATTTTGGGGAAAGGACAGGCCAGTCCATTCGTAAAACATCCCATCGTTCCAAGAACCCATTCGCAAAACATCCTATCGTTCCAAGAGCTCCTCCACGTGCGCTATTCAATGCAGTCGCGCACCATCATCCATAAAATGTGAGCGCCGAATGCACCCTTGAAACGACGATGGTGGGGACGGGCTACAGATTCGCAATAACAATGGCTAGTGACTGAACCGTGTTCAAAGATATGGAGGTCAGTACGCCCAAGCGACATTATTTCTCCTTACACCTTGGCACTTAGAACCCTAAAACTACCACGCTTGGCAGTGTTCCTGGCTACATTTCGTGTTCACACCTCCCGCCAGATGTCGGTACTTCTACATCTACATCTACATCTATACTCCGCGAGCCACCTTACGGTGTGTGGCGGAGGGTACTTATTGTACCACTATCTGATCCCCCCTTCCCTGTTCCATTCACGAATTGTGCGTGGGAAGAACGACTGCTTGTAAGTCTCCGTATTTGCTCTAATTTCTCGGATCTTTTCGTTGTGATCATTACGCGAGATATATGTGCGCGGTAGTAATATGTTGCCCATCTCTTCCCGGAATTTGCTCTCTCGTAATTTCGATAATAAACCTCTCCGTATTGCGTAACGCCTTTCTTGAAGTGTCCGCCACTGGAGCTTGTTCAGCATCTCCGTAACGCTCTCGCGCTGACTAAATGTCCCCATGACGAATCGCGCTGCTTTTCGCTGGATCATGTCTATCTCTTCTATTAAACCAACCTGGTAAGGGTCCCATACTGATGAGCAATACTCAAGAGTCGGACGAACAAGCGTTTTGTAAGCTACTTCTTTCGTCGTTGAGTCACATTTTCTTAGAATTCTTCCTATGAATCTCAACCTGGCGCCTGCTTTTCCCACTATTTGTTTTATGTGATCATTCCACTTCAGATCGCTCCGGATAGTAACTCCTAAGTATTTTACGGTCGTTACCGCTTCCAGTGATTTACCACCTATGGCATAATCGTACTGGAATGGATTTCTGCCCCTATGTATGCGCATTATATTACATTTATCTACGTTTAGGGAAAGCTGCCAGCTGTCGCACTTAATGCATCCAGTAACATTATTTTGGCGGTCCCGATCTCATAGCGTGGGGAGGAATCATAAACGATCTACCCAAGAACATCTTACCAACGTTGCGGCCAACAAGGGTGCACGTTGTAGAGTATGAACTGTGGTTCTTCGTGATCACGCAATGTCCCGCCTTTGGTGGATCCAGGGGACCATCATATATCACGATGGCTTCGGTGTAATTCTTGTTTTCTAACGACAGTCTTATTTCCGTTCGTTTCATTGTGTATTTCTTTCTGCTGCCTTTTATTCTATACTATACCTGTGGTACTTGGCAGTGACATATCAAGCGAAAGTAACTTTCGTTCTTATGTATTGCACGCCGGTGTACATGCGGTGCACTTAAAAACGATAGAAAAGAATTGGCCAACAAGTCACACCTGAAAAATTCTGTTACGTACACTAAAGACTAACTTCGCAACCAGAACATAAAAAACAACAATCGATTACCCAACCCAACTGCAGTACCAACAGGTGAAATCAGAAACCAGCTGTACGCATGTAACTACTAAAAATAGAACACATGTTGTATAGAACGTTTTATTCGAGTTAGTTTACATCACTACTCCTGAAATACTTACTGTTTGCCAGCCGGGCTGGCCGAGCGGTTCTAGGCGCTACAGTCTGGAACCGCGCCACCGCTACGATCGCAGGTTTGAATCCTGCCTCGGGCATGGATGTTTGTGATGTCCTTAGGTTAGTTAGAATTAAGTAGTTCTAAGTTCTAGGGGACTGATGACCTCAGAAGTTAAGTCCCATAGTGTGTTCAGAACCATTTGAATCATTTGAACTTACTGTTTCTCCTAAAACATAGTTGATTTGCCTCCAAAATACTAGTAACCTAACTTTCATTTCAAATAAAATGGGTAGTATAGACGAAATGGGCGGTGTCATCAGCTGATTAGGCTTTTAATTTTCGCAGTCGTCTTTGAACTTACTTCGCTGAATTTGTACAATACTGACATATTTTCTTTGAAAATTGCAGTAGCAAAAATTAAAAAAAAACTGACTAAATTCAATGGTTGACGAAACGATGAGGTCTCATCACGCTTACTGTGGTGTCACTACAGCAGTACCTGCTGACATTTCAGGACTCAGAGTAAACACTGCCTTACCAGGGAATGCCAACGCAGTGAGCCATGACCCCATAGATTGCCTTTCCAATATCGGCAGCGCAGCGTGGCTTGTTCGAGGAGGTGTGCACGTTACAACTGTCATGTAGTTAGCGACGTGATTGTTCGTTTACGAGTAAATGCTTTATCCTACAGCCATGTTGTCAGTAAAGGACGATGCACTATTACGATTATGCGGACGTGTTGTTGCCAGCCAACGAGGCACGTGAGTATCTTCGACATTGGGTTGGAGTTGCGCACGGCGGAAGGTATGCATCGTGCAATGTGTGATGATGTACACTGCGGCCGTTTCATGCCGCTCGCGGATATGCGCTCTCACAATGGAACACCGAAGTAGTTTCAATTGGCTGATGTCTCGCCTGGGAACCCTGAATGGATATTCATCCACCTAAATGGAATACACTATCTTCCAGAACGTATGTTAACTCCTTTCCTTCAAGATGGGTGAACTTCGGCTTTGTTGTAACTTTTCAGTACTGATCAAACAGATGCGTGCATGTGGAGTTTATTTCGGAGTTAGTGAGGGAAAGAAACTCGTAAAAACCGATGTGAGCGTATGGCCTACTCCAGTTGAGGTTAAAGTACTCGTAGGTGGTTCAAAAATGGTTCAAATGGCTCCGAGCACTATCGGACTTAACATCTAAGGTCATCAGTCCCCTAGAACTTAGAACTACTTAAACCTAACTAACCTAAGGACATCACACCCATCCATGCCCGAGGCAGAATTCGAGCCTGCGAACGTAGCAGCAGCGCGGTTCCAGACTGAAGCGCCTACAACCGTTCGGCCACCAGCGGCCGGCACTCGTAGATGGAATGTAGGTAACAGGCTAATGCGTTTAAATTTCATTGGACATTGCGGCGAGTTTTTGGATTTTGATGAGGTAGGTACGCAGTATGATAATATAAAACAACCGTCTGTTTCGTTTCACTCTACTCAATTTAGAGAACAAAAATCTGCATCGTTTGCAATTAATTTTCTAAATTTATAGCACTATCGGTTCCGAAGCTTGAAGCTTGATCTTCAGGTGCCACCAGCTGCGAACAGGCAGAGGGGCTTCCGTTGTACAAGTACTATGAGGCTGACATATTAAAGTGGACGCCACAGTTTTGGAAAGTGGTTCAGTTACATAATTATGAAAACATAAATGTGCAGCGGTCCGCCCAGTTGATCATGGGGTTTCACACCCACGTCAAAAAAAGGCAATAGACTGGAACAAGCACGCTAACTTTGGGGAGGGTTCGGGACAGAAATGAACTCAACAATAGTGTGAAAAAACAAGTAACTGAACTCATGCGTAGAGCCAGGAACCACAGCGCCCATCTGGACAGCACGACAAGTGCAGACGACCCAGAAGGCACCTGACAGCGGCGGCGAAGCGACTGACGTAGAGCCAAGTAAATAACAGCAAAAGAGATGGAAACAGGGACTGATTGATCCGTCCACTTATATAAGTGGTTCACAAGATCGATAAAAACTAGAATTACAAATACAGAATAAGGATAATTATATAAGAATAATAAAATAACATACAAATGTGGGGAATCGGCAAAAAACGCCAAAAAGCCAACGAGCAGAGTATTTCAGATTTATGAGATATACTGTGAAATTACTACAACAATGGACGAAGACGACCTATAAAATATATCTGAAAATTGAGCAATAAGACAACGAGAGGTGAGATGTGGCAGGAGAATTAGACAAACTGTTAGAATCGGTAACCATGTATAAAATCGTCCTTACAGAGTAAAGACATCTTAGTATAAAAATCTTAGTGAGGCTTAAAATGGTAAACCCAACAGGAATAGCAATGTGCACATATGAGAATGCACTTCTTATCCTCGCAGAAGCAGACGCATTAAAAAAAGGCGAAAACTGAGAGAGCTATACACTAGGACTGGAGAAAGCGAGTAAAGAAATTAAGCCTACGGGCAGTGGATGGGTGTAGTTGAGGTACAATAGGATTAAAGCAACGACAGAGTCGTTGAAATGAAATATAGTAAACTGTCTTAGATACAAGGGAGTGCCACCTTAAAGACACAACATAATAATACATAAACGTAAGTGTACGGAGAAATGTCTAACTGTCAACGTGACGGAGTACAAAACAATAAAAATAAAATACAAAACTGCAACAAAAACAGAGAGTACTGAAGGAATACATAAAGTATATCCAAAAAGTGAGTAATACGACGAGGACAGCGGAAGAGTGGCCAGAAAAAGATTGCTCCCACTGAGCTCAGTAATCATGTATGGCCTCCTCTTTAGAACATATACACAATAGGAGTATCAGAGCATACATATAAAACACAACGGTGCATCGTATGACACAAACCGTTTCGACACAGGAAGAGGCGAAAGGTGTTCTAAACTAAAACTAAAGTAGGTGAATGAGAAAACTATGTCTACATGTAGTGGATGAGAACATTAAAATTCAGGTACAGTAATATCAATGTGACGACAAATTCATCAAAATAAAATGACTTTAACTAATGTTACATAGATGAGAATGCCAATGGTAAGACAATTTATCCGTTAATAGCGAATGGAAGCTTGGAAGACCTGGAACAAGTGTGCATCATTTAGTGCTTAGGAAATCCATAGTTGTCGAGTATAGACTTGTTGTTAAGGATTGTTTGTTCATTTAGCTTAAGCTCTGGGTGCTGGTTGAAATTGTGTGAAATTTCGTTTCTTCTAGAATGTAAAGGATACGTCTTTTTGGTTGGTGGTGGAGGATGCTAAGGTTTTTATTGATGTAGGGGACTGAGTGTTTACAGACCTTACGATGGCTGGTTAAACCAAGTTTTGAATTACATAGATCCACTAAAGACGGCGTTTGCACCATAGCGATCTAAGAGATCTGTTCCCTCCATGTAAGCCGATGTCTCTGGTAAGACATCACATACATCTTTCTCCTTTTTATATCGATACGATATCTATTTAGAACGAAGAACACCGTGTCTCCCCAGCAAAGAAGCTGAATGTGTCACGACCGTTGAAATAAACACTAGTGGCTGCTGGAACGTGGTTTATTAGTGGTGTTTAAGCACAACTGTTTTGTGACTAGTTCCAACCATACTCTCAGCCATTGACAAAAGGACTGCCTTGACACTGAGCTGAGAAAGATGGCTACTGTCAATTAGGACGGCGCTCTGCATACGAATGCTGAAGTGAGGTTTGACTATCGTCTCACCAACTAAATCCTCTGTTTCTCCTACGTAGTGGTGTTATCTTCCTGCGTGGCTCTCCACAGTCAAACGATTTCATCATCTTGTCAACCCTGCTGCGTTCTTTAAAAAGCTATACATAGATGCTCTTTCGGGTCACAATAACCCGGTACGGTATTCAAAGAGCATGATGATTATGTATTGTTAAAAATTATTTTAATTTCAAATTTAGGTTTATTTGTTACAATGTAAGCAAATTTTAATGCTTTTATTAAATTTAAATTTAAATGCCAACACTCCCAACAATGATGCAAGATCTGGCCCTCAATGAGCTGTTGCGCAATAGAGTTTTTCTTTGCGTATAAACTGTTAATCACGGGAAAAATTCGAATAGAGTTTGACTTAGAATTCTACGACTTGGGCAGTTCTATGTAGCTTGAGCTTTACAAGCACGTATGCTATAATTTGCGAGCTTAATTGGTATCTTTGTGTCATTGCTTGATCGGCAGAATGTGCATCTGTCACGTTTAGAGTTTTGGTTGCCACCGCTGAAGATTGGTGTTAGTGCCCTTCTTGTTTGTAGATTCTAACAATGTCCGGTGACTGTCCATTTCGTGGCAGCGTTTTTCTAAATTCAAGGCAATTCATCGAGAAATATTCTTATTTTGTAAAAAAATATTTTTTCCATCCTGAATTTATTTCTCTCGGCATCACAAAAGCACTTTAGACAGAAGTTGCCCTCCATCACGGTCTCCATAATGATTAGTAATCCCTTAAGGATTCAGGCGACGCAGTTAACATTAAATGCTCTGATTCAGAACTGTTTATTAAGAGAACATAAAGGTGTGACTGTGATCAAGTGGGATGTATTAATACCAGTTCCTTTGAAACGTACAAACAGGGCACACCAGAAATGTACCGAGCCGTCCCGTTCCATCAGTTCTTCGCCCTGACTATTTATATTTACTTCCACTGGTATCTTGGGGTGGGGTGGGTTGGGGGGGGGGGGGCTTCCCAAAGTGGGCCACAGTGCAGCGCGCTGAAGCTTTGGACACGCTAGGACTCCGCCTTCCTTCGACTACCTTTTCCGCTGTATCGTTTATTATTCCTATACTGTATGCTCAAATCAAAGATTGCTAATAGTCTTCAGCTGCGACTGTGAACGGAAAGAATGAGGTATGGCTTGTTTGTTTATTTATCGTAAGTCTTGTTGATACACTAAAAGGTTCTAGGCGCGCAGTCCGGAACCGTGCGACTGCTACGGACGCAGGTTCGAATCCTTCCTCGGCCATGGATGTGTGTGATGTCCTTAGGTTAGTTAGGTTTAAGTAGTTCTAAGTTCTAGGGGACTGATGACCACAGCAGTTGAGTCCCATAGTGCTCAGAGCCATTTGAACCATTTGATACACTAAAAATACGCAGCATGTAGGGTATAATACGTAAAATGTGAAACCTTACAAACAAACAACTTAGGCACTTACGAAATCTATCACTCTGAAGTCACCAGCAGGAAGTCTTCCTGTCTACAATCGTACGACCTTGTGGGGTATTCTTCTGTGAAGTGTCTGATGGTCTGTGTACCTCCAAAATCACGAAGTACGGATGTTGCTTGCCAATTTGAGTGAAAAATATGGAAAGCTCTTAAGTTTGTTCTAGTTATGTTTAGCACTAAAGCTATTTTGCGTTAAAAGTCAAATCCCAGTCCTTTTTGGGTGAGACGTGGAATGTTATTGTTATGGTGTCCAGTCTGTTCTCGAGTCCATACGCTGGTAAGTTTGAACTCATATTCCACAGTGAACTTTGTTGTTGTGGTTGGTAGCGTTATGGTTTGCATCATCGATTCCTTGGTGCATTGGTAGATTTTTAATATGAACCATCTTTTGTACTCGCTCTTGAGAGGATTTATGTTTTGCAGTTGAGGGTTTAGAATGTGAATACTGATAGCCATTCCCTAGAGGTTGGTTTGATAACATCAGAATCATTGTCATGGTGTTATGTAGTTGGCTATGTAGTTGGACGTACATCGTATAGTGACAAGCGTTATCTGCTTGGTAGGGTTGGTGCGTTGTAGAAATTCTATTACAGAGTTCTACGATTTTTAAGCTGTTTACGATACGTTCTTACGATGGTCGTCACATTCGTAAAATAGAACACCCAACGAAAATGCTAATGTAATTTTTGATTCCATTTACACATATGCAGTAGTACTTACTTGGCGTGAAACCAACATTAAATTGCCTTTCTCTCGTGTTCCAGTGGACGATGATGTACGATTATCTGCAATGTCGAACATTCTGGAATTTAATTTACGAACGTAATGCCTGGTCTTCGATCCGATACCAGGAATTTCTCATAGTCTTCAATATTTTTACAGATCCCATGAAATTGAGCTAAATTATCAAATAATTTCTCTGCCGTACCACGTTTACTATCTCGGGGTGAAATAATAAACTCCAGTTTAAAAATTCTTCTATGTTTTACTGCATACAGTGGAAATTTCAAGATTTTAGGAAATCGGTCTGCTATCGCAAACCCATTTTTGTCAAGCAGATGTATCATTTTTTCTGGAAAGCATTATTAGTGGTCCACAAGATTATGACTGCAGACACAAACGTTGTGCATCAACCAACTTAACCCATTCGCAATTATAGAGAAGGCTTGTAATGTGATACTAGCATCAGACGAGCAATCATTTCGGAGAACTGTAATTAGTGGAAAATTATCAGTGTTTATCATTTTTAACTAATCGTCTCACGTGTCCTCACACACTCACGCGGAAAAGCAAACACTTATAGTCGTACTGCCGTGAAGCTCCGGTGACTGATGACATGAACATCATTAATAACGTCAGCTGGCGACTGAAAAAAAGGAAAGTGATTAGAAGACGATTTACAGTCGTGTAACGTAGCATATGCCAAAATAAAAGCTAAATTTACTTTCTTGAACGGAAGTAATACGTGGGACTTCATATGTGGGGAGATAACAGCCTAGACAAAGGATATTTGCTCCAGGCTTTTAATTTATATGATTACTTTTTTAAGAATAACTAAATAATATCCAGCATGCTTTCACCCTCAAGTTCACGTGAAAACATAGTAGTATACGAGCATTAAGTGGAAGTAAAAATTATAAAAGTCTCTGTCATGTTTGTAGGCGCACTTGCCATTGAACATACTTTCAGACCTACTTGGCAGAGCTTACTACAGCAGTTATTTGATGTCGCTTCCTGGTTGAAATGACGTCGTTCTTTGCTAAGCGGGAGACATTCAGAATTAGAATATTGCATTTCTATGGAGTTCTTCGTTTTAACATTTCTTTTTTTGCAAAAGTTATAATTTTTCCAGACTAAAACGAGGGATTTCCAGGTTACCACTAAGCATTAAATTACTCTTTTCAGTAATAGATATTCTTACCATTACAATTTACCTTGTGGTCTAAACTGTCGCTATTGTTCCTCTTGATCATCCATCACAATTCATGCTACTTAACTTCGAAGTTCCTCCTTCCGCAATTACAGAAGCTGACTGTGAGATTTGTCAACCACGAAGCAAATGTAAGAAGATTTTCCGTATATCAAAGCATGGACGCAACTGTATTTTTCTTTAGATGGCTTTTATTATGTAGTAAATCGAACATAAGATGTTAGCGGGAGTATCATCAGCCGAAATATCTTACCCTGTTTATTTTACTTTAAGAGAGTTTACTGAAAGCTATTTTAATTCGAGTGTTTTGGATTTACAGGAGGTAATTTTAAATTCGTGAACCAATTAGTGAAATACTTTACGAGACTAACGCGCTGTTAGTGGGGGGAAGGGGTGTTGTCATATTCCTTTCATGAATTTACCTCACGTTCCGATTGATTGCTTGGCGACCGACGTAACCACAGCATACACGTCATCTGTGGCACTGCGCGCCTCGCATTGCAACTGCAAATTACAGAGTGAATGCGAACACCCCGCGCCCTACTCCTCTCCTCCTGTAATACTCTAACCGATGAGAGATGCGATGCGGATCCGATTGTCGAGTTTTTAATACGAGCAGGACTAATGCGGCCGTTGCTCCAGCAGCATCAGCTGCTGCGAAATAGGCTCCAGCGCAGCCAAAATAAATACGGGAACCTCTCTCTGTGCGTGTGTGTGTGTGCTTGTGTGTGTGCGTGAGTGCGTGCGTGTGTGTTTGATCCGGATATTTAGACCGGAAAAATCCGAAATACGAAATCGTATATACGTACTTACGAGCTCAGAACTAGAATAAAGAGAGACAAAATTTATGCAGTCGCTACCGGTGACATTCATGGATTTTTATTTAAATTCTATCTCGTAGTTCTCACTATTTCGATATCGCCAACTCACAGTGAACGGTAACAGTAAACGCCGATGTGATATCGTAACCAGTAATCTAATCATTCTGTATATATGTAGTTAGTTTTGTAATAAAAAGGACGGATATCCTTTTTTCATCAAGAATAGTTTTCTAACAGCATTTTCTGTAAGAATCGATTCACGCAACGGTATTTTTATTTATTATTTAATTTAGTTTTGATAGTCTTTAAAATCTAGAATGAAATTTTCACTCTACAGCGGAGTGTGCGCTTATATTAAACTTCCTGGCAGATTAAAACGGTGTGCCGGCCCGAGACTCGAACTCGGGACCTTTGCCTTTCGCGGGCAAGTGCTCTACCAACTGAGCTACCCAAGCAAGACTCACGCCCCGTCCTCACAGCTTTAATTCCGCCAGTACCTCGTCTCCTACCTTCCAAACTGCCCGCGAAAGGCAAAGGTCCCGAGTTCGAGTCTCGGTCCGGCACAGTTTTAATCTGCCAGTAAGTTTCAGTCTTTAAAATATTTATCACTCTTTTCTTCTTCTTCTTCTTAATCTTCTTCTTTTTCTTCTCTGTCTTACGAAGTCTTCAGTGAAATTACATGTCTAGAGGTGGGCGACAAGCAGTTCAGAAGGGAAGAGGACAAATTTTGAAACCTTAGCTACAGACGATTGTTGAAAATACGAGTGTAACGGATTTAGAAACACTCTATTGACTTAGGGATAATAATTCACGGCAAAACTTGACTAACAGAAGAATCAGCTGGTAGAATACATCCCGGTGCATCAAAGAAGCGTCAGATTGATAAATGAGATAAAAGTGAACTGTAAAAGTTTTAGTCGGAGGCCATGAGTTAACAACAGCACACCGGTTCATGTGACTGTAGGTTGCAACAGTTATGCAGAGGTGCAGAGAGTAGTATAGGTTAACTAGCGTGGTGAGCTGCATTAGTGTTCAGGCTGAAAACAACACATATCTGTGCACATGCTCTGACACAGGGTGACGGCACATTTACAACCCACATCCACGACCAAGACGATCTAAATCTGCAGCATTCATTTTTCGAGGTAGTGACAGTACCTGTGCCGCCCACGGTGATCGAGCGGTTCTAGGCGCTTTAGTCTGGAACTCCACGACTGCTACGGTTGCAGGTTCGAATCCTGCCTCGGGCATGGATGTGTGTGATGTCTTTAGGTTAGTTAGGTTTAAGTAGTTCTAAGTTCTAGGGAACTGATGACCTCAACTGTTAAGTCCCATAGTGCTCAGAGCCATTTGACAGTACATGTAACTCACAGTGGCCGGTTACTGGAGCCGCGTACAGTCTGTAGTTAACACGTATTCTATAATTATGTAACCATTGTGAGCTGCGACGGTCCGTACTGTCATTAATATGAATATGCTCTCGGCGTCAGTCCTTCCTGTCAGATAGAATGTAGTTTTGTGTGAACAGAGGGAGGTTCATATTATCTTGGGCATGATCGGCACTCGCCCGCATCTCGTGGTCGTGCGGTAGCGTCCTCGCTTCCCACGCCCGGGTTCCCGGGTTCGATTTCCGGCGGGGTCAGGGATTTTCTCTGCCTCGTGATGGCTGGGTGTTGTGTGCTGTCCTTAGGTTAGTTGGGTTTAAGTAGTTCTAAGTTCTAGGGGACTTGTGACCACAGCAGTTGAGTCCCATAGTGCTCAGAGCCATTTTTGAACCATGATCGGTATTCAGAAGACACTGGTAAATCCTCTTGCCTCACTGATGTCGCAGAAAGCGTTAATGAACAAGCACTCATCGAACAAGTTTGCTAAATAATCACAACAGTGCACAAAAAGAAGGCTTCCAAAAAAAGCAGTGGTATAAAATAAATGATTCTAGAAACTTTTGATATTGTCTAGTTGCATTATGAAATCTCAAATCACGTTCCTGAAACTATGAAGGTAACATTCAATAAAAGTTGGTATGTTTGCTGTTTATTTTTATTTGAAATTTTTGATATGTTACCAGTTATCTGTAAGTTCTTATCTATAATGAGTTTTATCTGGATTATGGATTTATATATATAAGTAAAAATACTTGTTATCCTTAATTTAGAGTACTGCTAATCTACAACACATAATTTATGAAGTTGTATAATTTAACACATGTTAAACGAAACTTCTTAGTTGAGGTATTTCTCCCTTTTTACTAAACGACATTATGATTTTTACATGGCAATAATACTACATTACTGTACGTGAAGTAATAAACGAAATCCAGGTTGGGCGACATCGAAAACTAAGGAGTACATTAAAAGTGTAGTTTTTTTTCCTTTTCCGGAATTAATGTCTAACAAATATTCCAGTCTTGCTAAGGAAATCATATATCATTCTACTACTTTTAGCGTTCGTGCAAAACTCTCGCTCTCTATTCAGTCTTTTACCATAAATTCCACACTTCTCCGCCAGTATTACCATCTTTTTTATCGCATTTACGTGTTTTCCTCGGTCTTGCTATGAAAATAATTCATGGGACATCTGACTCTTAAGCAATAAGTCGGTGAGTTTTTCCTAAACGTATAGAAAAATTACAGCCGATTTTGTCTGCGTCTCATCCGCTTTTGTGGAGTTATGTCGTGTAGAGTAACAGCGTAGTTTTCTTCGTTTCCCAAGGTTTCGATAGATGGAATTGGCGATTTCTTGAAGGGTACTATCATGAAGTGAGTGTAATGCACAGGTATTTGAATGTTAAGCAAAGAACGACCAACAGCAGTAGCGTGGTCAGAAATTACTGAATATGTTATTTCTGTAAGTACCTCCAATCAAACTCGAGATCATACCAGACTTAAAGCTACACAACCGTCGTTGAACTCCAGGCCTACTGCAGTTGCTGAGCGTAGGAGAACTATCGCAACTGAAATACTCCGAGAAGCGTTCTCGACCTGGTACTGGGATCATTATTGTTTCGACTCGCTGTGGCTTGTTGATCCATCCAAAAATTTTAGTCAGCCGCAAAGCATATTTTTTCAACCAGTGACAAGAAGAAGGTTCTCTTATTGACAGAATATATTGTCAGAATCAGACAAGAACGAAGCTCTTAATGAGCCATTACTTAGTAAGAATTACAAACATTTCGCCAATAGAGCTTGTGGCGTTACACCTCGCCTGCCCATCGCTTCCGTAGCAAATGGAACCCAATGATGGTGCTGGAAGTATCTGAATTGTTGTGAGTCGAGCAGTCACTTCGAACACTCGAACACTGATTAATCGAAGCTACTCATAGAGATTCAGGTGAGGACGAAGGGCAGAACCATCATCAGGACGACGCAAAGAACACAAATTTTTCTCCTTAATTGTAACATATCCTGCATTCAACCTTTACAAAGCAACGGAAGACGATTAATAAGCACTGTAGTTGACGATTAATACGCACTATAGTTGGGAGGAAAGAAATTGTTGTAGGGTTTGATATCAAATTCGTGTGTTCTCAGGTAACATTAAAAATAAATATTACGAAAAAGTAATCAATGAAGCTCCGACGAAGTTGACACGTTCGGGAGAGAGAAGTACTAGCAATGAGGAACAACAGTGGAGCATGATGTATTCTTACCCTGTAGGTCGTAGTATCTCTCCGTGCTGTGCCGACGCCGGCTGCAAAATGATCACTGTGATGGACAAGTACGCCAATTTTTGACTGCTCCAGGACACCGACAAAAAAGTGGCTGAATGATCCTGCTGGGAGCCATTTATAAACACGGGTCCTGCAAAAGAAACAGATGACTGTCAGGGTAGGATTTATTTCCT
Source organism: Schistocerca americana (assembly GCF_021461395.2). NCBI lineage: Eukaryota > Metazoa > Arthropoda > Insecta > Orthoptera > Acrididae > Schistocerca > Schistocerca americana. Next base: position 358,039,793 of record NC_060123.1, read on the forward strand.
TTTGTCACCTAAACAGCCTTTCCTACCAAAAAGTTATGTCTGTCCTATCAGCAACTTCAGTGGACACTTTCCAAATATTTTAAGTTTCCATTACTTGGATGGTCCTAACTGCCAAGTAGGTGTCAGGAATGTACCCCAGCACGCCTAGCGTCCGTCGTCAGGCAAATGAGCTTTCCTGTCACCACCATCTTTGTGACCACCAATAGCTACAGTCTGAAAGTTGTAGCTGAAAATTAACCTGGCTCAAAATTACTCCTGTATGGGGAGAAAATGAAGGTGTGTGAATAAAACGGTCTTGATCGCCCAGTAAATTTCTTTACTCGGCCGTTTCGTCTATTGCCTTCATTACATAGATTAAACGAACATAAAGAGCGACAGGCTTTTGTAATTTTTCAAGCAACGAAATTTAAAAAGTAAAAACTCAATAACCAAAAGTCAGAATTCGCAAAGCAATGTTCAATGTCTGTATTAAAAACCTATATCGACTCGGAGCATCAACTAATATCTTCGCTCCCAAGTTTTACATAGCTGCAAGTTTTAGTAGTCAGCTGGCGCTACTATGGGGAACGTTACCTTAAAATTCTGTTTACTTTACTTTTATTTCTTCTTATTTCCTACATACTTCCTAAAAGAAAGGCGACTTTCAGACTCAAAATTTTGAAGTCAAACAAAACACATAAAAATTAATAATAATAAAAATAATTTACGCACCGTTATCTTAACTGCAGATATCTGACTCCGATAGTAGCCGAAATGGCGTAGTAAAGAAATTTAAAACGTCGTCAAGACGTTTCCATTCACAAAACTATCCACAATTATCGCGAACTCATATACGAAATTCATTACATTTCTGAACTGAGGGAATGAAGTGTGGTGTCACCGCCAGACACCACACTTGCTAGGTGGTAGCCTTTAAATCGGCCGCGGTCCGTTAGTATGCGTCGGACCCGCGTGTCGCCACTATCAGTGATTGCAGACCGAGCGCCGCCACACGGCAGGCATAGAGAGACTTCCTAGCACTCGCTCAGTTGTACAGCCGACTTTGCTAGCGATGGTTCACTGACAAATTACGCTCTCGTTTGCTGAGACGATAGTTAGCATAGCCTTCAGCTACGCCGGCCAGAGTGGCCGAGCGGTTGCAGGCGCTACAGTCTGGAACCGCACGACCGCTACGGTCGCAGGTTCGAATCCTGCCTTGGGCATGGATGTGTGTGATGTCCTTAGGTTAGTTAGGTTTAAGTAGTTCTAAGTTCTAGGGGACTTACGACCACAGCAGTTGAGTCCCATAGTGCTCAGAGCCATTTGAACCATTTGAACCTTCAGCTACGTCATTTGCTACGACCTAGCAAGGCGCCATTACCAGTTACTATTGATGCTGTAAAACATGTACCGTCAAGAGCGTTGTTCACCAATTATGGATTAAAGTTAAATATTCCAGAAGCTACGTACGTTTTTTACTAGTCTCATTTCCGTGTCCTGTTCGAGACCTCACGCCAGCCTGCGTGAGCTTAACGCGTGCCTTTCGGCTTCCTCCTAGTGGATTGGCTGTCTTGCCAGTCCACAACATGAAGACAGGTACTTTCTGTCTCCATTGAGGACACACAGAAAACTGTAAATCGAGTGTTTTTATTTTAATTTTATTGCTTAATTCCCTGATAAAATAAAGCTGGTATCAGAAGCTCGTGTACTACCTTATTCTCTCAGTTTAAACAGAGCAATAGCTCAGACTGTAGCAACAAAGTCCCAGGATTAGAAACTTCTTTTAGCCAGTGTTATTGGCTGGACTATTCCTTGAAAGACGAGTCATACGTTCAGCGTAGTTTATTGCTTGTACTGCACAAACTGACCACAGTTAATTACAAAATCTTTGTGTCAAATACATAACATGAATTTCCAGACAAATTGATATCGAGAATGGTAGGACAGAGAGAAAATTAGACAAATAACCATAATGACTGATTCACTTGACAAAGACCGTGGGGAATAAAGAAGAAGGGAACAATCGTCCTCTTATGAATCATTGATAAAAAGATACAGTGATTGTTCTTTCTTGGCCTGAAGGCACGAGATGACACAGACAACTACAATAACTGACCGAATCACTATTGATTCCTAGAACGCCGGATCAAAAGTATCAGAAGCCCAGAACCTAACTTAGTCCCAACCACGTGCCGACAGAACTACTGATAACTCTCATTGTAGATTTTCCTAATGATTTAAGCTGCAGGGTGGAGTAGTGAGGACAGTTACTGGCAGACTAGCCGTTGGATACCGTTTCCGCCGTCGTAAGTAGTCCCGTCTCCAATGAGAGTCCCCAACTAGAGAACAGTGTGCAGCCGCAGAGGCCTAGAAACGCTGTGTTCTTGCAGAGCTGTTCCGAGTGTTCTCCCAGAGCGTTCGAACCAGCATGTCCACGCACAGCTGTGTCCTCTCTGCTCTCTTCGAAGTTCACATAAACTGTCTTTGGGCAACTGCAAGGATTCGTTAAATTCTAGCCAATGAACATTTTCGTAATTAAACTGCAAACTTCTTGTAAGCGTATTGTCTTATCGCTGGCTTAGTTGTGGAATATCTCTGCGGGCAGCCGCGTCTGTAGAGAGTCGAGCACGGGCACGGAACTGTTATGTTGTGTTGTGGGTAGCTTTGCATGTGAGAGGCATTGTTGCTGTGGAAGTTGAAATGTTGCTACAAGTGCTATTACAGTAAAGTGATGAAATATGGAAGTGATTCAGAGGAAAGTGCGTAACCATGTAATTCAAACGAGCAATGCCGCCGATAACGCATTTGTGTATCCTCTCGTTGCGCGTCGCACAGCACCAATCATCCGCGCCGTGTTCGGTCTCCCAGAATGAACTGATGTGAGTAAGTAAAAATTAGTTACTATAAAAGAGTGCAGTCAAGGTCCAGTGACTTGTAGCGAGCGTGAGAACGTGCGTTCGACCATCGCGTTTCCTCATTATCAACAATCAGCCGCACCGTGACGGTTACACACACGCTCGTACAAGTGAGAACTGAATAATTAACTCTGTAATCAGTGTTATATCATTACTAGTATCAAGGAGGACTGGTACCAAAAGAAATCTGCGTATGCCTGGCGAGCGTAAGAACTATCGTTCGATTATTCGGTTTTAGCATCATCAACAACCATCCGCGCCGTGTTAGGTTACGCGTACGCTCGTCCAAGTGATTTTGTGGACAGATAATCATCTAGAAGTTGGCATTAACACTTATGACTTAGAATGTAAGCAGTGCAACCTGTGATTTCTTATCATCTCAGAATATGGATGTCATACCAGACGTAGGACTATGTTGAGTGGCTCCCTTAAACCCGCTAGCACATTTAGATTCATAATTTCAGGCAAGCCAGCAGCAGTGTGGAGCAGAACAGTACGACCGCCGCGGGATTATCAGGTACGTGCTGTGGACATGGCGCACGATCAAGAAGCGGCAAGAGAAATCAGTTTAAGGGTCCGTGTGCAGAGCGTCAAATCCATCGGACGGACGGACGGACAGATAATAATTGTCTGAAAATAAAAAATTAAACTTTTCACTCGAAGGAAGATTTGAACCATCGACCTCTAGATGCACAGCTGCTCACGCTAACCACGGTACCACGGCGCTCCTCAGCTCACACTGTCCTTGATGTTGCCTATCTTGCGCAGTTTGTATATTTTGCTTAGTTTTTTCGTAGTTCCACACAACTTCTTCCTGTTTTCTCGATTGATCTGTGTTCAGTTTTTCAAGGCCTATCCACTGTGCCAACATATAACTAAATCTGAAGGGGGTGCGATGGGGAGGTTCCCTTGTTAGAAGTTGAAACAACGTAGTCTGGAGTGACCGAAACTCGCCTGGTCCTTCTTCAGCTCGTTAAGCGACCCAGATATTGAGCTAGAGAAATATTCAACATGCAATGGCGACCCAATGTGGAGAGAATTTTGAAACGGCAATTGACGAATTAATTGTTGCAATCACTGAGATTGCTCATAACCAGGGTTGGTATATTGTATCAGTATAAGAATGTCTCAGAAGTAAAAGCTGAATTATAGAAACAAAACAAAAATGAGACGAATCAGTCCAAAATGGAGTGACACGTTTCAGTGTGACCCAAAAAATTTGCTAATGCTTTCATTTGCTGTTGAAAGACAGATCGACAGGATTAAGTCCCTTAGGTGATGGATCTATAATTCTTCTTACAAGGATTCTATGTTGAATTACTTCCAGTTTATGTGATTACTACAGGTAGGGTATGTTTATGGAAATGATTATGGGAAAGACAAGAAGCATTGGGACCCATTTCAACACCGTATATAACTCCAGCGGATATATTATGCAAAAGGAAATGAGCAGCCTCCCTCTCCTTGTTACAAGACTCCAGCTTCCTGCAAACAGCTGAGTGTTAACCACTCGTTTCTAAAAAATGTCACACAGAACACTAAGACAATTAATACATACAAAATAAAAGATAGTATAAATTACCTTAGGCCCTACACTCTGGTTCAATTCCATTGCATATATCCGATACTGAACATGCCACCTTCCTTCGTAACAACTTTAAGTGCATTGACATACTCCGAAACTAGTCGTCTGATAAAGTATTTCTATTCCTAGCCAACCTCACCACTGCACAAGGTACTGGTTTTGTGTCACAGACAGCTATCCCGCTGGAAAAATGCCATCAACGTCGGGGAAGACATCACGGAAGAAGAAAAGCACACTATTCGCAATAACGGGGACGTATCTGATGTTGTGCCTTGATTTACAACCAAAAGGCCCATGGAAGCCGAGGTCGGTGTCACCCATAATATACAGCACTCAAAAACCTGTGATCGCGGCACAGTACATATTTTGACCAGCCGATCGCCTGTATGAGGGCGAATCCGTAGTAGACTGATGATAGGTTTCCATTGATCCACGGTCCAATCTCAATAATCCCGGGCTAACTGTAATCATAATTGATGGTGTGGTTGTGTCAACATGGGAACACACCCGGATCATCTGATGTGCGCCCCATTTCGAGAAAGGGGCGCTGAACCACACACATTGTACTCTGCCCTAAGAGCTAACACAGGTCGCCGCTTATCCTGATTCCCAGAGCGGGAAAACCTCTGACTCCACATTCTGTGACGATTGGCCTTCTAACGTTTTGTGACCGAAACGTGGTTTCTCTGTCCTCCAATAGTTTTCCATACAAGCTCATGACAGCGGGTCAGATTCGTCGTTTCCTAGACACCCATCCCCAAACCAATCGGCCCTTTGTTAAACTTGCTGATGTCAGCGGATTTCCCCATTGGCGACTGTATCGTCGCTGGATTTAATCCCCATTCGTCTCTCCTCCACTTATTTATTGTACTTTTCTTTCCGTATCACGTTCCCGAAACGCCATGTTGCAGCGTTCAGTATCTAGGGGGACAACCGTCGTGTTTTGGTTCGCCAGTGTACAGTCGTGGACAAAACGAGCGAGACCCCTCGCCTTTTCTTTATGTTGACCCGGACGTCTTTAAAGTCTGCTACACAGCATAACAGGCAAGGCGACGAAGTGCTACCAACATACTATGCACAGGCGTGAAATTGACAAACTATCTGAACTTTTTTAGGCTGTTTTCAATAATTTGTAAGACTATATTAATGCTGATTAGTGTGTTAAATACAACACGTAAATATAAGACAGAACCGAAAGAAGAAACGTTAATTGGTATGAACTGTACCAAAAACAATGAATTTCAAAAAGGTTCAAATGGCTCTGAGCACTATGGGACTCAACTGCTGTGGTTATCAGTCCCCTAGAACTTAGAACTACTTAAACCTAACTAACCTAAGGACATCACACACATCCATGCCCGAGGCAGGATTCGAACCTGCGACCGTAGCAGTCGCACGGTTCCGGACTGCGCGCCTACAACCGCGAGACCACCGCGGCCGGCCAATGAATTTCAACTTATCGAGATAACATAACTGTTTTAGTAAGACAAAGAACTCCAGATTGTTACGAATTAGCAAAATATTATCCGCATTCGGCTGCGAAACGGTCTGTGTCAACGTTCAGACCAGTCATACTGGATTACCGTTGCTGACCTGCCATGAAAGTGTGCAAGTTTAGCAATGCGTGAAGATTCATAACGAAATTCAGTTAAAAATCATTCAGTGCCAAACTTAAGTCAATTCCATTGTCGACAGAAGCGGAAAAAGTAGGCAGTAACATGTATGAAATTCTACAAGAGTGTCATATTGACATCCACAGGGCGCCAGTACAGAATAAAGGTAGCGATAAAACGTATTGGGGGCGCGAGAATTTCTTAAAATTGCTTTACTGATATTCTACCTGCCTCCATCGAGATTAGAACCGAAAACAAACCAGACCTTCCTTTCACTACGCCAGCAGACAACCCAGGTAAACAGCCCTCTATTATTACCCCAGACATGAATAAGCCGGCAATTTCGCAATGAAAATGGCAAAATGATCTGCAGTTTCTGTTGCATAGAGCATTCTGGACTCAAAAACATGAATTTTCTTCCTTTATGTCACCGCTTATATGACAATCATTCGGGATGTTTATCGAAATAACAAAATACTGTTATTAGAGAGTAAATTTAGTAGGATAATTCTGCACCACCCCAGGAAATAAACGGCTACATAGCTGCCAAACGTATTCTACACTGTTTCGAATTCTCCACTAGACTCGTCACAGCCAGAAAACGTTCATTAGCCGAAGTGTTTCTTAAGATAGCTAGCAATGGGAATGTTCGCACTTCTAAAACGCGGTGGCATTAATACTGGGGTGTGAATTACCACGTGTATAGGCAAATGGATTCTATTTGCATTCCTGTAAACGTGATTTAGATCGAAAGCGTAGCTACGATTAATATGGTGATGTATCGACTGCAACTAGAACATTTCGAATAAAGAGTAGCGGGTGTTATTTATGCGGCCCTCATCTTCAGTAGCTGTCGTAGCTGTTTTCGTTGTTAAGATTTCGTCACCTAAACCGGTAAAAACGGAACCCTACTAGTCTCACTTTCTTGACCGTCTATCGGTCTAACCAACCCTTAAAACCCATTTACCTCCAGAACGGGTAGACATAATAAGCGGAAATGTATCGCACTTCTTGCGGTAACCGTTTCCTTGGTGGTGTAAAAAAGTGAGCTTCTATGTCAACGCAATCTAAAGATACGGCCGTTTATGTAAATAAAATTTTCGCGAAAGGTCAAAAAATGGGTTCAAGAACTATGCGACCAAACTGCTTATGTCATCAGCCCCTAGAACTAGAACTACTTAAACCTAGCTAGCCTAAGGACATCACAGATATATATGCCCGAGGTAGGATTCCAACCTGCGACTGATGTAGCCGTGTGGTTCGTGACTGAAGCGCCTGGAACCGCTCGGCCACCGCACCTGGCGAAACCCTTTTCACCTCATGTATAATGTTAAAATATACTGTCTAGTGAGGATAAACTGTATTCGCCAGCAACTCAGATCGTTTGATCACGGAACTTTTACGAAGCTACACGCAAACTTTGTTCGAAGTCGTCTGCAATATCCATTTATAAACACCCTAGGAACGTCGTATGCGATGTCCACTTCTGAAGACGCTGGCAGATACTGAAGTACCATAACAAGTAGGTAAGAATTATTTGTTATTGGTCCATGCATGGCACTTTATTTCAATATCAATTTAACGCGCCTAGGTGTTCGTATATGGCTGAAGCTAATGAACAAAAAGTAAATAAACAGCAAGCAACTTCGATGTTCAAATCAAATGAATGTCACATGTCGCAATTACAACATAATTTCGTTGTTACATCCACATGACTACATCAACAGGATTTCTTTGCAATCCAGACTTACGTGCCTGGCAGAAGGTTCGGACTATTTCTCTACCGTCCCACTAATTAATAGTGTGCGGGAAAAAGGACCACTTAAATCTTTTCTTGCGAGCCTTGAATTACATTATTACTATGGTTTCTTCCTGTGTAAGTTCCCGAGGAAATAATGTTTTGGCATTCAGAACAGATGTCGGTGATTGAAATTTCGTGAAAAGATCTCGCGGCAACGAAAAACGCTTTTGTTTTCATGATTGTTACCCCAACTCGATTATCAGATCTGGGACCCTCTCTCCCCTATTTCGTGACATTACAAATCGTGCTACCGTTCCTTGGACGTTTTTGCGTGCACAGTCAATCACGTCTGTCAAGGATATTATAGCAGTGGACGGACAAACGTAGTGTAGGCAGTGTTTTCAGTTGGCCTGTTGCGTATTATTAGTGTGCGGCCAATAAAACGCAGTCATTCGTTTGCCTTCCCCACAAAAGTGTGTTTTCGATCGTTCCAGTTTAAGTTTTACTGGGTACTGAGATGAACTGACAGTGCTTCGACTTGTGCTTTGTCATGTAACCGAAAGTTAATTATTGTTATTGGACGTAGCTTTCGTGTTTAATGTATTCCTCATTCAACAGAGTACACTCCTTGTACACCACACATAACTGTTTCAAAGTATTAAATTGTTACTGATGTTACCAAGTTGCAGTAGTCATCTTAACTTGCCGTTTTGAAACAAAGGAAAATATTATAGCGATATGTAGAAACTAAGAATCCGAGTATCCAAATAAACAAACATTTCCGGATTAAGTAGTTGTAGTAGGTCTACTACACAGTAACGTAAATTAGGAGCAAAGTCCATTAGTAGATCGTTATCAGGAAAACCAGCCCTCATAATGCAAAGTGCCACTACAAGAAAGAAAATTTCCAAACATGTCAATGAGTAGTCGAGGAAAGTGGACGCATTCTGTCTACTGAATTCCAACGCACGCCACTTACGACGGAACACGCCAAATGTCATACCCCGATCTTGCTGAAACTTCGCTCAGTGAAAGAGGGGACAAAATAAGCGAACACGTGTCTCGGCTTAACTGCTTCCACTCTACCGCTTCTGAGAAAACGACGGTCAAAGTTTTCAATGCGTTGTTGCTATAGTGTAGATACCTCTTAGCGGGTAAGGATTCAACTGAAGTGGTGGCTCTGCGGCTACCATAGCGACTTCGGAACTTTGCACAGCGAGTTCGAAACCCGGTTTTTCCTTTTTTCTCCCCTCACTCTCTGAATTATCTACGAATGTTTATTCCAATTGATGTTGAAACACTGTTGTCGTTATTCGTCAGTTAATTTACTGTGTAAAGAAATAAGTTAAAAAGGGAACACATAGTGCGTAGTGGGGCGATCAATCTGTTGTAGAAATAATTCAGAAGCCAAGATCGCTTAAATACTGTTTACTGGATAACCGGTTTCAACACACTAAAGGTGCCATCATCGTATCTGAATGTAGATTAACATTTACAAACCATTTGGATATAACGATACATGAGGCAGACCAGATGATTTTAGATCAGCTTGTCTCATTCGTTTATTAATTTTTAAATTCATTAATTACAGATAAGTTAATTGGCGAATAATGACAACATTATTTCAACATAAATTAGAAAAAAACATTCGTAGATAATTCTGATCGAGAGGCAGGAAAATAATAATAATAAAAAAACAATATGGTCTCGAACACAGGAATCAATGTTAAGAAGGAACGACGGTAGCCACTGAGCTACCGCTTCAATTGCGTCCTCGGCAGCAGAAGGTATCTACACTATAGGAACAGCGCGTTGATAACTTTGACCGTCGGTTTCCTGGAAACGGTCGAGTGTCTGCAGATAAGCCGAAACACACTTCGCTTATTTTGTCCTCTCCTTCACTGAGCAAAGTTTCCGGACAATCAGCCTATGACACCTGGTGAGTTCCCCTCGTTAGTTGAGTCGCTTCTTACGCCTGGCGAGAAATATGTATGCCTCAGAGTAAACTGCGCCATTTGGAAACACGGCGAGCGGGGATAAACACGTTTTCCTTCTTATAAGGCAACCTTCTACAGCTAAAATTCACGAAGTGTTCTTCAGGTTGCCTCAGATATTCCAGAAATGTTTCTTGCGTTAGGCCTGCCGCAAATGCAAAACGTAAACAATTCATTTCATGTAATATTTATCAGGATAAGACATGACAAGAGTGGACCAGTCCCTTCTCGGAAAAATTACAGATTCTAAGTTGCTCCACTATGTAATGACACGGGTACGGGCTTGCGATCTCTCGTTTATGCCATCGATTTCCGTGTTACACATACTTGGCCACTGCGTTGTGGCTGCCATCGTGGAGGAGGCAGTCTGTTTCCTGCCAGCGCTGTTTCCGCAGCAGATATTAACCGCGACGAATCATTCAGTCAACGCTAAATGGTCCATATAGCTAAGGCGGACAAGGGCGCTATAATACCACTCCATGCAGAGGGACCTTCAAAAAATGGTTCAAATGGCTCTGAGCACTATGGGACTCAACTGCTGAGGTCATTAGTCCCCTAGAACTTAGAACTAGTTAAACCTAACTAACCTAAGGACATCACAAACATCCATGTCCGAGGCAGGATTCGAACCTGCGACCGTAGCGGTCTTGCGGTTCCAGACTGCAGCGCCTTTAACCGCACGGCCACTTCGGCCGGCGAGGGACCTTCAAATGGCTATATAGCAAGAACTATGGGTCTTCACAAGTCGACGGTAGCCAGGTGGATCAGACGAAACGAAGAGAGTGGTAACCTGAATGGAAGGCCTCATGGCCTCGCCGCAAAACAACAGCAGCTCAGGATCAGGAGAGACGCCGTTTCAGTGAGAACCACCCATTTGTCAACGCACGACAAATTCAGCAAACTTTGGGTCTCAATGTTAGCAGTAAGACCGACACTCGTCGTCTAAGGGAAGGTGGACTGGGAGCAAGAAGCGCTGCTGTGAAAGAGACATTGACTGTTTCCCACAGAGAAGCTCGCCTTGCTTTTGCTGCTGAAAATGTCGACAAATCTCTCCAGTTTTGGAGGCGAGTGAGTTTCACGGACGAAAAAGTTTTCTCTACGGCATCAACCAGAAAAATACTTGTTTACGGCCTAAAGGTGCTAGGTATAATCGAAAATATATTTACAGTTGCCGAAGGAGTGGCAGGGAGTAGGTAACGGTATGGGCATGGATATCGGCCGAAGGGTGTGGGCTCCTGTGAGAAGTGGAAGGAAGATTCGATGCGCGCAATTACATATCAATTCTGGAGAACGTGATGTTGCCTTCTGTAACAGCAAGATTTGGCGATGATCAGATCATGTTCCAACAAGATCACTCGCCTATTCATATGGCACGTGTGGTTAAGAGGTGGTTCGACGATCATAGTAATATTACTGTAATGGAATGGCCACCTAAAGGAGCTGACATGAATCCCATTGAGAATATTTGGACAGAAATGGTCAGAGTAATACGAGAAAAGGGGCAGTCACCGTCGACTCGCCGACAGCTTTCTGATGTGATTCACGACGCTTGGAATGAGTTACTTGAATCTCCTAGGTATGTGGCTCGAGTTGTGGGCTCAATGCCCAACAGACTTCGAGCTGTTGTGGAAGCCGAAGGAGGCTGTACGCGATATTAAGCAGCATCAGCAGAGGTGTTGTTTGTTTTTTCAGCCCTTCACCAATCAGCTGCAACAGCTCTTTCAACCTTTTTTTTTTTTACGCAGTAAGTGGAATGTGGACAAACATATTACAAGGTAGGTAATATTTACTTTGATAAGAGAAGAAATACTCACCTTATATATTCATGCAGCCTCTAAAAAATACATGACACACGTGTATATGCAAGAAGGGTACAAAAAAATTCAGCACAAATTAAAAATATTGAGGAGAAGCTCGCCGATGAAGGCGTAATTGGAGAACAAAGGTTGGGCTAGAAGGAGAGGTAAGGAGGCCCGAAAAAGCCGAGAAAAATCAAATACCCAATAGACTTTGTGTCGTTGTCGCCGCAGAGGGCGGTTGGTATATGCAATTCGGAGCAACAGTAGAAGAATAGTTTTATTTACTGATTTTTGAGGCTTTATTTTGTGACGGCTAAACAGTGCTGCATCATGAGACCCACAATTTGTCCACATGTGGCTAAACATCAGAGGTGTAAAAAATTTTGAAAGGCTGCGAAGTTATCTGGAAGAGTAACGTGTTTTAGACAAGAAGATGATTTTTAGTTCATTTCATTTTAACCATTCACACTATGCTTTGACATTCTAATCTTTGATTTCATTTTATTATTATGTATCTTTTCTTCAGTGAAAGTCAACGGTAGTAAGTTTCAAGATATGAAGAATAACTGGAAGTTTTTAATTTGTGGAGTAGCGTATTTAACAGTTAATATTTTCAACAAATCTGCAGTTACAGGACATATTAAGAAGCAAGTCAAAAATAGCATTGTGGAAAGATCAGGTTGGTCTCTAAAGGGTAACGACGGTAAAATAGCAAATACGAAACTATGGGTAACAACTATTGTTAATGGTGAGGAGCCATAATCGATATGCCACTACTCTGTAATTGTGTTTCTGAAGTTTATCGCCGGCCGCGGTGGTCTAGCGTTCTAGGCGCGCAGTCCGAAATCGCGCTACTGCTACGGTCGCAGGTTCGAATCCTGCCTCGGGCATGGATGTGTGTGATGTCATTAGGTTAGTTAGGTTTAAGTAGTTCTAAGTTCTAGGGGACTGATGACCTCAGATGTTAAGTCCCATAGTGCTCAGAGCCATTTTAACAATTTTTTTGAAGTTTATCGTCAATCCTAGGACTGAAACTGATACTCTGTTTTACGTAGAGAATGTAACCTTCAAAATTAATTTAACAACGCAGAATATTAAATCATAGTTTATAGATCAGGAACCTAATCCAACGCCGGTCGGAGTGGCCGTGCGGTTCTGGGCGCTATAGTCTGGAACCGAGTGACCGTTACGGTAGCAGGTTCGAATCCTGCCTCGGCCATGGACGTGTGCGATGTCCTTAGGTTAGTTAGGTTTAATTAGTTCTAAGGTTTAGGCGACTGATGACCTCAGAAGTTAAGTCGCATAGTGCTCAGAGCCATTTGAACCATTTTGAACCTAATCCAGCTGCCTTTAATTTTATTCTCACGGATGACATTGAGACAGTAAATAACAAGAGAAATAACAAAACTATCAGAATCGATATAGAGAATTCAAGTGTCCAGTGGATTCAAAAGTTTGCTGTAATAGCGAATAATTGCTTTTACTGATTCCTTGATGCCTACGTTTTCTGTCAGACAATGTTTGAAACTAGGACTAGCAAGGTAAACAATTTTTCCACAAATTGTCAAATTGGAAGTCGGAGAGCCAGTTACATAAATTACGATGACAACAATCGTTTTTCAAGTGAACTGATCACAGGAGGCATCCAACGCATTTATTGTGTGTTACATGCACAGTATGTAAACTGGCAACGCCACCAACACACAATACCACTAACAAGAGAACATCCCCATCACACCCCCCTCAGATTTAGTTATAAATTGGCACAGTGGATAGGCCTTGAAAACTGAACACAGATCAATTGAGAAAACAGGAAGAAGTTGTGTGGAACTATGATAAAAATAAGCAAATTATACAAACTGAGTAGTCCATGCGCAAGATAAGCAACGACAAGGATAGGGTGAGCTCAGCAGTGCCCTGATCCAGTGGTTAGCGTGAGCAGCTGCGGAACGAACGGTCCTTGGTTCAAGTCTTCCCTCGAGTGAAAAGTTTAATTTTTTATTTTCAGACAACTATTATCTGTCCGTCCGCCCGTCCGATGCGAGGTAACTGCGCCGTAGTGTGATGACGCTACACCTAAACAAACATCGAAACACATGACGTAAGTCGACTACAGCGCACGGAAGAGAGAGTATTCCTGCTAACGAGGCTCCCGGGCTGGCAGTTGACTGTTCGCTACTTTGGACGAGAGTGCATTAAATACGTGAGATGCATTCCGTGGGCAATATGAATCCAGCAAATATAGCTCGCGACTTAAATAACAATGTCAATGAATATTTTCCGAACTATAAGGCATCGGAGTGTTCCTTAAGGGATCGAACGATTGTCGAACATTTGTATGATTATATCCTACATTTGTTGATAAACAGTACGTGTGGTGATGATTGTCTAAAAATAAAAAATTTAACTCCTCACTCGAGGGAAGACTTAAACCAAGGACCCCTCGTTCCGCAGCTACTCACGCTAACCACGCGACAACGGCGCTACCGAACTCACTCTCTCCTTGATGTTGATTATCTTGCACATGCGCTACTCAGTTTGTATATTTTGCTTATTTTTTTCATAGTTCCACACAACTTCTTCCTGTTTTCTCGCTTGATCTTCGTTCAGTTTTTCAAGGCCTATCCATTGTGCCAACTTATAACTAAATCTGAGGAGGGTGCGAAGGGAGGTTCCCTTGTTAGCTATGAACCAACTGTAGCAAAACGGAGCATCCTCGTTATCCATGTGAAGGATAAGACGACTAATTCTCAACATACATGTCAATGTAAGCATCAATTTCTGTTGGAACGTGCTTACTGGACCAAATAACATACATTTCCTACGTCTTCAATGCGAATCATGTAGCAAATGTAATTTAAGGGACACAAAAATATCGAGTGAATTTACTAACATAATTATGAACCACTCACGAACATAAATCGATGGTCACATAGTTGTCAAAAGTATTCTACAGTATTGCCATTGTCCATTAGACTAGCAGCAGGAAGAAAACGTTCGCTCAGCTGTGCAGAGATATCTTGCACTGACGAAGCTCGAGCTTCAAAGTCGCCACAGCATCGTCTGCCACCATTTCATGGGAAACGAAATATCTCAAGTATACAGTCTTAGACACACAAACTGACCGCCGGCCGGCCGCCACAGAGACTAATTCCAAGTCGTTCACTTAACGTGGCCAATAAAACACAATCTGGCAACACTGTTAGAAGCGGAAGTGTTAGGAGGAAGTGTTGTCTACTTCCGAGATGTTCTCGGATTGTGTAAGCTCGTGGTCTAGTGGTGCCGGCATGGTAGCTCAGTGTGTTTGGCCAGACGGCTAGCTGCCCTCTGTAATAATAATAATAATAAAAACTGAGTTAATTTATCAACAACGAACTGAAACGGGTGTCTTTCGACGTCCGCCCCGAGCAGATACAACGAACGAAAACGAAAAAAATGAAATAAACTTCGTGCATTCTAATCTTATGGTCGCCTGTCCGCGTCCAACTGTTTTTTTTTTTTTTTTTTTTTTTTTACCACATTTCGGTCTAACGTTAGGAGTCTGATTGAGCATCGAAGATAATTCACTTAACATTCTACCTACCAGCAATAACAAGTATTCCAGAAACAACTCCGCAGGACAGCTCATGGCTGCGTCGCGATCATAACAGCTTTCGCTCGAGCTTTTCTTCGCGCTGCAGCGGCTACCGACCACCGGCCAGACGCCACCCGCCACCTGAAATCCGGCACCGCCCATGTGAACGCGGCGCCACGCTCTCAGTGTATATATTAACTGTCATTTTCGACTTTGAAGTTCTAGTTATCATCTTGCAGCTAAGCATTGCAGATTGCATACTTGAAAAACATGAACTACAGTTAAGCATTGTAAAATTGAGTCGCAAGTGGAAAAACGTGTAACATCTGCAACACAACGTTTACTTTTGGTATAACAGAGGGGTGAATGCAGAGGAGTCAGCTAGAAAGATTTGAACTGTGTTTGGAGCGAGTGCTTTTGGGAAAAATACGCCAGAAAAAGATATTCGTGTTTCAACAAAGATCGTTCTGGCATGAATGATTTTCCACATTAAGGAAGTCTCGACTACTGATATATGTGATAGATTACCATTTTACCATCATGCGACATTTGCATTCAACAGGCAAAGTTCAGAAGTCTGGTGTAGGAGTACTGCATGCTGTAATTCGAAACAACAAAAATCAACGGAGTGACTATTATTGAACGTCATCAGGTCACTCATCGAGCATTCCTATGCAGTACTGTTACTAGTGACGTGTTATGATGCCTTTATCGTTTACTTCCTAAGAACAAATGAAAGGCTGAGCCCCACCAAAAGACGGAAACTTGAATGGCTCTAAGCACTATGGGACTTAACATCTGAGGTCACCAGTCCCCTAGACTTAGAACTACTTAAACCTAACTAACCTAAGGACATCACACACATCCATGCCCGAGGCAGGATTCGAACCTGCGACCGTAGCAGCAGCGCGGTTCCGGACTGACGCGCCTACAACCGCTCGGATACAACGGCCGGCACGGAAACTTGAGGAAAGAGTAGTGTGAACATAATATTTTACATCTGATAAATCCAAAAGTGTGTTTTGGGCTACGAATTCTGCCCCCAGGGTGTATGCAACACAGCTGTAATTTGATGCCAACATCTGAGACACCTTTCGGTCGCAGTGTAGGAAAATCGAGCAACAAAACTACATCACCTGTGCTACTGCATGATAACGCACTATGTTGATTTGAGAAACAAAACTATCCAGGAGATTGATAGGAAAGTCGTCTCTCAGGCACCTGTATTGACAGGGAAGTCCTCTCTCAAGCACTTGTCCCTCTCGTCATGTATTTGTAAAATTTTACCTTTCCCGATCTTGATCGATCAACCGTCAAGGCAATTCATTTCTAGACGAAAATACTCTTAAAACTACTCTGGTTTAACGACATCATTAGAACCAGTAGGTTTCTACAGGCGTAGAATTTGTAAACAACTTTAGCATTGTCAAATCGTTTTAGATATTGTGAATGAAAATTCTGCTGCTGATTAATTTCTCTTTGATAATTACTGTTTCGTTTGGTAAACTAATGGAAAATGCAATTAAAATATTCACTGTACTAATACAAACTAAATTCAGCTTACTACAGAAACATCACGAAGGCAGTCTATCTTAATAAGGCCTTACGTGTCTGTGAGACGATTGAGCCTATTTTAACGCGAATTAGTAGGATATTACCGACTTTTGACTTCGAAAAGATCTGTATGTATTTCATTTCCTGTAACATTCGTAAGTATTATGAAAATGTGACATTTCATAGATAAAATTATGTATTCACAACAACAAAAAATATGTCGGCAGAAAACAAAAGTCGCATTATGAATTTGGCAGTACCGTAAGGTTTTCGCTTTGACACTAATGGTTGCTGAAAGTAGCAAGACAAATTTCGCTCGAGCGTTGTCTTACGATTCCCTTATTGAGTTTTTATCTGCCTGCTTGTAGCTGTGCTTCAAAAGAATTAAAAGTCTGGCTTTCAGCGAGTCTCGAAAGGCGAACGAAAGCAGCTTGCACCTGGTAGCTAAGCATGTTACCTGGGAACTGGTTTTTTCCTAAATTGAGAAGACATCCTTTTGTAGTTGAATTGTTGGCAAATTGTCAGTCAGACGTGTGCCGTTGGTCTAAGCGTTTCGGTGTGTTGAATTTGTACCAATGATTTTTCTACAGGTTTTTTCTGTCCCAAATAGAGAGTTGAAGTCTCCCATTAGTATTTTCACGTCATCTTGGTGTATTTTGCTCATTGTATTTTCAAGTGTGTTCCAGAATTATTCGACATTTTCGGTGTTTTTCTTATATTGTACCACCTGGGAAAAGTTGACTTTTCTTGCATAGGTCATGTTTGCTTGTGTTTCATTGATTTGGCTTGGATAATTACAGGATCGGACAGGACCAGAGGGTGTTGAAGCCTTTGAAAGCAAATATTTTCAGCCAAGCTCATTGAGCTAACAGGCGATGACCAGAGTAGCAGTGATTTTCAGTCTGACGTGTCTGGGTTTTGGGTTCAACGGATTGAGTAGCTGTTCAGGATTGTGTTAGAATTTGGTTCACCCCTAGTATCTGATTTCCTCGGTACCACCCATGTGGGGGAGGGTTTCACTTATCCGCCACACGCGATTATTATTATTATTATTATCATTATGTCATCAGCAAACCCGATATGGTGTATCTTCTCACCACTGAAATAGATGTGTACTGTTCGATTCAGTATTTCCATCACATATATGTGGGTTATAATTACGTTACATTGCTGCTAGTAGACATATTTCTCACTTTTTCTTAGACAGTTGCTACCTGTTACTCCATCATAGGAATTTATGTGCGCAGCATTGTTGCAATACAGACGTTCAAATTATGCGATTTCTGTAATTTCGTTTCGATACCAGATCGTCCTAATCGGATTCAGCCAGGCAGTCTTAATGTGGATATCCGACTACGACTCTCATCATATGATAGACTGGGTAAACCACATTCTTAATCGGACTGTTGAATATAGATCACTTTACTATGACAGGGCCTGAATTCTTGAACACTGTAGAAAATATTCCAATGTGCTTATTACAAATACGTTATTTAAATATAAATATATGAACTAACTAGATAACAGTTTATTAACAGGAGCGGAGCCCCATCCATCATAGCAGAGCAGTGCGAGATTGGTTTCAGGGCCAAGAGAGGGTGAAGTTGTTGCCGTTTGTTCCACGACCACCAAACATCAACCAGATAGAGAATATGTGGGCAGAGGTAACAAGGCCATTGCCACGTCGATCTACAAAAGCAAGCCACCTTTGGACAAATATAGAAAACATATGTTGGGAAGTAACCATCACGCTACACTGTCGACGACTTAATGAAATAAATTCCCCTACGCCTTCGAGAAATCTTACGTAATGATCGTGGTTGGTTTGGTTACTGAAAGTATAAAAAAATGTTCAAATGTGTGTGAAATCTTATGGGACTTAACTGCTAAGGTCATCAGTACCTAAGCTTACACATTACGTAACCTAAATTATCCTAAGAACAAACACACATACACACCCATGCCCGAGGGGGACTCGAACCTCCGCCGGGATAAGCCACGCAGCCCATGACTGCAGCGCCCAGACCGCTCGGCTAATCCCGCGCGGCTACTAAAAGTATACTCGTCCATAAAACCCATGTGGACAATTATCTGATAATCGGTCAAGCTTTGCTTTGTCACAGCTCTTTAGGATACAAGTCCATTTACTTTCAGGCTCCTCCTTACAATTCTTGCAATGCAAGGTAATTGAAAAAACTCATCCACTCGACGCCAACTGAGGAACTGAATGGTGCATGTATTGTTCAAGACACAGTAGTAGTCACCCTCACTGGATTCCAAGACTGTGTGTGTGTGTGTGTGTGTGTGTGTGTGTGTGTGTGTGTGTGTGTGTGCTTTCGTGTTCATGCACAATCTGAATCAATACTATTAACATTAGAGAGACAACCAACAATAAATATTGCATCAAATATGACTGTAAAGTATTTTAATGCGATGGGAAGTTACAAACTGAATTTTCACCCAACCCACGTCCTGAATATTACGTTAAGTAAGATGTATTAACTCCATAGTATCGTTAGGAGAGGCAGTGCGCTGTTGTTGTCGAGGCTCGCGTGAAGCGGAGCGATCAGCAGTGCCCAATGCCGCCGCGATTTGTTTTTGTTGGCTGAACGTGGACACTGCAGCAGACGCTTCGCCATAAACAGAAAGAAATCACCTTGACTCTGACTGCAGTGAGTGGATATCACTGCCTGCGTGTTCTTATAGTACCCAACGTGAGACTCTATTCACAGGTGCCATGGAGCAATTGCAACGGGTATCAGGTCATTAGTCATCAGAATATTAACCAGTGATGAAATGTCCACTCTATTTGAATCCCAAGAATGATAGGAACCTTTCCACAAAGGAATGTGAGGTGATATCAAAATTTATCTAACATACAAAAATTAATTGCAGGGTTTTCACGTATGCAGTAGTAGCACACAAGGAAATGTTATGTCTTGGAAGCGTATATTTCATTTCCTCTTTTCATATTAACGCCCTTGTTTTAGAATGAAGTGAGAAAATAAACACGAAAAACTTAAGTTCCAGAGAAGCATATAAGTCATTTCCTCTTCTCATATCATAACTTTTTTTTTAGTATGAGGTAAAAAGATAAACAGTTTAGGGTTCTGAAACATAATATGACACTAGATTGTTATCGCAGGCGCTATCGGAAACGCAAAAAAGCAGGGAGCTGTCCATTCTTTTGTCCAAAAGTCTGTTTCCTTTCATGCATTACTCACGCTAGGAGATTCTTATTATGGACTTGTGGGCATCAAGTTCTTCAACAGAACAAGCCTTATGTTATTGTGCTAATTACGGTATGGAAAAAATGCAACAAAGACGAGTTCCCCTAGAGCAGTGAGGATATTTGCACATGTCTGTATTCAGCAATGACTGCCAGCTGCCACAACACTTCATAGAATCCTTGCGGCAGGCAACACAACTGTGCGTGCACTTCAGACTTAATTCAGTAAGACGTCAGGAGATGGATGGAAACGTCAAATTAACGTTGCTTTCCGAGTCGTATTCAATCCATAATGATGTGTTATTAAGGTAGTTGAACGTTCTAGCAATTACTCTTCTATAATTCCCATATGAGTATTCCGATAGCCAAAAGAACCCGTTAGTGTGAAACCATGTGGAACTGCATTAACATCAAACTGCAAGAACTTGAGACAATAAGTGGACTCTTCTCTTCGCTAGGTGACCTATTACTGATATTTAGGTTTCTCTCCGTCCTAGGCGTAATGGAAATGGAACTTCAGAGGCGCTTTCCGCTATTCTTGACAAACATGAGAAACTTGTAATCACTGCGAGTTACAACTGCGTGATGATAATGGTTCAGGTTGTCAGTAGTTGTGGTGGTGTTATGCTGTCAAACTGCTTACAGCAACGTTAATGGTGCCGCACATAATTTAGCGCTGACTAACTACTTAAGTAAAGGTAGTGTTGTGGCGTCGTCGCTTGTCTTTATTTGGCCTCAGCTTGAGTAATCCGATTTAACGAACATAGTAGTACATTCGCGGGCTGCTAATGATACAGTATGACTACAGAGATCATCGTGCGGGTATTACATTAATTCTGCAATGAATTGCTTAAAAATATTACCCTCAGCTATGCAGCAGGAATGACTCATGACACAGGTACTCTATGTTGCACTTGGTTAAGTGATCAGTTCGCTGCAATCCTGCTTCTACTGTTTGTAAATACTTGTATACTTCAAAAATGGTTCAAATGGCTCTGAGCGCTATGGGACTTAACGTCTGAGGTCATCAGTCCGCTAGAACTTAGAACTACTTAAACCTAACTAACCTAAGGACATCAGACACATCCATGCCCGAGACTGGAGTCGAACCTGAGACCGTAGCTGTCGCGCGGGTCCACACTGTAGCGCCTAGAACCGCTCGGCCACCCTGGCCGGCATACTTGCATACTGGCCATTCGTTATTTGACTAAATATGAACTACAATCTAATTCGCATGTATATGACATGGGTTAGCTCCGGTACGAAGGTATGACTAAGGATTGGATGCCGTTGGAGTCCCGTTATTTTGATGGCAAGACAAATCTTCGCAAATCACCTCTATTGCCTCAAAAAACAATTGCATCGTAAATATCGAAGGACCGACGTCCACACTGTCACAGTGCATTGAAATACAGTAACGACGGCAGATGAAAATTTCTGACCGACTGAGCTTTGAACCTAGACCTCCTGCTTACTAGACAGACGTGCTGACAACTGCACTATTATTTTTTTAAAAAGTTTGAGAAGACTTTCAGCACCAGGTAGGCGGAGGCAAAGAGGGCAGGGGTCGAAAATCCGGGGCCTGGCCACGATGCCTCCCCCATACCTGTCACTGAGCAGCTGCATTATTCACATGTATTCCATGTTTGCACTCAAATATTGCTTTAAATTGTTGAACAAAATTGAAGTAGTAATTAAGGTAAAATAAATTACAGATTGTCGCCTCCAATGGCGCGCGTTCCTTGTGGGACATAACTTATAACAGTGATCAGGGTGACGGAAAAATAAATAACAAACATTCATTCAGAAATATATTCACAATTTAAGTTATTATGCACTGGATGCATATGAGGTCTGTAAGCAAGCCATATATTTTTCAGCAAATGGAAGAAGTTTCGGAGCCGGAGGCGTTTTGCCAAATTAGAACAGTTCTGATTTTAGAACCAACGTGAAAGAATATTCCACGAATAAAAAAAGTGAAAGAATAGTATTCTGCTTCTAATCAATAAAACTCTCCACCTCTTTGTAGCCCACGTAAAGCAATAGAATAATAAATATAAACCATTCCTTATATTTGTTATTCTTCTTCAGCTTAAAATGTTCTTCTGCTATATAAAACATGCACTCTTCTAAGTTCTAAGTTTTGTTTATTGCGACGTAAAACACAAACTGTCCCAGAAGCCAGGAATAACTGTTATTCTTTGCGGACTCTCTTCAGTTACATCTAACCAGTGCGCACCTATTGCACTATTGTAGGAACCGAAATGCAGTATTTTGGATTTAAAATTTTGTAAATTTGTGGTAAGAACTTATGGGACCAAGTTGCTTAGGTCATCGGTCCCTAAGCTTACACATTACTTAATCTAACTTAAACTATGGACAACACAAACACCCATGCCGGAGGGAGGACTCGAAGCTCGGACGGTGGTCACTGTCGGGACACAGCAACCAACCTCTCTGCAGCACCTATCTACACACGCTCCTCATCAGACGCGAATTCCCATCTTTGCCGCATACCACATAGGAGGGAACCCCCGCTCCTCCCCCCCCCCCCCCCCCCCCCGGCCATTATTCCACTCGATTGCCCCCACACTGTGGGTTCGGACGATGTCGTGCGTCTAGCGCTGAAAACTTTAGATCAGCCGCCGATACCCAAATAATCATACAGAATGTTTCAGGAGAAATAGTTAATATTGTAGGAGATGGTAGTATAGACAAATTGCAGAAACAATGACGTATAACATGTGTCCAATTTTTATTGAACATACATATAGCTGTGTTGTAGTGTATCTAGAGGTAGCCCTGGATGGAAAAATATTATGAACAGCTCACATAAAGAATGTGTTCCACTGCGAAAGATAATCTTATAAGCAGTAGAAGCTGCTGTAGGGTAAACTGGGGTCTAAACCCAGTACTTACTGGATATACACCTCTGCAAAAAGACCATTGATAATTTATAGGCCTATAATATGAACAAAATCGAAAGGTGGTTCCTAGGGTCTGGCGAAGTGCAGAGACTGATCTGCGCTTTCACAAATAGATGGAATTAGCAGTACATCCACTCTTGGGATTGATATTACGCTAGACATGCCCGCCTTACACCTGTGGCTTAAAATGTAGGCAGCGGCAGGGACACAAAGGCTAAAAATTGGAAATAGCTGGATATACACTCCTGGAAATGGAAAAAAGAACACATTGACACCGGTGTGTCAGACCCACCATACTTGCTCCGGACACTGCGAGAGGGCTGTACAAGCAATGATCACACGCACGGCACAGCGGACGCACCAGGAACCGCGGTGTTGGCCGTCGAATGGCGCTAGCTGCGCAGCATTTGTGCACCGCCGCCGTCAGTGTCAGCCAGTTTGCCGTGGCATACGGAGCTCCATCGCAGTCTTTAACACTGGTAGCATGCCGCGACAGCGTGGACGTGAACCGTATGTGCAGTTGATGGACTTTGAGCGAGGTCGTATAGTGGGCATGCGGGAGGCCGGGTGGACGTACCGCCGAATTGCTCAACACGTGGGGCGTGAGGTCTCCACAGTACATCGATGTTGTCGCCAGTGGTCGGCGGAAGGTGCACGTGCCCGTCGACCTGGGACCGGACCGCAGCGACGCACGGATGCATCCCAAGACCGTAGGATCCTACGCAGTGCCGTAGGGGACCGCACCGCCACTTCCCAGCAAATTAGGGACACTGTTGCTCCTGGGGTATCGGCGAGGACCATTCGCAACCGTTTCCATGAAGCTGGGCTACGGTCCCGCACACCTTTAGGCCGTCTTCCGCTCACGCCCCAACATCGTGCAGCCCGCCTCCAGTGGTGTCGCGACAGGCGTGAATGGAGGGACGAATGGAGACGTGTCGTCTTCAGCGATGAGAGTCGCTTCTGCCTTGGTGCCAATGATGGTCGTATGCGTGTTTGGCGCCATGCAGGTGAGCGCCACAATCAGGACTGCATACGACCGAGGCACACAGGGCCAACACCCGGCATCATGGTGTGGGGAGCGATCTCCTACACTGGCCGTACACCACTGGTGATCGTCGAGGGGACACTGAATAGTGCTCGGTACATCCAAACCGTCATCGAACCCATCGTTCTACCGTTCCTAGACCGGCAAGGGAACTTGCTGTTCCAACAGGACAATGCACGTCCGCATGTATCCCGTGCCACCCAACGTGCTCTAGAAGGTGTAAGTCAACTACCCTGGCCAGCAAGATCTCCGGATCTGTCCCCCATTGAGCATGTTTGGGACTGGATGAAGCGTCGTCTCACGCGGTCTGCACGTCCAGCACGAACGCTGGTCCAACTGAGGCGCCAGGTGGAAATGGCATGGCAAGCCGTTCCACAGGACTACATCCAGCATCTCTACGATCGTCTCCATGGGAGAACAGCAGCCTGCATTGCTGCGAAAGGTGGATATACACTGTACTAGTGCCGACATTGTGCATGCTCTGTTGCCTGTGTCTATGTGCCTGTGGTTTTGTCAGTGCGATCATGTGATGTATCTGACCCCAGGAATGTGTCAATAAAGTTTCCCCTTCCTGGGACAATGAATTCACGGTGTTCTTATTTCAACTGCCAGGAGTGTAGTTAGAATATACGGAATCCCAAATCAGTATGGCGATGGCTCGGGAAATGCCGACTAACTATACAATAACTTCTAGCTGTTTCAATAAACCTTGCCATGTAACAGATGGAGGCGTGGAGCAGTGGAAGAACGAACCACTACACCGTGCAGGAGGCATAATATAGTGGTTTACTGACAGGTCGAAAACAGATGAAAGTACCGGGTCTGGTGTACTGCCTCGAATCTCTTTAGGGAAGATGAACACAGTATTACATGACATCTTCTATCAGCATGTGCGCGGAGGAGAATTAGAGTAGACCCTACAAAAATCGTAGCACCTACTTTTATTCAGACAGCCAAGCAGCTCTGAAATCTCTATCAGCCCATACAACTAGACCGAAGGTCGTTGCAGAATGCCATGAAGCATTTTCTTTCGGACATGTCCGAAAGAACAGACACCACACATATATCCATATACAGGGTGTTTCAGGAGGAATAGTGGATATTTTAGCAGGTGGTAGTACAGACGAATTGTATAAAAAAATTCCATATAAATGCGTCCACATTTTATTGAGGACAGAGATACATCTGCTAGTACGTAACCCTAACAAACTGAAATCAAAGCAAATGAGGACGTTCAAAGTTTATTTTCAAAAATTCCCCCACCAACTTCAATGCACATTTGACTTCTCTTGATAACACCACGTGTAGCTCTTCTGAGGTCGACTTTGCGTTCTTTTATGAGGGCTGCACTATTCATAATCCGAACGATCAAATCGGCTCTTGGGTTTACTTTTTCTTTGTAGACTTCGCCTTTAACCATCCCCGCAGGCAAAAATCCAAAGAGAGAACGTCCAGGGACCATGAAGGCCAAGAAAAGTGCCTATATCTAATGATCCATCTTCCAGAAAATGTGTCACCTGACGACTAGAATTTGTAGGAGCCTCGTCATGCTGGAGGAACATAGGCATTCCTGCAGCCAAATGAACCTCTTCCAATAACGTTGGAAGTCATTTTCAAGGAAGTGTAGACAACTGGGTCCTGTAAGGACCAACATATGAAACAGAAATGCATTGAACCCAGCTGTATGTACGAAATAAAAATTGGACACATGTTATATGGCATTTCTTCTGCAATTTGTCTCTACTACCACCTACTACAATATTTACTCTTCCTCCTGACACATCCTGTAGAATTATTTGGGTCTCGGGGGATCATCTAAAGTTTTCAGTGATAGACGCACTACATCGTCCGAACCCACGCGGGAATACAGTGTGGGGGCGAGCGAGTGGAAAAATGGCCGGGGGGGCTTGGTCTCATAAGTTGTTATCACAAATTTACAAAATTTTGAATCCAAAATACTGCATCTCGGTTCCTACAATAGTGCAATAGGTGAGCACTGGTTGGATGTAACTGAAGAAAGACTCCAACTCGGATTGTGATTAAGGGCGAATCTCAGGCGCGTGGCCACGAACAATTGGGAGCGGAAACTTAATGTCATAGGAACCTTGCTGAAGGCCCGTTGTAATTGCTCCATGGCACCTGTGAATAGAGTCTCACGTTGGATACTATTAGAACACGCAGGCAGTGATATCCGCTCACTGCAGTCAGAGCCAAGGTGATTTCGTTCTGTTTATGGTGAAGCGTCTGCTGCAGTGTCCACGCTCAGCCAACATAAACAAATCGCGGCGGCATTGGGCACTGCTGATCGCTCCGCTTCTCGCGAGCCTCGACAAAAACAGCGCACTGTCTCTCCTAACGATACTATGGAGTTAATACATCTTACTTAACGTAATATGGAGGACGAGGGTTGGGTGAAAATTCAGTTTGTAACTTCCCATCGCATTAAAATACTTTACAGTCATATTTGATGCAATATTTATTGTTGGTTGTCTCTCTAATGTTAATAGTATTGATTCAGATTGTGCATGAACACTAAAGCACACACACACACACACACACACACACACACACACACACACACACACACACTGAGTCATTGATTCCAGTGAGGGTGACAACTACAGTGTCTTGAACAACACATGCACCATTCAGTTCCTCAGTTGGCGTCGAGTTGATGAGTTTTTTCAATTACCTTGCATTGCAAGAATTGTAAGGAGGAGCCTGAAAGTAAATGGGCTTGTATCCTAAAGAGCTGCGACAAAGCAAAGCTTGACCGATTATCAGATAATTGTCCACATGGGTTTTATGGACGAGTATACTTTTAGTAGCCGCGCGGGATTAGCCGAGCGGTCTGGGCGCTGCAGTCATGGGCTGCGTGGCTGATCACGGCGGAGGTTCGAGTCCCCCTCGGGCATGGGTGTGTGTGTTTGTCCTTAGGATAGTTTAGGTTAAGTAGTGTGTAAGCTTAGGTACTGATGACCTTAGCAGTTAAGTCCCATAAGATTTCACACACATTTGAACATTTTTTTATACTTTCAGTAACCAACCCACCCACGATCATTACGTAAGATTTCTCGACGGCTTAGGGGAATTGCTTTCATTAAGTCGTCGACAGTGTAGCGTGATGGTTACTTCCAAACATATGTTTTCTATATTTGTCCAAAGGTGGCTTGCTTTTGTAGATCGACGTGGCAATGGCCTTGTTACCTCTGCCCACATATTCTCTATCTGGTTGATGTTTGGTGGTCGTGGAACAAACGGCAACAACTTCGTCCTCTCTTGGCCCTGAAACCAATCTCGCACTGCTCTGCTATGATGGATGGGGCTCCGCTCCTGTAAATAAACTGTTATCTAGTTAGTTCATATATTCATATTTAAATAACGTATTTGTAATAAGCACATTGGATTATTTTCTACAGTGTTCAAGAATTCAGGCCCTGTAATAGATAAGTGATCTATATTCAACAGTCCGATTAAGAATGTGGTTTACCCAGTCTATCACATGATGAGAGTCGTAGTCGGATATCCACATTAAGACTGCCTGGCTGAATCCGATTAGAACGATCTGGTCATCATCATCATCATCATCATCATCATCATTTAAGATTGATTATGCCTTTCAGCGTTCAGTCTGGAGCATAGCCCCCCTTATAAAATTCATCCATGATCCCCTATTCAGTGCTAACATTGGTGCCTCTTCTGATGTTAAACCTATTACTTCAAAATCATTCTTAACCGAATCCAGGTACCTTCTCCTTGGTCTGCACCGACTCCTCCTACCCTCTACTGCTGAACCCATGAGTCTCTTGGGTAACCTTGCTTCTCCCATGCGTGTAACATGACCCCACCATCTAAGCCTGTTCGCCCTGACTTCATTCCCAGTTTTTCTTTGATTTCCTCATTGTGGACACCCTCCTGCCATTGTTCCCATCTACTAGTACCTGCAATCATCCTAGCTACTTTCATATCCGTAACTTCAACCTTATTGATAAGGTAACCTGAATCCACCCAGCTTTCGCTCTCATACAACAAAGTTGGTCGAAAGATTGAACGGTGCACAGATAACTTAGCCTTGGTACTGACTTCCTTCTTGCAGAAGAGAGTAGATCGTAGCTGAGCGCTCACTGCATTAGCCTTGCCACACCTCGCTTCCAGTTCTTTCACTATGTTGCCATCCTGTGAGAATATGCATCCTAAGTACTTGAAACCGTCCACCTGTTCTAACTTTGTTCCTCCTATTTGGCACTCAATCTGTTTATATTTCTTTCCCACTGACATTACTTTCGTTTTGAGATGCTAATCTTCATAACATAGTCCTTACATTTCTGATCTAGATCTGAAATATTACTCTGCAAACTTTCAATCGAATCTGCCATCACAACTAAGTCATCCGCATATGCAAGACTGCTTATTTTGTGTTCACATATCTTAATCTCACCCAGCCAGTCTATTGTTTTCAACATATGATCCATTAATAATATGAACAACAGTGGAGACAGGTTGCAGCCTTGTCTTACCCCTGAAACTACTCTGAACCATGAACTCAGTTTACCGTCAACTCTAACTGCTGCCTGACTTTCCATGTAAAGACCTTTAATTGCTTGCAAAAGTTTGCCTCCTATTCCATAATGTCGTAGAACAGACAATAACTTCCTCCTAGGAACCCGGTCATATGCCTTATCTAGATCTATAAAGCATAAATACAATTCCCTGTTCCACTCATAACACTTCTCCATTATTTGCCGTAAGCTAAAGATCTGGTCCTGGCAACCTCTAAGAGGCCTGAACCCACACTGATTTTCATCCAATTGCTCCTCAACTAATACTCGCACTTTCCTTTCAACAATACCTGAGAAGATTTTACCCACAACGCTGATTAAAGAGATACCTCTGTAGTTGTTACAATCTTTTCTGTTGAACCTGTCCCGACTCCCAGGCCATTTCAATTATCCTGTGTAGCCATTTCAGACCTGAAAGTCCACTGTACTTGATGAGTTCCGACTTAATTTCATCCACCCCAGCTGCTTTATTGCACTGCAATCTATTGACCATTTTCTCCACTTCCTCAAACGTGATCCTATTTCCATCATCATTCCTATCCCATTCTACCTCGAAATCTGAAACATTACTGATCGTATTTTCACCTACATTGAGCAAATCTTCAGAATATTCCCTCCATCTGCCCAAGGCATCCACAGGATTCACCAACAGTTTTCCTGACCTGTCCAAAATACTTGTCATTTCCTTCTGGCCTCCCTTTCGAAGACTGCTAATTACACTCCAGAATGGTTTTCCAGCAGATTGACCCAATGTCTCCAACCTGTTTCCAAAGTCTTCCCAAGATTTCTTCTTGGATGCTGCAATTATCTGTTTGGCTTTGTTTCTTTCTTCAACATAACTTTCTCTGTCTACCTGAGTTCTAGTATGTAGCCATTTTTTATACGCCTTCTTTTTCCTTTTACAGGCTGCCTTGACCGTGTCATTCCACCAAGCTGTTTGCTTAATCCTACTTTTACACACTACTGTTACAAGACATTCTTTAGCCACTTCTAGTACTATGTCCCTGTACCTTGTCCATTCCTTTTCCAATGACTGTAATTGACTACATTCAACTAACTGGTACCTTTCTGAGATCGCTGAACGATCTGGTATCGAAATGAAATTACAGAAAGCGGATAATTTGAACGTCTGTATTGCGACAATGCTGCGCTCATTAATTCCTATGATTGAGTAACAGGTAGCAACTGTCTAAGAAAAAGTGAGAAATATGTCTACTAGCAGCAATGTAACGTAATTATAACCCCCTTTTATGTGATGGAAATACTGAATCGAACAATACACATCTATTTCAGTGGTGGGAAGATACACCATATCGGGTTTGCTGATGACATAATAATGATAATAATAATAATAATAATCGCGTGTGGCGGATAAGTGAAACCCTCCCCCATATGGGTGGTACCGAGGAAATCAAATACTAGGGGTGAACCAAATACTAACACAATCCTGAACGGCTACTCAATCCGTTGAACCCAAAATCCAGACACGTCTGACTGAAAATCACCGCTACTCTGGTCACCGCCTGTTAGCTCAATGAGCTTGGCTGAAAATATTTGCTTTCAAAGGCTTCAACACCCTCTGGTACTGTCCGGTCCTGTAACCATCCAAGCCAAACCAATGAAACACAAGCAAACATGACCTATGCAAACAAAGTCAACTTTACCCCAGGTGGTACACAACCCGGCTGTCGACAGGTGGCAGTTGGATTTTCGGATTCTGGGGAGTCCAGGTTAGCACGGCAGAGAATATCAAAGATCTCTGGTAAATTTCCCTACAAGCAAAAATCATGCATTTAAAAGTAAACATCGATATATTGTTCCAAACACGAAAACTAAACAATGTCACAAAAGAAATCGACCGACAAAAAATTCTCATCCTTGCTCTTCAACAACCACGACTGACTGACAACGAAACCTAGCATTAGGGAAACCATTTCATCTTCAAGAGCAAAATACAACAAAAGGTATCGAAAGGCGTACCAATCTTCGGCATTGCATTTCTCGAATACAGATCTATCATCAACTCTGTCAAAGAAATCACACCCATCAACAATCAAAAGGTTCAAATGGCTCTGAGCACTATGGGATTTAACAGCGGAGGTCATCAGTCCCCTAGAACTTAGAACTACTTAAACCTAACTAACCTAAGGACATCACACACATCAATGCCCGAGGCTGGATTCGGACCTGCGACCGTAGCAGTCGCGCGGTTCCGGACTGAAGCGCCTAGAGCCGCTCGGCCACCGCGGCCGCCCCTCAACAACCGACTTATGACTATGCTCATTCAGAGGACCAGTAAAATATAAACACTCATCAATGCTCGTGTCCCCATCAACAATGAAAATAAGGAAAACACCAAAAATGTCGAAAAATTCTGGAACCCACTCGAAAATACTATGAGCAAAATTCACCAAGATGACGTGAAAATACTAATGGGAGACTTCAACTCTCTATTTAGGACAGAAAAAACCTGTAGAAAAATCATTGGTACAAATTCAACACACCGAAACGCTTAGACCAACGGTACACGTCTGACTGACAATTTGCCAACAATTCAACCACGAAAGGATGTCTTCTCAATTTAGGAAAAGACCAGTTCCCAGGTAACATGCTTAGCTACCAGGTGCAAGCTGCTTTCGTTCGCCTTTCGAGACTCGCTGAAAGCCAGATTTTTAATTCTTTTGTAGCACAGCTACAAGCAGGCAGATAAAAACTCAATAAGGGAATCGTAAGACAACGCTCGAGCGAAATTCGTCTTGCTACTTTCAGCAACCCTTAGTGTCAAAGCGAAAACATTACGGTACTGCCAAATTCATAATGCGACTTTTGTTTTCTGCCGACATATTTTTTGTTGTTGTGAATACATAATTTTATCTATGAAATGTCACATTTTCATAACACTTACGAATGTTACAGGAAATGAAATAAATACAGATCTTTTCGAAGTCAAAAGTCGGTAATATCCTACTAATTCGCGTTAAAATAGGCTCAATCGTCTCACAGACACGTAAGGCCTTATTAAGATAGACTGCCTTCGTGATGTTTCTGTAGTAAGCTGAATTTAGTTTGTATTAGTACAGTGAATATTTTAATTGCATTTTCCATTAGTTTACCAAACGAAACAGTAATTATCAAAGAGAAATTAATCAGCAGCAGAATTTTCATTCACAATATCTAAAACGATCTGACAATGCTAAAGTTGTTTACAAATTCTACGCCTGTAGAAACCTACTGGTTCTAACGATGTCGTTAAACCAGAGTAGTTTTAAGAGTATTTTCGTCTAGAAATGAATTGCCTTGACGGTTGATCGATCAAGATCGGGAAAGGTAAAATTTTACAAATACATGACGAGAGGGACAAGTGCTTGAGAGAGGACTTCCCTGTCAATACAGGTGCCTGAGAGACGACTTTCCTATCAATCTCCTGCATAGTTTTGTTTCTCAAATCAACAGAGTACGTTATCATGCAGTAGCACAGGTGATGTAGTTTTGTTGCTCGATTTTCCTACACTGCGACCGAAAGGTGTCTCAGATGTTGGCAACAAATTCCAGCTGTGTTGCACACACCCTGGGGGCAGAATTCGTAGCCCAAAACATACTTTTGGATTTATCAGATGTAAAATATTATGTTCACACTACTCTTTCCTCAAGTTTCCGTCTTTTGGTGGGGCTCAGCCTTTCATTTGTTCTTAGGAAGTAAACGATAAAGGCATCATAACACGTCACTAGTAACAGTACTGCATAGGAATGCTCGATGAGTGACCTGATGACGTTCAATAATAGTCACTCCGTTGATTTTTGTTGTTTCGAATTAGAGCATGCAGTACTCCTACACCAGACTTCTGAACTTTGCCTGTTGAATGCAAATGTCGCATGATGGTAAAATGGTAATCTATCACATATATCAGTAGTCGAGACTTCCTCAATGTGGAACATCATTCATTTCGGAACGATCTTTGTTGAAACACGAATATCTTTTTCTGGCGTATTTTTCCCAAAAGAACTCGCTCCAAACACAGTTCAAATCTTTCTAGCTGACTCCTCTGCATTCACCCCTCTGTTATACCAAAAGTAAACGTTGTGTTGCAGATGTTATACGTTTTTCCACTTGCGACTCAATTTTACAATGCTTAACTGTAGTTCATGATTTTCAAGTATGCAATCTGCAATGCTTAGCTGCAAGATGATAACTAGAACTTTAAATTCGAAAATGACAGTTGATATATACACTGAGAGCGTGGCGCCGCGTTCACATGGGCGGCGCCGGATTTCAGGTGGCGGGTGGCGTCTGGCCGGTGGCTGGTAGCCGCTGCAGCGCGAGGAAACGCTCGAGCGTAAGCTGTTACGATCGCGACGCAGCCACGAGCTGTCCTGCGGAGTTGTTTCTGAAATACTTGTTATTGCTGGTAGGTAGAATGTTAAGTGAATTATCTTCGATGCTCAATCAGACTCATAACGTTAGACCGAAATGTGGTAAAAAAAAAAAAAAAAAAAAAAAAACAGCTGGACGCTGAGTCAAATGGTCAAATGGCTCTGAGCACTATGGGACTCAACTGCTGTGGTTATCAGTCCCCTAGAACTTAGAACTACTTAAACCTAACTAAACTAAGGACATCACACACATCCATGCCCGAGGCAGGATTCGATCCTGCGACCGTAGCAGTCGCACGGTTCCGGACTGCGCGCCTAGAACCGTGAGACCACCGCGGCCGGCAGTTGGACGCTGACAGGCGACCATAAGATTAGAATGCACGAAGTTTATTTCATTTTGTTCGTTTTCGTTCGTTGTATCTGCTCGGGGCGGACGTCGAAAAACACCCGTTTCAGTTCGTTGTGGATCCATTAACTCAGTGTTTTTTAATTTTTTTATTATTATTACAGGGGGCAGCTAGCCCTCTGACCGAACACACTGCGCTACCGTGCCGGCACCACTAGACCACGGGCTCACACAATCCGAGAACATCTCGGAAGTAGACAACACTTCCTCTTAACACTTCCGCTTCTGACAGTGTTGGCAGATTGTGTTTTATTGGCCACGTTAAGTGAACGACTCGGACTCTCTGTGGCGGCCGGCCGGCGGTCTGTTTTTATGTCTAAAACTGTACGCCAATGTGTTTCATTCACATATCTGTGTGGCGCTAAAGTGTGGTTATGGATAATAGGTATGCTCAGATTGCGTATCTAACATCATAAATGAAGAGAGGGAAATGAATTAGGCGTGCTTCGTCTTCCGCAACATCTAATATACTTTAGTTATTCTATCTTAAATGAACTGCGCAGAAAATCATTCACCAGAAGTAAATAACTTGTTAGTAACATCAGATGATATTAACAGCTTGCCGGCCCGGATTAGCCGTGCTTTCAACGGCGTCATATCGCGGATCGCACGGCTGCTTGCGCCGTCAGTTCGAATCCTTCCCCGGGCATAGATGTGTGTTAGGTTAGGTTGGTTTAAGTAGTTCTAGCTCTAGGGGCTGATGACATAAGCAGTTTGGTCGCATAGTTCTTGAACCCATGTTTTGATCCTTCGCGTAAATTTTATTTACATAAACGGCCGTATCTTTAGATTGCGTTGACATAGAAGCTCACTTTTTTACACCACCAAAGGACGGGTTACCGCAAGAAGTGCGATACATTTCCGCTTATTATGTCTACCCGTTCTGGAGGTAAATGGGTTTGAAGGGTTGGGTAGACCGATAGCCGGTCAAGAAAGTAAGACTAGTAGGGTTCCGTTTTTACCGGTTTAGGTATCGAAATCCTAACAACGAAAACAGCTACGACAGCTACTGAAGATGAGGGCCGCATAAATAACACCCGCTACTCTTTATTCGAAATGTTCTAGTTGCAGTCGATACATCACCATATTAATCGTAGCTACGCTTTCGATCTAAATCACGTTTACAGGAATGCAAATAGAATCCATTTGCCTATACACGTGGTAATTCACATCCCAGTATTAATGCCACCTCGTTTTACAAGTGCGAACATTCCCATTGCTAGCTATCTTAAGAAACACTTCGGCTAATGAACGTTTTCTGGCTGTGGCGAGTCTAGTGGAGAATTCGAAACAGTGTAGAATACGTTTGGCAGCTATGTAGCCGTTTATTTCCTAGGGTGGTGCAGAATTATCCTACTAAATTTACTCTCTAATAACAGTATTTTGTTATTTCGATAAACATCCCGAATGATTGTCATATAAGCGGTGACACAAAGGAAGAAAATTCATGTTTTTGAGTCCAGAAAACTCTATGCAACAGAAACTGCAGATCATTTTGCCATTTTCATTGCGAAATTGCCGGCTTATTCATGTCTGGGGTAACAATAGAGGGCTGTTTGCCTGGGTTGTCTGCTAGCGTAGTGAAAGGAAGATCTAGTTTGTTTTCGGTTCTAATCTCGATGGAGGCAGGTAGAATACCAGTAAAGCAATTTTAAGAAATCCTCGCGCACCCAATACGTTTTATCGCTACCTTTTTCTGTACTGGCGCCCTGTGGATGTCAATATGACACTGTTGTAGAATTTCATACATGTTACTACCTACTTTTTCCGCTTCTGTCAATACTGGAATTGACTTAAGTTTGACACTGAATGATTTTTAACTGAATTTCGTTATGAATCTTCACGCATTGCTAAATTTGCACACTTTCATGGTTGGTCAGCAACGATAATCCAGTATGACTGGTCTGAACGTTGACACAGACCGTTTCGCGGCCGAATGCTGATAATATTTTGCTATTTCGTAACAATCTGGGGTCTTTGTCTTACTAAAACAGTTATGTTATGTCGATAAGTTGAAATTCATTTTAATGATTCAGTTCTTACCAATTAGCGTTTCTTCTTTCAGTTCTGTCTTATATTTGCGTGTTGTGTATAACACACTAATCTGCATTAATATAGTCTTACAAATTATTGAAAACAGTCTAAAAAAGTTCAGATAGTTTGTCAAATTCACGCCTGTGCATAGTATGTTGGTAGCACTTCGTCGCCTTGCCTGTTATGCTGTGTAGCAGACTTTAAAGCCGTGCAGGTCAGCACAAAGAAAAGGCGAGGGGTCTCGCTCGTTTTGTCCACGACTGTACATTGATGCAATTGTGCCACTCTGGCATATGTGTTTTCCAAGCACCGATGTTTCCAGTATGCATGTTATAATTTGCCTTTCGTAACTACTACTTTTTCTGTTACGGTAAGCCAAGTATTTTTGTGCCTTACTTTATCCTTGCACAGAGCTGGCACAAAACGACAGATATAAAATGCCATTATCTACTTGTTAAAGGTTAATTATTTGAACAATTTACGTGTCTGTCCATATTACTGACTCTGACTTTATTTATCAAATGAACTGACTACAAGGAAAGTTATTTACCGACTTCAAGATATACAAAAAAGCTCTGACATATTGGCTTTCTTTTTAAGCTGTCTTATTCGTCTGAAGAACTATGATGCAACTCATGCGGTAAAGTTCACGCATTCGTTACGTTAGTTGAGATTGAGCTAAAAGGCGTCTTATTCGTCTGAAGAACTAAGATGAAGTTCATGCGGTAAAGCTCACTCTTTCGTTACGTTAGGTAAGATAAAGCTTCGATGGAGAGCGTCTATCATTACTTGATGTAAATTTGTAGGCAAATTATTCCTTGAAACAAGAGAGACCTGCAATCATTTCCTTTGCAGTATGACTCATTATTTCCGCTGTTATAATGAGACTTCATTACGTGCTTTCAGTAAGTTGCATTATGTTAAACATAACAACGGTCATTTTTATATTCAACATTCTCCTCTATTTTCCGCCCTCAGCATTCTCTCAGAGCAGTTAACTGTCTCACAAAAAAAAATGGCTCTGAGCACTATGGGACTTAACATCTATGGTCATCAGTCCCCTAGAACTTAGAACTACTTAAACCTAACTAACCTAAGGACAGCACACAACACCCAGCCATCACGAGGCAGGGAAAATCTCTGACCGCGCCGGGAATCGAACCGGGAACCCGGGCGTGGGAAGCGAGAACGCTACCGCACGACCACGAGATGCGGGCAACTGTCTCACAATTTCTTCACATAATCCAACCGCATTCGCCAATTCTTGCTATAGACAGTTAGCACCAGTCTGTCCGCTGATGAGGTCCATCGCTAGCTGCCCCACTTGGTGTCACTTTCCACTAACTTATCGACTGACTCCTTGGGGTAGCGATCATAGACCACATGTGATGATTTCTACCCATTACAGCAGTCTTTCCCTAATTTCTTTGCTGAATTGTCGTTTCTTCCAATCAAACTACGAAACGCAGTGGGGACTGAGTCAAGTGCTCATAACATAGTACTTTCATTAATGAAATGTATCGGTAGTTGAGTTGGCCAATAAATACAGACACATACATAGAGGTAACACATAAAGAAGTTTTTTTACTGCCTGTAACTTAATA
Organism: Schistocerca americana; assembly: GCF_021461395.2. Lineage (NCBI taxonomy): Eukaryota > Metazoa > Arthropoda > Insecta > Orthoptera > Acrididae > Schistocerca > Schistocerca americana. The sequence continues at coordinate 358,076,722 of NC_060123.1, forward strand.
ATTGACTTATATATACAAATGAGTGTTGTAGGTTTGTCTGTAGTTCTCATTGGATGAGTTACGTACAATGACAAGTAATTTCTTCACAGAACCAAATAATCTTGAATGTCGAAGCAGTTAGAAAGTCACTGAATACTTAATAATAGCGTTGTGGTATGTTGATAATAGTGTCCTCAGTGCCACGTTCTGTTATAATTGTGATAAGTCTATCGATGTACTAAATCTTGGTGCGAAGCTTTGAGTGCGGCGGGGAGTGAGGGGAGGGCGACGATGAAGCGGGCGTCTTTGCCATGGTGTTTGGTGTTGTTCAGGAGCTGGATGTGGTACGATGGAAGATGGTGCCAACCAATTTGTGTCCCAACACTCTTCTTGTCAACAACCGAGAACATCTGACGAAAACCCGAGGTAGGAAATCCACCCAGCAGCACATGACGCTGTACCATTGGCCCTGTCGAAGACGCAGGAGGCTCTACAGCAGGTGCACGTGCAACGTGTGTCACTCCGATCGCAGCTGTGTCTGAAGTAGCAGCAGCGGCTGCACATTGTAACCTCCCCACAATGAAATCTACTGACAATGACAATTAAACAAAAATTAGCAATCTGACTCAAATATAAATTCCTCACAAAAAAATTAAAGTCCATTCACTGATAAGAAAATTCAATTAAACCGAAATATCGGTCTTTGGCCCTGTCTAAAACAATCAGAATTAAAGTCTTACCTCATTGTAACTGGTAGTCAAATTTCTGCTCTTATTCTTGCGCACGTCTTCGAGGAACTGCATTGCAAATAATAATATTCCTTTTTTTGTGATTTTACTGAAATTTTTCTTCAAAGAAGTGGAATGAAATGGGAAGTGCAACGAAATCTTTAGTTCAAAAAAAAATAAAATTTTTGAAAAAAATGCTTTTGAAATAAAAATTATTATTGGGGGCACTTGTTAAAAATTAATTACAATAAATAAACTTTACATTATCTGATCATTACCTTAATTAATAATATACCTCATTCAGCCTCTTGACCAGAATGCCGACAGCCTACATCACACAACCGCACTGGGCTGCTACCACTGACCGACCGCTCTGCATGACGACTACTAGCGTACCGCTCGCAACTGTACTGCACGACTACTACTGACAGAGTACTCTACCCAACTAAACAGAGCTACTGACTGAGAACCGCTCGCAACACTCGCGCGGTCAAGCGCATACTCTCTGGTCAGAGACGCTGCACTGCCTCGCCATCGCTGCTACGTTACATATGTGTTTCATAACCCTCCACTGGGGGGGCAAAAATTTGGTAGCGATGGTGAGTCATTTGGACTTGCCAAGCGCGGCAAAACTTTTCTTAAATTAACAAACTTCTACAATTTACAGAATATTTAGATGTAGTACATAAATTAAATGTTGTGCACACGCACTAAGTACAAAATATCAGACAAAGACAAAATGTGAGTACAAAACATAGTAACAAATCAGAAAAATGTATATACAAATTATTTGACAGATAACAAAGTGCACAGGCACTGAAAAAATTCTTTAGCATATTCAGAACAAATAAACAGACTGGCAAAAAAAAATCCTGATGACAAGTGACATGAGTGCACATGCACTGGAGTTGAGAACATACAATGAGTAAGAAATGACATAAGTGCATATGCACTGAAGTATTGATCATACAGAATGAGTACAAATCATATTGAAAAATGAGAAAAATGCACGGGCACTGAAGTTCAATAGAAAACATATTAACACCTAACATAAGTGCACATGCACTGTAGTTCAGAACATATCATCAAAATAAAAAATGTATATACAATATAAAAGACAAGAGTGTACATATACTGTACTTGAGAACAAATCAAAAAAATGTCTTTAGCATTTTCGCAATAAATAAACATAATGGCAAAAAAAAACTCATATCGATAAGTGACATAAGTGTACTCGCACTGGAGTTCAGCGAATTGAAAAAAAATGTATAGCCATGAACATAAATGATGTTATCAAAAATGATTTTCACTATGTGACAAGAATTAGGATAGGAAAGGGAAGGATTGCATCATGGTTGTAGCACTTTAGATTGCACACAGCTGTTCTGAAAGTCCATATCTTTCCACAGAAGTACAACACCAAGTGACACAACTTGAAGTTCTTTTCCCATCAGAATTTATCAGTGTAGCCAAGACACTGAACTGTCATAGTAATGTTCCATGTTTTCATTTTGGCAGTACATTAGGTACACCAAACAGTGGGACCATAATAACGTCTTCATCGCTCACGGTGGTGGACAGCATGTCGTGTCAACACCACGCTCTTACAAGGCACACCAACGTAGAATTAGTGCAAAACCAAAGATAGTGCTCCATGATACTAGGATAAACAGGACAAATGGACATTGCAGTAATTCAGGGTAGTTAGCTTATGAGGAGAAGGACATTATGTCACATAATATTGACAGTTACAGTCTTCATTAATAGTTTGCGGCATTCATAGCCCAGTTATTGAACATTTCTGTACCAAGTATGTAGTATTACAGAAAAATGTTCATGAATTGTTTTACATAGAATCAGTAACCTTCTTTTCCTAGTTACAAAGCATTATTAAATAATCGCATTATTTTCCAGTTACAAAGTATAGCATAGTTAATTAATCATTTGTCATTTCAATATAGTATTAATCATTAGCCTTCTCCTAATTACAAAGCGTTATTAAACAGTCACATTCTTTTCCAGTTACAAAGTATGGCATAGTTAATTAATTATTTGTCATTCCAACAGTAATAATCATTAGCCTTTTCCTAATTACAAAGCATTATTAAACAGTCACATTCCTTTCCAGTTACAAAGTATGGCATAGTTAATTAATCATTTGTCATTTCAATAGTAATAATCATTAGCTTTCTCCTAATTACAAAGCATTATTAAACAGTAATTAAGATTCATTAACCTTCTAATTACAAAGCATAGCATCATTTGTCATTTCAATATAGTAAGAATCATATTCTTTTCCAGTTACAAAGTATAGCATAGTTAATTAATCATTTGTCAGTTAATTAATCATTTGTCATTCCAATAATAATCATTAGCCTTTTCCTAATTACAGTTAATTAATCATTTGTCATTCCAATATAGTAAGAATCATTAGCCTTCTCCTAATTACAAAGCATTATTAAACAATCACATTCTTTCCCAATTATAAAGTATGGCATAGTTAATTAATTATTGTCATTCCAATAGTAATAATCATTAGCTTTCTCCTAATTACAAAGTATTATTAAACAGTCGCATTCTTTTCCAGTTACAAAGCATAATTAAGAATCATTAGCCTTCTTCTAATTACAAAGCATTATTAAACAGTCACATCCATTTCCAATTACAAAGTATGAACATTGAAAACAAGAGCTAAATTATGGCATAATTAATAACAATTCATCGAGTGACATTAATTATTGGCACTCAGTGGCCAGCAAGAATTGAATAGAATAAAGCATAGTTCATCATTCAGTATTACTCAGATCATTACAAAGTCATTATTAAAAATCAGTTAATTACAGTCATAGCATTAATAATCATGGGCATTATAAGTAGTCTCATTACAATAAACAGTGGCAGTTATTAGCCAGTTACAAAGCATTATTTTATATATTTTTTTTTCCTCACTAAGAAGTCATTACTCAAGTGACATACTATTCAGAGTTGATCAGTATTATTCAGAATTATCATAAACTAGTGACATTATGTGGGACTGGTAATACATTTTTTTTTTTTTGTTAGCAATGCATTGCGTTGGGATCGATAATTAATTGCTGAGGCATAGCACTATTTATTTTTGACCTATTGTTGCAAATGAGGATAGGTAACGTCATTCGTCATGAGTCAGCTGTAGCAAGGTTATGTAACAAGGCAGTATATGTGATCACATTTATAAATGATAAACACAAATGGGTAAAAAACAAAAATGCGAGTACTAGAACAGGTATAATAAGTAACAGGTTTAGTAAGTATCATGAAAAGCTTCTCCTGGAAAAAATACAAAATGGATTATTGACCTGAAGGAAGAAACGCACACTATGCTGAAAAGTAGTGAACTTCGAATTAACAGGTAGTGAAATGTGTATAAAAATGTGTTCCATAGCTGTCCTTTCCAAAACTTTCCGTCATCCTACTATGCAATATAACACCTGCTGTCAAAACAAACTGCAACAAATACTTAACTAACTACATAGCATAAATACATAACTTCAACATTATCCTCATCTGTAAAGAAAAAAACTTCATTATCAATCACTTCATTATCCATATCATCATAACTTCATTATTATCATCACCTGTAAAGAAAAACTTCATTATTCATAATACCATTTCCTTCATTTTATTCATCAGTATTCATTATCATCTGCAAAAAATCACTTCATTACTCATTATACAACTATTCCTTATCTCTAGCATATTTCATAACTAAAACTAAGATGTGTAGTTCTGTCTGACAGCCTGCATCAATCACCTTGTATTCTGAAAGAAAAAATTAGTTAAGACTGCTATTCTACGATGAGTATAGTATATTCTTGTTAATGCTTGTTAATCCTGATCCATTTACTCTTCCTCATAAAGTTATTGCATCTTCTTTCGTTTATTCCGTAGGTGAAATTCCCATTTCTGTTGAATTTATTTCTTACACGCATCATTTCTTTCTGAAATTGATGAACAAAGATTAATGTCTTGCATTTAAATCATATATCCACTAAATAATTTACTGGTTTATGGTGACATAATTAACCATACAGCATAACATGACAGAAAACGTAATATGTCAAAGACATTGACAGTGTTCAGATGCAAAAATGTACACAGAATAATACAATGCAGCAGCAGAAAATGTAAAACAGTCACGATGTTGAGATGTCATAAGGCAAAAAAAAACGTCAAAGTCAACTGGTGTGTGTTATATCCTAACTATTTCACAATACATACAAACAAAACTAGAGTACAATCATATACACGAAAAAAATGGAAAATGTGCACGGTCTGATGTGTAACGACAAGAAAAGCGACCTGCTAACCTTACCTTGCCGGGCACTTGCCAAGAAAAATACGATAATCATCCGTAATTAGTCAGGTGAATATAATTGCATTAGTAAATGGTTTCATAGTGTGTTGAATCATAAAGTGTCTTCATTCAATAAACGGTTTAATGTTTGAGATATGGTGATTGCCTTTCGATTTTCTGGTTCTCAAAGTTTCGACGTGTACAACATTGGGGTGAGGGATGCTGCGAATCCGATATGGACCTGCATATAGAAGTTCAAATTTACTGCACTTACCTTTTAATTTTCTGGATAAATAGTGTGTACGTACTAATATCTTCTGTCCAATGCGAAAGTCGCGGCGTCTACAAATCTGTTTTTGCTGTCTTCTCCGGCGCTCTGCGGCACGTTTGATGTTGATCAGCGCAATGTCAATTATTTCGTGGTGTCTTAGTCGACGACATTTGGGGAAGTTGACTAATTCTTTAATTTTGTTTGGTGGTTCTACGTTTTTCAGTATAACAGACGGAGATAGCATAGTGGATTCATTTGGAATGGAATTAATGACATCTTGGAATGAGAGTATGTGTGTATCCCAATCAATATGTCTTTTGTGGCAGTATATTCTACACAGTTTACCAATTTCTTTTATTAATCTTTCACAGGGGTTCGAAGAAGCGTGGTATTTGGATATATAGATCGGAGAAATGTTTCTGGCTCGTAACATGCGTGTCCATACTCTACTACGAAATTGAGATCCATTGTCAGAAATTACTTTCATCACATGCCCTACATGAAATAGAAAATGTTTTACAAATGCCTTCGAAACAGTTTTGGCAGTAGCTTTGCGTAATGGAGTGAAAGTAACAAATTTTGAAGTGAGCTCAACAGCGACAAAGATGTAGCAAAAACCTCTGTTAGTTCTCGGAATCGGACCAAAAATATCTACAGCGGCCATGTGTCTTAATTTAACAGGTACAATGGGATATAAATGAGGAATATGTGAAGTGGTGTCTGATTTAGCTTTCTGGCAAATTTTACAAGACGCTAAAACTCGTCGTATACGTTTCTCCATGTTAGTAAAATAACAGTTCTGTCTCAGTATAAGAAAACATTTTCTTGCTCCGTAATGTGCGTAACTTAAATGAGTGTACCAAATTAATTTGTTAACCAGTTCGTCAGGAATGCATAATAACCAATTGTTGCTGTCAGAATGGGAGCGGCGAAACAGAATGTCATTGCGTACAGTGTAGTGGTTCCTAATCGTAACATTATTCTTATCTTGCCAAAGGTGTTTAATTTCTTTCCACACATTGTCTTTATTTTGCTCCTTTGCTATGTCCTGTAATGACGATGAAATAAAGTTTTCAAATGCAACTTGCTGAATGTACATGACACTGAAATTTGTTTTGCAGAAGTTGGTTGCTACTTCTTGCTGATTGTTGCTGAGAGAACGCGATAGTGCGTCTGCTATAACATTTTGTGTGCCGGGAATGTGAACTATTGTAAAATTAAATTCTTGTCAATAAAGTTTCCATCTGCTTAATCTGTCGTGAGTAAATTTGGCCGAAAGTAAAAATTGTATCGCTCTGTGGTCTGTGTAAACGGTGGTATGTCTGCCATAAAGAAAGTGCCTAAATCTCGTGAAAGCCCATACAACGCATAATGTTTCAAGTTCTGTAACGGAATAATTTCGTTCAGCAGGTGACAGAATGCGGCTTGCAAACGCGATGTTTTTAATTACTATTGAACCATCTTCTTCAATTTCCTGGAAAATGTGTACGCCCAAAGCGGTATTGGAACTGTCAGTGGCAATGGCAAAATTTCTGGTAAGATCTGGGTGCGATAAAATTGGAGCATTCAACAAAGCATGTTTCAGGTTCACAAATTCAGAATGTGCTTGCTTATCCCAAGACCAAATTGTGTTTTTACCTGTTAATTGGCATAATCTGGGTGTGTCTAAAGCAGAGTGATGAATAAATTTTCGAAAAAAGTTAATTAAGCCCAAAAAACTGCGTAATTGTTTCTTCGTCGTAGGAACACTAATGTCACGTAGAGCCTGAAGTTTTTCCGGATCAGGCGCAATGCCTTCTGCTGAAATTACGTGTCCAAGAAATTTTATAGAAGTTTTGCCAAAGTGCGATTTACTAAGATTAACTGTAAGTCCTTGTGCATGAAAAGTTTGTAACAGTTGCTCAAGAATCATATTGTGATCAGACCAGTTAGCTTCTGCAATAAGAATGTCGTCTACATACGTCGTAATTCTGTCCTTAAGTTCTGTCGGAAGTATTGTGTTCAAACCGCGAATAAAAGCTGCAGAAGAAATAGTTAAGCCGAACGGTAATTTACAAAATTGATAACAGTCGCCAAAACAGAGAAAAGCTGTATATTTTCTGCAATTAGGATGAAGTTGAATTTGCCAAAACCCCGATTTCAAATCTAGTGTAGAATAAATAGCAGTACCATGAAATTTCTGTAAAAGTTCCTCTAAAGTCTGTGGTCGATCTGTTTCATTAATAATAATGTCATTAATGTGACGTGAATCTAGTACAAGGCGAAGTGAGCCATCCTTTTTCTTGACAATATGTAGCGGATTTATGTACGGACTAACTGCTGGTTCTATAATTCCTTGGTCGAGCATATCCTGCAGCTCTTTTTTAACCTGTTCTCTGTAAATATATGGAATGGGATAATGTTTAGCTTTAAATGTATCGTGCTGTTTGACTTGAAATTCATACATAAAACCGGACATAGTACCAGGAATGTTGTCAAAAACTGTAGCTTGCTGTAAAAGAATTTTGTGTAATTGCGTTCGTTCGTCGTCTGTAGTTGCACTGCTCTCTTTAACTTTATCGGAAATCATTTGCATTACGTCGTAGTCAGCTTCGTCTGGAGTATTATAGTTGTGTACGAACGTATCCGTGAACAATGTAGGATTACAGTCTATGTTATGTGTTGCTGAAATGACCTCTGTGCGGTTAATTGTTTGTTCTTCCGCAGATAAAGAGTGCTGAAATTCTAAAGCCAATTGTACATTTTCATCCTTTAACATTAAATAAGAATTCTGAAAATCTATAACAGCGTCGTGTTGTACCAGAAAATTCGTGCCTAAAATAATGTCTGTTGTCAATAAAGGAACAATCCAAAAATTAGAGTGGAAAGTATGACCTCCAATACAAAATGATAAATGCGTCTGTAATTTAACGTCTACTCCTTTACTCGGTACTGCTCCTTTCACTTTTGTTTTCCCTAATGGTAATGTCGGATACGTATTCTCTTTGTTACACTCGTTAAAAGTCTCCTCATTTATTACTGATATAGGTGATCCGGAATCGATTACTGCTGAGAATTTCGATGAACCAATTTTAATTTCGATGACAGGATGTGAAATAGTTTTCTCAACAAATGGTCTTTCCTGTAAGAGAGTGTCTCTGATAACGTCAAAAATAATTACATTTTCACGAACAACATTTTGCGTGTCAAAGGTAGTGCTTGTATTATTGGAAGATGCGATCTGTACAGTATCTAGTCAGATTCTATCTGACGTGTTATTATTATTAGGAGGATTCTGTGGCATTTCTACTATTTGAACCGTTCTATTACTTCTTCCAGACGTATTACGTTCTGGATGGTATCTACTGTCGGGTTCATTCATGAGAATATGTTCTTGTGAATAATTTTGCTGTTGGTGAGACCGACTGTTATTATATGTACGCTGATAATTGTGCTCGTCGTTTTTACGTCTGTCGTAATAGTCATTCCTATACGGTGCATTACGATAGGAATTGAAATACTGTCTTCTTTGTACGTAGTTGTTTCCTTGCTGACGTACGTTACTATTTGTTGTATCAGGGACTATACGTGCACGCGGCGGAACATTAAAGCCTGGTTGACCTTGTGCATTCCATTGTTGGTTAGGTATGCTAACCGGCTGGTTTTGATGTTGTTGTTGTGAAATACCTCTATTGTTACTAAAGTGTGGTTCCTGTTGCTGAAAATTTTGACCATATTGATAATTAGAATTTTGGCTGTTATTAGAGTTTTGGTAGTTGTCGTTCCTAAAGCGTCTGTTATCTTTCCTATTGAAATTACGTGTCTGATCATAATTGCTGTACTTTTGTTGACCTTGGTTATTATACGAAAAGTTTTTGTTTACAAAAGAATAATCAGATTGATGTACTTCCAAGAGCTGTAAAAGATCTCTGAATGCTGAAATGTTTTCTTTTTGCTGGCCCGTTAGAAGTGACACTCGTAATGACCGTGGTAATTTAGAGATGCATAATTGTATAAGTGCGGATTCACTGTACGGTTCACTTAGGAACTGGTTTTGTTGTACCATGTGCTCAAAAAATTGCGTCACACTGGGAAAATTGGAGTTCTCGTAATTCGGCAAACTAATCAACTGATCTTTAATTCCGCGCTGTGTCGTCTTCGACCAGTACGCTGACAGAAAAGCATTCTGAAACTCTTCTACTGAATAGCATTGCCTCGCGATCGGTCTCATACGAGTTGCCGGTTCGCCTTCCAAAAAACTGCAAATAAATTCAAGTTTGTGTGTTACAGGCCAAGTCGGTGGAAGAGCAAAGCTAAATTGTTGAATCCAATCCAGTGGGTGAATCTGCGTTCTATCGTTTTTGAAAACCTTAAACTTTCTCACTGACAGAAAATGTTTGTAGTCGAAATTATCATCTCTGTGTGATGGAACAGGTTCAGGATCGTAAGAGAATCTATTGAACTGTGGTTGATCGGAATCTAAGTCCCGTACTCTCTGTAGATTACCCAAATTATACGCGCTGCGTGAGTCTGACAAATGTTCATAAAGTGGCGTCTGTTATGGTATGTTATTAACTGAAATACTTTTCATCTCTGTTACTTCTTGTTGTAAACTCGATAACTTTCTACGCAACGTGTTATTAGACGAATCGATCTCATTAATTGTCTGCTGTAAATTTTGAAATTCAGGTGTTTGGTTAAATGAAACCGGTGCAGTATCGTCTGATTTATTGTCATTAGTATTTTCGATAACATCAATACGACTGGCCAATTCATCACATTTTTCAGTCAGTATTTTAACCTGATCATCGGTTTTAGAATCAGACGCATTAATCTGTTTTTGCAACTTACGTGTAGTTTCGCTCAGTTTTTTAACATCAGCTTTGATGACACCGCAATCCTGTGTTAGTTCTAATTGTTCGAATCTGTCTGTCACTGTTTGAATATTTACTGTGTGTGTATCTGTTTTTGATTTAAGATCAGAAATTTCATCCCGTAATTCCGCGTTCAATTGTTCTACGATATTAATTTTGTCGGACACTGTAGTAATATTATTGTCTACATACGTCTTCGCCTTCGCGAACATTTTACGTTTGTCCTCTTATCTTTGTGCAGTGATTGTTTCCATGACTTGTCGTTTTACTTTGTTTTGATCTTGAATAAATTTGCGGAAACGCGTATCACTGTTTTGTATGTGCTGATTAAAGCGCTCGTTAATCTGAGTGTTCTGCTGTTCGAATTTCGCGTCTATCTTTGCGTCCATTGTGCGCGAAAGTTCTACCGTCATTGCTTTAAACTCATCCCGTAATTGTGTAGCTTTTTCAGAGCATTGTTTAGCGACTCCGCTAATTTCGTCTCTGAGTGTTTCTGTTGCGGCTGTCTGCATTTCCCTTAATTCTTGCGCAACAGACTTAATTTCTTCGCTATTTTTTTGTGAACAACCCTCAATTTCCACGCGCAACCTTTCCTTAGTGTCATGGCACTGCGCGGCAACGGCTCTAATTTGTTCACAAAGCTGTCTGGAATTGTCGTCTAATTTTTCATTAAGCTGTTTGTTCTGTTCCCTAAGTTGTTTGAGATCTTCGGCATTATTGTCAAGTTTTTCGTTCTGTTGTTTGACCTGTTCACTGAGTTGTTTAAAATCTTCACTTTGTTTGTCTAATTTTTTGTTCTGTTCACTAAATTGTTGTTGTAGCAATCTTGCCATAATTTGTTCAAAGCCAAAGTTAGCGTTTATACTCTCTGTGCTGTTTAGTGGTGGATCTGGAACTTTCTCGCTTACTGTAACCATTTGGTTATTCTGAGATTTAGAAAAAGGTTTGTCAGTCGGATGTACACTGTCAGACATTATTTCGGAATTAAATGGATCCGTCGTACTCTCACTACACTGACCATTTTCATTCGAAAAATTTGTCTGTACATTACTTAGATTTTCTAAATCGGGTGTGTTAAGCTCGGCAGCGCTCATTACTATAGACCGCTCCGCGTCATCAATTGTCGTCAAATTAACAGACGAGACAATTGAGTTCGCTTGTTCATCATTAAGGTAAAAGTCATCACTAGTGGTTGGAATGCATTGATTGTCAGTGAACGCAGGATTGTCATCACTACACTGCGTGTCACATGTCCTATCGGTAAAGTTGTTGAAATCGGTAGTTTCGTTCGTAATACCTCGCGATACACTATTCACAGTCTTTCGCGGCATTTTTTACAACAGTCAATTATTCACAAAACAAATAATCACAAATGCAAAAGCAACACACAATTACAACAGAGCAAAGAATTGCCGTTGATCTGTGGAAAGAGAGTCACAAAATTAGTAAAAGCGTTGCGCCAAATCCTAATTATATCTAAGCAAATAAGAGCAGATATCTGACTGTCTTTCAAAAGATTCTCAACGAAATACGATCCTGGACTGGGTGTCGCCAAGTGTAACCTCCCTAGCAATTAAATTTAATGACAATAAAAGGGAGAATCGCGATCTGACTCAAATATAAATTCCTCACAAAAAAATTAAAGTCCATTCACTGATAAGAAAATTCAATTAAACCGAAATATCGGTCTTTGGCCCTGTCTAAAACAATCAGAATTAAAGTCTTACCTCATTGTAACTGGTAGTCAAATTTCTGCTCTTATTCTTGCGCACGTCTTCGAGGAACTGCATTGCAAATAATAATATTCCTTTTTTTGTGATTTTACTGAAATTTTTCTTCAAAGAAGTGGAATGAAATGGGAAGTGCAACGAAATCTTTAGTTCAAAAAAAAATAAAATTTTTGAAAAAAATGCTTTTGAAATAAAAATTATTATTGGGGGCACTTGTTAAAAATTAATTACAATAAATAAACTTTACATTATCTGATCATTACCTTAATTAATAATATACCTCATTCAGCCTCTTGACCAGAATGCCGACAGCCTACATCACACAACCGCACTGGGCTGCTACCACTGACCGACCGCTCTGCATGACGACTACTAGCGTACCGCTCGCAACTGTACTGCACGACTACTACTGACAGAGTACTCTACCCAACTAAACAGAGCTACTGACTGAGAACCGCTCGCAACACTCGCGCGGTCAAGCGCATACTCTCTGGTCAGAGACGCTGCAATGCCTCGCCATCGCTGCTACGTTACATACGTGTTTCAACATGTGGGTTCAAAAATGCCTCTGAGCACTACGGGATTCAACATCTGAGATCATCAGTCCCCTACAACTTAGAACTACTTAAACCTAACTAACCTAAGGATATCACACACATCCATGCTCGAGGCAGGATTCGAACATTGGACCGTGGCGGTCGCGCGGTTCCTGACTGTAGCGCCTAGAACCGCTCGGCCACTCCGGGCGGCGTGTATGTGGGCATCGCTCGATCGTCACAGCACAGTCGTCGGAAGACCCACGCATGATGATGCCGGATTCCCAGTTATGAGGACGCTACAGAAAGCTTCGTCCTCCTTGCGGAACTTCTTTGGGAAGTTAGCTTAAGAAACTGTGGTAAAAGTGAAAGAGATGCAGCAGCGTGTGGAGGCTACGACCATATAAGAGGTCTGCTGGCGAAGCATCGTGAGCAGGCGTAATGCGATAGGAACCCAGAAAGAAAAATAAACCATTTTACCTCAAATGCGAAGCAAGATGTTTGGAGACCTGGGCCTTGAGAGTGCGAACAAAACGTTCGGCTTCACCGTTCGATAGAGAAGATAACAGTGCCTTCTGATATGTTGAATTCCAGTTTATTGGAAAAATTGTTCAAACTCCGACAAACAAAATTGCAGGCTGTTATCCGAAACATTTGTTTCTTCTAAGCAGAAGACAAAAATGAATGCTTTGGTAGTGCTGCCGCTAGTAGTCGAATGCACTGGAAAGGCAGAAGGATATTTACACCATGCATCGACAGTAATGAGTCATCTTGTGTTACAGAAAGGACCAGCAAAATCAATATGAATGCATTACCAAGGACAGTTTGGTCGAGGCTAATTGAAGAATTCTTGCGCTGCACTGTCTTTGTTATCTGCACATGCGCTGCAGCTGGTCGTCAAATGCTCTGTTTGTTTATCCAGCTAAAGCAATGTACAGTGCTGGTTCTCCAGCTGCGTAGTTCTAACAGTTCCCCAGCATCCTCTATCTAATCGTTGTGCAAAGATGTGGGAAACACCGCTTTCAGTTTTTCTTTAGGAGACTGCAATAAAATGACACCATTCCGAAGACAAAGGACGGTGTGTTGTTCATGGTAATCATAATGATTGACCTTGGTCAGTAACTGGAAGATCCACCGAGAATCAATGGGAAAAGCCAGTAGTGCTCGTCGATCAGAATGATCCATAGGAAAACAATGAAGTTGCGATGCGTCAAAATCTGAGTGATTTTTCATAGGTAAGTGGGATAGAGTATCTGAGTTTGTATGCTGTACCGTAGGGCGATGAAGAATTTTGTGTTGATAATTGTAAAGAATTAGTGACTAACAATGCAGCCTCTGTGTTGTAGGTTCAGGTGCTACTCTCGCCAGAAGAAAAAGACCAGTCAGCAGCTTATGATCGGTCACATAAAACGTTATCTATTATACAGATATTGATGAACCAAAATTATGGATGTAGCTTTTTTTTTCAGCTGACTGTAGTTGATTGTTCATCATCTTAGACACGAATGATAAGGGGCATTCCACGTCGCGAAACATTTGAGATAAAATTACACGTACTCCATGCCACGACGCGTCAACTGCAAGCACTACTGGTTTTTGGGTATCGGAATACCTAAGACTTGGGCGATGAGCAATGCATGTGGTAAACCCTGAAAAGATTGCTCTCATTAAGAGAAACTTTTTTATGTTGGAGGTGATACAAAGAAGCGGCTATTTGCGCTGCCTTCCGAATGATTTCTGAAGGAGTACGTCAGACTGCCAGGAATCATATGGTTACACCGTTGCTTCCGACAGCAGTTATCGTGTGCCCTGCGAAACTGGGAGCGAATCGAGTTAAGCATGGTCAGTGTTGCAACAACAGGTACATTAAAGCGAAGTTCCAGACACAAAGGAATTAAAGATATTAGTTGCCAGTGAGCACTGATTTACATCAACGCGGCAAGTGAAAATTTGTGTTGAACTAGGATTCGAACCAGGGTCTGCTGCTTATTAGGCAGATGCAATGATCTTTACACTATCCGGACACCGTGGTCACTGCAGTCATATGGACTCCCTACCCAAACCCAGATTCTCACCTTACACAGCATACTAATGTTGTAGCGGGCCTGCTCATTAGCCTCATTGATCGCGGTATCTCGCCTATTCCCGTACGATTTCGATCTTGGTGTGCATTTGCAGTGAGGGGATCATTGGCTGACATCACCTTAATTTTAGGATATATTCAAAGGTTATTTCTGCGAAGTCTTGAAGTTCCTGAGCTGCATTTACTTCAAGCAACCGAGAAAAAGATTGCAATTCCTTATAATCCGAGCAAATATTCTGTTGTCAGAAAAGGTTTTGAACACTGGCATTACGAGACATTAATTTAGATGAATTTACAGTTTCTAGTCAGTGCCTTGAGTTCAGCGATTCAGTCCTTTTATGACTGGTCAAAACGATGACGCGTACGAAAAATTTGAATTGGGCAGCAACTAACTACATGGATCTGAGCTTCGAAGAATCGTCTAGTGTGCGAATAATGTCTTCACTGGTAGGATTCTAGGCTGTAACTGAGAGAACAACTTGTAACACAGTCGTAAAATATCCACTCCTACCAAAGAAAAGGAATGGAGAGTGGTGATTCACGTGATATGCTGTATGCAGCGAAGTGTTCCTCTAGCTGCAAGCGGCAGTCAGTCCATTTCTATGGTTAGCATCAAAAGAGCGGATGGTTGGAGGCAGATCCTGGCCGCTGGTATTCTGTGTTAACGTTACTGATATTTTCTCTGTTTGTGTGCCTCTATCCATCTCCGAATAGCAGTGAGCAAGGAGGTAATTTGTTGGCTCTGAAACAGAATATGACTGCCAACGCGTGCACCGGACACGTCGGCAGTAGCCGTAAAAAATAATACTTAACGCCAGTTGGCGGAAAAATCCGATCCTCATCGCCAATTGACTTTTGTTCTAGCAGAAACTGTCACCAATACAGATAGGTATCTGCAATAACGTAATGGATTAATAAGTTTATTTGCAATATGCACACTTCACAATTGCGCTATGTGTAACACTGAATGCTATAGATTCTTCTGTGGCACTGAGTTACATATAATGATGGCAATGTTTCTGACGGCACCAAAAAAGACTTAAATGCTGAAGTACTTAGGAAGTCTCTGAATATAATAATACTTGATAGCATCGTGCTGCACTAGTGGGATGTCCTCACTCCCGTCTTCTGTGCTAATATTGACAAGACTACCGATGCACGAAATGTTAGTGCGAAACTCTGAGTGCGGCTGTTTAAAAATAGGAACCGGCCAAACAGAGTAACATGCAGTGGCATCTAGCGTCCTCTGGTGGCGTGCATGCTCGGTGCCACCAGACGGGGAATGGTTCAAATGGTTCAAATGGCTCTGAGCACTATGGGACTTAACATCTACGGTCATCAGTCCCCTAGAACTTAGAACTACTTAAACCTAACTAACATAAGGACAGCACACAACACCCAGCCATCACACCAGACGGGGAGCAGCGTGCGATGCAAGAGCGGTGCTCTCCCGACAGCGCGATGGCTGGAGTCGTAAAAACCGGCGTCTTCCACTAAGCTCAAGCGGCGTGCGGTCGGTGAAGGCGCCGTCGTTACTACACGAAGTTTACTTGTTTGCCACTGAATGATATGGAAGTTGTATTGGGATGTTTCCGCAGAAAAAATCATCTTGCAGTTTGGACCTGCTATTACACAGTAACATCTGACACACTTTGTACAGACTTAACGGGTAATGGAACATTTCCGGACAAACTTCTTCGTAACCTGATGGTGTGCCTCAGTTTCCCTCTAACAGCCGTTGTGAGCTATATGACAAATAAAATGATTATCACATACTTACGTTTCTGTCTCTTGAATGTCCGTTCATAGGTTTGACCTATGGAACTGATTCATGCTCTAAAGTGGGAAAACAATGTTTACAGCAAATGGCAGGTGGAATATGTAAACTCTTTCGATATCGGTCCCCTCGTTCATCCTCATTATTGGCCAGATCTTATGCTAGGCAACAGATGAAATCCTTATCAAGTCGTCACACTGCCAACCTTCCTTATTTGCTCTGATTTTTCAACATCATTGATATAAATGTAAGATAACCAGCGACTTTACAGCAGATGATGTTTTGTAAGTTCTCGGAGTACTTTCGTTTAGTTAGGATCAAATCTTCGGCTAGAGCTTCTATAGGACTACCACAATTTCGATTCCATCCTGTTCCTTTATTAGGAATTAAAACTCCAATATAATTTTATTCCAAACAGCAGTCACTACTTGTCCCGTAGAAACACTTTTATGAATTCTGCAAATGTCACTTTCATTACATGTCACCTTTTCGCATTTTTTAGTATCTGTATCGGTATTCCGTCAATGGAAGGTATTTTCATTTTTTCTCACCTGTCGACTGGACGGCATACTGGATATTGCACTCTGAAGAGGTGTGTGCGCTGCTCTGAAACTTCCTGGCATCTTCGAGCCACGGGTACGGCACGCACTATTAAGCTGCCGGGAAGTTTCAAAACAGTGAACACTCCACTGAGGACTGCAAAGTTCATACTGGAAACAGTGCCGTAAGCTGTGGCTAAGCCGTTTCTCCGCAATATCCTAACCAACGAAAAGCTGGGTGTGATGGGATGGGAGGAGGCGTGGGGGAGGAATCTTTTATTGCTCGCGGATAGCTCAGTACGTAAGCACATTGCCTGTGAACGAGGGAAGGCTCCAGGTGCGGGTCTCTGCCAAACAGTTTATCAATAGCTTTTGTTATGTGTTCTCTCAGTACCTAAGCATTATATGAATTCTGGGCTTTATTATCAATCTGTTATTTTCACTGAATAAAATGTGTAATTGAAGGGGAGGATCGAACACTCTCTCTCGTTGTGGTTTCCTCCTGACCACGCTCACACTTCACCTCCTGTGTGTTGCAGTGACGAAGCTGGTGCACCCGAACGCGACGGGCATCCTCGTGTTCGACAGGCAGGAGTACGAGGCGTCGGTGCCCGAGGACGCCGCCGTCGGGCACCACGTCGCCACCGTCTCTGCCACCAACGTCCGCAATCGTGAGTAGAACGTTAGGCCTACCACTCTGCTACTGCTGGCGTACCGGAAGTTCGGTCACGAATACGCGTCGTCTAAGAGTATGCGCTTTAACGTTTTCTGCGTTGGCTACACTTGCCCAGAAATGTGAATATTCTTAACGCTTTTTAAATAATGGAAACGTTATTAACATTCTACATCTTTACTCTTCATGTCTACACATTTACACTTCTCTGCAGCCAGAGGACTCCAAATTGTAGCGTGAAACGTGACGTTGTGTATCGAAACTATGCCGGTGCGTGAGAAACAGAACCTGTAATAACATTTCGAATTGCAATAGAGCGCCTACACATAGAGCACCATCTTCAGCATGACAATTCCAGACCTCATACCAGCCCTGCGACGTCTGCAACAGTCCGAAGCCTTAGGTTCAGTGTTAACGATTGTCCTCCACAGTCCCGACAATGCCTTGTCCTATTTCCATCTGTTTAGAAAACTTCACATCTTCACGCTTTTACTTTGACAGCAATCAAGCGGTGCAAACTGAGGTGAGCTTGTGGTTCCCTCAACAAAGTCAAACATTCTGCAGTGACGGTATCAACAAACTTGGGTAAGCTGAGAGAAATGTGTTCGTCAACGCGGTGGCTACATTGAGAAATCAGTATGAAGACATAGAGAATGAGGACATAGAATGTTGATATAGTGTCTGTAATTTCAAGACTTCAAGAATTTTCTCACAAAAATATCGGAGGGAATACTTTTTCGCACGCCATCCTTTTTTTTTTTTTTTAATTCTGTAAGAATGTACTTTTGTTAGAAAGGAAAGTAACATACGCACCTCATAATTTAAGCGATTTTAATTGAAACACCACAGCAGTTTGTTTACAACATTCATTGTTAAGTCTAAATAGTACTGCTCCCTTGCTTACGAGGTGACAGCTGTCTGACGTGTGGTGGGATCTAACGACACATTTGACATTTTGTGAACTTCTGGTCTAGAGTGTTCTCCATTGCGTTGGTTTATTCACAAATGCTTAGTGTCGGACAGCAACAGTGAAAAAGACAGCAAGAGCATTAGGGTTAACGGGAAATAACCCGTACAAGCGTAGCGTTTGTTTAGCCGATAGCAAGGGACGAAAATGCAGTTCTAGATAATCAAGAATACTACAGGATATTTGTGCGGCATTGTTAGAATTCAGTACCTCGGCCGTGAAAGCGCTTACGCCCATTTATGACACCTCCTCTTTGCCAAAATGATCATGAGATAACCTCAGGGAAAATTAATCAATACCACTGCAAGTTTTATAGTTCAGATTTTAGACAATGTCGTGGTTAGCTGAGAGAGAGACAAAGCAGTGAGACTAGCATGGGCAAGAGAAAAGTCAAAACATTGTTGAATGTACCACAAGATTGTAAACGAGGTATTATCGTGAAAATACCCAAAAAAGGAGATTTACCAACTGCAACAACTGCCAGTACCGAGTTAGGTACTTTCGAGGATCATTTTAAACGTCATTAAGGATTCTGTGGAAGCACAGCTGAGGCTGGCGAGGTTCTGCTCCTCCGCTCCAGCTGTGGCGCGGCGCTTTGAAAGACAATCCTGTATTAATGCCAAATAAATATGTTATTGTCAGTGATCTTTTCTTGACGCTCTCGAGCGTAAATAGGTCCTCACGATGGGCCAAAAACTGAAAATACTTTCCTCATTATTGACGAAGAACGTTCTCAAACAGAAAACGAAGGATGAGGAGGATAACCAAGGGCAAAGAGAAAAAGAAATCAGCACATTCTACAACAATAAAAGGGACGTGATTTTATTGTTGAGTTGATACAGTGTGGTAAACGTAAGTTTCACGCGCAAAGTCCAGCAGGAGTTCATGCGTAGTCTTATCCACTTGTGTCACAAGCAGTGCACATTTAATGCTTTTGTGGCCTCGATCTTTTTTATGTACGCCTTAGGATTAAAATGCATTTATTTATACAATGGCTAATGCACAGCTGCTGAAATGGCATAATGGTGTTGAATACACTGTCCAGTCACATTAATGTGGCCACCAGTCGGAAATCTCAATAATCACCTCTTGCAGCTCGACCGGACAGTGTGGGAGTCATTGATGTTCTAGAATGTACCGGTGGAGATGTGGAGCCATGCCGACTCCAGCGCCGTAGCCAGATGCTTTAACATTCTTATTTGATTATCCATATCGCGAACAGCCCGATAGAGGTGGTCACACAGATTCTCGATTGCATTCAGTCTCGGAGAATTTGGGGTAGTATTGTGAACTCATCGCGGTCCTCTTCGGACAACGCATATACACTGCGAGCTGTGTGACATGCTGCATTGTCCTGCTAGTAGATGCCACCGTAACGAGAAAAAACAAACTACATGTCCCCAAAGATAAATCCATATTTGCGTTGATCCAGTGTGCCTTCGAGTATAACGAGACAACTTCGACGGATGCTGGAGCATAAAACGTCATTCATTTGAAAAGGCCACCTGTCGCCACTTAGTGGACGTCCAGATGAGGTATAGGCGAGCTAATTCCAGCGTTCGTCGCTGATGAACAGCAGTCAGCTAGAGTGCATGAACTAGGCGGCTGCTGTGGAGGCCCATAGATAGCGACTACCGTTGAGTCGTCATCCTTGGTTTACCTGGAGGTCATTTGTTCAACTGTTGCACGTCTGTTCGTCCCTGCACATCTCCGCAGCAGCAGTTTACCCCTGTCATCTATGACCCGTGGTGTACCACAGTTGCCTCGGCACCGGTTTTCGATGGCGCCATTTTGCCATGGGTGGTATTTTTTAAACACGGCGGTGCGCGAACAGTTTACTAGCTTAGCAGTTTCGGAAATGCTTTCACCTTTGCCCTTTCGGAAGTTAGATTAATCACCCCTTTTCCGCATTACGACAATGACAGAACTACTTTCCGCGTCATTCCAAAACACGACATGTACCCTGCACTGCTAATGCTGCAACCTGCCGTCTGTGAGTGGTTGTTGCACGTTGGCGTGGTTGTCATACTAATGTGACAATAGTAGATTACAATAAATGATTAAGTAGATTTCCAAGTTGTTTTCTCTCTCTCTCTCTCTCTTTCTCTCTCTCTGTCTCGAGTGCATGCTCTTATTCGAAACCCTCTTAACTGCCTATTAGTTCTCTATATCTCTATTTCTGTGTCAGCTAATGTGTCATCCAAAACTGCACCAACGACACTTGCGGCCAACGGCCGGTCCGCAGACAGACCCGGACCTCCACTTCTTTGGATGTTTCGGGTTATGTGCGGTCCATTCCACGGTGGTTTAAAGTATCATGATTTTTATCAACTAAAATTAAACTGATGCCAGGTAATGTTATTATCGCCGGTACGTTTGCAGCTTAATGAAACATCACTTGTAATGAAGAACAATTGATGACGTTAATAGAGCAGTTCCCTGCAAGCTTTGCCGACTAGACATTCACGATATTTTCTCGTCTGATTATAATTGATTAATTTCATGATGTGCATTTTAGAATATTCGGCTAAACTTCAGCGTATTCTTCAGTTAGGGTAAGGAGTACTTCTGATCGAAGAATACGGTGAAGTTTCTTCAAAAATGGCTCTGAGCACTATGGGACTTAACATCTGTGGTCATCAGTCCCCTAGAACTTAGAACTACTTAAACCTAACTAACCGAAGAACATCACACACCTCCATGCCCGAGGCAGGATTCGAACCTGCGACCGTAGCAGTCGCGCGGTTCCGGACTGAGCGCCTAGAACCGCTTGACCACCGCGGCCGGCGAAGTTTCTTCATTCGAAGTAGATGAGAAGAGCAAGTGCCAATGCGTATAATTCTCGAATTATACATTATGCATTGTACCTGAAGCGAAAGTGATACTACCTTCACTGACCTTGGAACAATTAATGAAAGCAGTTTTTCCTAGTTAACGGAAGTCACCATGGACTCTAGGTTTCCATAATGTGGTTTATCTACCCGTAACTTATTTCAGATCATAGTGCTAGAAAACAGCGTCATTTATCAGACAAGCAAGCAGTGTATACAATATCCTTCTACAAAAATTTACACAACCTCTTCTACGTCGGTACCAGAAGACTACAGCTACAAGGAAGGTAAGTGCGTCAAGGTAAGAATCATACAACTAACTTTCATCTCATCAGAAAACTGTATCGGTTTAAAAAGACTAGATTCCCCGGTCTAGCCGGTGAAGAGAGCTTACATTTAGGCTCGCCTGGGAGGAATGTACTCTGGTAATGTTTCCGTAACTCAGAGCCAGTGTCAACCATGGGTTTTATTTTACTAAATTTCTTCCTGTGTAGTTTCTGTTTAGTGTTCTATTAAGAGCTCCGACGGATAAGAATGACGTTTCGTGAGCGACAGGCGACGGGACTCGTTTTAAAATATGACTGATCAAGCTCTTGTAGGTAAAGTCCAGATTAAGACTGAAAGGCGAACGATGACTATTTTCTGTAGGTAAGTATGAATATAGTCTCCCAGATGGGAACAACATGTGGCAGCACGTATGAAACATATTGCCTAAGAACAGGCAAAAAGTAGGTTTCGACATTATTTACCGGGCGGGTTCACAGAAAGATATTCCATACTTGTCAATCTTCTGTGGGGTATTCAGGTACTTGCAATTGATCAGTTAAGAAGTGAAAGGAGATTAATGTTCTCATTGAGTTTCACTTCCAAGCATAACACCTGGTGATTTTTCAGGAAACAGGTTATTAGACGCACACTAGTGTGACAGCATGTAACAAAGTAATGGATGTCATGCAGATACGAGGTAGTTCATGAGGTAACTTGTTGACAACGCATAAAATAGTTATTTGAAACGAAAATAAATAACTACATAAATTATTCCACAGGTACACTTTTCCTTTCTGTGGGCTGTAGCCTATTCATAACCAAGTTGTGGAGTACGAAGGAAGGTGAAACTCATGACAGGAAAATAACAAATATATAAAATATTCAAAGCTTCTGCTCCCACGGTGTCACTATCTTGGTGTGGTAAGGAGTGAGGGAAGGGGGGCAGGAAGTAGGGGATGACAATATGCAGGTTCAAATTTTGGTTATTGGAGGTAGCCTTCTTCTTTCTTCTCAGGCAAACCCATCCTCTCGCGACCTGCCACTACCCATACCCAACTGGGAAAGCTACTAAAATCCTTTCCCAAGTGGATAAAGGATAAACTTGACATAAAATTTAAATGAAACATCTGTTCACTTACAAATTGAATGTGAACATTACAGCTGTTTGATACCTTCAATCCCAGCTCGTCGGAACCTAGTGTCATGTGACATTTCAAAAAACAGGAACAAAATGTCATTGGTCAGATGCCAACGTAAGTCACGCTTGTACTACTTCTTCTGCGAAAATGTCTACTCGAGTACATACCCAGCTGCACGCACCACCAGCATTACTTTGGCCAGATCCTTTAAGTTTAAGACTGTGTATTTACTTAGAAGCAAATCAGTGATATTACAGAAATCAAACGATCATTCAACACACTGTTTCACTTGTAGATTTCAGACTGTGCTTCAGATATGCCACGTTTACAGTAACTGGATTTTATAATAAACTGTATGTGTTTTAAAATTTTCTGAAAATCCCTGAAACGTTGCCAAACTTTTCTCTCGGGCTTTAAATTTTCTTCTGCAATTTATTGTTTTATGGACGTGAACTGTCTTTAAATTTAGAGCACAGAAGCGTTGAAATATTGTTTCGTTCATTTGTTTCAAAACAACTGCTCGTGGTGAAATTTAGACCATGGAAGAAGGTATCTTTAGCTAGTGTAGTAAAATGTAGCGCTACTCAAATGCTATATGACGTCAGCAAGAAAGGAAAGAGGTGCACAGAAAATTCTACATAAAGTGTTATTTGACCTACGACAGAACGATTCTCACATTTTGTTAACACATTTTCCTAAGCTGAGCTATCTAATATATGTGTGATTCGCTACATCTTCGTGATTATCTTCAATGTCAACGGAAAACGAGATAACCTGCTGGTGGCTGAGACATCTTCATCTAAATAGTTTCATGAATTTCATCATATCTCAGATATAATATACTCTTACGTACTAAGTTACTGATTCAAGTATAACGCGAATAAACGTGAGTTCACGGTCCGGACATGTTTCTGAAACGGTTTACTGAATTGTTTCATGTAAAGCAACAGTTCTACAGGTTACAGTTTGAGCTTCGTCAGCAGTCAGCAGTCAGCAGTAGCGCTCCTCACGTTTCCTGACAACAGAAGGCTACGCTTCTCGGTGCAGCTATTAAATTTCATTATGAAATATTATCCCCATTAACACGACGGAAAGTAACTACAGGGTCGTACGCAATCATCAACAGCACATGCAGCATAGAATGCGTACCTGTGTTATGAGAGTTATGTCTGTACTTTCATCCAATGTGAGAGAATACCAGATGAAATTGCTCTCACTTACACATCACCTGTTCAGAACAATTTTGTTCTTTGTTTCCTATTCTGTTTTCATGCAGATAAGCTGATGTTTTCAAAACTTTATAGTTGGTTCGCCGGCAGGGGTGGCCGAGCGGTTCTAGGCGCTTCAGTCCGGAACCGCGTGACCGCTACGGTCTGAGGTTCTAATCCTGCCTCGGGCATGGGTGTGTGTGATGTCCTTAGGTTAGTTAGGTTTAAGTAGTTTTAAGTTCTAGAGGACTTATGACCTCAGAAGTTAAGTCCCATAGTGCTCAGAGCAGTTTGAACCATTTTTTTAGTTGTTTCGACAGACAATTTTGACCGTATCGAGCATGGATTCGTGATTAGATGAATGTCAGCATGTGTTCTATCCACGACATTAAATGACGGAACGGCACTATCGGAGAGAGGCAGCACAGCGGCATTCCGTCAGTGCGAAGTCCGAGACCCCGCAGCCCGGGTCTGACAGGCCCGCGTGGCGAGCGAGAGGGTGCCATAGCGCGCCCCACGGCGGGCACAACGTTCACCTGTCGGCCAAGCAGTTGATGGCGGCCCCTGCTGCGAGACCGCACATGTGGCGCATATTTAAGTAATACGTGTATAGAACCACACAAACAAGAGGCAATAGGTCGTAGGCTTGGGAGGATTTTAGAATAAGGTGTGGTGATTTTCCCCTCTTTCGGTACTATTAAGTGTATTTCACAGTCTTACAATTTTCGTTTTTAAGCCATTTCCATAAAGTTTTAAAATTTTAAACATGGCTATGAGACAGCAACCGCACCGGAATATGATAAGTAGGATATAAAACAGCCAACAGATTCCTACAAAATTTTACTTTTACCAGGTTTCGACACCGACGATGGGTGTGATCATCGGACAATCCACAATTACCTAAAAAATTATAAATAACCATCAACATACAGAAAAACTAAAGAACAGACACTAGTTAATTCGGAATAAACCTACAAGAAAGTTCATACGTAGCTACTAACGCACAGATTTAAAAACAGTAATGTGCTCGGACGTAAAAACATTTCCCCTTAAGCAGTTAATGTTAAAAACACATAAAATCAGAGTCATTGAAACTGACGCATATCTGGTAACTGGCAATAAGACTACAGCTAGATGGCGTAGTATAGTACACGCCGCTAAGGGCTGCAAGAGGTAACAGTCATCGGAGGTGGCATCGGACTTATTGGCTCACTTGCCGAATTTGCAACGTGGACACGAAACAAGTCGCGCCATCTAGTAACAATCGAAGGTACCAGCTGCTTACTTTACGAAAAATGTTTTAAATAGCGTATGTTTATCTCTCATGTCAATGGCGAGTATACTGCAAAATGAAAAGGACACCCATAGTCGGTGTCGAAACCTGGTAAAAGGAAAACTTTGTTGCAACCGATTGGCTATTTTATACCTATCATAACAATTACCAAAGTTTAAAAACTCCGCACTATCAACAAAAGCTTTCCGCAAAAATGACACCACCAGTTGAAACGGTGTGGATTATAATGCTACACTTACGCATTATGTGATTTTACGATTTGTCTGTTATAACTATTTCTCCTATTTTTGTAATTATATAACTGGTTTTTGGTAGGTCCCTTAGCTTCTAGCTTATTTTACAGTAATCACGAAGTGATGGAGATTTGATAGTGTTCTCTTTGTTAACAGTTACTACGTGATTCTGCACTAAAGAGCCAAAGAAACTGGTACACCGGCCTAATATCGTATAGGGTGTAGGGCCCCCGCGAGAATGTAGAAGTGCAGTAGCACTACGTGCAATGTACTCGACTAAAGTCTGAAGTAGTGCTGAAGGGAACTGACACCATGAATCCTGCAGAGCTGTCCGTAAATCCCTTAGAATGCACGTTGCAAAGCATCCCAGATATGCTCAATAATCTTCATTTCTGGGGACTTTGGTGGCCAGAAGAAGTGTTTAAACTCAGGATATGGTTCCTGGAGCTACTCTGTAGGAATGGACACGAATGGATGCAGGTGATCAGACAGGACTTTATGCACGTGTCACCTCCAGAGCGGTATCTAGACGTATCAGGAGTCTCTTGTCACTCCAAATGCACACGCCCCACACCATTACAGAGCCTCCACCAGTTTTAACAGATCCCTGCTGACATGCAGGGTCCGTGGATTCATGAGTTTGTCTCCACACTCGTACACGTCCATCCGGTCGATACAATTTGAAACGAGACTGGTCAGAGCAGGCAACATGATTCCAGTCATCAACAACCCAACGTCAGTATTGACAGACCCAGGCGAGACGTAAAGCTTTGTGTCGTGCAATTATCAAGGGTACACGAGCGGGCCTTCGGCTCCGAAAGCCCATATCGATGATGTTTCGTTGAATGGTTCACACGCTGACACTTGTTGATGGCCCAGCATTGAAATCTGCAGCAATTTGCGGGAGAGTTGTACTTCTGTCAGTTGACCGATTCTCTTCAGTCGCCGTTGGTCCTGTCCTTGAAGGATGTTTTTCCGGCCGCAGCGATGTCGGAGATTTGATGTTTCACCGGATTCCTGATTGCACGGTACACTCGTGAAATGGTCGTACGGGAAAGTCTCCACTCATCGCTACCTCGGAGATGCTGTGTCCCATCGCTCGTGCGCCGACTATAACAGCACGCTGTAACTCACTTAAATCTTGATAACCTGCCATTGTTACAGTAGTAGCCGGTCTAATAACTGCGCCAGTCACTTGTTGTTTTATGTAGGCATTGCCGACCGCATTGTCGTATTCTACCTGTTTACTTATCTCTGTATATGAATACGCATGCCTGTATGTTTCTTTTGCTCTTCAGTGTAAGTAACTGAACACTATTTTTTCAAGGAGATATTAGTAATCTGAGGCGCTCTGAAGTAATTGTGTAGGCTGATTCCTGTTACTAATGTTTAAAACGCGCCTGAAATTTAAAGAAATGTCAACACTACTGAATTTTGACTCTGAAGTCATTTACAGTGCATTAATTGGACTAAAATATTGCAAGCAGTCACAGTCACGGAAAATCTTATTACTTTAAGTTTATTGATAATGCGTGTACGGTCGATCCTAAGACGAAGAGTGTTCCAAAAATTGCACACTTTGCTCCGACGCCCACAAACAAGAGTCAGCGGCAGATTATACTATCTTATAAAGCTATACTTTGTACCCTCCGAATCCATCTAACTTGTTTGGTTAAATATTTTACTGTCCCTTCAATTCGTACATCATTTGACATGTCTATAGCGTTCATTTATCTTCGGATAGTTCTCAGCATTCCCTGAAATTTTACTTTTTTGTGTTAAATTTCCGCTAACGCGCTCGCGCTGTTGGGAAACTGCAGTGTCTCCAATGCAAATTGAGCACACACGTTTATCATCAGTACCTAAAGAAAAGGTATCCTCCAATTTTTTTCGAGTTTCCGACACTTCCTGTCCATTACGTGTTTAGGTTGTTACCCATCACAGTGTACCACTACGATAACAATTCACTGCAAGAAAATAACGAACTTCAACCTAGATCAACCTAGATTAAACAGCAGAGTGACCGAACAACTAAACGACTGAAAAGTTGCTATCGTCAGACTTTTATTTAAATGGTATTGGGCACCGCTCTATTCAGTCAAGTACTGTGATGGCACTCGCAACTGCGTCAGACGTATCATTGTTGTTACCGGCTTTTTTTGTTTATCTTCGGTGTAAAGTTGTGTGCTAATACCGAATAAACTTTCAGAAACAACATCCGTTTGTCTAATGAAAATGTTTACAATTCAGGAGGTAAGATGACCGGAATAAGTCCGCGGGCTGGGGTACACGCTCCTGAGGCACATTTCACTTGTAACAAGTAGACGGTATCACCCATTATGCTGCTACAGTACCGAATTATTTCAGAGTTAAATGTCAGTGTTTTGTTAATGTTAATAAAAGAAACGAATTTCTGGTATCTGTCTGGGATCATAATGAATATTTCATGAATAAAACCTTCAAGTTCACTAAAATAGTAACAACAAATTATTTTATTATTATTATTATTGGTAAGCAAATATAAGCCTATAGTATCAGGTTTCCTACCATCGGTCATAACACCGTCAATAATTTTGGGTGAAAATGTTGCCAGATCTCCTGTTCACTGTGTTGAAACTGCTGGATGTGAGAGAAAAAGAGGAATTCGTTTGTCAGCCTTGGTTCACAGAGGTTTTAACTCTTATTTTTCTTTGGTCCTAAGGGCTGTGTGCATTGTTTTGTGTAGCGGACCCGTGGGGCGCGGTTGTAGCCAGAGCGGCGCGGCGCGGCGGCGGCAGCGTCCTTTGATGTAGGGGCGCGGCTTTCCGACGACCCTCGTCGCTGCAGGCTGCGCTCTTCAGCAGGGGGCGGCGCAGGCGCGACTTGCCCGCCCTCCCAACTGTCCATTCAGAACAGTGACGTCGTCGGTGGTTCACAGCTAAATCGCAATTCCGTTCTCACAGAAAACTTAGACACTATCGCCGACATATTTATTTCGTGAGAATCAACATCTGTACTACTATTTAAGAAAATTCTCCTTTATTGTCTATTCTGAGATAAACATTTTTATTTGCATTACATGTTTGGGTTACTCAGGATAATCTTCAGATACAAGCAGTTGCGTCAGCAATAGACGAAACGGGTTGCGAACGCAGCTAGTTAGATCTGAAGATCATCCTGAGTCATTGAAACATGTAATCTAAACAAAAATTTGCAACTGAAACAAATGAGAATTATTTTAAAACTGTTACAGTCGGTGACACAGACTGAGTAAATTTCATCTGTCATCCTGAAACTGCAGCTAAGGTAGCATTCATTACAAGCCCATCGGACAACATAGTAGTTGGAGTACACTAAAAAAATGGCTCTGAGCACTATGGGACTTAACATCTATGGTCATCAGTCCCCTAGAACTTAGAACTACTTAAACCTAACTAACCTAAGGACAGCACACAACACCCAGTCATCACGAGGCAGAGAAAATCCCTGACCCCGCCGGGAATCGAACCCGGGAACCCGGGTGTGTGGAGTACACTGATCGGTTTGCAGCGCTGCAGTTGGAATAGAACTGGCTTTGCGAAGTATTTGCTAGTCGACTGTGCGAAATCATGGTATCAGACCTTATGAACTGCATTTATCACCTATGAGCCTACTGTCATGGGAATCTCACAGATGGAGGTTGATACGGATTATAATGTGCAATTTCGAGAGAGTTTCAGCTAAGCCACTGTGAGTAATGTTATGAGGCAACATTTAGCGGTAGAAGTTCCAAGCACCAATTTCGTTAAAGAAAAGGGATGTATACCTGCCTCCATGATATCATCTAAGGGCGTTGTGCAGACCCACTATAGGGGGACATGGTGTCAGTGCACGGCTGCTTACGGCAGTCAATTTTTCAGATCTTGGAGCCGCTACTTCTGGCTCAAACAACTCTTTAGTTGGTGTCATGATGCTGAGTGCGCCTCGGTCCAGTCCTACCACCAAGGAAAAATGCCTAGGAATGCAGGAAACTCAACCCTTGTCTTTCTGAACCATTTCCTTGAACGTTATAAAAGAATAACTTGGGAATAGATATAGGGTCATGAATATTATTACAAATGTATGTCCAGAATAACGAAACAACTTGTAACCGTTCGGTAACCGAGAGATTTCATGAAAAATCGATGTGAGAGAAAATGTGACAAGTAAAACAACTGAATCGTATGTATGTCTCCGCCATAGGCTTGCACCCATATGCATGACATGTATTTCGAGTGGTACATTCAAATAAATATGCTTCTTTAGTGTAAATTCCAACTTTGCACTGATTTTGTGACTATGGATACAAAATTACCACGACAGTGCAGGTCAATCTCGTACGCATGAGATGAAATATCCTCAACACCAAGAAGAACGTAAAAATCAGAATACCAAGTAAGTGAATTATTTTTGGGTGTATTACCTAATAATCAATATAATTTCAAAATAACTTCTTGGCTTTACCACGAAGTAGGCACAATGTCGAAGACAGTCTTCGGGCTCGAGTTCCGCCCTCCGTAAGGTTTCCACATTCCAGAAAGGTGATTAAAAATACTGATACTGACTATCTACCGGACAGCCAGTTTTCTTTCTAGAGAAGTATACGAACACCTCTGACTGTACTGATCCTACAGATTATCTAAGAAGATATGACGAAGATAGATAAATCGAGGTTTATAGCGTTCATAAATTCAGGACACGGTTTGTACAATCTCTAGGATTTTGAAGTCGTCGGGGATAAATTTCCATAGCGAAAGGTTACCTACAACTTACTCAAAATCGACAATGCAGTGATAAGAATGCAAGGACTTATAAGATAAGCAGTACTAGGGAAGGGAGTAAGACACAACTGAACCTTATAACTCAAGTTATTCGATCTGTCTGTAGAATAACCAGTAATGAAAACCGCGGAAAAATTTGCAAGAAGAGTTAGAGTTCAGGGAAAAGAAATAATAGTCTTTCAGATTTCCTGCTGACACAGAAATTCTGTCAGAGGCGTAAAGGGGTTGGATCACAATTTGGAAGAATGGATAGTTCCTCATAATATATAATAGGAACATAGGTAACCGTAAAGCAACGGGAACTGAGTGTGACAGAATTAACTCATGAGATTCTGGCAGAATTAGATTATGGAATGCGAAGTTCAGAGTGGTAAAATAATTATCATATGTGGGCTAGAAAATAAGCTATTACCGTGGACTACAGTAGATACAAAATACAAAATACAAAATTCGGTAACCGAGAGATTTCATGAAAAATCAATGTGAGAGAAAATGTGACAAGTAAAACAACTGAATCGTATGTATGTCTCCGCCATAGACTTACACCCATATGCATGACATGTATTTCGAGTGGTACATTCAAATAAATATGCTTCTTTAGTGTAAATTCCAACTTTGCACTGATTTTGTGACTATGGATACAAAATTACCACGACAGTGCAGGTCAATCTCGTATGCATGAGATGAAATATCCTCAACACCAACACGTACATTCTGGCAATAGAGATAGATACTTTTCTAAATACGAGAAGTATACAAATTTAAGTGTAAGAATGTCTTTACCGAAAGTATTTGCAGTAGTATAGCGTTATGTGGAAGTTCAAATGGTTCAAATGGCTCTGAACACTATAGGACTTAACATCTGTGGTCATCAGTCCCCTAGAACTTAGAACTACTTAAACCTAACCAACCTAAGGACATCACACACATCCATGCCCGAGGCATGATTCGAACCTGCGACCGTAGCAGTCGCGTGGTTCCGGACTGAGCGCCTAGAACCGCTAGACCACCGCGGCCGGTTATGTGGAAGTGAAACTCTTGTTAGTAGGCTGTTTAGGTTCTTATATTGGTAACGCCACGTAGCGCTCTGTATGAAAATCACTGGCTGTGCTGTGTGCAGTCTGTGGCTAGTTTGCATTGTTGTCTGCCATTGTAGTGTTGGGCAGCTGGATGTTAACAGCGCGTAGCGTTGCGCAGTTGGAGGTGAGCCGCCAGCAGTGGTGGATGTGGGGAGAGAAATGGCGGAGTTTTGAAATTTGTAAGACTGGATGTCATGAACTGCTATATATATTATGACTATTAAGGTAACTACATTGTTTGTTCTCTATTAAAATCTTTCATTTGCTAACTATGCCTATCAGCAGTTAGTGCCTTCAGTAGTTTGAATCTTTTATTTAGCTGGCAGTAGTGGCGCTCGCTGTATTGCAGTAGCTTGAGTAACGAAGATTTTTGTGAGGTAAGTGATTTGTGAAAGGTGTAGATAGGTTAATGTTAGTCAGGGCCATTCTTTTGTAGGGATTTTTGAAAGTCAGATTGCGTTGCGCTAAAAAAAAATATTGTGTGTCAGTTTAAGCACAGTCATGTATAATTTTTCTAAGGGGACGTTACACTCTGACGATGCACAGCGTAGACATAAAACAGCAAGAACTTTTCAGATGTGGTGTTGCAGAACAATACTTGAGATTAGATGCATGGATCGGATGACCCAGTGAAGTGGCACTGGCCCGTATCATAGACAAGAGAGCTTTATGGCTCAGCTTGTCTAAATCAATTATTACGGCGATAGCACGCATGCTGGGGCAACACGAACAGTTAATTTGATAATAGAGGGAACTGTCAATGTAAAGAGGGGAGTTTTGTAGTGAGAAGTGGAATCTTAAATACAGTAAGAAATTTCAAATGTATGTTGATTGCAGCAGAGATGAAGATACGTGCACAGAATAACCTCCATGTAGTGCTTCATAAAACTGTTCTATAAAACAATAACAGCAATATCATCATCAACAACAGCCACGCGGGGTAACCGAGCAGTCTTCGGCGCCTTGCCATAGTTGGCGCGGCTCCCCTCGTCGAAAGTTCCAGTCCCCCTCGCGCGTGGTCATGTGTGTTGTCCCTAGCATAAGTTAGTTTGAGTTATATTAAGTAGTGTGTAATCCCAGGGACCGATGACCTCAGCAGTTTGGTCCCATAGGAACTTACCACAAATTTCCAATTTCCAAACCACCATCAACAACTACAACAACTTATATTCTGACAAAGTTGTCTGTAAGTGGAATGCTATTATAATTCTAGTGGAGTAAAATTCAACCGGCACTGTTTAAGATGTTTTGCAGCATGTAGATTATAACCAGCCTGTCTATATCGAATGAAATTAGGTTAATCATTCATTCTCTGTGTGTCGAGATTAATTAATGTAACCGCATTGCGTTTCACAGGCAAACGACCATACAATTATGCCCATTACTTTGACAACTGGACATTGCATCGGTTGAATAACGATGGGAACGTCAGATTCGAGCGGTAACTGCGGTTGTTCCTACTGCTCTGTTGTCACGGGCGTCCAAACCACACCTACAGCTAACTAAAACCCATTTGCTTCAGAACGTCAGAAATTGTGTAACCAAACCAATCAATCCTCTTACAATGCGGTACAGCACAGCGTTTGAGATATAGTTTTACTGAAATAAACTCTAATACATTGGTAAATATGTATACAAAACATTCTAAAATATTCATAGACAAACTACTTCGTTCCCGTTGAACAGCAGTTACTGATGAGTAGGGATAAATGAAAGGACTTATCTCGATCTCCACAGTTACAGTTCACAATACACATGTCAAAAATTTATTACACAGCAACTCAGTTGCATGGCTGAAGACAAACTTAACACACTCGTAATTTTGTCCACAGCATTTTTCTCAATACTGTTTATTCCATGTGTTTTCGTTGCCACTCATCACCAAGCAGTCGTCGTTGCATGTATCTGCGTCCATAAACCGTTCAGCGTTCAAAACGTAGCTGGACCTTCCTTTTTTATCAGTGTCGGCCTGTGCACCCGATGCACTAAGACAACGCCGCCCTTCCTGCTGATATCGTTACCTATTATGCTTACATCGACGACGAATTTTTCTGCCACACGTGCTTTAGATGATTTTTTAATTCAATATATAATTACATTGACTAATCAATAGTGTTTATGTCTGCTTCATTTTAGTTCATGAACTTTTTCATTTTAATATTAAATGTTATACGATTTTACATAAAAAGTAGACGTAGAAATAGTACGCTTGAATAAAAAAAACTACAGCAATAACTGTGCGTTACTTATCGTTCTGTTAATATAAGGACGCAGCAACGGCAAATATAATCTCAGAGCGCAATATTGATGTTATTTTCGTGTTCATAATAGATAAAATTAAGTTTTTTTTATATTTTTTTTATTTTTTTATACAGAAATCGCTCTTGGAAATGGTACTTGCGTAAGGCTACAAAGCCGTAGACTTAGATGTCACTACGTTATTTTCATAATACCCGATTCACGGTTGATGATTGCTGCAGCGAGCGTCTAATCTGTCTTTCACCTTAACCAATCTGGCAAAGGTGACTCAGGTGCGGCCTAAGCTGACCAACTTTTAGGGTCTGAGAATACTTGGGCACTATTAACCGAGTCACAAGCACCCCCTTCACACTGAGCCGGATGATGTCCAACATCAGCTTGAAGACACAAATTAATGTGTGTTGGCTTGCCGGGATTGACCATTTTCTGTGGAAATTAGTTGTGAAGTGGGTTTCGCGACCACCACCCAAGATCAGGGTCACTTGTGGCATGTCGTACATTAGTCAGATCATCATAACCGTGGAGAACCGATGTACTAATTATAAGCGTCACTCATGTTTAATGCAGAGGAGAAAAATCTGCAACTGTAGACTGTTGCCTTGGCAGCCGTCATCCAAAAGAATGGAACAATACGAAACTCTAACGTTTAGTTCCAGCTATTGGTCTAGTTTATGAAGTAAGCAGTTAAGATGTAATTGGCAAGTGGCCTTACAATTAGAAACGGAGGTTTTTGCTTTAATTCTGATTCAGATCCTGCTCTCTCCTTGAACAAATAATAGAGGGACCATCTGGTAATTAATATTTACTGTTGAAGACTTCGGACGTTTATCATCTTTGGTTGTGGCTCTTTACGTCACGAGTGTGTGTGTGTGTGTGTGTGTGTGTGTGTGTGTGTGTGTGTGTGTGTGTGTGTATTGACTTTATACATATGCCCTGCATACCGGGATTTTAGATTTCCTTCTATGGCCCTCTGTCATTGTATTTGTATCTTCAAAATGACAGGGTGTCAAAATATGGGCGGCTGACGATGACGTCCGCTGTTTGCATTTCCGTGAGTTGTCTGAATAGGTACGTACGTACTCTTAAAAGTTTATCTCAACTCATGTTAATTTCTCTGTGCCGCATTCTCGTAAACAGATTTCATGTTTTAACTGAGTTGGAGAGAATTCTCTGCAATGCTGCTGACGTTGCGTTGGCCAGCATTAAATGGCTGATAAAACATCCGCAGTAAGTGAAGATGGTCCTTTCAGCTTCAAGAAACCCTGGAACAGCGCCGTGCTGCACATCTCCAGCAACGGTATACTTGTGCCGGTCTTCATTAAATGCTTACAAACTCAGCTCTCGGCACAGATGCAGGGAACGACGTCGCAGCGCTACTTGACTAACTTAAACGGCTGCAGGCCAAGTTACTCCTAAGTCGGCTTGCGTTGCGAGTACCTGCATCACCGGCTGCTAGCTCAAAATTATCGAGGACTTAGAGAGAAACACGAGCACGAAGAGCCGAAGCAGTTCCGTCATAAATATTTCGCAAACACGTCAGAAACATCGCAAACCTCTAGCGCATTTGCAGCGCAGTGCTTCAAACGCTAGTCATAATGTAGTTGGCGGAAGTTTAGGATCGTCTAATTCAGGCATGGACAAGCTTTGGAGGCACGGGCAACCTTTGAGCTCTCGGACCAAGTTATCACGCGACGCGTGTCAGCAGCGCTCCTAGTGCATAAAGTCAGAACTATAGCGTTCTTGGCTTTAATGTTAATTAAGGGGAAACGCGCCGACATGATTGGCATCCTTTGCCGACACGCACGCCAACAGATTATGCCTCAGAAGACGCGTTTTTGAGAGTACTTTCATCTTATGTTCACCTCATTTTGAGATGTTTATATTTATTTACGTTTCGCGAATATTGTTTCTTTACTTGCTCCG
The DNA here is from genome assembly GCF_021461395.2 of Schistocerca americana. Taxonomy (NCBI): domain Eukaryota; kingdom Metazoa; phylum Arthropoda; class Insecta; order Orthoptera; family Acrididae; genus Schistocerca; species Schistocerca americana. The sequence goes on from NC_060123.1 coordinate 358,112,205, forward strand.
TTTAACAATAGTTGTCTTAAAAACTTCCGTTGCAAAATTCTGCAACATCGATAGTAAGCATACACGACTTGTAAATAAAAGTGAACATCTGAAGAAGGGATGCCACACATTTTGCGATGCTTATGGCTAATTCATAACAAATTACTTTCAAAAATTGTTCAAATGGCTCTGACCACTATGGGACTTTACTGCTGAGGTCATCAGTCCCCTAGAACTGTAGCGCCTAGAACCGCTCGGCCACTCCGGCCGGCTATTTACTTTCAGTTTCAACACTTGCAGTGTTTTAATACGTCTACAACAGACGGGACTCATATACTAACGTTAATACAAGGAAGAATAGAAAAACAAAATAGGACAACGAGCCTGTCAATCCCAGTAAAAAAGTAATTAGGAGTAACTTCGCATTTTTTGACTACAGGCAGATCGAGTGTTTCAGATTTAGTGCATTAATAACCACAAACACTGTTATCAAGCAATTTTGAAACTATGTACAAAAATACTGTTGATGACTGCTCACATAGGATTGTTTCTGCGACAATAAATAAATTAAGACATCATTTCTTCGTTCATTTTAAAAAGTTTAAAAGTCTAAATCACTTGAGCGCAGCGTGTATCAGCTATATTACACAGAAAACAAACTGCAAAAATGTGAACAATGGAATGGTGAATGTACGAAAATGCGGCCAGAGCGGAATACAATGTGAGCGCGTCGCTCCCCCCTCCAACGAATATCTTCCGCTGGCATTATTGAAACAGATTCCACCGGCTACACACCCGTGGACTAATGGATCAGATCAGGAGGAGAAGAAGAAGAAAGGAAGAAAAATACAAAGGGATAAAAATGTAATTGTTCTTTTAAGTGTAGGATTCTTTTTAAATTAGTCGTTGGAGTTAGCTTTCACATAAGCTACGGAACAGATTTACCTACATTACCCATGCGACGTGCACTTAGTTCAGGTTCTTGTATTACATTCATAGTAGGTTCAGTTGGTAACTAAAAAGCAATGAGCCATCCACGATCTGTTTTTATTCGAAATGATACTGTAGTAAAATAGAAAACATTTTGCACAATGAGTGGAATTGAAGTAAACATGAACTGTTGTGAGATCCTTTCAGGCTAAATGCACACATCTCGCATAGTTTCACGGTCAGTAACACAAAGCAGCCGCTAGGCATATATACACTGACAGAAAAATACCGCAAGACAAAAAAGTAATATATAGTAATGACAGCACGGTAATAAATTTGTCTAGGTGACATATTTAAGTGATTACAAGATCACAGGTTAATGTAAGTGAGAGGTAAGTTACTGCAAATGTGTAATGCTGGTATATTTATGACCATTGTAACCGTCAGAATGTTGAAAGCAAGCATGCAAACGTGCATGCATTGTGTTGTACAGGTGTCGGACATCAGATTGGGAGAAGAAGTTCATGCCTGTTGCATTTGGTCGATCAATACAGGGATGATTAATGCTATTTGTGGATAACAATGGAGCTGTTCCATATGTGCTGGATTGGAGCCCGATCTGGTGATCGAGCAGGCCAAGGCAACATTTCCGCAATATGTAGAACACGTTCGGTTAGAGCAGCGGTTTATGGACAAGCTTATCCTGTTGGAAAACGTCCCCTGGAATGCTGTTCATGAATAGCAACACAACAGGTCGAATCACCGAGAGGTCGAATCATCAGACTGACGTACAATTTAACAGTCAAGATGGTGTGGTAACCACCTGAGTGCACGCACTGTCATACGAAATCACACCTCAGACCATAACTCCAAGTATAGGTTCAGTGTATGTTGGTCGCATAGGCCTACTTGACCTCGTCTTATCCAAAACAACGCCTTCAATGGAACTGAGGCAAAACCAGCTTTCATTAGGAAATAAAACAGATATTGACCTGCCCTTCAACGGGCTCTCGCATGACACCACTGAAGTCGCAAACGGCGGTGGTTTGGGGTCAGTGGAATGCACGCTGAAGGGCTTCTGGCTCTGAGGTGTCCTTGTAGAAACCGATTTGTAACAGTTCGTTGTGTCACTGTGATACAACTGCTGGTCAAATCGCAGCTGCAGATGCAGATGCAGTATGATACGCAGACTAGGTTATATGTCGAACTCAATGGTCTCTCTTCTCGGTAGTACACCGTGGCCATCCAGAGCCCAGTCTTCTTGCGATGTACATTGTCATGATCTTCCCTGCTAGCAGTCGTTCACAGTGGCTACATTCCTGCCAAGTCTTTCTACATTACTGCAGAAGGCACAACAATCTTGTCGTAGTCCTATTACATGACCTGATTCAAACTCAGCCTGGAGCTTATAATGGCAAATTTGTCGCCTTAAAGGGGTCCTTCACTAACAGCAACCCAACACATCCAGTCTCAATGGTACCAAACTCTCACGATCGTTACAACGTGTATTTAAAGCAAATCAGATTTGTCATCCTCGTAGTGGCGCTACTGCGACAGGCGTGAAATTCGAATAGTCGTTGTACGTCCGATATAGAAACACATCTTGGTGTTGTGATCTTTTTTCGTCTGCGTAATTGTTAGCACAGTTTCCTTGGGCGACGTACGGCTGTCGTAGCTTGTGCTGAGGCAGGCTGCCATACATGCGGTCAAAGTGGTCATACTTCTTTTGGAAATTGGAAACAATCGATAAAGAATTTCTGATTTAAAGGAATATAAGAAGGTTCGATTAGAAGTCATCGCAGCCGGAGCAAAGCATGAATCATGGCAGGAAACAGTTGTATCTATTTGATGGAGTCAATCCACAATGCGTTCGAAGGGATTCTTGAAAATAAGGTAAAAGAAGTTAGTAATGTCTGATAGGTATATGAATCCCACTTCCCCCCAATAAGAGTCCAACGCGTCACGTGTCTCGGTAACAGCGTCCCAAACATACCCTGTTGCAGAGTACGGTGCTCTTCCGCAGCACACCTAGATTGGGTAAGATAGAAATGTTACAGTGTGGTGGACAGGGGGGGGGCGTAGCGGTCGCATTAGGTACGTTTTGCCTTTTTGTTGGAGCTATACTTTGGAAGTCTATAGCAGCGAGGCGGGAACGTCATCTTACTATTCAGTCTGATGCAGATCTACACTGCAACCACTTCAAATATCAGTCATTGCTGAGACTTTTACGCAACTTGTCTACATGATAGGCCTGTTCCTCGTGTTCCTTGAGTCTTTTATTTACTGATCAAATTAAGAACATGAACTGCTTGTTCACAGTATCAAATCAATACTGCAGTATGAATATCTAGGTAGGCGATTAAGGCAGTCCTGATTAATAGTTTACGACTGATAATTTGTGGTAAGGTCTTTGGGACCAAACTGCTGAGGTCATCGGTCCCTAATCTTACGCACTACTGAATCTAACTGAAACTAACTTACGCTAAGGACAACAGACACACCCACGCCCGAGGGAGGACTCGAACCTCCGACGAGGGGAGCCGTGCGAATCGTTTCCGATTGACAGGATTCGCAAGTACGAAGTGATATCGGTCCTACATCGTTTCTTCTGAGCAGTCATTTTTTCTGTCGGCGGTGTCGGGCGAGCTGCGATGGTTAGATGAAGCAGCTGAGTGCGAAATTAGAACAAAATAAGAGATCAGACGAATCGCGTAACGCAAATGGTTCAGAATCATCGATTGTTAGCAGACAGATGCTACAACTGGGCTGTACCACCCCATAAATGGTATACCACACCCTATCCTCCACAAGTCCCCGTGTTGCCGTCAGCATTTCTAATCAGCTGACTTCGAGTTAGCTTCCCTCTAGATGTCTTTCGGATAAAAGAATGAAAATATGACGAGGGAAAGTGATATGGTGCAGGCTTAGAAAATCTTTTAATAGCTTGGCTGACAATACGAATGGGGAGACTAATCAGACACTCTCGCAGAAGTGTCTTGAAGGTAGCTTGCCCCACGGGCGTCCGTTGCGGTCGCCTTTGGCAGCGGCGAGGATCGGAGAGGCGGGTGGGCTGTCGACGAGAGCTGACCGCTCCTTTCACCCCGGTGAACTACGCAATCGCCGCAGGCGAGTGGGGTCGTACAAGGGCCGGCTGATTGGGTCTCAAGCGGCGTTGAGCGCCAGCGTCGGCTAGATTGGAGCAGCGTGCCCCGCCACGCCCTGCTGGCGTCCAGACAGAGCCGCTCCTCTGAGACGCCTGAGGACGGTTCGGTGGCGATCGCCGTGTTGTCCGCCGCTGCCGTGATTGATCCGACAGGGGAACTGGCTGCCGGCTACCGGTCACGCTCCCTCCCCCTACACGCTGACCGGGGGGCTCTTCAAGAGTTTCCGAGGCGCTGCAGGGCGCTGAGCGCAGCTGCTGTTTTCCCAGACGTCTTCTGGTCAGAGCTCGAACGTCGAATCACCACGTACGCGCTCCTGAACTGCTTTCTCTTCAGGGCTAGGAAGATGCGCCACCGAAGGCATACTTTCGCATTTCCTGTACTAATAAGCTGAAAGTATTAGGAGGAATGATAAAACATTGGACAATACTTAGTTTCACCCACGAAAGCGACAGCTGACCAGTCAGTGATATATAAATAATTTGCAAATAATTAATTTAGGGAAAGTATACAAAGTATTCATCTCGCAATGCTTAAGAAACTAGATTGACGAATGAGTCACTAAAAGTAACAGACATCTTTTGCTATTTGGGTAGCCAAATAGCTGGTGATGGCTGAAGAAAAGAAGATACAGAAATCAGGCTAGAAATAACAAGAAAATCGTTTCTGGGAAACAGGATTTTGTTAATATTAAACCAAATTTAAAACTAGAGCATTCCTTGTATCAGAATGGGTCTCTTGATGTTGGTCATGTTTTTGGCGTAGCCTATCTTCAGAATGTCATGACAAAAACTCTCCATACAAATTACACAGTACGTCGTCACCAGTTGATCACGGGCAGTGTGGATGTATACATGTGTGACTATACTTGATACATAGAGATTCTGTATGAGACTGAAGATGGGCTACGACCGACACGTGTGAAATACCTTTTGAACAAAAGATTATCTGTTCATTCCAAGAGACCCATTCAGCACTGATATAAGAAGTGCTCTCGATTTACATTTTCGTCGCAGGCATCCTAGGCGTCACCTTCAATACATTCTAGTATTACAAAGTCTTTTCTGAAAGAATTTGTGTGATCAGAATGAGATTTTCACTCTGCAGCGGAGTGTGTGCTGATATGAAACTTCCTGGCAGATTAAAACTGTGTGCCCGACCGAGACTCGAACTCGGGACCTTTGCCTTTCGCGGGCAAGTGCTCTACCATCTGAGCTACCGAAGCACGACTCACGCCCGGTACTCACAGCTTTACTTCTGCCAGTAGAGCACTTGCCCGCGAAAGGCAAAGGTTCCTAGTTCGAGTCTCGGACGGGCACACAGTTTTAATCTGCCAGGAAGTTTCAATTTGTGTGATGTTGCCTCATATGGAAGTTAAACGTAGATTATGAGCAGTGCACACAAGAAGAGAACAGAAGTCCTACATAAGCCTGAGCTGTAAATTAATGAATAAATCGGATAACTAACGAAAACGTATTGAATCGAAGCTGAACTGAAGATAAAAAAAATATGGCACAACGTAACTAAAAGAGGCATCTGGAAATTGATGGTCGTCACAGGAAAGGCTAGTATGAAAGTTGAGTAAAACCGGTCTTGGGGTGGAATACAAAAACGATAACAACAACAAAACAATATTCTTCCTTTTTTTCAAATCATGCTCCGTTTTTGTTTCAGTTGGTCCAAAATGTTAATTTACATTTTCTTTTCTTGTAATTCAACTTTTTTTGCAGTAAAGGAACAAGGGAGACAGATTTGGGGGTTAATGTTCCGTCGACGACAAAATCATTAGAGACGGAACACGAGATCCGATTGGGGAATGCAAATTGGCTGTGGCCTCTTAAATGAGCTATCTCGGGAGTCGCCTTAAGCTATCTAGGGAGACCAAAGAAAATTCTCTATCGCCAGACAGGGATTTGAACCACCGTTCTCCTGAATACGAGTACAATGCCTCATCCTCGCGTCACATTGCTCGGTTTCTGACGTACGGTCACTAGTTTCGTCAACTGCACTGACTGGTGTTTTGTTCCTACGGTGAATTTATGGACATCGCACAATATGGTGGAGATTCGATTTAGAACGACCCAACATTTGTTAAGCAATTGCTTTTTCGTTGTAAGTTTGAGCAACATCGTACATATGTGGCAGTAATCGCGCATTATTTTTTCCCTTAGTTCAGTGTTCACGCAAAACTTATCGCACTATGGCATCCCTACTGCGTCACCTATCACACACACCCTTATTGGCCTGTTTCAGTCTGTGAGTGCAGTTTTGGCATGTTTTAAAGAAACAGTGATACAGTCGAATTCAACCACCGAATTTTTTTAGTCGCTGATACATCGTAACCTCTGCATAACAGATATTAGCAGTGAATTTCGTATTTCTCTCGGTTTGTACTACGCTACTACTGCATTATTGCCAAACTGTATTTTTGTTCGAAAATTACGTATCGAGACCTTGGCCTTTTTTCGTTTGGGCAAGGCTTCACTACACTTTCACAAGCGTTTCTTTCTTCTTGATTGTTTTCATAATTCCTTCTAAGACAGTCTCCTTTCACCACTGCTCACGTCTTGATTTCTACATCTCCTTTTCAACTGATTTCCACATATGCTTTTTCAATCAACAGTGCACTTGCACATCACGTACTTTTTGTACTTGTATTCTCTTTTAATTTAAATAATTTTGTAACTAATTTACAGATTATTGTTAGCGAATAAAACTTATCTTCCGTTTCTAGCCAGTGACAGTTTATAGCACAATACAAAGAATTCATTACTCGTTGGATTTAAGTGGGGTGGGTATTCAGATACAGAGGTAGATCCTGTCAAAATGTAAATATTATGTAGATAGATACGATTCACTTGCTGTTCACTATATACATAAACGAGTTACGACATTCTCATTTAAAATGATATGTATCTAAACTTAAACTTCCTGGCAGATTAAAACTGTGTGCCCGAGTTCGAGTCTCGGTCGGGCACACAGTTTTAATCTGCCAGGAAGTTTCATATCAGCGCACACTCCGCTGCAGAGTGAAAATCTCATTATCTAAACTTACTTCGCATGACCGGAAGGACCTTTCGGTTCGTATCTCGGGGACTCTCTTTTTAAATCCTAAGCTAGTCTTTTTCTGTATGTCGCTTCATTCGCTAATCTCAAATGAGAATTATCTTATCTCCAGAGAAATTCTGCTGTCAACGTGACAGTAGCAAAGTCTTACTCGTTATCGCACTGCAGGTGCTTCTGCCGAAAACTGCCGTACTAATATACTGGTATAGACGACAAGAAACAGTTAGCAGAATTATTAACGTCATTTATGAAAATTCTTCGGCATAAATGGAAGTTCAGGTAGCCCTTCCGTTGTGGGAACCACTAATTCTCGATGACAGATTAAGAGTGGAAATAACCTTGGTAGCACACGGGAAAATATTTCAACTGGAATAGTATTACAGTCATAGAGAAATTCGCCTATTCCAGCTCGAAGCATGTTCAAACGAAACGACAATATGTCTCCTTTCATAGGACACAAAATGTTTGGAATTTCAAAAACACCTCTGGAGAGAGAGAGAGAGAGAGAGGGGGGGAGGGGGGGGGAGTTGTAAACAAGTCCCGAGAGCTCTGGAGATTCTGTGCAAGGAGCGTAATAGAAAGTAACGCTTAGCGGTAGGTTAGGTGGGCGGCATGTCGTAGCGTCAACTCCAGGCCTCAATTCTGGCGTCCATCGATGCCGTTTTCTCACGACGCGATGATTTAATAGCAGATGGACCACACAAGTTTGACTGCAAGGTAATGGAGCTCAGAGCATGCTGCTACGTAGTATGGCACCAGACTGTTGCGCCAGTTTTCACGTTGGCAGATAACAAATACGTCGTGATAAACGAACGAGAAATGAATGAGACACGCTGAGGAACGAGTGGGATGGACAGCACTGTCTCCGGTCGTTGCCTAGATAGTGTGTCTGCAGTGCTAAAAGCATAGCCAGCGTTGCCAACCTTGCAAGGACGCTGCACTAACCTATCCTTGTCACCTTTTAATGATGGGGCCAGCCTGTTCAGCTCTAGGGTTGCCCCGCCTGTTTGGTGCCAACACGAGGACATCCTTCCGTGAACGTGTAGGCCACCGACAAAATTTCAACAGAGACAGCTTTTTCCTAAAGGCTCGCGCAATTATAGAAATTTTAGTAAAAGTGATTTATGGTAATCAGATAATTATTTTGACGTCACCGTATGATAAACTCATGCTTCCACGACAGATGGGTTGTTTCAGAATTTCGCGCATAATTGATTTAATGGGGGAGATTTGCATATTAATTTTATGAGTAGCTTAATATACGTGTAATCGACCCTGATTGCGGTCATTTGATTTGTAATTTCATCAGCTTTCAGAGTCTGTTATCTGATATTAATTGTATTGATCTATAACATGATCTTTCTTTGTTTGGGCTGGGTGTAACGGTTGGCTTTACCTCGTCAAGGTGAATGTGAATCGCACTGTTAAATTTATTATCTACATATTTTCGCAAGTCACTGGCGTTTTCTCAGGGTGTGTAAGTTGTGTGTCAGACCCCAAATAAAATGGAATGCGAAATAATAAATTACTCTACTTCATTTGTTTAAATATAATGTCTCATTATAGTGTGTTTTCCTTTCATTATAATACATTGTTCCGCTCTCTGCGTTGTCCGTAGTCGTCAGCTACTGCCATGCGATCCGCCAAGGCGTTGGATCTGTTTCCTACGCCTCACCAGCTTCACTCCCTGGATAAGCACATGCGAGCATGTGATTGCCCTCTTTCCTTCTGCTTGCAAAGCCTGACGAAAACATTGGATCGGTTTCTAACGCTTTGTTTTGAATTTTTTTCGAGTGTATTATTGCTTACGCAATGACTAATGTAGCCGACCATGCCCAGCGCTCAAGAAATTTAACACATGTGCAAGGTGCAGGAGGACTGCTCGAAATACATTTCGGTAGAGATTGTATGATGCTGCATAGTGACTTCGCGGGTGTCATGTGGTTAGCAAATTTTACTGCTGAAAATGAAACAACAAGACTGCGGAATCATTTAGGATACATGGATCTGAACCATCTCGATACTGCAGCGAAAAAAACACAGAGAATCTGAGACTCATCTTTCTAGTGTTCTTCTAATTTAACAAATTAATTTCGTCTCCTATTAGAAGTTTAATTGGATTGCTAACGAAGAGTTGAAATCGAGCTGCACAATGAAAAAGTAACAAAGAACAGGGATCTATTAAAGAGGCTCGTTAATGTCGTATATTATTTAGGGAAACAGGAGCTGCGAGTCCAAAGTCACAAAGAAAATGATGATTCCTTCAGTAGCAAGAATTATATAGAATTTCTTACCCTAAGTGCTGAGTCTGATCCTACACTGAAAGATTATTTAGCAAATTCTACACTTTTCCGTCGACCCTCAGCAAGTACTCAGCATGATTTAATAAGTGTAGAAGTTGTATTGAGGGACGAGATTTACGATCAAGTTCATAAAACGGATTTTGTGACCATCATGCTTGATGAGACATCACATGTGAGCAACAACTATCAGTTCTCGACGGTGTTGCGATACGTTTTTGTTTCGTATAAAAGTCGTAGAAAGGTGCGTTGGATTTTTTGACTTAAGCACCAATAGAACAGCAGAAGCGCTACTTAGTCCTGTAAACACAATCATAGACAGATGTAAATTTGGCGATGAATTAGCTGCCCGGACATGTGATGGAGCGAACGTCAGTGACGAGTGGTCACCTTAATAGACTTCAAATAAAAGTATCAGAAAAGTACTCTAAAGGCGTTTCCACAATTTGTTATGATCGCGTTATTAATGTGCTATTTCGACAGTCTCTGGAGTCCAATAAAGCGCTTATAGTCTTCTTCGGTGCTCTTAAACCTCGACCAACTTCCTTTTCTCATCCTCGTAAAAAACTGTACGAACTATCGGTCTTCATGTCCAGAAAGATTCCATTAACAGCTCATACGTGACGGAATTTTATTTCGAGACCGTCATACAATAGGTGAAAGAGAGTTTCTGAAATATGTCTGTGAAAATGGATATTTCGACAACGTGACTGAAATGAAAGCTAGGGAATTTTCTGGCTTATTGAACAATTTCAAAAATATATTTGTCATGCAAGTGTTTTAAGACTGGCTGGTGTTTTAAGATGTACTGTTCAGTGGACTAAAGTCCTCGAATGCTGGCATTCTATTTTGTAGTAAAAAAAAGTCATGAGTTTCAGCAACAGATGTGAAAGATTAGAGAGAAGTCTGAATTCTCATCTATTTTGGATAAATCTGGGGATGAAGAAGTTACACCAGGGAAAAGAGGAGGGCGGAGTGATGAATCATGTGAGAACTATTTTCGAAGACTCTATTTCGAAATCGTAGATAATATAAACAATCAAACATAAATTAATTTCTCATGTTTTGAGACGTTGCAGTACTTCAGTTTGATAAATCTATAAAATGTGAGCCACTTTAAGAAGAGGAAATTTGCCTCATCGTTTACTGAAAAAGTTTTACCGGAAATCTAAGAAATTCTGTTTAATTTGAGGAAACTTTAGAATGAACCTTCCATATGCTATTCTTCTGACGAAGCATTGGACATAACATCAGTTCACGCCTTTGATTATTTACTAGAAATTAATCCTCAGAGTGGCTGTGCTCATTGCAACAGTTCCACCCACGAAATCGTTTATCGAGAGGTCATTTTAATCCTTGAACCGGATTCACACATTCTGCCGTGCTACACAAACCCAGTGTCGTGTGGATAATCTAAGCCTCATCTTCGTTGATAAACAGTTGCTTTCGAATTTGAGAGATGACGATCAATCCAAATACTATGACTACGTGATCAAGAAATCCTTGAAGATTGGAATTATAATTCGAATATCTATGAGGAATTTAACGATTTGTTGTTGTTAATTTATGTCTTTTTTAATTTATTCCGTTTATTTTTATATTTTGCTAAATGTTTAACATCACATTCGCACTTTAAGGCTTTCAGCGGCGCAAGGGTGGGTTGAAACTAGGATTGGGAAGGTAGCGTCCGCGTCCTTAATTTACGTACAGCCTCAGAATTTGCCTGTTGTGAAAACGGCAAACTACCTTACATCACTTTCAGAGTCTCAATACGGCTTGTGGTTATTGTACGGCAAAGGATGGACAGCCACCGCTGAAGCGTGGAGAAGTTCCTCCGAAAGCCGCAGCGGTGGTGCCGCTCAGTATAACCTTTATAGACTGTTCATTACAACTCTTCTTCCCCCCCCCCCCCCCCCCCCCCGGGCTCATTATCTTCGACAACAGCAAGGCCACCAGATATTTTCATGGGACGCCACTATCGCAGATCTTCCTCCAGATTCCACACTACTTATTACACGTCTGCCCTTGTATTCTATCTAGCAAGTATAGATTGACTGAGTTGCAAATATTCGAAGAGGTAATGGTTGATTGCTGGAATAGTCGATGAAGCCACTTCGAAGCTATTTAACATCGTCTTCACTGGAAATGCTGCGATAGCAAAATTACGTAAAACATCACTGTACCGTCGCCAAGCACAGCTACACAGAAATGGACAAAAATATGGAAACAACGCGAGGAATGTTTGCCTGGCAGATGCTAGCAAAGCTGGAAGTTGGTCTGTATTTGGCCAATGACGGCACATGTCCAATGGTCTCAATATGTCGCAAGTGTCAGTTGTGTTCAGGTGTGTGCACCTGAGACTGCATTATGTCGGAACTCAGCGAACTCGAACGAGGGGAAACTGTGGGTACTCGTATGGTGGGTGCATCAGTAACCAAGGTAGCCCAAGTGTTTGGTGTTTCAAAACACTTGCAAAGCGAGCTGGAATTCCAAAATCACTCATCAGTGATACGGATGCCCGTAAATGGAGAACGTGGTGTCGAAGCCATATAACTTGGAATATGGAGTCTTGTTTCACAGTGTTTCCAATATCTGACCGAGTTTACTTCCCAAGAGCGAAACATGACGAGGTTTCGATGAGGCTCTAGACAGCCACATTGCTTTTCCCATCGCCACCAGTGTTGCTCTGTTAGGTCGCGCTACTGCCGTGCTTCTCATGGTAATACGTTTATTCCCCAACGGCGATAGGGCCCCTTCGCGCCACTCGCGTCGCCCAGGACTGCACGAGGAAGAAGCGTCTCATCTCTCGTGTTCACCACAGCCGACAGATCTCAATATAATTTAGCCTTGGTGGTTTACTTTGGAGAGAAGGGGGCGTAATCTCTATGATTGAAGGTCCCACTTTTTTGCAGAAAGAATAGCGTGACTTTCCCTTGATAACCATATAGGATATGTATTTATCCAATCAAATGCAACTGGAAGCTGTTTTCAACACTCATCAGATTTCCTGCATTTTATTAGACATGGTAAGGGTTTGTGTTTGTGCTGTTTCCACATTTTTGTTCACTCTCTGTACGTTCGAACCGTCTTTCAGCACTCACTTCTCTTTAAGCAGAGGTCTATTGTTACAAACCGTCGTGGCTCTCAGTACACTCTACGATGTACTCATTCATTCATTCATTATCTGTTCAAATTGTTCCGTAGACCCCTTCAAGAAGGACAAAATTCAAGGAAGTGAAATGAATCAACGAACACTTTTACGAAATATGAGTAGATCACCTGTACGCAACCGCTGCACTGTTAATAGCTAATAAACTACTACCCTGGTGCTTAATATTGTTTGTGGTTAGTCTATATGTGTGTATGACATCTTAAGGGACCAAACCACTGAGGTCATCGGTCCCTAGACTTACATATTACTTAAACTAATTTATGCTAAGAACATCACGCACACCCATGCCCGAGGGAGGACTCGAACCTCAGGCGGGAGTGTGGTTACTCCAGTTAAATTTAACCAACGACATTAGAAAGAAAGGTGCTACTTCGATAAAAGCTGCTGCTTCCTCAGTTACATTAAATAGCGGCTGTTTATTTCAGGCTGGTAACTATTTTATTTTTTAATTGATTCATTTCCAATAAAATAGTTATCTGCATCTGTAAATCCAGAGGCTTTTTGCTATAGTCTTTATTTGTCATGCAGTTTTACAATGAACACTTGACATGTTGATAGCAGAATTTTTCACTTGTAAATCTACATAGTCAGATCATCTGTGGGAGCAGCGGACGCGGGATGTTTCTGAGTGTTTCTGAATTCGTAGAAGATCCCGGTTTCTTCATCTCTGTTGCGTGAGGGCTTCCTAAATACTTTTGCATTTTTAATTGTAGCCTAGGCAAAACATACATAAAAATCATATATTGTCTTGTATTCTCATTGAGCAAAGCACAGCCACGCTGAAATATAGTTTTTCATCAGCAGCAAAAAACCATTAACAGGTAATTGTGTTGGGAAAGAACTGCAAGAATGCCAAGATCCTTAAAGAGTCCTCTACAAGGTATCCACTTATTTGATTCTTGAAGATCTTTTCTGCTGGATAAATTATTTTCTTGTATTAAGTTCTCTACCACAGAAGATAGTTCGATAAGATAGCATTCTTGTCTTTAGGTCGACACAACGAAATATTAATTTATGTATGTGTTAGATTTTAATGTTTTTTTATTTGGATCCGGGGACACCTTATCCCCAATTGTCCAGTGTCTGTGTGATTCTGTGGTGTGTTGGTATCTATTGCTTGTCTGGAACTGCTTAATTTGAGTATTTGAGACATTAAGTCTTAAAATATTCGTAGCATGTTCCTAGTCTATTCACAAAGCATCCGAACTGTGACAGCTATCATGTTAACTACGTCAGTTATGTGATGTGCGTCAGTTATCATCAGAACAGTGTCTGATAACACGTAGTTCGAAGCCTTGACTGATGTGTTTGTGCTGACATTTTGGAATCCTCCTTTAATGTGGTTAAAAAATCATTTATATATATTAATTACAAAGAGAGGAACCACTATTAAGCGTAGTATGTTGCCGGATGTTATGCTGCGTCAGTCCTAGATTAGTTTCAATTCTAAAATAACCAATGAATATCACATGCCATTTCCAGAATAATAATAGAACCTGTCACGGAATATTTCGATACTACAGGCACGGAGCAGGAAAAAAAGCTTTCGTTTTTATAATATTTAATATCCGGATTGCATAACCCAAAGTAATTTGCAAAATCTGTCGGCGGTCCACAGTGAGAGTCAGGAACACAGAGTATACCAAGAGAACAACTTCTCTGCTATAACTCCACCATAACTTAAATTAGGTTTTCTGTTGTTTTTCTTACAGAAAATCCTTCATAAAAGGCAAACTGAGAGACATTTCACCACCTTTATTCAGAAAAATGAGCCTCCATTTCATAATAGGCCTCTTTCTAAGAAAAATACATTTTCAAAAGACTGGAAGACATGCTTTTCTAATTCATGAGTTTTAATACAACCCAGTTAAGTTGGTCAGGAAATAAGCCGCAAGTCATTAGCTGTTAAAGATAGCTCCAGTATAGCCTCATGAAGCGGGCACAAGCTTTATACTTTGCTACTAACACCAGAGTTACTACTTTTCGGTGACATAATGAATTCTGCAGTATTCTTCGAGGAGGCTGTATTTTTTAAGGTAATTTCTGTAGGTGGTAAATGCGGTGTTAGCCACAGTAATTATAAGCTGTTTTGATTTTTATTAATGTGTGCAGTGTTTCTTGCCATTGTGAGGATGCAATCATTGGGATGAATTTCGTCCATAGCTACTTTCTGGGGCCTCTATTCCACTTGCATTGTTACTCTTGCTAATTCCTTCTTTAATAATATTCTCAGTTATTGCTTTTCTTGCAGTCCGTCTTTTTAGCACAAAGCTTTTTTCAATTTTTTAACGATAGACTGAAGGTTTTTGCGATACTGTATTCTCAACAACTTCAATATCTACGTTTTAATCAAAGGTCATCATCAGTAATCACCACAGTAAAAATTTCGGAAGTTGGGTGACAAGTAAAACAATGATAACGTTACCGACGTAAATAATAACAATGAAGCCGACGATGATAATGAAACAGCTACGTTAGTATTAGTCCTAGCTGTAATTGTACAACGTCATAATTTGACAACCGATTAAATCTGTTCCGCAAAATATTAAGGATATCTGGTGCCAACAATTTCCATTTTACGTTACACTGTATTTTGTATCGGTGGTAACACCAGATGTTTATAAAAGCACTGTGTATAATTCCGCGAGCAAGTTACAGATTTACTGCCATTAAATTTTTTTATTCACAAAGTAAAGCAGAATTGTCTCTATCTCTGCAATACTTTTTAATTTTGTTGCTTCATCTTTTGTTCTTTTTGTATCCCCATTCAACTGGTGATCGTTTTCCAATATACTCCTGGTTTTCCACCCACAGATATTCCATCATTAAGCGACTTTATATTTGCAGCGGATATCCATGTGTTCTGCGCAGTCGTTGCTTTTCAACCTGATAAAAAAGCTCAACTGGCAACTTCCGTAAAATAGACGGTCTTCTATTGCCCCACTAATACGTTGGTAGCAAAGAAACAACTTGATGAAATTGCAGCAGCAGACAGTAGAATTTATGTATGTAACGATATCACATTGATGTATATCAAAGAATGATCCTGATCACGACATCCTTTCTCAATGAAGGTGCAGGAACCCATTCTATTACATGCTACCGCATCTAGAATTTACCCGTGACGGAAGCCCTCAATTAAAAAATCTACCATTGTTTCCTGTTGCTTAGCACTAAATGAGTTCTTAGGCTACTGAAAGTCTACAGACTAAAAAAGAACTTCCACTGGTGCGAATAATATTTTCCGTACTTCAAAATACTAATTAAAGATACCCGTCCAGTTTACCTCAATTTTGAGTTCGACACTTGTTTCTTCCGTTTATACTAGAATCCAGGATATCTATGGCCAAATAAAGTCTTCAATAGAGCACTCAAGGTTTTTTATATACCGGTTCCATCACTATTCTATCGATAGTATAACTAGACCTGGTATTGTGTCGCAAACTGTTAACGCAGGAACACATATGTCCTTCAGATATGGTTGTGGGATGAACTCGAAGAAGATTCAGAACAATAAGGGAACTTTTCGCTTCAGATGTCGCGCTTTCTTCGCCTGAGATCCAAGTAATAAAATCGAAGAGAGAGGAAAAGTAAGAATAGAGTTTGTGTTTTCACGGGATAGTACTCATACGTGTGGTAACGTTCTGCGATTTAATTTCAGAGAGGAACTTTTGTGATAACTGTTCTGTAGAAACCGGTGTTCTGAGGTGTCAGAATGTGGATCTTCAGTTGTTGACAAACAAATATCTCAGACTACTCGGTTCTGTAATTTATAGCTGAATACAACGAAAAGCGTGTTACCCATTTCGATGTTTGATATAAACAATTATAACATGTTGATACTAAAGTTGCAACCACGAAGACGATCATGTCGAATTTTATGATTGTGGAATCCACAGGTAGTGACAAAATAGGTAACTTTACAATCGCCTTGGGGTGGGTATAGCAAGCCGCTGGGGGTAGGTACAGCAAACCGGTGGATAATATGAAACTGTTTGGAAATTTTTTTATTGTTGCTAAAAACCAGTTTTCAGGACTTAATACAGATAGAATTTCTGTTACATGCAACAGATATTACACAAGGAGAAGGATGTGAACATTGATAAATGCAGCATGAGTTACTAGTGGCGTATATTTCACAGGTGAAAAAGTGTTCGCTCTGAAAAATTTCGTATATAGTGTGCGTCTGTTTTTTTTTTTTTTTAATTCCAGACTGAATAATTTCGTTTGATGTTCATTAATTACACTACAACAAAATTCAGGTGCAAATTTTATATCATTCCAGCCATGTGATTCGCGATTTTGAGATACGTTACGTGAACAACAGCCTAAATTACTTGCTTTCGTATTCGCATGGTTAAAATGGAAACTTAAATGCACGCGAATTCTTAGTTCAGAACCGCCGCGCGGGATTAGCCGAGCGGTCTAGGGCGCTGCAGTCATGAATTTCTCGGCTGGTCTCGGCGGAGGTTCGAGTCCTCCCTCGGGCATCGGTATGTGTGTTTGTCCTTAGGGTGATTTAGGTTAAGTAGTGTGTAAGATTAGGGACTGATGACCTTAGCAGTTAAGTCCCATAAGATTTCACACACATATTTTTGGTTCAGAACCTATTCACTAGAGTCAAATTGTGACAGTGGCTCAAATAATGTATATGTAAACTTAATTAAGTTCTGAAGCAGCTAATTTCAGTGCCCGAGTTTAGATTGGAGATTCTTAAACATAATCTACTAATTGCTATACCTTGCTTCTGTTCTGAAAAAAACTTAGTCTGTAAGGATTTAAGGATTTATTGCTAACAATAACAGAAGGACAAGCGCCTAGAACCCCTCGGCCACACCGGCCCGCGTCTCCGCAGTCGTTGACTCTAATTTGTACATTATTTCGAGTAATGGACCTGCGAAGTATATATGCGAAGGATCCGCTGGGGCCGGCCGGAGTGGCCGATCGGTTCTAGGCGCTACATGCTGGAACCGCGCGACCGCTACGGTCGCAGGTTCGAATCTCGCCTCGGGCATGGATGTGTGTGATGTCCTTAGGTTAGTTAGGTTTAAGTAGTTCTAAGTTCTAGGGGACTGATGACCTCAGAAGTTAAGTCCCATAGTGTTCAGAGCCATTTGAACCATTTTTGATCCGCTGGGGAATGGGGAGACTACTTTATGCGGATCACCTTACTGGCCTAAAAACTTCTGGCACGCCCATTTCGCAACACCTTTAAAACCTTTTGCAATGTTGGATCACTTGACGGCCTTGCTACACCTGACGATACTGTTATTTTTTTTTTTTTTTTTTTTGCATGACATGCTACTTCATCTAAATGGAAACACATTGAAACTGCCTGACAGATTAAAACTGTGTGCCAGATCAAGACTCGAACTCAGGACCTTTGCCTTTCGCGGGCAAGTGTAAGAGACCCGAGTTCGAGTCTCGGTCAATCACGCATTTTTATTCTGCCAGGAAGATTCATATCAGCGCACACTCCGCTCCAGAGTAAAAATCTTATTCTGGAAAGACATTATCTCCTGCTTCTTAGTGATGGGATCATTGCCTCATGGAAAGCAAGACCTTAGCGTGACAATTATGGTTTGTTGGCTTACACTGAATTTTGTATAAATAAGAGATGAGAATAAACTTCTTCTGCCTTTCTTTCTCATAGGGACGACCTAGTGCCAAAAGAGGTTTACATCAGTTTGTGAACAGATATAAACGAGCTTCACCCTGTATTCGTATATAAGGGTCTAGTGTAGGTACTACTAACGCAATCCGCTAATGCCTCCTTTTTATATTTGTGTGTGGTTGATCTGGTTTGTGACAGATGTAACTACCTGACATTTCCTGAAGCAAAGCGATGTTTATATCAATGTAAAAAGGCTCCAAAACAGAACCTTTGTTGCCCAGATACCATGTATGTGTGTGTGTGTGTGTGTGTGTGTGTGTGTGTTGGCGACTACAGCGCCGCGCCGCGCGGAATGGCCGCGCGGTTTGAGGCGTCATGTCACGGACTGCGCGGCCACTCCCACCGGAGGTTCTAGTCCTCCCTCGGGCAGGGGTGTTTGTGTTGTTCTTAGCATAAGTTAGTTTAGGTAGTGTGTAAGTCTAGGGACCGATGACCTAAGCAGTTTGGTCCCTTAGGAATTCACACACATTTGAACATTTTTGACAGTTCCGCATTCTACCTGTGTACGTATCTCTATATTTGAATACACATGCCTATACCAGTTTCTTTGGCGCTTCAGTGTTGTAATCTTTGTTGCATTACTTCGAAAGAAGCAGTAACAAACGTATAGGCCGCTATACACGACCTGATTTGTCGGCCCGACGCCGGACCCTACAAAGTCAGGTGCGGCATTCACACGACCTGACGTAGCGCCCGATTTTGTCTGTCGGCTCTTGACTTCTGCCGAGTATGCATGCCTGCGCTCACGTCATGTCTGCTCTTCTACTGAAACAAAAGAAAGTAAGAAAAATAACGATGTTGGCCAAAAGATGGTCACTGAAAGGGCAACACTTTAGTCAATTTAGCTATCATAATCTACTCGTTAAAATGTATAATCTTGCAGTAAAGTTTTAACACAAGTCAAGTATTAAAGTTAGAAACTGTTTTATATGTCTTCAGGCAGTGTAGACGTTACTGAGAAAACTGGATAATGACGAATTTCACAGTTATCTGAGAATCGACTATAACAGTTTATTGCATTGGTGCATTTTGTGACTCCATTGATTTCGAAACAGTAACAGCAACAGTTACTGCTGAAGAAATACTAGTAGCCACTTCAAGATATTTGGATACTGGTACAGGCTGTACAGATTCTAAGACCAGTAGAATCCTGAAGCATGTGAACCGATATACAGAATTCTGAGGAAGTAAGATTCTGAAAGGAAGGTAGTCTCATTACCTGTTGCTTCGTAAGTTTCATGCCACTATCTTCAATCGTTAACTTCCCGCATTTTCTCTCCTGCTTATAAGATACGAACCCTAAAATCCTGGATACATTTCTGTAGCTTCCCATCTTTTGATATAGATCTAATACGGGAACCTAGGACACTTTATTCATTTAAGACCGACTTGATTATTCAATAGGAGTTGTGAAGTAAGCATACAGTACTTGCATTCTGTTCTTCAGTTTCCTTTCATTGTCTCTTACAGCTTTAAAATCAATAAGCTAGTATTCATATTCTTTCCTGCAAATAACAATTTCAATCTGAGAATGGTTGCCTTACCTATTTCTGCAGCATAGTAGGAGCTCGTGTGTCAATAGCAGCAGAGGAAGATGATCACTGATATCTGCTGCGGTAAGTACTTTCGCTGGGCTAGGAAGCTGACAATACGGCGATGAGTCGTTTCATAACTAAACAGATAGCTGAAAATGTTTACTGACTCAGGTTATGGCTTCATTACACTGTCCATCTAACAGTACTCCTTCAAATGCTTCATGTGGGGATATGTAGGTGGGATTCACTGGGTTTTAATGGCAACAGTGAGCACCCGCACAACGATTTATAAACTGTTGTATCAATTTATCTTAATATTTACTTCCACAAAACTGATACGTGATAGACTGTCACAAAGTCAAATGACTTTGACAATAACAGTAGTGCTTTCAGTATTCACCTTTCCAAGTGCAATAGGACCTCCACTGTAGATGACCGGCCTTTTACTCCTCCCAATTAAAATACATAGCTGTTATCTCATCCATACACTGCCTTGCTATTGCTTCATACACGATCACTTATTTGACGAAAATACCCACAATTCTCCTTCTTCCATTGTCTTTATTTTTTTGTCCTCGGCTAGCTTCTGTGTCATCTTCCTTGATGAATCTGTGTCGGTAAATATTAGTTCAGTCTTCTATTCCTATCGTCAAATCCCTCGTCTAATTCTTTCCTCCGATAAAAATTTCAAATTATCGACATTTCTTCGTAAACTTCAATGAATCACTCTAACAATGACACCAACATCCGTCTCTCCAACACTTTTCATTCTGCTCCTTACGAAACTTCCAAAAACTGCTTCCATTCCACTCCATACGATACCATAAAGAAACAACTTCCCTTCTACAGAATACATCTCATTTCTCCACCAACAAACTGCCATGTTCTCTCTGTCCGTCTTACCATTTCCGGCACCCTCCGTTAACTGTCTCTCTCTTCCATAAAATTTGCCGAGAACATTTTTTCACCTATTGCACCATATCACTTCCTATTTTCAGATAATATTGATAGAACATACATTTTAATTTATTTAAAACGCAATAAAACACAGATTACATTGGATTCGTTTATATTTATGACCGAATTTCAGGGTTTGTGTAGCTGTATATAAAAAATCAATGAGGTGTGCATTACGTTAAATAAGTGTTAAATGCATTATCCATGAACGACAACATACAATACAAATTTACAACGCAAAAAAATTCGTCGTAAGTTATTATTTAGTGCGCTGCAGGCTGCAAAAAGCATTTTCTACGTTGCCTCAGATATCGACGAAAAGGGCACGGACCTCTTTCTTGCATATTGAGCGTAGAATAAGAACCTCCAGGCGCCAGCATGAGGGTAAAACTGTCTGGAAGCGGAGACGCCGTGATTTACGCCGTGAATGAATATGCATGCACTTTTTCTGCAAAGGGGAGTGAGTTCCGCGCAAGCACCGGAGCCCAGGTCTCAAAGGCTTTGTTTGGCGTTCAGTGTGAAACGCCAGTCCTCCCCGAAGGTTTCCTGTCCTTTAACTGCAAGCGTTAATCTTTAGTTCCACAGCAACATTTTGCGACCGCCACACTGCTGTTGTTATGAGCAGGGAGACTGACGTAACGGTGTTGAATATGATGTATGTACTACTGACGTAGCTTTCTTTTCTGCGTGTGCAGTGTCAGACATAACGTATTGCACCAGAATTCCTTTCAGAAGGGTGGGTTGAAAGAAAACGACACGTTTCAGCTCACATCTGAGGGTTCCTTTTCGTGGCAGTCACAAAACTGAATGTTCAGCATCAAGAGAGAATAGCAAACAGAAAACCCCTTGGTAGAATGTTTGGTATTGTGGGACTGTTCCCACGGAGCACAGCAGAATATTTATTTGGAGTTTCAGCTTTGGCCTCATGTGTGAATAGGAATTTTTATACAATATTAGTAAGTAACATGAAAATACATTGTTCTATAAGGACGATACTTTTCGGATAGAAGTAGGTTTTCCACTTACGAATACACAAATAATGCAAATTTATAAGTATGACCTTTGCCACAATAGTAGTACCTAAGCACAGCGACATGGACGTGAGACTAAAGTGCTAGTCTGTATGGAACAGGATCTATGGTTTACTTGTACTAATGACTTCTACCAGCTACTGTGACAACGTAACTTTTGCATTATTTACCTCGATCAGATTTAACCGAATAGGTTCTTGTGTGTCAGATTCTGTGAGTAGCACCGAACCATCAATTTAATAAATAATGGTTTGCAAATTACTGCCACGATCTGTTAACGTAAGAACAGAGAAGAAAGCTAGTAAAACCTGATGATGGGTCACGCCCGAAATGCGTAACAGAGTTTCTATAGAATACGACATTTCTATGAACATCCAAGATCCGTTATTAGCGACCAATCATCGTTGAATACGTTTACTGGATTCAAGTAAACTATGATGGCGGGAATAGGATATGAAACACTTCTGAATAAGGGGAATTTGTCAACGTAGAATATTAATTTAAATATTTCGAAGCCATTTGTAAATGCATTAGTAAACATTGTGCGTAATCATGGTTTTTTGTTCATTTTAAGTGCAGCTGAACACGAATTTTAGTTTTGTTTGACTTATCTTATTGCGAAAATGTTTCGTAGTTCATGTTATTGTTGCCCTGGCAGCATCATATGCGTGCACATATATTTCTCCTATAATCATTCTTTATTCACTGGACTTTAATTTGAACGTTGCCTGTCAAACCGACGACTTTCAGTACTGAATTTCGTTCACGTGTTCTTAAATCACAGATATTCTTCAAAGATCTGATCTGAGCTTTCGATACCTAAGAAGATAACTGTCTTTGACTCGATCAGTGGGAGCCTTGAGTACACACCATGGCGATGAAGGTGCAACGACTAGTGGATAGATAGTGCGCCTCATGGATCTTAGACAACATTGTTTGAATGGAGAAAACGAGTCTTTGAGGTCGCTAGAGCCTGCCATTGGCAGGTGTGATAAGACGGTTCACAGCTAAGTAATATCTGATTACCACTGATGATGGAGTCTGCGTTCATTCACAGGCATCTTGCCATAAATTGTGCCTATTTTTGATTCGTATTGCAAGGCTTGGTGTGGTGATATTCACACTATTTTCAGAACCTTAGAGAGTGCTTCCTGTATTAAGATGTTACGTTCGTGCCTTTGTACGACGGGTGACTTTCTAACCATGGTCCCGAGTCAAGTTCCCTTTAATGCATCCGAATATAGTGACATTTGAAATCATCACATTCCTGTTTAATGAGCTTCTTTCATTATTTTCAGACACGTATAGATTAGTTTTGTCTGCGTCATGGTGACCAGCTATGCTTTGGATGCAATTACATACTATACACTACTGGCCAATAAAACTGCTACACCACGACGATGACGTGCTACAGACGCGAAATTTAACCGACAGGAAGATGATGCTGTCATATGCAAATGATTAGCTTTTCAGAGCATTCGCACAAGGTGGGGGCCAGTGGCGATACCTACTACGTGCTAACATGAGGAAAGTTTCCAACCGATTTCTCATACACAAACAGCAGTTGACCGGCGTTACCTGGTGAACCGTTGTTGTGATGCCTCGTATAAGGAGGAGAAATGCGTACCATCACGTTTCCGACTTTGTTAAGGGTCGGATTGTAGCCTATCGCGATTGTAGTTTATCGTATTGTGACATTGCTGCTCGCGTTGGTCGAGATCCAATGACTGTTAGCAGAATATGGAATCGATGGGCTCAGGAGGGAAATACGGAACGCCGCGCTGGGTCCCAACGGCCTCGTATCACTAGCAGTCGAGACGGCAGGCATCTTATCCGCATGGCTGTAACGGATCGTGCAGCCACGTCTCGATCCCTGAGTCAACAGATGGGGACGTTTGCAAGACAACAACCATCTGCACGAACAGTTCGACGACGTTTGCAGCAGCATGGACTATCGGCTCGGAGACCATGGTTGCGGTTACCCTTGACGCTGCATCACTGTCAGGAGCGCCTGCGATGGTGTATTCAACGACGAACCTGGGTGCACGAATGGCAAAACGTCATTTTTTCGGATGAGTCCAGGTTCAGTTTACAGCATCACGATGGTCGCATCCGTGTTTGGCGACATCGCGGTGAAAGCACATTGGTAGCGGGTATTCGTCATCGCCATACTGGCTTATATCCCGGCGTGATGGTATGGAGTACCATTGATTACACATCTCAGTCACCGCATTGACGGCACTTTGAACAGTGGACGTTACATTTCAGATGTGTTACGACCCGTGGCTCTACCCTTCATTCTATCCCTGCGAGACCCTATATTTCAGCAGGGTAATGCACGACCGCATGTTGCAGGTCCTGTACGGGCCTTTCTGTTTACAGAAAATGTTCGACTGATGTCCTGGCCAGCACATTCTCCCGATCTCTCACCAATTGGAAACGTCTGGTCAATGGTGGTCGAGCAACTGTCTCTTCACAATACGTCAGTCACTACTCTTGATGAACTGTGGTATCGTGTTGAAGCTGCATGAGCACCGGTACACGCCATTCAAGCTCTGTTTGACTCAATGCCCAGGCGTATCAAGGCCGTTATTGCGGCCAGAGGTGATTGTTCTGGGTACTGATTTCTCAGGATCTATGCATCCAAATTGCATGAAAATATAATCACATGTCAGTTCTAGTTAATTTGTCCACTGAATACCCGTTTATCATCTGCATTTCTTCTTGGTGCAGCAATTTTAATGGCCAGTAGCGTACTTATGTATGGGAGCCCGCCGGCTACTTCTGCTTCTGGCACAACGTCTGCAACTAGCGGGTAGTCTTCCTCCAGCGCCGCAGGCGCTCCTCCTCTGGGAGACAATTCACTCGCCGAGCGCCGCAACCAAACGCTGATGTAAGTGATCCTTCGCTACTTTAGAAGGCCCCTATAAAAAAGGAGTTGCTGTAGGGCAATGAATTTTTGTGGTAATATTTGTAAGGACATTGGGAAGTGAAATATCGAATGAACCACTAAAGGAACACCCTTTAATTTCCACATGAGAGGTTAACGTTTGTTAATGGTATTCCCTATTTATGTTGCAGTTTGCTAAATGTTGATTAGTGGGACGATCATCTGCATTCACGACAGCCTGAAACTGGACTAGAGACACCATTTCACAATTGTTTGCAGCACCTTTAGAACACTGGACAAAGCTCGTGCAGTGCTTGAAGATCGCACATTGGTCCCAGCATTTTCAGCCATTGCAACAGTAACTTCTTCAGCAATTCGTAGCGCAAACAGCAGTCGGGCTCTTCCAAGAGCAAATTGCCTGTTAATTAGAACGGCCTAATTATGTTCTTAATCCCTGGTGCGGATAGAGGACCTCTCCATATTCATGTAACGCGTCGATGTCCCGAAGAGCAGCAGCAGTATTCCTGCTGTTTTGATTAGACAGCTTTACTAATAAAGCCCTCCTCACCTTGTCCATACCCATGTTGACTGCCTCCAACTGTGTTGTTACTGATGTGTGTTCCAACTGTACCGGTTCCGGCGTCTAACGGCAACTCGTGACACTAATGCTATGAAAAACACAAATAGTGCAGCGCACTGTCTGAACTTTATTACTACAAATCTGGATTTCTATAAAATTACTTTTCGGTCTACACAGGCCCATGTAGCGGAAGTTTAATAATAGCCTCCAAGTACGCTGCGTATTTAGAATCTTCGAGCAATAACAGGCTTGTTGACACGCTAACTTCTTGCAGGCGTCACTAGAGGCAACAGCCCTGCCCACAAGTACAGTGTCGCTGCAATCGCAGGCACTCTTTTGCAACCACAAGACACGTTATCGCTAAGCAAAGTGCCATAACTTCCTATGGCTGCCTAATTAAGACGCTGGTCGGTGGCTAGCGCGCAGCGTACACTCACGCTCTTGCTTTACACCACCCGTTCCCACGGCCCATCAGTCGGGTCTCTCTGTGAGATCCCGCCAGCTCCACTTGACTGCCTGTCCAGCCAAGGCTAGCCGTCTGGGACCTCATCCACACTGCACCGCGACGCCGTTCCGGCAGTCACAAGGAAAGACGCTCCACTGCAGCTGCATCGACGCCTTCACGACACTCGTTACCAATGAACTGGTAGTGTTTCTGTCGAACTTAGACTGTATGCTTGTGCTTTGTAGAGAGCGTAGCTGCCAACGTCATACACGTATCACATCAGGATGACCTTTCAGTTCTGCATCATGTTGAACGTTTCTCATGCGTTCCGACAGTAAAATGTTCTTGAATGCTACCTGGAAATCAAATGTTTGCATGCAGTTTTACTGTAGGGGATGTAAAACATATTTTTCTACTCTACAATTTATTTTTGACCCTTCGCCCTCATTTTCAAATTCAGATTTTTTTGACTGAAACGCACTTTGGAATTAATACCTGTTCCACGGCATTTCCGTTCTATCTTCAGCAGCGAGAATTCCTGAATTATCATTACGGTCACTATATAGATTTTACGAACAAATGGTTCAAATGGCTCTGAGCACTATGGGACTCAACTGCTGAGGTCATTAGTCCCCTAGAACTTAGAACTAGTTAAACCTAACTAACCTAAGGACATCACAAACATCCATGCCCGAGGCAGGATTCGAACCTGCGACCGTAGCGGTCTTGCGGTTCCAGACTGCAGCGCCTTTAACCGCACGGCCACTTCGGCCGGCTTTTACGAACAACCAAGGTCCCTATCACACTTCTACTCTTCCCGTAAATAACCTGATTTTAATCTCTCAGAAAATGTCTTGAAGTGCGATCAACATCCATGCAATGGTAGCTAATCATCGATTGGTAGTTCCACTTGGATATGGCGTTCCTGTAGTGAAGTCGCTTTGTCGTCCACTTGTGGCCCTTCTCAAGGTTATTGGCGGCGTTGCATCTGATCGAAACCATACCGACATCTTGTCCCGCTTTCAATAACGCTTTGTGCAACTTATGCTGCTTGACAGCAGCCTGTTACTCCCATTTTCTTTCCTCTCTGTTTTCTTCGTAGCAGCTTAATTCTCCCAGCCTCTGAAAATGTAGTATGTGTGACGTGAGCGCGTGCGCTTTCTTTCCTTGCTGCAGTTCGTCTCAACCCTCCTTCCTACCTATATGTGTGTGTGGGAGACAATGTAACTGAGAGGACACTAGTCTTTTGAAGCTCGCTTCTCGGTAGTCGGGCACTATCTTAGTGTCATTAGGTCGTAGTGCGAACTTTGATTTTCAGCTGCTTGTGATAGGATCAGAAACATAGCTCAGTAGCGGCAAGTGAACGCCCCGCTCTGGTGCAAGCTGCAGGTTTTCTCCTTCCCCCCGACAGCCGCCCGGGGTAGAGGTGGGCTAGAGCCAATGCTTTGGCTTCCTGTCCTGCTGAGGTTGTCAGAAATGGATGTGTTTGTGTTGCGCTACTCTTAGATCGCTTACGAAGTATTCTGTAAAGTTATTTCGACTTGATATTTCAGTTCAGATCGGTTGTATATTATTGGACAATGTATACTATTCGTGAGTAGTGATTATTCGGAATTCGCGGTTGAATGTAGAATTTTTTGTGTAGAATGCTTTGTTGGGCGAAAAGTGACAGTTAGGTCTGTGAAGAATCAGTAATATTAAGATGAAGGATTTAATTTGTAGAGAGTACCAGCGAACTGCATTTTATTCATTCGTCTGGGCGAATTTACGGGTTTTACCTATTGTGTAATTAAGAGATTCCGGCCATCAGTCACAACGTGTACTCTAAGTTAATGTTAATCCATTTTAATAATGTTAATTGAACAGATCCTTTATTTCTGAGTTCAATGAACGCAGTACGCCGGCATACGTCCACTTTTAACGGGTTACAAGATTTTTACGTAAATGGTAAGTTTTGTCCACTCCATACATTGCACATTATTGTGCTTGTGCTCCGTCCCATAGTACTAAACTGGGCGCATAGTAAAGGTGAGCTAATAAGGGAAATAGTTACCAACATGTAGGGATATTTTCTGGCCATAAATGGGCTTTACCTTTATGTACCCTTGTATGAAGTAATAACGAATTCGCTGGGAACGTCTTTCCGTACCTCCATGATGCTCTAGTCCTTACCGTGCGTTCCCTCTGTAGTCAGATCCTATTAGATTAATTGTTGCTTACATCTTATATGTATGACACATGTGTAAATGTGATTGTGACGTCCGCCTCGTCCTCTTTATCGCATCCTCTATACCCTTATAAACTGGAGTACATACCGTTAAATCAGAACTCAGCTGTTCTAATCCTAGATGTACGACAGAGGCTCCTTATCATTTGTAACCGATGTTTGTGGAATAATGAGAAGACCATAACGCGTGATGTAATACATCAACATTATAATCACGCAGTTGGGTAATGAATAGGGGTTCCCTGCGCCTCATCGCCATTTCCTTGTCCTAGTCATTTTAATGTAGTCCCACATGAGAATAATAACGTTCGTGAGCTCTCCATATATTGATAAGAAAACTATTATCTGCACTGCTTACGACGTTATCTTCCATTTGAGCGTCTGTGTCTGTCGAATATTCAATCAGGTTCCAAAGTCGTTACCCGAAGCGCTAAAGAAATACATGATGATGATAAGTCCCATACTCAGTGACGGAGCGTAGGGGAACGATGCGGGAGACCCGCACCGCCGTACTAGGCAAGGTCCTAGTGGAGGTGGTTTGCCATTGCCTTCCTCCGACTGCGAATGAGGATGAATAATGATGATGATGATGAAGACGACACAACACCCAGCCATCTCGAGGCAGGAAAAATCCCTGACCTCGCCGGGAATCGAATCCGGGACCCAGTGCTCGGGAAGCGAGAACGCTACCGCGAGACCACGAGCAGCGGACAAGAAATACCAGGTGTCCGGATACTTTTGTCCACATAGTGTATATATAAGAAATACATATATACACTATGAGGCCAAAAGTATCCGGACACCTGGCTGAAAGTGACTTACAAATTCGTGACGCCCTCCATCGGCAATGCCCATTCTTCACGGAGTACTGCGCTGAGGAGATGTGTCGATGGCGGTCGGTGAGACCTGGCACGAAATCCGCTTTCCAAAACACCCCAATAGTGTTTTATAGGATTCAGGTCAAGAGTCTGTGCTGGCCACTCCATAACAGGGATGTTGTTGTCGTGTAACCACTCCACCACAGGCCGTGCATTATGAACAGGCGCTCGATCGTGTTGAAAGATGCAATCGCCATCCCCGAATTGCTCTTTAACAGTGGGAAGCAAGAAGATGTTTAAAACATCAATGTAGGCTTATGCTGTGATAGTGCCACGCAAACCAACAAGGGGTGCAAGCCAGACCCACGAGAAACACGACCACACCTTAACACCAACACCACTGCCTCTGAATTTTACTGTTGGCACTACACACGTTGGCAGATGACGTTCACCGGGCATTCGCCATATCCACACCCTGCCACCGGATCACCACATTGTGTACCGTGATTCGTCACTCCACACAAGGTTTTTCCACTGTTTAATCGTCCAATGTTTGAGTTTCTTACACCAAGCGTGGCGTCGTTTGGTATTTACCGGCGTGATGTGTGGCTTATGAGCAGCCGCTCGACCATGAAATCAAAGTTCTCTACCTCCCGCCTAACTGTCATAGTACTTGCAATGGATCCTGATGCAGTTTGGAATTCCTGTGTGATGGTCTGGATAGATGCCTGATAGTTAGATCCTCTTCAACTTTCGGCGGTCTCTCTCAGTCTACAGATGAGGTCGGCCTGCACGCTTTTGTGCTGTACGTTTCCCTTGACGTTTCCTCTTCACTATCACATCGGAAACAGTGGACCTAGGGATGTTTAGGAGTGCGGAAATCTCGCGTACAGACTCATGACACGACCCCCAATCACCCGACCACGTTCGAAGTCCGTCAGTTCCGCGGAGCGCCCCATTCTGCTCTCTCACGATTTCTAAGGATTACTGAGGTCGCTGATTTGGAGTACCTACCAGTAGGTGGCAGCACAATGTACCTGATGTGAAAAACGTACGTTTTTGGGGTGTTAGGATACTTTTGATCACATAGTGCAATCATTTCATTGGCCTATTCATGCCACGTAGTGCATTAAAATCTTGTGGAAGAGCATATAAGCCAGCGAGGAGATCACATGTGAGCCAGCACTAGACACAACGGCCAGGTATAGCTAGTAGTTACATATCACAAGTTCCTCTTTGATTAATTTCCCATCCATTAAGAGAGCTCACACAACAGGAAAGTCTTCCTTTCTACTAGTGGACACTAATATGGGGAGTCCCCACCCTTCTCTTTTATGGCTACCTGATCTCTGCCCGATGTCTGTATGTCTGTGGAGGAATTGTATTCCCTTCCTCTAGAGTAAACATCATAGAAGGTGGACTGAACCCACCCCAGAGATGTTTCATTGATGGAAAAGCATTTTTATTTGAGAATCAGCCGTATAAATTATATTTTTTCGAGCTGTTTCGGTTGTTTCGAGCAACATCAGCTGCAAGGAAAAATAGTAACATTTCTCCATTGTCCACAAATAATTGTCTCACAGATGGTACTTTGTGGCAGGGTGCATTGTCATGCTCATACAATCATCGTATCTGACCTGCTTCTCTACTGTACGCAGTACACAATGCTGTAACATGTGTTCATATTATTCCACATTTAGCGTTTTCTAGGCCAGTTAGGGGAACACACACTAAATACGAAAGATACCCATAAACAGAAAAATTACTTCCTCCTTACTTCAGTGTTGACACTAACCATGATGGTAGGTTCTCCAGGCATCCTCCAAACCTATACCCTTCCACCGGATTGCCACAGCGTAAAACCTGATTCACCATTACAAATTATTCTTTCTTGACGTCGTTTGTCCTATGTCGTCGTTCTTTATACCACTTCTAGCAACTGTTGTAATCCATTCTATTCAGATCATTATGGACAATCATCGTGTTAGCTACACTGCCGGTATGACTTTGTAACTCACGAGTGATTCTGCCTGCTGCATTCATGCGATTCTATACAACCACGCTACGGAATGCTCAACGGTTCCTATCCCTCAGTACACGAGGTCTGGTTTCTCCTGGTTTAACTGCGGCTATAATTCGTATTTCAGTTTCACAATCAGACGGCCAACAATGAACCTGATCGCCTTTAGAAGGGTTGAATCGCCCCTTACAAATTTGTACTCAGGTGACGTACAATGGCAATTTCGCGTTAGGAATCACTGAGATCTGCTGACAAAAAAAATGACTCTGAGCACTATGGGATTTACCATCTGAGGTCATCAGTCCCCTAGAACTTAGAACTACTTGAACCTAACTAACCTAAGGACATCACACACATCCATGCCCGAAGCAGAATTCGAACCCTCGACCGTAGCGGTCGCTCGGTTCCAGACTGCAGCGCCTAGAACCGCACGGCCACCACGGCCGGCTCTGCTGACAGACACATTCTCCTGTTACTGTTTTTTCTACAGAAGACACGGCTCTCCCAGACTCCATTCGTACTCTCACCTCCGTCTCTTGTGAGATGTAATGGTCGGTTCCACATTGCATAAGGGTGTCAAAATGGTTCAAATGGCTCTGAGCACTAAGGGACTCAGCTTCTTAGGTCATAAGTCCCCTAGAACTTAGAAATACTTAAACTTAACTAACCTAAGGACATCACACACACCCATGCCCGAGGCAGGATTCGAACCTGCGACCGTAGCAGTCCCGCGGTTCCGGACTGCAGCGCCAGAACCGCACGGCCACCGCGGCCGGCCATAAGGGCGTCCGAATACCTTTGATCAATTAGTGTATTTGCAGGCTGAGTTATGCTGATCATTGATTTTCGTCCTACGAGCTTAATGTCTGTTAGATAATTTTTTTCAACCCCAAAAATCCAAAATATTTGAGATAGTATAGACAGATCATTACCTAGAACGATAAATAATCTTTCAGGATTAGATACACTAAAGAGCCTAATAAACTGCTACACCCGCCTAATATCGTGTAGGGCTCCCTCGAGCAACTAGAGGGAACTGACACTATCAATCCTGCAGGACTGTCCATAAATCCGTAAGAATATGAGGGGAGTGGAGATCTCTTCTGAACAGCAAGTTGGAAGGGTCCCAAACATGCTCAAGAATGTTCATTTCTGGGGAGTTTGGTGGCCAGCGGAATTGTTTAAAATCAGAAGAGTGTTCCCGGAGCCACTCTGTAGCAATTCCGGACGTATGTGGTGCCGCATTCTTCTGCTGGAATTGCCCAAGTCCGCCGGAATGCACAATGGACATGAATGGATGCAGGTGATCAGACAGGATGCTTACGTATGTGTCACCTGTCACAGTCGTATCTGGAGGCATCACGTGTCCCATATCACTGCAACTGCACACGCTCCACACCATTACAGAGCCTCCACTAGGTTAAACAGTCCCCTGCTGACATGTGGGACCCATGGATTGAGGAGGTTGTCTCTATAAGCGTACACGTCCATCCGCTCGATACAATTTGAAACGAGACTCGTCAGACCAGGCAACATGTTTCCAGTCATCAACAGTTGGTGTTGACGGGTATAGGCGAGGCATAAAGTTTTGTTTCGTGCAGTCATCAAGGGTACACGAGTGGTCCATCGACACCGAAAGCCCATTTTGATGATGTTTTGTTGAATGGTTCGCACGCTGACACTTGTTAATGTCCCACCATTAAAATCTGCAACAATTTGCGGAAGGGTTGCACTTTTGTCACGTTGAACGATTCTCTTTAGTCGTCGTTGGTCCCGTTCTTGCAGGATCATTTTCCGGCCGCAACGATGTCGGAGATTTGATGTTTCGCCGAATTCCTGATATTCACGCTACACTCGTGAAATGGTCTTACGGGGAAAACCCCACTTCATCGCTACCTCGGAGATGCTGTGTCCCATCGCTCGTGCGCAAACACCACGGTCAAACACACTTAAATCTTGAACTGCAGTTCTATCAGCAGTAACCGTCTGACAACTGCGCCAGAAACTTGTTGTCTTCTATAGCTGTTGCCGACCGAGCGCCGTGTTCTCCCTGTTTACATTTCTCTGTACTTGAATACCCATGCCTATACCAGTTTCTTTGGCGCTTCAGTATCATATTCCTTCTAGCAGGGAGAGTGTAGTCGACTGGTCGATCTCACTCTCAATGTCAGTAGTGTAGAATGGAAGGGGGAAAAAAATGACTGCCTTTCCGAAACATGTCTCCCATTTCTCTCTGCTTTTGCTGCGGCGAGCTATTCCGTGTCGCGGTCGTTTGCAGGGATCGCTAGGGAACCGTCGGTACAAGTTATACATACTGTAAGCCATTATAGGGCATTCTAAGTCACTTGTCTTCATGGAGGTCGAGAAGTTTTAGAGAAAGGACAGTAAAAGTTTTAAATATTGCCTGTTGTTATTATCATCTGAAAGAAAGACCGACAATCAGTCTGTACGATAAATAAGTCCCTTTTTGTGCAAAGCCATTACCTGCATTGCTCAGGCCGCTTATTATACTTTCTGCTTTATACAGCTTTAGGCAGAATAAGGGTGACTTCTTTTGCCAGAAGTCTTCGGCCGCCAAAGCTGATGATTTTTATTCATCGTTAAAGGGGTGGCGGTGTTCGAACCCAGGACCGAGAACATTTTGATTCTTAATGGTACCCTCAGACCACCGATACAGTGCCTTCTTATTTTGTATAATTTCAATATTGATGAAATGCATGGGACATGTGTCATGACCTGATGTTTCACAGGTGAAACAAAAAATCGTTTGACCTGAGTTTCTCCTGGCGTATACAACTTTCAAATAACTTCCGGGAATTCAGCCAGGTAACACTTTCAGCGACCGCCGATATTTCGGCGGGAAAACACCCCGCCATTTTCAAGGCAAACTGCAACGGACAGGCGGCGTACACGCAAATTTAATACCTCGGTTCTCGGACCCAAGCAGGAAAGATAACACACACACACTGAACACTAGTGCCACCAAAAATGGCCAAAGTCAGAGCTATCGATAGTGAGACTATGAATTCGCAGGTGAGGTAGCATTGAGTCTGTCCCTCTGTTTCTTGACAAGGGAGAGAGCCGGATTCCAAACAGAGTTTAAACAGAAACCTCCATCCCTGTTAACAAGGTTGCTCGCTAATTTAATCTCAACTGCCTCCCGAATCACACTGTCCCAATAGCTGGACGTGCATGCCAATATCTCAGTGTTATTATATAACATGGGGTGACCAGTATCCAAGCAATGTTCGGCAATAGCAGATCTATTTGGCTGCTGTAATCGTGTGTGCCGTTTATGCTCAGTACATCTGTCCTCCACGGTCCTGATAGTTTGACCAATATATGCCATGCCGCAGCTACAAGGGACACGATATACACCCGCCTTACGCAGTCCAAGATCATCCTTAACGGAACTCAAAAGTGCTCTAATTTTAGATGGAGGTCGGAAAACACATTTCACATCGTATTTCCGTAAAATACGACCGATCTTATTGGACGTGTTTCCTACGTAAGGCAAGAAGGCAGTAAACTTAGGTGTTGACTCAGAATTATCATCAATCACCTGATGTACAGTTGGTCGATAGCGCAACGCACGTTCAATCTGTCTATCACTGTAACCATTTTGACGAAATGTAACTTCAAGATGGGACAGCTCAGCTGGCAAAGTCTCAGCGTCAGAAACGATATGTGCCCTGTGTACCAAGGTACGAAGTACCCCTTCACGCTGAGCCGGATGGTGACAACTATTAGCTTGTAAGTACAAGTCGGTGTGAGTACGTTTCCTGTAGACTGCATGTCCCAATGATCCATCATCCTTCCTCCTAACCAACACGTCGAGAAAGGGAAGGCAACCATCCTTTTCCACCTCCATCGTAAAACGAATGTTCGGGTGGATCGAGTTCAGATGTTCTAGAAAGACATTCAAATTCTCCCTACCGTGAGGCCAAACAACGAAGGTATCGTCAACGTATCTATAGAAACAGGCGGGTTTTAAAGGCGCCGACTCCAATCCACGTTCCTCGAAGTCTTCCATAAACAAATTTGCGATCACAGGAGACAACGGACTACCCATCCCAACTCCATCTGTCTGCTCGTAATACTGGTCATTAAATAAAAAGTAAGTGGATGTCAACACATGCCTAAAGAGATTAGTTAAATCAGCACCAAACCTGGCTTCAATTAACCGCAACGAATCAGACAGAGGAACACGAGTGAAGAGAGAGACCACATCGAAACTCACTAAAATATCAGAGTCATTCAGCCTCAGTCCCTCCAAACGACGTAAAAAATCAGCTGAGTTCCTGATATGATGTTCACACCGTCCTACTTGTGAACTCAACAGAGAAGCAAGATGCTTGGATACACCATATGTCGGGGCGCCGATGTTACTCACTATAGGACGGAAAGGAACCCCTTCCTTATGAACCTTTGGAAGGCCATATAACCTAGGGGGAACCGCACTATAGGTGTTAAGCCTCTTGATTGTGTCCTGCGACAAACCACTTTTCTTCAGGAGGCTGTTGGTCTTTCTCTCAACACTTTTCGTGGGGTCAGCATCGATTCTGCGATACGTTGAATCAGATAGTAAACGTTGCATCTTTTGTACATAATCATGTTTATTTAAAACAACGGTGGCATTGCCCTTGTCAGCAGGTAAAATAACAATACTGGGATCAACTTTGAGAGAGCGTAAAGCAGCCCTCTCTGCTGCTGTTACATTACTCTTGGGTGGACGAGCCCTAGTCAAAACACGGCATGCCTCCCTCCTAACTTCCTCTGCAGCGTCAGGAGGTATTTTGCAAACTGCCTGTTCAATTGAACTAATAAAATAAACCACCGGCAAATTCTTCGGAGTGGGTGCAAAATTTATTCCCTTCCCTAGCACGGATAAGGTTGCGTCGTCAAAAGATTTCTCTGTGAGATTTATCACAGAACGTCGAGATATAACATCCGACTCCGCGCTATGAAAACGTTCAAACTTTGCCAAATGCCGGGCAGTAACGGAGTTGTACTCCCAATCAGCTTGGGCCCATGAGGCACCGTCCAACCAATCCCAAGTGAAATCAGACGCTTCAGATGCAACCATTAAATGAAAACGATACAATTCTTTGGAAACAGAATCCAAACGTCGACGAGTAAAACGAATACATTCGCGAACAAGAGCCAAGCCAGCACGTTGCTTAATTCGATTGGCGGCAGGAGAATTAATATGGTGCACAACCTTAGCAAATGTTGGGACATGATTTTCATCACGACACCTCAATAAAAACGACAAAGCACATTGCAGTCTAACTCGACAGCTACGAAGTTTATCCAACTTAGGTAAACACCGACACATTTACTCCCCGTAGAGGTAAACAATGTGAGACCTGAGTTTCTCCTGGCGTATACAACTTTCAAATAACTTCCGGGAATTCAGCCAGGTAACACTTTCAGCGACCGCCGATATTTCGGCGGGAGAACACCCCGCCATTTTCAAGGCAAACTGCAACGGACAGGCGGCGTACATGCAAATTTAATACCTCGGTTCTCGGACCCAAGCAGGAAAGATAACACACACACACTGAACACTAGTGCCACCAAAGATGGCCAAAGTCAGAGCTATCGATAGTGAGACTATGAATTCGCAGGTGAGGTAGCATTGAGTCTGTCCCTCTGTTTCTTGACAAGGGAGAGAGCCGGATTCCAAACAGAGTTTAAACAGAAACCTCCATCCCTGTTAACAAGGTTGCTCGCTAATTTAATCTCAACTGCCTCCCGAATCACACTGTCCCAATAGCTGGACGTGCATGTCAATATCTCAGTGTTATTATATAACATGGGGTGACCAGTATCCAAGCAATGTTCGGCAATAGCAGATCTATTTGGCTGGTGTAATCGTGTGTGCCGTTTATGCTCAGTAGATCTGTCCTCCACGGTCCTGATAGTTTGACCAATATATGCCATGCCGCAGCTACAAGGGACACGATATACACCCGCCTTACGCAGTCCAAGATCATCCTTAACGGAACTCAAAAGTGCTCTAATTTTAGATGGAGGTCGGAAAACACATTTCACATCGTATTTCCGTAAAATACGACCGATCTTATTGGACGTGTTTCCTACGTAAGGCAAGAAGGCAGTAGACTTAGGTGTTGACTCAGAATTATCATCAATCACCTGATGTACAGTTGGTCGATAGCGCAACGCACGTTCAATCTGTCTATCACTGTAACCATTTTGACGAAATGTAACTTCAAGATGGGACAGCTCAGCTGGCAAAGTCTCAGCGTCAGAAACGATATGTGCCCTGTGTACCAAGGTACGAAGTACCCCTTCACGCTGAGACGGATGGTGACTATTAGCTTGTAAGTACAAGTCGGTGTGAGTACGTTTCCTGTAGACTGCATGTCCCAATGATCCATCATCCTTCCTCCTAACCAACACGTCGAGAAAGGGAAGGCAACCATCCTTTTCCACCTCCATCGTAAAACGAATGTTCGGGTGGATCGAGTTC
Source organism: Schistocerca americana (assembly GCF_021461395.2). Lineage (NCBI taxonomy): Eukaryota > Metazoa > Arthropoda > Insecta > Orthoptera > Acrididae > Schistocerca > Schistocerca americana. The sequence continues at coordinate 358,149,486 of NC_060123.1, forward strand.
AGATGTTCTAGAAAGACATTCAAATTCTCCCTACCGTGAGGCCAAACAACGAAGGTATCGTCAACGTATCTATAGAAACAGGCGGGTTTTAAAGGCGCCGACTCCAATCCTCGTTCCTCGAAGTCTTCCATAAACAAATTTGCGATCACAGGAGACAACGGACTACCCATCCCAACTCCATCTGTCTGCTCGTAATACTGGTCATTAAATAAAAAGTAAGTGGATGTCAACACATGCCTAAAGAGATTAGTTAAATCAGCACCAAACCTGGCTTCAATTAACCGCAACGAATCAGACAGAGGAACACGAGTGAAGAGAGAGACCACATCGAAACTCACTAAAATATCAGAGTCATTCAGCCTCAGTCCCTCCAAACGACGTAAAAAATCAGCTGAGTTCCTGATATGATGTTCACACCGTCCTACTTGTGGCCTCAACAGAGAAGCAAGATGCTTGGATACACCATATGTCGGGGCGCCGATGTTACTCACTATAGGACGGAAAGGAACCCCTTCCTTATGAACCTTTGGAAGGCCATATAACCTAGGGGGAACCGCACTATAGGTGTTAAGCCTCTTGATTGTGTCCTGCGACAAACCACTTTTCTTCAGGAGGCTGTTGGTCTTTCTCTCAACACTTTTCGTGGGGTCAGCATCGATTCTGCGATACGTTGAATCAGATAGTAAACGTTGCATCTTTTGTACATAATCATGTTTATTTAAAACAACGGTGGCATTGCCCTTGTCAGCAGGTAAAATAACAATACTGAGATCAACTTTGAGAGAGCGTAAAGCAGCCCTCTCTGCTGCTGTTACATTACTCTTGGGTGGACGAGCCCTAGTCAAAACACGGCATGCCTCCCTCCTAACTTCCTCTGCAGCGTCAGGAGGTATTTTGCAAACTGCCTGTTCAATTGAACTAATAAAATCAACTACCGGCAAATTCTTCGGAGTGGGTGCCTGTCCGTTGCAGTTTGCCTTGAAAATGGCGGGGTGTTCTCCCGCCGAAATATCGGCGGTCGCTGAAAGTGTTACCTGGCTGAATTCCCGGAAGTTATTTGAAAAAATCGTTTCTTTGAGTCACGAGCATCGTTCTCTAAAAAAAATAAATAAACAAATAAATATTCTGACATGTTGTCCTTGTCTTCTGTAAAAATTTTACTGTTTCGTAAGAAGTACTTACTACCAGATACAGGGTGTTTCAAAAATGAGCGGTAAATTTGAAACGGCAATAAAAACTAAACGAGCAGCGATAGAAATACACCGTTTGTTGCAATATGCTTGGGACAACAGTACATTTTCAGGCAGACAAACTTTCGAAATTACAGTAGTTACAATTTTCAACAACTGATGGCGCTGCGGTCTGGGAAACTCTATAGTACGATATTTCCCACATATCCACCATGCATAGCAATAATATGGCGTAGTCTCTGAATGAAATTACCCGAAACCTTTGACAACGTGTCTGGTGGAATGGCTTCACATGCAGATGAGATGTACTGCTTCAGCTGTTCAATTGTTTCTGGATTCTGGCCGTACACCTGGTCTTTCAAGTGTCCCCACAGAAAGAAGTCACAGGGGTTCATGCCTGGCGAATAGGGAGGCCAATCCACGCCGCCTCCTGTATGTTTCGGATAGCCCAAAGCAATCACACGATCATCGAAATATTCATTCAGGAAATTAAAGACGTCGGCCATGCGATGTGGCCGGGCACCATCTTGCATAAACCACGAGGTGTTCGCAGTGTCGTCTAAGGCAGTTTGTACCGCCACAAATTCACGAAGAATGTCCAGATAGCGTGATGCAGTAATCGTTTCGGATCTGAAAAATGGGCCAATGATTCCTTTGGAAGAAATGGCGGCCCAGACCAGTACTTTTTGAGGATGCAGGGACGATGGGACTGCAACATGGCGCTTTTCGGTTCCCCATATGCGCCAGTTCTGTTTATTGACGAAGCCGTCCAGGTAAAAATAAGCTTCGTCAGTAAGCCAAATGCTGCCCACATGCATATCGCCGTCATCAATCCTGTGCACTATATCGTTAGCGAATGTCTCTCGTGCAGCAATGGTAGCGGCGCTGAGGGGTTGCCGCGTTTGAATTTTGTATGGATAGAGGTGTAAACTCTGGCGCATGAGACGATACGTGGACGTTGGCGTCATTTGGACCGCAGCTGCAACACGGCGAACGAGAACCCGAGGCCGCTGTTGGATCACCTGCTGCACTAGCTGCGCGTTGCCCTCTGTGGTTGCCGTAAGCGGTCGCCCTACCTTTCTAGCGAGTTCATCCGTCACGTTCCCAGTCCGTTGAAATTTTTCAAACAGATCCTTTATTGTATCGCTTTTCGATCCTTTGGTTAGATTAAACCTCCGTTGAAAACTTCGTCTTGTTGCAACAACACTGTGTTCTAGGTGGTGGAATTCCAACACCAGAAAAATCCTCTGTTCTAAGGAATAAACCATGTTGTCTACAGCACACTTGCACGTTGTGAACAGCACACGCTTACAGCAGAAAGACGACTTACAGAATGGCGCACCCACAGACTGCGTTGTCTTCTATATCTTTCACATCACTTGCAGCGCCATTTGTTGTTGAAAATTGTAACTACTGTAATTTCGAAAGTTTGTCCGCATGAAAATGTACTGTTGTCCTAAGCATATTGCAACAAACGGTGTATTTCTATCGCTGCTCGTTTAGTTTTTATTGCCGTTTCAAATTTACCGCTCATTTTTGAAACACCCTGTATATACTACGAATAATTCTGCTATTTCTGCAAAATAATGTTTTAGCTGCAGAAAACGTCTGTAAGAAGGAGAGAGCGGCAGTAGTTGTAGAGTGCTGGAGAGAGGTCCCAGTTACGTCATACACCAGTGAAGACTTCATTGTTGGTACATGCTCTTGCACGCTTCCGTAGTTTAATAACTGCAGACCGAGATGTTACATACCTTGACTTGGTCTTTGGTAAGGTTTTAGCAGATTTTAATTTTCTTTGACCACATCAGTTACAATTGCGATGTTACAGCGGCGTTCCTGTCTGAAGTATTAAAGCTGTTGGTAGCCTCTCCTACGCACTTTGCAGGAATTACCTGACTAATGGCGTAATATAGAATTAATTTCAGTTCTAAGATTTAATTTGTTAAAACAGGCATTGACTGGCTGCAGTGCGAATTTAAACTGAAACAGTTGTTTTTTCTGTTACATAAACAGTCATAATGAATTGGATCACGATTTTTACTTGTCTTCAATAATTTTTTGTTCTTACAGAACAATGCTTATAACTTGATATTGATAATAATTAAGAGAAATGAAAGGAAATTTTTATCTATTTAAAACTGAGTTAATCACAACAGCGTTTTATAACACTAATGTTTCGATTATATCATTGTGACTATGAGATGTTTATTATTTTGCTTAAGAAGAAACTGGTAAAAATGTGAATCGTATTTACTGATTTCCACTATATTTCACATATGATGGAGGGAAAATAGCAGGACCAGATGGGATGCATTCTGAATTCCTTTATTTGTTTGATTAAGAACAAGTAAAACTGTTAACAAAACTATTCATTAAAATGTATAACGCACCATCAGACATCAACAATGGCTTTAATCAGATTTTGTAATCCTGCAAGAAAAACTGAAGAGCTAAATCAATCTAGTTATTACAGAACAATAAGCCTAATGAACCGTCTACTGAAAATATTTTCACAATTTATTTGCAAAGGAATGTGCGAAGTTTCAGAAGCACAAATGACACATGTTTGGTTTTAGAAATATTGACGGTACTCAAGTGGTTGTGTTCTGCATTTTTCAGAAGTGTGGAGGCACGACTGTTATGTCTATGCCTTTCTTACTGATTATCAAATGCTTTTGAGAAAGTACAATATTGCAGGTGCTAAAATTATCAAGGTGCTAAAATGTAGTGAGATGGCTAATAGTCATCTTCGGATCATTATTAATCTATATTGAAATCAAAAAGCTGCTGTAAGAGGAAATAGTGAGAAATCGGACACATTAAAGATATGTCGAGGAGTGAGACAGAGCTGTATTATGTCGTCAGTGGTATTTAACAATTGTTTGCAACATATCTTTAGAGAAGCCCTTGAAAATATCGAAAAATGTATTATCTTACATGGAGAGAAGATGGAAAATATCCGCTACTTTAACGAACCTGAAATATTTGCTGACAACTTAAATAGTATTCAAAATATTGTATCCTGAATCAACTAAAGCAGGTAACCAAACAGTCTACAAATCATGTAAAACAAAAATAATAGTTATCAGAAAGAAAGGATAGGAAACTAACTAAACATGGCTGGATACTAACATCAGCAACCAAGGGGATAACTCGCAAGAAATTAAAATCAGTATTGAGAAAGCCAAAGCCACGGTTCGTAAAATGACTAATGTGGTATCGAGTCATCGTCTCTCAGTCGAAACAAAATTAAGATATCTACGTTTCTGCATATTCTTCGTACTATTCTATCGAGCTGAGTCATGACCTTTGACAGATTCGTCAGGCAAATGTCTTGAGGCATTTGATGTACGATTGTAAAGGAGAGTGTTAACAATGCCAGGCACATATAAAATTACTAACAACGATATTCTCCGCAAAATAAGGAAAGATAAATAGGTGCAATAAAATACAGAATAACGCAACATATTGGCCATGTAATAAGGATGGGAAACAGGTACAAACAGCGGCAGAACATCTTCAAACAGAGACACCCGCTAAAAGAGGGTGAGGAAGAAGAAAAACATCTTAACACACGGAATTCACACACTAGCGAGGAACTTGTTCGGACAAGCAACAGTGTTGTAGCCATGATGGTCACCAACATTGGAAAGGATAGGCACTAGAAGAAGAAGATATATTAGTGTACCATTTTTCGTGTTTTATTTGCGTGTTACAATGTCAGATGAAATGTGCCAATCCCATTACTTTTCTTTCTCTTTATGTGTATTTTCGATCTCTGTTGGATGATTATCATACTATAGTTGTAGCCGAGGGGTTGAACAGCATGGTATAAGGGGTCTAATTCCTTGTTTAAAAGTACAAAACAATGTTTCTGTACGGTTGCTAAGGTAAGGTAAGAGTTTAGATGGAGGTTCCCCGTAGCATGTTACCTCCACAAAATTAATTATTGGTCGAATGAAATAGGAAGATTAGGATTTGACACACCGCCAATGACGAGATCCTTAAAAACAGAGCAAGAGCTCGGATTCAGGAATGAAGAGGAAAGAAGTCACCCGTGTCCTTTTCACAGCACCTGTCCCTGCACTTGTCTTGATAGATTTAGGGGAAAAGCGGTAAACCTAAATGTGGGTGGTCGGACGGGAATTTAGGCCGTCGTCATACCGAAAGCCAGGCGCTTATTCGTTCGGTAGGATTCGCAGTGAATGCCTCTTCCTATCATTGTCCGCAGTAGAATGTCTGATTACTGTAAAGCATAAGCCTATGAAAACAGAAATAAAGGTAAAAATAAAACAAGAAGGTTACTGGAGTTATGTTAACGAATGAAACATACGGCGTGGTATGTGTATGTGTAATACTGTGGGCAAAATGGTTTCTTCTAAAAATAAAATAATACACGCTGACGTCGAAAATAAAGTGTGCAACTATGATAGTGTTACGTTTAAAATAACAAGCGCAACAAGTAAGATACGGAAATAGGTACTTTCGATGATAAGACCTTGCAGGAGAAGGAAAGGACGAGCAAATTATAGGAAAGTTATACTCACAATGAGCAGAAATGGCGGTGGTTCGTGACCAGCAGTGTTCCCGTGCCCGGCGAAGCGGCTAGAATGTCACGGCACAGTGGAACTCGAGTGGCCCTCCGCTCTGCTTACCTTGCTAAGTTCCACCAGAAGTGAAGTGCTATTCCAGGTCCAGTTGCTAGGGAATTCCCCGAAGAGCTCTCAAAGCCCACTGAGGGCCCGGGTAAGCCCATGACCAAGACAAGGTAGTACTGCCACCGCAAATTCACGAAACAACGTTCAACAATGATTTTCTACGTATCTTTTTACTTACCTTTTTCATCGATGTTTCTTCTTTGGAAGCCTCTTATTTTTAAAATACCTATGAAAAAAAGAATATCTAACCCTACAGACATTTTTGCATTTTTGCGTGGTAATGTAAATGTATCGTCATATATCGACCAAAAATTTTTCTATTTTCCATAAATCCGAGAATAATTTTTCATAGCCGTCACTCCTGCGCACCACCAACATATTGTTAGCATTGTCACCAAGAGCGATAGCATTAACTAACCATGATGTTCTCAGACACAACAAAGTGTGGTTCATATACAAATGAGGAAGCTATGGATAAAACCATCCATTTGTCTGCCTCAGTAAAGAAGGAAAGACAGTTCTTAATGTATAGTTGAGTTCGACGTTCTCACAGTTAGAAGGCTTGTTCGAGTGGACAAGACTGTTGAAGAAATCGAGTGTGGCAGCGTTCTACGTTCTAGGAACTAGCATTCTACCAATTTAGGAAAATTTCGAAAATATAAATCAGAGCGTAGATTTAAACATTTCGCACACGGGGTGTGAATATTTTGCTTTAACTACAGTGCTACAATCGTTAAAATTGTTTGAGGAGTCGCCTATACAACAAGCTATGGGGATGAGTCAAATGAAAACCTTAAATATTTTTTAAAATATTATTTATCGTGTAGAAATGGTACAAAGCTGTATCACTTTTCAATCTCCCCCACGCTCAATGCAAGTCCTCCAGCACTTACAAAGTGCATAAACTCCTTTAGCAAAAAGTTCTTTTGGTAGTCCGCGCAACCACTCACGCACCGCGTGGCGTACCTCTTCATCAGAACGGAACTTCTTTCCTCCCATTGCGTCTTTGAGTGGTCCAAACATATGGAAATCATTTCGGGCAAGGTCTGGTGAGTATGGTGGATGAGGAAGACACTCAAAATGCAGGTCTGTGATTGTTGCAACTGTTGTACGGGCAGTGTGGGGCCTTGCATTGTCATGTTGCAAAAGGACACCTGCTGATAGCAATCCACGTCGCTTTGATTTGATTGCAGGCCGCAGATGATTTTTTAGGAGATCTACGTATGATGCACTGGTGACAGTGGTCCCTCTAGGCATGTAATACTCCAAAATGACGCCTTTTTCGTCCCAAAAGAGTCAGCATAATCTTCCCTCCTGATGGTTCTGTTTGAAACTTCTTTGGATTTGGTGATGGGGAATGGAGCCATTCCTTGCTCGCTCTCGTCGTTTACGATTGGTTCCGTCCCCATTAACGATTCTTGCAAGGAAGCCATCACCTTCTCGTACAAAACGCCTAAGAAGTTCTTCACAGGCATCAACACGTCGTTCTCTCATTTCAGGAGTCAGCTGGCTGCCGTGGCACTCATCTTGCAGACATTTTGTGAAACTGGAGCACATCATGCACAATGTGGTGTGCTGACCAATGACTAATCTGTAAACATGCTGCAATGTCATTCAGTGTCACTCGGCGGTTTTCCTTCACTATGGCTTCAACTGCTGCAATGTTCCGTGGATTCACTAGTCGTTGTGGCTGACCTGGACGAGGGGCATCTTCAGCTAAAGTTACACCATTCGTAGACTTGCTGCTGTGACAGACATGCATCACCGCTCTAAACCTTCATTAGTCGATGAATTTCAATAGGTTTACACCTTCACGACGCAGTAACCAAATAATAGAACGCTGTTCTTCCCTGGTGCAAGTCGGAAGTGGGACGGCCAACTTTACAGATACTGCGACGATATGTGTGCATCTGCACTATGATGATACCTACAGGCCATTCTGCACGCTGTTTGTAGCACGCCTATCAACTCACAGGATAACGGCGCGAAATTTCGATTTATTATTACACCTTAAGGTTTTCATTTCACTCACCCTCGTAGAATGAGACAGGAGTTCCAGATATCTAACATGCTTTCACAGCTAAGACGTAAGAAGGGTCCAGCGCCCCCTCACTCGTAGTCTCCTTTTGTACTTCCACAGACTTGCACGGGATAGACTATTCTAGATATCCGTAACCAGTCCTCCGAATGAAGACCTAAGAAACATAACAGACTTGAATGACTTCTTTTATTACGTTTTTTCAGTATTTTTCGTCATGTAGAAGGCTCCAGTTTGCTATGTTTCGATCAACAGTTCTTCACAATGATATTACATGACCAATTGAAAATATAAACAGAGCGACAGTTCTTCATCATGATATTGTATGACCATTTGAAATTATAAACAGAGCAACCAATAAAGGCGTGGTAAAAAGGTCACGTAGGAGGCTAGCGACCGTTCTAGTGAATAAACGCTGGTCTGTAGTTAAGATGACCGAGTCGCATAAAAAGTCATACAGGATGTGGAGAATGACTTTGTTGATGACAAAGAATGCTTGACACGCTTAGGAATTACTTCCATCTTCACAAATCCAAGTCCAAAGTTATCACAAGGGTAGAGCTTCTCCGGTTGTGTACATAACATGAGATGATAGCGTAGTGTCATCATCTCATGTTAAGTACACAACCGGAAACGTACTTCTCTTTGTGATACTTTGCACTTGGATTTCAGAAGATGTAAGTAATTCCGAAAATCGTCATGTATACCTTGTGATCAATAAAGTTATTCTTCATCTGCTGTATGACTCTTTATGCGACCATATTTATATACAGAGCATCAGACTCATTTAGAACACTGCCTTTCTCTTTCAGATAAAATTTCCCTTCTTATTGATCCCATGTTAATTATCTTAATTATTATATTTCAAATATTTATTGAGTCTATGAGCTTATAGAGGCAGCTACGAGGTTTGATCCCGGCAGATACATGACGATTCGTTTCTATTTACAGTTTTGCAACTTGTATAACTTTTTCTGTCTGTTCAGGGCTAATAAAAAGGCGGGCGTAGGTCCTTTAACTGCGAAAAATTCTGTAACGTTGACATCGTCATGATAAGTAATGGCTACGTCTTCTGAAACAGGAAAGGAGTTCTTCCCTTCCAGTTTTGACGCGAGGAGACTACAGATGATGTTGTTTACGAAAGAAAAAAAATCGATTGCGTGTGTGTGTGTGTGTGTGTGTGTGTGTGTGTGTGTGTTTGGAGGGGAGGGGAGAGTGAGCCAGACGACAACATGCATTTTCTCGTGTCCGCCTTCAGCATCTACGCTACAGAGCCTCCATCGCTCACACCCCTTGTTTATGATGTCGGCGGAGACAGTGACGTAAACAGCTCAGATGACGACAAGACGCTTATGAGTAACAGTCGTCTACAACGTCTCTAGCAACAAACGATGAATAAATTCTCTAAATGATGAGCTGATCTTGCTAAATATAGTAAATAATAAGAAAATAGAATTCACTTCCGTTAATCATTTTTTCCTGTGTAAGCACTGCCCCGAAATGTTAGAAAAATTGCTTGAATAAGGAAGCTGGATATTCTTTCGATAAACTGTTCACTGACATCCTTACAACAAGTTGTGTAATTCTCGCATTCTTGAAGATGGGGCATGATGTTTTTTTATGAAATACACATAAAACCCAGTAACAGGTTTATGATAGGAGGTTGTCTGTGAATCGTAAATCACGTAATGATACCATGGTGACCTACTATACCGTGCGTTTGGTGAATTTGCTTTAAATGGACAGCCTAGAGGAACTAAACATTATTGCATTATGTAACAAACGTACTACCTAAACAAGACCGTTCTAGAAGTGATGACAATTCCTCTGTAAGCACGTGATTGTGTTGCGTATACTAAAGTTTGTTTCTTTGGATGCAAAGGTTCCACAACGTACAGTACTTCACTTGTTATTTCTTTACAGCGCACAGATACTGAGTACTACTGTTATCAAGCTCTTTACTACCTCTCATTTTCTGCAGTTGGGGTACGCATAATATGGAGGCATACCACTGACAGTATTTCAATTTTCTTTCCAATGACTCATCCAATTCCTTTTTTTGTCATTACAATGACGCATAGGTTCACTTAACTAAATTTCGAAATTAGCGATGTAAACTATTTATATATGTTGATTCCATAGAACCCAGTTCTCCATTTGTGTCAAGTTTCGCAGCTATTTTATCTCATATACACTTCTAGCAAAACTTCCTTCTTAATTGTTACTTTAAGTGTATGATTCGAAATCATTACTTTAAAGCAGCCGAGAAACGTCCGTAAGTGACAGGCTTACAAACATTTCAAATTTCGAGCGCAAGAACTGTTGTCATCTTTCACTGTCTCACCAAGTCTGTGATATCTGCACACAACGCACAGACGTTGTAAAACTATGAAGGAGGGATTTAGTACAAGTCAGTCCATCGGATTCTATAGAAGAGTCATTTGGAAAAACCACCGCTTTTGAACGATATCTACATTCAAGATATCATTGACTGTTGGTGCATCACCATCAACATCTGCTCCAGCCATCATAGGCAGCGATAATAACCGCAGCAATATCCGGTTAAGTTTCTGTTCGATATTCTTACAGAACCAAGGTAACTCAAGAGAAACAAAGCTGCCTAACAGAACGCTTGCATGAAATACAGTTTTAGTATTTCGCTGCTTATTTGTTCTCGATTTTTCATCTCCTTCGTTTTGATCATTTGGTAGGTTAATTTCATTTGCAGTGTGAGCCAGTTGAATCATGTTAAAAAAATATCAAATCAACGTTCATCATTCTTAAGTCAACTGTATATGACGCAGAAGCAATACACTTGACATATATCCAGCTTTTATCTAACTGTGTTATGCACTAACGGAATTTTATCCTTTTAGAAAAAAAACGTATTTGAATTACGTTCAATCGCATCGTCATTAACACTTTAAGTTGAAGATAAATCCTTGTAAAATAAACTGGGATGTCTTTTAATTTTTACCAAATAAAGCAATGTCACTTTTTTGGCATTACGGTTATTCATTGAGAGATCGTTTCATAAGGATATTTGATTTGTCTGCTCGGTGCAAGGAAAACATTTCATACATACATAAGAATGTATACTTGTATTTAATGAAGATAGGAAATGCGGTCGGCAGTCCAGGTTTTTCGTCAAGTACGGAACTGAATTCTGATCAAGACCGGATTTTAATTCCCTCAGTTATCGAAGGAAACATAAACGAGTCACACAGGCTTCATTACCTGGACTTATTATAATTCTCTAATAAATACAGGAATTGTGAATGTATCCTCAAATACTAAATGCTAAATGTGGGAATACTTAAATAAAAAACGGCATACAATAAAGTACGGGACGTCTAATGAAATAAAAACGTGAATGAATAAATAGAAATAAAATCACATAAGGAAGAGGAACAATAAATAGACGGATAAGGGACCTAATTATTACATAGGAATCGAACTCGTGCAAGTACTGACGATAAATTAACATTATGAGACTGAAATTCTATGTTCAGAGCACTTAACTGTGAGATGCGTTTTAACTCAGCTCCATCTTTCTGCTACTGCCACCAGTATTAGAAGAGGCCTGCAGAACAACTGCACCCTCAACACGAATGTGTAGACGATACGTACTTCGAGAAACTCACCTCAGCAGCTGTCTCAGAAATAATAGTGTAAGACATATAACGACACAGATATTTTATCCTCTGGCACATAGCGTCCACTACACTGGACAGCTGTTAATAGTTGCTTGTCTGGAATTGTCAGTCAGTCTGAGACTGCAAAATCACTCACTGCAGTATCCATTCCGTGCTGATGCTGTATCCTGCATGCATTTGTAGCCTCATGCCTAATTAAAAACCCCAAAGAATTAGGCATTAAAAGCTGTGCAATGAAGTGAAAACGGTACACCACAGGGTTAAATCAGTGGAACTACTTGTAAAGCCCATTCAGTGAAATTTCAGTGAAACTATTTATATATCCAATTCTGTAAAATTTAACCAATCTACGACTTTATACTGTCTTCAGTTACGTTTCAAATGTAGTTTTAAATTCTTCTATCCTGGATTCTGTTACCTATCTATTTAGTTATCTATTCAGTTATCCAGTATGTTTGCAGCTAGAATTCCTAACTCTATAAACCAATATTTACAGTGAGTGTGACTAGCTCGTTAGTTATAATTCCAATGCCCTTTTCTGCTATTTTTAAGAATGTCCAAATTTTGTGCATTTGGTACCTAAAAACCAAAACATTTCTGTGGATAAATAATTGGATGTATGTATGAGTACCGTGACTTTACATGGTACATATCATTAAAGAATAATCACATGACACTAATGGAACATCAGGGTGACGACATTCTTACACCTAGTACACTGGTGCGCACAATTTAAGGACGGAAGTGAGTTCCACGTGATGTGTCACTGCCAACTAACATAGCTTGAAGAAACTTGGACCACACGTAGGAAAAACTGCTACAGTATGATACAGAAAGCAAAAGAAAGTTAATACGCAACGATACGAACAGAAATGACACTTATATTGAAAGATAATAATTACACTGGAGTGATGGTAGCCTGGACATTAGAAAAGGCCCCACATGGTTGTTACTAGGCTGTGTGATCACCACGAGCGGCAGTGTGTGCTCTGAAACGTGCACCCATGCTGGCCACAAGGTTAATAAAGCGCTCTTTAGGTAGGGCGATGCATTCCACCACCAGCGCGTTTGATAACTGCTGGACGGTAGCTGGGGCAATACGTCTTACCATCGAGTCCCACAAATGCTCGACTCTGGGGAACGGACAGACCAGTCCATTCGCCGAATATCCTCTCGTTCCAAGAGCTCCTTCACTTGCGCTGTTCGATGTGTCTGCGCTTTGTCACCTATAAAAATAGGGCCTACTGCACTCCCGAAATGCTGCACGTGGGGAAGGAGTGCTGCGTCACATCAATTTTCACTGGTGAGTTTTCGCGTTCACAGATTTGGAAGTCGGTACGGTCATGCAACATTATGCCTTCTCACATCGTAACACCAGTATCACCAAACCGATCATATTCGACAATGTGGGACATATCTTAACATGATGAGAGGTTGTCGCACGTAATGCACTTAGGAAGATTGTTGAACATGCTCGTTTTGGTGGTCTAGGTGTTATGGTGTGGGGAAGCGTAATGTTGGAAGGGCGTAATGACCTTCAAATCATTGAACACGTTGCACTCACTAGTTAATGTTATTGCGACATGTCACTCCTTCCCCATGTGCTTCTTTTCAGGCGTGTCTTCAACCCTGACTTCATTTTCATGGATGACAATCTGCGACTACGTCGCACAACTTAGTTGAAGGAGCTCTTGGAATGAGAGAGGATATTCGACGAAAGGACTGGTCTATCCATTCGCCCGACATACGTTCCTTCGAGCACATGTAGGATGCTCTGGGAAGACGTGTTGGACCAAAGACCATCCAGCAGTTATTAACCGCGCTGGTGGAGAAATGGGACGCGTACCTCAAGATCGCTTTATTAATCTTGTGGCCAGAATGAGAGTATGTTTCAGTACATGCGTAGCCGTCCGTGATAATCACACACTATCTTCCTGGAAACATGTCTCCTCGGGAGTGCCACAAGGATCAGTCTTAGGACCACTTTTGTTTTCTTTATATGTCCACGATATTTCGTCGGTTCTGTCCTCCTGTAAATATCATTTCTATGCCGACGACATCCAGCTCTACCTGAGCGTCAGACCTGAAGATATAAACACTTCAGTCGCTCAGATGAATGATGATCTGTCTTCAGTAGTGACATGAGCGAAAATCCTGGGGCTTAAACTAAATGCAAAAAAGAAACAAGTAATATTAATAGCCCATCAGAAATCAATAAGTTCAGATTTCAGCGAACGACTGCCTTCTATCCTGCTTGACGGCATTCCAATACCATATCAGAAAACAGTTAAGAACGTGGATGTAAATTTGGATGAGCAACGCAACTGGGCGGAGAATACAGTCACAGTGTGCCGGAAGACGTCCGTTTGTCTCTATGCTCTCAAAAAGTTTCTGAACATATTTCCACAGGACTTGAAGCGCCAGCTCGTGCAAACACTCGTTCTACCGAACCTCCACTATTGTGAAGTAATTCAACAAGGCATGAGTAGTGAAAACAAAAGACGGTTAGAACTAACCTATGAATGCCTGTGGGCGTTACACCTGCAACATTCGCCGATATGATCATGTTAGTGCTTCATACTCCCAGCTAGGGTGACTGCGGCCGGACAAATTACGTGACTCCCACACTCTATGTCTACTTCACCGACTCCTCGTCGCGCAAGCACCTCACTACCTTGCTTCAGAGATTAAACGCCTTTCATGCCATCATAATCGAAACACGAGGTCACTCTTCTTTGGTATCCTAACTGTGCCCACTCACAAAACAAATACTTTTGCAAACTCCTTCTCAGTTACCGCTGTCCGCCTCTGGAACAAACTGCCCCTTGCCTTGCGCAAAATTCAATCACCTGCTGCTTTTAAGAAGAAGCTGAAGCATTTCCTACTATCATCCTCATAACGTTTTCCACAATGTACAAGGCCAATCCTCTCCGGGTCAAATAGCAAAGCTAGTGTCTCCTATCTTGCTCCTTTCTCTTCTTCCTCTTCATCTATCTCTATTAGCCACGCAATCTTCTTTTCCTTTATATTTCCTTAACTATGTTTCACCATGTCTCTATTCTTCTCCTCCCTTCACCATCAGTCTCCCTCATACTACCTGCTGCTAGCACTCCTATCTACAATCTGTCTCTTTCATAATGTCTAATTATAACAGTACTTATCACCTACGAATATAAACCCTATGTGTATGTATTTTTTCCAACTGTGCCTTCACTTTTTGTACTAGATGTAGCTTAACATGTCTACAAAGACAAATGAAAGTAAAATAAGTAGAATGCCTGGTTAGATGTAAGAGAGGGCCTGATGGCCCTAATCTCGCCAGGTTAAATAAACAAATAAATATTAAGAACCATTTCTGGCATTTTTTAATATCACGGTGGCTTCAATGTAATTGTTATCTTTGAATAAAAGTGTAATTTTTTTCATCTCATTGCACATTTCCTTCAGTTACATTCTGTACTATATTGTAGTAATTCTACGTACGTATAGTCCAAGTTTAATAGAGCTATGTTACTTGGCAGTGACGCATCATGCGAACGTTACTTTCGCCCTTATGTTTCGACGCTGATGACCACGCCGTTTAGCGCCCGAAAACCTCAACCCCTCTTATGTTTCGACAACTGTGTACATTTGGGTGTTCATTGCACTTCAGCAGTGATAGTTTACACCGATTTTACTTCTCACTGTATATCTGTATGCTCTTTACCTCAATTACCAAAGAATCTTGAACTAAATAAAATTTTAACAGAAAGAAAAATTTGTGGCTGCTACTGGTTTCATCCATATCTGCATTTATACTTACGTATCTCCGTAACGTTACCATGTCTTGTTCACAAATAACTTTATAGGTCGTGCAATCACAGCTAAAAGCTTCTACGTGTTGTGAAGGACAATCAAACAATAGAAAATCAGAGATGGTTAAAAGCCTCTATTAAACTGAGTGTAAGTCCAAATCCTCAATAGCTGTTTATTGTGTTTTCACTGTATGTATGACGACTGGTTTCATACCCTGGAGTTATATCCTCAGCTCATCCCAATGATTGTATGTCGTTTAATTCTTTGTTTCTCCCGCGGATTTTAACGATGGTTTTATCATTGTATGAGTGGGTTGTCATGTGATGTCCGGGATCGTCTTTTGACTATGCTTCGGAGATGTATTAGTGATCATGCATGGATCGGATCGGATATCCATTCTTTTGTTTCATCCTAGGTTTTACCGAGGAGTGATTTTTTTTTTCGCGCACTTGTACCTTGAAATACGTGGCACATGAAGTATCATTTCAATACGACCTGAAAATGTATCTCCAGAGTGTGAAACCGGTCGTCGTACAGTGGAAACACAATAAACGGCTCTGCAGATTTGGACTTTAACTCAATTTTAATACAGACTACTTTAACCTCTCTGACTTTAAATTGTCTGATTGTGCTTCACGTTATGTATATCATTTTTATGTTTTAATTATTGACAATATTCAGAACTTCAGGTACATAACCAGCAGGGCTAATTCGTTGTTAACACAATCTCTCTTTGTTGATTTCTAGATATTAGGAAGAGCTTATCGTCATTTACTACGGTAAAGTTATTTCTAACTATTACATGTGCTAGAAGAATGTAAAAGTCTCGGATGAAATGTAACAATATTACGAAGAGGATAGTTGCTACTCATCATATAGCGGACATGCTGAGTCGCCGATGGGCACAACAAAAAGATTATCGGAAAGTGAGCATTCGGCCAATGAGGCCTTTGTCGAAAATAGACAACATACACACATACACTCACGCAAAGGCAACTCGCACACACATGACCGCAGTCTCTGGCAGCCATCCCGGCCAGCATAAACCAAGCTTGTTACTGCAGAACATTTCTGACCCAATCTGCATTAAGTGTGACAACCTTTGACTACTTGCAGAAATAGAGCCATTAACGTTGAATACTTGCTGCGGGAAAGGCACCACAACTCTCAATTGATTCAGACAAATAACTTAAGATCTTAAAAACCTGTTTTAATTGTTTTTTTTTTCAACTAGTTTTGACATGATGATGTGTTAAGACAGAAACTAAGAGAAAATAATAAAGTTAGAAATATTACGGCTTTCTTAAGTTTTACGATGTCATTTCGTAGCTTGGATCTGCGAAACTGACATCCGACAATACCCACAGTGGCATGATTGTTTTGGAGAGAATAAAAACTACACAAGGTACGGATATTCTCAAGTCCTTCCTGACGTGATCAGGAGGATCATTTTTTGATCAAACGCCGAAGTGTAAGTATCGACAATACTGGGCAGGCGCATGTAATTATGAGAAGGCGTAACAACGATCGATACAAGTTGTGGATGTCAGGTCTTCAGTGATTTCCAAAAAAATTTTCAAAATCAGAAGAGAAATACTAGTTGTACCCCCTTCTGCAGTTGGCGGTAAATGTACTTCAATGTTACTTACCGTGTTCCCCAAAGAGACAGAATTTTCTCACTGTACCAGACGCCGAACAAAGCCTTGCTATAATAGGTAAATGCTGCGTACAACAAGAATAAACAATTACAACAGTTTTTAAGCGGTGCGCCAAAGTTCGCAAATCAAAAACGTACGTCGATTTATGACTCGAATCACTTTAAAATACTGAGAATTGGAATATGGCTCTCTGAATTACGTAGCAGACTACAAAAACGCACAGATAAATTATACAGAACGAAATTAACTACAGACACACGGCCTTAAAGAAAATGGAGGGAAGCAGTGTGATTAGTGTTTAACATCTGTTGAGGCAATTCCTCTCCCGTCCCTGCTGCGTAATATTTCTCGCCGCACGCTACATTTCGTAATTTCTCCACCTCCCCATTACAGCGAACGGAAAATCTAGTGCTTTACCAAATGAGAATGCACAGGCGATATCACAGTCCCAGAAAACGAAGAGAATTTTTAACCTGAACGTAAATTCAAAGAATGATAATTTGTAATTCCTCGTAGAGCAGGTTCAGAACTTATTTGTCGTATAATTGAATACTGTGCTTCAGAGAAGAATCAATAGAGTAAGCATGGAACGCCGCCGCTCATTTTCGTACTTTAAATGGCGCGTTAAACAAATAACAGGTCAACATCGTAAATATCTTGATGAAACAATAGACGCAGAGAAAAGTGGTCGACGGGACGTTAAACATGAACTTCTTCCTTGGGCTGTTCAGAGACACACATATAAGAGTCATAAGGTCAGCTTAGTCTATCTTGCGACATTGCATTACGCAAGTTCAAACAAAAGTAAACAAAAAATAAATATCAGTTTAACTTACAGTTACATTTTGAAAATTTCCGTTGAAATTACATTAGAAGGTTGGAATACCTTTGAAAAACAACTAAAGAGCTTTCTACAATAAAAGAGATGCAAGACAATATACAAAATATTAAATTACACAAATCTTGCTGATCTCTGACGTTGAGGTAGCAATAGTGCACAAAGTACGCAAGTGCTGGAAGAAGGGCCTCTTCGTCATGAAATTGAATCAAAGAGGGCGTTGATATTTTCTTCAGGAACGTCACACGACCGACATGTAAGCGACTCAACAGTGCGTTTTCCGTATTCCTGTGGCGAAAATATTACCAACTAACAATGTCTAGACACCTTCAGCGGATGACACGAAAATATACAAGGCAGAGAAACAGTGAAAACAGTCATATTATGGAGAAAGATTTCACATTCCTCGCTACATATGGCTGGTCATTGTCCTGCCGAAACAGCTACTATGAAACACATCTCTTCATTGAAGAAGTGCTCTTAGCTCTTAAGCTATACATTTCAAATGTCGTGTTTACTGGACATTTTTTCTTGGTTTGGTAGACACTACCTCCTCCCAAAACTTGGTAAGAAACTTGCAGTAGAAATATGTATTTCACTCCATCGAAGTTGAACAAGCGCGCATAGTTATATAGTTCCCGTGATTACTACACTTTTTTGTTTTGGTGTGAGGAATCTTTCTTCAAACTCTGTCGATTGAATTTAGTTATACTCTATATATGATATGTGTTATTCGCTGAATGGTGGTCAGTACCAAGTACTCAAAAACTTTCCTGAAGTAGCAGCTGTTATTCACATTACAAATTAAGTAAGAACCGAGATCTTATGTTCTATAGAATGGGGCTCCAAACCACCACGTTTAACGTGCTCATTACGGCTGACCTGGATGAAAATACACATGTTCCAGAAACGCATTTGGCCACCCAGCGATGGAGATCACGTACAAATTACAGTGTGAAGCGACTATTGTTCCTGAACCATTGGACGCATTTCAACATTATTATTTAGGATGCACTATTCTCTTAAATAACTCAAGTTTTAATTTCCTAAAGTTTCCGTGATGAAGAGATACCGGAAAACAAAATAGCATTGGAGACAGAGAATTCTTGTCTGCAAACAGCTGACTTCATAGTTACAATGCCAAGTGTGTCGTGAAACAACGGACTCAGTGAAATATGTGAACCTACGAATAATGGTTGTACTATGTAATTATTCCGATTTTTCGTAATTCTAAAACCACTGTAGAATAACATGTAAAGCTACATGATGAGTAGTGTGTACAAGACACTTTTGTAACACGTTACGTGTTTCCAATAATGCTTCAGCGTCTAGGGAAATACCAAAATGCTCTAATCGAGGAGGAGAGCTAACTGTACTGACTCCGTGATAGAAATAAGCAGTGCTTAGTCGCGTGGACGAAGAGAATCCACTAAGCAGCACATCAGGTGCATGCGAGACAAGTGCCAAGCACAGTAATGCATGGAAGGTAATGCGGGAACAGAAACTAATGCTGATTTTGGATGTCGCATGTTGTTGAAATAGTCGTTGCAGCAGATATCTATATTCGATACTCACTTTCTTGCGTATGCTCCTTCCACGAATGGAGACCATATAGCTATTTTATTTGTTTATTTTCCATAACACTACATTGACCTGCTCTCTAGAAAACTATATCAGATCCTAACTATTCATAACACTAACATATTTGCCATTTTTACAAAAGAAAGAAATTACATACTACATACTTAATGTATACCATAGCATGTAATGTAATGTAATGAATTTGGGAAACAAAGATACAGTTAAAAATGTAGCTTGACAACTACCATCACCTGCACTACTACGCATCCCTCTGGAAGGAATCAAGTCCTTCTACATGTTTCAGGTGCATCTTTATTCTACAACTGCTATATAGGACGATGAACAGTGGAAATTTTCACAGTATCGTTTATGGACTATCCTTGTCTTCTGGAATGTCTACATCACTGGTTCTGTCTCCTGGAGGATACTAGTGATAGTGAATTCCATTCGTTCCTTGAGGGAGACCCAGAGGAAGTGTCTACGATTCTCGTCCGTCGGCACACGTGCTGTCTGAGCTGCAGGAACCTGTGGAGATGGCGCAGACATTGTTCTCCCTGTACGTATACCTAGATCAATAACATTATCCTCTTCCTCTCATGATGAATTCCGAGACACCAGTCTCCCAGGCTCTGATGACTGAAATCTACTCTTAAACTTCCGGCATTCTGATGCTCTCTGCTCTTTTCAATTGCAGAGGTCTTGTTTGACATTCTGTCAACCGCATACCAAAGCTCTGTACCTACCACTGACCGTTCCATGGTAACACTCCATACAAATACTTTCAGAATCGACTTCCTGACATTTACAGGGTGATTCAAAAAGAAAACCACAACTTTAAAAATGTGTATTTAATGAAAGAAACATAATATAACCTTCTGTTATACATCATTACAAAGAGTATTTAAAAAGGTATTTTTCAGTCAAAAACAAGTTCAGAGACGTTCAATATGGCCCCCTCCAGACACACCAGCAATATCAACCCGATACTCCAACTCGTTCCACACTCTCTGTAGCATATCAGGTGTAACAGTTTGGATAGCTGCTGTTATTTCTCGTTTCAAATCATCAATGGTGGCTGGGAGAGGTGGCCGAAACACCATATCCTTAACATACCCCCATAAGAAAAAATCGCAGGAGGTAAGATCAGGGTTTCTTGGAGGCCAGTGATGAAGTGCTCTGTCACGGGCTGCCTGGCGGCCGATCCATCGCCTCGGGTAGTTGACGTTCAGGTAGTTACGGACAAATAAGTGCCAATGTGGTGGTGCTCCATCCTGCTGAAATATGAATTGTTGTGCTTCTTGTTCGAGCTGAGGGAACAGCCAATTCTCTAACATCTCCAGATACTGTAGTCCAGTTACAGTAGCACCTTCGAAGAAAAAGGGACCAAAAACTTTATTGGCTGAAATGGCACAGAAAACGTTCACCTTAGGCGAGTCACGTTCATACTGAGTTGTTTCCCGCAGATTCTCAGTGCCCCATACACGTACAGACATTGTGACGGTTGACTTTCCCGTTGCTTCATCACTAAACACAATCTTTGAAACGAAAGATTCATCTATTTCCATTTGAGCAAGGATAAAATCACAGAAATCGATTCTTTTAATCTTATCAGCTGCAGACAGTGCTTGAACCAATTTCAGACGATAAGGTTTCATAACTAACCTTTTTCGTAGGACTCTCCATACAGTTGATTGTGGAATTTGCAGCTCTCTGCTATCTCTGCGAGTCGATTTTCCTGGGCTGCGAACAAATGCTTGCTGGAAGCGTGCTACATTTTCATCACTCGTTCTCGGCCGTCCAGAACTTTTCCCTTTGCACAAACTCCCATTCTCTGTAAACTGTTTATACCAACGTTTAATACACCACCTATCAGGAGGTTTAACACCATACTTCGTTCGAAATGCACGCTGAACAACTGTCGTCGATTCACTTCTGCCGTACTCAATAACACAAAAAGCTTTCTGTTGAGCGGTCGCCATCTTAGCATCAACTGACGCTGACGCCTAGTCAACAGCGCCTCAAGTGAACAAATGTACAACTAAATGAAACTTTATAGCTCCCTTAATTCGCCGACAGATAGTGCTTAGCTCTGCCTTTTGTCGTTGCAGAGTTTTAAGTTCCTAAAGTTGTGGTATTCTTTTTGAATCACCCTGTATGTCTATACTCGATGTTAACAAATTTTTCTTCTTCAGAAACGCTTTCCTTGCGATTGCCAGTCTACACTTTATATCCTCTCTACTTCGACCATCATCAGTTATTTTGCTCCCCAAATAGCAAAACTCCTTTACTATTTTAAGTGTCTCATTTCCTAATCTAATTCCCTCAGCATCACCCGACTTAATTCGACTAAATTCCATTATCCTCGTTTTGCTTTTGTTGATGTTCATCTTATACCCTCATTTCAAGACACTGTCCATTCCGTTCAACTGCTCTTCCAAGTCCTTTGCTGTCTCTGACTGAATTACAATGTCATCGGCGATCCTCAAAGTTTTTATTTCTTCTCCAAGGATTTTAATACCTACTCCGAACTTTTCCTTGGTTTCCTTTATTGCTTGCTCTATATACAGATTGAATAACATCGGGGATAGGCTATAACCCTGTCTCACTCCGTTCCCAACCACCGCTTCCCTTTCATACCCCTCGACTCTTATAACTACCATCTGGTTTCTGTACTAATTGTAAATAGCCTTTCGCTCCCTGTATTTTACCCCTGTCACCTTCAGAATTTGAAAGAGAGTATTCCAATCAACACTGTCAAAAGCTTTCTCTAAGTCTACAAATGGTAGAAACGTAGGTTTGCCTTTCCTTAATCTTTCTTCTAAGATAAGTCGTAGCGTCAGTATTGCCTCACGTGTTCCAACATTTCTACGGAATCCAAACTGATCTTCCCCGAGGTCGGCTTGTATCAGTTTTTCCATTCGTCTGTAAATAATTCGCGTTATTATTTTGCAGCTGTGACTTATTAAACTGATAGTTCGGTAATTTTAACATCTGTCAACACCTGCTTTCTTTGGGATTGGGATGATTATATTCTTGTTGAAGTCTGAGGGTATTTCACCTGTCTCATACATCTTCGTCACTAGATGGTAGAGTTTTATTAGGCCTTGATCTCCCAATGCTATCAGTAGTTCTAACGGAATGTTGTCTACTCCCGGGGCCTTGTTTCGACTTAGGTCTTTCAGTGCTCTGTCAAACTCTTCACGCAATATCATATCTCCCATTTCATCTTCATCTACATCCTCTTTCATTTCCATAATATTGTCCTCAAGTACATCACCCTTTTATTGACCCTCTATATACTCCTTCCACCTTTCTGCTTTCCCTTCTTTGCTTAGAACTGGGTTTCCATCTGAGCTCCTGATATTCATGCAAGTGGTTCTCCTTTCTCCAAAGGTCTCTTCAATCTTCCTGTAGGCAGTATCTGTCTTACCCCTAGTGAGATAAGCCTCTACATCCTTACATTTGTCCTCTAGCCATCCCTGCTTAGCCATTTTGCACTTACTGTCGATATCATTTTTGAGACGTTTGTATTCCTTTTTGCTTGCTTCATTTACTGCATTTTTGTATTTTCTCCTTTCATCAATTAAATTCAATATTTCTTCTGTTACCCAAGGATTTCTACTAGCCCTCGTCTTTTTACCTACTTGATCCTCTGCTGCCTTCACTATTTCATCCCTCAAAGCTACCCATTCTTCTTTTACTGTATTTATTTCCACCATTCCTGTCAATTGTTCCTTTATGCTCTCCCTGAAACTCTGTACAACCTCTGGTTCTATCAGTTTCTCCAGGTCCCATCTCCTTAAATTCCCACCTTTTTGCTGTTTCTTCAGTTTTAATCTACAGTTCATAACCAATAGATTGTGGTCAGAGTCCACATCTGCCCCTGGAAATGTTTTACAATTTAAAACCTGGTTCCTAAATCTCTGTCTTACCATTATATAATCTATCTGATACCTTTTAGTATCTCCAGGGTTCTTCCATGTATACAACCTTCTTTGATGATTGTTAAACCAAGTGTTAGCTATGATTAATTTATGTTCAGCGCAAAATTTTACCAGTCCCCTTACTGGAACTGATTTGCTTTTTACTCCGACCCTGATGTTGGGAAGTATAGCGTGAATTCTACGCCATGTAACCAATGAGTCGCATTCATGTTGAGACTCCCGCATATTCCAGTTCCGCAGACCTAGCTTGGTCTACACTCTGCTTCCGGTAATACAAAAGACCTTCATCTAATTTTCCGCCTTCAACCTATACCTGGCAGCTTGTTGTCAAACAGTTATATCTAGAGCTTCGATTTAGAGTATACCAAACAATGCTTGAGCAGGGAGCACCAGTCAGCCGAAGGAGTACACCTGCCTGGACCTGTCTAAGGATGGTAGGCAACATTGGAAACGGAGCTATTGCGCCAACTCTCTTGTGACGAATCCCACTATTGGTGAGAAAAATACACTATGGTAGGTTCTCGAAGCATGCAATAAAAGTTTGTCTTGAACTGTGCACATACGTGCTAATTTGTACATAACGTTCTGTGTGACCAGTGTTATATGTGCAGTAATATTTCTTCTTTTATCCAATAGCCTTTCGGGATAACTGGTTGTATTGCTATGGCGAATTGGAATGCCTTATGTCCGTCTCACATGGAGTAAAACTCACTGAAGTCTTACTTGTCAGCTCATGCGATGGCTCCCATGAGGGCTCTGCCATCGACTGGTCAGCTGCCCTGCAGGGACCTGTGCACGTTTTCTGCGATAAGTTCAGTTCTGTTTTTCTTGTGATGCCTCGACGGGTTGCCTGCATGCTACCTGTGCTGGCCAGTCAGGAGTCCTGTTTGGCGACTGACGTCACAGCCTACAGTGTGGGAAGTCTGGCACCACGGCAACCCTGGAGGCCAAACAGAAGATCATGTCCCCTCCCGCCGACCTGCGATCTTTCTCAGACAATTGTAAAGACACCATTTGGTAAAAAAAAAAAAATTAAAAAAAATTTCTCACACACCTCATAGCTTCATTCGTCAGCTCTGTGATGAACTGCTTATCGTTTCGTTACTGGTCATATTTACAACGATATTTTAGTATTAAGTAAACTACCGCAATATTTGCGGAAAATTTGCAGTGAGAAACAAAGGTTCCTACGAATTTGCGTTTGGTGCAACTTATGTCACATGTTGCTACACGTGAAATGTAGCTAACATATTGAATTTTTTTTTTAAGCTTTCGAGGATGTTGCTATGTATTACCAGCCTCGAGAAAATGGGTCTTATATAAAGCGCTTCGTCCCAAATTTGCCAGCCAGAATGAAGTCAGAAGCCAGAATGAAGTATTCGCACAATCCCTCATATTTCGTAAATGGTTTTAGATATCGAACCAAGATTTTGACGCATGCAAAGGCGGTAGTATTCCTCCATATGATTATTATGCGAAACTTCCATGTCTACCATGATATTCAAGCGCCTACAAATTCTTCCAATGAAGTTATGTAATATTTAAGCGCCATCGATAGCTGGTGAAACGAGAATTGCTATGGATTTAGAGCAACATATATGAGAAAACTTCACTTTATTTTTGTACCGAGAATGGACATTTTCATTAACTATTGTCCTGTCTTTTCATCACTTGCTGCTTTATGATTCTGTAGCAATTTCATCTGCATTTGAATGTTAGGGAGATTAGTATTTGTAAACCCAGTTGTATTTTGGCGAAAGAAACGAATTATTATGGTGACCAGGAGTCTTACGTATTACTGAAAACTCGTAACTGAAAACAGTGATGACAAGTCGGGGAAAATTAAATCACTACTCTTTTTGTCATTTTGGCGAAATCCTATAACCCAGGGTATTTTTAATAAATAATGACATGGAATTAAACTGGGCAATGGATTTTATTTCTATGTCTTAGTACAAATAGAATTACGAACACTTAGTACAAGTAGAAATAAGAAAACAATTAACAGCACACAGAATGCCATATTTTCTTTCTTATCGTTATACAGAGTGAGGGATTGTACTTTATCACGACAAACGTAAATTAGTTCATCAAAAATAATGGTAATCTACAGTTTGATTGTCAGTTGACTGAATTTTGCAAATTTAAGTATTTTGATATTTTTCAGAACAGTGAGATACAGAAATGAAATTCCTTGGACAAAGTCAATCCACATCATTCATTATTAAAAGACACTGGGGTATAGGACAAAATTAAAATTTCTACAGCAGTATGGATCTCTTTTCGTCAGACTTCTTATTCTTTTAATTTTCTTCGGAGAGATGTTTTCAGTGGCGAGTTGTGAGTAATATGTTAAGTTCACTTGTTACCATGTTCAAATCTGCTTCTTTCGCCAAAACACAACAGAGTTTGTCAATATTCATATCATTAACATTCTAATCCAGTTGAAATTGCGACAGGATCATAAAACAGCAGCTGATGGAAAGAGAAGTCAGTAGTTTGTGAAAAGGTCCATTTTCAGTACAAAAATAAAGCGAAATTTCCTCACATATGTTGTTCCAAACCCACAGTAATTCTCGTTTTGCCAAGTATCGATGGTGCTTAAATATTACATCATTTCACTGAAAAAAATTTGTGGTCACTTGAATATCGCAGTAGATATGGAAGTTTCGAATAATAATCGTTTGGCGAAATACTCCTCTTTTGTACTTATCATTTGCCAAACTCTTGCTGCAATATCTGAATCCATTTAGGAGATGCGAGGAATTTTGTTAATATTTCATTCTGGTGCGCGAGTTCTGGACGAAGTGCGTTATATACGATCCATTTTCTGCATGTATGTCGTTCTCACATAATCGACCTCCAACGCACTTTGCACATCTTGAATGCTAATAACTGAAGAGTGGATAGGTTAATACAGCTGTATCTTTCTCTATTGAGTATATAGTATAATAGTTTGAATTTCATTTTTTCTTTTGACATAATCTATTACCTTTTCCTTTTAATTGTTTTCCGTAACATGAATATTTTTTTCGTTATTACCTTCGTGCTTTTTTAGCACCGTGGCCGATGATGTATCACACCCTGTGCAATGCGTGTAGCAGCAAACTTTTTTTATTTAATTAATTGGCAGAACATTTCACAAATTCCGAAGCTGCAGTGTTTCTTCCATATTGCCACATAATACACATACACACAATACACGTGGCCCCCATACAAAGGTCAGTAGAGTAGACTAGTTTCTTCGAATTAATTAAGCGAATTAAATTTAGTTCTCACCAGTTCTGTGCATTTACTAAGAAGATACAGACAAACAATTCGTACAGCGTGTGTGCTGCATATCTCTTTAAATGTCACACAGTAGGCATAAAATGCAGTTGCGCTGATACATTAATAGGAGTACAGAAAATGGGCGTATTCGGCAGTAAGAATGTAATGCGTCTTTCTCCCACGGAAGACACCTGCAAAGTGATCTCGACATTAATTCACTATGAGCAAGACGTTGTTGGAAAGGTGAAGAGAGCCAGGAACAACAGAGCGAGTGCAAGCGCTTCTAACTGCTCCTACTTACCAAACAAATATTTTGACTCACATAATGTGAAAGATATCGTGTTTTCTCGAGGTGATCGTAATCGTTACATGTGGCAGCACTTTATTTCTTCTACTGGGTTCAAGTGAAAATTTTTGTGCTCGAGTCATTAGTGGAGACTGAAAACGGTGTCCGAGCAAGAATAACCATTACCTTTTACACAAGCGAAGCTTATTTTAGTCAATATGATAAAACCTCGTTCTAGATGGTCATTATTGTATAGAAGTTGAGCTACGTAACTTTAAACGACTATCGTGAATGTAGCAATTTCGTGAAAATTATTGTCGCAATGTGTCTACTTGAATATTTTTCATCAGCGAAGCAATGGTTATTTCAAAGTTTCTCATTTTCTCATATATCTTCCTATTCATTAATTTCCGTGCCAGAGTTCCCTATCTCAAACTGAGATAATTACCCTCTCAACCATCAGTGAAAGCTTGTGTCATCGTCGCAAAGCAAAAAACCTCATCATCGTGCACAGTCTTCTTTATATTATTTTCTTCAAAATACAGGAATGTATGAAGATCTTCCATTATTCGTTCTTACATTCAGGAGGCCATATCCGCTGAGACATCCGGAATAGAATACCATTATATGGACAGAATGAAACAAATTATTGGAAAATTTATTGAGCTTATCCATCGATAAGCCGGCCGGTGTGGCCAAGCGGTTCTAGGCGCGTCAGTCTGGAACCGCGAGACCGCTACGGTCGCAGGTTCGAATCCTGCCACGGGCATGGATGTGTGTGATGTCTTTAGGTTAGTTAGGATTAAGTCGTTCTAAGTTCTAGGGGACTGATGACCTCAGATATTAAGTCCCATAGTGCTCAGAGCCATTTGAACCATTTTTCTATCCATCGATAGAAAATGTTATTTGCTGTAACTAGTCGCATTTGTTTGCTTCGCAGGAGAACTTATGTGAAGTTCTGAAGGTAAGAGATGAAGTACTGGCGGCAGTAAAGCTGTGAGGAAGGTTTGGTTGTCGTGCTTCAGTAGCTCAGACGGTAGAGCACTTTTCCTCCTTCCCCCTCCTCACACCACACTACCCTCTCCGACTGGCAAAAGTTTCGATTTCGAGTCTCGGTCCGGCACCTACATCCAATCTACCAGGATTTTCAAGCCTCTTTTGTTATTTTTAATTTTCAGCTACGTATTTCACAGGATTGTGACGCCATCATCAAATTGACTGATGTCAAAAAATACAACAGTATTGTATGCTCGACTTTTAGGTGACCTGTGGTACTGCCTCGCAACAGAGGAGAGAAAACTGACGAGGAGAACACGGCACGTGCCATAAACCGATTTTCCAAAGACTTCCTTTAGTGGAAGAGGAATCAGAATAAGCTAACACGTTCTCGGCTTATCCGTAGACAGTCGACAATTTCTGAGCAAATGACGGTCAAAGTTTCCAACGTAATTTAGATGCTTACTTAGCAGGCGATAGTCTCAGCCGAAATGGTAGCACTGTGCTTGGCGTCGCAGCCTCTCAGTTTCGTGCCCCGTATCGGAATCCCGATTATTGCTTTTCTTTATTTTTTCATTTATCCTACCCATGTCAGTACGAGGGCAATACAGAATGTTTTCTACCAAGTTAGGGGATACAAGGACATTATATTAATTGTAAATTTACAGCTGTATTTCAATAAGTGTAATATCTTCATTATATAACATACGGTATGTGTGTATGGTATTTTCAGGCACTACAATCTTTTCAAATTCTCGTACTCTTATATATCATTCTCATATCAGTCTTTATATTTTGTTCTTATATTTATTCTTCAGGAAGATTTGATGCATTACCTTGGATGATGCCGATCATAGGAACATTCCGAACATTGAAATTCGGAACAGCACGAGTGAAGGCACAGCGACATGTCTTGGTACGAATCTCACTCGGGATAGGAACGTCGTTAACACTGCTGAGGATTTCACACGTTGGCAATAATTTCGAGGCAAACCACACACAACGAATCTCTTTACGGAAAATTGGCGCTTGCAATTTATTATGAATCAGGATACAATACAGGAATTTAATCGAAAACAGTTTCTTATTCATTTCCTTTTTTTAGTTCCTTCACCCGATATACAATTAGTAGACGAATTGGACAACATTCGTGCAGTAATTTGCTGTGGACTTCGGTAGATAAGCGGAAGCAAACATAAAAAATAATAATCGGGTTTCGAAGACATGGCGCAAAAGTGTGAAGCTGTGACGCGACGCAGTGTGCCGCCGCTCGGTTGGACTATTTGGTCGCTAAAAGGTGCATAAAGTGCCTCGAAAACACTGACCGTCGTTTCCTCAGAAACAATCGAGCACCTACAGATAAACCGAAAACGTATTCGATTACTTTGAAACCTCTTCCACTGACACAAGTTTCTGCGAAATCGAGTTCTTCTCGTGAGTATAAGATTCAAAATCGTTTTGATGCCTTTATTATGTAGGTGAACCGTAATATAAATGTAAAAGCCTTTTCAATGTGATGGACTCCTTTTCATCTACATCTACATTTATACTGCGCAAGCCACTGAATGCTGTGTGGTGGAGGGCACTTAACGTGCCACTGTCATTACCTCCCTCTCCTGTTCCAGTCGCGTATGGTTCGCGGGAAGAACGACCGCCGGAAAGCCTCCGTTCGCGCTCGAATCTCTCTAATTTACATTCGTGATCTCCTCGGGAGGTATAAGTAGGGGGAAGCAATATATTCGATACCTCATTCATAAACGCACCCTCTCGAAACCTGGACAGCAAGCTACACCGCGATACAGAGCGCCTCTCTTGCAGAGTCTGCCACTTGAGTTTGCTAAACATCTCCGTAACGCTATCACGCCTACCAAATAACCCTGTGACGAAACGCACAGCTCTTCTTTGGATCTTCTCTATCTCCTCTGTCAACCCGACCTGGTACGGATCCCACACTGATGAGCAATACTCAAGTACAGGTCGAACGAGTGTTTTGTAAGCCACCTCCTTTGTTGATGGACTACATTTTCTAAGGACTCTCCACAATGAATCTCAACCTGGCACCCGCCTTATGAACAATTAATTTTATATGATCATTCCACTTCAAATCGTTTCTTACGCATACTCCCAAATATTTTACAGAAGTAACTGCTACCAGCGTTTGTTCCGCTATCATATAATCATACAATAAAGGGTCCTTCTTTCTATGTATTCGCAATACATTACATTTGTCTACGTTAAGCGTCAGTTGCCACTCCCTGCACCAGGTGCCTATCCGCTGCAGATCTTCCTGCATTTCGCAGCAATTTTCTAATGCTGCAACTTCTCTGTATACTACAGCATCATCCGCGAAAAGCCGCATGGAACTTCCGACACTATGTACTAGGTCATTTATATATATTGGGAAAAGCAGTCTATTTACATCACAAACTCCTGTAAAAGCAAGCAAAGTGGGCCTATTTTCAATGTACGAATATTCACAACGGACGCGGTCCTGCGTAACCCAAGGCGTTCGCATTTAAACCATATCCTACGAACTGTGTTTCTGAAACTACTATCCTTATGTTGTACGCTATCGTTTATTAATATTCAGCAGGAGAGTTTATTAGTCATAAAAAGTAACACGTAGACCCGACTTTGGGTTGTTGCGTGCACTGATTTGGAGCTGGTGTGTGCATCCGCGGTTTCAATTAATGGCCAGTTCACAGCCGGTATCCGGCCTTAGTGATGGGTGTAGAGCCGCACGTTGTCACGAGACAAGACCCGGCTTTGCAACGGTGTAATAAGTCACAGCACTTGTTAGCTTGTTTACGTCGGCCGAACAAGGTGGCGGGGAATTAACAGTGTCGTTTGGGCGTGCTTGCTGCCACGCATCAGTGAGCCGTCAGCAGGTGGAGAACGCTCAGGGCCGCCACGCGTGGGCAGCAGTTAGTCGTCACTCGCGTCGCACGGCCAGCGGCCAGCGACCTGCCCTGTCCCCCCTCTTCATGCGGAGTCCGCGCACCGGCACTGCCCACCCATCTGTCCGTGCCTGCTGGGTCGCGCTCGAACCACGGACACAGGGCGAACGACACACAGCTCAATATGAAATAGCCTGAGACGAGGGAACACAGCACGAAGGGCGGCTACGAATGAATCTAATATAACGGTGATTGATCTCAAGCTTTTCTAATGGTTCAAATGGCTCTGAGCACTATGAGACTTAACATCTGTGGTCATCATTCCCCTAGAAGTTAGAACTACTTAAACCTAACTAACCTAAGGACATCACACACATCCATGCCCGAGGCAGGATTCGAACCTGCGACCGTAGGATCTCAAGCTGTGAGGAGGCATTCAACGCTACGAGGGCTCGTTTATGATTCACGGCTAATTTATTGATTTCACACCGATATAGATGTAAGTATCTATGGCGATGAGAAACAACTGAAACCACTAAAATTTAACAAAGCTCCAGGATTTTGTGGAATCACTATTGGATTTTATGCGTAACTACCTCTACCCAGACACGATTTGCTCTACTTCAGTTCGCTTAAATGGAAAAGAGAGAAAACAACAAAGCACACCTTTCTAACATGTATGGCAGCTTTATATATGTCCTAACGTCCTTTCCTCCGTGCTTCAGTTCATCTCCCCCCCCCCCCTTTCTTTTCCATCACGTCCTCCCCCTCTCCACATTCATCTTCTCCTGCCCCGATCCTCTTCTATCTCTTCATGTCCCCTCTCTCTCGAGCCTCGTTCCGAAAAACACATTTAATCTACCAGAAAATTTCACTGTTGTGATTCTTTCTGTTCAATACACATTTACATAATTTACTATCCCCCACTGCAGTTTCTTGCCGGTATGCGAAGGCTAAGTTTAAGAACTACTGTAGGGATTTAGATACGATTTTGACTAATACAAAAAATGGTTCAAATGGCTCTGAGCACTATGGGACTTACCTTCTGAGGTCAACAGTCCCCTAGAACTTAGAACTACTTAACTAACCTAAGGACATCACACTCATCCATGCCCGAGGCAGGATTCGAAGCTGCGACCGTAGCGGTCCCGCGGTTCCATACTGTAGCGCCTAGAGCCGCACGCCCGCCCCGGCCGGCTGACTAATACACTACTGGCCATTAAAATTCCTACACCAAGAAGAAATGCAGATGATAAACGGGTATTCATTGGACAAATATATTGTACTAGATCTGACATGTGATTACATGCTGCGGTCGCATGTTCGAATCCTGCCTCGGGCGTGGGTTCGTGTGATGTCCTTAGGTTAGTTAGGTTGAAGTAGTTTTAAGTTCTAGGGGACTGATGACCTCAGAAGATAAGTCCCATAGAGACCAGCGCCACTTGAACCCATTTGTGATTACATTTTCACGCAATTTGGGTTCATAGATCCTGAGAAATCAGTACCCAGAACAGCCACCTATGGCGGTAATAACGGCCTTGATACGCCTGGGCATTGAGTCAAGCAGAGCTTGGATGCCGTGTACAGGTACAGCTGCCCATGCAGCTTCAACACGATACCACAGTTCATGAAGAGTAGTGACTGGTGTTTTGTGACGAGCCAGTTGCTCGGCCACCATTCACCGGACGTTTTCAGTTGGTGAGAGATCTGTAGAATGTGCTGGCCAGGGCACCAGTCGAACATTTTCTCTATGCAGAAAGGCCCGTACAGGACCTGCAACATGCGGTCGTGCATTATCCTGCTGAAATTTAGGGTTTCGCAGGGATCAAATGGAGGGCGGGGCCACGGGTAGTAACACATCTGAAATGTAACGTCCACTGTTCAAAGTGCCGTCAGCGCGAACAAGAGGTGACCGAGACGTGTAACAAATGGCACGCTATACCATCACGCCGGGTGATACGCCAGTATGGCGATGACGAATACACGCTTCCAATGTGCGTTCACCGCGATGTCGCCAAACACGGATGCGACCATCATGATGCTGTAAACAGAACCTGTATTCATTCGAAAAAATGACGTTTTGCCATTCGTGCACCCAGGTTCGTCGTTGAGTACACAGCCATGCGTATAAGATGCCTTTCATCTCGACTGCTAGTGATACGAGGCCATTGGGATCCAGCAAGGCGTTCCGTATTACCCTCCTGAACCCACCGACTCCATATTCTGCTAACAGTCAACGCGAGCAGCAGTGTCGCGATGCGATGAACCGCAATCGCGATAGGCTACAATCCGGCCTTTATCAAAGTCGGAAACGTGATGGTACGCATTTCTCCTCCTTACACGAGGCATCACAACAACGTTTCACCAGGCAACGCCGGTCAGTTGCTGTTTGTGTATGAGAAATCGGTTGGAAACTTTCCTCATGTCAGCACGTTGTATGTGTCGCCACTGGCGCCAACCTTGTATGAATGCTCTGAAAAGCTAATCATTTGCATATCACAGCATCTTCTTCCTGTCTGTTAAATTTCGCGTCTGTAGCATGTCATCTGCGTGGTGTAGCGATTGTAATGTCCACTAGTGTCGATAGACTGATTTTGTGGAAGTTGTTTACTGGCAGGAATGAATATCTTATAGCTTTTGTATTTGCTTACTAAACACAAAAGATCCGACTACCAACGAATATTTTGTACTTTCTCATACATCCAAGCATCTCGGTGTAGTAACTATTTTTGAGAAGCAGACATTCGAAATCATATTTTTAAACTACAGTTCCACAGTAAGCTTTTCAGAAAAAATTTACTTATCTTCGCTTTAGAAAAAAACGTTGCGCAGAGTTGCATATAATTGACATATTTGCTTTATGTTGGCTATAATCTTGTGGTGTACGGAAAATGTAGATGCGCGGAAATTCTTATAGAAATAGGACATAATAATGAATATGAATCAATCTTCTCAAACAATAATTAGGTTCCAATAGAAAAAGAAAGTAAAATCATGAATATATTCTCTTCCCTTTGGAAGCCTTGCAAGCTGGTTTCATGTGCCTGGTATTATTTAAAATTCCGCATTGTTATCAATGTTTTACCAAAATATTCAGCAGTTAATGACATCTCTGACTCTGTAAGATATTGTCGGGAACTGACGTTTCGTTGAACATTACCCAGTATACCATCAATATGCGCAAAAGCTAGGGTGTCCCATTCGAAATTCGCATTGTCAGCACACTTTTGTGCAGAACGCAAGAATATAGTCAAATGTTTTACCTTTCACTTGAATCAAGGCCAGTAATTGTTCTGATACAGCAGTACTGTTTTCACCTATACGAATATAGATTCCCATCGAAGTAGGACGAGACAGACTGGTGCATTAATCTCTTTAGAAGCAGGTGGTTAAAATTCAGCGGAACTGCGTAAGGTTCTGGAACTATAAAATCAGGCTGCAAAATGATTCTCACCAACGAACCAATCGCAGTGGAAAGAAAACGTAATAACAATATTAAATCAATTAAAAAAATACTATTTCTCTGTTTCCGTTTGGTGGATACTTAAATCATTTCGCTCTAAGGTTTATGATACTCTGCCTTCCCCCTTTTCTTTCTAAGTGTCCGTGGATGGCGTTAAATGTCGTTAAGACTCTTTTATCTTGTTTAGCGTCGTAGTGTAATACGGTCTTCGTAAGTCTGAGATAAAGTAAATTAATACTGGGTCGTCAACATTCGCTTTGAAGTTGATTATTTCCTGTCGTTAACGTTAAAATATACAATATAGTCTCGGGAAGGTCCTCTTACCATCGAGACTCATTTAGATTGTAACGAGTGACTATGACCACTTACACTCCATACCCCAGTGTGTCTCTTACAGTGAATTCAGCTCACAAACGTGTCTTGCCTGTTCACTAGCAACTAAGCGTAATGTGAACTTCCGCAGTCCTTAATTACGAACGGTCAGACGGAGAACAAGCCTTTCTATATTTTAATGTCCCATTCCACTCTGTAGAGAATATGTACTGCATAATAAAGAGAATCAGGTACTGCGAAAAGTTGCTCACATTGATGCTAGGTTTACGGATAGCATTGGAAGAAACAGTTATTCGTAATCATCACAGTGACTGAATGAGTGTAAGTTTTGAGAACGTTCCTCGTTACTCGAATATGGACTGCCGTGTGCTCTATCTTGGAAACTTAGTATGTCAACACTACTGTAGTTTAGGCTCACATGTCTTCATTTTCTACTGAACCATAAAGTTATTCCTTCGGACGGCTGGCTAATGGTTCGATTAGCAGTCGCTTAGACTATGGAAAATCCAGGAGTCAGCCATATCAGTGTGCACTTTCATCGTAAAGCTGAACATCTGGGAATTTTGTCAATGGATGAATGTTCGTCAGTCTCTACACCAATTACTGGAGCAGATACTCTGCTCAACCAAAACGCTATGACTCTGGGAGATACCATCGCCATTGGGGAAGGCGTCACACATGAATGGTAGCAGGTGGCCCACAATAATGTTGAAGTGGTCGACAGCTGTCGTGGTGCCTTATCATTACAACAGGTACCATGGAAGCCCGGGTGAATATTCCCTACAACTTTAACCCCACAGTCTAGCTTCCGTGGCGTTGTGCATTTACCGAATAGCCGTTCTCATAAATGACGGTCTATCCGGAAAGGACCATCGACCTGGTACAACAAGAAATACGATTCATCTCACCAAGCGACAAGTTTCCACTGATCCACGATCCTTGATCCATGCTCCATGACCCCGTAACCACTACAATCGTATGTGACGATGACATCGAATCAGTACAAGTATACGGAGTCGTCTGATGCGGAGCGCCATGCTCAACAATATGCAAGAACAATGTACACCGAAACACTTGCCGCTTCATCACCATCGCACTCTTGAAGCCTAACACACAACAAATTGTTTAATTTTTCATTGTTTTTACGAACAAACCATCAATCTTTAAGAAACTGTTATATTACAAAATGTATATGTAATATCAGTGATTGAAGAGCAGATGTTAATTGTAACTAACAGGCAACTCACATAAGCCGGAGCAAGTAATCTCCATATTACATTCACGTTTTTGAGGAAAAACTATGTATTAGGAAGCTCAGATTTCCTCTTCTGACTACCCACTGATTTATCAAATACCAGTAATTTTATTAATGAATAGTGGTGTCTCCTGTTACTTTAAAAACCTTTCGCTACTACGAAACTGATTTTATTTTATGATCTTATACCTTTTAGGTAGCTGTATGAGGGAACTATGAGCACATTGTTTAAAGGAGGAAGGACAAATTGCTTATCGTGCAGTGTCATTTAAGTATTTTATTCCCCACAAGTCGAACCTGCAGATTTACTCTTAAGAAGTCCGAATTAATATTCATTACCAGTTTGTACATGTAACTGAGTGTAGACTTTTCATGTTCATCGAGCCTCCAAGCAGTGATTATGCCCAATAGCGACCATGGTTTGATAAATGAGAAGTTTATACTGTGCCATAGATTGAGACTGTAAATGATGGTATTTTAGCACGATACAAATTTCGATTGTGTCTCGATGTGTATAATACTGCTAATCACATAGTGCCATGACTTCTGTAGTGCGTATTTCCTGAGGCAAACCTTTCTTCATGCTTTGCTTATTTTTATCTGTGTTTAAATATTTCTCTTAATCTCCCAGAATGGGGAGATACGATATATCCTGTCTTCAGATCTGCTACAGATAATCGTCTACACTGCTTTAGGGAGTGTACAATCGTTTGAACTCAAGATTCTCTGATAAGCCGTAGACGTCCAGCACCTTGGCGCCTACTCGTTGTTTCGCCAAGCACCAACCACTTTCCACAAATGCTCACGACAGTTTCAGGCGAACAGGCTACAACTTAGCTATTTCTGATTCACTCATTTCCAGACAACAACAATCTGACCTTTGGCAAAGTCAATTACGTCAGAGGATTTTCCTACTTGCGGCCGACACTGTCGGAAGAATGATTCGCCATTCGTCTCATCTCTGCTTATAAGCCTTCCTCAACATGTCACGTGACTGCAGTGCCACCAGATGGCATTCAGTAGGTAGGGTGGACTAAAATTCGAGCACCTGGATGCCATAGGAGATTCCTTGCAAACTGACATTACGAAACTAGCTGATTTCCGTCCCTTGCGTATTTTCAGTAGAAAATCGTCGTCAAAATAGGCAATGTGGCAATACTGTAACCACAAGCGTCTTGGGTCAAAGTGTGTAGTTGCGCTGCACAGTTGGCACAATAGGTAGCGTTTCGCATTAGAATACCTGCTCTAGTTGTAATTTCGTTTTAACTATAGAGTGCGTGATATGATATTTGGCTTCTTAATCGTTATACAGGAATTCCATCAAGTCTTATAGAAACACATAAAGGGCTTGTTATTCCCTCATAAATGAGAGTACAATCGTTTTCATTATTCCTTTACTATAGACATATTTAGCTTTTAAACGTTTACTCCTCTTCCTTGCACTACACTGCTCCATGATTCCAGTCCACCGTCAGTATTTCTTCCCTTTTGATCAGATCTCTGCCTTCCCCCAAAAGAAAAAAATTGAAATGGCCATTCTGCTTCTTGGTATATCCCTGCTTCTCTTATCCAGCGTAATTCCCTTGCAATCACTCAAATCACAAGCGTCAAATCGCAACGTCACTGATCGCCATACTGAGGCCCGCGGGTTGCATGCGGCCCGAATCGAGTATTCGTGCGCCTCGCGATTCTCAGCCTTATCTTACAGTAACAGCGATCTAGCAACTAACAATCGACAGCTAACATAATAAGCTTCGTAAAACAGCAAATGGTTCAAATGGCTCTGAGCACTATGCGACTCAACTGCTGAGGTCATCAGTCGCCTAGAACTTAGAACTAATTAAACCTAACTAACCTAAGGACAGCACACAACACCCAGCCATCACGAGGCAGAGAAAATCCCTGACCCGCCGGGAATCGAACCCGGGAACCCGGGCGTGGGAAGCTACCGCACGACCACGAGATGCGGGCCGTAAAATAGCAGTTTGCCTACTCAGTAACAAATAAAAATACTTACAGACGCAGTAATATTTCATGATGTGCTTAATTTTGGTCGGCAGTGAATTCAGCCTTGAGCTGAGTAAAGTTGGACGTTTATCTCAGGGGCAGAGGAGTAAGTGGTGCGGCGGCTTTAGGGTTGGAGGATGTGCAAGACCCGTGCCGATCACCTAGTACAGTAACGATTTCAAACAGAAGCAACAGAGATTCTAAACATTTAGCAAACATTTATAATCATTTCTCATATTGCGTAATGCATTTAAATGTAAGTAACACTACTGTTATTAGTTAATTAATTAATAATCCGTTTACATAGACAACGCAATTGCACTTCGTCAGACGAATAAAATGTTACAGATTTGGGGACGCAGAAACCTGAAACAGAAAATAGTTGACATGGAGTGTTCCGAATAGTGGCGACCCTTAACAATCAGCACTTGGTAACCGGCGGCCAACTTATGGTTTACATATTTTAGCTAGTCTGTTGGGGAATCATAACATATTCATTTCGAGTACGTTACCAATTAATAATAAGATCGGTATTTTATGCATCTCGAGGCACCGTTCTACTGTATCAGTACTGGCTCTTGAGCAAAAACGTTTTTATGGCCACTGGTCTGAGTGTATTGTTTCGACTTCCTTCATCAATTACATGCCAGTATACTGTCCTGCCATCAGTTCTGTCGAGTTAGTGCCACCTATCATGGTTACCACTTTCATGGGGATTACTTTCCTTTAGGACTTCACCAGTAGACATAGTACCGCTTCATAATTAATTACCGACTTTGTTGCTATTTTTGTTATTACTATCATCGCCATCAAGTAACGACTACAGGAGAGTGACACACAATCTTGTTAAATATCGGAATTAAATACATGCACAGTCAAAAATTGTCATTGGTTAAATAAATAGAAATGATACAAATTAGGTAATGAATAGTAACACCATTTATCCCAAGTTATAGATAGTGGTTGGGAAAACAATGGTAGCAGAGTATTCAGATAAAGAAATTTATTTCAAGTGTCAGCACGATGAATAGATACACTTTGTAACATCCGGTATGCAGTACTCCGAAAGTGTTTCACAGATCTGCGTCTCAGTATGACTTCATATATATTTCAATATTTTTTAACTGTGAATAGGCCAAATGAGGACCACGTTCCAATTGCAGTTCTTTTTTCTTTATTCTTTCCTTTTCTTCCAGCATGGTTCATCTGTTCACTATGTTTCATGTTTCTGCCTTCAGACCATTTTGAACCAGTATTTTTAGCTACTCTGCCTTGAAATCCTTCCATTTTTAATATTTCTTCCCGAAACGCTACTCTGTAGTTTATGTCTTTTGTTTCTATATTGTTAGTTTCTAAACCCTTTTTGCCTTTGTTGGCCCAGATTCTTGTGGACTTCGTAATGCACCAATATTTAAAAATCTTACGAGTTAATATACTGTCTTGAATTATAAATAAGGTCCAAAACATGAGTCTTCTTTTTCTCATTACTTTTGAAGTATTTTCCATATTTTAGTATATTTCAGCATTACTTCGTAATTTCCAACATTCTGCTATGTTTTGGGATCCTAACACTTTTCTTACAATCCGCATTTCTAGTACTTCTAATTTACCTAAATTATACTTTAGTGACATGTATTCGCTTGTACATAGGCATTTTGGCTTCACTACTGTGTTGCAATGCCTTATTTTTGCATTTTTGGAAAGGCAGTTTTTATTGTGGAGGTCTTCGATGATACCCTATTCTCTTCCCACTTTATAAAACCTTTCTTCTATTGCAGATTTTTCCAAAGCATTTTCTTGGATTATTTTCAGTAGGTATTTCAGTTTTCTTACCCTCTCTATTTGGCCAATATTTGTTCTCAGGAATTTTGGAGGATCAGCAACATATGTTACAAGTTTTGTTTTTTCTGCAGAAATTCTTCAGCCAGTTCTATTCGCTATTTGTTTCAGGAGATCTATTTTATTTTAGTATACAAACTTAAAAATCTTGAAATATTTTATATTAATGTTATGGGTGATCTTGTTACAAACAGCTAAGTGGTGAATTTCAGAATTCCTTTTTTTTTATATATAAATACAAGGTAGCTGCGCTGACATATTGTATAATTTTGATATCTTGTATCTCTGATGGGAAGTCATAAGTATGCTAGAAGGGGAGAGGGAATTTGAAAGACCTGACCTAAACATGTAAGACATACTTGATAAAATAACGTAAATTGTGTATGTTAAATATGTTGCATCAGTAAAATGCTCCAGAGACTAATAAATTTTCGGAGATGATAAATAGCTTCAGAGTCAGCCATAATATCAAGGTGTAAAGCCAAAGTAGTTTCGACTGCCTGTCCAGATCAAGAAAGTATTGCAAATGCTCGATGTTAGATGAAGACTATTCTTATAGAAATCTCTCACCATAACGGCCGAACTGTTACCACGTTTCCCACGTCTGGACTGATTAAATGAATTAAATCTACTAAAGCGATCAGATAAATAATTTTGTGTGTTCGTCTCTGAAATTTACAGAAGTTACAACGATGCAGAATGGAAAAGTTATTATAACATATTCTACAACACAGTGTTGTTCCTTATGTGTGAAAAAAATTGATTGGATTCACATATATACTGGCAATAATTCAGTGCATTAAAATGACGCTGAAAAATGTATCAGAGTAGTTTATCCGTCGATTAGAAATGAGTGATAAAATTTAATTCTGAAAGCAGAAAGGTTTCAGTGTGTTACTGAAGAAATTTGGTTCATTTCATTACGCATGAAGATATCATAAGATGTGTGTCAGGTACCAATAAACAAACCAGTGAAAATATTGGCCAATACCACTTCCAGTAAAGGCGTGGAATATATCCAACCATCGTGCTACACTATGAATTTTTTACAAGATGCTGATGGGTACAATTAGTGAGGTGCTCTTTATGTCTAGTTCTGGAGTCATAAGGACTAGTGTTGGCTGAATTTTTTAGATGCTCCTGCTGCTGTTTGCAAGGAATACCAGTGCAGTAGGATAAGGTCAACCATTTTGGCATCGCACTGGTGTCCATTACGTCATTAAACCAAATCTGGTTAGTATATAAATAGTCAGCTGAATATGACACGCCCGCTTTAAGTACATCTGCATCCTGTGATCTCTATGTTTATTGTAGCCGTTCTATATCTGTACAGTTTTATTTTTATTTTCCTCGTTGTCACATTCCCTTCTGAGTAACGTTTGTCGCACGTGTCAGTTTTCTAACACCTTTTTATTTAGTACTTAATCTATCCATTCAATTTAATATGTTGATCTTTTACATGTGAATATTCAGTATCAGTAGCACTTCCTTGCTAAAGAGTGTAATATTCAAAAATTCCAATCTAGTTCGTACGCTTACTTTTTTTCGGTCGCCTTGTGCTGTAATAGTGCCCAAATATCTGGACCATTGATTTCCTTCCACTGTTTCATAATCAAGCATTTCTCATTTTTGCGCCTTTTCACGGCTTTCAGAGTCGCTTTGTTTCTGCTTGCAGAGTCTTTCATAATAACAATAGCTATTCCAATTAACGGTTGTTATACATTGCGCTCTACTACGTCACAACACTCCACGAATGAGAATACTGGAGTCTGTTTGCTTTGTGTGT
This sequence comes from Schistocerca americana, assembly GCF_021461395.2. Lineage (NCBI taxonomy): Eukaryota > Metazoa > Arthropoda > Insecta > Orthoptera > Acrididae > Schistocerca > Schistocerca americana. The sequence continues at coordinate 358,190,976 of NC_060123.1, forward strand.
GAATTTCTCTTACAAAGTTTTATTTTCTATGTTTCATGGTGTGGCAGACATATAACTTAAACAGCAACAACACAGCTTTACACCAAGTTCTTAAATTCTACCAACCGTGTTTGGATATGGTAGATATTACAGAAGTAAATGATGGCTGTGACAAATTAAGCGAGATCTTTAGGTAATTTCTGGAACTATTTTTTATTCTTTATTTTTTTCAGAAGCAAAATCTGAACGTTCACTACGTATTACAGATTCATGACAGCTGTGTTCAGGGAATGTTTTGCAACATTTCATTCAAATACAACTGCAAGCCATTTGCATCCTTTAATCATAAATATATATCTAAGTGATGCTAAATGTTATTATCTTGACATAAAGACAAGTATTATCTTCTCAACAACTTCCAAATCGTGATCTACACCCGTAACATTTATATATGAAATTAATGAATTTACTCATGGTACTTTTGTTGCCGAGGTCTGCTCTTACTATCACAGCTTAAATTAATAATCAAATTAAGTAGTATAGCAAGACTGAATTTTGAATTGCTGGTGTACCCATGTATCACCACAATAAAATGAAAACAATGAATAGTTGAGGGAGTATAAACGAGAACAGTAGTGTAATTAAGTTTAGAGAAATTATGACAAGTTTTTATTATTCCTTTTATGGCTACAACGAGCTGATAAATCTTTAAAAAATGGCAAACGTAAATCAGAAATGGGATGGTGCTTGACTGGCAAAGCATTCTTTGGGATAGACGCTACACAAATTCTCCCCTGAATTAATCTCTTTTATAACGCAATGTGACAGTGTTTACACGAATCTACAGTGAGGTTCAGTTCTACTCAAATGGAATGAACTACAACCAAGTACACCACGAACGATGATTCATGGGGAATTGGGGGCTGTGAAAAACGTTTAACAGCCAGACGCCAGTGCAGCAATACTTTAGCCATTCAGCTTGATACAGGCGGCAGCAGAAAATGGCTGCGGGCGAAGAAAGGGCGCCGTGGCAGCTGTAATATCCACAAAAATTTGCAAGCTACACAGACTGGCGTTCTTATTTTTAGAATGTGGGAAACTTCTCTATCAGAGCCCGGAAATCCCGCAGATTTCAGTGTAAGATGCACCTGTTCGCTGGTCTGACGATCCAATTTGCTCACAGGCACCCTCGTGACACACTGTATGTCCAAGAAGATATGGAGTTCTACTGTCGGCGTTGCCCACTCACTCACCAAGTGAGGTGGTGCAGTGGTTAGCACACTGGACTCGTATTCGGGAGCATGACAGTTCAAACCCCGTCCGGCCACCCTGATTAGGTTTCTCGTGATTTCCCTAAGCCGCTTCCTTTGCAAGGGCATTGCTGAATTCGTTCTCTAAACCGATGAGACCGATTACTTCGGTGTTTGGTCCCCTGCCTCAAACCAACCAATGAACCTGCCACTGTCTCTTAGTCTTACCACAAGTTACAGACCACAACTCTCACCCACGAGAGAAGTTCTCCACCAGGGGAGGACCAGAATACGAAGAAAGCAAGGAATCATAACTACTTTCCACCAAGGCTCGATACAGGAGCTGAATTAGCAAAAACGAAACCGCCTCCACACTGTACAAACCAACTGAGACACAGCACCAACGTGCCCAAGCTGTGGGAGCAAGAAGCTGCTTTGCATATCCTAAGGGGAGCACATCAGCGACTCAGGATCTCTCCTGTCTGAAAAAAGAAAATTCTAGACTAGGGAGGCGTCGATCTCATGGTAAGAATGGCCATATTTCGATAAAAAAAGTCTACCTAGATGGGACAATAGTCCCTCATTTATTGAGGGATCTAATCTTTCAGGGTCGACAATTTTCAATTTCGGAAAGAAGGCTGCTTAAGGTTCCCAGACAGTTGTGCACATGAAATACATGATTTTGCTGCTCGCTAAAAGAACCCGGTGACTTCCTGGCGTTAGGGGAGTTACTGTCCTGCCTCCACCAAGCAGGTGCACCAGCCGCTCTGTCCATATTCCAAGTTCTAACATGAGAATGCTCGGAGTTTCATGACCTCCCCACCATTTGCACGAAAGCTCAGATTACAGCAGTCACTCTTAAATGGCTTCCTCCACCAACTTTCCACTGATTGGCCCAGCTAAAATGTTTTACAAACAAGCGCCCTCCTGTTCCGACCCCAAGTGGAAAGGGGGGAATGCATTGCCTGTAGTGCCTCTGCAGGTACATTCCACAGAGTGTTGCTTCCCAAAATCACTTGCTCAGCCAGACCGCCGGATTTAGCATTTATGGCCCGCAATATATGTCTCTCCCTATTCTCCATTGCCTTCACTATGGCCCCTAGGGCACAAATTCTCTACAGTCTGCACATGCAGTTATATGAACACTCTGTTCACCATTTCCTCATGTAAAAAAGTCGTGAACCACGCATACCAAATGTAATACTGCGAAACAGCAAGACCGTGGCCTAAAATATGAATATAATCTGACTGACAGTGTTGTTAAAGTGAGAGAGTGGAGTGCCACCTCTCACAGCTAGTTGGGAAAGGTCGAACAATAGCTAAATATTTTAACAGTGGCTAGATAAACTAGCTAGAGAGGGTTCAGTCAATCAGTGACTCAAGTGAGAGATGCCAGAGCAATTTAGTTGATTGGTAGTAAAATTGTATAAAATGTACCATGACATTGTCACAAAGATAAAACAGATCCATTCACATATACTGTCATGTGTCCCGGATCAACGATTGAAACAAGAAGGTAGTGGTACAATGAAACACTCCAGATACCCATGTGCGGCTGGTCCCGGCGGAAGTTCGAGTCCTCCCTCGGCCATGGGTGTGTGTGTTTGTCCTTAGGATAATTTAGGTTTAGTGGTGTGTAAACTTAGGAACTGATGACCTTAGCAGTTAAGTCCCATGGGATTTCACACCCATTTTTGACCAGATATCCACTAGCATGAAATTGATTGTTCCTGCCACAAAAATACGCTCGCATCGTAGGTTGCTTATTAGGTTTAAACAATAAAGCAACTTGTGGATCAACAGCACTGAGACGTGGCAAAAAAAAAAAAAAAAGATGCTGTTCGAAGAGTGCGCCGCAGCGCGTTGTATGAAGCAGTCGCCCTCCGTTTCTGGCGGTGGCGCCGCTGTGGCAATCGCAGCTTTGGTGGCTCCCTCTCGTGAGAAAGCGGAAAGGTTGCCTGTTCACGTACATTTAAGGAGCGCTATCAGCTCGGTATTGGGTCTGTCGGAGTGAGGCTAGGTCAGTCTCGCGTCTCTAGTTGCTGGTTTGTCTCTCGTTCGCATTTGTGGGGCTGTTAGTGTCTGTCTGTCGTCGGAGTGCGAGTATGTCTGTCGTTTGGATGAAACTTTAAGCCAAAAAATGAGAGTCTTGCCACTCAACCAGTAACAGAACTCAGCTAGTGGTCGTCCGGTGGGGCTGAGTTTCTGCATCTGAGTCTGCGCGTTAGGCCGCCAGTCTGCTCGAGTTGCTCGGGCAACGGTCATTGGCGGTTGGACCGGTCGGTTGGTCGGTCGCTCACTGAGACACGAGATGACTTGTCCGCCTTGAGCGTCGGCGCATGTGAGGTCGCTAAGTGAGTCCAGTGGACCACGCCGTATAGAAAGGGGTAGTGGCTTCGCGATTGACACGAGAGCAACATGAGTGAAAGCACGGCATCGGGCTGGCCGGGGCGAGCTGCGACGCCGTGAGACGGGAGATAGGCTCGCCTTCCTGCGTCCGTTGATGCGGCTGGCAGCGGACGTTCGGGAGAGCGTTGGGGGTGCTGGACCAGGTCTTCGCCAGAAGTCGCAGTTTATTAGAAGTTAAGTGATTCGAGATATGTTGTTTCATTTACTTGTTAAATTCTACTTGTTTTCTTGGTGAGGTCACCTGCCGCTTTGTTTTGGGGTCGTCCCACCATTCTTCTCCGTTTGCCCACCCGCGGGAAGGTGGTTATTTGTTAATTGGGTGGTACGTTTTTCCCTTGTGGAATTGAGGAGGGTTAGAGTAATCTGCGGTTCGGGTTCTTCAGTAATCCCCCTGTCAATCTGCCATACGTTAATAGCTGCCTCTGTCATGTTTGTCGGATTCGGTGTTCGAATTTATAGAGTTAAGGTGTAAAGGCCGAATTCCTGAAATATGTTTTTATATTGCCTATCATCATGCGATGCGGTACATGTGTAATGTAGAGCATGTTGCACATTTTATGTAAGTCTGAATTTCATGGGTTTTATTTAAATAGTCATTTTTATTAAGTTGCCACCTCTCCACCTGTAAGAGTCCTTTTAAAAACTAGTTGCACTTTCGGTGTCAAATAATTTATTAGTGTGAGTGTTGGTACCATTTCCATCCCTCTTACGGGGTGCGTAGTTAATGTGTTTGTGTTAGCTGTTAAAATTTTTAGTTTAAAGTTATCTGGTGTGTTGCAACTTTGCACCAGTGTAGTCTTTCAGCGGTTGTTGTGAGCGGTCGTGACTACGGCCATGTTGAAAGGCTTCTCATCCCGAAGGCTCATACTATCAATATTGTTCTTTCTGCCTATAAAGAAAATTGTAACTTGATATTTCGAGGGTGCGTTTCTGCTTATAAATTTTAAATCTGTTTTTGAAAAGGCTTTTATGAATAAAATTCCCATTTGTTAAAGGTAATTTCATTTGCATCAGTTACTCTCTGGCAACTACTTCCACGCTTAAATGTGTTAATGTTCTTGATGAATCGCTAGTAAATAAAGTAAATTCTTTAAGAAAAGATTTTGAAAGTAAATTCACGGTTCAAGCACAGCTCGATCTATAAGGTGTCCAGTCACTCTTAATCAACATAGTTTGGCTGAAGTTAAAAAGTTCAATGTGGCACAAGGTCAAGCCCATTAACAATAAGTTTAAGGTAACTATTTACTTCCAGATACGACTAGAGGAATACTGCATTATATCCTGGATAAGTATGAGCACTGACAAAGACATCTGAAGTGGTGAAGAAGAGACCCTCAGTTAAATCATACTGGGTGGTAGACCCGGTTCCGCCCACCAGTGCTGTTTTAGTGTAGTCTTTTGCTTTCGGAGTCAGATTGAGTAAAATTTTTTCATGTATGTGGCAATGTCGCTACGTACTCACATTGTGTAGCTTGACCAATCTAGCCATCGACTGAAATTTAGTTGGAAGTTTGAGGTCATGGCAGCATATTAACATCAAAAATGCGTAGAAAACAAATTATGGCATCGGCTGCAAACTACGAATGGGATTCAATAAGTGATGCAACTGGTTTTTTTCTGAATGCAGCTTGGCTTATTCAAGACTTCATTAAACCACATTATTTCTCTCTCTCTCTCTCTCTCTCTCTCTCTCTCTCTCTCTCTCTCTCTCTCTCCCTTTTTTATTTTTATTTTTTTGTAAGATGATGCATTTTGACTATCAGCTGTTTATCTGTCCCATTAGCCATCTACCAGTCTCGGTTATTAACCATTATCCAGGATGTAGGGTACAACAGGTGGAAACTGGAAGGTGCTTGATCCTGGCTTTATGGTGGATGAGGAAGACCAGGCCAGTGAAGTTTTGTGAGCTCCTCTCGGGTGCGCAGACTTGTGCGAGACCTTTCGTCGTCATGGTGAAAGAGAAGTCCGTGTGCATTTTTGTGGAGAGGAACGCGCTGAAGTCGTTTTTTCAGTTTCCTGTGGGTAACACAATACAGTTCAGAGTTGATCGTTGCAACATGAGGGAGGAGATCAGACAGAAAACACCCTTCATAGTCTCAAAAGAATGTTGCTATTTTACCAGCTAAGGATGGGGCTTCAAACGTTTTCTTCAAAGGAGAGGTGGTGTGGCACCACTCAATGGATTGCCGTTTTGTTTCCGGTTCGAAGTGATGAAACCATGTTTCATCACCTTTGTCGATGTTCGACAAAAAATTGCCACGGCCAGCCTCTTAACGCGGAAGCAATTTCGCGCAGACGGTCTTTCGTTTCTCATTATGGTCTTCCCTTTATGCAACGAGGAATTCAGTGAACACACACCTTTGACTACCCAAACTTGTGGGCGAATGTGTGAGTACTACTGACAGAGACTTACAGTTGTGAAGCGAGGTGTTTGATTTTGGTCTGTCGATCACCTCGAATGACAGTGTCTCCACGTTCCAACACTGTAGGAGTCACAGCTGTTTGTCACCGGCGCGCAGGACATTGGACTGCTTTTCGATGATGACAGACACCTCACTGTGCTTTTGTACACTGCCGTGCCTCTGCAGACATCCTGCAAGCGCCTATGAGTATCTGCGATGCTATGGTTTTACGCCGCAAGAGCTTAGTGACACTCCTCTGCTTGGAACACAACTCTTTAAAAAGACGCTACTTTTAAGGCCATGTGTAGCACTGCCATATATCGGAACTTCTTGAAACTATAGGAGCTGAAACGGGAATAATCTACGATGTCTAACAGCAAATTCCGTCATTTTTCAAATGAAAATGGCCGAGATAGAAAACGTGTTGCGTCACTTATTGAGCGTTGCTCGTATAAGTACGTGTGCGTTAGGCCAATATTCACTTGAAAATAACTCTGGTGGCAGCTGCCGATCATGGTGTTAAAAATTAAAATTGCATCAGGTGATGTAATTTTTGTCCAATTACTGCAGTTGCGGATATCCTGAACCATCATGTTCAACGTGCTGCTCAAAAAACATTAAATTGAAATGAAATCCTTCATAGCAGTTGATGATTCTCAACAATTACTGGACAATCAGTTAGAGGTTACATGTACCATTGCTGACAAATTCACAGAATTAACCAACGAAGCCAATAGTATTTTTTGTAAACCCTTATTGCCAGTTTTGTGAAGGCCTCGTCACTGCTGCTGTGGAGGCCGAATTGCTACGTTTGTTACGGTAGGCCGAGTTTATGAGTTCGTGAAAGGGCTTCTGGTTCAGTACACTGCTAAGACAACTTCTCCCTGCCACTACTACACTGCTATGTATCAGGGTCAGGTAACAGTATAGGAGAACGAAAGTTCTACAACACTCCAACAAATTAGTAACGAAATCATAGAAATGAGCTAAAAAGGTTAACTTATGTTTGTGACTTGCCGAATAGCAAATTCTGCAACACTGCATGCAGTATAACGCAAAATGGACCCTCAATGGCTAAGTACAAACAGTTGTAGCTGAGCTTCACGGTACATAGAAAACGCAATTTACAACAATTGTCTGTTCACTTCTAAGAGTTCACTAAACGAGTTTCTTGTCTGAGTCAGACCTGGACGATGATCTATAACCAAGTGGCAAGAGCTGCTCTTCTATCTTCTGAGAAGGCTTCTGCCCGTTGTCCTCAGGTCATCGGCGGATTGCACTCGGCCGGAAACTGACCGAGGTGAAGTTGATATCTTGATCCATAGCGCCGCCCGTGCCGCTGGTGGAACTTGCGCAAGTGGCGAGTCTCTACGGGTGGTGATTTTTTCCCAGGTTGTGTCTTCTTCGGACGACATAACAGTATTAATGTTGCGAAGTGACGTATTTTGTCAGTTGTTTCTAGAGATAAGGAGATATTGTGTACGAGTCGGAATGGCTTGGTGTGGACGAGTCATTCTCTACCGGAGGTGGACGAGGATATAGCAGAACACAGCTCGTGGAAACAAATGTTTTTTTTTAGTTTAACTGTTGACATTCATCCAGTCTTCCGTGCTCTGGCGACTATGGCAGTTACATCGCAATCAGCAGTAGCACATACTGATCGCCGCTATTACTGTTCCGTCAGTGGACATGTCGGGTAACCGGTTAATGTGCCGGCGCAGCACGACGGCTGCCGCTGCCGTTGTTACAGTGAAGGAGGTAGGGCGATGTAAGACTCCAAATGCAGTACCTAACATAGAATGGTTACAGTGAACTGCACCAAAGGCGCAGGGATGGGGAGGCTTCAGATTCTCCCCCGGAGTATGCGAAGGCGATTGGGTATCGGTGACCAAACTTGGAGAGGAAAAACAGTGTAGAGCTTCCAAGTGTCCAGGTAGTTAGAAAGCAGTTGAGGATTCGAATCCCGGTGACGGCAAAGACGGCTGCGTCATAAGAACAACACTGACCTCCCGACACCGTCTGGCTCAGAGCGGGCGTCACATTACAGCTGTGCGATGATCACTGTCTGGCCTCTGGGGGTATAAATACTGAAGTATTCCACACCGATGGAGACACCGGAAAATAAAGCGATGGTTAACAATTCACACCGTTTTTACTGAAATACCCATAAACTCTCCTTCCTGGAGTTTGATGTATACCACAAAATTTAAAGTTCTCTATTTAATCTGAGTCTCAGCAACGTTTACTTGGAAAAGGCCAAACTGAATAAAACAATGCGTGTTCTCGACTCAATAGGAATTGAAAGTTTAACGACACAACACGTCGAAGGCCCAAATAACGATTTCCACAATTATCCACTCAACAGGTGCCACGTCTCAACGTCGCTCGAAGACGGCTGTTGGCTGCCCCACGAAGCTAAGAATGCGGCAGGGAAAACGGGCGTCGGAGATCCGGTTGCACGACGATTCCAGGCGAGTCTATGAACTGAAGAAGCACGAAAGTGGTCAAAGACGTCGGCGCATTGGCCCAGAGACGTCTTCCAGAAGAACTGGTCTCGCACAATTGGGCACCGGCCTAGAGACAGTGGAAGCGCCAAGATGCTGCCGGACCTATTTGCACAAACAGGAAGCAAGTAGATCTGAGAGGATTGCGACCTTCTGTGTCGAGATTGCTGACGAGGTATGCGCTCCAAGTCTCTGTACCGGCGGCCGGCCGCGGTGGCCGTGCGGTTCTAAGCGCTTCAGTCCGGAACCGCGAGACTGCTACGGTCGCAGGTTCGAATCCTGCCTCGGGCATGGATGTGTGTGATGTCCTTAGGTTAGTTAGGTTTAAGTAGTTCTAAGTTCTAGGGGACTGATGACCTCAGATGTTAAGTCCCATAGTTCTCAGAGCCATTTGAACCATTTTGAACCGGCGCTTGCTGATGTGGCCCCTGCAACTAGCGCCATAGGCCACCCGTATAGAGGGAGAGCGAATAGCATCGATAAACGTAGCAAGTACGACGACCATTTAAGGTCCAGTAGGTCGCGGAATGGAAACCACTGTGAAAATCAGTTTGCTACACTTTCACCTATTTCTCTACATAGTCGCCGCTCCGACTTTGGCATTTGTCGTAGGACACTAACTTTCAAAAACCGTCGTCATAGAAGGCAGCTGCCAGTGCTTTCCGCCAGTTCTCTACGTTGGTCTGCAGCTCTTTGTCTGTGCCAAACTGTTGTCTTCATGGCCAGCGGTTCATCTGAGCATTATGAAATTCAGGACAAGCCAATTATGGTCTTCATTCTAGATGATCAAACGCTTCCCACTGAATACTCCGCAGGAACATTTTCATTGGCCCTTACGAGTGCAACAAAGAATATTGTCATGAAGAAAGTAGCGCATGAAATATTACGTGGGCTGCATGTCATCAGGCGAGATCTTTAACCAGACCCTCATACTTGGCGAGAAACACTATTTTCTAGGCATCTTTATGCGATCACTGTGTTCTCAGAACTGAGAAGCGCTACGTGACGCGATCAACGGGCATACTAGAGACACTGTCCAACACATCTGGGCAAAACTTCATCGGATTTTCACTGAGGTTTCTATTTAACGCCCGATAAGACCTTACTTTTAGTATAGCCCTCGTATTAATATCTGGCGAAAGTCCATGCGAAAGGAATACCAAAACCGTATTCCTACATGTTTTCGAACTCGCTTGCTAATGGTCGAGGTTCTCGAATGGTGGTCAATGTTCTGGACATCAGTTGGAGGTAGGTCACTGCAGAAGCGCGAGTGCGGCGGATGGTTCTTGTGTCAGCATAGGACATTGAAAACAGTGGCCTGTGTCCGGACCTCAGCGCTCTGGCTACCATTCCCTTTCGTGTATTACATTATTATCATTATTATTATTATTATCATTGCGGCTTGTATTGTTGTCTCCTGAAGGTACATTACACAACCTCAACATCTACATCATACACCGCAAGCCACCTAATGGTGTGTGGCGGAGGGTACTTTCGTACAACTATCGGATCCTTCCAACCCTGTTCCACTCGCGAATATGCGTGGGAATAATAACTGACGGTAAGCCGCTATATTGGCTCTAATTTCTCGAATTTTCTACTCGTGGTCAATACGCGAGATGTATGTGGTGGGAAGTAATGTGTTGTCCGACTCATCGTAAAAAGTGCCGTCCCTAAATTTTAGTAGTAAATCTCTCGGTGATGGACAACGCCTCTCCTGCAACGTCTGCCAGTGCAGTTTATTTGGCATCTCCGTAACGCTCTCTCGCCAGCTAGACGATCCCGTGTGCGGCTGATCCCGGCGGAGGTTCGAGTCCTCCCTCGGGCATGGGTGTGTGTGTTTGTCCCTAGGATAATTTAGGTTAAGTAGTGTGTAAGCTTAGGGACTGATGACCTTAGCAGTTAAGTCCCACAAGATTTCACACATCTAAAAAAAACGCACCACTTTTCATTGGATCTTCTCTATCTTCCTTTTCAATCCTACCTGATAGGGAACCAAAATAGACGAACAATACTCAAGAATCGGGCGAACAAGCGCCTTATAAGCCACTTCTTTCCTGGAAAATTACAGGAATCTGAGTGTGGTGTCTGCTTTTCGCACTATCTGTTTTTTATGGTCACTCCACTTGAGGTCGCTCTGGATAGTTACGCCTGGATATTTTACGGAAGACTCTGTCTCCAGCTGTTTGTCATCACGTGTGTTGCTGTACAGTAGTGGATTTCTTTTCCTATGTATGTGCAACATGTTACATTTATTTACGTTCAGGGTCAACTGCCAGAGCCTGCACCGTTCATCAATTCTCTGCCGGTCGTTCTGCAAATTCTTACTGTCTTCTGGTGTTGCTACTGTGATATAAACAACTACATCATCTGCGAATAGCCTTAAAGAGCCTCCGACGCGTTCTGCTATATAATTAATATATATTGAAAGCAGAAACGGCCCTATCACACTTCCCTGTGTTACTCCGGATATTACCTTTACACCTGTCGATTTAGTTCCGTTATGAGCGACGTGCTGAGTTCTATCTGCAAGAAAGTCTTGAACCCAATCGCAGGTCTGCTCTGATACTCCGTAAACTCGTATTTTTTCCATTAAACGGTAATGCGGGACGGTGTCCAATGCCTTACAGAAATCCAGATACACGGCATCAAGCTGAGCATCGCTGTCCACTGCGCTGTGGATCTCATGGAGGAACAGAGAGAGCTGAGTTTTGCAGGAACTCTGTTTACGGAATCCATGTTGATTATGAGGAGATGTTCATTTTCCAATAACGTCATAATTCTTCAGTATACAACATGTTCCATTTTTGTACAACAGATTGTCGTCAACGATATAGACCTATAATTGTTTGGATCTGTCTTACGGACTTTGTTAAAAACGGGAATGACCTGCAATTTTTTCCAGTCGTTAGGTACCTTTCGTTGCTCATGCGAACTACGATAAATTACTGCTAGAAGGGTGCAAGTTCTTTCGCATAATCTTTATAGAATCTTATAGATATCTCATCTGGTCCTGAAGTCTTTCCACTACTAAGGGATTGTAGCTGCTTTTCAGTTCCACGATCGGTTATCTCAATATCTGCTATTTCAATGTTCCTATGACGATTGAAAGGAGGGACAATGTTACGATCTTCCGCGGTGAAACAACTTCGGAAGACCGAATTCAGTATTTCTCCCGTCTCTCTGTTATCTTCCGTTTCGGTGGTGGTTTGGTCGCTGAGAAGTGAATAGATGATTTTGACCCACTTACGGATTTTACATACGACCAAAATTTCTTAGGGTTTTTCCTTAGGTCGGTTGACAACGTCTTACTTCAAGAATCATTGAACGGTTTTCTCACTGCACTCCTTACGCTCATTTTCGCTTCGTTCAGCTTTTGTTTGTCAGCTAGGTTTTTACTTCTCTTGAATCTGAGATGAAGTGCTCTTTCTTTAGGTAGCGCTTTTCTAACACGGCTGTTAAACCGCGGCGGATTGTTCCCATCCCTTAAAAACTTATTCGGAACATATTTGTCTATGGCATATTGAACTATGGCTTTGAATTTTTTTCCATTTGTTCTCCACATCTCTGTCCTCATCACCGAATATTTGATGCTGACTGCTGAGATATTCTGAAATTTGTTTTCTGTCACCCTTGCTGAGCAAATATATCTTCCTGCCTTTCCTAATATTCTTTGTAGGACTCGTCGTCATAGACGCTGTCACAGCCTTATGATCACTGATACCTTCCTCTACGTTAACTGATTCGATAAAATCAGGTCTGTTTGTTGCCAGGAGGTTTCAGATTTCACAACTTGGTTATATGGGTGACTCATCTCTAGATATGGTCATCAGATGTTGTATTTACTCACTGCAGCTAGTACTGTTCGCCAAGCCAAAAGTGGATCCGTCTCTACTCGAAGCTAATCATGAACTTATCAGGTTAACATCTCGAAACAGACTGACAACCTCTTACAATGTTATCGATCTTCGTGGCAAGGGCATCGTGAAAGCTAATCGTCTCTTTTAAGGCAAATTGATACTGTACAGGACAGTATAGCGATGTATCCGAAAAACGGGCAGTTCTTACCTTGGGGTAAGCGTCAGGTTAATAGAGAGCTCACGATCTTAAACAGTTTCCACGATATTCTTGCCTTGCCTCACATATACACTGCTGCCAGTTTCGTTCCATAACCCACGTTGAATTTGAAATTTACCATAACAAAAGCCTGACCTTCCTCGTCCAATCTCCCCTTCACCCTATCCTTCCTGCTCTACTTCCTGGGATTGATGATAACATCTCTCGCTAGATTACCCCTGTCGTTACGCCGAGAGTTCATTTATGCGAGACGATCTGTGGCCGCACTCATTCCAGAAGACTATGGATTCTCTTGTATATCACTTTGTGAAGGCTGAAGTCCTCGAATTTTCCCTGCTGTCGCTCAGAACACTCCTCAAGTTCAATACGTGTAGCACATGGGATAGGATGAGCAGAGCAGAAAAAAAATGGAAAGTCAAATTCGTGTAACAGACAAACGTTTCTTCATTTTTTAAACTACTAGTCACTTAAAATGTCGAAAGAATGATGGAGAAAGATCAGAGAGAATTTATGGCGAATGAAAATATCGGAGCAGGTCTTTCTTCTTGTGAACTGATAAACATGGGCTGAAATACTGGCGGATCAAACGCGCAATATGTCGGGCTGCGAGACGCGTGCTCTTCAGATGCGCACGAATTATTCATGAGCGTCGGCCGCGGCGCCTCTTTGGCGGTAACGAGCGTCCTCATTTGATTTGTACCCGACTCGCGACTGCTCTGATCTCTGATGTCGTCAGCTGCGCGGCGCGGGTAGATACCCACCTGCATACGCTCTGCTAATCTCATACTCCACCCCACTTTGCGCGGGACATACATGCGGCAGGGAATTTATGTTTCCACGCTACCCTCACCCCTTTACCCCTAATTCGGTTACCATGATCTTTGCACACGGGATAAAAAATGTTTGAAAACCGCTGGTGACCGTACTCCACGAACCTCAACTGCTGAGGGAAAAGTGTACGTGACACTATAAATCCGCAAGCAGAAAGAATGTTCTACTTTAGAAACGTCTCTGGGCATGCACACATGATAGTGAATTAAAATATAAATTGCCTGTTACAAAAAGTGAAGCACTTGGCCAGATGTCTATGTAACTTCATACACATGTAACCTATCATTAAGCAATTAAAGTTGCAGTTTTCTTTGGTAGGTACGAAGATCACCAGATTGCATTACAGTCGTTCGTTTGACTATTATTAGCAGTCCTGGCAGGATACATAAGCGTCTGAACAGCGTCAGATGTTCAGGGATCACTGTGAAGAGCATATACTCATGTGAGACAGCGTTACTGACGCCTGACACAATTTGAAATGGGTATGGACCTTGCCGTTGGTGGGGAGGCTTGCCTCAGGGATACACATGGCCGTACCGTAGGTGCAACCACAACGGAGGAGTATCTGTTGAGAGGCCAGACAAACGTGTGGTTCCTGAAGAGAGGCAGCAGCCTTTTCAGTAGTTGCAGGGGCAACAGTCTGGATGATTGACTAACCTGGCCTTGCAACATGAACCAAAACGGCCTTGCTGTGCTGGTACTGCGAACGGCTGAAAGCAAGGGGAAACTACGGCCGTAATTTTTCCCGAGGGCATGCAGCTTTACTGTATGGATAAATGATGATGGCGTCCTCTTGGGTAAAATATTCCGGAGGTAAAATAGTCCCCCATTCGGATCTCCGGGCGGGGACTACTCAAGAGGACGTCGTTATCAGGAAAAAGAAAACTGGCGTTCTACGGATCGGAGCGTGGAATGTCAGATCCCTTAACCGGGCAGGCAGATTAGAAAATTTAAAAAGGGAAATGGATAGGTTAAAGTGAGATATAGTGGGAATTAGTGAAGTTCGGTGGCAGGAGGAACAAGACTTTTGGTCAGGTGAATACAGGGTTATAAACACAAAATCAAATAGGGGTAATGCAGGAGTAGGTTTAATAATGAATAAAAAAATAGGAGTGCGGGTAAGCTACTACAAACAGCATAGTGAACGCATTATTGTGGCCAAGATAGACACGAAGCCCACGCCTACTACAGTAGTATAAGATTATATGCCAACTAGCTCTGCAGATGACGAAGAAATTGAAGAAATGTATGATGAGATAAAAGAAATCATTCAGGTAGTGAAGAGACGAAAATTTAATAGTCATAGGTGACTGGAATTCGAGAGTAGGAAAATGGAGAGTAGGAAACATAGTAGGTGAATATGGATTGGGGCTAAGAAATTAAAGAGGAAGCCGCCTGCTAGAGTTTTGCACAGAGCATAACTTAATCATAGCTAACACTTGGTTAAAGAATCATGAAAGAAGGTTGTATACATGGAAGAATCCTGGAGATACTAGAAGGTATCAGATAGATTATATAATGGTAAGACAGAGATTTAGGAACCAGGTTTTAAATTGTAAGACAATTCCAGGGGCATATGTGGACTCCGACCACAATCTATTGATTATGAACTGTAGTTAAAGACTGAAGAAACTGCTAAAAGGTGGGAATTTAAGGAGATGGGACCTGGATAAATTTAAGGAACCAGAGGTTGTACAGAGTTTCAGGGAGAGCATAAGGGAACAATTGACAGGAATGGGGGAAAGAGGTACAGTAGAAAGAGAATGAGTAGCTCTGAGGGATGAAGTAATTAAGGCAGCAGAGGATCAAGTAGGTAAAAAGACGAGGGCTAGTAGAACTCCTTGGGTAACAGAAGAAATATTGAACTTAATTGACGAAAGGAGAAAATATAAAAATGCAGTAAATGAAGCAGGCAAAAAGGAATACAGACGTCTCAAAAATGAGATCGACAGAAGTGCAAAATGTCTAAGCAGGGATGGCTAGAGGACAAATGTAAGGATGTAGAGGCTTATCTCACTAGGGGTAAGATAGATACTGCCTACAGGAAAATTAAAGAGACCTCTGGAGAAAAGAGAACCACTTGTATGAATATCTAGAGCTCAGATAGTCGAAGTAGAGAGGATATAAAATGTAGACTGGCAATGGCAAGGAAAGCGTTTCTGAAGAAGAGATATTTGTTAACATCAAGTATTGATCTAAGTGTCAGGAAGTCGTTTCTGAAAGTATTTGTATGGAGTGTAGCCATGTATGGAAGTGAAACATGGACGATAAATAGTTCGGACAAGAAGAGAATAGAAGCTTTCGAAATGTGGTGCTACAGAAGAATGCTGAAGATTAGATGGGTAGATCACATAACTAATGATGAAGTATTGAACAGAATTGGGGAGAAGAGGAGTGTGTGGCACAACTTGACAAAAAGAAGGAACCGGTTAGTAGGACATGTTCTGAGGCATCAAGGGATCACAAATTTAGCATTGGAGGGCAGCGTGGAGGGAAAAAGTCGTAGAGGGAGACCAAGAGATGAATATACTAAGCAGATTCAGAAGGATTTGGGTTGCAGTAAGTACTGGGAGATGAAGTTTGCGCAGGATAGAGTAGCATGGAGAGCTGCATCAAACTAGTCTCAGGACTGAAGACCACAACAACAGCATAATTGTAGGTCACCATTGGGCTGGCTGGTCGAATCGTGCAATATCCAGATTATTTTGGGCATTCTCACGGCCCGATGATGGACCATTTGGGAACGGGAGAGATGACATACTCGACCTCAGCGATTTAGTCGACCACGTCTGACCACCTCAAAGGAAGATTGTCGTACTGCGCACACAGGAAATCATAACTACTTTACATGAGCTCCACACTTCTAGGAACAAGTAATGGAGTCAGTGCAAAACTGTTTGTCATCCCGCACTATTGAACGGAGACTACCAGCAGCCGAAATAGGAAATCACCGTCTCATGCGAATGCTGCCACCAACACCACAACACAAACGGCTGCGTTTGGAATGGTACTATGACTGGGAAACAAAGACTGTGATGAATGCACTCGTATTGTGTTTAACGGTGAATCGGGTTTTGCACAGTCCTGGATGACCATCGATGACAAATATTCTGGCGATATTGAAGGATGTCCGATTTTCCAGTGTCTTCCTAGAGGCCAGCGTTGTAATTCCTGGAGTAATGGTGCGATGAGCTATGACTTTTGATCACGGTTGGTAGCAATTGAGAAAGCTCTGACAGCACAACGGTACGTGTCGAAAATCCAGCATCCTAATGTGTTATCCCCCAACCGTCAGTTTCTTGACACCATTTATTAGTAGAACGGTGTTCGACTACAAATGGAATGTGCCTGTATGAACAGTCTGCGTGATGTTGAGATACTCCCGTAACCAGCAATACCCCCACATCTGTTTCGCATAGAAGATCTGAAGGATCAGTTCGGACCTCATCTCCGTCGCAGGTCCAGCACCCACGATATCAAGGACCGCTACAGCCTGCTTACGCACCTTTCTCCAGCGAATCAGTTTATGCATCTAGCCCTGAGGACATGCAACGTTATAATGATAAATCAGCTCATTCTTCCAAGTTCTTAGTAAATTTGTCTCGATTTTGTAATCAGCCAAATAACCAATCCGACAAATGGAGTTTTATTTACTTTTCTACTCCCTTTCCAGGTGTTTGATTTTTTTTCAAGCAGTGTTTATAATGAAACACAATTTCGCAGGGGAAATGTGGAACTATATCCTCACTTTCCATATGCGTTGGTGATTCTGCTAGCTAAGCCTGGTCACTGGGAGTATGTGTTGCCTTTTTCGCAGAACTTCTCCTTAGACTGCTTTATATGAATCATTCTTGCAATCAATGTGGTCTAATGCTTTATCTCTACTAAACACTGTTGGTCTTTATATGTCCTCTAAAATAGGCACACACTGTTTACACAAGAGTATCAAATCGTCATGGGCCTGTTTTACCTATAGATGTCGGCAGTACCATCAATATACTGATGGAAGTAGGTCGCATGATCTTGGAGGCCATACAGTAACACTAACACTTCCGACCCAATCTCAAGAATAACTATCCATGAGACAATGGACCGCTTGGAGAGAAAATTGAGCAATGACGTTATTCTATAGCAACCGTACTACATCTTTTGTCCCGTAGTAGCATCTTTCTTTCTTTAGCTTGTGCCGTTTTTCCCGTGGATACGCAGGGTCGGCATGGATAATCGGATGTGGCAATGTTAGTTGGTGACCGGATGCCCTTCCTGCCGTCACCCCATACCCCCCGGGAAGGAATTAGTGTACCCCAACTGTGTGCGACTAGTGTAATCCATGGAATAGTGCAAAAGTGTTCCGATGTCTGCGAGCCGTGTAACTGAGGCGGGACATGGGGACCAGCCCGATATTCACCTAGGGGGATGTAGAAAACCACCTCAAAACCACATCCAGGCTGGCCGACACACCGGCCCTCGTTAATCCGCCGGGTGGATTCGATCCAGGGCCGGCGCGCCTACCCGAGTCCAGGACGCAGCGCTCAGCTAACCTGGCGGGTGCAGAAGCATTTTTCTGATATACTGCCAATCCCTAGTTCAGAAAATGTGACACCCTGCCCCGATGAAACGATTGTACACAGTGCTAGGTCAGTGACGTTGTCATCATTTTATTGCAGCACGTGTCAGCTGGAAAATGGTAGTGAAAATTACTGTCTGAAACAGTAGAGCATTATCGCCTAAACATGATGTGCGCATTCAAGTAACTAACATAGAAAATTCCGATCGCTTTAAATATCAATATCTCGAATTCCTTTCAAGAAGATCCACCCCCTTCTCAACCACTTTGTACAAGCAAAACATTGTGGACCGACGGAGGTGGCGCAGTGGTTAGCACACTGAACTCGCATTGAAGAGGACGACGGTTCAAAGCCGATTGATTTAGATTTTACGTGATTTTCCTAAATCGCTTCTGGAAAATGACGGGATGGTTTCTTTGAATGGACACTGCCGATTTCCTTCCCCATCCGATGGGACCGATGGTCTCGCTGTTTGGTCCCCTCCCCCAAATCAGCCAACCAGCCAAAGCACTGCATATCATATAATTCCAGTCGCTTTGAAATATCGTTACAAAGAGACTGAATTTTATAAGGTATTTAGCTGTTAAATAACAGAAGTTACATCATGGTTGCAACGACAATAAGTGAATTAACGATCTCCTGCACTGCATAAGTACTTGCTCAATAACAGTTCATGGTAACATGTTAAAAAGTGCCGGATAGTGGTACGAATGATTTTTCTCTGCTATTAGCAGCAGAGCTCACAGAGAAGAGCCGTGAGCATAAAATATGGAATTCATGTGAAGTAAATAATTTTGTACTTCTCTATTTTGTTGAAAATGAAGTCATATGTCAGCGAGGAAATTATTAACATTATACGAGTACATACGTACAGTAAAGACGAAATATCTCACATCTGTAAAATTCGAGGTGGGTAGCGTTCATCATGAAATATTCGTTCCGCGACTACGTTATCTAGCTGGGACTCATTCCGAATGCATGAAATACAGAGTCCTAGGTGGGACCCTGGTTTGTCACCGTCCTCAGCTCACGTTGAAACATCACTTGGGATATTCGCACTCATATTAATGCAAAATATGTTTTGCCCCGACGTCAGTCTTTCCCTCTTCTCTCGTATTCTGTGACCTTCCTCGTAGAATAATGTTTCAGATGTACATGAGCAACATCTGCCAGGCGTAAAAAACTAGTAAGGTTTTGCTCCATCAGATGTAGGTCACATTTTCGTATAGTGTGCTAAAGTAGAAAGATATGTAGTAGAAGGTGTCCATTGTTATTAAAATGTTATGTACAGTGTACATCAGCTCATAATTAAAAAGATTAGTAAATTTAGTTTCTTAAAGGCAATACGGCTTCAAATTAACTGGATTACTTATTTATAATGTCATTTACGTAAACATGAAATATTTTCAAGCAAAGACAGGTAATAATAAAAAATTAAAACCGCATGTTAATCTGGCAAAGATAGACAATATTAAAAAAGAAAGAAAAAGAAAAACGTTATAACCACACGTTAATCACTCACCATAGCTTCATGCAGTATCAGCTTCAGTCCGCTGTCACGCACCATGCTTAACAATTCAACCAAGTAGCTTAAGAGTGCGATGGAAACGCTGGCACATGGGGGTTCAAACACAAGATAGCCGCTGTATACTCTTACCCAACTGTGAGAGTATGACTAGGAGTGAAGGATAGTGTCCTGTTGCGTACATGAACCACTCGGTAAATGAATAATGGAACGCTAAGTATACCCTTGTGCGATCGGTAACATTTACTTGAGTTTATAACGAAAAAGGGTTAATATGGATCGCCTGGGCAACAGGGCCTCAATTTATTACAAAGTAGATTACGTAATGGACTGACAAGGCAGCCAGTCCACAGTGACGGGTTGCCGAAAGAAAGGCACGCGTACACACACGCCGACTGGCGTGACTTCTGGAACAGGATAATTAGTGAATGCTAATAAGAAAAGTATGCAGCTCCTCGAATACTTATCTTTATTCCATCCTTGTGGTACATCGCTCTTGATAATACAAATAAGACTATCTTCAGATACGGTTAATGGCGCCTTGCTAGGTCGTAGCCATGGACTTAGCTGAAGGCTATTCTAACTGTCTCTCGGCAAATGAGAGAAAGGCTTCGTCAGTGCAGTCGCTAGCAAAGTCGTCGTACAACTGGGGCGAGTGCTATCCCGTATCTAGAGACCTGCCTTGTGGTGGCGCCCGGTCTGCGATCACACAGTGGCGACACGCGGGTCCGACATGTACTAAATGGACCGCGGCCGATTTAAGCTACCACCTAGCAAGTGTGGTGTCTGGCGGTGACACCACAGATTATACTAGCATAGATGCTGTATAACTGCAGCTTATTCACAGGTCAAAGACAGCAACAACTTGCTAATCTGAATAATGGCGTTTTAGTCAGAGAACAAAGTTGATTGATTGATTGATTTAAACAGGAGAGCTAAAACAGCTTACGTCTGACCCGCCACTGCCCGCACCAAAACTAGGATTATTGGGCAGTAACACTCCCTGTATATCTAGTAAAGCCAACCAGTGCCCTTAAATAGTGCAAGGAGTCCCTCTACCAGTTTCTCGTTAGACACAGTTTCTTCAGGTCTAGTTGTCCCGAAGATTCTGTATCTTTTACTCTCCAATGCCACGCATTCAGAGGTTAGGTGTGATGCAGTTTCTTCACCCTCATCACAGATCCTATATTTAGGGTCCTCTTCCTTTATACCCATTGTGTGTATGTGTTTTTTGAAGTTCCTATGGCCGGTCATCAGTCTAGTCATGAGTTTGATCTCTTTCCTGCTCAATCCCAGGATTACAGAGATTCTTTTAAAACATGGCTTGGGCATCATTATTTTACCATGTTTTTGTTTATGGACCTAAACCAGTTCCGTAGTTCTAATTTGATCATAGCCTTGGTGATTGTCAAGACAGGTTCCGGTCCAATAAATGGAGTTGTTGCCTCTATCCTAGCAAATCTATCGGCTTGTTCATTGCCACAGATCCCTGAGTGGCCAGGGACCCACACTAGGTACACCCTATTGCTTCCCCCTAGTCCTGAGAGCAAAGTTATTTGCCGCAAAGAGCATCTCCTCTAAACTTCTCGTCAAAATATCTGTGCAAGGTGATTCACGAAGCTTGCACCTGTACAGTCATAATGCAAACATGGAAATTTTTTACGTGCACGGACACTATAACTTGCTAAGACACTCATCAAAATTGTTGGAAGTTAGAGAGAAAGATGAGATCTTAACCACGGAAAAGGCGACAGGTGTGAGGCAATCAATTTAATTTTCATTGTCGTTCTTATGGAGACAACATAGCGATTTGAATGAGCTTTTCAAGGTTAGTAAATACATTTAAATCTTCGCTACTGGCTTATTTTAAACAGGTATAAATTTACAAGCGTCAGTATTTGAAACAGCCGATGTTTATGTCCGATTCCTGTAGTTGAAGGCGTTACTCAGTTATTAGTGTTCAGACTGTTTTGATTCAGCAAGTTTTTAATATTTTATAGCAAGGGAATTCGCATTTTTACAAAATTTTCACATAGCTTATTTTGGGGTGGAACGTGTTTAGCAGGCTGCACCCCCATACAACGAGATTCACACCTCCGTTGCGTCCTGGATGTTCGCTCCTTGTGGGAAAATCTTTCACTCCGCCTACGTACAGATACACAGGGAAATATATTCCGCAACAGTATTCGAATAACTGGTGTAACATGTCTGCTCTGAACATTCTTCTGGCTATATCACGGTAATGTTGGTACGGTTCATTGCACTGAAGCGTAAGTATTTTTGTATTTCGGATAACATATATCTCGTAATTAGTGTAACAGCGCGCATGTTAACATTATTTAGCCTCCTGCGGCACTAGTGGGAAGAATGTAGCATTGCTAAACGTCCAGTGACAACGTTGCAGCTTACTGTTCAGCTCTCTACGTGTCTTCCACACTTCCGCAACCTCCTATGCAATCTGCATAAAGCAGCCCGCATGATGTATCCAAGCCGTCGAAAATAACGTCATCTTCCACCCTCCCTCGCCCCCTACCCCTCATGCCCTTTTTATGAGCTCCATTCTTGTTCCATTCATTTCGTTTCCTTTCTAGTGCCCTTTACGTTACGGTCGACAAATTGGGTGATGTTACTGCATCCATATAAAATAGCTAGTTAGACGTCAAATGTAACCGCATTCGCTTCGTTAAATGCAAATATGACCATTAATGGACGACGAAAAATCCTAACAATTGCATTTTCACAAAATGATGGCTAACCTAACACTCATCACACGGCAATTAAGAATAATAATCAATGGCCCTATTATCTGGTGAACAATAACTGCAGCAGTTACGGTTTGCATAATTTTTGCAACGTTTCCCTTCCATACTGATCGTCGAATGTTCTTCGCTTAAAAGAACTAAATCAATTTAATTCCACGAAGAGGTTTTGTCATTTTTCGGTATGATATGTAAATGTAGTTCATAGGGGATAACACGTTTTTAAACAAACTCAGTCAGTTTTACTACACAAATATGGAAATTTTGAATATAGGCTCCTGTTGCGAAAATTCCAGCGGACGATCATGATGGATGCTGTGGTAGTCTCTATCGAACACTGATCATAATGTTCTACCAAATTATTGTTTCATTACTCCTTATATTATTTGCCCAGATACCCGAGCGTGTTAAGGCGCCGCCTCCGGGACTGTGTTGCGCCGGCTCGAATCCTCCAGGCGGTTTAACGACGAGGTTCGGTGTGCCGTCCAGCCTGGATGTGGTTTTTAGGCGGTTTCCCATATCCCACTAGGTAAATATTGGGCTGGTACCCACTTCCCACCTCAGTTACATAATTCACAAATCTTTAGAAAACTTTCGCTCACTTACACAAGAACAACACTACACACAGATAGTTGGGGTGGGGTACATATATGCGCCCCGGCAAGGCGGGGCGCGATAGGGGCGTGTCAACTGGATATCCACAAGTTAAATTAATAATAGTGCCGACTCTGCGTCGATGCTGGAAAAAGGCGCAAGAAAATGGAGAAGATAGGTTTTTATTTCAAATATTATTACTCCAGCACAATGTGTTCATCGCACTAGTAAGAGATGCGTTGTCCCCCTATGTGTACAGGAGCCCGTGACATGGGTTGTTGGAGAATCCTGACAAGGGAACCTCCCCATCACACCCCACTCAGATTTAGTTATAAGTTGGCACAGTGGATAGATCTTGAAAAGCTGAACACAGATCAATCGAGAAAACAGGAAGAAGTTGTGTGGAACTATGAAAAATAAACAAAATATACAAACTGAGTAGTCCATGTGCAAGATCTGCAACATCAAGGACAACTTAAGCTCAGGAGCGCCGTGGTCTCGTGGTTAGCATGAGCAGTTGCGGAGCGAAAGGTCCCTGGTTCAAGTCTTCCCTCGAGTGAATATTTTAATTTTTTTATTTTCAGACAATTATGTGACGCACATGCCGTCACCAGTGTCGTTTAGAATATATCAGAAGTGTTTTCCTGTGGAGGAATCGGTTGACCTATGACCTTGCGATCAAATGTTATCGGTTCCCATTGGAGAGGCACGTCCTTTCGTCTACTAATCGCACGGTTTTGCGGTGCGGCCGCAAAACACAGACACTAAACTTATTACAGTGAACAGAGACGTCAATGAACGAACGGACAGATCATAACTTTGCGAAAAAAAAGAAGTAAATTTTTCACTCTAGGGAAGACTTGAACGAAGGACGTTTCATTCCGCAGCTACTCACGCTAACCACGGGACCACGGCGCTCCTGAGCTCAGACTCTCCTTGAAGTTGCTTATCTTGCGCATGGACTACTCAGTTTGTATATTTTGCTTATTTTTTTCGTAGTTCGACAAAACTTCTTCCTGTTTTCTCGATTAATCTGTGTTCAGTTTTTCAAGGCCTATCCACTGTGCCAACTTATAACTAAATCGGAGGGGGGTGCGATGGGGAGGTTCCCTTGTGAGCAACAACATCCCAGATATTTTCGATGCACGGGAAGTCACTTGCACCAGTAGGCCAAGTGAGCAGCAGTACTTCTGTTATTTCGATAAATACTTTTGTAATCGGCTAGTTGTATCACGGACCGACCTAAATGACATGTTATAAATTAGCTCCTTGTCGGCTTTCACAGGCGCCATTGCAGTCAGAGCCTCCGTGGTATCGAGACTACGAAAGTACGTTGGGTTCAAATGTCAACGCAAATAGATCCACACAGCCAATGCAGCAATCCAGCACCGAGAAAACTGGTAGATAAAGTTGTAAGGCTTCTCACAGACATGCACAGAACATGAAATCACCCTGTACTGCCTCCGCTTTTGATTTAGTTCTCGACCGCCCTTAAGCACAAAGCTCTCCCAGACGCTCATTAGAGACAATCATCACTGTCGTTGCAGCAAAATCTGTATGAGTCGAAAAGTCACCAGATCACGTAGGATAACGATCGTTTTGCCCATTTCCATAATAGTCACAAATTTCTCCGCAATCCGCTACAGTGAGAGATTTCGTGCCAATTACCACCTTCACATAAGGCTCTCATGTAAGAGATATTAAGTGCACTAGCTAACTTATTTCAATTAAGTCATCATCATCATCATTCAGTGGACCTACATTACACGATAAGGACCGCGGTAGTCCCTAACATGCATATGATCTTCAGCTGTACGCACCCATGTCATTCCTGCTTTTTGTCCTGTCAACTACCTATTACCTTAACGTCGTGTGCCAAGGGTGTCACTTTTTAGGTTTACGTACCTAGTTGTCACCGTTATAGAGCTATGTGTCGCTGGGCAGAGACGGCGTATGCTCCCCCGGGCGAGCACAGTGTTACCTCACGACACCGAGCAGAGTCGGGGAAGTTCTCTGTGAGTCGAGTTCAGAGTTGTTGACTTCAGAGAACACGAGGCGAAGACCGACAGCAGCGGAGGTAGCCCCCTATGTAGAGTTGGCGCTCTGCCAGAACTATGGCTCGGTAGTCTTTGTACAGTACATAAATGGTAGGGAAAGAAACATGAATGTATGAGAGATGACGAGAGGTAAACCTGAAGCCAACGACCTCTTTTGGTTTTTGTTCGTTTTGCACATAATTAGAATCGCACATCGTTCCTTGTTAGTTCATTGTGTATTATGAGGAAATTCCTTTTTCTAGCGCTGTATGATGAACGTTCTTCTTTTCTTTCCACAACACCTCTCCAAACCAGATATATCAAAGTTCTCATAAAAACAGAAGCTACCAATGAAGCAACCTTTCCTAAATTTTTGGTTTGTTCAAATGGCTCTGAACACTATGGGACTTAACATCTGAGATCATCAGTCCCTAAGAACTTAGAACTACTTAAAGCTAACTAATCTAAGGACATCACACACACCCATGCCCGAGGCAGGATTCGAACCTGCGACCGCAGCGGTCGCGCGGACTAAAGCACCTAGAACCGCTCGGCCACAGCGTCTGGCTTTTGGTTTTTAATAACTGTTATGTAATTGAGCTTCCTTAACCATTCTGAATCATGGATTTAAATATTGTTTTTACTACCATTAAGCTGCACCTTAATGCCCCAAGTTTAGCGAGGTGTTTCAATAGCCGTTAAGTGGCCTTTAAATTCTTATGAGATTGAGTTTAATTCCTTGTGAGCCTGGTTTTTACAGCTGTTAATGTGTTTTCTCTCGTTTAACCTGTTACTCACTTAAGGTAAAGTTAGATTTCGTGATTAAAATTATGATATGTGATGTATTATAAAGGTTTTTATTCGAATAAAGATATCATGTATTGCGTTTCGCAGTCGATTCTAGCCTTGCTTCCTAGCGTCCATTACCGCCAGAGTGGCCTTCTAGTCTTTCATTATCTCTCTGAATCAAGGAGAGACAATCCTTGGCCCAACAACTTCCCTTTAGACTAGCCGCACTTGCTGCCCGCTTCATTTTTATGCCTTCCTCGCCAAACTATTTCCTGATCATAAGATCTCGTATTCACCTGTTCAATGCTCGCTGAAAAATTACTGTTAATGGTTCTCGCATTATCACTGCCACGCTGATTTTGTAAATTTAAGTCTATATCGAAAGTTTATTTTATTTAATTTAAAGCACTTCATACTGTCTTCACCTTCTGTTCATATCTGTTGCTGTCCGTTGAAACATTCTCTCTTACAGCCAGAGATTTATAAATACTGAAATTAAGTTAAGTGGAAAACACATTTAAACTTCGTGGATTGAGAGGGTAAATGAAGTTATTTCAGTGATTACAAATCAAGTCAAATTTACTGAGAACTTAGCAGTATGAGACCACTTATGAATGTGAGTAGGCCACCTTTAAGCTAGACTCAGTTAGGAAGTAGAGTTTTCTGAAGCAAGATTTCCTGCACACTGTGACTGGCATTGGGATGGAGTTGCCACCAGAGCTGGTGACCGGCATGTTCTGTCTGGAAACATCTGTTGATCTTGCTGTCCACAGGAGTCCCTCAACATCACGTAGGCAATTCATCGAGACATGACACGAGCCTTGTGTGGACGAGCATTCTCCTGTTGCTTAACAACACCACGATACTGTCACATGAAAGGCATTATGTCCCTGACGTACAGTCGTGCCTTTCGTTTCCTGTATCACTACAAGCAGTGACCTGACGTCACAGCCGACGGCTCCCCAACACCATGACGGCAGCAGTAACACCGCTGTGGCTCTCCAAAACGTTGGAAGAATGGGAGCTCACCCCAGGATGCCGCCATACTTTCCGACAATGAACACGCAGGGAAGTGCAAAACCGTGATTCATTGCTGAACACAATGCGACCAGCCGGCCGGTGTGGCCGAGCGGTTCTAGGCGCTTCAGTCTGGAACCGCGCGACCGTTACAGTCGCAGGTTCGAATCCTGCCTCGGGCATGGGTGTGTGTAATGTCCTTAGGTTAGTTAGGTTTAAGTAGTTCTACGTTCTAGGGGACTGATGAGCTCTGAAGTTAAGTCCCATAGTGCTCAGAGCCATTTGAATTTTTGAACAGTGCGACCACATTCATCCAGGAAAAACAGTCTACGTGAAGGAGTAGGCTTGGTCCCCAATGATAGATGCATACTTAGCAAACGTAAACAATGCCGGTAGTAGGCTGTACCGTGATTTTTGTTTAATCGTGCAATTAAATAATTTCGAATACTACACAGTGTTTGACAGCAGCAAGTAGCTGAAATTAGCTAATCGCACGATTAAATAAAAATCATGTTACAGCATATTACGGACCATGTTTGTGTTTATTAAGTATCAAGATGCTCTGGATCCCCACAAATACAAAAAAATTTGAGATGCATACTTCTCTCGATCCATTGTGTCTTCCAGAATGACAAGGTCACCCAGGAAATGACACAAAAAGATTCCTCAGACCATAACGTAGGCAGGGTGTTTCAAGCCTTCCGCGTCAAAGGAAATCCGTCTAACGGAGTATAAAAAACGATTCTTCTAAAATGGCCAACTGTTGCCAGTCGTGGACGTCCAGTTGCGGCACTAGCGCCGATGGACAGCAGGATGCATGAGCCAGGCGCTTACTCCAGAGTCCAATAAGCAGCGACCTTTGCTTAACAGTCGTTGAGGAGACACAATTGGTAGCCCTTAGTTCAGCTGTGCGGTCAGTTGGTAGTCTGTGCTTCAAACTGAACGCTAATTATCCAGACTGAATTCATTCAATATTTGTTAATGACAGCATTTGGCGGCTTCGAATAAACTTAAACAAAATTTCAAATTTTTTAAAACTTTTTCTGGCGTACAAGCTTGACGTTACGCATTTCAGCATTTATTATACAACAAATTAATTCATATGAAAAGTTATCAGGCGTTTGAAGCTGTTTTATACGTGGCTATTCCGTTCTTTGAGAATTCACGGGCTTACTGGTATCTTAGAATCGATGGAACTAGTGATTTGGAAGCCATTTATTTCATAGATGAATTACATTACCTTAAGATTCTCCCAATGAATCTGAGTCTGGCATCCACCTAACACCGAGCGAGGTGGCGCAGTGGTAGCACACTGGACTCGCATTCGGGAGGACGACGGTTCAATCCCGCTTCCGGCCATCCTGATTTAGGTTTTCCGTGATTTCCCTAAATCGGTCCAGGCAAATGCTGGGATGGTTCCTTTGAAAGGGCACGGCCGACTTCCTTCCCTTATCCGATGAGACCGATGACCTCGCTGTTTTGTCTCTTCCCCCAAACAACCCAACCCCCCCATCCACCTAACAACTTTTGTTTCATGTCACCATAGCATATCAAGTCGCACCAAACGTTTACTCATAGGTATTGTACGGTTGCTACTGTGGCATCGCCCAGAGATCGAGAATTGCTACCACAGTCATTAGTGAGAGCACTTTTCACTCCGCAACGATGTGTGGGAGAGGCTCCGAAAGACCATGAAACTGAGATCAATATAATGTTGACTATGCAAGAGTTCGATCCATTTCGAAACTTCTGCTACAGCATTCAACTTCATCGTCTAAGAGAAATTTACAGTTTCAGATTAAGTTGTATTGTTATTAATGTTGAACTTTGTACCTCAAAAGAACAGTTTGTTCATTAGTGCATCAAGTGATACTTCGCTAGTCGATGACAGTTGTAATGCGGCAAAGAAGTGTGCCAGAGTACATCTCTTATCCATTTGTGTAAAAAATTGTACTAAAGTTTCGTGTGTTCTAATATGATGAGTCTTCTTCCGGAGCAGTTGTCACCGGACGGAAATAGTTTCAGCTGGTCACAACAGTTACCGTTTACATTGCTTTTTCGCCAATGACGAAACCGAACAGTAATAGATCTTTTCAACTTCTTACGCTGGATTTGAGATAAACCAACGCGGGGAGACGGATGGAGTGGAGCAGCGCTGTACGTCAGCCAATAGTGTGAGAAACGGAGGAAATAGGCGCCGTGGCGCATTCAATAAGCCGCGATGTGCAGAGCGAAATGTGGCGGGAGAGAATACGTGCGGCGTCGCCGGGCCGCCCTTCGTGGCGATATGAGGGGCGGCGGTCGGTCGGCTCACCACAGTCACGCGGTGCTGACTTAGGGCGCCGGTCACGGGGGCGGCACTACGTCAGCGGCAGCAGCGAGGGCGCCATCGCTCTTGCGCCCTTATCGCGGCGCGCCGGCATTTTTCGACGGTGTCGAGCGGCTGCGGTGGCGCGCGTGCCCTCCGACAAACGCCCGCTGCGAACTGCGAGCTGCGCACACCGGCCCCGGGGCTCGGCTGCTGACGCGCCGCCTCGTTTCGCGGCTGCCATCTAATTCCGGCGCGCGTTGAAAAAGCAGGCCGGCCCACCGCTGCAGTGCTTCCAACTGCTGCGAGATGAAAGCGGCCGCCGAGCTTAGCCGCATCGCCGGGGGTGCAGCCGTGAGTTTCAAACTTTCGGAAAAGAGACGGCGTTTGAGGCAGAACCGTAGGATTCACATTTCCATCGGCAATGCTGCGGAAAAAGGTGTCTGTTACTGAATCAAGCGTATGGAAACATCAAAACGACTGGTCGCTCATGCTTCCTGTTATTTAGGTGACGACCTTTACAGTCAAAATAATTTACTTTTTTAAGATAAACCTAAACCGAAGCTCAAAGGTAAGTAAACTGGTAACATACTGCAAGAAGTCAAGTAAGAAATGCTTCAAAAAGATCCATCCCATTTCATAATCTAATCAGAAGTATCCGGACGCCCATACCTAATGTGGAATTAACCACTAGAGGCGACAAGAGCTAGATCCGCCAATGTAAAACGAGGCCGGGAGTATTGTGTTGTCAGTTGAGAAGCGCTGGCAGCAGAATGGGTCGGTCAGGAGAGCTCACTGACTTTAAACGTGAGCTGTTCATTAGATGTCACGTGAGTAGGAAGCCCTTCTGTGGCTGCGCAAATTGAAGTGGAAACGCGACAGTGAAACCAAGACAAACCACACCTCGTGTCCTGACCGACAGCGGCCGTTGAGCATTGCGGAAGGTTTCTCTAAAAATTACATGAAATCAGTGGAAGGAGTCACTCGTTAGTTCCAAAACGCTACCAGCAGTCCAGCTAGCACAATGACTGCTCATAGTGAGTTAAAAAGAATGGGGTACAAATGTCTAGCAGGTCCTCGTAAGTCACACATGTATCTAATTAAACATCTACATATATACTGCGCTAGCCACCAAGCGGAGTGTGGCGGAGGGCACAATTCTCGCCAAAGTCATATTTCTCCCCCCTCTGTTCCACTCGCGGATTGTGTGGTGTCACCGCCTTTAAATCGGCCGCTATCAGTGATTGCAGACCGAGCGCCGCCACACGGCAGGTCTAGAGAGACTTCCTAGCACTCGCTCCAGTTGTACAACCAACTTTGCTAGCGATGGTTCACTGACAAAATACGCTCTCATTTGCCGAGACGATAGTTAGCATAGCCTTCAGCTACGTCATTTGCTACGACCTAGCAAGGCGCCATTACCAGTTACTATTGATACTGTGAATCATGTACCGTCAAGAGCGACGTTCACCATTAATGGATTAAAATTAAGTATTCCACCAGCTACGTCCGTTTTTTCTAAATTCTAATTTCCTTGTCCTGTTCCAGACCTCACCCAGCCTGCGTGAGCTAAAACGCGTGCCTTTCGGCTTCCTCTAGGCACACGGTGTTGGCTCTCCTGTCAACCACAACAGATTGCACGAGGGAAAAACGACTGTCTGAACGCCTCAGCACGAGCTCTGATTTCTCTTATCGTTGAAAGGTGATCATTGCTCTGCATCCTCGGCGAACATCGGATTTCAGAATGTAGGGAGCGGCCCGTTCGGTTTAGTGCGTCGTCTATCTCCAAGTGTATCCCACTTCAAACTTTCAATGAGATTTGTAACGCTCCCGTGATGGCTAAATATACCAGTCACGAATCTTGCCGCTCTTCTTTGGGCCATTTCAATCTCTTGAATGAGACCCAACTGGTAAGGGTCCCACACAGACGAACAATAAGACTGGACGAACTAACTAACGTATTGCAAACAATTTCCTTTGTTGAAGGACTGCATCGCTTCAGGATTCTACCAATAAACCGCAATCTAGAGTTCACCTTGCGCGTTACTTGGGTAATCTGATCATTCAATTTGAGATCATTTCGGATAGTCACACCCACATACTTGAATGATGTTACCACTTCCAAAGACTGGGCATTTATTTTGTACTCGTATATTAATGGGGATTTTCGTCTTCTTATACGCATTAGGTTACACTTACTAATATTGAGAGATAATTGCCAGTCATTACACCACGCATTTATTTTCTGCAAATCGTCACTCATCTGTTCACAACTTTTTTGTGATACTACTTTCCTGTAGACTACAGCACCATCGGCAAACACTCTAATGCCGCTGTCAATACAATCAACCAGATTGTTTATATAAATCGTAAAAAGCAGCAGAACTATTACGCTGCCATGGGGCACACCTAAAGTTACGCTTATTTCTGTTAAAGTCACCCCATTCAGGACGACGTACTGCTCTCTGTCTGTTAGAAAACTTTATATCCAACCGCATATGTCATCGAACAGACCGTAAGCGCGTACTTTTTGGAGCAAGTGACAGTGCGGAACTTAGTCGAATGCCTTTCAAAAGTCGAGAAATATGGCATCAATCTGGGAGCCGGTATTAAGAGCCTGTTGTATATCATGCACAAAGAGGGCCCGCTGTGTCTCGCATGACCGCTGTTTCCTAAAATCGTGATGGTTTCTGCAGATAAGCTTGTCAAAGTCTAGAAAGTTCATTATATCTTAAAACAAAATATGTTCC
Source organism: Schistocerca americana (assembly GCF_021461395.2). Classification (NCBI taxonomy): domain Eukaryota; kingdom Metazoa; phylum Arthropoda; class Insecta; order Orthoptera; family Acrididae; genus Schistocerca; species Schistocerca americana. The sequence continues at coordinate 358,222,774 of NC_060123.1, forward strand.
ATGATTCTACAACAAATCGATGTCAGTGAAATTGGTCGGTAAGTATGTACATCCGATTTCTACCCTTTTCATAGATTGTTATAACCTGTGCCTTCTTCCATTCCCGTGGAACTTCCCGCTGTTCCAATGATCTCTGATAGATGATGGATAAGACTGGTGCTATATTTGTAGCACAGTCAACAAATAACCTTACGGGTATATCGTCTGGACCAGATACCATCCTGGCGTCTAAGGGTCTTAACTGTTTTACAATTCCAGATACACTAAACACTAGGCCAGCCATCCTTGCGTTTGTTCGATAATAGAAAGGGGGAATGGTGCTGCAGTCCTCTACCGTAAACGAGTTTTCTAAAGCAAGGTTTAGAATTTCGGCCTTCTGTTTATCATAATCCGTTAAATTACCTGTAACGTCAGCAAGAGAAGGTATTGAATTATTTGTAGCGTTCATAGATTTTACGTACTACCAAAATTTTTTGGGGTTATTTTTAGAATCTGCAGATAAAGTATTGCTCATTGACCTTTTGACAGCTGCTTTCATTTCGCATAATTTCTGTTTGTCAGCGGGGCAGTGACTACGTTTGAAACGACTGTGCCAAATTCTCTGCTTTCTCAGCAACTTCCCAATATGTTTGTTGTACCGAGGTGGATCCTTTCCATCCCCTATATTTTCGCTAGGCACATACTTCTCTCGCACGTGGTGGATAATACCTTTAAATTCCAGCCGAAGATGCTCAATATTTTTGTGTCCCGTGGTGAATGCTTGGAGCTGACTATGAAGATATTCATTAATGACACTTTTATTTGCTTTCCCAAACAAGAAAACTCTACGCTGTTTCTTTGTTTTTTTGCAACTTCCACTGACATAGAAGCCACCACGATATTATGGTCACTAATACCTTCTTCTAACAATTGCTCAAGATTGTATTTTGAGAGCGCACCTAGAGTAACTTCACAGGAGTCTAAGCTGTGGACAATAACATTCCCGAAATGGACTTGCTCAGAGCCTCGACCAGAGCCAAATGGAACGATTATGGTATGACCCGAAAAGTCGACTTCATTCTCAAAGTATTATTTCCCTCTCCGGTTTCGTCACTTAAGGAGAAAAGAACTGTCATTCCTCCATACACATTCAAAGCCATAAATGAGAATTGTGGACACACCCCATACCAACGTCAACTAGTAGGTGCTCGTATGCTTTTGATCGGATATCTTATCTTTTACACAAATGAATACATTACCGTTGGATGCATTTTAGCTTAGACGTCCTAACTAAAACTAGGCGACAGTAGTTGCTGATGTGGTTGCCGATTTGGGTCTCCCTGTTACAGCTATATCGTTCGCTCGCTTGTTCTTATACAATGTTAGTCGAGTCGGGATGCCAGCAACGAGGCGGATTCCTTTCTCCGTCTAACCATGTGCTGCTCAGTTGCAACTCCGTGACGTGATATTCGTCGAAAGTATGGCACTGCACCTCTGCTGGTGTCAGGATATCGCATTGCACCTCTAGCCTCCAAGGTCGCCTCATCTCACAGTATATGACTTTTATTTGTAGGGATTAGTGAGCGACATCACTTATGTGACTGCCAGTTCCTTTCTGGGACACCGCGCACAGCAACAACTGTGAATGTAATAGCTTCAGAGATGCTCCCAAAATTATACGACAAGGTTGACATTCGTCTCGACGTTAGCGATGTTCCCGGTGGACGGCACATTGAACATTCATGAAAGATGAAGCGTAATAGTAAAAAGTACCCCAAAGTTGTATTCCCATGCCAATAAAAGATATAACCTTCCAACATAGCATGTTTAATTAAAAAATAAAAGGTTCATCCTCCCGGACCTAAGTTGACTTCATTCCATGTTCGTATATTCATTCGCGTAGAAAATATAGCGTTGTTAAATCGGATGAATCTTTTTAAAACATCAGTCCTTTTAAACAAGGATCAAATTCGATTACCCTTTTTCTTGGTTGCCAGTCATTCGAATGATTGATACTTCGCTTACACGCTTTTGCAATCGAGGCCGCTAACGCAAACCTATCAGAGGTAAGCTGTTCGAGTCCCAGTGATGGAAGCAATTTTCATCGTCAACATTTGGGTGCAAACAGGAGGGCCGGTGGTGACGTGCGATAAGGACCACGTTATTTCGACATGCACTGGAAAACATTTGTTTGGTAACTTTCTACGGAGATGGGTAGTAAATAAAAGCAATAATCGGTACAAAACTGTGAAATCCCGACGCTAGCAACCGAACAACCGCTTCCGTCAAAGTTGTTCGCTTACTTTGGGTCCTTCTCCACCGAGCGAAGCTTGTGGGAAATCAGGTTTGATACTTGCCGTGTCCTCTTTAGTGTCTCTAGGGAAAGGACCCTGAGGCTCTCGTGGCCTGCTATTTATAGTTTTTAGTTTAGTGTCTTCATTGGATTTATCTTGGAACAATCCTCTAACACTGCTGAAAGGTGCATGTTGGTGTTGATGGTCCAGCTACGAAATAAAATATAAGTTGAGTAACAGGGCAACAATTACTTCACGTAATTAGTTATGAAGAACAACATAGCTCATGAGATATTCACTTCTAAACACATACTACGTATTCACTGCAGAAGCCACAGAAATCTAAGAAGTGCACATGTCGGCATATTTCTATCTCCGGTGACCACATGCAATCTTCTCAACACTCTCCAAGTATTTAATGCGACCCTCCGTCGTACCTTCCCGTCCAGAAGTCCTCTGTCTGTGACTTGATGCTAATCCCCCACTTCCATCCAGTCTCTCCATTGACTTTGGTAGCCGCCTACCGTAGTAACGAGCGCTATGATTGGATAGAGCGCTCCCGCCATGTTTCCAAGCCAACGCACACTCACAAACATATTGAAACGCACACGAAATACTGGATTTACATATAAATAACTTGAAATTAAATAAATACGTTCTAACACACATCATTAAATACATAAACAGGTTAAATAAACTTATATCAAAGGAATAGAAACAAAAGTAGGCCAGTAGCTTAATGCCTCTGTGCTTTCTAAAACACAGTAAATATTTGACCAATTTCTTCGTGAATAGTATATATCGTATACAAAGACATAGAAGAATAAATATATTTTTAAGCATGCTGCCACCAGTTTTTCGTGTAACTGTGGAGTGATCCATTATCATTCAACACCGCCTTTGGCTTCCCCAAGTTTTACTTTGCTCAAAAAATGGTTCAAATGGCTCTGAGCACTATGGGACTTAACTTCTAAGGTCATCAGTCCCCTAAAACTTAGAACTACTTAAACCTAACTAACCTAAGGACATCACACACATCCATACCCGAGGCAGGATTCGAACCTGCGACGGTAGCGGTCACGCGGTTCCAGACTGTAGCGCCTAGAACCACTCGGCCACTCCGGCCGGCCATATATAGTTTCACATATTTGGAGAACACATCCACAGCCAGCATCACATGCTTTTGTCCCACTCTACTATTCAAGTTACATGCCTGTAATTCATATCAATTTAGGTTTACACTAATAGCTTTCTAAAAACACGTCGAAGGACCAAATCGGATGGACCGTTTAGATTTCCGAAATTCGTTGCTACTTGTATAATTTGCAGTCAGATACTAAACTTTAAACTAATAAATATATTGAAAATCTGATTACACCATCAGAATCGTCGAGCAAATAATGGTAATGTACATGTTTCCTTTTAAGGTATCATGATTCCTCTGGCCATTATTAATTTCTACATGAACTGTGAAATGTCTGCCATTATGGTTTCACAAATTGCGCCATCTTTGGCACTCCAGGCGTACAAATCTCCTTCATCAACACAAAGCCCATTCCTCCGCACAGCGTCAACATGGAATTCACAGGCACGTGGTCGGCCTGGACCATGTGTTGGGGCTACCACTCTTGCTTCGGCTAAAGTTCGGCACATCGAGGTTGCTGACGAGCCCCGGCTTGCCGCACGGACCGTGCGGCCACGCCACCTCCGAACTTGGAATATTTTCAGGGCGCCACAACTCACCTGTTACCTCGCACCAGCCTCCACTCACACAACACACTGTTGCTGGTTTTTGGCGTTCAACAGTTTGCTCCGGCATTACTGAAGGCCCAGCTGCGTAATTGAGGCCGCGTTTGACGTGGTTAAGGTTCCAGTGCTTGTTAAATGGAAATTTTAATTTTACTGTCTTCTGTATTTACTAAGGAGAGGAGCTTGGCGTCTCATAGTTTTTCAATTTTCTTATATATACTGTCTAGCCAATAATTTCCTAAAAAATAGCTGGATATTGTAGATTCTGTATCCAGATATTTCACTGAGGATAATCATTTTCAAATTCGGCCATTTGTACTTTATGTTTCACTCTGCTTCCTTCTCGAGGTAGACAGGAAACGGTACAACACAACTGCTATAGACTATAGATCGCAATGAAGACGATTGTGGTTGAGCGCCGGCCGCTGTGCCGAACGGTTCTAGACGCTACAGTCTAGAACCGCGTGACCGCTACGGTCGCAGGTTCAAATCCAGCCTCGGGCATGGATGTGTTTGATGTTCTTAGGTTAGTTAGGTTTAAGTAGTTCTAATTTCTAGGGGACTGATGACCTCAGAAGTTAAGTCCCATAGTGCTCAGAGCCATTTGAACCATTTTTTGTGGTTGAGCAATACCGCGAAAGTTGGCATTATCTAACTGCATTCATAAAATATGAACCAGCATAGTCTTTTTAGCCCGAATTTTTTCCCGGTTTTGGTATTGGATATCATTTTAACGTAGTAAATCAAGTGAAAGCGTAATAAACTACCTATAGCACACTGTGGTCGTAATACACAATATGCATATGAAAACATGCTTTACATATCTACAAATCTAAAAGCAGTAGCTGTCAGATACAAGTGCATGTATTACTCCATACATTTTTAATTTGATACCAAGTGTTAAAATCAGCAGTCTGTTGCAATGGTACCTATTTTCTGTGAACATCTGCTTTGTGTAGTTTTACAGTCCCTGTAGTTTTCCTTTCAGTAATATGCAGATATGTAGACTGTTTCGTCCAGAGGCACAATGAGCTTATTTTTTCAGGAACAACCTACTCATTCTTTGTAGAATGTCACTGTCTTTGGTTTGCAGTCCTCGAGTTTGCTGACGCGACAGGCCACAAATCATCAGTGTATGCGACCGTTACGTAAGTGGTATATCCCCATCCATTTCTGTTAGGAAGGATCCCAAAAGATGAACCCACGACTGGGTCCAGCGGGCACACCATTTCGTTTCTCTAGATCATTTTCAGTTTACCCACCCACAACTAAACCAGTGTATTGCTGCAGTAGTCTAATAGACTATCGTATAGAGTAGCTAGTACCTGCAGTTCCCATGCTTCACGTGCTACCAGAAGTTATGAAATGCCTCAGCGAAGCCTGCCAGTATGGTCGTTACGTACTAGTGGTTTTCGTTAGGCGCCTGATTAATTGCGTCGTCAGTTGACTTATTTTACGGAACCCTTGTTAGTGCGGGCTGAGCCCCAGGAACTGATCCTGTAATGGGCTTGGAGCCTATCCTGGATTTTATCCGTGGTGTTGATGAAGTAAGTTGATCTTTAAAACTTCGGCTTGGCCGGATATTTGTTTTCCGATTTCTTGATAATTACTGTATTTTCCAACTTCCTGGCTGAAGCTATTCGACCCAGTCGTAGGTCTTTATTTATTACCTCAGTTGAAAATACTGTTACCTGTGGTGCTACTCGTTTAAGGGTCTTGGAGAGAATGCCGCCCAGTCCTGGTGCTTTTTCAACTTTTGATTTTTCTCTGCCTAGCGCTACCTCTTCCTATGTGAACGGACAGGGGACAGGCTCCGTTGTGTGTTTTGTCTATATCAGAGTTCTTGAATTGAATGGTGTAGATCGTCTGTGCTGCGGTTGTCATCGGGTAGGAGCTTGTAAAGCAGAAATTCCGCTGAATTTCTCGACCCGTGTGGAAAGGTTCCATCATCCGGTCTAAGTGTGGCTAACACAGACGGTGTTTTTACGCTCTCGGTTATTAGTCTGTACAGTTTTCACAATAAATTGTTGTTTAATTGTGTTTGAATATACTCTTCCCAGTGGCGTTTCTTGGTTTACAGTATTGTCACTTTGCCTCCCTAAACTGTGCTTAGCTGTTACTGTCCTCTGACAGTATCTGCGTTTTCCTCTCGGATTACCTTTGAGTCTGCTAAGTTCATTCGACCAGAGTTTTTTCCTTTTACTATCATCCGTTACTGTTCGGCTTGTTTCATATGTGCCCTTGCAAGTCTCTGCCCCTTACAGTCAATGCCGCCTTCAGTCCTCAGTCTTTGGAAGGTCATGCTTCGCTCTAATTTCTGCCCATTTCCTTTACTATACATAAGCCTGCTGTTGTATGTTACTTCTGTGCGTGTGTGATAGTGTTTGTGAATATGACACGATCGCAGAATGTAGCGACGTTGCGTACATGCCACGATAAAATGAGACCCACAGATTTCACATTTTCCACAGTGATGTGGATATTTGATTTTCCTTCCACCGTGTTGCTACATGTGTAGCATTCACCCTCCCTGTTAATTGTGTTTAGTTTGTTCGTGTGTCGATTCGTGATGAGTACCATAGTGTTGAATATTCATTGATGCCTGCTGTAACTCCTTTATGTCGTGCGTGTTGTGCAGTTCTTTCTATCCACTCTCTGTACGGATAGAGAACCGCGAATTAATTGACGAAATTACGCAAACAATATTCTCTTTATTGATTTCTACAGTAACTGGATGGTCTGGGCACAGCTGTGACATCTTTGTCACAGTCCTGCGCCCTGAATTATATCATCGCAATTTTTGGATCAGCGTCCCCTGTAACCACTGTTACGTTGTTTGCGAGACCAATCAGTCTTCCGTTCCTTTAGTATGGTTCCAGCGAGCGCACCACTTCCTTTCACTCCTCGTCCACAAGTTTTCCCAGTTCTGCATTTATGACAGTATACCGCAGAGCTTTCAGTTGGAATTGAGTCATGGGTGCTTCATGAAAACAAAGCATTTCATGCCCGTGCTGGAGCACCCGACACTTCAGCCTGACTATGAGAGTCTTGGGTTTGACTCGGGGCGCTGAAAGTCCTACCAGCCGCCTTGTGCAGAGTGCAGTGCACGCCAGTCACGCTGTAAGCTCTGGTTGTACTGTAAAGCTGTCATCCATCTTGCGACAGCAAAGCCGCTGCCGCTGCCAGCTTCCGCAGCATTCCACTGCGGCAGTACACTCTCTGTCCGTTAGCCGCGGCAGGCTACTTTGAAGCATCGATTAATAAAGAATGTTGTTATTCTGTAAGCGTTCTTGACTGCACCCTCGCTGCAGTACCGAAAGATCCCACCCCACACGTTCCCGTACACGCCATTTTGGAGACACAAGTCTCCACCGTACAAGATCTGTGTCATCACAGTGGCCATAGGACAATTCGGCCACTATGGGTGGATGCGTGACGCTGTACGCTACTGTTAATTAAAAACCTTTTATGTGAAAAATATCTACACAACTTGATAAATATCTGGATGATGAAAAGCTTTACATTTCCGACAGTGCATGATAGCACAAAGAACAAAGATCAAACAATAAAAACGGATTACTGACTAATATAGTGACACAAAGTGATTATGGTAACAAAGTTAACATAGAATAAATGTACCACATCGGGAAGAAACAATGGACCCTCTACGACGCGGTAGACGCTAGGCGACAGATACAGAGAGACAGAGAGAGAAGACTGTCAAAGGAATGAACGGCAGTTCCACCCAGACTTAAAGTGGAACAAAGGGCCCCAGCTGTGCGCCGCACGTTATGCAAAATTCGGTGGGCAGCGAGTCGTGGGCGGGCCGCGCAGACAAAGCAGTCCTTCCCGTTCCGCTATGATCGAGCGGTTTCCAATTAGCGAGCGGACGGTCTTGGGCCGCCCTCCGTAATTTTGGCTCCTGGACCAGTCCACCCCTCTCCCCGCTCCCCTCCCCACGTCTGCGCCATTCCGCCTCCACGTCTCCGACAATCCACTCTGTCCGCGCGACGGACGGCGGCAGAGGCGACGACAGTTCCTCTCAGAGCGAAAGTGAAAGAAACGGCGACGGAACTGTGTCGAGGCAGAAGCCCGAATGGGCGCCTCCGCTAAGTCCGAGACAAATGACGGAAAAATAATAAAAATGGAAAACTCGCCTCTTAATCGACGAAAGAGCTGCAGAATTTGCATTAATGGCTTTTTCTTCCCTCCGCGCGAGAGAGAGGCGTGACAGTTAGTGTTAACGACCGCGGAACTCTGTGCTTTGTTTAAGCAGTGCGTCTAACGACCCATGAAAGAGCCCCCGCCGCAGACATCGCGGCGCTGCCGTCCGTGAATCAGGACAGGTTCCCCGGTGCGCCTTTCAGAGGATTTCACTACGCACCACGCTTCTTAGCGCCCAAGCAAAACGAAAACCTTAGTCCGCGGCATTCACTTCTTGCTGTGTACGGTGTCTATGGCTTGTAGCAGGTCTCATTCAGTTATTTTCGTCACACCCAGGCCTGCCAACATTAATTTCGTAACCTCACACCCAACACCCGAACTTTAACACATAATCTTCCTGTTTTCGTTGCACCATGAGTAAAATTCCAGCTGACGAAAGGGATCTCTTTTAAAACCGCACAAACCACGATATGAGGCGTTCTTAAAGTCCTTTCATGATGTGAGGTTCATGTCCAACCGGACAAATGCACTCCTGCCTTCCGTCATTTCCCTAAAACAATTCAGGTGAATGCTTGTCGTTCAATAAGATCGCAGCCACCCACTGCTGCGTCCTTTTCCAACTGCATTGGCGTTCCGACCCTAAGAATTTAAAGTCTTCCATCAAAACGTAATTCTTAGCCGAGCGGTCTAAGGCGCTGCAGTCATGGACTGTGTGGCTGGTCCCGGCGGATGTTCGAGTCCTCCCTCAGGCATGGGTGTGTGTGTTTGTCCTTAGGATAATTTAGGGACTGATGACCTTAGAAGTTAAGTCCCACAAGATTTCACACACATTTGAACAAATCGTAATTCGGCATAAAACAAGTATTCCAAATGCCAATGCTTTCCAGAAAACTTCTATTCCACAAACCTTTCCCTCTCCCTGCATAATTTCCTTCCCTAGGTTAGCGTATAACAACAAAACCTCTCTTCCGTAGCATTTTATCCCGTCGTATGAGGTCCAATATTTTTCATGAGTTGGCATTTTATTATATGTTTTAGCTTTGTGATCAGATACTCTTCCTGTCGTCACAGTTTCCAAATTAAATCTAAGGGAGGGAATGTGTGTGCGCCATCTGAATCAGAATCAAGTAAACTTTGTTCTGTGTGTTATCGTGTCGGTACGCAGGTGACAGCATACGCTACGTAAAATGTTGCAAAACGCTGCGCATAAAAACGGGATTCTTCAGGGCTCACGTTCGAGTGTTTTTAGATAGCTCTGGGGCTGTGGACTACTTCTATACATTGTCACTACATTATGAATGTTACACATTTCCTCCTGCTTACGCACGGGAAGCAATTTAACTGGCTCTTCTTGCATTTGATGCGAGCTACGGCGGGCCGTAAGAGGCTAATGGAGACATCATTAGTTCATGGACAGCTCAATTTTTTTCAGTTTTCAGTTTTATTTATTTATTTATTTATTCTTGAGTTACCAGTCTTCTCAATGGTTTGGTGCGACCCGCCACCAATTCCTCTCCTGCACAACCTCCCCATGTCAGTACCACTTACAACCAACGTGCTCAATTATTTTCTGGATGTATGCTAATCTAAGTCTTCCTCTACAGTTTTTACCCTCTACAGCTCGCTCTAGTACCATGGAGGTTATTCCCTGATGTCTTAACACCGATCCTCTCGGATTCTGCGCAGAACTTCCTCACTCCTTAGCTTATCAGTCTATCTATTTTTCAACATTTGACTGTAGCACCACATCATAAATGCTTCGATTCTCATCTGTTCCGGTTTTCCCTCAGTCCATGTTTCACTACCATACATATGTACATTCACAGAAATTTTTTCTCATATTAAGGCTTATGTTCTATACTAGTAGACTCCCCCTCTCTAGGCAAGCCATTTTTATTAATGCTACTCTGCTTTTGATGTCATTCCTGTTCCATGCGTAATGATTTTGTCCCGGATCGACAAATGCTATAAACGTGTCTTGGTTTTTCTTTAGTCTGGCTTCCATTGCCAGCCGCGAAGTCAGAACTGCCTCTCTGGTGTATCTATCTTTCCTAAAACCAAACTGATCGTCATCTAACACATGTTCAGTTTTCTTTTCCATTCTTCTACATATTATTCTTGTCAGCAAGTTGGACGCATGAGCTGTTAAGCTGATTGTGCGATTATTCTCGCACTTGTCAGCACTTTCCGTTTTCGGAATTGTCCGGACGATATTTTTCCGAAAGTCAGATGGTATACCAGGAGACTCGTACATTCTACACGCCAACGAGAATAATCTTTTTGTTGGCACCTCCCCCAATGATTTTAAAAATTCTGGTGGAATGTTATCAATCCCTTCTGTCGTATTTGATCTTTCAAAGCACTTTTAAATTCTGGTTCCGATACGGGATTCCCTATATCTTTTAAATGGACCACTGCTTCTTCTTCTAACACATCATCAAACAAGTTTTCCAACTCCTAGAGGCCTTAAGTGTACTCTTTTCACCAATCCTCTCTCTCCTCTGCATTTAACAGTGGTATTTCCAATTTACTCTTAATGTTACTCCGCTTAGTTTTAATTTCACTGAATGTTCTTTTGACTTTTCTATATGCTGAGTCAGCCCTTCCAACAATAATTTCTTTTTATATTTCTTCACATTTTTATGCAGCCATTTCGCCTTAGATTCAATGCACTTCCTATTTATTTCAGTCGTAAGCGACTTGTATTTCTGCGACTTGAATTCCCCCGAACATTCTTATATTGTCTTCGTTCATCGATCAATGTAAGTATTTCTCCTTAGAAAACGCAAGAAAGACTTTTTTATGTTTTTTTTTTATCAAAACCCATTTCCAGATTCCAAGACGGTTATGCCCAGCAAATGGATATATTTTTTTACGATGTATTCCTGAGATTCCATTGTCAAACAACTTTCAAGATTTTCGTAATATATTTGTCCATTTCAGAGATACAGAGGATCAAAGTTACCCTACTCGCACACTTAAAATACACAGGTAAAATACATAGTTTATAAAGTGGCGTAGAAGGAGAAATATGCTTAGATCACCTCCGATATCATCAGAAGGGTTCTGGGAACCCCATGTTGTAGCACTGAAGCACATGCAAAATTTTTGTACATGTCCGTCTGAGGGCGAAAGCTAGTTTTGCGTTCTTTTTCTATTTCACGTTAGTAAACTACAAAAATTTTAATGTCGCCTCAAGTTCTCTTCATATGAACGACATGCCCTGCTGTGGCAAAAAGCTCCTATCCGAGCACAAAAAAGCGAATATGCTCCTCTTTTTATGACCGACTGATGAATGCGGTACCAGCTTCTTCACTCTACGTTCTTCAGCATCTTTAAAGATTTTCCCAAAATTTTGTCATGCGTACATATCCGCACTCTTTTAAACAAGCGACTCACCTCCCAGTTCTCTTAGCTGTAAATCGCTCACATAGACTAGTCTACCGCTGTAAGTCGTTAATAGCCATCCACTAACAGTTTCCCTTTCTCGCTTACTCATCCATTCCATCTCACTGTCATTACCTCACTGTTTATCGGTTTATGCATTATATATAAACAAGTTGTAGATTGGGTACCTGCACAGCGTTTGCCTAAGCCAGCTTAGAAAATTTCCTAAAATGTACAGTCGATGTAGTCCGTGTAGCGAAAAATTGCGGAGAAAATTATTTGGGTTCTAACGGAGCAGACGACGCGGGAGGAGAAGTGACTATGGTGATGTTGTGGTCCCCTTGTGGTCGAGCACAACGCTGTAGGAAAGGTTTAGGTCTACAGCTGAAGTCCTCACACATCTGAGCTACAGCTAGTTAGTCAGCAAACTAACATAATAGCAGATTATGCTAGTAAGACCAATAATTCGACAAGTCAGTCGTTTACTATTAAAAACACAATGGGTCAAAGGATTTCCCTGAAACTACTCAGGAAGGTCGGAGTTATTTTCGCCTGACATGTCATCCTTTTTCCTTTTCTTGTTACCATGTTGAAATTAGTCTCTTTTGCCAAAATAGAGCAGGATTTTCTCAATTTCATATTATTAACATTATAACGCATTTGAAGCTGCGACATAGCCGGAACCACTCTATTATTAACCAAACATTTAAGTTTTAAATTTCACAGTTAAGAAATCGTTCACGCAGAAGAATCGTACAAATATACCGTCGTTTGACAGTCGCATAGTCTCCCGTAAGAAAGAAATAGTATAAGAGAAATCTCTGGCGTTGAAAAACAACTGAAAGAGCTGGAAAGAAGTAAGTCACCAGGTCCGGATGAATTCACAGTTCGGTTTCACAAAGCGTATTCTACGGTATTTTCCCCATACTTAGCTTGCATTTAGCATCAACCTCTTCCCCAGCACAAAGTTCCAAGTGACTGGAAAACAACGCATGTGACTCCCGTATATAAAAAGGGTAAAAGAAAGGACCCGCAAAGTTACAGACCAATAACCTTAACATCGGTATGATGCAGAAATATTGAACATATTCTGAATTCGAATGATTATAATAAATTTCCTTGAGAGGGAATAGTTTGTGCACATGAACCAGCACGATTTTAGAAGCAATCGCCCGAGCGAAACTCAGCTCGCCCTTTTCACACATTATATTCTTGCGAACCTTGGATGAAGGGCAGCAGACAGATTCCATACTCCTAGATATCCGTAAAGCATTTACACGGTGCCAAACTGTTAACGAAGGTACGAGCAAACGGAATACGTTCCCAGATATGTGTGTGGCTCGAATATTTCTTAAGTAACAGAACTCAATAGTCCTCGACGACGAGACAAGGGTACCGTCAGAAGTGCGTAGGGAGGACACGACTCGTCCGCGTAGCAGTCCAACTTCATGGTCACTCACTCGCGACGTCATGTCTGTTGGAATTCGCTCGATGTTGCACTTGTTAACCTTGGACCATTTACTATTTCTATTTTGCTTTTCTTTCACTGTTCTGTACACCTTCTTCCTGTTTCCATGCTTGATCTGTGTTCAGTTTTTGTCGGGCTTTCCACTGAGTCATCTTCCCAATAAATCTGTTTTGAGGGTGGGGAGGGGTGGGGGGGGGGGGCGGTGACGTGGAGTTTCCCTTGACATTACGCGAGAGAAAACTGAGGTAACCGCCTCCGAAACAGGACGACTCATCCAGTGCTGAGAATATGAATGCGTTTCTACGCAAAGGCGGAGCACCTTGAGCGAGCTCCACCAGGCCAATGGTCGCTAATCTGCGAGGTGAATTCGATCCGCTTCTGGCTCACCGCTATGACTCGAAGCTAGTGTGCGGCGCATGAAGCTTTGTGAGCAAGTAGTTGCATACCAATAAAAGACACAATATTGACATTTTATGTCAGTCAGCTGATCTTTGATTCCTTCCTTTCCTGCTCCGTGCTGCTAATTGCACGAAACAAGTATGCCCTACAGACAGGCAGAAAAATGTCGCTGTTTCCATTCCGAATCAAGCTCCAATATGAAAAAGAGAAAGATTCTCAGTGAGGCCTTCGAGACTTTGATTAGGTCAGATTCTCCTTTGTACTTTTTATTACCTTACTTTCATCGTGTCCGGGGCAGGGGAGGGGCAGATCCCCCTACAGGGTGGTACGTATGGAGGGAAACAGAAACGAGTCCGAAACAGAAGCGAGCTGCAGGTTCAAGACAATCCTTTGGACATGCCAGGATAACAAATGCTTTTTGTGTTTCTCCAAAAAGAACATATCTGGAATGACGTGCCGCTAAGTCACACAGTTTGGTCAGAAATGGCCACCGCTTCATGTACCCGGTAAGGAGCAAAAATTTCGTCTTTGTTTTGGATTGGGAGTTTGACAAGACGATAGACTTGACCCTGCTCTCTTTAATGGTGTTTTGCAAGAATATCACTGGAGATTTGGAAATTGCACTACAAAAAGCTGGAATGAATCAACAAATAAAATTAGGAATGAAATACGAAGTAATCTGATACATCTACCTTGTCTTTGCAGATTGCCTTGCAATCATGACCGAATTGTAGTGGTGTCATTGTCATTATGTTGACACCAGTGCCATACGGTATACACCCCTGCCTGCAAACTGCCCTGTGCTTGAATCGACAGATGGGATCCCCAACACCCTGACAGGAGCAAAATCGAGAATACTTACCCAGAAACAACATTCTTCATTAACCGATGCTTTCATGCAGAAGAGAGTGACTCCGGCCCAGGAGCCGGCCATGGCAAGCAGTCAGCGAGTGAGTGTCATGAGGCAGGGGTGGTGTTGGCGACAGTGCCCTTCCTGCATAAGTCAGGTCTCCCCTCCACAGTAAGCCTGGGTAGGTCGACATACTCTACCCGCAGCCGAAGATGAGTCGAATCTAGAACTCTCAACTGCTGAAGAGGACCATCAACGGTTCCAGTTAGAAGCTTGGAACGACTCCTGACGACAGAAAAAGTCGCAAAATCGATAAGGCGTTGTGGTGCTTAAACGAAACTTGTTAGTCTTGTTTTTACTTCTGAAAGATGTCTATTCAAATTTCGTGTCAGTCGCATAAGAATGGCGCTAGTAGCGCTCTACAGAGATACAAATGCCTTTAAGGCGACAAAGACGACATTATCAACATCTCACTGAGTTTTAACAAGGTCGTGTAATAGGGCTACGAGAAACTGGATGTTCTTTCTGCTACACTACAGAAAGACTTGACAGGAATGCGGCCGCTGTACATGACTGCTGGCAGTGGTGGTCACGAGAATGTATGACCGCAAGAAAACCGGGATCCGGAGAGCTATGTGGCACAACCGAGAGGGAAGACCAGTGCTTTGGGCGTCTGGCTGTGGCGCATCGTAATGCATCTGCAGTAGCTATATGGCCGGCAGTTGGCGCCACAGTGACACAACGAAGTGTTACAAATCGATAACTTGCTGGACAGCTCAGAGACAGACGCCCTGTAATGTGCACTCCATTGGCCCCATACCAACGCCGTTTGCGATATCAGTGGTGTCAAGCGAGAGCTCGTTGGAGGGCAGGATGGAGGTCGGTTATGTTTTCTGGTGGAATCTGGTTCTGCCTCGGTCCCAGTGATGGCCTTGTGCTCATTAGAAGGACATTAGTTGAGGGTCTTCAACCAGCCAGTCTGCATACACCTGGACCCTACACCTGGGTTTATGGTCTGCAGAGCGATCTCACATGACAACGGGACCACTCTCGTGGTTATCCCACGCACCCTGACTGTAAATATGAACGTCAGTCTGGTAATTCGACCGGTTACGCTGCCGTTCATGAACAGCATTGTGGGGAATGGAGGGGGGGGGGGGGTGTTTTCCAACTGGATAACGCCTGCCAGCGTGCCAATGTCGTAGCCTACAGAATGTCGACATGTAGGCTTGGCCAGCTCGATCACCAAATCTGTCTCCAATCGAGATCATACATGAGACTTCATCGGACGACAACTGCAGCGCCATTGTCATCCAGTATTAACCGTCCCTGTACTGGCCGACCAAGTGCAGCGGTTATGGAACTCCACTCCGGAAACTAACATCCGACACCTGTGCAATACAAAGCATGCACGTTTGCATGCTTGTATTCAGTAATTTGTCAATGTACCAACATTTCACATCTGCAATTATTTATCTCGTGCTTACATGAACCTGCGAGTTTGCAATGTTAATCACTTAGGTATGTTATCTAGACAAATTAATTCCCGAAATTTATTACTTTTCATTAATTATTCTTTGGTGTTGTGACTTTCTTTTTCGCCAGTGTATGAAGGCTAGCTGACAGCTCGTAGAACAGCTGCTTCACCCAGTTTACGACACTGCTCAATGAAGATGTAGCTGCTTGGCCACAGACTTGACGGATGGCTAGGATGATATTGACCTACGACAATGAAAAACTTTAAAGAAGGGCAGCTCGTTTGGTATTTTCGCGGAACGGGAGGGAGAGTTTCATGAGTATGTCAAGTGAGTTAACGTGGTAATCATTAAAACGGAGTACTGTTTTTCTTTTTCCTTGCGGCGAGATCTTTTCATGAAATTTCGATCACTAACTTTCTCCTCCCAGTGCTAAATCAGTTTATTGACGCCCACTCACATAGGAAGGAACGATCACCGTAATAAAGGAAGAGAAACGTGAGCCAGTAAGGAAAAATTTAAGTGTTCTCCTTCTCCATGGGTTGTTGGAGAGAGCAGCGTTAGGGAAAAAGTCTGAAGGTGATTGGATGAACCCTGCTCGATGCACGCAAGGGCGAAACGGAGAGTAGTCATGTAGTTATGGATGACTGATATGGAGACTGCGTCCGACTAGTGAGTGATTCGTGGAATGCCACTAACAGCGGTGTGCGGAGCAATGATAATTTACTTGTTCTGATTATGTGTGTTATGGCAAGAACTAGGCTCCCATAACGTACCTGGATGCAGGAAAACCGTGCTGTGATAAATCCTGCTATAGTCCGGTCTACCATCGATTGTTCACTGCTGCGTTACAGAACAATATGCAGCAACAGCTGCTGAATTACGTAGGTGGGTGGTCTGCCTACACCTTGGATGTTTTCGACAGCACACCTGAGGCCGATGGCTCAACAATAGATAAGAAAAAGGCTGTCATTGAAATAAACTCCTTGGAAAAATACCTGAGAAACAAGACCTACGAATGCGTAGGTCCAAAACACAGTATATGACAAATATCGTCAGTTCCCTCAAGTACTACCGAAATTCACAGTTTTTAATACTTTGGACTGACCGAAAAAGGACGGATCCCAAAAGATGACTAATCATCTCTCAAAGAACATATCCAATGAAAAGATCACTCTCCAGTGCAAAAGATCAGTCACTATGAAAAAATTATAAAGCTGCATTTGAGTGGGTTGCCACACTAAAAATAAGGGAAAAAGGAGAAAGGGAGGAAAAGATGAAAATGGCAACTAGAAATTAACGAATAAGAAAGAACTCTATAAAAACAATTCCCCAACTCTCAGACTCAGTCCAGAGAAGGTGATTCACTCTATTTGGACATGTGAAAAGGGTGGGGGACAATAGATTAACTAAAAGAATATTGTAACACTTCAATAACAAAAAGAACAAAAGATCAGTGCACCAAGGATACTCAAAAACTTATCGAAGAAGTCAATGTAACTGAGAAAGGGCTTAAAAAAAGAGACAAATAATTAACGAAATTTAAAATTTTCGACAACAGAAAGCAAACGTGTAAAAGTCTTGAACAAGGAACAAATACAACAGCAGAGTGAGAGAATGAAATAGTACTGAGAAGATAGGGCGAAGAACTTCATTAGTAGGAACTCTTCAGTTCAACTGTTTTACGTGGTCGATACTTGACTAGATGCGGCACAAGAAGAATAGTCGCCTCCGTTGTAATGGCTGTAAATATACTCTGCGATAAAGGACTCCTCTTACTGGGAATGAGGGTATTTCAAATCCCCATCAGTCTATCGAGGTATTGCATTCCCGTGGATTCTTCCAAAGTGCTCGAGGAAAATACCAGGATGTTTCCTTTGGAAAGGTCAAGACAAATTACTTCTCCATCCGTGCTCAGTCTGATAGGTTTCAACGTCCTTAATAACCTCGTTGCCGACAGGACGTAAGTCACTAATCTTTCTTTCTTCCTTCCTTCCTCCAGTCTCAATATACGAGCGTCTCCGAATTGGCTGAGTGGTGGTGCCGATCGATCGCTGCTTTGCCCCTTTTATAAGATGCCATTGTTGTCAGTATTGGAAGGATATGAGGTAATTACGCCGTTCTCCAGCCGATTAATGTCTGCTCTCGACACCCAAACTACTACGTTTTCTTTCAGCAGCTCTCTTGTCGTTTTCAAGAGGATGGGTGTACTCGATTTCCTACCCGCATCGCAGGCACAGGGCTGATAAGATATGGAGTGACTGTTTTAATACGTGTTTTGATAGGATACATCCAAATATAGTCTGTGTGTTTCTAGGCGCTTCAGTCTGGAACCGCGCCACCGCTACGGTCGCAGGTTCGAGTCCTGCCTCGGTCATGGATATGTGTGCTGTCCTTAGGTTAGTTAGGTTTAAGTAGTTCTAAGTTCTAGGGGACTGATGACCTCAGATGTTAAGTCCCATAGTGCTCAGAGCCAGCCAAAATACTTGTACAATAAAGTTTGGAAGGTAGGAGACGAGGTACTGGCAGAAGTAAAGCTGTGATACCGGGCGTGAGTCGTGCTTCGGTAGCTCAGTTGGTAGAGCACTTGCCCGCGAAAGGCAAAGGTCCCGAGTTCGACTCTCGGTCGGGCACACAGTTTTAATCTGCCAAGAAGTTTCATATCAGCGCACACTCCGCTGCAGAGTGAAAATCTCATTCTGGAAATAAAAACAATTCTCTATAGACTAAAAAATCTTAATATATTTCTGATATTAACCGAAAAAGTTTACGTACAGAACAGTTTCAGGCTGACCATACAACGAGACACCAGTCAACAAGAGATACCTTAAAACCTCTGGACTCTGCCGTAATCCCAAATTACAACAGAAAATGGCTACTAACTTTTGTTAGGGAGAGTAATACAACCCCTAACTACACTTTGTTCCACTAGAACTATGACACGGAGATCGAAGACACAAGCTACCAACGATACTACCAATCTGTCCGCACTTGTGCCTTAATAACGTCTTACACAAAGGATACATGAAAGTTCGTTACGTATTATGACCATTTACTTAAAGTAGTAACGAAACAAAATCCTAATTTATAGGAAAGAATGACCAGTTCAGTCACAAGAATCCAATACACCATCATCTCTTAAAACCACTGAATAAACAACTGCTTGATGAAACAGTCAACTTGTTTTTAATGTACGTAATCGTGCCCACGGCTTGTACTGACACAATTATGCCTGCTCCTTGCAATAACACAGCTTGCCGCACACCGTGCATGCCGTACATACAAACGAGCCACAAGTCAGCGCTCGCAGACTTCTGGTTCAGGAAGTTTGTTCCAGAAGTGGCAACACTCATGGCACATTCGCACATAGCACGGTGCACTTCTTCAGCCATAAGGCCAATAGGCTACTACCCTCAGTTGCAACAGCCCTTAGGTAATGCTCCTTACGACCAGCAGAAGCCGCTCTTTCACTGAAATTGTTGTGTGTCCAGTCACGTAATGACAGCAACCGCTCCACCAGGTTCTCCAAACAGCAGCCTCGTCCGTGCCGCCCCTCATGTCGTCCAGCAAACATCGCAGGCACGCACGCACACACACACACACACACACACACACACACACACACACACACACACACACACACATCCTCAGACTTGTTCCACCAAAGACTAGCAACTGACTGTGTCATTATCCCTTCTGGATCGTCTGATGTGCAGCCCTACACTTCACTTCACAGCTCATCACAAAACACAGGCGAAACCGTCAGTCTTGGCCGCCCTCAGTTCCCCATGTCAATTGCCAGAGACACGCGGCTGGCACAGACGTCGTAAACACGGCTGGCTGCTGTTGCTACACTTGGGTCCAAAACTAAACCAACAAACCGCTGTTTCCCCGTCCTTTGTCTAAATCACGATATAATCGTGCAAACTGTTAACAGATGTCTGTACAGTCGTGATCTGCACGTAAGATGGTATTTCAATCAACGGTAAACCATACCAACGATGACGTCAGGGCATCTATCAAACGGAGAACTGTTTGTCGGGTAGTCGCACATCCACAATTGTCACAGACAGTGCAGTATGGCAGAGAAGACTCTCTGCGGAAGAGAGCTATAGGAACAATGGAAGCAGGACAGTCGCAAACTCATGTGGCCCGATGACTTAAAGTGAGTCGTTCTGTTCTTCCTCGGATGTGGCGGCAGTTTATCATCACTAAGGCCAGGGCAGGGTCGACCACGTGGCTGTAAGGGCTCGACGGTACCTCCATAGCACCGCCCAACAATTGGCATTTGATGCCGGTCGATGTGGCCGAGTGGTTCTTGGTGCTTCAGTCTGGAACCGCGCGGCCACTAGGTTCGAATCCTGCCTCGGGCATGAATGTGTGTGATGTCCTTAGTTAGGTTTAAGTAGTTCTAAGTTCAAAGGGACTGACGACCTCAGATGTTAAGTCCCATAGTGCTCAGAGACATTTGAACATTTTTTTTTAATTGGCGCCTGACCTCGCAACATCTACTGGACGTCTTGTATCGAGGCAAACGCTACAGAGAAGGCTTCGACAGCGTGGCCTTTATTGTCAGAGACCTGCTGTATGCGCGTCTCTGACGCGTCTTCACAGAAGGGAACGTCTAGAACGCAGTCGTCAACATGTGAAGAGTGGGCCAATGTTCTTTTCACAGAAGAGTCCCGATTCGGTGTGGAGAGTGATTATCGACGAATTCGCATTTGAGGGGAATGTAGAACATGTTTTCAAGTCCCGTACAGTGTGGAAAGAGACCGATATGGAGGAGGCTCATTAATGGTGTGTCCACTCTAATACCTCTTCACGAAATTGTACGGGTGAAAAGGAAAGGTTTAACTTCTGCCAGGTATCGTGAAGAGGTCCCGGGACCTCATGTACGGTTGTTGCGAGGTACTGTGCGCCCAGACTTCGTATTGATGGACGATAGTGCTGAGCCTCATAGAGAACGAGTGGTTGATGTTTTCTTGGAAACGGAAGTACTGCGCTCTCCCTATTTAAATCCAATACAGCATGTCTAGGATGCAATAGGAAGACGGATTGCATCATGTCAACACCCACGAACTACTAAGATTTGCGAGCAGCTCCGCAGGAAGGATGGGCGTTTTTGCTTCAAGATGACATTGATGACTCTATGCACAGCATCTTCCGTCGATATCAGACATATATTACTGACAGAGGTGGTCACACCCCGTAGTGAGCACGTCAAGCAATTGACGCAAAGTGTGTGCAAATCTGTTAAGTCGGACAAAAACGAAGAATTTTTCTTCTACTATTATGCACGTTGCAGTCCTTTACGTTCTGTATTGTTTACGCTGTTTCTACTTTTCTGTCATCTGTTTGTACTGTTTTGTGACAAAAGAAAGAAAACCTTGCAAAATTTCTGCTTGCTACTTTAATTGCAGGCACCTGTGTAGCTCCAGTGGGTGCAGCAGACTCCACCGTCGTACATGCCTTTATGAGCTCGGCCGCGTCGGCGCTCGAGTCCATCAGATGACCTGCCCTAATGCGACGCCTGATTTGAAATGAATCTCTTGAGCTGGCGAAAGTCGACAATGCCGTTTGATACGGCGCAGTGACAACGCATAGCAACCAAGGTCGTTTGGTGAATGTCTAAATATACACTGCTAGCCATTACAATTGCAACAAACCTCAACTTCACACAAGGTGTCCAACACGCAAGGATAAGCTGATGTATAACATTAAGCTGCAAACGCATGATATGGATAGGAGTAACACCGTTAGGTGTATAAGGAAATATTGCAGAAGGGGTTTCTGGTCCAAAATTCCCATTTGAATGATGTTTGTGAGAACGTGTTAAGCTTCCTGTAAAAAGGAGGATATTGGGTATACTGTAGGGGGTTATACAGTATGTAAAGGGAAATGAAGGTCTAAGAATCATGGGGGCTGGAATGGGGTTGTAGAGGTAGGAGTAGAAAAAGTGGTGAAGGAAGAAAATGGGCTTGGTACTAGGAATGAGACAGGAGAGAGACTAATTGAGTTCTGCACTAAATTTCAGCTAGCAAAACCGAATACACTGCTCGCTGGAGAAGGCCAGTTGATAAGGGAAGTTTTCAGTTAGATTACATCAGTCTAAGACAGACATTCTAAATAAGACATCGGATTGTAAGGCGTACCCAGGAGAAGGTACATGCTCAGATCACAATTTAGTAAAGATGAAGAGTGGGCTGAACTTTAAGAGACTAAAAAATTGGGATATGGAAGTGCCAAGATATGGAGAGATATACTTGATCTCTAAGGCTGCAGATACTGCGATACGGAATAGCTCAGTAGGTAGTTGAAGAAGAACGGACATCATTGAAAAGGGCGTCACAGAAGTTGGAAAGAAAAACATGGATACAGAGAAGGTAATTGCGAAGAAACAAGGCTGTAGATACTGCGATATTGAGTAGCTCAGTGGGTAGGTGAAGAAGCATGGACATCACTGGAAAGGGCGTCACAGAAGTTGGAAAGAATAACATGGATACAAAGAAGGTACCTGCGAAGAAACAATGGATAAGAGAAGAAATACTTCAGTTGATCGATTAAAGGAGGAGGTAAAAAAATGTTCAGGGAATATCAGGAGTACAGGGATACAAGTCACATAGGAGAGAAACACATCGGAAGTGCACCCAAGCTAAGACGAAATAGCTACACGAAAAATGTGGAGAGAAAGAAATGATTTTCGCAGGACTGACTCAGCATACATAAAAGTCAACAGAAATTAAATTATAGGATAGTAACAATAAGAGTGCAATGGGAATTCCACTGTTAACTGCAGAGGAGAGAGGGGATAGGTGAAAAGAATATGTTGAAGACTAGGGGGAAGATTTGTCTGATGTGATAGAGGAGGAAGCAGGAGTCGATTTATAAGAGGTAGGGGACCGGTATTAGAATCAGAGTTTAAGACAGCTTTGGAGGACTTAAGATCAAATAAGGTGGAAGGGATAGATAACATTCCATCAGAATTTCTAAAGTCGCTGGGGGAAGTGGCAGCAAAACGACCGTTCACGTTAGTGTGCGGAATGTATGAGTCTCGCGATATTCCATCTGACTTTCGGAAAACTATCATCCTCACAATTCCGTAGACTGCAAAAGCTGACAAGTGCGAGAATTATCGCACAATCAGTTTAACAGCTCATGCATCCAAGTTGCTGACAAGGATAATATATACAAGAACAGAGAAGAAGATTTAGGATTTGTGAGACACGATCAGTTTGGCTTTAGGAAAGGTATAAGTAGCAGGAGGCAATTCTGACTTTCAAATTGATAATGTAAGCAAGACTAAAGAAAAACCACACAAGCCCATAGGATTCATCGACCTGGAAAATATCGTTCGAAAATGTGAAATGGTGGAAGGTGTTCGAAATTCTGAGAAAGATAGGGGTAAGGTTTAGGGAAAGACGGGTAGTATACAATAAGTACAAGAACCAAGAGGGAACAATAAGTGTGGAAGATCAAGAACGAAGTGCTCGGGACGGCCTGTGTGGCCGAGCGGTTCTAGGCGCTTCAGTCTGGAACCACGCGACCGCTACGGTCCCAGGTTGGATTCAATTGGCTCTGAGCACTATGGGACTTAACTTCTGAGGTCATCAGTCCCCTAGAACTTACAACTACTTAAACCTAACTAACCTAAGGACATCACACACATCCATGCCCGAGGCAGGATTCGAACCTGCGACCGTAGCGGTCGCGCGGTTCATGACTGTAGTGCCTAGAACAGCTCAGCCACTCCGGCCGGCTCGCAGGTTGGAATCCTGCCTCGAGCATGGATGTGTGTGATGTCCTTAGGTTAGTTAGGTTTCAGTAGTTCTAAGTTCTAGGGGACTGATGACCTCAGATTTTAAGTCCCGTAGTGCTCAGAGCCATTTGAACCATTTGAACCCCTCGGGTAAAAAGAGTGTAGGCAAATGAGATTCGCTAATGACATTGCTATCCTCAGTGAAAGTGAAGAAGAATTACAGAATCTGCGCGGGGTATAAAATCACAGCCTATAATCATCCTAGTGGTCAACTTAACCAGCTATAAAAACTTCTTCATATTCAAACTAATCACAAACCCACCGCCGAAAAGCAGCTGATGGCCGCTAAAAGATTGACACTTCAGAGATGAAGTTTTTAAGTGAGCACACTTACATAAAGATGCATACTCCAGATACCAATGATAATCTCGCAGCGATATTGAGTTTCGAGAATCAGAATGGACGCAAACTGGCTCATGATTCGACTTAGCACGGACAACGTGTAAGGACTCACCCATTACGTCCCCAATTCGACGACAATGCCTAGGAAAGGAAGGTATGAATTCCTTTCCTGACTTCCGATAGCGTCAACTGTCTACCTCTCTTTTAGCTAAACCGGTCACTCACGAACAAAGTGTCCTAGCTGCCGGCAATGAAAACAGACTTTAGATCGTTGTCGCGGGACACTATCGAATTTAGGATGCAGAACGCAAACACTAGCTCCCAAACAACCAAAAGATGATTGGACTTCTGATTATCAGCGTAACTAAGTCCCTCAGCGCTGTAAAGCAAAGCACTCAATCGATCAAAGGAGCCAATAATGCTAACACTGCAACTGGTTGTTCGAATGGGGACAGTTTCAATCTGATAGCCCGTTGGCGTATCTCCTTCAGTCCCTTTCCCTCACGCAAAATATGAGCAAATATTTGACTCGATGTGCCACTAGTTAACAAGTACAATAACCTGATCATGAGACAAATTCAAAGCGTCAACATGACGCTCCACTTTAACAGAAAGCTATAAAACCACCTCGACGTCACTCACGGGCTGAATGGACAACTCATCAATTTCCCTCAATAAAATCCCCCTAGGGCGCGGTAGTTTTCAGAAATTACTCGTAGCAAAACGCTGAGGTGAAGTAAGCACCTGACCAGGATTATTCAAACCAACGTTGGTGTCAGAAACTTGGTCCCCACTCGCACTTGCTACATCCTCTAAAGCAAGCTGATTTACAACACTTTGCAATTTAGCAACCTGACAGTGCAGCTATTGAATAACTTGCACTTGGTCTGCACCGGGCTTAACATGGCCAAGATCACTAATGCGATTTTACTGGCACACAGGTGTAGCTGAAGGAGAGCAAGTTGTTTAGAGTGGGAGCAGCAACGTCAAGAAAATCAGTGTTCTGGTCCAAACGGCCAACGCAGAGGTGTGATTTGGCAGCGAGTCACCTAAATCACAAACGGCGACGACGAGGGGCTTATCCAACGCCACCTTCACCCGCGCAATGAGATCGGCAACGCTTCCCTTGCTAACGTGAGAGCGAATCTTAGCTTCGTAGTCAATCTGCTCTTTCTTTAACAAGTTGAGCCCCGGGCAACAGCGCGCTTCCATAGTGAGCTGTGGCCTCAAAACCACAAATGTATAAGTATCAATAATTTACTTTAAATATTCTATCACTAAATAAACAGTCAAGCAAAAGATGCTTAAAATTGCCCCCCACCTCCTCCTGGCAATAAAAATCACGCTCTGAATAACCGTTTGACATGGCAGATCAAAAAGTAATAACAGTTTTAAAAACTAAGCCAAGGGAACGTGGAACTACTAGGCAAGGTTCAGGGAAAACATCTTTCACCCTTTAGATTACACACTTTATTGAAATAAGCCTTAAAATTTCTCAAGGAGATAATATTTCCGGAACTTTAAGAAACATAATAACAAAGGTTAAAGGATTTAAATGAAAAACGCGTATCGTAAACTATAGGCCTACTCAAGGGTTTGAGAAAGGTTTACAATCGCCCGATTCTTTAAAAGAAGTGTCAACCGCTTAAGAGAAAAAAACCGTTTAAAAGACTCCAAAAATGTGCTTTTAATTCAACTTAGCAAATATGTATCGAATCCCTTAAGATTTTAAACTCCCAATGAGTCCAGAATATTTATCAAAACCTTACATCTTTCTCCCAGTTAAACATGCAATATGAGAATTTCTTTTTAAAAAATGTATTAACCATTTAAGAAAAACAACCATTTAAGAGAAACCCCAAAAATCTGCGTTAGAAGCCAAGCTTCCAGTTATGTATAATTGATTTAAAATATTAGTCTCAGTGACTCCTTCATACTAAATAAAACTTATAATTTCATTCAGTTAAACTAACAACAATTAAAAAATTCTTAAGGTATTAACCATTAAAAAAAAGACCGTTTGAGAGACCCCCCATCGAAATATGCGTTAGAAGCCAAGCTTCCAGTTATGTATAATTGATTTAAAATATTAGTCTCAGTGACTCCTTCATACTAAATAAAATCTTATAATTTCATTCAGTTAAACTAACAATTAAAAAATTCTTAAGGTATTAACCATTAAAAAAAAAGACCGTTTGAGAGACCCCCCCATCGAAATATGCGTTCAACTCAATTTTACAGATGCGTATAATTTTCTTCACGTAGCTCTTGATTCGGTGAGCCCATTGCAGAAACGTCGTCCCTCGATTGTCGCAGGTCTTTTCGTCCTTCCACCCAGTCAGACGGGCGTTTTCTTCTGCAAGGTGTAGCCCTCACGCCAGCAAAAGTAGAACACCCTAAGGCGTACATACCACATGTCCAGAAGCAGTTTTAATAAATACATCCTAAATATTGAGCCGAATGCTCTATAAGAAGCTCACTTCCACATTCGGAACGTTAATTTACGACCATGCAAGCCACTTACTTACTTTGAGCTGGTCATTTTTATCCAACAAACCACCCTCCTCCCCGCCCTCTCTCCTCCTATTTGGTGACTTCATTGCACACCATCTAGTTTGGAGGAGTACCACTTCATCCCCTAAGGGCTTTCTAATTGACCAGCGTCTTACCGAACACGACCTGTGTCTGCTGAATGATGGTACCCCTCCATGTCAATGCCGCCAGTGGCACCATTCCAGCTATCGGCCTAACGATCTCTTGCCCCAAACTCGTAGCTTCGCTTCATTGGTCACTACATGACGATCTTTGTGACGTCGCTTTCCAGTGATGTACATGATTTCTTGCCTCCGCCAGGTGGACCGACTACCGAGCTGGATGTTTCAAAGAGCCAGAAGGCAGCTGTATGCCTCTTCCAATACCTTCATCCCTTTTCTGGAACATTGTATCGACGAGGTGGTCTAAGACGTCTCCGACGCTGATCATCCAAGCATATGTAAATGTTGGCCCTCTTTCTATAGATCCCCTCCGCCGCTGGCCGGTGCCATCGTGAACCCAAGGCATTGCAGTTGTTCTTCGGGATCGCCAAAGAGCCCTGCAGCGTTTCATGCGACATCCTTCACAGACCAAGCTTATGATTTTTTTAAGCGAGTTCGAAGTATAGCCCGCTATCTAGTTTAACAAGGAATGCTGGATGCACTACGTCTCGTCCCTGGCAATCCGTGCTTCTTCATCCCACATGTTCACAAGTTCCGTAGTCTTCTTGATTGGCAAAGATCCACAACTGCCGGCCGGAGTGGCCGAGCGGTTTTAGGCGCTTCAGTCTGGAACAGCGCTACCGCTACGGTCGCAGGTTCGAATCCTGCCTCGGGCATGGATGTGTGTGATGTCCTTAGGTTAGTTAGGTTTAAGTAGTTCTAAGTTCTAGAGGACTGATGACCTCCGCTGTTAAGTCCCATAGTGCTCAGAGCCATTTGAACCATTTTTGATCCACAACTTACAGGTCTCTTCATCGGGGACAGCCTACCATCTTCATTACAAACTTTCCTTTTGAGATTAATTTGAAGCTTTACAAACAGTACTATGACTCTGTTGGTTGCTTCTGCTTTCCAGCAGTTTTCAGTTGCCCGAAATATAAATCTCTTCAAATTCTTCTTTGTTAACTATAATGGCTCCTTTGGTAATTTGTCAATTTTAATTGCTATATGGTTGCTGAACAGTATTTCACTTCTGCTGTTTTGATTGTTTTGAAACATACTCTCATACTTCCTGCATTAGGCTCCTCCAGTTACAGTTGGTGCTACAAGTAGAATGCTTCCCTACCCTGAATGTTGAGCCGAATGTAAAAAAATGCTAAATTCAGGTACTTTTCCACGAAAGGAACAGGACTGTAGTCGCCAGTTTGAAAACTTCTTAAAAATCTGCCCTTGAGAAATATGACGTAAATGTGAGCATTCTGCGGTAGGAGTGGGCGATAAGAGATAATGGAAGTACTTCGTAAAATTATGAGAAATGTGTGGCCGGCCGAAGTGGCCGTGCGGTTAAAGGCGCTGCAGTCTGGAACCGCAAGACCGCTACGGTCGCAGGTTCGAATCCTGGCTCGGGCATGGATGTTTGTGATGTCCTTAGGTTAGTTAGGTTTAACTAGTTCTAAGTTCTAGGGGACTAATGACCTCAGCAGTTGAGTCCCATAGTGCTCAGAGCCATTTTTTTTTTTTTTTTGAGAAATGTGTAAACACCTCTCTTATCTTGTAGTGAGAATTGCACAGCTTGAAGGCCTTCTGCGAAATTAGAAACCAATTACGCGAAATGGAATCCAGAAGAGATCTGGTTCCCTTCGACACAAGATCCCGAGTATCGATAGACTGTTATTATCTTTTGACTTGAAATGGAGTGCAAAGCCAAGCAGGAGTCCATAAATTAGTGCTGGGGAAATTCGCCGTGTCTGCACGATGCAGGAAACTGCGTATTTTACGACCCGTTCTGGCAGCCGGAATTGGTTCTACAAGTCGCCGGCTCGTGCGCGGCCTGGGCAGCAGGACTCTCTAATTAGAACGGCAGATCTCCATTTGTTCTTACTGCTCATCCGGCTCCTCCCCCCTCCGCCTTCTTCCCTTTCCCGCCGCCTCCCCCCTTAGGCTTAACAAACTGCAAATTAAAAGTTGGAGCGTTACTGCGAAGTCTGTTCAGATAAGGAGCTCCGGACACGGCCCTCCTTCGTTAATAATATTTCTATTGTCGAATTTCGTTAGCGATATTACAGATGCACACACTGACTTACGTAATGTATTTCTTCTCGTTTACTTTTTTTTTGGGGGGGGGAGGGGGGAGAAGAGGACAGTACCCGCGCTGTTAGGATGTAGCGAGCTCATTAGCTTTCCTTAGAAATGGGCCTTAGTATTGACGGAACATGAAATAATGAAGAGAAGATGTACTTGCCAGGACAGCTCTTAGTATTTCAATTATCATTTCAGTTTGCATCCGAAAAAATTAAGTTATTTTGTAGCAATCTGGACAGTGCTAGGCATCGTAGAATATTAATTTCATCTACATAGTCAGCGAAATACAAGCAGTAGCAAAGTGGTCCCAAATAGAGTATATCGGGAAGAAGCTTTCCAGTTTCTTGCATTTTCATTACAACAAATACAAGAACTGAGTGAACGTGGATACATTTATTTTCACATTACTACTCTGGCTACCAATACATAGACCTATTTTGGGTACGTACTGTACAATGAAGTCAATGAATTGTTCGAGGACGGCCGCGGTGGTCTAGCGGTTCTAGGCGCGCAGTCCAGAACCGCGCGACTGCTACGGTCGCAGGTTCGAATCCTGCCTCGGGCATGGATGTTTGTGCTGTCCTTAGGTTAGTTAGGTTTAAGTAGTTCTAAGTTCTATGGGACTGATGACCATAGATGTTAAGTCCCATAGTGCTCAGAGCCATTTGAACCATCTGAATTGTTCGACTTATACCAAACAGTACTTTCCGGTGGTTGACCAGTTTCACATTCTGTACGTGTTGGCTATTTTGAGCGATGGCAACCGCGGTTTCAGTTACAACGGTAAAGTTCAGTGCAGTCAAGAGCTCGACATTTCATTTGCGCGAACGTTATCAGATTCTGATTTGATGAATGTGATACTTAAGGAACATTGGCCAAGATGGGCAAGTAATATCGACTGCACGCTCGAAAGAGACAAATAAGCGATACTGTTTCGTTAGTTTTTGACTACACGTTATAGTCTATAGTTTGATCTGTTGCGAAAATGGGCTGAAATATAAACCATGTCATACGTCCTTCGTAGTTACGGAGCATTTAATACTATACATTAATTTGTGTTACTGATTAACTGTTGTCTTATTGTGCAATACTAATGTTCGGAAAAAGAATTAAGTATCTAAAATATTCGTGTGATTGGCACTGAGATAATTGTCGACGAAGCTTCTTTTCTGATTTTGCATTTCCTTTGGCATTTATGCGTTTGTATGTTACATAGGACATTAACTATAACTGAGATAGGCTACACCAGACATCCAGAGCTCTAAATACCGCCTATCAGTAAGATTATCTTTCAGGGTAGCCGTCACAGCTTTGTCGTGATATGAGATAGAAGATGCACAAGCCATAGAACGTACGTTCGTACCGATTAAATGCAGACAAAATACCTTCTGTAGGTATTTGTCGCTAATACGAAGTTACTGCACGTCAAAGTGTTATTAGATATGAAAGTTGTTTTTGTTGTAATCCGGACACAAGATTTTTCTTTTTAAAAATTTTCGTGGGCCTTGTAGAAGCCTATGTCACAAATTATTTTTGAAACTCTGTGTCCATATCCCATATGGTGTTCTACCAAGGCACGTGTCTTCTGCGCGTCGCTTGCAAGCAGTGAGAATGGTATGCTCGTGCTAATTATTCTTAGTCTCATCGAGTATTCAAATCGTCAGTGACGTAGTTGTTCGCGTTATCTCTGTCTAACCGTTGATACTGCTGCTACCACATTCCTCTGTTATTTTGCTAGTCTTAAAATCAAACTCAGTTCTATGGCAAAGAAGTCTTCGCCATTACCTGAATGCATACGTAAGACATTGACAATGGTGAAACTTTTTATTTCTACCAGGAAAGAACTCCATGAACCCCAACTCAAAATTCGTTTAGCAGGGTGCTCGTGCAGTAAGGAACTAAGCTTTCTAGTGTCGTTCAGTATCTTGCAAACCCAAATCAGAACTATCTAAGGCAAGAATCAGTTCACGACAGACCTCTGCATCATGACATAATGCACACTGACGGGAAAGAAAGGCAATACAAAAATAATTAATGTAGAGTAAAGAAATTTTATAATTACATTTGTCTAGGCAATGTATTCACGTGATTAACATGGCAATGGTCAATGTAACTACAACAGATTTGCAATGCTGGTAGATTAATAATGACCTGTATAACTGCCAGAATGTTGAACGCAGGCATGCCAACGTGCGTGCATTCTGTTGTACAGGTGCCCTATGTCAGTTTGTGGGATAGAATTTCATACCTATTACACTAGATCGATCAATACGGGGAAGGTTAATCCTGTTTGTGGGTAGATCTGGAATTGTCATCCGATGATTTCTCTTGTGTGCTCGACTGGAGACAGATCTGGTGTTCGAACTGGCAAGGGCAACATGTCAACTCTCTCTAGGGCAAGATGGGTAACAACAGTAGTAATTGGACATGCGTTATCCATATGGAAAACACCGACTGGAATGCTGTTCATGAACTGCAGCACAACATGTCGAATCACCAGAGTGGCGCACAAATTTGCAGTCAGGGTGCATGGGATGACCATGAGAGTGTTCCTACTGTCATTTGAAATCGCTCCCCGGCCCATAACTCTAGGCGTAGGTCCATACTGCAAGCAGACAGGTTGGTTCCTGGGCCTGAACTGGCCTCCTCCCAATCAACACGCTGCCATCACCGGCACCGAGGCAGCACCGCCATTCATCAGAAAATACAATAGAATTCCATCCTGCCCTCCAATGAGCTCTTGCTTGACACCACCGAAGTCGCAAACGGCGGTGGTTTGGTGTCACTCTACCGAGCGTCCGGCTCGGAGCTTTCCTTGAAGTGACCTATTTGTAACAGTTCGTTATGTCACTCTCGTGCCAACCGTTACTCAAATAGCTGCTGCAGATGCAGTACGATGCGACGGAGCCATAAGCCGAACACGCTGATCTTCCCCACGTGGCCTTCCAGAGCCCTGTCTTCTTGCAACCGTTCAGTTTCCTGATCTCCGCTGCCAGGTATCGTGTACAGTGGCTACATTCTTGCAAGTCTTTCCGTAATATCGTAGAAGGTACATCCAGCTTGTCGTAGCCCAATTTCTCGGCCTCACTGAAACTCACTGAGGTGCTGATAAAGGCGTCTTTGTCGCCGAAATGGCATTCTTGACTAACATCAGCTCACCACATCCAGTCTCAAAGGTAACCATCACTCACGACCGTAACAGCGAGTATTTAAATTAAACCGAATTCACGTCCTCAGTGTGGCGCTATAAGTGGCGCGAAATTTGAATAGACAGCATCTTTCACGCCTATTAAATTTCGCTTATTTCGCGAAACTCCTTCGTGGTCTTGCGATCTTTTTCCCCATCAGTGTATTTTATCTTATATCTACTAAAGCGCTTCCTGTTGCGTGTGACATTTAAATTCTCACAAGCTTTTCTCTATACATCTGCCCATTCTTCTACTTCTTGTATTTCTTGCGCCTTCGTGCCGCATGAGCACATCGTCGCCTCGGTTATGAACGGATTTGGAGTGGATTCAGGAAAGGCAAGCTTACGTTTACAGCATTTGTAGACGCAGAGAAAACTTTTCGCAATGTTGATTGGGATACACTCTTCGAAATTTGAGACACGGCAGGGATAAAATACAGAGAGCGAAAGGCTGCTTACAACTAATACATTAACTAGATGAAAATTATTAAAAGTCGAGAGACATGAAAAGGAAGCAGTGGTTGAGAAGGAAGTGAGACAGGGTTGTAGCGTCTCCCTGATGTCATTCAGTGCGTACATTGAACAAGCAGTAGAAGAAAAAATTGGAGAGGAGAGAGAAATAAAAAGAAGGATTGGCGATGACACTCTAATTCTGTCAGAGACGCAGAGGACGTGGAAGAGCTATTTAATCTAATGTACAGTGTCTTGAATGGAGGATGTGCGATGAATATCAACAGAAACATAACAAGGGTAATAGAATGTAACCCAATCAAATCAGGCGATGCTGAGGGAATTAGATTAGCAAACGAAACACTAAAGGCAATCAATGATTTTTTTTTCTATTTAAGGAGAAAAGTAACTGACGATAGCCGAAATAAATAGGATATAAAATGTAGACCTGCAGTGGAAAAATGGCAAGATGTGGTAGCTATTAATATCGAATACAGTTTTAACTGTTAGCAAATCTTTTCTGCCAGTATAGAAGTGAAACGTGGACGATAAGGAGTTCAGACAAGAATAGAATGGCGGCTTTTGAAATGTGTTGCTGCAGGAGAATGCTGAACATTAGATAGGTACATCATGCACATAATGAGGAGGTAATAAGCAAAATTAGAGAGAAAAGAAATTTGTGGCACAACTTGACTAAAATGAGGAATCAGCTGAGATGTCAAGAAATCACCTGTCTAGTGTCAGAGGGAAGTGTATGGGGCAAAAATTGTAGAGACCAAGAGATGAGTATAGCAAGCGGTTTCACGATGGCATAGGGTGTAGTAGTCATTCGGAGACGAAGAAGTTTGCACTCGGTAGAGTAGCACGGAGAGCTGCATCTAATAAGTTTTCGGACTGAAGACCACAATAACAATATGTTGAACTCAAATGTTCTGATAAAAGATCAACGAAGAAACGAAATAGTGTGCGTGTTATTTTTTGTATACACAGTATAGCCATGTCGAAATGCTACTTTTCTCTTGCTTAGAAACACCAAAAACAGCGTGCTATCAAATCTTTATCAATGTTTTCAACTAATAAATCCGGTGACATTTAACAGCGTGGTCATAACATGAACACTTTATCGGTAAACCACACAAAAATTTCTGTGGGAAGAGTCTGTCCGACATAACATTGCGTTTAGAAATCAGTTACAACCGACGACAGCACGTAAAATATTATTATATTATCGCACTGTGTGTTGTAGAACCATCCTCCAGCATCCTATTCGCCTATTGTCACATTAGTACTCCTACCCTCTGTCTGGAAAATTATAAGAACGCCTGTAATTATTCTGAGATTTAGGACATCTAAGATACCGATGTAAATTTTTTAATCGTGTATTCTCCTTAAAAAAGTCGCGGCGGCATCTACTGGTAATTCGACGAATCGATAGAAAGTACACTACTAGAAAGCCGATAAAAGATTTCTCAGTCGGTTTCGAAGGGGATCGACCCAAACTTCAACCCAACCGTCAGGTAAAACAAATTGTAAGTTTGGCCTTTACCTCACCCTTTTTTCATGGTTGTGGTCCAGGAAATGATAAAAGTACTGATATGCCTAAGAGAGGCGACTATTCTGATGACGTGCAGTGAGAACGGAAACCGCTCGCAATCTTGTGATTTGCAACCCTAGCTGATGTTCGGAAGGAATCTTAGGTTTCCACTTTACCAACCCATCTGCTATTCATTAGTGCCCAGTTTGGAAAATCTGGCATTATTTGCTCTACGTAGAACCTTTCATATCTTGTATTTTTCCTTTTTTACATTACCAGTACGCTGTGCACAGATGTCTTACGGCGACATCAGCAGAACGTGTTCTCACAACGACAACGAGCTCCTTCGTTTGTGTGGTGGTGGAAGCTACCTTCAGTCTTCTTAGAAATTCTTGTTGTGTGGATCTTACTGTAATTCTATGTCGTACCAGGCGGGGACAGTGAGCTGAAAGTCTGATCCTCCTATGATGGACAAACTGTCTGAACAGAACAAAAATGAAAGTGAACACAAGTGGTACACCTAACTCAAGCAACGAATTATACCTCGGGTCGCCTTACGCTGATACAATAATGAACATGATATACGTACAGAGGGACCATCAGACACCGAACTTGCAGAAGAGTGTGCTGAAGGAAGTTCAGGTTTTAACGTCCCGTCGATGACGAGGAGAAGAAAATCTGCGGTGCCCTCTTAAGGGATACTTCGATCATTCTTCTTAACTAACTTCGGAAATCACGCAAAAGCTAAATCTGGGTGCTATACTATATTGCAGCGACTATATTTTTACATGTGTTCTACCATATCTTTCAGACGTGGGTGCATGTCTGAAGGGACAGGGTCTGCTGCGATAGAAGACTGTACGAAATACAAGAAATATATTAGCAGTTGCGAATATAATGAGCCTCTAGCTGTACAATGTGTTGGTAACAATGAAAATTTGTGTCGGACTGGGATTCGAACCCCGATTTCCCACTCTACGCAAGCGGTCGTCTTAACCGCCTTGGCCTTTCGAGCATTCCACCAGGACCCAGCCAAACTTCCTTATGTCACCTTGTGTCCATGTCCTGTACAGGCACAATTGCTGTGATTTCCGCACAGGACATTATCGTAAAAACATAAGCACTGAAATATAATATTCCAAAAGAAGACAAAGCCGTGACAATAAAGTCTCTCACTGTGCTGGAATCACAGCAGTTGTGCGAGTACAAGACGTAGACACACAGTGACATGCGGAAATTTTGGCCAGTCTAGGAGGCGTGCTCGGATTGCCAAGGTAATAAAGGCGACCGCTCTCGTAAAGCGGGATATTCGGTTTCAGATCCAGGTCTGGCACAAATTTTCATTCTCACCAACACGTTGTGCAGTCTGAACATATTCGCAACTGTCTATCTATTTCTTGCAGCCGGCCGTTGTGGCGGAGCGGTTCTAGGCGCTACAGCCTGGAACCCCGCGAGCGCTACGGTCGCAGGTTCGAATCCTGCATCGGACTTGGATGTGTGTAGGTCCTTAGATTTAAGTAGCTCTAAGTTCTAGGGGACTGATGACCTCAGATGTTAAGTCATATAGTGCTCAGAGCCATATTTCTTGCAAATCTGTATAGCTGGATAGTGATTTGAACCGCCATCCCCGCTAATACCTGTCTAGTGTCTTACTTCAGCGCTCTACTTGGCTCGGTTAAATTACAGTTGGAGCCCACTAAATGAGTAACGTATATGCATGCCAAAGAGGCACCGATGGTGCGCAAAGAAGATTTTATTAAGAGGAACCATATTGTAAAGTACTCGTGGAGTGAACGATACTACTCAGAGCACGGCCAGTAATTTGGGAATATTCCAAGTATTTACCGACATTTGGTTTTTTTGGGTCAATAGTCTTCTGACTGGTTTTATGACATCCTCCAAGACTTTCTCTCATGTGCCAGTCTCCTCGTGTCAAACTACCACTCACACTCATCATTCTCAATTATATGCTTAGCTGATTCCAGCATTTGTCTCTACGCACAGTTTTTACCATCCATTGCTCCCTCTCGTACAACTGACACTATTCACTGTTGGCTCAAACCATATCCTATAATCTTGTCCCCTCTTGTGATCAGTGTTATCCATATATTCTGCAGAGAACCCGTGCTTAAAAATACACCTCAAATGCTTCGCTTCCCTTTCTTCTGTTTTCTCACAATCCTTGAATCGTTCCCACATAATGCTGTGTTCCATACGTATATTATCACAGATTCCTTCCTAAAACTAAGTCATATGTTTGTCATCAGCAGATTTCTTTTAGCGACTTCTGTCCTCGTTACTTCATATGCTATGCATAATTTTTCTTCCCTCACTTCGCCTACCTTATAAACCATAGTTCTGATATTAAGCTGACCGCTAATTTCATTTCTGCTACACTTCACTACTTTCGTCTTCATTTTATCCTCAGTCCATATTCTATGCTCATTAGACTGTTCACGCCATTCAATAAGTCCTTTAATTAGATCCTTTCACACTGAATTTTAATCCAGTCACGAAACTTAATTTAACTTTCATCATTGTTTTCTCGGTGTACAGATTTTGCAGAAGGAGAGAGTGAGACTGAATCGCTTAAACCCTTTGTAACCCGAGGACTTTGTTCTTGGTCTTTCATTTCCATTGTTCGCTTCTGCTACCTGAATATACTGTATAGTAACCGACATTACCGGCGTTAACTACCGGTTTGGGCTTCCCACGTTC
Source organism: Schistocerca americana (assembly GCF_021461395.2). Taxonomy (NCBI): domain Eukaryota; kingdom Metazoa; phylum Arthropoda; class Insecta; order Orthoptera; family Acrididae; genus Schistocerca; species Schistocerca americana. The sequence continues at coordinate 358,259,361 of NC_060123.1, forward strand.
TTTCGATTGAACCGTACATAGATTGAATTTTCACTTTCTGTTAACACTGGTCGCGTTCTCAGGCTATGGAAAACACCATAAAATTATTTTAAACTCCATGACCTCGAGACAGTAATCTGCGAGAGCAGAAAGGAACGGCTGTAGTTGGAGGCTCTTTCAAATCCTCTTATGTACCTGACGCTATCAAACTCTGCGAATGAATGTAATTGTAGCACCGAGGCGTTTGGCAAGGGCGGCCTCCCTGAATGTTAAAAGAGATTACGGGGGCCACCAGCGCCCTTAGAGGGCGTGACGGACTCTGTGATGCAGCGGCGTAAAGACGTTTTGCCTGTCTGTGTGGTGTGTCGCTGGGAACAGGTGGGCGTTATAGACGTGCCGTGGCGTGGCACAACGACGTTACTGCGGCAATTTCGGCCATCCGGCCTGTTACGAGGAAAGCTATTGCTCCTGCGAGCACCTTTCTTTGAGCGAATAAAGGGCGTTTTGCATGGGGCGCCCGAGCAGGCAGTGTACGGGCCTTTGCGGGAATTAGATTCACCCTGCGGAAAATTGCCAGAAGAGAGATGCACTCCCAAGGCATTACCCGTATATTCAGTAAGGAGGGATATGGCGCTACTACCTGTGCACATTTTTTCGATTACCTTGGAGCTACTCATGCACTAAAAGAAAATATGATTCCGCTTACTTGGATTCCATTACCAACGTAGCATTTACAACTAGATATGTGCATATCAGTACACGGTACAAATATCTAGACCTGATGTTGAAAATGTTCTGACATGTTTGGGTTTTTATGTCATTTCGCTAAACGTGCCCCAATAACCTAAGTACAACATTACCCTCATCCACCACACAGTTCGTTAATGCACATTCTTTTCAAGTAGTAGTGTTTTGATGTTTCGTATGAACAAATAACTGTATAAAATGGAATACAGTGCCGTTATAAAATTCTTGTTTTTACTGTTGCCGTTGAAATTTCATACAGGGTTGGTAAAGATATAGGCAACTTCCACATTCTCGTCCACCGATAGTAAATACACTTTCATTCCACAAAATCACGCAGTTACACGGGGCGTTCAATAAGTAATGCAACATATTTCTCTTGTTGGCCAATTTCGGCTAAAAATAGGCGGAATTTGTTGTGGGACGTCGTGACGTATTCTAGCTTCAGCCCCTACAAGTTCATCAAGTTCCTACATAGTAGGCAGCGCTGTATGTAGCCTTCAAAAGGTGTCTGCAACGGGGGCGCGTTCCAAGCAGAGCTGTCGCTGAGTTTCTTTGGGCTGGAAACCAGAGAGTCGCAGATTTCATGGGCGCTTGCAGAATGTCACGCGGAGACTTGGCAAGAATCAAAAGCACAGTGAGCCGTTGGACGAGGCATAACAAGGGAGCGCAAAACCTGTCCGACCTCCCACGCTCAAGCCTGCCGCACGCAGCTGTGACACCTGCCATGTTTGAACGTGGGGACACTCTCATCTGTGGTGACTGACGTACATAAACGAACTTTTCCATCTCCATGACAAGGCAAGAACTCACACAAGTCTGCGCACGCGAGAGCTCACAAAACTTCACTGGACTTTTCTTCCTCATTCATCCTACAGCCCGGATCTCGCACCTTCAGACTTCCATCTGTCTCGTCTAATGAAGAATGCACCCCATCGGAAGCAGTATGTGGATGATGGATTGATGCAACCAGACGTCGACGTCGACCATTACAGAGGTACCACGCAGTCATACTGAACCTCCCAGAAAAGTGGCGTAAGACAGTCGCACTCAAGGGAGATTATGTTGAAAAGTAGGCTTTTTTAGTCAGTAGGGTCGGGAATAGCTTCGTGCACTGTAATTCTGAATAAAATCACCCTGCTTTCATAAAAGAATGTGTTGGGTATCTTACTGAACACCTCTCGTACTACCCGTACAGTGTAGTAATTACATGCTTTTGTTGACTAAATAACCATTTATAACTTGAAGACATCGAAAAAGATATGATTGTCGGAAGGACAGCTTCAGCATACAGGACAGTCAAAACAACCTTTAGTGACATTAAAAGCAACGGTGGTAACATCAAGAGTGCAACGGGAATTCCACTGTTAAATGTAGAGGAGAGAGCAGATAGGTGGAAAGAATACATTGAAAGCCTCTATGAGGGTGCAGATTTGTCTGATGTGATAGAAGAAGAAACAGGAGTCGATTTAGAAGAGATGGGGGATCCAGTATTATAAGCGGAATTTAAAAGAGCTTTGGAGGACTTACGGTCAAATAAGGCAGAAGGGATAGATAACATTCCATCAGAATTTCTAAAATCATTGGGGGAAGTGGCAACAAAACGACTATTCACGTTGGTGTGTAGAATATATGAGTCTGGCGATATACCATCTGACTTTCGGAAAAGCATCATCCACACAATTCCGAAGACGGCAAGAGCTGGAAAGTGCGAGAATTAAAGCACAATCAGCTTAACAGCTCATGCATCGAAGCTGCATACAAGAATAATATACAGAAGAATGGAAAAGAAAATTGAGATTGCGCTAGGTGACGATCAGTTTGACTTTAGGAAAAGTAAAGGGACGAGAGAGGCAATTCTGACGTTACGGCTAATAATGGAAGCAAGGCTAAAGAAAAATCAAGACACTTTCATAGGATTTGTCGACCTGGAAAAAGCGTTCGACAATATCAAATGGTGCAAGCTGTTCGAGATTCTGAAAAAAGTAGGGGTAAGCTATAGGGAGAGACGGGTCATATACAATATGTACAACAACCAAGAGGGAATAAAAAGAGTGGACGATCAAGAACGAAGTGCTCGTATTAAGAAGGGTGTAAGACAAGGCTGTAGCCTTTCGCCTCTACTCTTCAATCTGTACATCGAGGAAGGTTCAGGAGTGGAATTAAAATACAAGGTGAAAGGATATCAATGATACGATTCACTGATGACATTGCTATCCTGAGCGAAAGTGAAGAAGAATTAAATGATCTGCTGAACGGAATGAACAGTCTAATGAGTACACAGTATGGTTTGAGAGTAAATCGGAGAAAGACGAAGGTCATGAGAAGTAGTAGAAATGAGAACAGTGAGAAACTTAACATCAGGATTGATGGTCACGAACTCAATGAAGTCAAGGAATTTTGCTACCTAGGCAGTAAAATAATCAATGTCGGACGGAGCAAGGAGGACATCAAAAGCAGACTCGCTATGGCAAAAAAGGCATTTCTGGCCAAGAGAAGTCTACTAATATCAAATACCGGCCTTAATTTGAGGAAGAAATTTCTGAGGATGTACGTCTGTATGGTAGTGAAACATGGACTGTGGGAAAACCGGAACAGAAGAGAATCGAAGCATTTGAGATGTAGTGCTATAGACGAATGTTGAAAACTAGGTGGACTGATAAGGTAGGGAATGAGGAGGTTCTACGCAGAATCGGAGAGGAAAGGAATATGTGGAAAACACTGATAAGCACAAGGGACAGGATGATAGGACATCTGCTAAGACATGAGGGAATGACTTCCATGGTACTAGAGGGAGCTGTAGAGCGCAAAAACTGTAGAGGAAGACAGAGATTGGAATACGTCAAGCAAATAATAGAGGACGTAGGTTGCAAGTGCTACTCTGAGATGAAGAGGTTAGCACAGGAAAGGAATTCGTGGCGGGCCGCATCAAACCAGTCAGTAGACTGATGACCAAAAAAAAAAAACTTGAATCAAAGCACGGTGGACCTCTCCGTCGCTACATACTTTTGCGCTTTGCTATGGTCAGTAATGGCTGGCTGATTTCAGATGTGGCCCTATTTCTCTCCACCTTCATTCTCCTGAAGGATGTCCCGAAAAGGCAACCTCAGACTGAAACATCGAAAGAATGCGTTAAGTGATTCTGGACAAGCTATTAAAGGTGTAGGCAATGTTTGACGTAGCACCCGTTTCAGTAGTACGGTTATGTTACAGTGAACATGTAGATTTAATAGTGTGATAGGTATGAGGAAGGTGGGTGGGGCGTTAAAAGAATGCTGACCAACTGCGAAAGTGAAAACGATTTTATCACCAAAGTTTGAACTAATGTAAAAAAAATAATAATAAGCTACTTGATTTGTTGCCTGAATATTAGTTTGGATGAGACTTGGCTCCAACATGTTACTCCAGAAACGTAACTATAAATTAGCAGGTTGTAGAAGTCCATTCATCATTTAAGGGGAAGCCTATAGCATTTCCCGGGAACGTTACGAACAGTAGTCTCATTTATTATCTTTTCATTGCCTGGAAAAGGATGAAACTGAAGTCATTAGTATCAAAGGGGTGAAAAAATATGTAAGACGTGCCTTGGTTTACGGAATAAAAGGTGTCATCTATCATCAGGAAAATATCCATGTCCACACTAGGACTACTGGTAGATCTTAGGGTTTCCTAGTAAAAATTTTGCTAAATAACGTCCCTCTTCACTATATTTGGCACTATCAGATATCCACCATTAATCACAAGCAAAAGAAATTTATACATGGGTCAACTGTATGTGACTGACAGAAATGTTAAGAAAAATGCAAAGAAAAACAGGGCCATACTGCAAATAATTTGGCTTCGAGGCACTACATCTAAGGAGAAATAGTGGACATATTATCCTGCGTCACACGTTGAGATGGCCTTGGAAAAATATCCATATTTCTTATGAACATAGACCATGATCATGACATGGTAATGTCCTCTTTAAAACACATCGAAAAAGCGAAAGAAAAGAAGGAAATAGCTATTCGCCACATAAATTGAACCTGAGTCGAAGATGAAAAAAGTGTAGTGAACAGTGATTATGTGTACTTATAGAAATTGAAAGTCAAGAACAGTAACTTTGATTCCTCTTCGTTTCTCACCTTTTTGAAACTTTGAATAAATGCTCCCTGATTACCGACTTCTTCCAATAAATCATGTTACACTCCACCTGCTTCTATCGTTTATATTAGAATAATATTTTATTTTGCAATATTACAGTTTCCGAAAATAGGATAGAACTAATAAAACCTGTTCATAACGCCACCACCATTTCCTTAAAGTTAAAACGAAACGAACTAACATTTGCGGAAATATGAACCAACGTCTGAAGTATGCATTATACTACTGGATCTGACTAACAAAGACTGTGCTACTGAATTACAAGACTGGCGTGTTTACAGTATACATAAGGCATCCAACACAGTTCTTTTTAACTTGAACATAAAAACAACATCTCATTATTAGTGTGTATAAGAGGTAGTCAGAGGAAAATCTGCTCTTAACAGTTGAATATTTCATGTCATGTCATGTCTTCTACGAAACCCTAGTCCTGTCTTGAATTCGCAGCAGTGTAAGGTATAATGTCGTACGCACACTGAGTGCAAATGAACGAAATCCACAAAACTGATGCCATCGGCGTCACTTATGGTATGATATGACTCCAGGTAACTGCAGGAAGTACAGCATAACATCAACTGAAATAGTGGACTAAGGGCAAAAGGAAATACATAATTTATTAGGCGGAGAACCATTCATGAAAATGAATTTAATTGATATTTGAAGAAGATGTGTCTTTATTTCTATAATGCTAAACAAATGAGTTTTGGACATTCCTATCGTTTTGGGCGCTTCTTGGTAATAGGATACGTCATCACATCAACAATAATGAGCAAAACTACGATTCACCTGACAAGTTAGATGCATGAAGTAATGGAACTATTGTACGCATATACTTTGGCTGCATCATTGTGGCTCTTCTTGCGAATCTTTCAGTCAGTACCTCGTGGAAGATAATGAACGTTCCGCTGTAGTCTTTCAGCTACCAGCGTGATCTACGTATAGCATTATTCTATGCAAAATGTCTGATTATTCGTACTTTTCTTGTTGCCAAGCGCAGAGATTACACAAATCACTTTTACTGGTAATCGTATAGATTAAAATTCTTATGATATTAATAAGGATAATAGATTTGCAGACATCCTGTATTATGTACAACGTAATTTTTATGCTCCTATTTGTAGAAAAACATTCCAGGGCCCCTGAGAGATGCTGGAGGACGAAAGCTGTTTCGTAAATATGTTTCCAAACCAGCAAACCAATGACTTGGTAATAATGAAATTTGACTGTTTTGTTTGCAGATAGAACAGAGCTATTTTATTATTATGCTCATAACACAAATACTTTCAGCGTCTGCGAGAGAGTATTATCGTTTCGTGAGATGTAGTATCCTACTTGGATCAATGAATGGAGCAGTAACTGAATATTATGTAACCCAATAAGATATCTCACAGATCATATCAACTACCTATCTTTAACTGTCCGTCAGACCGTGTCAACTACCTATCTTTAACTCTCCCCTGGAGTTATTTTTAGATTCTATTGAACATTCGCCATACTGCGTAACCTGTTGTTTACAAAAATGGCTCTCAGCACTATGGGACTTAACATCTAACGTCATCAGTCCCCTAGAACTTAGAACTACTTAAACCTAACTAACCTAAGGACATCACACACATCCATGCCCGAGCCAGAATTCGAACCTGCGACGCTAGCAGTCGCGCGGTTCCGGACTGAGGGCCTAGAACCGCTCGGCCACCGCGGCCGGCTCCCCGTTAGAAGATTTCACTCTACGAACATCATACTATTCAACGTTAGCTTATAGCATCGTACAGTGGACAGGGTAAGTAAAGAGTTACACGGAATTACAGATCAGTATCACTAATTATAAACTATTTGGCAGTTACCTCGTGTTTCGCTTGTGTATTACAACAGTCCACGTAAAGTGAATAATACATGTACAAACAGACGTCACACTCTGCGTTGGATCGAATCAACAGAAGCCTGAGAAGTGTTTGTCACTTGACTCTGTCTCTGGACAGAGATTCGTTCAAAACAGAACAGTAATATACAAACACACGACCAGTTCAGCTCCGTTTCGTTTCTAGAAATATCTGACGGAAATAGAAGCGATTTAGATTCTAGATGAACCAATTCATACAATGAAATACTCTACTAAAATACGTGGTAGCATTATTGAGTTAAAATATTTGGGTAAGTGAAGACTGCGTACAACTTGCACTATCACATTGCTTAACCCGTCTAAACACAATACTGCTGTATTTATCAACAACGGAAATATATCCTTAATTCTATTGAAAGACTGGCGGTAACAGTGAGAAAAACATAAATGAAATCGTCTTCCGTTCGTTACGATAGGTGAAATCGTACGAGATGAAATATTGCACTTGTAACCTGATTCATTCACAGAAACAGAATGCGCAGCTTACACTTCTTAAGAACTATTTCATCCAAGCATATAAGACCTCACGACGTTATGAAATTCCTCTGCAATAACAAAGTTTATGCATAGTATGTTTTCTCACTTCCACCGCAATTCCTTCCAGCTACCAAGAAACGGAACGTCGTTGAGAAATCAGAAATTTCTGTTCACTTTTCTTGCTCACGCTATCTTGCATTAGTCGTTATAAATTCCCACACTTTCAAAAATGGTTCAAATGGCTCTGAGCACTATGGGACTTAAGTGCTAAGGTCATCAGTCCCCTAGAACTTAGAACAACTTAAACCTAAATAACCTAAGGACATCACACACATCCACGCCCGAGGCAGGATTCGGACCTGCGACCGTAGCAGTCGCGCGGTTCCAGACTGTAGCGCCTAGAACCGCTCGACCACCTCGGCCGGCCATTTCCCACACTCTTTCTGCTGTTAGTAATCTTTCACCGTAATTCTGTTTTAAGACCACATTAAAATGAATCTGGCTCCAGCGTTACACGCAGCTCTCGGTTTTAGAGAAAGTACTTGATGCAAGTAGCAGGAAATTAAAAAAGGTAAATAAAACTCTCAGTCTTAATAAAACGCATTCTTTCATTTATAAGTGTTTAAGCTTTGTGTGGGGTGACAAGGTTTAGCAAACGTTTTGTCAAGTTTTAGGATGACTGTGTAAAGTGCCAAAATTGCCTTAGCTTTGGAAAATTCGAAACAACCCAATGCAATGAATTTTTATGTTCTACAAAATACCTCCCAAAACGCCAAAAATGTTGCTGTCTCAACATTACTGTTAGAGGGGCGTTTGTAAGAAATTATGTCCCGTTTACTACACACATCTGCTGAACTTTCCTAAGGGTAGAAAAACATTTAAAGTGAAAAATCCCTAAAATGAACCAAAACTCGTCAACGATCTCTTCAAAGTTTTGTCTTACTAAATTGAACTGTTTTTTTCTACCTCTCTTAGCTGCTATTCTATATATTTTAAAGAAACGTCATTGTATTGGTGAAATAATTAAATAATACTGCTATTATGTGGCTTTTTAACTGTATTTGCCAGCTCAGGAAAAGGTATGAAATTGCACTGAATTGAACCCGATAAAAATAAATTAATGTTCTGTGGATCGATACTAAATAGTCAAAAGTGACCACACGACGTGAAAATATCTGATTAAAGCCCCAGTACCGGATTAGATATAATCATAGAACCAGTCTTATATCATGATTTGTGTATTTTATAAGTGTATTTGTGGACGTGCTACCTTGTGATAATTTATATGGCACAATGAGTTAGAAAACCAGTTGTTACGGTAACATCAATTTATTGCGCGTTTGTTGAGCGTTTAAATGCTGTTTTCGAACGTAAGAAGGGAGTATGTCACAAAACATCAGTATATTGCAACCTTTTAGAGTGCAGTCCAGTCGTCAATAGGAGCTCTTTTTATTAGGCAGTTCAGAATTTTTTTTCTTCGGCCTTCTGGAATGTCTGATAAGACCAGCCACGAATTCCTCTGTTGTACCAAGGTCTTCAGGTCATAGTGCCACGTGCAACATACGTCCTCAATTGTGTGCAGCATATATTCGAACCTCTGCTTTGCCCTGAAGTTTTTACTCTCTACAGCACCCTCTAGTATCAATGAAGTTATTCTCTGATATCTTAACACTTGCTATACCATCGTGCCCCGCCTTCTTGTCTGTACTTCCCAAACGCTCCTTTTTTCCAAATGTCTTCTTCGTCGTCGATTCTATGGAATACCTTCCCATTCCTTTTCTCAGACGTCCACCTAATTTTTAACATCTTTCCATACATCGGATCTCAAATGCTTCGATCGTCTAGTTTTTACTGGTTTTTCCGTAGCCCATGTTTCATTCTCAGTTAGTGCTTTTTTCAAATGTGCATTCGCAGAAATTTATTCATTACATTAAGGTCTATGTTTGTGCTATCACTTTTTTTTTGCCAGTCTTAGTCTGCTAGTCTCCCCTGCCTCGCCCGCCATATGCTATTTCGGTTCTAAAATAGCAGAATTCTTTCACTTACTGCTGACCAATTTTGAGATTATCGCTTATCTTTTCCGTTACTCCTTATTACTTTTTTCTTTCTTTCATATACCTGAAATCCACAGTCTGCAGTCATTAGACCATCCATTTCGTTCAATATGACGTGTAATTCCCTTTAAGTTTCAGTGAGAATTCAAATGTCTTCAGCTGATCTTATCTTTTATTTCTACCATTGCCTGTTTGATGTACAGACTGAATAGCGGAAGTGAAAGACTAGATCCATGTCTTTTAAAACGTGCACTTCGTTCTTGGTACTTTATTCTTATCGTTCTTTCTTTTCCCTTATAGATATTGTGTATTACTCGGCTTTCCCTACAGCTTCTATGAAACTGTCTTGATTTTTCTTATGTCTTTCTTACATTATCAAGCGTAACGACAGGATTACCTCTCTGGTGCCTCTAAATTTCTGAATGGCGAACTGATCGTCATTTAATCGAAACTATTTTCTTTTACATTCTTCTGTACACAGTATTCCTGTTACCAAATTCAAGTCATGAACTGTCAACCAGACTGTGTAGTAGTCTCGCACTTAGTTTTCGCTACCTAAGGGACTATGTGGATGATATTTTTTTTCCGAAAGTCGATGACAAGTCTACGAACTCATTAATTCTACAAACATATTAGAACAGAGGTTTGGTTAACACTTCTCCAAAAGTTTTAGGAAATTCCCGAAAAAATGTCTTCTACACTTTCTGCCTTATTTGACCCAAATAGCTCTGTTCCACTCCGAGTCTATACCGTATCCCCTATATATTCAATATCGAGTGTCATTTAAAAATCTCCAGCGAACACTTTCCACCTACCCCTTCTCTATTCTGTGTTCAACAGTGGAATTCCCATTGCACTCTTAACGTTACCACTCTTGCATTTAACTTCACCTAAGGCTGTTCTGACTTCTGTAAATGCTTGATTAGTCGTACCGGCGCCATTTCTTCAAATATTTCATGCAACCATTTCGTCTTGGCTTCCCTGCACTTCCTATTTATTTCATCCCTAACTGACTTACGTTACTATGTCCCCTTCTTCCCCAGAAAATTTTTGAAGTTTCTTCTTTCACCGATCAAATGAAGTACTTCTGTTGTTACCCGCGGTTCCTTCGCAATTACCTTCCTTATACACACCTGTGTCTGTTTAACTTGTGTGACCCCCCCAGTTTTAGATATGTTCATTTTTCTTCTGCTGAACTGGCTATTGTGGAATTGTTTTGGCAGTATCTACAGTCTTAGAGAACTTCAGACATGTCACCACTGCCCAATACTTCAGTATACCACTTCTTTCCACTTTGATTCTTCCGGACGATTCTCTTAAACTTCAGTCAGCTATTCATCATTACTAAATTGTGATTTAAGTCCATATTTACTCCGCATACTCCTTAAAACCCAATAACTGATTTCAGAATCTCTGTCTCACCATTACGAAATCCAGCTGGAATCATCTGGTGTCTCCTTGCATTTTCTAAGCGTACCACCTCCTCTTATGTTTTGAAAAATGTTTTCCCTTTCACCAGCTAAAATTTATTACAATACTCAATTATTCTTTCACCTTCCACATTTCTATTAAAAAGGCGGTATTTTCTCGTTACTCTTCCTTTCGTTTCTTCCTTTATCAGCGCATTCCAATAGCCTGTGTTTATTAGACATTCATGTCCTTTCGCGTACTGAATTATCCACTCATTCGGAAAGCAAAGTGCTTTTTGCATCCATTGTACATTCAACCAGTTCCTCTGTGTCAGTTGTTGAGGGCAACGAGTGCAGCTTTGTCAGTTCTTGCAGTCCCTAAACACATACTTCAGCAGCAAACACGTTCACGCACGCACGCACACGCACGCACACACACACACACACACACACACACACACACAAACACACACACACCTACGAGCGCGCGTATATACACACACGCGAAAGAAGTTTATCATCAGCTCGGTTTCCAGAGTTCGGCAAGCGGTACAGAAAATTGGAACAGAGATCAACATAAACATCATTTGCTCCCTTTTTATTGCTCATGAAAACCACACATTGCATGTTATACCACTATACAGCGGGACCTTCAGGGGTGGTGGTCCAGATTGCTCTACACACCAGCATCTCTAATATTCAGTAGTACGTCCTCTTGCATTGATGCATGCCTGTATTCGTCGTGACATACTATCCACGAGTTCATCAAGGCACTGTTGGTCCATATCGTCCCACTCCTCAACGGCGATTCGGCGTAGATCCATAAGAGTGGTTGGTGGCTCACATCGTCCATAAACATCTCTTTTCAATCTATCTCAGACATGTTCGATAGTTTTCATTTTCTGAGAACATGCTGGCCACTCTAGTCGAACGATGTCGTTATCATGAAGGAAGTTAATTAAAAGATATGCATGAAGACGAATGCTTCGCCAGTATGCTGCCCATATGGTTGCACTATCGGTCGGAGGATGGCATTAACGTATCGTACAGCCTTTATGGCGGCTTCCAAGACCACCAGCGGCGTACGTCGGCCCCACATAATGCCACTCCAAAACAGCAGAGAACCTCCACCTTGCAGCACTCGCTGGACAGTGTGTCTAAGGCGTTCAGCCTGACCGGGTTGCTTCCAAACACGTCTCCGACGATTGTCTGGTTGAAGACATAGCTGACATTCATTGGTGAAAACGTGATGCCAGTCCTGAGCGCTCCAGTCGGCAAATGTGGACCTCACCGGGAGTGAAGTTGCGCGTCATGCAGCCTATTGTGCACTGCTTGAGTCGTTACACGACTCCTTGTGGCTGCATGAAAAGCATTATTCAACATGGTGGCGTTGCTGTATGGGTTCCTCCGAGCCATAATCCGTAGACAGCCGTCATCCACTGCAGTAGTAGCTCTTGGGCGGCCTGAGTGAGGCCTGTTATCGGCAGTTCCTGTCTCTATGTATCTCCTCCATGTCCCAACAACATCGCTTAGGTTCACTCCGAGATGCCTGAACACCTGCCTTGTTGAGATCCCTTCCTAGCACAAAGTAAAGACGTGGACGCGATAGAACCGCGGTATTGACCGTCTAGGCATGGTTGAACTACAGACAACACGAACTGTGTACGTCCTCCCTGGTGGAATGACTGGAACTGATCGGCTGTCGGACCTCCTCCGCCTAACATGCGCTGCTCATGCATGGTTGTTTCTATCTTTGGGCGGGTTTAGTAACATCTCTGAACAGTCAAAGGGACTGTGTCTGCGATACAACATCCACAGTCAACGTCTATCTTCAGGAGTTTTGGAAACCGAGGTGACGCAAAACTTTTTTTGACATGTGTGTATATATTGCTAATCACGACCCAGTACTTTTCCACCATAAGAAATGAATAGCCAATCAATATATAACCAAGAGCCGCCACCTTGCTCTGACCTATGAACCCAACGAATTTACACCGCATAAATTGGTGAGCAGCTCCAATACCCACGTTATAGTTCTCACTTTATAACTGAGTATAAAGCCATTAGCATCTTTTGTTGATAATGCTTTATAGGAGAGGCCCTAATTAACTTGTATCGGATTATATACTGAAGAGTCGATTTATCAGTATCATTTAATACTGTTCTAAGTGAAAAATAGCGCAACGACTTTTTGGTTTTGATTAAACTATTGTGAGCAATATGTGCCTAAACGTAAATGCATTAATCTTACGAGTGTTGCAAGCAGATGGCGATTTTATTTCCTATATTGCCGCTTTGTATGGAAAAAAATTAAGTTGCGGCGATTTCCACACCGAAATCAATAATCTATTTTTGTTTTGCTGTATTTCAATTTAAAGTGGATTGTTCACTTCATTGTTACTACACTTTTGCGCTATTCAAAGTAAAACACACTGAATTTAGATGACAGTCTTATCTGCAGTATGGGGAGCAGCACATGGATGTATCCGTTGTTGCAAGTAATGTTGAAGGAATGGTGGTATAATAAGCAAACTTTCATCATATGATGTTTTTAAAGTCTTTCAGTTATCTTTCATCTAACCCTGCACTATTTTAGGGGCGAAGGAGGTACTGAATCATGTTCTACACTAGGAAGATATAAATGACGTTACAAGGGGCTAATATGGCTTTTTATTACATTCGAAGTTAGGCCTAGTTTAGATTTATTCCAGTGCTGGTGTAATAAACGAACTTCATTATCAGAACTATGTCACCTCAACAAGCACCATTTTAGGTATAGTGTTCTACACTATAAACATATAACTGACGTTATTGACTGGCTTCATATTTGTGATCCTACACGAAAGTTACAGTGCAGCTTCATGTCTGAACACGTGCGCACTTGCTTGTCATACTGAGGAATCCTAAGTTATTTATCGATTAGCTTACTATCTGTACCTGCTTTCCCTTTCATAATTAAGTGCTAAATATTACCAAGAGCTAAATCCAAGTAAAGATGTATGGTATATTTAGCCCTCTACACTCATTTCCCTACACTATAGAACAGGAAACGGTACTGAAATGACACATTTTTGAGAGATCTTTTATATGGTGTATCAGTTAGCCTCCATATTTTCGTAGTACCAAGTTTTTTTTTTTTTTTTTTTTTTTTTTTTTGTCATCAGTCTACTGACTGGTTTGATGCTGCCCGCCACGAATTCCTTTCCTCTGGTAACCTCTTCATCCCAAAGTACCACTTGCAACTTACATCCTCAATTATTTGCTTGACGTATTCCAATCTCTGTCTTCTTCTACAGTTTTTGCCCTCTACAGCTCCCTCTAGTACCATGGAAGTCATTCCCTCATGTCTTAGCAGATGTCCTACCATCCTGTCCCTTCTCCTTATCAGTGTTTTCCACATATTCCTTTCCTCTCCGATTCTGCGTAGAACCTCGTCATTCCTTACCTTATCAGTCCACCTAATATTCAACATCCGTCTATATCACCACATCTCAAATGCTTCGATTCTCTTCTGTTCCGGTTTTCCCACAGTCCATGTTTCACTACCATACAATGCTGTACTCCAGATGTGCATCCTCAGAAATTTCTTCCTCAAATTAAGGCCGGTATTTGGTATTAGTAGACTTCTCTTGGCCAGAAATGCCTTTTTTGCCATAGCGAGTCTGCTTTTGATGTCCTCCTTGCTCCGACCGTCATTGTTTATTTTATTGATTAGGTAGCAGAATACCTTAACTTCATTGAGTTCGTGACCATCAATCCTGATGTTAAGTTTCTCGCTGTTCTCATTTCTACTACTTCTCATGACCTTCGTCTTTCTCCGATTTACTCTCAAACCATACTGTGTACTCATTAGACTGTTCATTCCGTTCAGCAGATCATTTAATTCTTCTTCACTTTCACTCAGGGTAGCAATGTCATCACTGAATCGTATCATTGATATTCTTTCACCTTGTATTTTAATTCCACTCCTGAACCTTTCTTTTATTTCCATCATTGGTTGCTCGATGTACAGATTGAAGAGTAGGGGCGAAAGGCTACAGCCTTGTCTTACACCCTTCTTAATACGAGCACTTCGTTCTTGATCGTCCACTCTTATTATTCCCTCTTGGTTGTTGTACATATTGTATATGACCCGTCTCTCCCTATAGCTTACCCCTACTTTTTTCAGAATCTCGAACAGCTTGCACCATTTTATATTGTCGAACGCTTTTTCCAGGTCGACAAATCCGATGAAAGTGTCTTGATTTTTCTGTAGCCTTGCTTCCATTATTAGCTGTAACGTTAGAATTGCCTCCCTCGTCCCTTTACTTTTCCTAAAGCCAAACTGATCGTCACCTAGCGCATTCTCAATTTTCTTTTCCATTCTTCTGTATATTATTCTTGTAAGCAGCTCCGATGCATGAGCTATTAAGCTGATTGTGCGATAATTCTCGCACTTGTCAGATCTTGCCGTCTTCGGAATTGTGTGGATGATGCTTTTCCGAAAGTCACATGGTATATCGCCAGACTCATATTTTCTACACACCAACGTGAATAGTCGTTTTGTTTCCACTTCCCCCAATGATTTTAGAAATTCTGATGGAATGTTATCTATCCCTTCTGCCTTATTTGACCGTAAGTCCTCCAAAGCTCTTTTAAATTCCGATTCTAATACTGGATTCCCTATCTATTCTAAATCGACTCCTGTTTCTTCTTCTATCACATCAGACAAATCTTCACCCTCATAGAGGCTTTCAATGTATTCTTTCCACCTGTCTGCTCTCTCCTCTGCATTTAACAGTGGAATTCCCGTTGCACTCTTAATGTTACCACCGTTGCTTTTAATGTCACCAAAGGTTGTTTTGACTTCCCTGTATGCTGAGTCTGTCCTTCCGACAACCATATCTTTTTCGATGTCTTCACATTTTTCCTGCAGCCATTTCGTCTTAGCTTCCCTGCACTTCCTATTTATTTCATTCCTCTGCGACTTGTATTTCTGTATTCCTGATTTTCCCGCAACATGTTTGTACTTCCTCCTTTCATCAATCAACTGAAGTATTTCTTCTGTTACCCAGCTACCTTCCTTGTACCTATGTTTTCCTTCCCAACTGCTGTGATGGCCCTTTTTAGAGATGTCCATTCCTCTTCAATTGTACTGCCTACTGCGCTATTCCTTATTGCTGTATCTATAGCGTTAGAGAGCTTCAAACGTATCTCGTCATTCCTTAGTACTTCCGTATCCCACTTCTTTGCGTATTGATTCTTCCTGACTAATGTCTTGAACTTCAGCCTACTCTTCATCACTACTGTATTGTGATCTGAGTCTATATCTGCTCCTGGGTAAGCCTTCCAATCCAGTATCTGATTTCGGAATCTCTGTCTGACCATGATGTAATCTAATTGAAATCTTCTCTTATCTGCCGGCATTTTCCAAGTATACCTCCTCCTCTTGTGATTCTTGGACAGGGTATTCGCTGTTACTAGCTGAAACTTGTTACAGAACTCAATTAGTCTTTCTCCTCTTTCCTTCCTAGTCCCAAGCCCATATTCTCCTGTAACCTTTTCTTCTACTCCTTCCCCTACAACTGCATTCCAGTCGCCCATGACTATTAGATTTTCGTCCCCATTACTGCATTACCCTTTCAATATCCTCATACACTTTCTCTATCTGTTCATCTTCAGCTTGCGACGTCGGCATGTATACCTGAACTATCGTTGTCGGTGTTGGTCTGCTGCCGATTCTGGTTAGAACAACCCGGTCACTGAACTGTTCACAGTAACACACCCTCTGCCCTACCTTCCTATTCATAACGAATCCTACACCTGTTTACCATTTTCTGCTGCTGTTCATATTACCCGATACTGATCTGACCAGAAATCCTTGTCTTCCTTCCACTTCACTTCACTGACCCCTACTATATCTAGACTGAGCCTTTGCATTTCCATTTTCAGATTTTCTAGTTTCCCTACCACGTTTAAGTTTCTGACATTCCACGCCCCGACTCGTAGAACGTTATCCTTTCGTTGATTATTCAATCTTTTTCTCATGGTAACCTCCCCCTTGGCAGTCCCCTCCCGGAGATCCGAATGGGGGACTATTCCGGAATCTTTTGCCAATGGTGAGATCATCATGACACTTCTTCAAATACAGGCCATATGTCCTGTGGATACACGTTACGTGTCTTTAATGCAGTGGTTTCCATTGCCTTCTGCATCCTCATGTCGTTGATCATTGCTGATTCTTCCGCCTTTAGGGGCAATTTCCCACCCCTAGGACAAGAGAGTGCCCTGAACCTCTATCCGCTCCTCCGCCCTCTTTGATAAGGCCGTTGGCAGAATGAGGCCGACTTCTTAAGCCGGAAGTCTTCGGCCGCCAATGCCGATTATTTATCAAAATTTAGGCAGTGGCGGGGATCTAACCCGGGGCGGAGACGTTTTGATTATGAATCAAAGACGCTACCCCTAGACCACGGCTACCAAGTACATTTACAAAGAACACCAAGTATGACATGTTAGCATTGTAAACACTTAGATCAGCATGGTGGCTTCTCGTTTTGCTCCTGTCAACCAGTCACAGAATAGGATCGGTGATGGCACGAAAAGCCGGCCAGAGTGGCCGAGCGGTTCTAGGCGCTACAGTCTGGAACCGCGAAACCGCTACGGTCGCAGGTTCGAATCCTGCCGCGGGCATGGATGTTTGTGATGTCCTTAGGTTAGTTAGGTTTAAGTAGTTCTAAGTTCTATGGGACAGATGTTAAGTCCCATAGTGCTTAGAGCCATTTGAACCATTTGATGGCACGAAAAAATAGCTGTGTTGTTCCACGAAATCATAGACGACATGCGTTCCTCCCCATACTAAAGTGAAATTTGCTTGTAAAACTTTAAGTATATCACTAATCAAATGAATAGTAACACCATCAGTTTTAAACTTTGCAAATGGCTATTCTGTTGCTAGATACACATTGTCTAGACAGCATCATTTATATGCATTGTAATAGTCCTTTTGATGTAGATGATGAATCCTACCTCTGTTACATCATGTTAATATTAGAATGTATTCTTATCTCATTCCTATTTCACTTCACTGATCCAAACATAGGTAGAGTGAAACTCTCTACCACACTTTTCAGTTTTTCTAGCTTCCCTGCAATTTTGAAACTTCTGATAGTCAATGTACTGACTCGTAAATGCCACATTTTTCCAAGTTATTCAATCTCTTTCTTGTGGTTACTTTCGCATTGGTAGTTTCCTCCTGGTGATCCGAACGGGTTATGAAACCAGAATTTGCTGGAAATCAATGATACCTTTTCAGTTGTGAGCCACGTGCAGATGCATACTGTGTGCAATGCAGTAAGATACATTGCCTTCGAGTCCCTCATGTCGTTGATCATTGCTGATTCATTCGTCATTTAGGAGCAGTTTCCCAACTCAAGGGCACGAGGTTGACCTGGAGATCTGTCTGCCTCTTTACCCTCTTTGACAACGCCATTTGCGAAACAAGGTTGATTATTTGTACCGGCAGTCTTAGGTCGTTATTGAAACAGTGACAAATAAACTGGCACCATGCAGTTTGTGTTCAAACATAGCTTTGCCCATATGATTTTTCCGCGCATGCATTAAGAGCAACAAAAATTTCTTCGTTAGCATAAACAAGAAAGCACTGCACAGTGTCGTATCTCCAGGGGGGGGGGGGGGGGAGCATTAATCCTTAAATTTTCTCCTGGTTCTCAAAGTCTTCAAGTTCCATACCGTGCCGTTTCTTTCTGTAAATTATTAATATATATTGTAGGTATCATTTGGATTTCTGCTTTAAAACTGTGGCATAGGGTGTTAACTTAAACGTTGGAAGTATTAAACTAAGTCGGTTTTGAATCAGATCCTCTTACTGTGTTTACAGTTTATCGACTGAATAGTATTATGAGAATAGAAAATGTGTCGCAGCTGTATATTCGGTGTTATAATAGCGCGTTTTACTGCCTTCTTTGAGTGGAAACTACGAACGTTTAGTTGCCTTTTCGTATGTTGTTAAGGAATTAATGCTATTTTTCAAATAAATTTTGTATTAATTCACAAGCTCAACTGAAGTAATTGATTCCATGAAGAATGGATTCCAAACTCAAGGGAACTTATAAATTTCTGTTATAGTGACAGTCAAACATATGGCTGCAAATTATTACAATAAATGAGAGCATTACTTGAAAAACTGAATGTATTTTGTAAGGATGAACCCTTTCCTCTTGTCAGTAATGAATGTTTATGCGGCCAAATATTTTTTGTTGGTAACTGACAAGAGTTAAGTTGCATGTTCTTATTCCTTTCCAGTTTCTCTACAGAAAGAAGAACAGTACCGACTCAGAAAGGTTATATTTATCATTTCGTGTTTGTTCATTTGCCTTGAGTACACAAGAAATAAGTCCACCTCCTCCCGACCTTTTTGTCTCTCTCTGTCTCTCTCTCTCCCTCTCTCTCTCTCTCTCTCTCTCTCTCTCTCTCTCTCTCTGTCTTTCCCTTTCGATTTCTCTTTGTGTGTGTGTATTTGCGCGCGCGCGAGCTCGTCTGTATATGTCTTTCTTTTTTTTTGAAGCTCATGAAGCCTCCGTGCTGCCTCATCACCGGGTACATACTTCAGGTGAAAACACCAAGAGAATGAAAGTCAGTTCGAGAGGCTGCCATCATCTATTCAAAGCATCTAGTGTGTTTTATAGACAGACGTAAGATGCAGAACAGTACGCACTGCGAAAACGGATGTACATGGAGCTGGAATTATAATTTCTTTAGCAACAGAGAACAAAAAATAAAGTTAAGATTCTTGGATAGTTACATTAGATTACAAAATTCCGAAAGGTATCCTATACTTAGGCGTTTTCCGCAGGAACATATTCCTAATAAACTAAACGTTAATATAATTTCCTCATAATATCTAGTGAAGATGGGCAGAAAAACAAATCAAACATCGTTGATTATTACTTACAGCCATTATAACACAAAATAACATTTTCTTCCAACTCCATTGTGAAAACTCCAGAGGATACTACACGCATAGCTTCGATAACACCTCTAAAAACCAAACTGCAAAATAATATCAATACAAATGAAACACTGACTTCGAAATTTTCAGTGCAGCAAAAGGAACTACACAAAGACGTTTTGGGAAATTGTCGTAACAGAAATAATGTATTTTTTCTAATAGGAGCGAGATGTTTTGAAATTTAAAGATTTTCTAGACATTATCAAACTTAGGCCGCATTATTAATAAAAATGATATTAACGGATTGTTAATGATAAGACTTGAACAGCAATTTCTTTAAAAAAATTTCCTACCACGTGACTCTAGATACGATGACCTGCTGAAAAATAATAGCAGAGATTATTTTATGTCAAAACTCTTAAAGCTTTTTAAATAAAACAACGTTATTAACATTCTACATCGGTATTCTCAATGGCTACATATTTTTTCTCAATATATTCACCCTGGCGATGAACCCATCTCTTCCAAACAGAGCAGTTTCTTGTTGCCGTCACTGTAGGAGTTTGACTTTGACGACGGAGCTACACCCTCAGTTCCGCTTGCCTCCATCACTAAACGAGTGAAGCCCTCGAAGATGTTCTTTAAATTTCGAAATCAGATGGGGCCAAGTCGGGACTGTATGGAGGATGCTCGATGCACAAGACGTTCGATTATTGAAGATTTCGCAGCGCTCGTGTATGGTCTGGCATTGTCATGGTGAAGAAGAGTGTATTCCAAATGTGGACGAACGTTTTTAATTCGAAACTCGATTACAGCACGCTGTTTCTCGCACAGTGACATAGTTACGTTACACGTTGCAGCCCTCTAGCGGTAGAGGGCTGCAAGTACATAGGCATAAAGAATAAAAATGTAGAAAGTTAATTTTGTTTTATTTAAAAAGATTCAGGAGGTTTCACATATGAAATATGGAGGCATTTTTTTACAGCCCTATTGCATGGTTCAAAAAGTCCAAGCACAAGTTGTAGACTTGTACCACACAATTCATCTATTCCCACTATGTTGTAGCTCGCCTTAATACTGAAATGAGGACAGTTGTGCACCAGGAACGGGTCACATTCTGTTAGGTAAATGTCACTCACGAACGGAAGTCAACATTTATAGTTAAGGTTACATAGAGTACGGAGACTAGCTCACTATCGCTCATCTATAAGTTCGTCGCTATTGGTTTATTTACAACGCAACATGAAATATTTGGCTAAAAGCACTCCAGTAAAAGGACATATAGTTACACGAGCTTCTATGTGAAGACGCAGGAAGCAATATTGTTCCATGGTCCAACGAACGATATTTACGTACCCACTTTATCGTAACTGACGATATCATTGACTCAACGACAGGAAAAGTTTGGGACCTCTTCCAGAACTGTACTCTGCTACATCGCTACAGAATAGGTATATCCACCTCAACAGCTGTCACTTCCATGGGGTCGTACGAGGCACATACATACGCTGAGGAGACCAAACGTTATATCCACTGCCCATTGTGAGGGCAATATACGCGGTGAATCACCAAAGACTAGCACCGAAATTATTCCGGAAATGAAAAGAGCTATTGATGTGCGGTTTTCATAGAATTATTTGATAGTTAGGGGCTCGTATTGTTAGGCTGCTATTGCAGTTGATCCGCACATTAGCTCCCACGGAATCGCACATAGAAGTGGCATGAGTAAGGTAAGTGTCCTACGCTTTCTTCATCGACATAAATATAATCCCCATCACATCTCTCTCCATCAAGAACTGTATGGAGAAGATTTTGTGAATCGTGTTAACTTCTGTACATGGAAACTAAGACACGATACTCCATATGTATAATATATCTCAATTCAGCGATGAAACCACATTTGCCAATCATGGCCATGTACGCCGCTGAAATATGCACTATTGATTAGTTGACAATCCCCTTTGGTTTCGTCAGGTGGATCGTCACCGTCTATAGAGTATAAACGTGTTCTGAGGAATAGTGTACCATTAGCGCATAGATCCATTTTTTGTAGATGGAACACAGAACGCGTTCAAAGACGTTCCTCTGTAGACTAGCAAGAACCTATGGTACCAACCTGATGGCTCTTGAGCCCACAGTACATGAAGTACTAAAGTATGCCTTTACGAATTGTTTCCAAATCGTTAGATTGAACCAGAAGATCTCTACCTTGGCCGGCCCTTTCTCCGCATTTGACACCAGCAGACTTTCTCTACGGGGAAAGCTATAAGATACTGTCTACAAAGACATGCCAACTACACCCTATGATGTGCAGCGACGTATTACTGCAGCCTTCTTGGTCATCTCCGCTAAATGCTACCACTTGCACAGCAGTCGTTACACACCAGATTGCAAGCGCTTTTGAACACAACTAGAGATGGTCAGTTGTCTCGTTACTGACCAGAATCCACATAACGGACGTATGCACTTGTGTTGTTCTTTAGTGTGTATTTCCACCGGTATTGTACAAACGGCGGTGTGGGGGAACTTTTCAAAACACAATTCGCATTATGATCCTGCAAGAAACACCACTGACAATCGAATTTACTCTGTTTTTAGTTTGTTGATTTATACAAGCAATGTTCCATTTTAGAAAGTGAATAGACATTCTAAGTATTATTACAGTCTCTTTATTGCCTAACAATACGTGCCGCTGGCAGGTTAGCCGGAAACTCTAATGCGCTGCTTCCTGGACTCCGATAGGCGTGCCGGCTCCGGATCGAATCCGCCTGGCGGATTACCGACGAGGGCTGGTGTGCCGACCAGCCTGGATGTTCTTTTTAGGCGCTTTTAAACATCACAATAGGTGAATACCGGGCTGTTTCCCATTTCCCGCCTCACCCACGACTCGCAGACATTTGAAAACGTTCGCATTATTTCAAGGTGTACACTAGACTCAGAACTCAGACAGCTGGGGTACACTAATTCCGTCCCGGTGGTTATGGGGTGGTAACAGGAAGGACATCTGGTCACCTACTGACACTAACATCGTTACATCCATAGTAACAAGGCCGACTCCGCTTTGAAGTGGACAAGGGCCCAATGAAAATGATGATGAATATGAGCCGCTGACTACCAACCAGTTCTGTGATAATCGCATATCAATAGCACTTTCCATTTCCGCAATATGTGCGGTGCAAGTTTTGGATGATTGACTCTGTATAAGTGGAGCAGAGAAGAATTGGGAATAGTTCTAGTTGCGGCAGGTGCCGCAAACTGGGAAGTCCACTGACATACGCGACTGACAGATTGTTATTGTCTAAACACAGAACGTGGAGGTCGGGGACTTATCCACTCTGTAAAAAAGAATAGGAGGTCATCTGTGGCACGACAGACGACAGACGACAATGCTGTATGTGGACAAGTTTTTTTCCGAAAACACTATTCATCGCGCATTGTCAGTATAGGGCTCTGTAGCAATCGATCAGCACCTGTTCCCCAGTTGATTCAATAATATCGTAATTACGATTTTAGTCGGCATGTCATCATCGACAGTGGCTATTCAATCAATGAAAAAGTGTCACCTTGTCGAATGACTTGCGTTTCTTTTTCACCAGGTCCATGGTCGTGTCTGGATACGTTGTGATCCAAGTCGCCACTGAAGCAGGCTTTTGGAGGTGGTTCATGAAATGGGGGACATTCACTTGAGCTCAGTGAGACCTGTGGTAATCATCGAAGACATTAGGACAGGTGTGGAAGACTTGGACAGTTATGTACGCCATTCGCTTCCCTCCACGCCTGATGTTATCCCCGAAGGCCGTAGTACTTTCCTGTGGGGTAACTGTCCGTCACACAAGGGCAGAAACGTGTTACAGTGATCTGCTGAGCACGACAGCGAACTCACGTTGATGTCTTTACCCCAAATTCGTCTGCTTTGAACACGACGGGAGATGCGTGAGACGCTTTTGGGAGACAGATCCACACCCAGAAACCACCGGCTAGACTTGTCCCTACCTCTAGTAACCTGCTAAGACGCACATGTCTTACAAAACTGCTTATCGTTGCTCCAAAGGTGACCCAGCACTAATAAGCAGGGTTGGGGAGGGGGGAGGGCGGGGAGGGGGCATCGGGGCATTTTGTTTTGGCTCACTAGTGTATGGTATATCATGGCCTAGAAACAAGCAGTGTCATTCGCCTAGTACTTTCAAGGTTCCGTCTGGACGTCGGTTGACAGCAGTTCTTTTTTCTTCACTCTTCTTTGCCGTCTGTTCCTTCATTTACGATGTCATATCTTCAGTGCTGCTGTCTATTCCCTTTACATTCCCTTTACATTCCTCAATGGCTTTCTCAGTATGCAGTATGTACCATTCCCAGGTCGTCTTTACTGCTCTGTTGACTAGACTTCTCTTACATCTACATGGATACTCTGCATATCATATTTAAGTGCCTGCCAGAGGGTTCGTCGAACCATCTTCACAATTCTGTATTATTCCGATCTCGTATAGCGCGTGGAAAGAACAAATACCTATATCTTTCCGCACGAGCTCTGATTTCCCTTATTTTATCGTGGTGATAGTTTCTCCCTATGCAGGTCGGTAAAATGGAAATGCCGTGCGGCTAGGGCCTCCAGTCGGGTAGACTATTCGCCTGGTGCAAGTTTTTCGAGTTGACACCACTTCAGCGACTTGCTTGTCGATGGGAGTGAAATGATGATAGTCCCTTAGCAGAGAAAATCTCCGACCCAGCCAGGAATCGAGCCTCGGCCGTTAGATATGACATTCCGTCGCGCTGACCACTCAGCTACCAGGGCGGACTATGAAGGTTGGTGTCAACGAAATATTGGTGATTGGAATTTCGTGAGAAGATTCCGTCGCAACGAAAAACGCCTTTTTTTAAAATGATGTCCAGCCCAAATCTTGTATCATTTCAGTGCCACTCTCTCCCATATTTCGTGACAATATAAAACGTGCTGCCCTTCTCTGAACTTTTTCGATGTACTCCGTCAGTCCTATCTGGTAAGGCTCCCACACCGCGCGGTAGTATTCTAAAAGAGGACGCACAATCATAGTGTAGGCAGTCTCTTTAGTAGATCTGTTACGTTTTCTGCGTGTCCTGCCAATAAAACGCAGTCTTGGTTAGCCTTCCCCACAACATTTTCTATGTGTTCCTTCCAATTTAAGTTGCTCTTAATTGTAATTTCTACGTATTTAGTTGAGTTTACGGCTTTTAGATTAGACTGATTTATCATGTAACCGAAGTTTAACGAGTTCCTTTTAGCACTCATGTAGATTACCTCACACTTTTCGTTATTTAGGACAAAAATTTTTAGTGAGAACAATTATCTTCCGAATAAGCTGACAAATATATGTAAGAAAGTTATTTAGGGTCAACTGCCACTTTTCGCACCATTCAGATATCTTTTCTAAATCGTTTTGCAGTTTGTTTTGATGTTATGATGACGTTATTAGTCATTGAAATGCCTTACCAATAGCACTCAACACTTCATGCTAATAAAGAGCTAGTTTTGTTTCACAAGAACGTCGTTTTCTAAACCCATGTTGACTGTGTGGCTTTCTCTCTTCATGTTCAAACTTTTGAATTTCCTCCTTTCCTCCATAAATTCAAAGAAATGTTTTTAATCCTTTCCTTGATGAAAAACTTCTAAAATAGATTCATACGGCATCAGTTTCTCATTTATTATAGCACTGGATATTTCTATACTGTTCTGTTGGTGATTTTTCTTGATTTGGTCTTGTTCCAGTTTTCTTTCATCCTACCTGCAATATTTTCCAGTTTTTTCTCCTTTTTTGTCCTAACTTAGGTCAAACCAGTACTAAGTTACGTTCAATAGTTGAATAAGCTCCTACGTAACGTTTCCAATGCTTGACTTTGTTAAGGAATCTTCTTCTTATCATAATATAATTTGTCAGATGTCGTGCTTTATTCCCAGGTGCAACCCCAGTTTGGCCTGTTGAAATAAAGTATTTGTAACTGCTAGCCCTTTCACAGTACAAGATTATACTAGTTGTCCACTTCCTTTTCTCACGAGAAAACTACACTAATCCATTGGATTCCCATATCTCATTTTGCTTTCAGGTGCTCTCCAGTTCCTGAAAATAGTTAAGCTGAAGATACCCTTAAAAATTTACACCACTTCTTCTAATTGATCGTATACTTGGTCCACTTTTTTATATTTGGTAACTGCTTGAAGGTATGTACACCGTCCGCAGCTAGTGGTCGTGCTGTAGCGTTTTCGCTTCTCGTGCCCGGTTTCCCGGGTTCGATGACTGGGTGTTGTGTGATGTCTTTACGTTAGTTATTTTTAAGTAGTTCTAAGTTCTAGGGGACTGATGACCATAGATGTTAAGTCCCTCAGTGCTCAGAGCCATTTGAATCATTTTTGTATGTACACCTGTACTATAATTGTGTCAACTGGTTGATTCTCTGTTCTCATTTATTCTGCCCCTACATAGCACACAGCTTCGACCTCGTACGGCTGTGGTTTTACTTAGTACTATCCCTAAACCTGCATCACTTCGTTTCCTCCCAGTCTCGTGGCACGTGAGAGGTAGCACGTAGACATCCTAAGAACCCTGCAGCTGCCAAACGTAGCTTCATGTTATTACAGCATCCCCTTTCTCAGTTCTTCATAATGGATAGTTCTCCGCATTCGCTGTACAAAAGAAAACTTAATTTCTGTTATTTAGCTTTCATGGTGCCTCACATTGTTTCTAGGTAATCTGGATGGGATGGTTATTTATTTATTTATTATTTGTGTATTTCATCTGTTAGTTTCTCCGCCATTTACAAACACCTTAAAGTTTACAGTATATATATATATATATATATATATATATATATATATATATATATATATATATATGTGTGTGTGTGTGTGTGTGTGTGAATGTGTGTGTGTGTGTGTGCTAAACAAACCTCGGGCCAGCATTAACATAGAGCTCTCTAAAGTTAGGTTTACATGTCACACAGTTTAAGTCACTTTCAACGTTTCTTCGAACGAACTTGACAAAATAAGAGTAGGTGAAATGAAACGTTCATTTGGCTAGGGCCTCCTGTCGGGTAAACCCATCATCTCTCTTTAATTGACGCCATAGAAATAGGTGAATCATGAGAGAAACGATATACCTGTCAGGAAAGAGACAGTAGGTCTTCGCTGGCGATGTTTGCTCCGAGTCATTCTGGAAACTTTCTGAGTCACGAATAACCTCAGAACAAGTACACAGATTTACGAGAGAAGACTGATGACCCCAGAAGGCATCTGTCAAAGTCGGTCCGTTGTCAGGTCCAGAAGGCGTCGCCATGCCGCCAGCTGGCAATCTGTCATCGGTGGCTCGCGCCTCACAACTAATCTGCCCTCCTCCACGGCAATCCGGCTGCACTACTTCATTTCCTCTCAAGAACAACATCGTAGTTCCTCAACAATCGGGAAAATCTAACTGTTCCGAGACTTAGTATTTCACAACATAGAGGTACTGTAGGCCCACTCTTAGAAATGCAGCTGAATCCTCACTTGGTACTTATCAAATGTCAGTGGTCACTTACTCTTTAAGAACTTCGTCGTTGAATACTACGTACACCGTTTGCTAGTATTTCCATTTCGTAATCGTTTCCACAAAGACCAGTTCGCAAGTTTATTAAGGACAATCACAGGCTTATGAATGCGTTATAATGACCATACGTTCTCTTTTTATATTAAAGTGCCAATAAGACATATTTCATTGTATAGAATGACAGAATAAACACGCCTATTTGCTGGTAATACATATCATATTATTCATAATTAGATACTTGCAGACGAAATTACAGAAGCGCTTACATTCGTCAAAGTGTTTCGCCCACTGCTCCGGAAAGTACGAGGGGGAAATAAATCCATCGAACAATAAAGATATTTGAAAGAGACTTCGCCCTTGTCAAGTTTCTAGTGATGTACGGCCTTGTTCCGATCTTTGGATGTGGTGTCTGATTTATAGCCGCTCAGTGAGAACAACTGCAATAAATCTATGTGAAGCGTGGAGTTCTGACTCTATAGAAACGTGCGAGTATAGTGTAAATGAAATAAAGAAAAAGCAGCCCTACGAATAGCACCAAATAATTATAAGGGAGGACGATACGTGTTTAACATTCAGCCGAATAAGGTCATTACCGGTTTTCCACAAGCTCTGATTTAAAGGGGAGAGATGGGTAAGGCGATCGGCCTTCTACCATTCGCCAGAAACGATTTAAGGAAATCACAAGAAACCTAAACTCAGCTGGCAGTCCTCGTGAGTGCTCTTACGACACTAACGTAACAAAGTAAACGTGGGAACTCAGGGTTGTTAACAGTAAATTGCTTTTAAATATCCAAGGTCATCTCATTATTAGAATATCAACTGAAGTGTATACAAAGTAGCACTCTATCAATAAGCGAACATCTATCATCTGTTGACATACACTTGAGTGAATTTTATGAGTACTGTGTGTAAAAAGGAGGATTCCCTTCTTCTGCCAGCACATTCACGTCGGTCATGTACGGGGTGATTCAGTTGTCCCTACCAGTGTGCTTTATGCAACCCACACAGCCTTCGAAAATCAAGCATGATATTTTCATATCCTCCGACTCGCTATGTCACACCACAGAAAAAATAAAGTGGACACTTTTGTAGGAAATTGGAAGTAGTTAAATTTTGTAGCGGGATATGTTTTCGCTGGAGGCCACAGTTCTCGTGTTATGCAAGAAAAACGCGTTTGAAGTTCACTTTGGTATGTTTTTCTTTAATAATTCGAGAACTACAGCCTCTAGCGAAAATGTATCCCAGTACAAAACTTAACCACGCTACACTTCCTACAAAACGGTCCTGTTTATTTCTTATTGTAAAACTAACAGATCGCTCACAGTGAGCGAGAGAATATGAAAATCTTGAGAATGGTATTTGACGGCTTTGTGGGTTGCATAAAACACATCAGTAGGGGCAGCTGAATCACCCTGTATGATGTCAGCTGACCACCCTGATTAACTGAAAAGTTCAGTTCACTATATTTGATAATAAACTGAGAGAATCACAATTTAAAAAGGAAAGGATTCGGCTGCACAACCCCATGGGCAGCGGTTCATGACTAATTTATTAGTGGGCTGCACAGCCCCATGAGCAGCAGTCCACGACGAATGTATCAGAATAAAAAGTCTCCGAAAAAGCTCTGGACTTTTCTTTCTCAGTCGTTCAATTAATAACAATACCAATTTTTATCCTTAGGCATTGTAGAGAGATTTATATCAGCCACATCAGGGCTATGAAAGTAATATCCCTGACGTCTTGTATCCTTTCAGACTACTTTAGAAGTGTTAACAGCTATGAGTTGCTATACAAATGAGGTGTCAATTTGTGCGCAGCAGGGATCAATTGGCCTATCTGTTTGGCAAGGGGGGGGGGGGGGGATACGATAAAAATAAAAATAAAATCTAATCTATAACTGAAGTTAATATAACAACATTTCAATGTGGGAAAAACCATCCAAACTTTGGCTCCGCTTCTTGTCGAGAAATTTTCCTCCTGAAAGTTGTTAATTTCATATATATTTAATACAAACACAAATCAATTATTTGTGTAAAGGTCCTCGTCATGTTTTTACGTAACGATCAAAAAGTTGCTTGAGCTGCGGGCGAAAAGCGTCAAACTTTTTCTAATTAGTGTGAGGAAACACTAAGCGAAATGAGGAAAAACTGCCGAGCAAGGTGGAAAACCCTCTGTACACTTTCACGAACTACGCACGCATCATGAGATGTTTCTATGACTCTAGTGCTTATAGTGAGCTTACCTCGAAGTAGGTGGTTCTTTGAAAAGTGTTATTTACATTGACTATGTTGTTGATGTTTCTTTCCAATGACCAAATGTTCGATATAAAATTTTATTACATCAAGCTGTCTACTGCGACCTCGGTCTGCCTGCCCACATTAGCAAGACAGTAATGAGACTACAGTCTTGTGTAGGCCAATCAGAACTATCTCTCTGCTGTCGCTGAGTGCAAGTGTCACTGTGTTCCTCGGCGGACTTACCCATCACTGTATGATACTCAGTACTCGGCAAGCGCTGAATTTCTTTTTCTAAAACTCTTCAGCGTAGAACATACGTACTATACAGAAAAAAATATATTTCAGCTACCTTACTGTGGACCTCGGAAGAGGTAATCAACGAACCGTCTTTAACGTGGCCTGTTTTTATCCTATAATACGAATACACCCTGGACGTGCTACATATTTCTGTTGTACTGCTAAAGCTCTCTGGAATTAAATAGAAAATTTGCTGTGTTACCCGCATAGTAGAAGGACATAATTTTAATTGTTCTGTCCCCTTTCTATATGACATAGCAAAAGTTCTTTATCTAGCAGAGTTCATAATTACTCCCAATATTTTGTATTAAATCTCTCGCTTTATTCGTATGTCTGCTGATACGTGTCCGTCGAATTTCTTTCTGCTTCCACCAGTACCGTTCCGAGTATTGCTCTGTCTCCCTCCGGCCAAATGAGTCTGTTGATCTGAAATTTTGAGAAGCTTGTTTCATTTGTGTGTTCTTTTTCCTACCTGCCGGGCTTTAAACTAAGCTTTGGCTGCGAACTTCTTATTTACATTATGCTCATTATCAGGGTTATGAATCGACTAGGACATAAATTATTTTAGCTGATACTTCCGCGGAAACGTGACTTCGGTGGGGAAGTATAAAATTAATGATGGACGTGAAAAGTCTGTTAGTATGAGTCGTCAGATACCACGATGTAGCAGTTGCAAAACTTGTGACACATTCGACATCGATCCATGGACAGGAAACTTTTTTAACAGTCTCTTTGTAACGTAAAACACTTGCCGAAAGAGTTCTGAGAATTTCATTGCACGTACATCATTTACAGGTTAAATTCGAAGGCGTGACACTCATTCTCTGTCCATGATTTTCCACCGAAGCACGTTGTTTACCAGTTCCACTAAAAGTAAGCTAAAACGTATAGCTCATTTTAAAAATGGTGCGATAAGTCCAAGTACTTGCAGTCGAAGAAATATCACCTCAAGAGATTCGGAAACATTGTAAATCAAATAATGTATCTTGTATTACTACAGAAGTTGGAGACCTCTGCAGCCTTAAATTAACCAACATGACTAAGTATTCTATAATATACTGTAGCCCAAGATGACACAAACCATGGAACTGAGAGACATCTCGATTAATAACCGGTTGGTTGCTCTTGTAAACAATTTTTAACAAGCGCTTTCGTAGCTTAGGTGCCCATTCATCAGTTTGGATGTGTTAACACATGACATTAAACTTGTGACATGGACGGGACCTAACATTCCTTGTCTATG